>NC_139721.1:158671485-159871485 GCF_964211835.1 Anser anser
TTGTACTTTTTTCCTTCCAACTCATCATCAGATAGATTTCCTTTTCAACAACAAAAAGTATTCAAAGCTGCAGAGAAATTATCTAGGATTCCCATATAGAAATAGTGTTTCCTACTACTGTTTATAAATATCAGGCTAAAAACAGCTTCAATTTCTGCCTGACTGGGCATAGTGATTAAGTTATGCATACTCTGAATATCAGAAGTTGTGAACATTATTTGGATATACCTTAATCTGATGGAAATCAAGTACATATTAATGGAAATAACTTTAACTTCACAATGTACCTTAATAACATGCAAATTATTACTGTATATAATAGCAATGCAAATATAAATGCAAATTTAATAGTAATGTGGTTGATCTGCTGTTTTATTAATGCTGGTGGAATAGGTGAACTGAGTCTGTGGTGTTCTTTATCACCCAAACATTATTATGAGGGTATCTGTTTTTACATCATTAACACTTCAGTCTTAAAATTGTTGGAACATTGTTTAATATTGATTCAAGGCAGTAAAGGTCATTGCAACTGAAGAAAAAAAAAAAAAGTTGTCAGAACAAATGATAGGCTGTTTGTTTGCTTCATTTGGTTTACTCATTGGGAAAGATAGCCTACTTCAATGAGCAAATAAAATCTGGATGGTGAAATACCGTACAATCATGATGGAATCATTATTGAAATAATTCTCCAGTAATAAATATTTTTCTGTAGACTTAGTTTCACCACTGTGCAAGTACACACTGAAGTCAGATGTGGAAAAAGATCACCCGTAGCATTGAAATTGAGCCCTTTGAAGGTGCTTGCTTTAGAAAGGTTGATGTTTTCCAAAGATGAGAATTGTGTCTGTGAAATTTATGAGCATTCTTATGAGATTTGTAAGGGAGGCGATTAGTGTTAGTGAAGTCTCCATATGAATTGGAAACATGCAGCATGAAAAGTCACCTAACTCATTCTTCCCCCCCTTACCTTATCCTTATTTTTGCCTGAAAAAGAATAAGAAGCATGCATGAAAATCAACATTGAATAGTGAAGTATTGTTATTATTTTTAATGCATTGTGATACTGCAAGAAGCAAAAATAATAGGATTCTTTTTATGTTTTGCAAACTAGAAAAAGCATTGTTGAGCCATTAACAAAAATAATGATATTTAATAAAACAAATTCAAGTCATATATCCTTGATTTGCCTTTGGAAGTCAGAGCCAGCAGTACACTCATAGGGCAGCATTCAACAGCTAGAAAGAAGGGCCCCATTCTCTGGCAGGCGCCTGTTGGACGATGTACACTCTGAGCTACCTTAAAGGGCTTCCTGTGGAGTCAGAGCACTGGGTGCTCATGCTTGGCTTTCAATGTCCTGCTTCAAGGTCCTGTTGTACTCCAGAATCTTTATAACCTACTGACCCGGCCAGGCAATTGAAGAACCATTCACCACTCAGCAGCTGGACCAGTTAAACGAGAACATACTTTTGGTCCACTCAGCAACTGATGCTTGAAATGGGCGAAAGAGTCCTCACAATGAGGGGTGAAAAGCAATTTTGGCTCACCATGATGCTCATAAGCTTAACTGAAATGATTCAGCACACTACCAATCAATGACCCAGCGTTTTTCTGTTCTGTTTGTTTGTTTTTAGCAAAGACTACAGGACACATGTAATTTACTTATCATCTCATTTACCAGAGTCGTGTTTAAGTGAGATTGATCCCATCTGATGTGTCAGTATACAGGCTCTTTCTGAAGTCCCTGGGTCTTTTCTGAGATTTTTGTGGGTTTTGTTTGTTTGATTGTTTTTTGAGTTCCATCATTTCTTGATGTTGTTAGGCCAGGAACTTTTTTTTTTTCTTTATTCTAAACTCGCCTATTCTTATTGTTCACTCTTAATAAATCCTTAACTGCGATGTGAAAGCAATTGCTTTTTCATCTGTCAGGGTTCAAACTAGTCCACCATATATTGACCCTTATTTCTTATACCAATTTTCAGTTTTTGCTTGTCATGTCATCCACTCCTTCCTGCTTTTTTTCTTTGTTTGTTTTGTTCTGTTTTGTTTTGTTGTTATTGTTTTGATTATTTTTGTGTGTATGTTTCTCATTGCTACACTTTGATCTCTGTTTTTATATATACTGCCTTAGACTGACCACAAACCATGCATTCTTTATTACAAAGCAAACTTCTCTTTCTAGTTCTTTGTCTGGCAACTATCTGCTCAGGTTATTTAGAGGTCTACAAGTCCCAGTGGCAACATAAATCTTGGGGAAGAAGATTAGATGTTTCTACATGATTTTAATATATTAGGAAAAAATCTTGTGTGAGCCATCAGAAGTTGTAAAGACCTTGTGAGTGACTGGAGCTAAGGAATTGTCATTAGGAAGCATCACCTTTTGCAGAATGTTTGACAGGTGTGCATATTAGTTACATCAGCTATCCCTACACTATCAGCAGTGGCTTTTTCAGAAGCCTCAGTGAAGGTCTCAGTCTTCTTCTGTCAACTTTGTTAGGTTCCATTGACTTAAGAGTGTTGTCCTGTCTGTAGGGTGACTGGATCCTGGTCTCGAGTCTTGCACAGTGTATTGTTCTCTGAGGTGTTTTTGCAATGTACAACATTAGAAATGTAGATGCCCTCCATTATCAGTTCTCACAGCCGCAGGCTGAAGTAGTGCTGTAAGATCCTGAGAAATATGCAACCTAAATTATTTAAGTTGTTTAACTGAAACAGTGAAGAACTTCTATAAAGGAGAACTCATAGCAGATATTGATAGTTGCCAAAAGACCAAAGAAAGTCTGCAAAAGATATGGGACATATTGTACAGAGAAGGATGAAGAGGTAGGGGAATGTTTAAATACAGTGTAAACTGAACACATGATGGGTGCTGATTAGACTTGTGTGCTTGTTTCTGCATGACAGATGTATGTCAGAAGATGATAATCAATAAGAGAATGGATTAAATGTACATGAAGGAGGGATCTCTTGGATTTGGGCTGCTGAATAATTAGACTTTACTGTGGACTATTTGGTCATTAAAGAAGTCTCACAGTTTATCTAGCACACTAGAGTATGTGAAGAAACTTGTCTGAAAAAAAAATTGTTGTAGAACTAAATTTTCTTGATAGTTAAAGTGGAAGGAAAATTAGAAACAGGCTCTGGAACAATCAGCTGGTGGGTGGACTACAGCAATAATGTTTGGGATTCTTTGGAGGCCATGTCTGTACACAAAACTAACCAAAGCCAAGGCACAGGTCTCAGAACTGACCTGTGATTGTCTTTATTTTCTGATAGTTAACTTGTTCAGTAGCATGGTTCTTTATCATATTTTATTATGTTTTGAAGAAAGAAACCTGGACACGGTTTGGACAGGGATGTTGAGGAGTTCTAGAAAAAGTAACCTGTTTGGAGCAGGGAAGAAAATATTAGCAATACGGTCATAAATCATTCCATATCACTTGACCTTAAACCTGGTGAACAAATCCTGAGCCTGTTTTCTCTACTGGAGTAGGAATAGCCTGAGGTATCTCAAGAGCCAGAAGCCCCTGGAAGGTGATTACAGTAAAATAAAGTGGCTAGTGGGTTTGGGGAAAAGCATATCTGGAAGGACCATCCAACACCTGGGAAACAATTTGATGTTAAAAGCAGCAGCTGATCCTCAACTAGTAAAGCTGATGTAACTAAAACAAATACTTCTCATTTCTTATGGGAGATGAGGATTTGACCTTTGATGTTTTTATGTTCTCCCTATTGTCTTAAAGTTCACTCCCTCACCTTCTTCTGCAAGTGTTGTAATTGAAAACTATACATATTTGGAAAATGTTCCTGTAGACCTTACTCATCAGAACAATTTGTCCTGACTTCAGTGGGATTGTTCATGTGAGTAAGAACTGGAGTGAATGTGCGCTTTGAAACAGTTCTGTATCTCTCTAATCTTGTTTTGTTAAATATTGTTTGATGAAGCTTACAAGTTACTTTAGCAGTTATGTACGGGAAGAAAACATTTTAAAGAGAAGACTGACTGTTCCCTTTTGGCTGTGATTTATCAGCATACTAAAATATGCATGTTTGTGAAACGGAATCTTTTCAACCACTGCCCTGTAATTTGCCGTCTTTTGTTGCATCTGTGTATTTGCCTTCTTGATAACTCCTGTTATGAGTATTTTTGAAAGCCTGTAAAAAAAAAAATCAGTGCTTTTAAGCCAAGAATTTACATAAAAAACAAAACTGTTGTATAAAAGCCTGTTTTAAATAGATAATAGCAAAGTAATGAGTCAGCGAACAGTTACTTAAGTAGCTAGAGACTTGTTATCTAACATCAGAAGAAACTCTCATTTGGGAAGATAATTGATTTTGTACTCATATAACTCTTCAGATATAAATTCTAAATCTTAATAATAACAAATGTATGTTCCTTATCATTGACAATACTGTTTAGGCTTTTAATTACAACAGCGTATATATTGGCTTCAGCTTTTTAGCAGTGTCTTTGATGTCATTTGCACCTGTGTGCCCAAAGTGAAGAACTGAGGGGCTGTACTATAGAAGCGATATCCATGAATCTGTATCTAGAAAACATATATGAATCCCCACTAGCGCATATTGTATATGTTGAACCATGATTTAAATCCCATAGAAATAAATGTAAAGGCATCAATGAGCAGAGAGAATTTCTGTGGATTATATCACTTTCCGTTTTACCATGCAAACTTCTACAAAACTTTCTAAACCTCTGGACCAGCAGTTTCCTTGAACCAAATGTCTGTATCATGGAGACAGAAACTGATCTTATATTTTTGTGTGCATATCTTTGCACACTTGTCTGCCATTCCTTGCTCCGCAGATTGCTAAGTTTACCAGAAGTGCCACAGCTGCTTAGAAAACAATAGATAAAACTGGGGATAAAATAAAGATGGTTATGCACAGTATCCAGAGAGCAGTGATTCTGTCTACTGTAAGAATGCTAGGCAGAGCTGCAGTTAGAAACAATCCACTGAAAGCAAAAAGGTATATTTTAGTTTTTAGTTTTCCTGAGCAATTTATCAAAGATAAAAAAAAAAAAAAAAAAAAAAACAAACTCTTTGGAACTTAGAATGTAACTTTCAATGACAAGCATATAGCTAGTAGCAGATATCAGTTGTAACTGAATATTAAAATCCTAGCGGTGAGAAATAGGGTTTCTTTGCTACATTAAAAAATCTAGTTACTATTTTTGACTATATTATTTACTGCTGAAGGGGCTAAAATCATTAACTGATGCTACCGCTCTAAAGCATCTGCATGCAACAGGAGGATGGTAGTTATCTCTGAATACGTTAGTGTGGGTTGAAGAAAATACTACAAGTTACTCACTCAAATTAGGTAATGCAGAAACTTCCGTGATTCATTTTATATCAGCACACATTAAGTTTCAAAACCATAGATACACACCTCTAGATATTCAAGTATATATACGTCTGCCTTAAAACATAAATACCATGAAAAATAATAGACATGAGCGTAAATAAGCATAAAATTAGCCTCAATTCTTTGCTGGAACCGACCTTGAAGACTATGGGGTGAAATAACACAAAAAAACTGATAGGACTCATGAATGGGTACATATATGGATAAAAGTATATCTAAAACTACTCACTAATCCAAAGAACTGCTATAGTAGCCCACAATTTAAATAGTGGGTAGACTATTTCAGGTCAGTAACGAGTATGAAAATTATTTATATACAGAATATTTAGGATATTTATAAATAAACATACTTTCAAACTTTCAAAAGGAGGTAAAAGGCTCAGAAAAGGCATCTTTTGAAAAAGACATTTTTTCTTCACCTGAGAATTTTTAATTTTTGGCAAGAATAACAAAACAAAACAAGTTATTGCTTTTATTATTGCTTTCTTCTAGTAGTGGAAAATATTTTACATATCTGGACTGTGAAGCTAGAAGAGGGTGCTAAAACGAAGGGAATGTTTTATATTTTTAATCCAAGAAAAGATTTTGGGCCCGGTTTATTTGCCCACACATGGGTATCTCATGTTATCTGCGATCCTGGGAAGTCTTTCTCCTGGCCTCCAGGTACTGTTCCATAAAGGTGTTCCTGTGTACTAGTTCTGACACAATTTTTTATGGGTTTATAGCTGTTCCAGAGGACAGGATTTCTTCTGGTGCTGAGCATATGGGACATGATTTTGTTTGCAGTAAGCAAACTGGATTTCATCACTTGCCTATAACTCAAGGCCAGATTCTTGCTTTAAATGTTCAAATGTTTAAATGTTCAAATGTTCAGCCAGTACTATCCTGATCTACTTCATTAGTCATATATAAAGAGTCGTCTTTAACATTTGCAGACTGTAGTTAAGGGAAGAATACATCTCCTGTCTTTCACAATTAATTCAATTAATATATATTATTTTTTTTTACTCCCAAGTTTTTCCAATGTTTTGTTCCTTTCTTTTAGGTTGGTTGTTACTTGAAGACCCCGAAATACCCAATTTGGTTGGTGTGCAGTGAAAGCCACTTCAGTGTGCTTTTTTGTTTGGAAAAGGATTTACTAGGTGACTGGAAAACAGAACGGAGATTTGATCTATATTATTATGATGGCTTGGCCAACCAGGAAGAGGAAATACGGTTAACAGTTGGTATGTACAACACAGTAACTCCGCATTTCACCTCTGATGGTGGCAACAACATCACATTAAAAAGAAGAATCCAATAGTACAAAAAATGTTGAGCAAATTTATGATGGTCTCAGGCATTAAAAATATTATTTGCGGGCCTGCTTTCTACTTTGTATAATTATTTTTGACGATTAATTTGAAATTAGAGTTCATGACGTAATTTTGAGGACAAGCTCTTGAAAGGGTTAAAAGTGAGCATATGCTTACTTATACAGATTACTAAATCTTTCAGTGGCACTGGTTTCCAAGGAGCAGACTGTGATCTGACCCATTCATACTTCCAAAGCTATAAACCATATTTAACTACTCCCATTCTCTCTCACATTTCCACATAGAATCACATGTTTTCTACAGGCAGAAAGTGCAAGTCTCCTGTTCCTGAACCTTACATGCATGTGGTAAAGTGATCAGAGAAGGTAAGGAAACATGAAATCCTTGCCCCCAACCAAGCTGCTTCAGAAAATGGCAGTAATTTGCCAACAAAGACTAGTCTCTTACCTGCCTGTAAGCATACCTAGGAACACAAACATGCAACAGATCTGACTTGTTAAACTCATTCTTTCAGGGAACCATGTCAAATTATGGGGCTCCTTTTACAGAAATGTTTCTTGAACTGGAAGACAATTGGACAAGCAGTATTCTGATGCTTAGAAGCTCCTACTCATTTCCATATTAAGATATGCTTGACCACTAAATTCATATTTGCTAATAATATCCTCCTTATCTTTTATTTTCTTTCCTCTAATATATTTATACAATCTAATGGAATTCTTTCTCCATCTTAAGGAGCCACTCTACTGTAGTCCTCTATTTAAAAATAAGCTGTCGGTGTTCCTTGTTTGCATCTACATTCTGATTCTAGGACAGGATGAATTATACATGGGTGTTGAATGTTCTAATTAAGGCCATGTGGCAAAGCTGCTAGTATGATGGGAGTGCTGGAGGCCTTTTGCCATCTCACAAGATTTAGTAATGAATGTAATAGTCTTTCTCCCTGTTATTTATCCTCTTATTTTAATTAAATTCCATGACATTCTATGGCAGTGATCACATTATATATTATCTCAACAAGTTGTTCAACCTCCACAAAATACAGTTGCCAACTGGTTCCCTCACAGAGTGTTCCAGATACATGAAGATTTATTAAAACAGATCGTACAAAAAAATAAATAAAAAAATCACTATATCTTCACTTGGAGACAATACATTGTAAATATGAACACAGTACAATCAAAACAATAATAATTACCAAAAATCCCACCACCTTTTTCATAGGCTCATAGTTTTTTGATGCATGCCTTTTAAGGTGAACTTTTTCCATGATTTATTTGGTAATTATATTGTGTCAATATGAGAGAAGTGATATTGTCGGTAGTTTTGTGCTTTGGAGGTGTCTGTAGTCTTACTAGTGTCTGATGATTCAAGAGAATTGCTATGTACTCATGACTAAGTAAAGAGGGTGTCTTCCCCTGAGGTAGGGGGATTCTTTGCAAGTGACACAGATGATGTAGAAAGTGATATAGGAAGTGATGTAGAAAAAGTGATATAAAGATGATCATAGAAGTGATATAGTTAACCATAGGACTGGAGAGATTGAGACACAATCATTGTATTCTGTTGTATTGTGTACCCTGTGGTTCTTTTCTGTCTTTTGCTCATTACTAAATCAGGGATATTTATGAAATCCAGTTGTACCCATCACTCTGAGATCCCCGGAAGAGAAAGTGCGTAGAGTTTGTATATATTTTTCTCTTTATTATTCAACCTGTTGTGGCTTAACTGTGTATTTCTACTCAAAGATTAAACTTGCATTGAGAGGTAGCTATCTTTTTCTTGTGGCTACAGCCTCTTTCAGGGATGTGTCTTGGTAAATCTTTTGTTATCTGTGACATTCTGCAAAAGGCTGTAAAATGCAAATAGTTTCTTCAGTCCAGGGAAATGCTTTCTTAGTTCTTGCTTACTTCTGGATTATTGTACAGTAATCCTTTGTTAGGTCTGGAGAAAAACTGAAATTACTTTACATCTTTAAGGTGTCATTGATCATAAATTTTAACTGTGCATACAGTACCAGGTAGAGATATCACAATGCGAAGTATGACTGGTATTTCCATCATGGAAATGTCAGCAAGCTATGACAATTAGGCAGAGGGGTAGTGTGAAGTCCTGGCTGATGCACAGCCACATCTCACTGGTGCTGGTTGGCAAGGTCATTTGCTTTTCACTGACAACAAGGGGAATTCCTCAAAGTGTAGATATTGTTTAGAATTATGAAGATTACAATCAAGGTAACATTTCAAGAAATCTTGAAGAAATTACACTAGGTGAGTAAAAACAAAAGCAAAGTAAGAGCAGAATTAGATTTTGGTAGGTAATAGCAATTGCTGCTTTGTATTAAATCATCATCAAAACTACGTGGGATTAAGACTTTGCCCTGCTCCTTGTACTCATAACCATTTACCAAAATGTAGACAAGAAATGTGAAGTTCCATTCTAAAATAGGCAGCATCTGCTGGTGAGTTCAACATGCTGTCCTTAATAAAAGATCATCATTCCTTCTTTCCATTTTGATAGAAATTTCTAACAGGCAGAGAAGGAAAACCAGCCAGCGTATCTAAATTAATCACTTTCTGCATTTTTCTCATATGCTTTTGTGTTTAAGGACTCAGTGGAGATTCTGGGATGTTTATTACAGGTCACACAGCACGTTTGTATGCTCTGCTTGGAGAAATACTACTCTTTTCTAATATATACAGTTAATGCCTACCTATATTAACATTTACAATATGTTGTCTCCAAGTGAAGATATAATGAATTTTTGTACAATCTGCTTTAGTAAATCTTCTTATATCTCATTGGAGCATACCTTGAACTCACTGTACTTTCAAAGGTATTTTCAAAATACTGCTGAATAATTGCTAAGAAAAATATAACTGGATTTCTCCAAAGATTCTTCCAGAGCCATAGCCACAATTTTCAGCCCTTCAACCAGATCATCAGACAAGAGATAGTGAGGTACTCTCTCTGACATGTAAAAGCTAGATATATCTGAGACTGGCAGAAGTGAATATAAGAGAATATAAGAGCAATTGCCAATTGCCTCCCATTCTGTCTACATCGGTCTCTCTTAATCAGCTGCATATCCTGCACCCTGCCTTGGCATTGCTAGTTGCTCACAACCTTCCCATGGGCTGGATGACAGATAGAAAAGAGAAAAAAAAAAAATACCCTGGTCTGCTGCTAGTTTAAAATGTTTTACTCCAAAACAGGAAACAGCTGAGTAGACTGACATCCAAGCTAGTCGCAGGATGTTTTCTCCCTGGGAAATTCAGCAGCTACTTTCACTGTTGACAGATCCAGTGTCTGAGACACTGACCTCTCTGTTTTCCCCGGAACAGTGCAATTGCCCTCCATCCCAGAGGAATGCTCAGAACCTGTGGTAGTTCTCTTATATCCAACACAACACTGTCTTCAAAGAATCAGGTTTGGGTTGGAAGGGACCTTAAAGTCCACCCAGTCCCAACCCCCTGCCGTGATCAGAGATACCTCCCACCAGATCAGGCTGCCCAAAGCCCCATCCAGCCTGGCCTTGAACACCTCCAGTGATGGGACAGCCACAGCTCCTCTGGGCATCATGTTCCAGTGCTTCACCACCCTCTGAGTGAAGAATGTCATCCTTATATTTAATCTAAACATACCTTCTTTCAGTTTAAAGCCATTCCCCCTTGTCCTATTACTAAACCCCCATACCGAGTCCATCCCCAGCTCTCCAGCAGCCCCCTTTAGGCCCTGGCAGGCCACTGTAAGGTCTCCCTGGAGCCTTCTCTTCTCCAGGCTGAACAACTCCAACTCCCTCAGCCTGTCTCCATAGCAGAGATGCTCCGGCCTCATGGCACTCCTCTGCACTTACTCCAACAAGTCCATGTCTTTCTTATGTTGGGGACCCCAGATCTGAACACAGTGCTCCAGGCAAGATTTCACGAGAGCAGAGGGGCAGAATCACCTTCCTCACCCTGCTGCCTGTGCTACTTTTGATGCAGCCCAGGATACAGTAGTCCATGGTCTTTTCTCAGTTTTTCAACAGTCAAGGAACAGTCTTCCTTTCAAGGGTGAAGAAATCTTAACTGAACTCGGGATTTCTTATTCAAGTGAAGGACTTCTACTGTCCTTAGCATTTTGTTGAAGAAAACTGCTTTCTTAGTAATTATGGCATTGACTGAAAAATCAAATCCTAATGACAGCTCTCTCCTACAGCATATTCTTTCATCTTCTAGTCCATGTTTTCCTTGAGACCATCTCTATATTGATAAACCAGCCGAGGTCAGATCATGGGTCTGAACACTGTCCCATGATTATCCTTACCATTAAGTAGTCAGCACAGTTTTGGACAAGTTTCTGGCCCAGACCAACAAGCACTGGGCAAAATCTGGGGACCGTTCCCAACAGCAAGTCTGCATTCAGTCACACCCTTTCAGCCTTCAGGCCACCATCACATGAACAGGCAATAGACCATGAGCTAGAAGTCTGTGCTGTCACATCCATGGGTGGGTTTCCTAGAAGCCACTGCAGTGCAGAAATAAATAGACTTATACCCCAGTCACTAATCATGTCTGCTATGTCTCTGCAGACACAACTCAGATGTTCACTGAAGATAAAGAAAATGATCTTACTCCTCCTCTTGAGCACTGCATTAGAACAAAGTAAGTGAAAACTACATTTTTTCATAGATATTTTCACTCATTGATATAAATAATATATGTAAAGATGGAGTGTGGTTAAAAGGAAATATTACAGCAGTCAATCTTGAAAAATTACTGTTTAAAAGTTAGAAAATATCACTTTTTTTTTGCATGTTATTGTACTTAGCATCAAACTGTCTAAGACATTCATTTGACTCTTAGAGGAACCTTCATTTCATCTCTAAGTTATGACTGAACCAAAGGTAGTTCAAGAGCTCAACTTGATTTCAATAGATCAAAATTTGTTTTCCTAAAAGTGATTGGTTCCTATTGTAGAGGTATAATGAGAAAAGGAGAAAATATCTTCCATCTTCATCAGTCTTTTCTGAAAAATATAATTGCACTGGGCCACTTGTACATTTTTGATTCATGAAGCTGTGCGTAATGGTCTTAGTTCTCTCAAACTGTCCATTTGTCCATGGCAGACTTTCTCAAAATCACAAATTGGACTGCTTTTGAAGTCATTCTTGATGGTTCTTAGGTCATATTTTCTTTTTAAATTCAAGGCCAGTTACTGTCATGTTAGGAATTTCATGACCATTTTAAGGTCTATGTGATATTAAATGATGGATTTTTAAAGAATTTGTCTAAGTCATACTAAAGAACATTTTCAGTTTACTGAGATATGAAATAAGCAAAATAGGGAACTTTCACTGGCTAAAAGTACCAGCTTTATATCAACTCCGCCAGCAGGACTTTGAAAGCTGTTATCTGAGTATCTTTGGAGCAAGAAGTAAAAGCCTCATTGTTAATTCTCGTAAAAGCCAAGCAGCTTCAGATTTCTCTAGTAATTTCCCTCCTCCCCCTGGCACATTATTCTGTTAAATAAATAAATAAATAAATAAACACAGCAAAACACATAAGGACAGTGACTGCCAAACAGCATGTTCATGAAGGGCTGCCATTATAAAGTTACAGAAAAGTAGAAAAGGCATCCTGTGACATGACAGCAGTGACGTTACTTCAGGCTTCATACACATAGATTGAATCGATTCTTCAGGTGAAACATAAGCATTACGAAAGACAATATATAGCCTCAGAAGCTGACACTTTGGGGTGAATAATGCATGCAACTATTTAAAGTTACACTTAGAACATTCCTGGCATTGCATCAAAGTTACACACAGTTTTGGTAATGGTGATATTTGTTTATTTTAAATTCCCTGCTTTAATCTGTTAGAGAAGTAAATTACCAGTAAATTCCAGTGTCAGTTAATTTTGTTTGTACCATTCCTAGGACTGCCTGATTTACCCTGATCAGGTAAAAAAACCCTGTCTCCTTGTTTTCAGTATTCTCCGCTTGCTTTTTGTTTTTCATGTTATATTTTATCTTTTTGTTTTAAGAACTTTTCTTCCAACAATGAAACAGTATATAAGGAAAAGTAAAAACAAATCAAACGAACCAACATTTTAACAAATTGACAGAGAGAAAAGAAATGTTTTCTATCATATGACTATGGAAAATAACAATAAAATATTTTTATTAAAGCAAGCAAAACAAACAAACAGAGCCATTATTCCTTTTGACCAAGCATTCACAATGAAGCTCATTTTCAAACCTATCTCATCAAAAAATGTAGGATAATTTATCAGACAGTGTGGAGAATTTCACAGTCTGTACAATCAGAAGTGAAATTAACCATTGTTTCCAAATTTTGACTGGAATTTTTCCTTTCTTTCACCACTTAGTTCGGTTTCAATCCATGAAAAGTTTTACCACTTGTTTACCCCATACCTGAACACCACCATCCTGTAGTGCATTGATTTATATGCCTAACATCTGTCTGCTGTTTTTTCTCTTATCCTCTCTCAATGGAAGAACTGCATATTTAAAAGATCGTTTCTGTATTTAGTTTTTTTCATTATTATTATTATCAGAGGAGACGTGTTGTTTTGCTTCTGCAGAAGGAGGCTCATGTTTTTATTCCCTGTCGTACACAATGTTGGAAAAGAGAGATTTGAGTTTAAAGCAGGTAACACTTCACATGGCTAAAACAAATAGTCACCAACAGGTATTGCTTCAACCTGCAGGCTCACAGCTAAAGAGTCAGTCCTAGTAAATGCACTTTCATTGTGGTTTTCATCCCTAGACATCTGTGGAAGTAGACAGATTCTGACCAAGAGATGTCTGGAATGTACATCCCTGGGTTGTTTGGGAGATGCCATGCAGATGTCTGATTCTGTTCTCTCCTGAATGCTCTTACATCACAGTCACGATCCTCAGCGGCTGTCTGCACTGGCGGAAATAACATCTGTTAGCTCTGCCTGAGGGGAATAAAACTTTGATCTGATATTATAATCCAAATCCAGCAATGCATTTTGTTAACCCTCTAGTGACAGCTTTCTTTTGTGGTACACATAGCTGGTTTGTATTCCTTCAAAGTGAGACATTTGGTAGCAATTTGGTAGAGAAGAAGAGAGCATGAGCATTTCATCATAAATTATTGGTATGCTCTAAAACAGTGCCAAATGATTACTACAGGAGATATTCTCTGAATGTTATTCCAGGCTGAGCATTGTTCAGGGTTTGAACCAGTTCCTCTTACATTCAATGGAAGTATTCCCGTTAACCTCTGTGACCCTTGGGTGAGGTTGTAGTTGAACCAAATTGGTGTTGTTTTCACATTGCTAATCTGATCAATTATAATTGATTCAGCAGCTAGAATGTGGGCTACATTTGAATTACATTCTAGCAGGACAGTTTGGGGAAATGATGGCACTGCATTGTCTGGTTCATTTTGTTTCTGTCTGTAAAGAAATGACTTGTTCAGCACCTGTGAATGAGCATTATTTGATACCTTTTCTTGTGCAGATTCAATAGATGAAAAAGTTTTGAAGTCATCTCCAAATGAGCAAACTGGCAAGGGCTGCTTTTCAGTCCACAAACAGCCCAAGAAAAATAGTTGGAAAATAAATGCAGGAGATAAGGCTTGTTATGAAAGTTACTTTGAGTCCTGCTTCAGAATATGTCTTGCTGTTTAAACTCTTTATTGAAAGCCTGTTTTAAAAATATCCAGTTCCTCACTGCATAGAGATTAGCAATATCTTAAGCCGTAACAGCAAAAATGTTATCAGGACATGTTAATATTTTCACAGAGTGCAGTGTGTCCTCAGAGCAGATTTCATTCAGTGTCATTTGGCCCCTGCAAATCCCTCTCAAAGCTTTAATCATCCTGGTGAGATGGAAGGTGGTGCCTTGGAAAGACTGTACACAAAGATAAAGGACAATTTGGTGGCATTACCAGAAAAATACAATGGGGACAGAAGGTGGCAATTGTACTTCCCACTTACCTTTTGTTTGTTTGTTTGTTTGTTTGTTTGTTTGTTTTTTCTTGGGAAAAGGTGATATTCTGAACCTCTGGCAGAGACAGCTTTCTGTACTGGCAAATGCCAGACTGCATCAACTGTTCCCAATCAATTATTAGTTTAAATGTGAGGCATCGCTGTTGCCTATTACTATTAAATACATTCTGCATTTTTTTTTCATTTTTTCAACAAATTAAAAAAAAAAAAAGGAAGGAAAAATTTCACAGCAGTCCAATTTTCAATGTCAGTTTACTTACACTTTCACTGGGGTTAATTGTGGACTGAAAAAAATCCCTCAGGTGGTCACTTTCTTTGAGACCTTGAGCTGAATACTGCATGGATCCAGCTCTTGGTTTTGTTTTACACTTAATTGACTTGACAAATGAAAGGACTGAGCTGTCATACCCTTGCTGACATATCCTTTCCTCTGTGACAAAAAGAATGTGGCTTGCAGACGGTCAGGTCATCGTTGTCCCCACCCCCTCACCCATTTCTTGCCACTGTGCTCCTGCTCTCTGAGACAGACTTTTTAACCAGCTCTATATATTGAACATTGGGAATGCAATAGTTTAATTCTCACATATAGACCATGAATTTGTAAATATGAGAAGTGTCAAGGGTGCTATTCATGTAATAACTCACTTCAACTTAGTGCTGTCATTGGAGACACTTATCCTGGTTTCACTAGTTCACCTCTTGGTTCACCCCCTTGTCTTCTGCCCTGCTTTGAAGACACGTTTGGTGACAAATTCAGGATTGGTACCTTCTTAGCACTCACTGTACTGGTCACATTCCTGGAGTGGGCAGCTGAGCAATAGCAGCCAATACAAAGCCAGTAATTTAAAAGATTGAAGATTTTTGTGCGTATGCCTGTGGGCTTATTTAAAAACTTTGTTCTCAGTATACATCTTCAGTGGTATTCTGATGAAATGATGAGACAGAGAAAAAGCAAAGCAACCTCATATTAATATCAAAACATTACCATTAGAGTAAGACACAGAATATTTCAAAGGAACCAAGGACAGGAGCAATGATAGCTGATAAATGTTATTATGTTGTCTTGGAATTTTACAGTCACACAACTCCTAGTCAGAAGCCCAGCTGTATAGGAACCTGCAAATTGCCTTGTAACAGCTTAGAGGATGAGCGTTCTGGTTATACATGGCTAAATCTTGTACCCAGTCTTGGGGACTGCCCATAGTCTTTGCAAAACCAAGGTTCTAGTTCTGAATCAGCTGTTGCTGAGGACTCTTTATTGCCTAGGAGAGACTGGATGAAGCATAAGGAGAGTGATCTCCAAACTTGGGCACCTAAAATTAGGGGACACATTTCCCTTTCTTTCCCTTGGAGATGTGAGTCCAAGTGGAGAAGATGTGAATCCCCAAATGAGTCCACCCCAAACTTTCTAAGTGGGTGGTTGAGAGGTGTTGGCTTACCTTTCCAATGCCCTGATTAACTTACAGATGTAAAATATTGCTTTTATTCCTAGGTGGCAAGGAGCTGTTATTGACTGGAACGGCACAGAACCAATCTTGTGACTGACCTGAGCCGCACTTTATTTGTAAAGAGAAAAAAAGGAAATGACGGAACTAGCACATTCCTATTCCCACCAATACAGGAAATAGGACAAGAGCTATGCCGTTTACAGTGAGGAAGAATGACATGTTTGTGTTCAGGCTGGAAGAGTTTCACCTCATTCACCTCATGCTTCGGATATTTTGCTTATAATATAAACAACACTTACATAAATTCTTTGTGACTGACTTTAACATACAGTTTCTGAGCGTAGACTGAATTTCCCATGCCAAATGATGGTTAGAGATGAAGCAGTGAAGTTGTCCATGTCCCCTTGAGGTCTCTTTCTGGATTCACTCTGTATCCTGCAATTGTTTCCAAAAATCTGATGAAAGAAGCTGAACCCATTTCTGTCACTGTACTTGCCTTCCCTGTGTTGCCTAGTTCTTCACCTACAACACTCCAGCACAAGTATAAAATGTCATCCAAGAAATATATATATTCACCTTGTTACCTTATATTAGTAAGTCTTATTTTGCACTGAATGTATTGGTGATCACATGGACTTTTCAGATAAAGCCAGACCCACACAAAGTTTTTGTGTTATAAAATTTGCAGTAAAGCTTGTGGTTTTCTGTTAACAGAACATACTAGTATGTTCCTTATTCTGGGTGCAATTCTGTGGTGCACAGTGCCTCACACTGATGTGGTTCATTTCCTTTCTGGACGGGAGAAAGATGTTTAAATATCTTTACTTTTATATCAGTGTAACTGCTTATACTCTAGGTTTTATTTACACCAAAGTGCTAGATAAGATTTGTGGTTTGCTTTTTCATTATTACAAGAAAACAGAAATGCTGTTAGGTTTGAAATGTAAAGAGTACCTATCTGTGATAGATACTGTTTTTCATGATTAAATAAAATGCATGTGTGAAAATGGTGTACTGTGGAGATGTACCGTGAGGTACCAAAAGATCAGTTTGTATTATGAAATGAATTCTTTATTTTGGCAACAATTTACTAAAATTGGAACAAGTTACTGAAGACTAGAAAAAATGCTTTGGAAAAAAAAATATTTGCTAGCAGAAAAGCTGCAGATAAATGATGTGTCTGGAATTATTTGTCTCTCTTAAAAGTATGTATTTCATGAGAGTTTAATACAAGACTTTTACTTGCTGATATTTATCATAGCACCTTCTTCCTAGTCAATATGAAAACTCTGAGTCCAGATAAACTAGTTGCTATTTTCAAAATCAATTTCCAACAGAAATTAAATATCCTACTGTGTGTAGCCTAGAGATATAAAACAGTCTGTACAAATACAAAAACTACACTTGATATAGATTTGGAAACTGACTTGAATATAAACTGTAACATACTACCAGAAAAGTTTAGTCTGTGAATGTACGTCTCCCCCTTTGCTTCCCATTTACATCAAGATATCTATATGCAGTAAAGCATATCAGTGTTACAGTTATTTCAATTTTATTTGATTCGGTGTAATGTAATTTGTTTGTTTTAGATCAGATAGGCAAACTTCCTTCTTCACACTTTGTGAGATGAAGATCTCCCATTCAGCCTCGAAGCCATAGACAGCATCAGATTCCTGACTCAGAGCCCAATCCTGACTCTCCTACAGGAAAATTACATTACTCCCTTCATCTCAGTGTATTTAGGGATATGTTTGTACTGTCAGCTGTAGGTGGACTCAAGACTGCCTTTAGGATGCATTCATCTAAACTTCAAGCGCACCAGTTCCTTCGTAAGACATTGCCTCAGTGAGCTTCAGTATTTCTGGGAGTTGGAGATCCCAAATATTCAAGGATCCCAGATCCAGACCCTTCACTAATATGGCTTGAAAAATCACAGACATAATGGTGGCTGAGTGTGGTGTCAGCCAGTCTACCAGCCTGTGTTAAACCTTTGCTCCTTTTGATTTTTTTTTTTTTTTATGAACTACAGTCCACACTTTGTTTCATGGTGCAAATATAGTCTGATTTTCCCAGCTGCATCACAGGGCAGCTATAAAATAAAATAAGATTTTTCACAAAATGCATTTGGACAGAAAATAGTGGAGAGATGAAAATTCCTTTCTGTATTTTTCAATCTATTAAACCTACACCATTTGCTTTAAAGCACTGCTTTAAACTATGTCAGTTTGGAGACGACCTTCCACTCCCAGATGGAAGAGCAGTGAACGAACATAAGTATTCCCCTGGGGAGGAAGGGAGCTGCCTTGTTACAGCCCTGATTTCGTCTGACTAAAATATGGATGTCTCTAGTGCAGATGTGCTTGGAGGAGCTGTTTCTCTGGGCTACCTTTACAGTTGAAACAGATAGTAAGGTGTGATTTATCTTTGCTTTTGGGCAAGAAGAATTATGCTCCAGACTAGGATTATAAACTGAGTATACCCAGAGCCCAAGGGGATTGCCTTGGATCAACTTCACCCTTAAAGATGTAAGGATTCTTCAGGGCATAACAGAGTTCAAGATTAATGAATAGACATGGAAATGGATTATATTTTTTTGCTTATCTTGAAGCATAAACGAAGATCAGAGGGAGCCCTGAACTCTGATTCTCTTTTTAAAACAGGCTGCAAAGACTTTTGAGGCTCCTTCCTCACTGGTTATGAAGAATATTTTTGTTGAATATTAATTTCGATTACAGCAGAATCCCAGTGAGCCAAATCTTTCATATTCATTATCTGTAATTATGTCCCCATATATTTGTTATGCAAAGTCTACTGTCTGCCATCTGTTTAAGATGATCTAACTCAAGATTCACCTGTGCTCTCACTCACAAAGGCAGAAATAAAACACTTGGACCAAAAACTCCACCACTGTAGGGTAATTCCACCAAGCTTGAGCACAGCATTGCTAAGTCCCTTCCACCATCTTTGCTCCTGGAGCCTACAGGCAGTACCTGCCTTCTCCATGGCTCAATGACACTGTCCTTACTAGGCAAGAGAGATGGCTTTTGAGATTTACTAAGGCATCTTTCAGTAAAGAGGAAATGTGTAACCAAAATACTCATGTAGAGCTACCTCTTCTGCAGAAACAAACAAACCAACCAACCCTAAAACTAAAACAAAACAAAAAACCAGCCAACCAAACCAAACAAAACCAAACCAAATAAACAAGAAAGAAGGAAAAAAAAAAAAAAACTGAGCATTGCCTCTCTCACTTTCTGGATCAAGAAAAAGACTCATATATTTCAGTTTGATAGCAAAACACAAGAGGTTAAGATATCACAGAGCTTTTTCAATCAAACGAACAGGCAAGACAATACAAAATGTCATATGGCAATGCAAAAACCTTTGTACAGATCTGTGCAAATTCATATCCTGTTGTAATAGTTTACATCTATTTTTTTTAATTACTTTTTCCTTTTCGTTGTTTCCCATTTTCTTTTTCATTGCCTGATAAACGTGACTTCCTGAAATGAACAAAGCAAGGAGTTGCTAATTGTACATTACTTCGCCTCTATGTATATCTTAAATTCATTCTCTTTCCTTCTGTGGTATAAAAAATGCACCCTCTGCTGAAATGTGATGCCTTAGCTAACAACAGAGATGGCATATTGTATATGCAGAATGTCTAATCAGAAGTGCTATTTTGGTAAGGTGTCATATATATCGCATTTGTGCAAAATGTATATTTAATTTTGCCTTGTACAGAATGTCTCATACAAATAAAACATTTAAAGCAAAGATAATAGTAACATCCCAGATTTCCTCTGCATTTTTTTAATAGTTCATTCGCTAGTGAAAATTAATCTGAGAGATTAGATTATAAATGTTTCATGGGCCTTATCATGTCAGTGGAATAATAACAAGAAGTTAAGCTTCCCTCTTTCTGAGTAGAACAGTAGAACAGTTGGTGCAGCAGGATGGAGTAACCCTTCCTGAGCTCACAGGATTCACACCTAGGCAGCTACTTAGTGCTTAAACCAACTAGTGTGAAGCTAGTTTAGAGCATGAGGTACTATCTGCCTCTGTGAATATGTCCACCATGTTCTGTTTGAAACCTACTCAATGCTGAGAGTGAAAACTGCAAAGATCTCATTACTGCTCATGGCTTTTTATCATCTCAGTCTCAGATGAATCACATAATTCTGATCAAAATCATGGGAGGTGTAGACAAGTAAGAGTTGTTTGGGGAAGTTTGTGGCAGGGTGGGTATGTTTACACACTGAGTAGGTTTCTTGTGTGTATGCAGGTCTACTTTAGAGTAGAAAAAGTATTTTATTATTATGATCATATATTTATTATCATGAACGAATCTCTATTATCGCTGTGTTTTTTTCCCAGGTAGCGCAAAAATGGTAACTTGAGTCTGCTGATTTTAGTTCTTCAGTTTTCTGAGGCAGATTTCTTTTTGTTTTTGTTGTTAATATAGCTAATGGACTAATTTATAATGACAGGAAATAGTCACTTTAGAAATCAGAGGAAAGCTGAAGAGCTTGGAAAAATGACACAGCCATAAGCCAAGTTTAGTCAGAAGTGATAAGCGAGGGGCTCTAAAGATTCAGTTGCTGCACCTGAGATACTTGAAGGAAGCCCAGTTTTCTGGCTGTGATTGTGATCTTCTTTAAAGTACAAGGGTCCCAAATCACTGACTGATTCAGAAATTGCTGGAGACGTGTTTTTTTAAGGGAGTAAAATAGATCTTCAGACCGCCTATATGATTTGGGGTATGGTTATGGAAACAATTTCACACACAATATGGGTATACAAATTTGCTAGTAAGTCTATGTAATTTTTCTGCCCTAGGGTAAGTTTACTATGGAGGAAACTGCCTTCAATTATTTCACATTTACCAGATATGGTATATGGACAACCATTGTGTAGTAGGTGCTAAAAACTAAACCCAGAACCCAAGTTTGTCTTTTAAGAATTTGCCTATTCAGCTCATCTTTATAGAAACTTAAATCTTAAAAATCAAGCACCAAAGCCTTTATGACTGATGTGCATTATCTTGTTTTACTGTTGGTCTGTAAGATTATGGAGGAAACAGAGAGGTTTACTCATGGAAAGAAAATGACTGTTCCTGCTTGTCCGTATGATCCAGGGCCCAGTCTGCTGCATAAACTAAGGAAAATTCATTAAGAACACTTTGTATATACTAGCACTCTTCATTTATTTGTTTTCATTGGCTCAAATATAATAAATCCAACACTAGCTCTGAAATAAGGAAATAGTTTCCCCTTAGCAGCTTTGTTTATAAAACTAGAGAAGGAAAAAGGGCATTTTCGATCAGGTATTTTATTTGTCATTTCAACCAGGGTGGGAAGGGATTGTTGTTAGAGTGGAACACAACCTATTTTTGTGATGTCCCTTGTTAACAATAGCTGTTGACTGTATCAACATTGAAGCAAGCATGGATTTTAAAATGAAGAACCCTCTTAAGAATGTAAAGTGACTTTTTACTAAGATAAATATTTACCAGCAGTCCAAAATTTCAAGTTCCATCTGTTTTTTATTGTTGTTTTACTTAAAGGAATTATGTTAAATTACAGCAGTTTTAAACAGGCACAACTCAACATTTAAAGGCACTGCTCTTCAGTATTGAGAAGAATTGACAGCATTGAGATTTTTGCTAGACTGAAAAACTCAAGCACTCTTTCTTTGAGCTCTGGCTCTTGGCATCAAGGTGAATTTCAGCTCGTGTGCGGTTTCCATGGCACCATATACTATGCTATTCAGCATGCTTTACATAGTAGATCCTTGGTCTACACAGATTAAGATGTTTTATAACATCTCGTAGATCTGGATGCCTTGATTTTCAAGGCCCATTTGAGAAACATGAGATCATTTAAAAAATAGAGGATAATGAGTTAGCTGTAGACAGCTTGACAAGAGGCAGTCCTGTGCATGAACCAGATCCACACACCCAGAACTAGTAAATCGGGGAACAGGATTGTGATATTAATATGGCTCTGAAGCTGAACACTTTCTGTTGTGGAGGCAACAAGGTGGAGATGCAACAAGGCTAATGGGCTCAGATGCAACACATTTAATTTCTGCAGCTGATCCGTGTATTGCTTACTTGGAGATATTTGTAGCATGTTTTGGTTGCTTGATGTACCAGTGCCTGTGAAGGTAGTGGAAAGTGATGAGCATCCACAATCTCAAAACAAAGGTCTTTGATGTGTCTGAAAGTGATCATCAAACCAAACCTTCCAACATTGCCAACTATTTTTGGCAATAGTCAAAAGGTGACTTCCTGCTTTAGGAAGTTCAGTCTCATCTGTGAATCTCAGGTGGTCCATCTAATCTGGTCAGAGGTGTCTACAGGGTAGATATCTCTCCTTGTAAGCTCGTGACCCAGGACTATTTTTACAGCCACTGGTGAGACATAGGCACTGTATGAGCATGAGTCACCCGACTTGTTTTAGGAGCCTACTGTGGGATGAAATTAATTGCATTTTTCACTTCCTTGACTGCTTCTGGAAGGATCTCCATGGATTAAACTGACTATGGAGGCTAGTATGACTAGGTCAAATGAATCCCACTGTGTGTAAC
Organism: Anser anser; assembly: GCF_964211835.1. NCBI lineage: Eukaryota > Metazoa > Chordata > Aves > Anseriformes > Anatidae > Anser > Anser anser. Next base: position 158,694,217 of record NC_139721.1, read on the forward strand.
TGATAAAGACAGAAAAGAAGAATGTGTTTACAGACTCATATAATTGACAAAACGTGTGAATAAGATGAATGGTTAGAGATTCCTCCTGGCTGCTGCACTGTTCTTACCTCTGTCTTCTACTTGTGTGTTTTAGCTGTGAACTAGAGAAATATCTCTTTGTGAAAGAAATCATAGGAGTTAGCAGCAGGAATTTGCCAGTGTTTGGAGAATATATTTTGTATATCAAAGTTGAGACCTGGAAGGTGTCCTGGATGTGAGGTCTTGCAAGCATGGATTTCTCATACAACAGCACTAAGATTGTGTCACAATCCTAAATCCCAATTTAAAAAAAAAAAAAAAAAAAGCAAGCAAGATATCTGTACCTTGTGTGGGTGTTCTCCTTATTTTTTTATCATTATCTTATCACTTGGCAAAGACTTCCAAATTAATCTAAGAAGTATTCTGGGCATTTATGAAAATACTCCAATGCACTGGAATTCAGCAAATATTTATTCATTGACGAAACAGTAGCAAAGAATGTGTAACAACAACAAATATATATATGCTGTTTAGCTCCTCTCTGTAAAATACACAAAGAATATGAGGTCAAAAGTTACATTCCGCAAACATAACTTTTGCTGAGATGTACTTGGTTGGTAAGTGCTGTGGATGTAAGCCAAGGTCTGTAGACCTTGAATTCAGGATCATTATAGCATGGATAAATACATTTTCTGGCTAAGTGAAGGGAGTGGCCCACAGTCTCCACCTGTGCTGATCTGTGTGGCACAGTTCCCTGAGGACGCCCAGGTTTCCACACGGTTATTTTCAAAGAGAAGTTAAAACCGCAACTGAAGATCACAGAGTTACTGAGCAACCACTCACTCAGCTCTGTGCATGACATGGGTCACATTGGTGAAGTTTTGGCAGGTATGAAAACCTAAACTTTAAAGGTGGAACCATCATAAATGAAGATGGAGAAAAATATTTTTATAAACACAAGTTTAAAATATATATATATGTGTATATATATATATATGTGTATATATATATATATGTATATATAACCACCTTAAAAATTGAACCTGGAAGATGCTACAAATCATTTTAGTCTAGAGAAACAGGAGATCAGGATTCAGTGATTTTGGTATTACTAAGTTTTTTTCTTCTTTGAGATGCAGTTTTAGGTCTATACACTGTTTACGTAATGACCATTACATTCAAGAGAAAAATACATAAAGAACCAAACTCTTGCCAAGTGCCAGTCAGCTGAATACTGTTTTCAGCATTCTCAGTATGTTTATTTATCTCACATGGAAAATAACTGTCCAGCATGCTATTGCATTTTGGCTGAGTAAATGCAACTTAGTATTTCACTGCTATGCTACATCTCTGTAATCATGTTTTTAAGCAGCTATAATACGTTGTTGATATGATTTCAAATCTACTGTCAAATGTTGTTTGCATTTAGTTAACAGAAGTAAATTTCAAAAATATCACAGTAGTGAATTGGGACTATCAATCCTGGTTAGTGTGACAAATGAATAATGCTTTGTACTGGCATTGCATGGCGTGTGAAGAAAGTAGGTCTTTTACGAGCACTTCAATATAGAACAGTTTTATTACAACTGACATCCTACTCAGGGCTGAATTCCTATCATGCACAATATCCTTCCTGAGTCACTCTTGGTCAGGTCAGTTTTGTAAGAAAAAACCCACTTGGATTAAAGTTATGATTCTAGTTTGCAAATGGGACAAATACAAATTTGAGTGCATGTTAGAGTCTGCTCTGCTTTTATCGGCATTCTTTTTCAGGAGTTTTCAATGTCAGTAGCAGGTGAATATATAAACATTGTAGGTGAAAATTTGAAAATGTAGTTCCTCTTTTATCATATGAGGTATAGCTATGGGTACCCAAATGTTTACGCATCTAAAAGAGAACATAGGTGTATGGCTCTATCCTATATGCCTTCAGAAATGTGTGTGCATGAATAGCAGAGGGCACAGAAAAAGAAATTATATATACATTTAATTTTGGATACAATTTATTAGGTTTTATAGGACATTTTTAAGGCATCTGCTTATTTTCATCAAAACACTGAGTTAAAAATACAAGGAAGCATCCTGAAGAGTGAGACCAAAGAGCCATCAGACCATATTAGGACTCATTAGTCTCCTCTGAACTAACACATATTTAAAATCTTCTGATAACTTGTGCTCCCCAAATACCCATTGCCCCTGTGCTTCCTCCTTTGAATTTTCCCAACCTCTAAGAGCCATGAAAGGGTCTCTGTAACTTAAAATTGTAAAGAAAAATATAAAGAAAAAATATAAAACTTTTTTACTCTCCTTGTTTGTTTTGTCCAATTCACATATCCTATGTCTAATGTGTAACAGTGAATTAGGAAGCCTCTTTCTTTTGTGGACTCTGACAGCAAAATGCCTGCATGATTTGAGAACAGAAGGGTGATTTACAAGTTTTCGAGGATGCATGGAACAGGTGACTTTTGCTTAAAGGAAAAATTATGTTCCTTGCTTAAAATATAATCAAATAAAAGTAAAGCCAAGCGGAGAATATATGTTATCTACAATCGTTCCAGAAAGAGTTTCCTACAGAACAACCATTACAAGTCATTGTAAGTCTCTTGGGAACGGCAGTCAAAAACATCAGCAGTTAATTACTCGAACTTCCTAAATCAACCTTCTCTGGCATGACATGAAGTGAATGAGAGCAATAAAAGCAAGGAAGTGCATTGTGCTTTGTCCTGTCCAACTCCTGATCGGACAGGCGTAGGTTACAAGCACAAATGTAACCAGGCATGAATTGTTTTTTATTTTAATTCATGGCCTTGGGTTAAATTAAATGAGCATGATGGAAAGGCCAAGGTAAAACACAGGGCCAGGTCTTCAGACTGCGTAAATCCTCTGACTAGTTGAGTTTTTATCATTTCCACACCTTTGGCGCATAGTTTCTGCTCTAATAAAGCATCAAAGAGTTTAGATTGTCCAACTAAGTATCTAATTACTCCCTGCAAGCCCAATTCCAGCCATGGAAATGGAAAAACTATGCGCTAGAATAGCTGGTAACACAGAGAGACTGAATAAATTATTCTTGTTAGGGTCTTCAGAGTATTAGCTTTGGGGAAGGTATGGTGGGGTTTTGCTAAATTTTATGATACTCTGTGGGAGATGAATCTTTCGTTTGCTTGTGCCTCTGATTGTCATCAGTCCTGGGGGCAGAAGAATGGTTGTGTAGGTTCTGTGGCTGCTGGAATGAGTCCACAAGGAAGAGATATGTACTGTCATGTTTGTTCATAGATTTGGGAAAGGGAAAATATTTTGTGTGGACCCTGCTGAAAGATTGATTTCTTCTTTGCTACGAAACCAATCTGCAATATCTACCATGCCTACTTGATAAAGCACAAGTATTTCTCTTTTTCACTGTTCTCTCCATTCTTGCCCTGATATCTCACAATGATGTGGAAAAGATATTTCACCAGCTGGTTTGGTGTGTCTTCCAGGGAAAAGAGTTGTGAGTAGGAACATGAATGGGGCCATTGAAGGCTGTCCATCACACATCTTTGACTTAGAGTGAAAGAGAAGGAAACCCAGAGGAAAGAGTAGTGTTTTAATTGGGGGGACAGAGCCAAAGGGAAAAGCATACAATAATAAATCGACAGCAGTTTTATTTCCGGAAGAGTTTTATAGGATCTCGAAACCTTCACAGACACAGACGAGTGGAAGCTGCTGATTGATATTGGCTGGCTGGAAGGAAGAGTACAATGAGATGTTCTCGTTGCACTTGGGAACTTAATGAAGTCTGGGCAATGGGAAACAGAAGGGAATGATATCCTCAGAGCAGAAAGTGGGCAAATCAGGCTGGTGCCATGCTGAAAGAACAATAAACTGGGCAGCATGCAGATATTGTCCTTATCTGCTAGTGTATGCAATAAAGAGCTAATCACCATAACCACAAAAGCTCCTCAAGAAGTCAAGGCATTACAACTGGTGGCGGAAACCCAATAACGTAATTAGAGCCAACAGAGCAACCTGAGTCCTGGAGCTACCCAAGGAGAACGATCAGTATGTGGTCAGCCAAAGCCCACCGAATTGTCTTTATATCATGGATAATTTTACTTGATGATCAAAATCCAAAGTGAAGCCACTGCCCATATTCTTGTTGTCTATGCATGTCTGCTGTCTTCTTCTGTTCTTCAATTTGAGAAATAGTTTCTGCTTAGACATGCTCACCTGCTGTTTACCAGCTTATGACCAGCTTTCATCTGTGGTTTGTGCTTCCCAGTTCATTTCTATGGATTTTGAAAATAAAAGACTTTTTTTGAAGGAAAAAGCCATCTTGATCATGATTTCCTAGGAAGGTTCTTATACTCATGACCAGTTATTTGGCTATATAAGTCTGCATATCATATTTTTAAATGTGAAAAGAGAAACTAACTGGTGAAACAAATCAACATGTTTAGGTAGGGAAAGTGATAGTCCTCCAGAAGATTTGATCAGTTTGCATGCCAAAAAAAAAAAAGGCTATTATGTTTCTTGTAATCACTGCTAGCTTTCTGCACCAGGTTTGCTTTGCAGTTTAGACTCTCCTTGATACTCATTTCAGCTGCCCAAACAACACAATTCATTACATTATGTTTTAAAACAAGTGTCTCTTCAGGATAAGTACAAATGCATTTCTTTCACTGCACCATTAGTCCATTTTCCATTGCATAGAAAAATGGAGCCAAATGAGGGAAAGAGCTTTGTTTTTTCATCCCCTCGGGAAAGACATAATTATCTTGAGGTGCAAGTGTAGGCAGATGTGTGAAATGATGGTCTGATCTGGAGCACCCTTTATGCTGAACAGTATAATTTCACTAAATGATATTGTCCTCTTGAGGTGGAAACAGTCACTTTAAGCTTGAAATGTTACATCTAAACATGTCATTCAGTCTATAAACCACATTTCATTTATGGTTAGATGAACTGATTCCTCCTCCTGACCTGGCTTTAAGAGCTACTTTAGGAAAACACAGATCCATTTCTGAAAGTGACCATCTCTCCAGTGACCATTAATTGTGCTGAACATGACTACCTCAGATGCAGGAGTCTAACATCTTAATATCCAGATGGTGACAAGTAGATCTCAACCCTGAAATTAGACCCTCTAGGCAGCAGATTCAGCAATCCCCTCCTTTGCAGGTCATGCTCAATCTGCAGAAAATATATATATATATATATAAATAAATAAAATTACAAAACCAAAGTTTATTTTCTGGCTTCCAAGAGAGTTTAACTACTTTTTCCAGCATCATGATCAGTGTCATTTACGCAAGAGAAGCCCTTTAGGATCTCAGGCCTCAACGGCTGTTTTCCAGATGAGATTTTTGAGCAATTCCAGTGCAGCGTGTAGGAAACGGCCTCTGGTGACTTTCTTCTGCTTTCAGTGACAGTGCCAGAATGTGCCAAATTGATTGCCACTATAACAAATAAACTAAGTCTTGCTTTAGTTGCCCTTTTATAAATTAGGAGTGAGAGCCATGAATGCTCCTAACATTCTCCAAAGCAAATATATGAAACAACTTGTTTACCCCAAAATAACAACATGGCATCCACACTTAAGGTTGTGTATATCTTTCTGAATGCATCCATGTGGTACATGACACCACAATTTTTTATTAATTTATTAATATTTGGTGAAAAGTCCCAGTTTACTGAGCTTAGGGAAGAAGGCAAGAGAAAAGGAATCAGAAAATAAATACGAAGACATAAGCAGACATAAGTTTGAATGTGAAGACATAAGTAGATAAAAACAAGCAGTTGTGCTAAGAGTCATAGCACACAAAATCAATCGTTTTGTTCATTGAGCAAATCCTATACCCCTATACCTGAGGGGCTCAGGGAGGACAGACTCTTCTAACAATCCCTGAGCACTGCAAGTTACAAAGAGAATAGCTTTGAGCAAATTTCATTTGCTTAGTGCACTGGAGCATCTGCTGATACTGAGAAAAAGAACAGATCTCAGAAAATTTTAAACAGTTCCACAGTACTGATTCAGAACCTCTTTTGAAACAAACAAAAACTTTGATGGGGTTTTGGTCTGTAACTTTCAGTAAATGTTATAGCATAAGCAGAGTTGCATTCATGTAGAATATTTAGTTAAATACTGCTGTGTAAAAATAATTAGCAAAACTGAAAGTGAATAATAAAATCTTCCTGCTTGCACCTCAATAATTTGAAAATAAAAGAAAAATATAATGTGATACATATTTAATTATAGATATATAAATAAAACAGCAATACACATGATCAGAATGTGGTAAAGGGAGATTCAAAGATGAAAGAAGATGACTTCAAATCAAGGACATATAGGGTACCATCATCCAATTGTTGTGTATGTTTATTTCTGCCCTGATACACTTAAGGATATTTAGGAAAATCTTTGTTGAATGAGTTATATTTTTCCATCCTTGTTTCTTAAGAGCATGAAGTTTGACAATAAAACTGGCATCTTCATTAAGGATGGCATTAAGGATTTCTTTGCAAAATCAAGAGATTACCATGTGAATTTGAGTGGATATTGCAAAATTAGAAACTGAATATTTGTATGAGAATTAATCAGAGAACTACTGACTTGTCTTTAAATACTTCTAAGTCAGTATCATTTTGTCTTAAATACCTCCTGTCAATATTGGCATAAGCCTTGTAGAGTAATTAATAGAAAAGCCTTATAGTCACAAACATTTCTAATGACCCACTTAATGAAGTTGATTTTATCTCTACCCATATGCTTCCTTGAGGAAAAAAAGATGTGAAAATGAATGAAGGAAAATAACTAAATTTTAAAGTTCAGTATCCCATCAAAAGGGTGAACTTTGCCATTCCCTTTGCCATCAGTACGATTTGGTTTCAAAAATGAATAATTCAATGAACTCAATAAAAAAAACAAAACAAAACAAAAAAAAAGCTTTGCCATATATGGAATAAAGTAAAGCTCCACCGTTGAGAACAAGCTTTTAATTCAGTAGCTCCCAAAGCACAGAATAAATCAAATATAGATAAAATATAAATATAACATTGTGTAAGGTAACTGAAGACACAGATCTCTGTGTGATTACTTAATCCATTGGGCTAGCCTGGTTCAGCTGCATTTGCTTTTATAGTCATGTTGCAGTGTCAATGCTAAGATGAAGATCATGATCAATGACACACAGTTCCCCACACAAATGATTATATGGACAGATGGATTAACTGGGTAAGCAGTTACAGGTTTCTAGACAAAACAGAGCTTTGATTTAAACACAAAAATTCTATTCGTTTGATGTTAAAAACTATGTCCAGTTGATTAAAGAATTAGCTACACCGAGACAATCTTTGTGTCAGTTAATTAGAGTGAAAACTTTTTGCAACTGGGAATTGGTACATCCATGCAGTTTTTACCAAAGAAGGAAAGATGCAAAGTCATCAGCCAGGTGTATTTTGTGAAAATAATGAGTCAGGACATGGAGCCTGAGCACAAATAAAAGCCTCTTTACCAAATGTTCATAGGAAAAAGGAAAAAAAAAAAAAAACATTAAGAAAACTTGGAACTGAAACAACCAAATCACTGATTCAACAGAAAATGGGGATGTGAAAAAAGCAGCACTCCTACTAAGGCAAACGTGCTGAAAAATTAGTCTGAGCCAGAGCAAATGGGGCCTTTCCCTGCCCAAGGAGGCCGAAGAGAATCATTACTGTGTGAACACTCACTTAAAATTCCCTGACAAGCAATTTATAGAGTGCTTTGCTTACTATCCTTCTCTCCTTTTAGGGAAACTGTGTGGAGCGGATAATCCTGGAGCCTTTGCATGCCAAGGAGCAAACAGAATCATTAGTTTGAATCTGCTGTAGTTAATCTCTCTCTTGGCTTATTCTGTAAGAATAAGAACTGAGAAGAGAACAGAAATGTGTCTCACTGATCTCTTTAACACTAGAATCCCCAAGACATCCTGTCTCCCCCTTTTCTAATATTATTTCTGGAAAATAATAAACCTGGCGGAGCTCAAGAAGCATTTGGACAATGCTCTCAGACATAGGGTCTGGTTTTTTGGTGGTCCTTTAGGGACACAGGAGTTGAACTTGATGATCCTGGTGGGTCATTCCAAAGTCGGGATATTCTATGATTCTAGGTTAAATTGTAGATATTCTGTTGTAAACTATAAGGGGAAACATCCTTCTGCTGCATGATAAATGCCAGAGAAGAGCTCTTGCCAATGTTAAATCATCAGGAGGGGAAAAATAAATAAATAAATAAATAAATAAACAGTCTGGGCTCAAACATATACAGCAAAGTGATCTACTTTTCAAAATTGTTTTTCTTCCTGAATGTTTACTTACCCTTATATATATAAAAGCATCTCACTTGAGAGATCTCAACATGAAAATGCAGAACCCAGCTTTTGAATTTTGAAATATTAAGGGTTAGCAGGTAAATAATGTTTAAATTCATAATGGTTACCTAAATAAATATATAAGTAAATGAATCTGGAAACACAGAGTACAGCAAGCCCAGAAGATGTTTTGTAATTTCTTGTAATTTTTTGTAATTTCTTCTCTGTATCTTTCTGCTGATACTATATAATAAATGATACTCAGCAACCACAGTCTAAACTGTGCATTTTAGTGTCTGGCACAAATCATTCTTATCCTTTACGGTCTCCACAACAAATTGGAAATGAAATAAAAATAATTGGACATTTAGGTCCCAGGCAGAAGTTTAGCTTTATTAAAATTGTTGTTTGCATCTGTTGAGAATTCACATGAAGCTTGCTTGATTTGCTTGATTTTCTTTTTTTTTTTCGTTAACTTCCAAAAATCCTGGCTTTACACCGAAGTGATGGAATTTCGAGTTACAATCCTTAAGAATCCTGTCAGCAAACTGAAGATGCAATTTGCTTTGGGGATATTACAGCTTCAAAAAGGCTGAGTTAGATATGTTTTCAATGAATTTACAAACTAATAAAAACAAAGAGTAAAATACATATATTTTAATGTAGGCATTGAGGTCTTTTTTTTTTAATTATTTTTTTTTTAGTATATCAGCATAGATCAACACTATTTAAACTTAAGAATGCTCAGTAGATTATTTTATTTCTCATTTGCTTAACAAGCTTGGACACAGTTGTTGAAACTTACAGCTCTATTTCTTTCACAGAGATGTCAAATTCTACTGAAAATATTAATCTTAAAGTGACAGAAGAAGGTCTTACAGCAAGGCCTGAAGTTAAACAGAGCTCTGTGTGCAAGGAACATCTCTCTCCTTAACAGGTAAGTCTTGTTAAGAGCAGAGAGTTTCAGCTCAGGTAATTCCTTAGAAGATCTTACTTGGATTTGAAACTTAAATGTTCTGGAAGCCAGCCTGGAACTAGCATGGTTTAAGAACAAAACAAAATAAAACAAAACAAAACTTTCTGGAAGTTACTTCTAAGGTGATGGACATGTTCTGTGAATTCAAAATAGAACAAAGCTTGCTTAATTGTGTTGACTGGGTCTGAAATACCACGAATCCTACGCCTTCCGCATAATTCTGGCAGATTGATGTTCTGTCCTAGCCAAATCTCTGTTGCATCAAAGAAAGAAAACATGTAAGAAGACATTATTTCAAGTTTGTCAATTTTTCCTTCGTCAGAAAATGTACAGATGAAAATTTAAGTGGGTTTTCATTTGTTCAAAAGCAATTTATTTTCAAAAAGAGCAGAAAGGAAGGTATATTTTTCCCTGTATCTGAATCTACAACGTGACATGTGAATAAGCCTTTAATGAAGTTTCAGTTTTGGGTTAAAGTGATTCAAAATCTATGCTTTACAATATCTGGGTTCCAGAAATAGGAAGAGAATGAAAGTGAGAAATGCATCGGCAGACAACCCAAAGACTGCACCTGGAAGTGCAGAAGGTTTTGTGTTGTGAGTTCTGTCAAAGCAGTTTATGAAGTTTGTTGTTATCAGAACCACGTTACCTGCAAGAATCTGCTGTAAAAGGACTGCATTAAGAACTTTCAGAATTTCATCTGGGTTTGGGGAAGATAGCTCTTTTAGACACATTAGAAATAATAATTAAAGACAACAAAATAGAAAAAGAAGAACAAATTGTAAGTCTGTTCTTTTGCTGACTTTCCAGAGCTGAAAAGCCAACAGAGAATTTCTGGGAGTGCACAAGAGTGTCTGCTGGAGGAATGGTTGACTATATTTGAGATCTGAGATGTAGCCCAACAGAGCGCTAGCAAGCAGTGTTACAGGCAAGTCTTCAGACAGACTCTCTGACAAACCTTTTTCCCAACTGTTCAGCAACTATGTGGTTTTCTGCCAAGGCGCATGAAATACTTCATTATGAATAAATGCCTTTATCTATTGGCAAAGCTATTGAGAATGTAGGTGCGGTTGTGGCACTGTGTCCCACAAGCCAGAAGGGTCCAAGCCCCCGTGAGAGGTGAGGCTGAGGTTGTGTGGATCTCCCTTCTTATTTCTTGCCGAGCCCTCCATTTAGAAACCTACTACCTCAGCCTTTCCTGGCCTTTCTCCCTTTGGAAGTCACCACCAGCTATGTCTCTCCTGTTTTCCTAACTTATCTCCTGTTTCCTCCTAATTTTCTTTTCTGGTTACACGCCTCATACTACATAACAGCATTTTATCAAAACACGTTTCTAATTAATCTGTTCTGGATCTGATCCCACCTTAGAGAAAAAGTCCAACTGATTTAAGTGGGAGGAAGATCAATCTTTGTTGTGTTCTTTTCAGTTAAGAATGTCTTGTGAGGCTTAATCAAAGAAAGTGATTTGTCTCTGACAGTCTCTCTGTCTCTTGTGAGCTTTTATGAGGCTGTTCAGCTCATTAAGAGCACCTTAAAAAATATTGTTCTTGGAGACTAAAAAAGGCAAAAACATGATTAGCTGCAGATGAGCAATTTCTTCTAAAAAATTAGGAAATTAGAATCAAGATTTGGAAATCTTTTTTTGCCATGTTACACCAGCAGTTCCTTCTCACTACCCTTGGGAAGGATTACGTGAGTGGTGTTGCTTTCACAGTCACATGTTTCAAAGATGACAACTGAATACACCATAACCAATCCAAGCAATACAGACCTCCGTTGCTCTGTCAAGAGAGTCATGTTCTTTAATGACATTTTCCTCTCAAGCACTGGTGTAACATATTGTGCTGATTTTCCAAAGCTAGAAAACCAGCAGAGAATGGTTGGGCGTGCACAAGACTGTCTGCTGCAGGAATGGTAGTGTAGAGACTATGTGCTGCCTCCGGGTCGGTATTGTCCTTCAGGGAGATGTTCATGACTAGTGATTTGAATGAATAGAAGCAAAATCAAAAAGTGAGTTGGAAAAATCTGTTTTCATTTGTTTTATGATAATGCCTACAGTCTCTTTTAAACCTTGTTGCACTTTGCCTTGGGCACTTGTACACTTAAACTGGGTATATCTATTAAATTAAAGAAGACTGTGGCTGGACCTGCAATATTCTATAGTGATGCAGTGTTAGCATGCTCCTTGGAACAGTTTTTTCCTGTGTCATTTTGCTCTTTCCCAGACAACTCTTAGAAATGATTCAAGTAATATCACAGGTCAGAGACTATTTCCCATAGGCAATGTGGGTGAGGTCTTGCTTTTTTAACATGGAAGAAAGATTTTAACCTTATGGACATGAGATGAATCACACCACTTGCCTTCAGGGCCAAGGAACAGGTTCTGGCCTGTTTGCTATACTTGTGTTGTTCTATCTTTGTGTAATAAGAGAAGGGGCTTGCCTTTTAATACTCTTAATCTCAACAGAAAAAAAAAAATCAAAAGGGAAAAATAAAAGAAATATTATTATTTTCCAGATGGTACAGAGAGATTAAAGACATGTTTACTTAGTGCAATGGAGCATTATACAGATATCCCCAAGTTAGTGCTGACCTGTTTTGGTTCATGTTCACCACAACGAGGGATAGAATGTCTTTGTTGGCCTGTCAGACTTTAGAAGTTGGCTAAAACCCCATACAACCCAAAGCGTACTGAGAAAACAGTCAATAAGAGTAGCAAAAAGACAGTGGACAAGAAACATAAAATGAGTGGGATTTAAATATCTAAATATTTAGTGTGGTTGTAATAGGTTTGGTTCCATCAAAAAACTTTACTTGTACTGAGTAGTTGTTAGTGCCATTTTCTGATGGCATTTCCCTGCTTCTACAAGTTTTGACAGAAGGACCATCAGGCTGTAGCAGTCCCATAAATCTCTGTAAATATTCATAAATCATGCTCAGATTTTATCTCCTTGAATTATTAATTTCTTCACCCCTGTAGAGGTTTGAAAGTGTTTGGATCTTGGCTGCAGTGGAATGTGAGGTCTTTGAGATGGCATAGGACATCTCGCTTTAGGTTTTCTGAAGATTAAATATTTATGCTCATTATGTTCCAGTCCTGCTGAGGAAGGACATCTCCAGCCGAGGTATATTGAGGTATGTGAATTCAGCTACCCTTTCCAGTGAGTGGATCAGTTGGCTTTCAGCCTTCCAGGGGACACACTGAAAGTCTGCCTTTGTCTTCCTATGCTCAGGTAGCAAATCTCATCATCTACAGGACCAGTCTGCAGGGCTCACACATTTTAGGTTATATCAATTAGTTGGAAACTTGGACCATGAACTGGAAAGTAACAGGAACACCTGAGATCCCCAGTGAAATTTTCCAGCCTTGTATTTTCAGGGTATGAGAGACCTCTTAAGGCCTGGGTACAACTTCTCATTCTATAATGATAATTTCAGCAAAGTTCATAGCCTTTGATTTGTTGTTCCTGGTCAACTTAATGCTGATATCATCATCTTATGAGTGGAGAACCTAGACACAGAAAAGCTGCAGTGACTTTGTCAAAGTTGCAGACGAAACCTAGATTGGCTGGAGACCTAAGTGGAATGCAAAAATTAAAACCCAGTGTTGTAACTACTGGACCACCTTTTCTCTAAAGAATTTATGACCTTGTCCTGTGGTAGTATGCAGTATGAAGTTTTTCTTTGGTTTTGCCCCTTTGCCATGACCACTGGTAGTTTTTCCTAAAAAAACTGTGGCTAAAGACTTGCTCTATATCTCGATTGTCCAGCCAGTGGAATACTTGTAACTAAATTTATCAGCCTTTTAAGTTGTTTTTAAATTGCTTTTAGCTTGTGATGTTTCCTTATCTTGGACAAGAGAAAGGAAAAAGGAAGGAGTCTATTTCTGCCATCTCTTTCCTCCTGCAAGAAAACCCCCTCCCCCTTCCCCTCTCTTTGCCTTCCAAAGCTTTTGTTAATTTAAAATTAGCCCTTTGAGTTGCTCTTGGGAAAGTCAGGATCCACGCAGCAACCAAGTCCCAGTGGAGAAGGCTGTTGCAGTAAACACGGGGCAGAACCTCAGTGAGTCACCTGGCTGGCGTTCCCCCACTGCGTGAGGGAGAGCAGCGTAGGAAGCCCATAAAGAAACATGCCACCACCACCGGGGAATCCATGCAGGATACTTCAACGAAATCATTTCCCATCCAATCTGGGCCTCCAACCAGCTATTCACTGCAAGCGTCAGTCCAGATAAGTAATGAGAGGGCACTAGATGCCTGGCTCTGATCTCATTGCCATTGTTTGACCAAAGGAAGGATTCAAAACAAGGCTTGGGGCCAAAAATAAGTCCTGAAATGCTTTTTTTAATATTCAGGTTTTCTTGCCCCCCCTGCCAGCTTCAGAAATAAATAAATAAATAAATAAATAAATAAAATCCCTTACAGCAAATTTTTAGTGACACCCACTGGCAAAGGCTCAGTTGTAACACATCCGTGGAAGCTCAGGTTTGCTTGTAGAGTAGGTATTGGCTTGCCATGCATCCGAACAGTTTGACCTATCTGTACACACGTGCTGCCCAGGCCAGCCACCCAGCAATACTTGGGAGCGCTGTTTCTTATAAAAATGCCTATTCCAGTGTGTCCCATAGAAGACATTTCAGGAGGGATGTGACAGACAAGCAATTCTTTTTCAGCCTTTTGATGAGGAAAAGAAAGCATATAGGATGTTTTATTTAAAACACCTGCAGATTTGTTTTTATTCTGTGAAACAGAAATTAAAAAAAATACAGTTAAGAACCTTTCTTGGCATCTTTATTATCCATTTTGATGCTGTACAGTGGAACACATGGATGGAGGGTATGTTTTGCATGAGGTGGAGGATGACAAATTATGGCAGCCCCTTTCAGGGGATTTTTGCTAGGTTTAAATAAACTTCTGACATTTTTTTGTTCAGGACAGAGGGAAAGGACTATGCCCCCATGAACAGGGAGGACAGATATGTTTATTGGGGGTGATATGTGGACAGCTTGGAAGGTAAACTTTTCTCCCATTCTATTTTTTCCCTACTTTCCACTGTATATGAATCAAGCATGGGATTTCAGGAATCCCAAACCTCACCTTTCTAATGCTGCCGTCATGTAGACCTTTAACGTTGGCTGTGAAATTTCGATTGTTTAAACGCTCTCCTAAACAGCTTCCTTACATTCACAAATCCCCGTTTGCAACAAGTAAGTTGAAACCGAACTCTAAAGCCGTGTTGTGAACTGTGAATGCGACACGTCTGGTGTCACAGCAAATATATACATGAGGTACACCTCGAGACTTCAACTAAGCCAGCTCTCAGGCTGGAGGTGAAGCAACTGTGGTAGCACAAATATCAGCACAGGGTAATTATTCTGCCAAGAGATTTTTTTATTTATTTTTTTTTCTGTACATCAGACACCAACACTACCATGCTGGCATTTGCCACTCACAGAAAGCAGAGAACAGGAACAGGACACTGCTTTTAAAGCCTGTAATGTATGTGTGGACTGTTTGTGAGTGAGTGCCCATTACTGTGACACCTGAAATTTACAGCTCATGGAGGAAATAGATAAGTTTTCTGCCCCCCTGCAAATAGAAACTTTTTCTTCAGCTAAGGTTGGATGTTTTCTTGATATTTTAGAATTGTGTGTTTTTATGGTCTGGACACAATTATTGGGAAGTAAAAAAAATATACAAAAGCAGTGGCAGGTTTGCTATTTCATCCAGAAGAGGGCAATGGCACAGAATGTGGGACTTTCACATTTTTTCATCTTACTTTTTTGTAGGCATCTTTTGTATTTACATTCTTAAAGCATTCATAAGTTCATTTGAAAAAAAAAAATAAAAAATATATTCAAAAACTCTTCAAAAACAAGCAAACAAAAATACAGATGGCATCTGTCAAAATTGTATCGATGCATATTTTTTCAAATGAATGTATTTTACCAAAGTGAATAAACAACAGTGTTCAGAAGTGGAGCGTATATATACACAGCCAGGATAGCATTTTCTGCTATTTTTAAAAATCCTTTCCTTCCTACAGAATTTTTTGTCAAAAAAAAAAAAAAAGCATTAACAATTCATAATATCCATCAAATATGAGGAATTGATAAAGTGATATGTGTTAAAAAATAAATAAATAAATGCCTGAAACTAAAGACTAATGAAGAAAGAAAGGAAAGTGAATCATGGCTGCGAAGTAACTAAACAGGTGAATAAACACAGAAACCAAAAGGATTCTTAAGCCTAAACCCTGCAGCAATGAGGATATCTTAATGTTTCTGTCCTGCTTGGTTTGAGAGACCTTCGTGACCTTCTCTACTTACCTGAAACAAAAGATTCAGATTTGGGGAGAATAAAGAAATGCAGAACTCATCTGAGTATGGCTAAATTATGCCATATTTGCACTGTGATGGATAACAGATTTTAATGTGAAATAAAAATTTAACTATCTTAAAATCATTCTCCTTCCCAAAACTCTCATCAAGAGTTTTCCTGTAACTGGCAGAATATAAGATTATTTAGGAATTTTAAAGGGAAGTTTTCTCACCTTTCTAAAGGTACAGTTTCCTCAGCACTGAAAGCTAGTATCACCAGTTTTTGCTGCTAAGAACTGTAATGCCCAGCACAAAGCAACAGGGAATTCCCTTCCTTTTATATTTGGGTGAAAACATTGAAAACAAAAAACAAAAGCCAACCTCCTCCAGCGAGCTTTCACATTTTCCTTTCAGGATGCCAAGACCCAAGACAGACCAGCAGATAATATTCTTTCTTAAAGGTCCTTAGAAGCTGTATTCTGGTCTCTCTAAGTGTCATGGTCCTGTGTTTGGTAATTTAATGTGATGATTGTTGTGCTTTTGAGGTTTAGGACAAGGACCAAGCAGGTTGCTATTGTCATCTATAAAGGAAAGATGAAGTTATGAGCCATGTTTGGATTCCCGGTGACATCATCAAACCTTGGCAAAAGTCTCTGGACATTTTTAAGGTTCCTATTAATAACAGGCCCTAGCACAATGACTTCTCGTTGTTCTCAATGTAACAGCTTTTCTCAGGTCACTCTCTTGCTTTTGGGAAGGAGAGTGGTCATGCTTGGGTCTTGACAACCATGTAGGTAGGCCTATTGAACTGTCTGACACCTTTTTGCTCAGTCTGTATTTCTTGGAAGTCTTTCCAGGCTACAGGAGCACTGGAAGTGTGATAGTTCAATGAACTGTAAGCCACCCACTTAGGTTACCTTCACTATGCTCTGAAACGTATTCAGAACATGTCTCTAACAATTTAATTTCAGTATTTTTCTAAGGAAAGTATAGCTTAACCACCCTCTAGAGGATAATACCTTATCCAGCAACGTCCAGCACAAACTTGGTTCTGAAGTTAAGTAAACACAGGTGCATGTTGGAAGCTGGTTGCAATGATACATGAACTTGGGATCCTACCAAAAACACTTAGGCAAGAGGAAGTCAACATTTTAGAGGGACCCTAGATATACCGTCCCCATGCATGTCTCTAATGTTATGTTGAACATGCTGTGAGTACACTTAGTTAAAGTGAACAGGCAGGTGGCACCTCCATTCCCTGTCTGTTGTGATTCCTCTGAACACTTTGCCATGCATGAAAGCGGGGAGGAGGTGGGAGGGTGGGGGAGACAGGGGGTGTGATACACCAGGACATTCGTAGAAGCATCTTGAGGTCTGTTAGGAAAAAATCAGATGGGACATGAAATCAAACCCTTTAGCTAAAAATAATACTTCTTTCTTTCTTTTTAGACAATTATTACAGATATTCAACCAAACAGAAGAAACTTCAGCGATGGCTTATGGAATGAAATCACATATTCATTCCATTAGTGAAGTATGTTTGCTTTTTTTTTTGTTTGTTTTTTTTTTTTTGATCCCCAGGGA
Organism: Anser anser; assembly: GCF_964211835.1. Lineage (NCBI taxonomy): Eukaryota > Metazoa > Chordata > Aves > Anseriformes > Anatidae > Anser > Anser anser. Next base: position 158,711,441 of record NC_139721.1, read on the forward strand.
GCATTTTCAAATGCTTTAAATTGTTTACCTTGACTTCAGTCTAGATTAATTATTTTCCTTGGCTATAACTGGGCATGCCCAGAAACTGTGGGATGAGTATGATTTAAAAGTGTGTATGGCAGATAAGTAGGCTAACATTACAGACAACTCAAATCTTGTGGCAGATCCCTCCAGATTGTGCTACTGACTTGAAAAATACTAAACAAAAATGGAATCTTTTGTTCTGTTGATGCTTTTAAACTTTTCTCTGCAAACACTTTTCTGAACAAAATGGTATGAACTGATATTGTCACATGAATTTGAGAACAGAAGAGCTAGCAAATTCAATAGCTGCAAGGATATGTGTATTTTAAAGCTTACAAAAAAAAAAAAGTACTTTTATCATGTGGCTTTAATGTTTGGCTATCACAGGCCAGCATATTTAAGCTGGTAATTCCTGTGATGAGTTTAATAACATCTGGCTGAGATAACCCAAAAAATTATTTAATGTTTTTATAAGAGGTGTCTTCATCTCAACCTTCCTGTTTTATCATATGCTATAATATGAAAAATTCCTATTTAATCAGTAGAATAAGGGAAGGAATTTTCAGGGATATCTCAGAGATGGAAACCCCTAAATTTCAGCAAACACTTAAAGAGATTGATCTCAGACTTGAGCAACATGAAGAGCTTTAATGTATGTTTATCAAAGGTGTCTCCACAATCTTTCAGATGAGGAGCTGGATAACAAGGAAGATCTCTTGAGCCTTTCGAACTTACCCAGGGTACTCATTTCTCATCCCTTGGAAAACCTAATGCGTGGTGAGAATATCAGCCTGGCTTGCAGAGCAAGAACAGTTCGTTCCGAGCTGTTCAACATACTGCTCCCTCTGTTTGCTTCATGTTATCAGCACACTGGCTTTGGTTTTAATACACTCCAAATTAATCACTTTGCAGGCAAACAGGCTGACTGTAGAGGTTTGCTGTGTTTTCTTCAGAGGGTGGGTTTACTTTGGAGGCCAAGTAAAGAGTTGCCAAGCAGCTGACAGAACTGATGGATAGAAAGCAATTGCAGGAATGTCCAAAAATGTTTCATTGTTCTTTGGTTGTTTAAACAAATGGATACAGGATGAACTCCAGGTTGCATTGGGTGTGGCCATTGGCCAAAAGGGGGGAGTCTGCAAATGTATGTGTTTTTATAAAAGTAATTGGGTTCTTATTTCCTGTGTTTCTGCCTTACTGATTGTTGGATAATCCCAAGAATATAATTGCTCTGCTTATTCTGAAATAAATTATTCAAATTCAAAAATTAGGTTGAGAAAGGACTTGTATGAAATTCAGATCTAGTGTGCATGAATTACTTTATAAGAATGATTGCTGAAAGTGCTGGAGATACTATCAATAAAGAAAAGGCTACTACTACCTCAAAACGGTAATTACATGTGTAGTGATGACTTTTATATTTGAAAAGAAAACAGGCCAACACAGAAGGATATAAGATGCGAGCACTTCTTATAGATCAGCATTTTTCAGTCACAGCCTACGGGATGAATAGGTCTCATACCAGAATGGTTTCTGGGACAAATGCCCTTTCCAAGTAGGATGGCTGAGCTGGAAAAGGATTGGAAAGAAAAGTTATAAACATGTATTTTTCACATATCTAAACTGCATATGGAATAGAAGTAGTTTTTCCCTACATTTTGCCTTGGGAATTAGTAATTTCATGAATATTCATTACAGAAGGAAGAAAAATAACGATGGCAAAAGATCATCTGAGCTACAGGTATCTAAACATTACAAATATTACCAAAAATTTGCCAGTTCAGAAACTGAGCTTCTGAACATGTTTAGAAAACAGCTAGGTGTCTGTGCTGTTGAAATGAGTGGTGTGGCACATCTGCAAAATCAGACAATGTTAAAATGCCTGAAAATGGCAGTCAGGGTATGTTTTGGCTCCAAATCGATGGCAAAAAATTCCTTCACCCCACTGAAGCAGCACGAAGCCTTTATGCAGATTAATGAAATGTTGACAGCAGCACTGGAAGATTAAAGGATGACCTGCCTTTAGAGTATTTGTTATTAATAGTGATAACTAGTACCAGTTATTTAATTTTAGCTAGATTGAGAATTCCCTAAATAGGACAATAAGGTCCTATGTAAGGTGACTCATTCCATGCTATCTTAAATGGTATTTGCAAACTTTCTTATGTGGTTCTGGTGTTGCTGAAAAAGGAATGCAATGGCTCCACATTCTGCAATATCTAATATTATTTTTCATTCTGACCTTTTGAGATTTTTTTTTTTTCTGGCTTATCCTGTGGAAAAAGAGATTAAAAAATCAGAGAAGAAACAGTATGAAAAAATGAGGTTTGCCGTGTTAGAAATATGTGGCATGTTAGAGATAGGAGTCCCTTCTCCACCTCACATTTTATGATTCTGGCCGTGCTTGTTTTCTTGAACAGTCTTGTTCTGAAGATGTTTGGGTTACATTAAGTGGCACAAAAATATCATCCAAACAAAGTAGAATTAAGTCTAGCCATAGGGAAAGATGCTTCTTTGATCATCTTGCTTTTCTGCCCTCACTTTCAGTGAAGAATGTGCATCCCTTTGTAACCTGCATAATACAGGGGAAAAGAGTTAGTCCTGAGCTCTAGGTTAGAAATTTCTATCTTCTATCAGTATTAGAACTTGCTGCCAATGTTTCAAAAAAATCCCTAGAGTGGTGGCACCTGGAATGTCATCATTTTCTTGATGGAAACACATTCTTCCACCCATGTGACTAAGGACCTCAAATTTCCTGGATCTTCGTGAAAGATGCTTGTATCAGAGACACTACATAGCACCTAACTTTGAGCACCAAAGTTTGTCTTAGAAGTCAGTAATCTAGGCTCTGTGTACTTCTCCCTTCAGTGGAGAGGGATGAGTGTTTGGATGCAGTCACTGGAGGAGCTTCTCTCTCCATGGACAATCAAGGAGAAAGATCACCCAGCAGAAGTACCCTCTTTCAATTACAGTCGTTTCTTAGGGCTTAGGGTTCAGAGATTTCCTGCCTAGCACAACCAGATCCTGAGAACCAGATGTGCAAAGATGAAAACTTACCAGAAAGGACAATTCATCTTGTGGCGGCATCAGATTAGACCCGGTCTCACTAAATCATATTTGATAGAACAGGGAATTGTTGCTCAGAAATGTTTTTGAACAGTTTTTTTTTTTTCCCACAGTACAGGTGTAGAGGGAACCAGGATGGCCTTATGGAAGATTTCTCACCTGGGTCAGGGATGTTGCTTCTTACAAAGCATGAGTAAGGAAACATCAGGTCTCTTTATATCTGGAATAAAATTCCTGTGCCTGACACATCAGGGCTGGTTATACAGGTTGTGGTACTCTGACTAGATTTTTTCCACTGTGAAACCAGAATATTTGGTTGTATTGTTTGGAAAAAAAAAAAGTTTTAGTAAGCAAAACCTTTCCATCTTCTTGCTTCATGCAGCTGATTTGGGCCCATGCTGATATCCAAAGACGCATTCCTTTTCCTACAGCTTCTGGCAAAAATATTTTGTCTCTCAAGTAACTTGTCTGTCTTTAGTTATCCAGTAGGAGTGGCTTCCTTTGAGATTTATCCCCTCCACATCTGCCTCAGTGACCACTGCAGTCCCACCTGGCCAGGAGGCTTGCCTAACTTTCAGTGAAGCCAGCAGGATCCATTTCATGGCCTTCAGCGGTCAGCTTTGATTAGCCTCTGAAGAGCAAAAGACAAACATGAATAAAAACTCTTGAGCTCCGACACCATTAGCAACACATTGTGAGCATCAGGAAAGCATTTATTTCACATTAAGGATAAAACTGCCAGAGAAGCCAGAATCATTAAATCTGACAGGACGTTAACAGCTAGGAATGATTTGGAGGAGCTTGTCAGGGAAATCCCAAGACTGAAATATAAATTATGTGAAACAGTGCCTATTCAGTGATAAGCTAATGCCTAGAAATACACCATCTGTGCAGTTTCCTCATACTGATAAATCCTGAAGCAATTCCATAAGAAATTGCAGGTTTTTCCAGGGCATCTTTTGTTTGATGTCCATATCACTCTTGAAATGTTTTGCATTTGAAAATGCACAGTCAAAAAATAACTGGAACAACATCAGAAGGTGATTCATAGTCAAAACCCACATGCAGTGGGTATACAAGCTTGTTTTTTGAGCAAACCTGCTGCCCTTGGCTAGCTGGATGCAGACCAGAACCTAGAGATTGGTGGGTCAACAGGGCTGCATTGGAAAGAAGCTTGGAAAAAATGTTATTCCTGCACCTCATCAATTTTGATTGTCTTCTTCCTTGTTTATTTTTTTATTATTTTTTCCCCTGAATTTTCCACGTTAAGTGAATAAAGAATTAATGAATAATGTCTTTGCTAATGAGAGAACTTTTTTTTTTTTTTTATGGCAGACCTGTATGGAAAGCACTGTTAGATGCTACAGAGTATTAATCACTTCTAGTCTTGGATCTACCACATACCAAGGTGACAGCTTGCTTAGTCTGACCTGGTCTGGGAAATTGCATGGACTGCTGGAGTAACTCCCCAGATATTTTCTCACTGTTAGCTGATAAAAAGCTATTGGAAAGTATTGTTAAAATTTCTGTGGCTCATTTAGACCACAGAGATATACAAAGAATCAGGAACCGTGGAGATGGCAAAGGACTACTAATGGCCCAGTACCTTGCCAGTAGGGGATTTCTCTCTAGTGCACACTTACTCATTCATTTTGAGAAAGCTCATGTTCAGTATTTCAAGCAATGATGCATTCATCACCTCCCTAGGGTAACTTTTACACAGTAGGTCTTCTTGCTGGGAAGCTTTCCCCTCCACCTTACGAATTTATCCTAGATTTTTTCTTCCCAAGGTTTATATATATGAGTGTATACATATGTATATTTTACTAGTTCTGTTGCTGTTTTTGTTGTTGTTGTTTTGTTGATTGGTTTTTAATTTAATTTAATTTTATTTATTTTATTTTATTTTATTTATTTATTTATTTATTTATTCCTCTGCAAGTCTAGATTTCAGTGGCAGTATTAATGGAAAATGCCAAGATGGATAAATGAAATATTGTTTTCCAGTTTCTCAAGTTGAATAATAGAAAACTGTTAACAAATTACAAATAAATTGTAGGAAATTATGGCAATGGCAGCAAAGGAGGTTTGAAACAACCTGAATGCTAATGACACAGTCTATATCTCATGTATATATAACACAGTTAGCAAATTGCTTCCTATTCTGCACAGATTTCACTTCAGTATGAATGTCAGAAACTGTGTCATGCCTGGGAATCTTAGATGAATATACTTTCTTGTGTGGTGACTTGCATGAAATGCCAAAGGGCTAAAGATATAATGAGACTTGAATTTAAATAAAATATCAGTTCCTTGAGCAGTGCAGTAAATTGCTTATTTATAAGTGGAATTTACTTTTTTTTTTTTACTTTTTTTTTTTTTACTAAATTTTATTTATAAGTGGTTTATAAGTGGAATAAACTGGTTTACATTGGACATGTTTATATTTTCCCTCTCTCATGCATTCTCTCCAATAAGTAGGTTTTGGGATGTCAAGTAAATTTCATTAAAGTTGATTAAAGTTCAGTAAGAGAATTTTTTTACTCAGCTGCCTATTTTAATAAATGTTTTAGGAATTTACCATCTCTGAGTTCTCCTCCCTTCTTTTAAATGTAGTTGAAACCAGCCTTTACTATTTAGATGAAAACAAACAAACAAAAAATATGTTCATGAATTTAAACACGCTCACACATCACTGAAACCACTCAAAGGAAAACTAGGAGTTAACAGCTTCAGGACTCTGTTTTGTACACCTTGTGACACAGCAGAGGGCACTGAGCTTTAAAATGAGATGAACTGAAGGAGCAGTTGCTTATATAGGAAGAGTCCTATACAGCTTGTAATTAAGCTTGTCTCACAGTGATGGTGAAGACCATGGGAAAAACAAAACGAAGCAAAGCAAAGCAAAACAAAACAAAACAAAAACAAACAAACAAAACACAAACAAACAAAAAAACAAACACTGATTTGCTAAGAGACTCACTGGTAAAAGAAGAGTTGTGTGCTCAGGCATATTCCAACATCTTCTGTCCATTCAGTGTACTTCTCATACCTTGTCTGCTGGTTGTCTAACTCCTAGGCTATACCTACCCTATAAAAACAAAGATGGCCAGGAGGGAGGCTCAGGAATCTGCTAACAATTGTCCATACTATGTAACTTGCCAGCATGACCCCTAATGATTTTTTTGGCCTGAGATAAGCAGCGCCACCCCAGGAAGGGCCTGGATATACTTTGGGTGGGTAATAGGGATGCATTCCCAATGGAGGGTATGGATAAGGCCACCTGGGGAGCAGAAGGGCAATGAAGTTTTTAACAGGGTGGTTTAATCATTTGGCTATATCTTGTCATGAGGATGGGCTCTGAACTGTTATTCACTAGCATGCATGTGGCCACTAAAGACTTGCAAGATATTGCGATTCCTGACAAATTCATGGCCTAAGTCCATGTTTGCAGGTTAGAGAGGGGCATCCTTAAAAGGATTTCAAAAAAATGTGGATGATTCAGATAAGTTCCTGATTTTCTTAACACTTCATTAAGCAATACAATATCCCAAAGCTTTGCTTAGCCTACAGTTTGGATAAACAAATGACTCCTATGAGTCCCTTACTAATGTTCATGAATTTCTCCAGCATGCTTCCAGTAAGTCACCACAGTCCAAAGACTACAGCAATAAGTGTCTGGAAGACCTAAATTCAACTTCTTGCTCTGCCATATTCTTCCCATCAGACTCTCACCATTCATCTTTAGTTCTCATCTTTCCATGTCAGTGCAAATATTTTGGATGCTTTTCTTTTCCCTAACTCTCAGCTTTATAAGATTGAATCTCACAGCATTACTTTCCTGTCCTCTTTTTTTTGTCCCTGTTCTGAGTTAGTACTTTCTGAATGTACTTTTTTGTCCTCAGCATTGTAGCCTTTGCCATATTATTTGCCCCTGTACCACCAATTGCATTTAAAGTCTCGCAGTTGTTTTTGCTTCTCTGACTGTTTGAAATGAAGTTTTTGCTCAGCAAATTTGGAATCTCTGGCCAAAATGTGCTCTTCTAGAGGGGAGCAAAAAATTCTCATCTTGTTTTGTGGCATGTTTTTGCATACAGGAAATACCCCACTCCCTTTCTCTTGATCTGATTCATCAGTGTATTTTTTTTTTTAATAATAATAAAAAAAAAATAGCAGATGTTTTGAAAGGAATGATGGCAATTTCTGCCTTGTGTACTTCAAAAAATTTTCAGTACCTTTCCCTTACTTTTGATGAAAAGTCTGAAGGTTTTTGTGTGGGGAGAGATTGGCAGGTTGTTTTTGTTGTTAAGCTGAGATAGCAATGTGTGGGTGGAAGAAGGTTTTATTTGATTCAGTGCTGGGGGATGGGGAGAATTAATCCTAACTCCAATATCCTTCTGCTCTGCTTAGTAGAAGATACTCCAAGTGAAGAGCTAAAAGTCTCTGAGAGCACAGAAGTGCTTGGCAGTCTTGGTTAGCATCCAAGGAAAATGCTCAGAGCATATCTAAAAACTATGTCTTCAATGCTAAAGAGAAAAAAGGTCTGAAAGCTGTAGCTGCAGAATTTCCAGAGCTTTGCATGTCCATCATTTAGTTTAAATTGCATATAAATGAGGGTGCTTTAAAGGGGGAGCATTAATGAGTTATCATCTTCTCTTTTACCATGCCTAGTATGACCACACTGTTCAGGTTCCAAATTCAGTAGTCGGCTGGAGCCAGCCATGGGGAACCTACTTCTGCATCCCTGTCTCTTGTTCCTGTTAGACACATGAAAGTCAATTCAATTATTCATATCAACAAACAGTAAGAGGTTAGGCCTGACACAGACTACCTAATTTTCATACTTTAGGGCCAGAAAAGGCTCTGGGTGATAATTTAGTTCAATTCTAAAAGAAAAAAAAAAAAAAAAGGAAAAAAAAAAAAGCAATCAAGAGAAAGCAATATACCTTAAACTGGCCAGCAAAGAGGAACTTAGATGGACACAGTGACCCCCTATTATAATCATGAGTGTAGGCAGAAAGAAAAAAGGAAGAATGCGCTTCCTGTTAGGAATATTGACTAAATAAAAATTTATAAGGACATTGCCAAGCTACCATGATACCAAAAGATGCCCTTTATGGGAGCAATCTAGATTAAACTGAGAAACTGGTTTGGTTGCTTAAATTCAATGCCAAAACACTAGATAATCGTAAGACTTCTAGAAATTATAGAGACAGTTGGAATGGATATATCAGTAGAGAGAATGAACTTTAATAGAAATAGAATTTTATCTGAGTCAAAGTTCATCTTTATAAACTTTTAAAATCTTGCAAATGTAGAAGACTCCTCTATGGAGTGTTTCTGCTCCTGTTTAAAATCAATCAGCTTGGCTTCAGAGCAGAGATAGTAAGAACTTGGCTAAAGATAATGACTGAAGGACTTTGGCTGTTCTTTATAATTACTATGAGGAGAGATGAAGGACAGAAAGAGAAGATTTTTTTAAGGTAAATCATGATACGGGAATAGAGGGGATTAGCTGATAAGTAATACATTTATTTTTTGAAATTAGAAGTTCACATGCATACTTTCACTGTAGTTTGTGGAAAGCATCCTAATAAGAGAAACAGAGGAAGGAGAGAAAGAACCAACTGTTTCTAATATGGAGTTCTACGTATTTATTGAAGCAAGAATATGGTATGATTTTTTTTTACTTTTTTTTGACAGTTGTGAACTAGATTTGCTAGTAGAGGTCATGCAGCTCACTTCATTTCCAAGAAACAGATGCTGACAAAACCAAATGTCCTCTTTGCACATGGGCTAGATAAAATATTGTGAACACTGTTCACATCCAAGCAGAGGAAGCACATGAAATGAAAAATGTATCTCCCTGTTTTTTTGTGTGGTGTATTTTTTATGGATTTTTTTTTTTTCCTAGTACTTGTGCTTCAGGGCTGAGATGGTTTAGGAGATTAGGGACAGGATATGGAAGATTTCAGCAGAGGTCAGTTTTTGAGATCAGGCTGTAGCTCTAAGCAAATGAAGAGACTGTTTTATGTTTAATAAAATTAAGTAGATATCTCAGTCAATCTTTGGGGTTGGATACCTAAAAGTACTCATTCACAGGCCAAATTATTGCATTCAACAGTATCAGAGCCTTTTTTTTCAGTCAGCTCATGATTTTGAAACAATGGAATCAAAACTGGAAGCAGGTTATAATTTACCCCATTGGAAAAACTCACTTGTGATCTCTATGCTAGTCCTTTCTTTTATAGATTGCCAGCCAATGCATGGTGGCTTTTAAGTTCAATTTAATACAGCTGTTCCTCTGAAGGTCTTTCTTCAGTGTGCCTGAGGGATTTCAAGTTACATTAGACTACATTGGCATTAAAGGATAGAAAAGACTCTAAGATTAATCATAGAATCATAGAATATCCTGAGTTGGAAGGTACCCACCAGGATCATCGAGTCCAACTCCTGGCTCCACACAGAACTACCCAAAAAACAGACCCTATGTCTGAGAGCATTGCCCAAATGCTTCTTGAGCTCTGGCAGCTTGGTGCTGTGACCACGTCCCTGGGCAGCCTGTCCCAGTGCCTGACCACCCTCTGGGTGCAGAACCTGTCCCTAACACCCAGCCTGACCCTCCCCTGTCCCAGCTCCATGCCGTTCCCTCGGGTCCTGTCGCTGTCCCCAGGGAGCAGAGCTCAGCGCCTGCCTCTTCGCTCCCCTCGTGAGGGAGCTGCAGGCCGCCATGAGGCCTCCCCTCAGCCTGCTCTGCTCTGGGTTGAGCTAAGCAAGGGACTTCGGCTGCTCTTCATATGTTTTTCCCTCCAGATTCTTCACCATCTTCATAGCCCTGCTTTGGACACTCTCTAATAGATTTATGTCCTTCTTATAGTATGGAGCCCAGAACTGCACACAGTGCTTAAGATGAGACTGCACCAGCACAGAGCAGAGTGGGGCAACCTCTATCCCCGACCATCTAGCAGTGCTGTGCTTGATGCACCCCACGTACATTGGCCCTGTTGGCTGCTAGGGCACACTGTTCACTTATATTCAACTTGCCATTGACCAGAACCCCCAGATCCCTTTCCACAGGGCTGGTCTCCAGCGTCTTGTCCCCCAGTCTGTACATAAATCCAGGGTTGCCCCTTCCCAGGTGCAGAATCCAACACGTGCTCTTGTTAAACTTGATATGGTTGGTGATTGCCAAGCCCTCTAATTTGTCAAGATCCTTCTGCAAGGCCTCTCTACCCTCAAAAATGTCAACAGCTCCTCCCAGTTTTGTGTCATCTGCAAACTTAGTATACCTGCAAGTCCTGCATCCAAGTCATTTATGAAAAAAAAAAAATATGTGTGTATATATATATGTATATATATATATATTTCTATCTCTTATATTGCACAAACCCTTTGCTGTCATCCTAGGAGTTTTTCTACTGCTTGCTACTTTTTTTCTACTGCTTGCCACTTTTCTACTTCTCTACTCTACTTTTCTACTTCTACTTTTCTACTTCTGCTGTTTACTAGTAAGTGACATGCTATATTAATCCCGTATTTGAGAAAAGACAAAAGTATAGGAACTTTGTCTGCATTTTAAAGTGTGGAGAGACTCGTGTTTGTTGTTTTGAAACACTGAATACAAAAGAAAGATGAAGAACCTGTAAATATTCTCTCATGCCAATCCCACCCTCTTTCCACCCATCTACGTCTAATGCTCCACAATGCTCCACTACCTTAGCTAAATAAACCTAAGTGATGAATCAGCCACTTGATCTTATTACCCGATATTTTTGTTACACAAAAGTACATGAAAAAACGCAGAAGCCCTGTGGTCAGGCCAACTAAAGGAAATGGAAAAATACAGCAGCCTACTAGGAAAAATGAGAAATTATTATGGTACCCTAAAGCGCAACTTCTTCACTACAGTAATTAGGAGCAAGCTTTTGGGGGCAAGAACCATATCTACCTTCAATTGCAAAAGTAGGAAGAAATCTCCAAATCAAATGTCTGCCCAAAAGACATTCATCCACAGTTTCTTCTGCTGATGATGTCATCTTGGCCTTCTCACTATGGCAGAAATGCTAAAATGGGGAATATTTCACATCATCCTAATGCCTGCCCAGGTGCATGAAGACTATTCCTGGTAGAAGTGCACAGAGTAGTTCCAGCTACTCGGAACTGTGTCTCTTGTAACAATACTTGGTGGATCCAAGTGACTAACATTGCTTCTGTTTGTACTAGCAAACTGAACAGGGCCAGGGATCTGTCTCCAGCAGAAAACCTTTTTTACTATTAAGTTTCCAGCACAGTCACTAGCATGATGTAGCTGGCTTACCTTACTTTCGCTTGGAAAAGTAGGCATCCCAAACAACTCTTCAGAGATACAGAGAGAGTTTTCAACACATCAAGCTTTTTGGATGAAACACTGAAGCTGAGAACCTATTTTTCACATGTCCTATGCATTTTCAATTGTGAGAATGGCATGGTGTTTTACACTGGTTTCTTGCTTGTGTTGATGGAAGACAACTAGCTAAATTTCCAGTCATACATTGCTATTGGTTCCGCCACTGTGTGTATAGAAAAGCTGAGCCTACGTGATTTTGGGGCTACATATTTTTTCTCTAGAACAGCACATACTGTTTTAAGCACTTGTATAGGCACCACAGTATTTGATTTTAGTGTGGTCCCATAGTCTGATAGTCCCAAAGTCCCTGTTGAATATGGAGGAGAATGCAGTAGAGTTTGCAAGAGAGTGAAAAATATACTTTCTGTCATCATTTGGAGCCATGCTCAGTTGAATGCTCAGTACTACTGATCCCAATAATATGTTTCCCAGATGCAATCAATAAGCATAATAGAAAATACCAATATACTATTTATAATGTTTTTCTTCTCTTGTTGACAATTAGTGTATTAAAAGCCAATCTGAATGTTTATTAGCATGTGTCATTGCATGCCATCTGTCCCTTGGCACTGATAACACAACCATCACTGATTACATGCATCATCTACTTTCATTTCCCTTTATTCTTTCTTTCTTTATTTATTTGTTTAATTTGTTAAGTGATTCTTTTTTTAAGAACAATTTTCAAGCTTTAATTCTCTATATTGAATACACATATGTATAGTTCCTACAAAACTATTTGAATTCTTACTCATTTAAACATTTCTGCTTTGGGTATATATTACTCAGCGTGCTCAAAAGGTAAACAGAATTTCTGAATGCTTTTAGAGGAGAATTGGATGTGCAGAGCAGTGAACACTGAGGCCCTGGCTATTGGATCGCCCAAGGATGGCTCTGAGAGCTCTGTGGCACCCATGTCCTTTACATCCCCAGACTTGCTTCTTACCTGAAATTCGTGACACAAGACAAGGACTGGTGCACTCTAACATCCCATCCAAATGAGAACATCCAAATAGGAACATGCCTCTGCTGCCCCTTCGTTTTTCCATGGCTATGCAAAGTTCCAGTGGTTTGTCAAACCATTTGTGTTTGCTTTTAAAGCATAAGGCTTAATCAGTCAGTGACTACTGGAAGTCTTCCAAATACCAGTTAAACCCCAGCCTGAAATATGCTATTTTTTCCCTTTTGAAACCTTCAAAACAATGCAAGAAATCTGCTTTCACTTTATATCCTCAACAGGCTATATGTCACTGAAGAATTTCTGTTTCTTATTTTCTAGGACTCTTTTCTGTCTCCATGCATTGTCCTCACAGAAACTGTGATTGAGACTATTTTGCTTTAACTTTACTTTTTATGAGTACATCTTCAGAAGTGCAGCAAAATCAGTCTTTTTTTTTTTTTTTTTTTTCCAACCCGTGTAACGTGTAATAATAAAAAACAAATGCTGTGGCCCCTGAAAATTGGAGCTTTGGTTCCTAGCCCTATTTTCCTGTGACCATACACAAGGGAAGTTCTGCTATGCTGGGAAACCTAAAGGAGAGAGTGGGCTTGCCACATAGCAAGAAAGGACTAAGTGTATTATTTGCGTGACATACTGTTGCCCTAAAGAGAGTTCATATGTTATTTAATGTCTCTGAGTGTAGGCTTTGCTGTAGATCATGGCCTGCTGTGGTTGATGGCAGAATGACTAACCATGAATCTGCAATTTGTAATGTATGGGAGGATTACACTGGCAAGGAGCATCTTTGAAGAGTACTTTTAGGTTTCAATCAAGGGCCCAGGGCCAACATGTTCACACCACAAGCAGGGGGAAGCAGACAACGATTTAGAAAAGAACTGGACCTTGGAGTAAGTTACTGCATAAAAGCCCATTCATTATGTCTGCTTTTTAAAGAATTGATACTAGGACCACAAATGTATTGCCAGAAGGGCAGCCTTATAACTCCAGCTGCTCTCTCCAAAACACAACAACAATGCTTTTTGTCTGTTATTCTTCTGTAGTACACCACCATAGACAGATTCATTGTTTACTTCTCTTGGATCATTTCCAATTATTGTATTGGAAAAATAAATGCTGGCAAATGTTATCACCAAGGGTCCAAACTTGCTATTCTTAAATTCTTTAAGATCCCCATTTCAATAGAGTAATTGCTTATTTACATCTGGGTAAACAGGTTTGAAATCAGACCCAGGGATGTTAGTTTCATATTTTCAGGTGTTAGAGGAAAAATGCAGCTGGAAACTGTAAGTTCACCAAGTTTATATCTAGCCGATTATTTTATTCTAATTTTAACCTGTGGTAAGAAAAAAAAAAAAAAAAAGACTGGTTATTTTGAGTTCACTCTGTTTTTGTTCTTATGAATAACTGGCATATTACTTTGCTAAATGGCACTGTAAATTCATGATGGAAAACGTTGTGCAGAACCTCTCATTTCTCTTCAGAATAGATACAGCTCCTTGCGGAAGAGAACACTTGATTTAAAACTGATGCAACTCAAAACTAAGACACTTAGACTTATCATGTTTGACAAATAATAAAAGATGCTAAGTGTGCAGGAAATAGCAACATCATAATACAGAAACACAGTCAGAGAAAACCCACATAAAAACATTCATTTTTCTTAATACTTACATATGACATATTGTGGCTGGAACAACTGTTATGAACTACATTATTCTAAATGTAGTCTAAATCTAGATGGAGACAGACTGGAAAGAATTCAGAGAAACAGCAAAAGCTATGAAAGGGCTAATATTTATGATAAAAAATAAGTGTTTTAAATAACCTAATCCAACAATGGTTGAAGGGCCTAGGAGCAATCTTAAACTAATGAGCAGGGTAGGTGCAGCAGGGGAAAAGGGATTCTGCACTATTAATGCAGCGGAACTTAATGAGGAAGATGGAACAGAATGGAATAAGAAACTAATAATTTTAGTGTAATACAATGAACAGCTTTATAACAGTGACATTTGGCAGGTTCTCAAACAGTTTTCCAAGGATATTAAAATAACTTCAAACTTAAGAGGTCTAAGTCCAGGTTGGACAGAGGATTATAACAATACTGTAGATAGTAAGCAAGGACAGAATAAATATATAAATATTGTAATTAGAATAAAGTCATAACAATCTGAAAGTATTTACTTTCTCAATGTCTGGGTTCAGATATTATTTCTGAGAATTTTTTTGGAACAAGAAATAAACTGACCCTTTCGATATGTTTTTTTTTTTTCAGTTTCGTATATAAGTGGAATTGTCCATAATATTTGGCCATTGAACAAAATCTAATATTACTGATTACACTTTCCTTGGAAGTTCTCCAAACCTTCTGCTTCCAAAAATGAATTAATAGTTCTGTGAAAGAATATTTGACAAATATATGGTATTTTTTTGTTGCAAAGTTTTTTTCCAGCTGTTATTTGCAACTGTGCCTTACCAGCAAAATACAGTGGGACTCAGGCAGCATACTATGAAGCAGGTTGCCTAGAAATCTGAACTAGGTTTCATCTCATGTATTAAGACACCTAAATGTAGATGCCAACACCTAGATGTCTACATGGAAATGCACCATCTCCAGTTGCAGTCCATGGATATCTGTCCAGTACAATCATGGGAGTCTAAAGAATAATTTATTTTATCAAATGCATGTATTTTCTACAGCATAAGCTTAATAAGTCCTTAGGCTCCACTGTTTTTACTAAGTGATTAATTTGCCTAAGTACAGAGTCTAATGCCATCTGAAAAGAATCTAAACAGAAATAGTGCCATACAGGAGATCTGCAACTGTGTGGACAGGCAATCGGTGATCAGGTGGGAGAAGGAATATCAAATGTCCTTGAAACAAAAATACGCCAACTTGATGCATGTATTAAGGTAGCTGAGTAAAAAAACCAAGTGTCAACTGAATATAAGAGACTTTTAGGCAGCTAGTTTACATGTAGATATCAATATTGAGGTTTCTGGGGTTTTTTTTGTTTGTTTGTTTTGTTTTGTTTTTAGCTGAATACCATCAGAAATAGCCATTAAAAATAAAAATAAAAATAAAATCATGAGGTTCCTAACAACTGCAAAAATTTTGATATATAATATACATTCTTCAACATTCCTCTTTTGGCAGAGTTTTTGGGGTGTTAATTTTAAGAGGAGAATATCTCATGATTTCTTGAGAAGTCTTTCAAAGAGAGTTTTTAGGGCTACTAGTAACAGAACAATACATTTATAGAGAGTAAAAAAAAAAAACACAAAAGAGACAATTTATTAAGATCTATTTCAGTCACAGTACTGCACTGTTAGGTCTTTCCCCAAAATCCTAGCTTATGCAATATCTGGGAGTTACATCGCATGAAACGAAATTGTGCAAGATCATATTCTCTGGGCCATATACAAATACTGGGAGGTATGTTGTTGATGTTCCTATCATAGATGTTTGAACCATCCCTCAATTAGCATGGTATAGCTGTGAAAATGGCAAGTTAGCTTCTTTCTTACAGAGCTACGCTGGATGCCTGTCTCACAACGCAGTACAAGCTACCTGTTGTCATGTGCTTTGTGGACTTCACAATGAAGGTTGATTTCAAAGAAAAAAGTTGTGGAGCCTCCATCCTTGGAGACTTTCAAAAACTGTATGGACATGGTCTTGGGCAACCTAGGTGGCCATGCTTGAGAAGGGGAGTTGGACCAGATGACATCCAGTGGTCCCTTCTAACCTCAACCATTCTGTGATTCTGTGAAGAAAGAGGTAAAGAACAACAAAAATATTTCCAGCATGTGTATATATTATATTTGTGTGTGTAAAATGTAACTGAGGACTAGGAAATTGTCTAAGAGGAGATCCCTTGAGAATGAAACAAATAGATAAAGATAGTTTGTCTTCACTGCCTTCTGCGAAGTTTGCATCAGCCTGCTAATACTGAATTAACAGAAGATAAATATATTCCACGAAAGGCTCTGAAATTGAAAGATAGACATTTGTTTCATAAAATAGAAAAGGAGTGAGGTGAGGGATCTGAGGAGAAAAATGACTTACAATGGCTCCCAGTTAAGGAAAGGTGAAGGAAATTCAGGATGTGTGCTGTATAGGATGTGCGAGGTAAGGTGCATAGGTCAAGATTTGAGACAGAAGATACAAGATGATGAGAGCCCAAATGAGACCTGCCTTTCTGTGGTTCGACAGAAGAAGTCATTTTCAATAATATATTTATGGGGTTAAGGGGAGACGGCTAATGACATGATACTCTCACCCAGTAATGTGGAAATGTGTGTACTGCCTATGAAACTTTGCAACTTGTCTTTAGATCCTCAAAGTGAGGTGAAGAGAAGAAACCGAACTGAGCACACTGAGATTTCGAGTTGCCATGTCTGCGTGCCACCTGCACAGGAGTGGCAGCTGGAAAATGAGCAATGTGCAGTTAAGATGTAGAAAGGGAAACATTAGGTAAGTGGTGATGTGAGTCATTCTGACACACCATTAACTATGTTTCCAACCCCGGAATGAGACTTTGTCAGTCTTGTATGTTTGTTAAGGTGGAAAGCACTAGCATAAGCCTGCATGTGTGTCAGAGAGCCTTCCGAAGACAATTAGGTGAGACTGAAGTGATTCCTTATGGCCAAGCTACATTTCATACTCTCCTGCTAAGAGGAACAGTATTGGACAAATGCTTGCCGAGTGTGATGTAAAGTTTGGGACCCACATCAGCTTTAGTTATCTGAAAATGAAGGAGCAGCTTCCTCTGTAGGGAAGGGATTTCTAGTGGAAGATGTCCCAGCCCATAGCAGGGGGATTGGAATTAGATGATCTTTGAGGTCCCTTCCAACCCAAACCATTCTATGATTCTACGATTCTATGAGAGGTTGGTACTACGAGAGAATGGCTAGTGACCCCTCTTTTGGACAATATATCGGAATAAGGTTCACCTAGCTCTGACCATATTGGTGCTCATTGTCCAAAAAGGAAACCCACGCAACTGTCTTTTACCTGGACGTTGATTCTAGCTTCCCACACTTAATTATCTAGCCTAAATAGCTAGGAAATTTTACAATATCATTGGGTACCTGAGATATCCACAGAAGGCTGTCAGATATGAAGGGAGACAGTACAAGAGATTCAGGAGACCCAAACATTTGTGGCATAGCTGCCAGAGGCCAGGCAAGAGACACTGCAATGCATAAAATGGTGCATGGAACTTATGTTTAGGCAGATGAATTACGGCATGTACAGCTCCACTGACCAACTCCTGGTGTCCACTGACTATGCTGACTAAATTCATTGGGCAATACGGGTAAAATGCAGTTTGTTGCTGATATAAACCTGCTGATCCACTAGCATTTTTCTACACCCATGTCCACTGAAGAATTGAAGACAATGTTAGAAATCTTTTGGTTTTCTCCTTTTCACCTCTGTAAACTGGACATACAAGTGTTCTTGGGTAAGACTGCTCTGTCTGCTGCTGATGGGAAACATATGTGCAGAAAATACACTGGAGAAACTGTTCAAGAACATGTTATTCAAGCAGAAACATTATTTATGTGATCCTGCCAAAGATAGCAAGACTTTAGGTATTTGGCTGGGTATGTGTTCTCTGGGCAATTCAAACCAAAATGTACCCACCACTGGAGGCAAAAGTTCCTGTAAGCATAAAAGATATTTCTCATTTAGAACTTGGCATTATGTGTTTCTCCCCTTCTTTCATAGATTTTATGGCTGGAACAAGACACTTTGAGCATCTATACTGTAAAAGTCAATGCAAACGAAAGTTTAGAGAATCAGAAAGAAGTGATAAATTGTTTAGCCTAAACTCGGTAGACATCAGACAGATTTTAAAATGCTTCCAGAACTTGGTAAGAAAGACAAGTTATCCTTATGATAAAATCCATAATAATAAAATAAATAATAAAATCCAAATCAGGACAGCTCTCCGTTGCCCTGATAGGAAAATGAAGGACCTACATCGAGAACAGACAAGATTGCATGGTCAGAAGAAGAGACACTTTTAGACGTGATTTATCATGTCAACAGTGACTCTACATAACCCAGTCTTCCAGAAACCCTTCAAGTCCTCAGGGCTTCAGGAAAGCACCTATGAGAGAAAAAGACAAAGCTAATTTGGTTGAATGATCTCTAATGTTTAGGAACCGCCCCATGAGAATACACTGCCTGTGAAATCAGCCTGCAGTTGCCATAACAAAGGTTAGCAAAACAATCAATTAGCAATCAATAGGACAGAATAGTGAATGTCTAAGTATTCATACTCCAGTGTAATTTGTTTTAATGAAGTCATATTGAGGGCAATATGTCTGGGAGAGAAGACTGAAAGTTTTATGTGTGGGAGGAGAGAAATTTGTCTGGCAAATTGCAAATGAAACATCAGTAACTAGCTCAACATAAACTTCCAAAAAAGAAACCAGTGCAACTTTTAGATGTGTACAGAGAACATTCCATAGAAAATGGGAAATGACCTTGCCTCTTTAAACTACACCAGTTGAAACATTTGTAAAATGATGTATCCAGCTCTGGAGTACACATTTATGGAAAAGTGTCTAAACAGCAGAGATAGTTCAAAGGAGAGCTGCAAATGCAATCCATGGCAGGAAAATAAATCTTTCAATATGTGGTCTAAGAAGCGTAACTTTTCAGTTTGTTTCAAGGAAGGCATAACACCATGTAATGAAAAAGCTCCTAGTTCACCAGCTGAAGCAGTCCCAGTGTCTCCACCTTGAACTACCTTGCCAATCTGTCTGAGGAGGCTGGAGAGTTCTTCTAGCAG
The DNA here is from genome assembly GCF_964211835.1 of Anser anser. NCBI lineage: Eukaryota > Metazoa > Chordata > Aves > Anseriformes > Anatidae > Anser > Anser anser. Next base: position 158,730,675 of record NC_139721.1, read on the forward strand.
ACTGTGTCCTAATTGTCAATAATATCCAAAATAGTGGTAATGACTTGATGACCTTTACAAAGAGAAAGATGGTTGGAAACCCAAGCTGTGGTTGGTCTTCATAGTTGCATGGCACTAAGGGGGCTGTAGTCTGGAAGGCAAGCTTGATATTCTCAGAAGGCTAGAACTCAAGCTTTGGGCTCATGTTTTAAGCAATGCAGAAACTTTTCCACGTGGATAGAAACGGTGCTAATGGATGCTTTATTTTAAGAGAAGATATTTAGCAAGACCTGCTGAACTTCAGCTAATATTTGGGTCTCAGAGAATTTGTGCAACAATAACACCAGCCAAAGCTCTGCCTGTATGTGCAAGCAGTAATGGCCAGCTGCTTCTTTTCTGTTTACTTCCCTTGAGGTTCCCTTTGTAAGAATGTCTGCCATTTTTCCCTTCACCATATTCTATCCTGTTACAATTATTGTATGCAACTCAAAGCTTAGCCAAGCTTTGAAAAGCTCATTTACTTAATTATCACCTTCCCCTTCCTAGTTTTTAACTTGTCTGGATCTGTAGTGGTGTATAACTGAAGACAACAGGATCACATCCTAATCCAGATCTGTGGATGTTTTGATAGTAGAACTACCACTACTCTGTAGTTGCAGAAACTGTTCCAGACTTTTAAGAAGTCTGCCTATGTCTTAAGAAGCTTGGGAGGCTTTTGTTTCCAGACCAGTCAGTATAAGAAGTCCTCATAGCTAGTGCTTGCATTCATACAGTTAACCTACAAGTCCAAGGTACGTGGTTATTCAAACCTGCCAAATTCTAATGTTTGCTCATCTTTCAGACCACAGAAAATCATCCAATCTCACTATTGTTTTCCACCCACTATTGATCCAACCATTATGAGAAAGTGAATTAATATTGGGGCAATCTTGATTTATAGAATACCTTTTAGACTCTGTTACATGTCTGCATTGCAAACAACCAGACGAGAAGATGCACATCCTTCCAGGATACACATCTTTTTTGTAGCAAATTCTGAAGTGTGTGGTCATTACATGTACTTCCATCCCATAGTGTTCCTCCTTTCCAGGGTTGAAGCAGATTAGGTGGGCCTAAATCTTTGCCTCGCAAATTCCTCGTAAACTGAGTCAAACACTGAGTAGTTCTGGATGTCATTCGATTAGGGAGCTTCCTCCTTTTCTTTCAAGACATCAGCAAGAACTCAGTAAGTGATTCTCACTTTTCCTCCTGCCCAGTGTGGCAAAACAGGGATGCACAGCCCCTGCCTACTCAGAAAGTCAGTCCCCATCCTATTCTATGTTAATCTGATCCAACTCTTACACAAGTCAACTGTATCTCATTTACATCCCCTTTTCCCTTTCTCCTGGGCCAAGTGGATACCTAATCCCACATTACTGCAGAAATCTTGGGGTGAGTCTTCTATATGAGGGAAAGGGCTGTTATTTGGAATGGATCTTCAGTTTAGAGGAGACAGATGTCCTATTTTCCTGGTGTTTTTTTGTTTTGTTTTGTTTTGTGTTTTTGTTTGTTTGTTTGTTTGTTTGTTTGTTTGTTTTTCCTGCATTGGTTTTACACGGCAAGGTTTTGGTAGCAGAGGGCCTGCAGGGGTGGCCTCTGTAAGCAGAGCCCAGCAGCTGCCCCCATGTCAGATCAGAGCCAGCTCCAGCCAGCTCCAAAAGGGACCTGCCACTGGCCAGAGCGGAGCTGTGAGCAATGTTGGTTGGGCCTCTGGGAGAGCAGATTTAAGGATGGGAAAGAAACTGCTGTGCTACAGCAGCTGGGAGAGAGGAGTGAGAAATGTGAGAGAAGCAGCCCTGCAGCCCCCAAGGCGAGTGCAGCAGGAGGGCAGGAGGTGCTCCAGGCATGCAGCACAATTCCCCTGCGGCCTGTGGAGAGGCCCCTGGTGGAGCAGGCTGTCCCCCTGCAGCACACGGGTCCCACACGGAGCAGATCTCCACGCTGCAGCCCGTGGAGGAGCCCCCGGTGGAGCAGGTGGATGTGGCCTGGAGGAGGCTGCGGCCCACGGAGAGCCCCCGCAGGAGCAGGCCCCGGGCCGGAGCTGCAGCCCGTGGAGAGGAGCCCCCGCAGGAGCAGGGGGTCTGGGGGGAGCTGCCGCCCGTGGGGGACCCGTGCTGGAGCAGTTTGCTCCTGGGGGACGGACCCCGTGGTACGGAGCCGTGTGGGAGCAGGTCTTGAAGAGCTGCTGCCTGTGGGCAGCCCCCGCAGGCTCAGTTGGGGAAGGACGGCATCCCGTGGGAGGGACCCCGCGTGGAGCAGGGGCAGAGAGGGACCGTGAGGGAGCGGCAGAGACAAAGCCACAGGGACTGACCACAGCCCCCGTTCCCCATTCCCCTGTGCCACTTGGGAGAGGAGGGAGGAGAGAGTGGACGAGGGGGGAAGGTGTTTTTAATTTGCTTTTAGTTTCTCACTGCTCTAGTCTGTTAGCAATAGGCAATAAATTACATTTAATCTCCCTATGCTGAGTCTGTTTTGCCCGTGATGGTAGTGGGTGGGTGTTCTCCCTGTCCTATCTCAACCCTTGAGTGCTCTTCCACTGTATTTTCTCTTCCTCTGAAGAGGGGGAGGATAGAGTGCTGTGCTGCAGTTCAGCTGTCCAGCAGGGTGAAACCACCACTCTTCCTCGTTTAGAAAGTCTTACCTGTTGAATGTGACCCTCTTTCCATATGTGCACCCTCACTGAAGGTACACAAAGCTTCCTGCCATGTAATCCATATGACAATGTGGGAATGCAGAGCAAGGTTGGATCTCGAAACTACAACTTCTTGCAGGGTTATTTAAGGCTGCCCTTATTTACTGATATTCGGAGTCACATATGATTCGGAGTCATATATTTAGGTCACTGCCAGTATTAACTGATATTCAGATTTTAAATGAGTATGCCTAGTGGTGACATGATTTTACTTAGGTTTTGCCTTACAAGACTTGTTTGTCTGAATATCTTCTGTCCTTCATGATATGTGCCAGTGTTTTTTGTTCTGCTTTTTAACTCACTTTCTGGTATTTAACAGATGGATGCAATGCTTATATGGCTATATACTGTAGTTCTCTAAGAAGTAATGAGCGCATACAAAGATATTGCTTGCACCATTCTCAGGTATTCTGATAGCCCCAGTGGAAGAAAAAGAAGCTTGGAAAACTGCATGAGGTAAAACCACACAGACACTTCCATGGCAGAATATAAATACTTAGTTTGGAATTGTTGAGAGGTCTGCAAACCCTGGTTGGAAGTATAAATATCCCAGCCTCCACTGAATGAAAGGAATGAATGTGACACTACTGAAATTAAGGGTGTGGCTCAGCTCTCTTTATGCCACGTAGCTGAAGTGGGTTCCTCTCCGGATGTCTTTTACCATCCTTTAAAGGAAAGTTTCTGCCCTGGTAGCTGAGATACAGCACCACATGATGTGCACATTCGTAATCTATTTCTGTCCAAGCCAAGGTTTATTGTAAGTCACTGCTGGGTAAGCATGTTTGAGCCTCCTCTGAACACAGATCCTGACCCTAATTTACCTGTGAGATGGAGAATGTCCACTGCATGGATGACTCTAGAGGCAAGCATGTCTTAAACCAATAGAGTAAGCTCTAGAAAAGCTCATTTTATGCCAGCACTGCTGTTTCCTGTCCTGAGGCAGCATCAATGAATCAGTGTGAATGCTCTCATTGTCAGTGAGGTGCTAGCATGCCCTTACAGAGTGCAAATCCACATGCACTTAACACCCTGGTGAGATGAGAAAAGAATTATATAACCACAAAACAGATAGATGACTGAGAAAAGCCAACTCTTTTAATGCTTCCTAGATCTCAGCTTTGCTTTTCTGAAGGAAAACTGAGACCTAACATAATTTAAACCATTTTTGTTTATTTGTTTTTCTTTAGTTTTGCATCTCAGAATACTTCTGTAGCAATGGTTCTGCACAATTATGTTTTTCTGCTAGGAAGTAAAAGAGTGGTCCCTATAAATATCCATGTTATGAGTGTGAGTTTACTTACAATTACGGAAAAAATGGAATAATTAATCTATTTCTTTCAGTTTCTTCCTATTTTTTTCTATTTCTTTTAGTTTGTTTTTATTTCTTTACATTAGGTAGGATCCCAAGTTGTAATGATGGTTAGATATTTGCAGTGATCATTATCATGTAGTGATAGAGCTGAAGGTTATTCACAATATTTATTTCACTTCTAATTAGTTGGCTTCAAAGCTGATGGCTTTGCTGGTGTCATCGTGTTCTCATTTAGAGATAAAACAAGCCATACCGAAAGGTAACTCTCACTCTTGGCATATGAGTCTAGCTTCAAATGAACAGGATTTTCAAACCCGGAAAGAAAGACAGAGAGTATCTGTTTGATAAAAATGAGGAAGAAAAAAGAATAGACAAAAGGTGAAAGAGAAAGGGAAGGGCGCTCAAGGAAATGGCTACATACAGATACATTACAAAATGTTGGTGATCCCAAAGAAGACAAATTAAAGACTACTCAGCAAAAGGCTGGACAGTGTTTAAAGCCAGTTATGGTATCCATATAGGCATAGGGATGAAACTATACACTGTGCCTTCAAAGGTGCACAAATGCCCAATGTTATTCTTCCTGCCTATTCAGAAATGGAAAGACAGCTGGTACCTTCAAAAAAGAGTGAGAAGACAGTGTATAGGAGAGTTTTATCACCAAAAGGGCATCAGGAGACTGTGTCAGTGAACTCGGAGAATTAGTGTGAGCTGTGCTGTGTGTTGGCTGTGCCAGAGACAACCCCTCTCCACTCACTTGAGAATAAAGAAATGCTTAAACTTTGGCAGTTTCTCAGTCTGAGATACTCACTGAGAGGGAGTGTATTGTAATTTCACCTAATTTAAGCTATCTAGAAGTTAAGCACTGAGATCATACTGATCATCTGAGGTCCCTCTATAGCCAGTAGAAGAAGACAGACACCTTCCAGAAGTGATTTGTGTCACCCTGGTATATAGCAGAAAAAAGGTAGAACCTCCTCATGGTGGAGACCATTGCATTGCCTCCAAATCCACCCTATGGACCCATCTTCAGTCATTTCAGACCCAGATCGCAAGGGGATTTTCAGGGTGCCAAATATGTAACAAATGGTCATGTCCTCTCTTGCCATAGCTGTGCAAGAGCAAATGGCACTGAATGCAAACAGTATGAGATGCAGTGTAAAAAAGACAAATCGTAGCACAAGGACTACCAGATACTTTGCCTACATGTGCTCATATACTTGGGCTTCATAGGTTCACGCTCTATAAAGGAACTGTAGAATAAAGTTCCTGAGGTTCATTAGACTTACTGGTATGTGTTCTGGTTAATCATAAGGCTAAATATAGTGCTTCCTGCTGAAATACAAGCACCAGAAAACATACTCAGTCTGGAGAAGTTCATGTCCACAAGACCATAACCAATTCCCAGTTGTGACATATGTTGTTGTTACACCCAGAATAGGCAATGTTGGCAGATCTTCTTACTGCTTTCCCAGTGCCAATCTGCTCTTTTCTTCTTCCAGGAGAATTACGATACATCTTGCTAATAATTTGTGCCACAACATACATAGTACTGAAATTCCCTTTGAAGTAAAAATCTAGCCATGGTCAGTATTGTCTCTGGTGTCACGTGCCCAAAGTAGTTGTATAAAGAGTTTCAATGAGTCAAGCATAAAAAAATGTCTATTTCTTTCCACTGACTGTAAGGGAAGCAAGTACGACTAACATAAGGCTATCTCTTTGAAGTTAAATGATATGAGTCCAACAATTGCGAAGGTTTTTTATTGTTTTAAGGCTTGTGCATAGGTGAGTTGTCCTAAATGCGTCATCTTTTGATGTTAGACAGACTTTGAGTATTCTGTCCCCATAAGCAAATGAGGACAATCCTGTTTAGGATTATGAAACTGCAATAAATGCATAAATGTTGGAAAACTACACTTGAGATATAGCTATCAACAGTTCATTATCAAAACTGAGGATGTCATTGAGGTAGTGACTCTGCTAGGATCTTGTCCTGGTGTGTTATTGTTCAGTTGTTTTATGTCCTGAATGATGGAGTAGTGAACAGGTGTTAAATTTGCAAATGTTATACAGTTAGAACGTGTGGCAGTAGTCTGAAGATGCACAATCAGAGTTTAAGATTAACCTTCTGAATTGTAAAACTGGTCTGATGTACAAGGGATGTTTTCCTATAGAGAAAACACAAGCATTATAATCATATGAACACCCAATAGCCCAATAGGAAAGAATTATATTTCCAGGTCAAGAAAAGAAAATATGACCAAAGAGAAAATATTGTAAGCAAATGAGTTGTTCAGTCTAGGGAAAAATAAATAAATAAATAAATTAAAAAAAAAAAAAGACAATCTTCAAAGATCTTAAACATTTTTGAGAGAAAGGGAATAAATTGTTTTCCAATGTGCATGTAGGGCTTTTATTGGAATAAAGGAGACTTGGCAAGTTTGGATGTTAGGAGAGCTTCCTAATGGTAAGCACTGTACTAGGTCATCTGGATGGGGACAAGAATCACCATCCTTAAGGAAGGTCTTTAAGACAGCCTAGACAAACTGCTGTCAGGAGGATTGTAATTGGAGATGGAGGAAATATTAAGTAAACTCCTAAGATGCTCCATTTACTAAGTTGTTCTGACACAGCACTCTGTAAGGCATACCAGGGCTCTGCCCATGGATGCTTTGTTTTACCACTTTATTTCTGCAGCCTATGTGAAGATGGTGAGCTACTTTGCTGTTGCAATGTGTTCTTATAGATTTGACACATCTGGCTGACACTTCACAGACTGTTGCTGTGTGATAACCCTAACAAAGTTCACCTCAAGGCTTTTTCCTGCTTGGGAATTAGGTCACAAGTTTCATCTCAAGGTCTCCCTTTTATTTTCATATCATCTCAACATCCAGTGCCCTATAACATTTGGCAGTTAAAAGAAATTCACTATTATAAAGAAGTCTCTGATGTTGAATCAGCACCTCGGACTGTGCCAAAGACAAGCTGTGAGCCTGAGCAGTTGAGCCATGGTGAAACAGATCATAGAAGATAGAGGAATGATGAAATCTGGGTAACAAAACTCATGAAAAAAGCCCTGCCTCAAAACTAACAGCAAAACAACAAAATAATCAGCATTGCTCCAGTGGAGCTTTGCAGCTTATGGGAGTAGAAGATTGGACCTGTTTTGCCCTACACATTAAAAAAACAAGTGAACTGCGATCCATACTGAAAACTTTCCTATAGCAATAACAATGGTTTATTCACCTCTTGTGCTTGTAATGAATTACCAAGGCTTTCATTAGTACAGTCACTGATGTGTCATGCCCGGTATTCCTGGCAGACTTGTCATTTTATGTAACACAATGTGCAGGGCAAAAGAAAAAAAATAATAAAAAAAAAAATTGGTCAACCTCCCAGTGATGCACTGGGCACAGGAAACTCAAAAGGACAATTGTTGCTAAATATGTTTGCTTAGAAAACATAATAATTGGAATTTAACCCTCAGTGTGGTGGCATTTTCTAGGACTGCCAGAGAAACCAAATGTTTCACAAGACACCTGTGTTCAAATAACACATGTATGACAAGATTTGGTTGGAGAAAGACATAAGATATTATCCTGTATTAGAGTAAGAGACTCATGCCCCCCTCTTTTTGCAAAAATATCTTGCTGCTAAAGTGCATTAACATTTGTTTGGTTAACACCCATTGCTAGTCTAAAAGGGACACTGGGAATTAATGCTGCTGTGAGTTGCTTGCTGCTAAGCAGCAGAGTGTGTGGCTCTCCCTCCCCAGCATAAGCTTGGGGAGAATTAATGCCTATTTTGGAAGATGCCTTCAGACAAAAGATGATGAGAGCCAGCTTAGCCGCACCCTTTCTCTAACACTACGCACTCTGCAGGCAGTTTGAAAGATTCATGACGCAGAACGCTTCCTCTTTTGGAGAGGCTGTGAGGTACAAGAGAATCACGGTGAAAGAAAAGCTGATTCCTCGTGCAAGCTTATTTAGCACTTGTCTGGGAAATTCCCTTCTGTGTCCCAGTTGGAAGACAGTCATCTTTATTATTTCACGTCACAGAAGTGTCAAAAAAGGGTATCGGTCTTTTCACCAACATGATATCCAGCTGTACAGTTTTCATGGACGTAGAATTGAGGTTGCCAGAGAAAAGTAAATGTTTATTCCGGAGCTGGGCAGCCTGGGAACCCTAAATAGCTGTTGGAATGGAGCCTGCAGAGTGTAGATGTTTAAGATCAGTCAGTGATCGCACCTAACAAGGCCCATGCTGCATTCACTAAGAGGCAGCTGAAGGACACCAGCTCAGCTAGAGCCATTTTCATAGTAGATACCTACAACCTAGGGAGACAAATGCCACCTGGGGTTTTCTTGTACCTGTGATGAAAAAGCCTGCTGTGCTAACACATTCACCACTGCATTTGACACTGAGGGTCTTTTCCTCACAGAGAAGGGAACAACTTTAAATGAAAATTGAAGCAAACACTCCCAAGACATTCGTGAGTGATCTGCTCTTCAGATGCCTTAGATACCTCCTTCAAGAGGAAACAATTGTCCAACCATCATCTCTCTATATCTGTCTGAACTAAATTCATCGTAGATGTAAATAGGTTTACGTCTGCTTATACATCTGCTCTGAATTTCATTAATTTATCCCTACAGTAACAGATTTTGTCACTTCATATACTCACTGATAAACTTTTCTTTTTTACTCTTATGACTTGGAGGGGAAAAAATGAAAGAAGAGGAAAAAAGAGCAGAAACAGGGAAGTTCTGTAGTAAGGATGCTCACATATATTGATATAAATATATATATATTTTTAAGAAAATCTGTCAAAAGAGAGTTATGTTAATGAGGTTACCATGGTAAAATGTACAGATTTTTTTATTATTTTTTTTATTTTTTCCTAAGAAAAGGAAAAACTTGGTAGGTCTTTAGAACCTGTTTTGATTTCACTCAATCATGAAATACCTAAAAGAAAATAAATTCTATGGACTTTATGCCTTTAAATCTTGCTCATTATGGGGTAACACAACGTGTTGGTTCCTGGCACACCAGGCAATTCACAAATAACTACCGGACAGGTTTCCGAGAGCTGAGGTCCGGCCTCCCAAAGGGATTTAGGTGTCCAGCTCTGTAGGAGGATATTACAGACCCAGAGTTTACCGTACAGTGAACAGTCAGATGAGAAGCTAGGAGGGGAATTCCCGGCAGTCAGCATACGGAGCAAGTGGGTGCTGAGACTGGCTGACAGCAAATGCTAAAGAGGGGGATGTGTCTGAAATATTCCTTCTTTCCTGGATTTAGGAGTGTAAGTCAGGGATTCAGACTAAAATCCCTCACACCTAAAACCACTCTTGGCTGCCTTAGTCGTGCTGTAAGGTGCCAGTTGTGCTCAGGCACATCTCTTGCAGAGAGGTTCCCAAGTGGTTTTGCACTTAGCTATCACCTCACACTTATGTTGACAAGCAGGACAGATTCTCCTCCTAACCAGACAGTGGATTCCAAGAAGCACCTCCTGAATGTTGGTGTAAATCTTTTTAAGTCAGTGCCATTCTTATAGGAAACACAGCCTCTGTACTCCAACGTTTTTGTATGGACAGCACTGAACAGAAGATATGGGAAAACATTTTCCTTCCAGCCAGAAGTGCCTGAAAAGAGGTGCCAGAAAATCTATGAGTGAAAATCTATGGGCAGAAGGTAGGAATTGCTGTTGTCTCTGAAACTGTAATATAGTTATCCTAGCAATTGCTGGTTGCCTGCTGATGCACTTGGCTGGCAGAGTTGCAGGATACCAAATCCTTCTTGAGAGAAGAGTGACTTTAGTTTGCTAAAGTTCCCCCGGTTCCTCTGTTCATTTGGCCTCTGGACCGACGTGTGTTCCCTCTGCCCTTCAACTTTGACTGTTCCTTCACCTAAATGGAAAATTCCCAGACAAGTCCTGCTAGCCAAGACCAAATTTGCCGTCACTAACATTTGTTTCTTGTTCAAATAGTAGAGAGATCCTGAATGATTTGACATGTGGGAGCACAGAACAAAGCCTGCCACTTTACCAACAAGTACATTTGTTTTCTGATTGAAATGTTAAATGAGGATTGTGCTACAGACGTTCAGAACCTGATTTGTTTCAGACAAAAAAAAAAAAAAGGGTTGTTGGCCCTGGGATCTTGGCAATTAAATATCCAGTCCTGTGAGCTTGAGTTTTCACTCAACTGTCTCTACTGTAACTAAATAATGTTGAGAGTACACTGATTTAAATCATCTGTGAAGAATCAGCCCTCAGCTCAAAAGCTACTTTCTCCCCCTTGTTCCCATCAGATATGTTCTTCATTGCCTGTCTTAAACACTTACATAAGGTTGGCAGTCATCTCCCTCTATTTCTAGATACATAATTGAAGAAAAACCCCAACTCCACCTTCAAGCATGATTTGGCACATAAGCTATAAGTCATGCCTAGACAAACTTTCTGCACAAAACCCAGCTCATCCAATATTGGGGAGACTGGAATTTGTCCTTTTTTGGTTTCAGGGTAGTTTATGGAGATTGGGTATGTAGGCCTCGGAGCCCTTGGCCAAGTGCTGGGGCATTTGCCTTTAGCCTGAATCAGATGGAGTGGAGATCATTTGGTGGAAAAAGGGACGTAACGACTTGGGCACCAATTAGATCTGTGTTGTGGAGGGCATTTCTGAACAGATGTTGCCCTGGAACTATGGTGCCCTCGTACTGCAGTCATCACTTGGGTTAAATCTTCCACCCATGTGTTGCTGCTCTACTCACATCTTCTCTTTCCTCCTTCCCTACTGTGTTTATGTTGTTGATTTCGTTCATCATATCTGCCAGTTCCCTCTGTTTTAAGTGCAGAATATTTGTTCTTTTGCCAATATCTCCTTATGTTTCCCCACTTGGTGGTTCATCTTTGCTGCCTCTCTTCATGCAGTATGGAAGGTGTGGGGGTGCTGGTATAATCACCGTGCAAGCAATTAATAACAACACATCAGTGATGATCATGAGTTCATTCACATCAGAGCTTAGAAAGGTAAGATTGGTCAACAGCTCCCCGTATTTCTTTCAGATGTGCATTGACTGTGTATATATTATAAAAGTTTGTCTTTATTTCAGCTTTTTTATTATTATTATTATTTTATTTTTATTTTGCAGTCTGCATGATAGTGTTATTCTTCTGGTGGCATCTAGTTCCAAAATATGAAAGGTGGGTAGTGGCTATCAAGAGACAAATGGAGAGTCCCAGGATGAACATACAGTTAGTTATGTTAGCTAACCCCAAAGGGAGGTGGTCAATCTGCTGCTCTTGAGGAACATTGGATTCGTGTGCATGCCAAGGGTACCTCACTGGTGAGAAGAAAGGTCTTGCTCAGTACCCTGTCTCTGGCATGGGCCAGTCAGGGGTACCTAGGGGAGACTGTAGGAATCATGCTGCAACAAGCATGCTGCAACACTTCCCCAGCCCATTTTCCTGGCTTCTAGTAATTTTCCTTGGAGGGATTCCTTCTCACCTTATCAGTACTGGTACAGAGGTTGTTTGGTCACCCAGACCCTAATTGTAGGAAGAAGTGAGTAAAGAGGGAATTTCCTGTGAACACAGCTGAATAGGATGGGCAGCTCCATCCCACAGGTGCCAGTCTGGGACACGTGGAAAGTACTTGCTCTTGTGAACTATTTATAGACTCTTCTTTCTCCAGTCCCCTGAGGTGACATATGCCCTGTGTCTTGGGCATCTGGTTGTTATGACCACAGAACCTGGTCGCATATGATCTTCTAGTCTCAGAGACAGTCTGCAGTAAATAAAAAGTTTTGCCGAACAGAATACAACTAGCACTGAGTTTATTTTATATTAATATTCCACCACGCACTGTCTCTGGGTAAATTTGATTTTTGATTTGTCTGTCATGTTGTTCCTCGTTGCGATTCCTCTGTAATTAGAAGTGTGAAACTAATAATTATTTTGTCCCCATTCCTTCACATTTTTTCCCCCCACTGGTACAGTGCTGTTGTGTAAATGCACAATAAAACGGAATGAAATAAAACTGGTTATTTGGAAAATCAAAAACATCTTATGACCAGAAAGAATAAGAACTTGGGGACAACAGGCTTCAGACATCCAGATTTTTATTTAAGCAGTTTTCAGCTTTGCATCTGAATCATCTTTTGAAAGCTGAATATACTTAGGAAAAAAAAAAAAAAAAGAAAAAAAAACACTCTTATGCAGGTGTGTATTTGTTTTTATCTTCATAGTGACTTATTGCCCAAGTGAAAAAGCCTTCAGTTAATTTAAGTACAATTTAGAATTTGACACAAGTGCACTGATGTAAATGAAAAAAAAAAAAAAAAAGGAGGCAGAGAGGTAGGCTGATTTGAAATGCTCTACTATAAGGACTTGTGCCTGGGGACTTTGCTTCTGACTCTGGATCAGATTTTGCTTAGTTTGAAGCCAGAGCAACCCCCCTGGCTTACGGAGTAACACCAGCTGCTAAAGCCCACAGAGGTCCGATAACTCAGGGGTTAATCTGAGGCATGTACACAAGTCCTGCTGTGATAAAACCAGAAGCGATGAGACCTTTTGCTCCGGAGGACGTTCTGGCACTGCTGGGAGATTCATTTTGTCTGCAAAACCAAGCATGTAATTTCCCTTCTCCCTCGCTCTCCCTTTCTGTCCCTGTGTCCGTCCAGCCCTGTGGCTCAGTCTCCCCGGTGACACCAGTGCAGCTGACCTTCAGCAGAGCAGTGTTAGATGTACTTTCACTGCAGGGCGTGGGCTAGGGAGCCCCCAGATTGGCTTTTTTCCTGCTGATCAGAAGAGATGCAGGAGGGCAAGCTTGCAAAAACCCTGAGACACCTCTGTGTCCGAATGAAAAAAAGCGAAGAAATGAAGTAAATTGAAAAAATAAACAAAAATATCTGTCCCTCAGCATCCAAATCACATCTATAGAAAGTTTCCACTTGTAGTGGTGTTATGTTGGATTTACACAGCGGTCACAGGGATTAGAAGTTACCCCTACCATCAGTCAGCTAAGAGCAGCTTGTGTTAGCCTGTGTCAATAGTGTGTCTGTCCACACAGCCGTCAGGCTTGGCACAAGAAATGCATCCACGTCTCCACAGAACCAGCAGAAGAGACTTTTTCTACCTGTTTTCAACTGAAACAGAGATATTTCCGTCTCTAGAGTGCAGATTTAGTTGTCAGCTTTATTTACTACTTTCGGATGTCACCAGCCGCCAGTGAAGCTGAGCGTGAATAACTTACCAGCCTGCACAGATAACTCTTCTTTTCCTTTCAGTCCAGCTTCAGACAGAAATCCCGCACAAGCTCTCACTCCGATCTGTGTGCTGAATGACGATACAGAAGTTAAACAAGTCAGGGTAAAATTCCTGAGGCACTCCTAAAGGCTTTTCCAAGGATTTTTAAAAGCCTCTTAAAAACGGCAGCGGAGATCGAAGGCTGTTAAGGGAGCGGGGGAAAAAAAAAAAAAAAAAAAAGGAAGAAAAACTTTGGCAAGCGTGCAGTGTCTTACATCAATCTAGCAGTCAGCATCTATGTAGATGTTCTTTCCTCCTTTTGTGCAACACCCCTTCCCTCCTACAGACCACCCAAAGCCCTATAAATAATCCAAGGACTGTATTTTTTCTCCAGCTTTCTCTTCAGACCTCGGAGGGAAAATATCAGGCAGGAGAAGGGAGAGAGGAGAAGGAAAAGTGAGGAGGGGAGAGAGAGAAAGAGGAAAGATGGCTAGTGAATTCAAAAAGAAAATGTTCTGGAGAGCAGTGGTGGCTGAGTTCCTTGCCATGAGCCTCTTTATTTTTATCAGCATAGGCTCAGCTCTGGGTTTTAGCTTCCCAGTGGTGGGCAACAAAACGTCGACGAGGTCTCAGGACAACGTGAAGGTTTCACTGGCTTTTGGGTTATCCATCGCTACCATGGCACAAAGCGTGGGCCACATCAGCGGTGCCCACCTGAACCCAGCCGTGACCCTGGGCCTCCTGCTGAGCTGCCAGATCAGCATCTTCAAAGCGCTCATGTACATCATTGCCCAGTGCCTGGGGGCAGTGGTGGCCACAGCTATTCTGTCGGGAGTCACCTCCTCTCTCCCAAACAACCTCCTGGGGCTCAATGCGGTAAGCAGAAACCTTTTATTCCCCCTTTTTTTTTTTTTAAGTAGAAATGTGAGTGCAACACCTGTAAGCTACTGAGGACGTGGGTGGTGGTGGTGGTGTGGTGGTGAGCTCAGGCAGCCAATTGCTTATTGTAGCAGGGGGTCCAGTCCTGGCTGATGCCAGGGTGGATCTAGGGTAGTTGCATTCACTGCTATCAATTTAAGCACTTATTTAATTCTTTTATTTCGTAAGAGATGTCATAGGGACGGTCCTTTCTCCACACCCCCTTTTCAGAGCTGCAGGACGTTATGGTCATTAACAGTTTTGCTTATGTTCAGTTTTGTACATCCATGTTGCTGAAAGGTGCCCTTTGACACCGATTTAACTTTGAAATCACTGGGACTTGCATGACCGAGTCCCTTTGCTTCTTCTGTAGGTCTCAGGTAACACACCTTTGGCTCATGATGCTGATTAATGTGTATATGATCAATGTTATTTTCACTTCTATGAATGTGGCTCTTTTCCAATACCTAATTAATTGTTTGTGTAAGATGATGATGACTGCAGTGAAAGAAGCTATGGGAACAGTGAGAGAGATGGGTAGCAGGAGAAACTCTAGCACAAAAGGTGTGAGCATCACCTGTTGCATTAGGCAAAGTGCTAACATCCTGCCTGATACAGAACCCCAGCTGCATTTTCCTTGTTTTGTTCCTTTAGCTGTGCAAAAACGGGGAAGAAAAAACAAAACAAACAAACAAACCAAAAAAAAACAGAAGAACAACAAACCGAGTTCTCAGGTGTAGGCTAGAAAAAAAGAGGAAACAATTTAACAGGTTTTAGCCCTCTCCCATCCAGCTGCTCACAGCTATTGACAGTCACGCTGCACAGAAATTGCCTGACTGCAGCTCCTCCTCCTCAACATGTTGTCATTTTGCTGTTGTCATTGTACCATAACAGGAGCAAAAGTGGTAGTTACCCTTTTAAACATTAAATCATCCCATTGTCAGTGGATGTCAGTGAGATGGTCCTACAGCCACAGCAATACACAGAGGAGTGCTATAAATGGAAATTCCATTCCAGTCACTTATCTCACCTGATTCTGTTAAGAATAAGTATTTCATGTCTTTTCTGTGGACCCTTTCTTGCAGGATATTCCTGGCTGCAGTTTGAAACTTGAACTTATTTGAAATTTCATGCCTCTTAGATTTCACAGGGATATTTGGGACATAAAGCTCCAAATACAATATCTCTTCAGGAATCATTTTGGCAAAAAAGTAAAGAAAGGATGAAAAATATATATATATGTTTTAGCATTCTGTGGCATTGCAGTTATTTCCAAAAATAAGGCAGTGAAGTTTTTGAAAACAAAAGCTGACATTGAGGTCATTCCTGAGTAGCCCAGTATCATCCACCCTTTTGTCACTCTGGGGGTTTTCCGCTTACCTCCCTTGCTGAAGCCTGGTGCCTGCAGGGATCCCCCCCATGCCATCAATCCAGAAATGTTGATGGGTTAATCCAAAACATTTTGGGGAAGAAGAGGGAATCTTTTTATTAAGTCCAGAAGGCTCTGGCTGTGTGTGTGGTACGTGATCTTTCCCTCTGCAACCACTGGCAGGGAGAACAGCTCGGCCGCGTGGGACAGGGTATCCGCCCAAGTGGTTTCCTCGAGAGGTCTGACTGCCAGCTGCCATTAAGCACGGGAGGTCCCATTTGCATTTGGGCTTTTCCTTTTTGCTTGCCACAAAGGGCTGATGGGTGGCTCCTTGCTCCATCCCGAAGCCTTGAATCTGGCCGTTTGTAAAGTGGGTGTAGGTGACCACCCCAGCCTCGTGCTCCTCAGTCGGTGATCCTCCAGATTACAACGGTACAATTCAGAGCTCTGCACAAGGCCACCTCAGAAGAGAAAAACAGTAGAGTCACTGATTTTGGTAAGCCTAGGAGACTACTCCTTGAATCTCAAAAATTACCTTTGAGGGTGGAAGTCTTTTTCCTTCCTCTAGGAACACCTTTGGAATGTAGTTAAATTCATCCTTTCCAATACCATAAACTTTACTGTAAGAGGAAGCGTATGGTAAGTCTCCACCATGCCTGTTTTACAAATCTGGCAACACTTTCTGTGTTCTGTGAATTAGTGGATAAAATGGTTCTCACATATTGTGAAAAGCCCTGGTCTCAGTGCTTGTCATTGTCAAATGCTCAGAGTTTTTATTTTAATTCAATTTTATTTATTTTATTTTCTATTTCCCAGCCAGTTCTAAATGCTCTGGATAAAAGAGCAGTGGGGGGGGGGGGGACTTCCCAGGAGATGGGGAGTGCAACAGCTGTTCTTTTCCCTCGTAGGAGAGAACTGGAGAGGAAAGCACGTCCATTCATTTCCCACTGATGAGCTGGGACTGCCTGGGGATGGGAGATGAGGGTCTAAGGGGGCAGCAGGTCCGAGCCCAGCGCAGGGGAGAACAGCAGGACACCTCTCCTTGTGCAGAGCTGATCGCAACGGGGCGCATCCTGGAATCGCAGCCCAGCACGTTGCCTCCTTCAGCAAACAGAGGATAGGGAGAAACCACAGAGATCGGCTTTCCTGTCATGCTTTTTAACCTGAGGACAAGGAGGGGAGGGACAGAGCTGGCATTCCTGCCAGCTACTTAGTCTCCTTGTCCTTCTGGTAGAAGAGGAGGTATAGATTCACTATTGAGAAAAAGAATAGAAAGGAAGGGAGTGTTGTTTCTTTGGCAAGGGTGGGAAGAGGGCTTGGATATGCGTGACCGGGGCCTCTGTTCTGACAGTGCCATGGCCTTGGAAAGGTGTTTCTGACAGGAAAATCGTGCTGGGAGCAATTTAGTGCAGCCAGTGGCTATCCAGTGTCCTCACTGATGCTGGGTGGGACTGGATGCCTGCACTTAGATTCATCCTGCCCAGCTGTAGGACCTGCACTGAGGGGCCCAAGTGATGAGCTCAATTTCTAAGGTTCCTTTCCAGTTCATCATAGAGAAGGAGAGACAAATAAAGGTACTTCAGCTCTTAGATCCACTCAGATGTCCTCTAGAGAAACCTTGCTCTCTTCCTTGGCTGTAGAGAAAACTTGGTATGATGAGGTTCCAGCCCTGGGAGCCTCTGTTAAGTACCTGAAATAAAGTGTGACGAATCCATGCCTTACTGCTCAGAGGTAAAAAGGGATATAAAAGCAAATGAAACACAAAAAACAGACATGGAAGGTACAATGCTGAAGAGAAAGAAGGTAGCAGGAAAAAGCAGGACTGTCCTTTAACATGTTCAATATAAGGGTCTGTTTTACCCTGAGAGACAAACAAAGTGGTCACATATGAAGAGGTTGATCTAAACATCACTGAAGTCAATGGAAATTTTTTTTTTAATTACTTTGTCTGGTTCTAAATAAGAAATTCTGGACAATATTCAGAGAGGTACTTAGGTTATTCAGTCTGTTAAGACACAACTTCCCATATATTTTGGGTGTGGTGTGGCTGCCAAAGTAAAAACTTTGAGAATTGGAAAAGCTGAAAGTATGCAATGTTTTTTGTTTTTCTAAATATTTGAATATTTTTCCTTACATCATCTTATATCTTTATTTTATTTTATATATTTTTTTTTTGCAACTGGATTACTACATTTTAGAAATTTCCATTAGGTAAAACTGTAAGAGTAGAGAAAATCTGATCCAAAGTGCACTCATCTGCCAACATAGTTGGCTATTGTCTAGTGAGGACAGATCTGTAGTTTGGGTAATGGAAGAAACTATTCATCATGGGCAATTAATGACCAACAAAGAGCTCAAGCAGGAAAGGCGGGTGAGAGGAGATGTCTGTACTGTAAGGTAACATAATATTTGCTGTTCAGTAATGTTTATCTTGAGAACTTTTATCAGGCTATTAAAAGCACGTTGAGCAAATTTATTTATCTCAGGGTTGGTTTTGTTGTTGTCGTCGTTAATTTTGTGTGAAAATAATCACTTTATGAAAAATGCAGACATTGCTTTACAATTTCATAATTTTAAGTACTTTCTGTATTTCTGTATACTAATTAAAATGCCAGGAAATGTGCCCCCATAAGCTTCATGGGTCACAGTTTGAAATACTCTGCCGTGCAGTTTATAAAACAAAACATATTTTTTTAAAAGTTACAAGTGGATCAAAAATTGTAGGCAAGAAAAACAGACCTGAAGGTAGTTTTGCTCAGGGTAGATAAAGAGAAAAGAAAAACAACCAAGAATAACAAATAGAAGAAATCTGTTTTCAGAACCACTTCATAGACCAACAAATGTTATTTGTGCAACTGAAGAACTTTCTAGAAGAGCCAGAGATCTGTGGTCAGCAGATTAAGAGATCTGGATTAATTTTTTAAGACAGATGAATAGCCACGGATACCACTCCGGCAGTGTGGAAATCCGTTTGTTCCTGGAACACTGGATTTTCAGTGCAATTGTGTCTCTGCCTCCTTTCTTTCACATCTTTCCCATCCTTTGGAAAGTTGCCTCAGGGGGTATCACGGTTGATAGGAATCACCAGACTCCCCACATCTGGTCCTAAGCAACCAGCGATGGCCCTCTGACCATGGGAGCAGGACTTGCATGCTTGGTGCTGATGACTCAGTGCTTCCCTTTGTGATTTCCCTCCCTTTGTGCCCACACCCTCTGAGTCTGCTCTCCTCCAGCCTCAAATTAAGCAAAGTCTGGTTGTGGTGTTAGAACTTCCAAAATAAACCGAGAGCTTGACGGAGTGAGTGGACAATTGTGTAAGTGATGCTGCTTTTCCTCTGAGTCAGTACGGAGAATTGTGGTTCCAGAGGTGCCGCTGGATGGATGAGACAGTAGCTGAGTTCCTGACCTCTTGTGCTTATTAAAACCTTGTGATGCCTCTTTACAATGCACATTATGTCCTGCGTCTTCCTCAAGTTTCCATACTGTCAGCCTCATTCTCCGTGACATTGTCCTCCAACCTCCCTGTTTTTGATTAGATTTAGGGTCCTCCTGCCAAACTTGCCTGCGCTGGGACATCTGCGTACTTAGACATTCAAGCCGCGGCATGGGACCAGAAGCGGCTGCATTTTCTAAATGGTTCCTGCACATGAGATTAGCCCATGATTTTTAGTTCTTAACAAAGAGCACCAAAACAATACCTCATTATTCGATTTCGATCTTGCAGCAGCAGCCTTTTATGGCATGCCAGCATTGTAGGGAATCACACCATGCCAGGGAGGTGGGACACAGGAAAGGCACCTGCTCAGAAATGGCCATAGTCGTGGCTGCTTTCTAACGAGCTCGCCCAGACACAGCAGAAACATCTGGGCTGGGATTTAAAACTGATGGTTATCACTCATCCTCCAGTACCTTTGGCGATAACAGGGGTTATCGCTCTAAATCTTATTAAAGAGCTAAAGTAGAGTGGTTCGAAGTGGGTTTCACACCATGAACAGGGCCCGTGTCCGGAGGATCTAAGGTTGATTGTGCATTGTCTGAAAAACGCTCTGCAGGCATTAATTAAGGTCCTATTTGAATAGAAATGATAGAAATCGATGAAAAGTGTGCACAGAGAGTTTTAAAATGATGATTTGCATCAGACCTAAAACAATATTAATTTGGTTGATTGGTTAATGTTGTAATTCAAATTAATTCATGCTGGTTTTGTCTTGTTTTGTTGTGTTGTTTTTTTTTTTTTAAGCACTTTTTTTTTTCTGTGTTTGGCTGTCAAACTAAGTAAGATTAAGTATGACAAAGAAGGAAATTCATTTTTCCACCATCCTTCCTGACTGGTGAATAAATAGTTAAAAATATTTTCCTTTCCCTGGCACTCTATGCGTTATACCATATATATTTGGATATTTTGTGTATCAGTATGCACATCTATCTCTGCACGTGCTCTCACACACCGGAGACAGCTGGATGGATAGATGGATAGATAGATAGAGGGATTTTTCAGATGAGATTAATTCAAATTTGTGGTGGTAAAAACAACATATAAGTCATTGTAGCAGGGCTCATATACTTCAGCAGATAATTTGGACCTTTGAGTGGGCTGAGAATAGCATTTCTTTAGTCCTAAAAAATGTCACTATCTGGTTTGTATTATAGCTACCTTTAAGAGAAACATTTTTAAAAACAAGGATACCAAACCAGATCACAACTACTAAAGGAAGAAAAAATAAGCCTTTTAAAATTTCCTGTTTTTCTCAAGAGGAAATTGCCTGTTTTCTTTACAGCAATAGTACATTCTTGCTTATCTGTCATCCTCTAGCTTAATAGGGAGTATTCAATAACAGAGAGATCTTTACCTGATATCATAATTAAAAATGTTGAAGAAATCTTTATTCTTAGAAAAATCTGTGTTCCAGAGTTAAAGAAACTAGACCAAACTATTACACCAATGCATAACTTCATGAATAGCAAACTATGTGTATATTATGTGTCGGTGTTTCTGTATTCTCCTGCCTTTAAATTGCTGCTTTTTGATTAGAAACATGCAGAGGTACAGGCAGCCTTTTCATTGTGGGCTGACATGGTATCTGCCACAACGGGCCATCAGGCTGTGGCTGTGCTCCTCAGTGCCTCTGGAATAATGTAATAATAATGCCATGGAGCAAGTGAATGTCTCCTGGAGGTTTTCCTGGCTGGGAGCAGCATGTGGTTCTGTGTGTTTATTAATATACAACATGATGGGAAAGTACTACTCTTTCTGGCATTCAGAGCCAAAGCTAGTGTTGGTATTTAACTGCTGCAACTCCGCTGATGTCAATGATATGTGAGGTTAAAGCACAGCATTAACCTGTTAAATCAAATATACAGAGCCTGGCAGGCATCCTGGAGAAAACTCTTTAAACAGCAGGAGGGCAAAAATGTGTGCTGAAAAGTCTGCAAGGGGTTTCTCTTTTGGCATTTGAGGATAGGAAAGGAGCCAAGAAATCCTTTGTGTACTTTCCTGGTAGAGTCCTGTGCATCCCTTCTCCAGGAACCACTGAGAGGTACCACAGAAAACCAAACTTTTCCAGGCTCTTGACACATTCTGTGCCAAGAGAAGTCAATGAATGCTTTGAAAGCAGAACTGTGGCACATGTTTCCTTACACATATTCACAAAACTTCCCTTGAAGTTAATGATGACTGCATTTAAACTGAGGAATGAATAAAGTCAAGCTTGGCCCCTATTCCTTCCTTTGATATGACTCTTGATGAACAAGGTGGAGAAGGAGCTGGAATTGTTCCCCTAATTTCTGAAGTCCAGTGCATATATCCAGAGCTGTATTTTAACTCCATGGAAATACCAGGTCTTGAATGCTCTGCACAAGACTGACTGTATAAACTACCTCAGAGTTGGAAAGTTTGAAAATTTCACAGGTTGGCTGTAGTGTTTGTCTAGAAGTATAAAATGAATATTGCTTTGGTGCAACTGCCAACAACCACACTGTGATGTTTGTGCAAATCTAGATAGTTGTTCCAGTAACAACTTTGAAAAGTAGATTGTATAAAACTCAAAATTCAGATATGCCCTCAATTCCCTGTTGAAACACCATCTCCTTCTTGGCTGACAGTACAGGAGATCACAAATAGTTTACTGGTATAAATAAACGTTTCCAATGTATTAGTGAAAATAAACTACTTACTTGTGTTTGGCTGGGTAAAGAAAAAAAAAATCACCTTATCCTCTGAATAGAAGTGGTATACTTCTCAGCAACAACAACAACATTTCCCAGAGAAATTTTCCCACAGTCACATCAAAAAGTAAAAGTGCAAATGAGACAGTTAAACAAGTGGTTCATCTCCAACTGTCTGTGCTAAATGAAAGTCCTATACAGCTATTGACTTTTACTGTCTGTCATTGGCTTCATATGTAAGCTTTATGTGCTCGTTTAATATAAATGAAGCCATCACTCTTCTCTTTATGGCATACCAGGCTGCTGCAAGACAAAGCCTTGGCTAGTTTCTCATCAGCCTGAAGACAGGGTGGGAGGAAAGTTAGTCTTGTTCCTGGAGGGTGTCTGCTGTCCAAAGAATGGAAAATATGATTTGTGCTTTGGGAATTGAATGTGCCCCCTCTAGAGCTCTTAAGGCTGTATTTATAGGAAGGATAATCTAGCAGGGGACAATATGTTTTGTCCTTAGGTTCTGATAAATGCTTCTATTGTTGATCTAGGATATGATCCAAAGCAAATCCTTTGCTTCATAAGCAGCTTCATCTGAGTGCTCCTGTTGCATAACTTTAAGTGAAACTCTTTAGATCTTTACCTGACTCTGCTTATTAAAGAAATGTGACTTTTCTACTCTCTGAATCCTTAACACTCAAATAATGAGTACAGAAACATCCATTTCAGAGCAATACTATTAAATTGTAAAGAGAGAAAATAATAACTGTAGTTAAACATTTAAAGCCTCAGAATACATTTTGACCGTCAGTTAAATCAAGGCTTATATACATGGAGCTCTGGAATACCCTTCCAGCAGGAGAAAGGGGTGTCATCCAGACAGGAGTTACCAAGTTATTTTCATGATGGAGCCTGGAGCTGAAAGAATGAGAAGAGTCAGACAAAATGACTGGCAGTTTTAAGGGAAGTCGGAAGATTAATTTCTGAGATTACATTTAAAGAACATTGTGCTAAATAACTACCCAGTTAAACACTTAAATGTTAGTTTGGTATAAAAAAGCATAATTAATATTTCCAATTTAGGAATGAAGAAGAGAGCATGAACCATTTAAACTCACATGAAGAATTTTTCTTATTAAGAAAAATAACGAAAATCAAAGATGGGAAATTTTAAGTTACAAGAATAAAACATAGGAAGACAGATTATTTATACATATATGTATGTAGGTATGTATATATACATATTTATTTTTTGAATAGTCAGAAACAAATATATCCAAGGAAGTAGATTCAGATTTGGTTGAGGAAGATGCCAAAAATATTGCTTTAAGAGAAAAGTCTGCCACATCAGAAATAAGCAAATAACTTGTAATGCTGAAAACATCAGGCCTGGTGCAAATTGTTGGCTGTTTATTTGAGTTCAGCACACAAGGAAAGAGGTCTGTCTAATATAAAGACATTATTTACTGCAACACTGCTACTTAATTTTTTTTTATTTTTATTTTTATTTTTTTTTGTGGACAGAAGAACATAGTTTTCCCAGCATGAGTATTAAAAACACTTTTATTGAAGGTAGCAAATTCATAACTGGTCCACAACACTCTTATTATTATGTTCCAGACATACTGTTGCTGGGGTTCTCCGAAACCTAGCCTTATACAGGGGATGGCTAGGATATTCAAAGGAGAGAAGGCCCATCCAACAGTGTTGTTATATGTGTCAATATAGCTATGAGGCTTTGGTTTCATTTTTCTCTCTTGAAAAAAGCATTAACCAGCATGACTTGCAGTGAAGTGTTTCATAAGGATGGAGAAAATTGACATTCCCCTACTGAAAAATAGATTTGTACATTTCCAGAGGCCTACCATTTTTCAGGAATAATGAGAAAATAATCCCTGTTATATGAAAGTAAGCTCAACTCCAGAAGATACAATCCATTGCTAAGAGTTTGTTGGATGAAATGGGGCAGGCATAGCATCACATGATGAAACCACCTTGCATAACAAACTGTCTTATCCGTATAACAGGAAACAGGTTTGAATTTGATATAATTTTATTCCTAATGAGAAAAATATGAAGCCACTGGTGAAGTACACAGTTGGGTTTACCTTGGGCCAGTTTAATTTCCTGTACTTGTTTCTCTTGAAGGCAGACAACTAATATCATGTTGGGAAAAAAAAAAAGAAAAAAAATAAGGAAAAAAAAAGAAGAAGAAAACAAAGAAACAGAGAGAAAACATACCATTAGTTTGCCCATATTGTTGCCTGAAGATATGGAAGGCAGTCAGTTAAACATGGCAGCTAAGGGCACTTATGAGAAAGAAGCTTCCGTAGTTCCAGTCACAAATAAATCAAAACTGTCTGATGTTGTAGAGAAATGGAAGCAATGTGACTGCTACACATTTCCTCCGGCCAAAAAGCAGGTGCTCATCTCAAGTAGTTACTTTCACAGTCGTGACTGGGAAATGATTTTTCATTAAATTTTGCACTCAGGTCTAATAGTCCTCACAATATTACCTCTTTCTTGGCTCACTCACCGTTATGGACTATATCTGTGCAGAGCCTTCACAGTCATTGATCCACCAGCTGTGCCTCCACTACTTACGTATGTCACTAACTGTGCATTAACTCAGCTGAGGCACAGCAGAGGTGAGACAATCCTTTCCCAATTTTTCCCACAGGGCCAAAAAACTGAGGTCTCTCATGTGATAGCTCAAGACAGAAGGGACCTCAGAAGGTCACCAGTCCAGCCCCTTGCTCAAAGCAGAGTCAGCACTACATTCAAACCAGATTGCTCTAGGGCAACAGCTGCATTATCAGATAAAACTAGTCTTTGAAAGGGAAAAAGTTGCCTCATCCCTATCTCTAGTAATGCAGCAAAGAAAGGTTCAGTATGCCCTGAGTGTTTTCCTTAGCTTCCAACCAGATTCAGCTTGGGATACAGAAGCTTTCTGAATGATGTGTGATTTCTATAAATTTAGCAAATTCCAGCGGACTTTTTTTTTTCCCACTAACTTATCTAAAGTCACACTGAACTCAGGTAAAAGTTGTGATGGTGGCATTCAGCTCACAGAAGGATACACCTCACTACAGTTGTCTACATGTATGCTTCTGCATGTGGTCTGGGCGCTATTACAGTCAAAGGAAAATTACTCAGTGCAAGCTACTGCAGACAAGAGAGTGATTCAGCCGATCAGATATATTTATGTCTACATATAACTCTCAGATCTTGCCAATAATGTAACCCACTTTTTGGGTATGTTTCTGGTGCTTCTCTTGTCAAAATAATCGAGTGATTTAGAAATGAATTTCAGTGGAATAATTAATGTGAACACAAAGGCGTACAGGACTGGATTGCCTCCTATGGCATGGAAATTTTGTTGGAGATCACTGTGGGCTTCTGCATTCCATTTTATTCACTTACAGCAGATTTAGTTCCTTAAAGCATTGAATTTGTCTTTGAGCCTCACAAATCTGAAGCATGAAGGGGGCGGGGAATTAATCTGCTGTTTCCTGTCTTCTGACATTTTTTTCTGCAACCTTAATGAGCATCACCCAAAATACAAAGCATGTGAGGGTTATTGGCCTAAGGTGAGAAGAGGCCAGAGATTTCCCCACAGATATATCAAGGGCAAAAGCAGTGTCAGCCCATGACCCTGCCCGCTTACCTTGTTGTGACCACCAGTAAGCTGCCTACTAATACAGCACAGCAAGTCATTGCAGTATGGGTACAGGACACTGGAAAAGGACTCCTTCACTTCAACACTACAGTAGAGGTGACTACATCTTATGTTTCAAGACATTATTATATCTATTTAAGAACCAGAGATATGGTCACCTTAAATTCAGGATCTATTCAATAGAAGAATACTAAATGTTAAGACAAGTAGCTGATATTTACTTCTGTGTATCTTTATAGACTCACGTAGACAGGTCTCTTGCAATCACAGAATCACAGAATCACAAATTCATCTAGGTTGGAAGAGACCTCTAAGATCACCTAGTCCAACCTCTATCTGTTATCTGGGTAACCCTTACAAATCTACTGTGACCAAGGACTATACAAATATATGCATATGTATATATATGTTCATTTTAACTTGACACCTCTCCTTGGTTATGGGAATATCAGGAAATGCACCTTCCTACTACTCATGTTATGCTGGGATATGGTTAGTATGGTGAAGATGCATGATGTTCCTTGTGTTACTGTATCCTGATAGGTCCAGGGTGCTGCTGTAGTGACACTATAGCTCTGACAAGTAGGCAAATAACCAACATCTGTGATAATATACTTAAATACTGCATATCCACAAACCACAGAAAATGAGGACATCCAAGGCTTGCCTCAGTTTGCAGTGTTTTGGAACACGGCCCAGAGTTCTTGCTCTCACAAGGTAATCTTATGTCCCTGGCAGGCTGCGTAAAATTACATGCTAGAGGAAAGCAAAAGGTTTCCTATGACATTTCCAGGTTTTATTTGATTCCACACAGCCCATCAATAACTGTTGATTAGCAAGGAGAATGACCTCAAGTCACGTCAACCTTAGGACGTGAAAACCTTAGTGTTTTCCTGCAGGGAAAGGAAGACTATGATTTCCGCCTCTCAAAGATAAGGATTATCACAGGTTTTGAAAACGTAATTTTGCTCTTATTGTCTTTCTTCTTTTCTTGAAGCCCTTCAAAGCAAAGGGAAAGACTTAAGATAGGTCAGTGTTTAATCATCTCAAATGCCAAGGTCTTTTCAAATACTAACATGAACACGTCACATCTCAGATCTAGACTCTCTGGGGTTTAACGGTTGCGTTATAATAGAGGAAATCCTAGTTTCATATCCACTTTGGGGAATCTGTATATCACTCACTCATTTGCAAACATACTCGCCTTTTAATATTGACCATTCGGCCCTCCGAACGTGAGATAGGAATTTCCAGAGTCTATAGTACAAATTCTTTTATATCAGTAGGATGTGTTTGAAGACTAGATTGTTGATTCACAAATCCCACTGTCTTTGCAGCAAATAAAGTGATTATTTTAAAAGGGCATGGCAGAAGTAATAGAATACTAATTTAGTGTTGTATCAGGTGTTCAGTATAGATTTCTGGAACATGTCATTTTCACAGCCAGCTTATATGTACATATTTATGACAAATTTTTATTTCTTACACATAGTCTTATTTGTGTTGAAATTTTTATCAATTGATTTTAGTTTCTACTGCATAGAGGCTGAAGGAACCAAAATGACCGTCATTTCAACAAAAATTCCCTTTTATGTGGACAAACTGCTTCTAATTCAGTTCTACATATTAAATAAAAAGATATAAAAATATTTATGCTTCTGATTGCCAAAATCAATATATTTTCACTCTTTATAATGTACCTAAACAGATTTACGTTAGCTGAAAACTCAGGCAGTATTTTCCAGTGTTAGAAATTTGATATTATCCTTTGTTACACAGAAGAAACAAGAAAAGTGAATAGCAAAGGTGGAAAGCGAAGGAGTTCAGCTAATCATCCTTATGTTTTAAGGTTATTCAAAGATTAGTTTTAGAGAAATTATGTTGTAAAACCATAAAAAAAAATCATGATTTCCCATACTTTCATTACTCTTTGCAGATCAAAATAACATGTAATTATGTTTTTGTTATGTATGACCTTGCAATTTTTTGTGCAGAGGCTATGACAGATGGGATAACCTACTGATAGCACTATTCTTGAGTGTAAATTTTGCAGAGCTTGCTTCCTACACTGAGTCACTCACATTCTCAGTTTATCTGGCCTCTGTCCAAGTTCATGTTTTATCCGATCCATGCAATGCAATTACTTCTGCTTAACAACAATTTATTCAGCTCAGACACAGGCTTGTCTTGTCTTAACTAGCATGCCAGTGAATATAGAGATTAGAAGCAGAACTCAAACCTGTTATATCATTACATCTATAGTTACTTGTTAAGCACAAGTTTCTGATAGTACTACTGAAATATGAAATTTCTATTGTTTAATGTTCATTTATGTAAATTACTGTGGCTTCCATACATTCTACAAAATTTACATTATTAAGAAACTCTACTGATTCCATGATTAATAACACAGATGGAATATCTACATCTGACAGTGTGAGTTTTGCTGGCTTTACTTCACTAAGAAACTGAATTGCTTCCTCCATCAGCCCTGTAGGATTTCTGTATTGTGGACTTTTTTCCTGACTCCCAAAGAAATTGGGTCGGATTCTGTTCAGGTCTAAGATACACACAAAATTAGTCTCTGTATATGTTGTTTTAAAGCTCTTGTTGTAGTCAGATGTGATCTAGAAAATATAGTCAATAAAGGACAGAGCTATTCAGTTGACTCTGAAATGATCACCTACGTTTCATCTGCTGAGCAGCTCATCCCCATTGACTGTGCTCATTGCCAAACCAAGTTTAGAGATAATGCTGCCTGAACACTGGCCTGTAGAGCCATTTTAGATACCTTTGGTCTCCTGTGTCACATCTGCTAGTCCCACATGAACACCATGCATATCCCTGGGTGTTTCAAATGGCATTAGATGCATATTTTCAGGCAACTGAATCACAGTATAGGTGAATTAATATTCAGGAGAAAATCTACCCGTGGTGCTTGCATTCTGCAGGGAATTGCCCACATGAAGTCCTTGTTCTGAAGAGTTCATACTGAACAGCAGAAAATAGTGGTGGGAGAAAAAATGATTAATGTCACTTGTAAATAACAGAGATAGGTACCTTCTTCAAGCTACCCAGAGCTATGCACCTTTCTTACTCTATTTGTCTCTTCCACCTCCTGCCCATGTATGTTTGGCAATCGTTGCCAAAGTCAAGTTAAGCAATGTTTAACCTAACCACAACATCCTCATTCTTAGAAGCAATGAATAAATGTCATGACACTAGAGTTCATTTTTATGGGTAAACTCTATTGAAGGCAAATCTTTGACTCATTTGTCTTTCACACGTACACCAGCTACGTTCTCATTGTGTCTAGTGGCCGAGTGTTCACTTTGGCTGTGTGCAACAACCTTGTTATATCAACAGCAAAAGCTGGCTACATTTCCCCTCACGTACAGTAGCATGTGTTTCCTATTGAGACAACAGATCCCCTGAAACTTTGATGTCTGGTTGAAGACAGATAGGAATACCAGCTGACATTTTCCTTCTTGTCTCCATACAGCTTTCAGATGGAATCAATGCAGGCCAAGGACTAGGAATTGAAATCATTGCTACCCTCCAGCTGGTTTTGTGTGTCCTTGCTACCACAGACCGGAGAAGGACTGATGTCTCAGGATCAGCACCTCTGGCCATTGGTCTCTCTGTTGCCCTGGGACACCTTCTTGCTGTAAGTTTTAGCTCTCACAGTTGATACCTGCAATGTTCCACAGCAAGCCGGGCCAGTGAAGGCAGGTAGATGATGGGCAACATGGTACTTTCATCCTTCTCCCTCCTCTTCAGAGGCTGACCGTTTCTGCAACACTTGTGGCCCTGCTCCCTTGAGCCATGCAGCTGTGGCTATAAGTGCTGAGATTGAACACTTGTGAGAAGGAGTCACTGCACTAGGACCTGTTTCCCTGTTGGGATGGGACAGTGATGTGGCAAACAGTTTTTCCCCCTTTTTCTGAGTAAAAGTGGGTGGATTGAATGAAGCTCTTGTGTGCATCTGATCCATTCTGTAGACAGCTGCTTAGTCTCCTGTGTAATGAAGATGCCACATGTGCCTCAGCACCTCACCACTGGTTCTCTTTTCAACTCCTAGATTGATTACACCGGATGTGGAATTAATCCAGCCAGATCTTTTGGCTCAGCGCTGATTGCTAACAACTTTGAAAATCACTGGGTAAGTTGAAGAAATTAGTTTAGCTCACAAGAGATTCTGCATATACACAACCTTCAAAATCAGAAACATTTAAATCCATATCATTAACACTGAGTTGGTGAACTGCTGTTTCTATTTCGTTTAAAAAAATAATCTCCTTTACTCCTCACTAAGAAGACTGATAATTCTTCAAGCTGAATTTGTATGTTCAAACTAATACAGCTGATATTATTTCATTATTTCCCATTATTTATTTATTTATTTATTTAACTTATTTTAAACTTTAAAGCCTCGTTATACTGAATTCTGTATTGAGCATATATTGTTTAAACGGAGTTTGCAAGTTGTTACTGCTTAATCCAGTCAAACCTAATTTAGGAAGGCTCCTAAACACATTTATAAACTGAAGTGGATCATCCAATATTTGAAACCTAATAAAATGTTCATCTGCCTAATGTTAAGTGTTTACTTATGCACTTCCACGGATAAGTGCACTGAAAACACTATAGATTTTACGATTATTCCTTGTGGTTAAAATGAAGAACTTCATGAAAATTTGCTTATTTCAATAAAACTGAATAAAGCAGGCTAATATAAAGGCCCTAAATGAGCATGTGCTCTTGAATATTTAAAATTTAGTTTGTTTCAACTCTCCTACTCATTTTGGCAGCTATTTGCATAAGAATTCATGGAAGTCCGGTGGTAGTACAGCATAGTTCTGAAATTTTGGATATGGAAGCCATTTTAATTTAAAGATTAAAACACACAAAATGAAGACACTGTTGAAATGTTGTCATTATCTCCCTCTTAAACACTTCTATTGGGAAACTAAGATACTGTTGCTAAACAAGTAGCTAATATTTTCAGAAATGTGTGGAAAAATTATTTGCCTTTGTAGAGAGAGAGAGTAAAAAAGAAGGAGAGGTAGTAATTCATATTAAACCTCTGATATTGCTGAATAAAGAAAACATGTTTTCAGACCCAGTATCTCTTTGGATGTATAGATTCCTCAAAACTATCCATTGTTTCTAATAAATTCAATCTATCTACTAAAACATTTTTATTATCTCTCCTTCCAAACTTTGTTTGCCTTACATGGCATATCACTAGCTAAATAGTAGCTAGTAGCAAATTAAACCCCTAAATACATCCTCAATAGGTATTACTTTCTAATCCACCTAAGTATCACTGAAAGTTGCTGTGAGAAAGGAATCCAATACCTTTGCTACTTTTAGAAATTGTTCCCCCTCTCCCTGCCAAATATAGCTTGAGCAACAGTGATGTTTTACCAATAGATACAAAATTTTAAATACCAGGTGTTGATAGCATAGTCACAGGTGTCCATCTCTGGGTCTGTTCAATTCAGGGTGAGAAATTCCCAGTTTCTTGCCTATGTAATTACGGAAATATTCAAGTGATAGCCTATACTTTTCATGTGTTCACTGGAAATATCATGCATAAAAACTTCAGAGGAGATTTTCAGAACAGGTTCAAATGCATTAATACCTGATGTACTAACTGGGCTTGGACCTGTGTTCCAGATCTTCTGGGTTGGCCCAATCATTGGAGGAGCAAGTGCTGCCCTCATTTACGACTTCATCCTGGCACCCAGAAGCAGCGACCTGACCGACCGAGTGAAGGTGTGGACCAGCGGCCAAGTAGAAGAGTACGATCTGGAAGGAGATGATATGAACTCCAGGGTGGAAATGAAGCCAAAATAAAGAAGGACAAGGGGAAAGGGGAGGGGGGAGGGGGGAGCACGTTGGTTTCTGAAGATTTTATCAGTGTTATAGACTTTTTGTAAACCAGCAAGAAGTACTTTGTTGGTTTTTGTTTATTTGTTTGTTTTTTAACTCAATATGGTTTTCCATTTTTTGCCCCTGTCTTAATAACACTTTCATACCTGGGGCTATCCAATTGTGAAGTCTACAGGCCAAGAAGTCATTAGACACTTGTGCATGAGTTAAATAAATTGGGTTGAATTTTAACCCTTCCCTCACCACCACCAAATTTGCTGGTGTATTTAGTGTGGCTAGTTCTCCCAGCACATCATGCAGTACTGATAAGAAGTCTGTTTGCTGAAAGAATAAATACATAGGACAAAGGGACATCTGTACCAATAATAGGGGTTTTGTACCAGAAAAAAGATATGTATTTATACAGACATGCAAGGCTGGTATCTAATGTCAGCTGTGCTTATTAAAAATAAATAAAAATAAATCTCTAATCATTTTCCAGAAGCATTTTTTGGAAGAAAAAGCCACTAATAACTATTCCTTATTTAGAATGAACCATAATTTTCTAATTGATTGGTAATCTTCAAGAAAGAGGACCAGAAATGTTGTTGAGCAGAACAAGAACCTTCAGAGTCCCCAGATCTATTTACATTTTCCAGTGTTTCATCCTCTCTGAACCTGCATCCAGCCCATTGTGAAGAGAGAGAATATATGACCAAAAAATGTATAGATATATGAATTCCTGGGAAGTAATAACTAGAAATGAAATTGGAAAGTAATAGTAACAACGGCAACAGGAACAGCATGGTCCTGATACATAAACAGGACATGATTGTTCCTGTGACTGTCCTGCTTTTGCTTGTCTTTTGTAATTTAACTCTACATTTGAAAAGAAACAGGATTAAAAAAAAAAATCCTCTTTCTTTCTGACCCCATTTTAATAGCCAGTGTTATGACATTCAGGGACAATTAATAGATATACACACAGTATATTTTCTTTCTAAAGAGTGACAAATGCATACCTGTGTGTAAGTCCATTTTGGGGGTCATTCCTTTGGTTTTATATATATATATATATATGTTTATATAAATGTTTTATACAGAAAGTTTAGTATACAGTTTTGTAAGAAAATAAGAGCAGAAGATAAGTGGAAAGAAATGAAGAAGTGCTTAGCAAAATAAATGACACTGGAAATGTAAAGAAAACTAACACGCTAAACAATGTGGAAGACTATTTTCTGTTTTTGTTTTTGTGTGTGTGCTACTTTTGATTTCCTGAGTAACCCATAGCAGTAGCTGGTCTTACATACTAACTATAGAATATAGGTCAAGCAGATAGGTGCTGATATACTTGTTCTGCACTAAACCATTTTGCATAAGAAATGAGACCCAGAGAAAACTATATAAAAACTGCACACTTAACCATTCAGACAAGCACCCCAGATGTAATATGATGGGTGTCTCCTGATAGAGGCAGCATGGAAATGGGAATTGAGAGAGGGTTGACATGGAAATCCATATAGGTTGGATCATTTCACTGAGTTGAGCAAATGTACAATGAAAAAAAAAAAAAAAAGGAAGAAACACCAGCAAACTGAAACAGAATGTGTTTTATCTTTCATGTTTACTTTTGGTGTCTTATCCCGTGTATTGTCTATGTAAATACAGCATGATTGGATTTTGGGGTGGTTTAAAAATAAACAAAATCAGTTGTTCTAACACATTAAATGTTCATGATTCCTGCTTTTTATGTTGCTCTGCAACACAATGCATTTTCCTTTGCTATAGCATTTTCCAAGTGCCCACCTATAAGCGTACAGCTTCCTCATGAGGGGAGCAGAAGGGCGGGCGTGGAGCTCTGCTCTCTGAGGACAGCGACAGGACCCGAGGGAACGGCATGGAGCTGGGACAGGGGAGGGTCAGGCTGGGTGTTAGGGAAAGGTTCTGCACCCAGAGGTGGTCGGGCACTGGGACAGGCTGCCTAGGGCAGTGGTCATGACACCGAGCTGCAGGAGTTTGAGAAGAGTTTGGACAGTGCTCTCAGATATGTGGTCTGATTTTGGGGTGGTTCCATGTGTAGCCAGGAGTTGGACTCAACGATCCTGGGGGGTACTTTCCAACTTGGCATATTCTATGATAATATGATTCTAACTCAACACCTATACTAATAATAAAAGCGTGAGAGTCACGATTTGGTCTTTAGTTTACTTCATGCACAAAGAAATGCTCTTGGACTATTTTCTACCCCTCAAGTTACAAAACATTGAAGACAAGCAATATTGCTATTGTATTAGGTCTGTAATAAACCTATGGCACGTTCACTGCTCTAGCTGCTGTTTATGATCATCCTGGTAATAAAGGAAATAGAAGCAAAGATATACAATAACTACTTTGCTAGTGAAGAGACTAAAAAAATAGGGCAAGGTAAATGATGTGTGATTTGTTGGTATATTTATTCACAGAGAAAATGTTTCCAAAGATCCTGGAAATCAAGTGAAAACACTTTACAGCAGAATTCCAGTCTTAAATCCCCACCCCCACACCCCTTCTTTTTAAAGAAGGAAAACCTTAATTGCTCACATAAAGTGCTTTTGTAGTACTTAGATCCTGACTTGAGAACAGTAGTTTCTAAACAATACAAAGCCATAGCTACTAATGGTCTCCCCACTTCTAGCACAAATGGTTTTGCTTTGTATTGCACAAGCACACTTAAAAGTTATCAGTATCCATTAAAATATTTGGAGGATACCCAGAAAAGGAATTAAAAACATGAAACAGCAAGTATCGAAACCCACTATCAAATGTCAAGTGGAGAAATGTATTTACAAGAGGTCACCCAGAAACTCAGCAAAAGCTCCCTGGAGTCAAGGGGAAGCCTGGAACAGAGTTGTTTAAAAGAGCTCCCATTATGTATGCACTAATAGTTCCTGACCTTCAGGAACCAAGGATCATCTGGTTCTTACATGTTCCAGCACAAGACAATTTAGAAGAAGCCTAAGCAAAGTGCTTTGTATTAATTTCTGGAGGAACCCTTGCCACTCCATTGATTTTATACACAATCTAGGAAGATATCGATCCTAACTTTAGTCATCTATCTTTAGCAGTAAATACGTGCTCCGCCTACCCATTGTAACTGTGGCAATTTAATTTTAGATTTCATACTGCTTGACTCTGTGTCGACTTTTAACACATGCAAGGAAAGAAAGGCGATTGAAATATAACATAATGACAGCCAATAAGCCAGGAAGCTTCCATTGTCTTTCCATATCCACCAGCTGCACCAGTCACAATTCACAGCTTAATGTTTCTAAAATTTAAAATAACACAATAATACTAATAAAGAGTTTCTCATAGCATTTCAGTGTTTTCCCTCCTTTTACCCAGCTGAAGCTGGGATGTGCCAAAAGTCACACAATAAAGTCACATTAAGAATATAACTGTTATGATTCAATTGAAGTCTGGGCTCGAGTAAACATCTGTGTCAAGAACACTTCTGGGTTTCATTTTACTTAAACCTGATGTCCTTGAAAAGACCACGTTTTTTGTTTATAAATTGTCAAGATAGTACGGAAATTATTTAGCCCAGAACCATTTCTGGGGACAAATGCACTGTTGTATAGGCTTTCCAAACCTTACTTGCAATTCAAACCTCTGTTTAAATACGATCACTGATATGATAATCAGACAACTCCATATAACCACGGATGCCTGCCCTTGTGCATTCCTGTTCTTCTACACCCTGTATAAGCCATCTGCAAGGAGAGATGGGCAGGTAACAGTGATTCGCAGAGCTAATTAGCTACCTGGGCTTTTAGGGTCTTCAGATTCCCATTGTTTCTTTTGATGCTTCTGTCCTGAGGAACTCTGTGCAATTATTCTCTTTTTCATCCTTTTACTTGGCTAGTGATTCAGTGCAGAGTGCTGTGTCAGGAGCAAATAATCTGCAAACTTTACTTGTCTTTCACCAAGTAAGAATGTATCATAGTTTTAAGACTGGTTGATCTGACAAATATAGCTGAGGAATGTAGAAAGGCTTCTCTGAGAATGTGCTTGAGGAAGAAAGAAGTGGAGGAATTGTGGGCAGAGGAAAGGATGGGGAATGGTGCAACCTTTCCTTTGGCAGACAGAGCAATCCTACAATTGACACAGTTAATCCATATCTGGAGCATATTCCTGAAACCTTACTAGCACTGAAGTCTTATTACAGGACTACTAAATGATGCTTCCTATCATTACTGATTGCCTAGGAAATGTCCCTTCCTGAAGCACGAGTAATAAGTTGTCTTTCGCGCTGGAGCCACCTCTAACCTGAATGACATCCAGATGACATACCTGGGCATGAGAAATTCAGTGCTGGGAAGACTCCAACTAATAAGTCAGCAGAGTATTTCAGCAATCAGGGATATCATGAACACATTAAATCTGTTCTGATGTTTGCTCTGTCTAAAATATCAAATCACTTTCATGATCTTGATCCTGATCTTCAAAATGTTCATTTGTCTAAACTATGAACTTCCTCAAACACTATGTTGAGAACCACAACCAGTTCTTCGGATATTCACACAGGATAGAGGAAGATGAAATTCAGAGAAGATGGAAGATAAGCATGTGCAATATTATGGATGTCTGTATTATAACTGTATTAGATATATCATGAAATCAGAGTTTCATAGTACAGCTGAAGGAAATGATACTGTGCCTATTCTTTGCAAATATTAGCCAGTACACCAAACTAATATAATCACAGTGAATTCAGCTCCGCCACTACCTTGGCTAGTTTTCTTTGTATCAAGATCCATTTTTTGTAGTACAGATGGATCCTAAATTTTAGAAGGAACCTAAAGAACTTAAGAATGAAGTCCAAACAGATGACCCTACCTCCCACTTCACATTGTCTCCTCTGGCAGAAATACCTTGCAAATGTACAGCTTCCAAAAATACATATATTAGCCAAACTTAGCACTTCGCTTACCATACAAGATTCTTTGTTGAACATATTTCTCGTCCACACTAAGGGAGAGGAAAATAATGTCATGTATGTGACATGAAATACGGTTGTCCGCAGCCATAAAGTACTGCTGGAATTCTTGTGGGTTCTATGGCAATAAAGAAAAACAATGTGTAAATAGAAGAGAATAAAATAGAGTATGGTAGAATATAACAATGATGTAACCCTTATATAACTCTGTTTATCAAAACACTCCAAACTTGTTAACAAAGGACGTCAGCCCCATTGCCAGTAATAATGTAATAAATACTGTACACCTCGGAATTCAGAAAAGAGGCAGAGCACAAAATGAATACAGAAACGAAGAATGCATGGAGGGAAGTGACAGACTGCAGAAAAGGCAACCGATCTGTGGATTTTGTTAGTATTCAAAGGGAATATTCTTTTTTCACTCTGCTTGAACTATACACTCTATTGCCCTTAAGTCATGCCTATTTCAATAAAAAGTCTTCAACATTTTCACTCTTTGTGTTATGAGATTTGTAGATTTTGATTAAAAAAATAAAGAAATAAAAATAAAAATAAAAAGAACCCAGAAACTCAACACACTCCCCTTTTTATGATCTCCTGAACTTCCTGATTTGTCATGCTCTATAATTTACCATGAATTGCCCTCATTGTGCCATTTCCTCCTTTCTGTTTCTATTTTTGTCTTAGGGCAGGAATTAAGCAGCTTGTGAAAAATGATCAATGTAATGATACCATTTGCCCATTTCTAAAAGCTTTTTTCCCCTTTATCTTTTTTTTTTTTAATACACTATTAATTTTCAAGGTCAGGAGAAGGACTACTAACAGTTAATGGTTGTCCCTTCATTTGACCAATTCTCCATTTACCCTGTGGTAAATTCTCTTTTTTAAAGAGTGTATCCTTACCCCTAGACAAAAACCTCAAGGGACAAGCTATTAATTATTTCCCCCCCCCCATTTATTTATTTATTTATTTATTCTGCCATTGAATATAAACAGAACAATGTTCTCTGAAAGCATGGGAGCCAAACAGCAGCTCTTGGCAAAAACTGGATGCTAAGTGCAATTGCTGGAATCAGTATACTTTTTTTATTTTTATTTTTTTTCCCTGAAGAGTAAATGGAGTACTTGCAGGTAGCAATCTGGGCAAGAGGCAGATGTGGCTATAAAAATGACAAGCTGTAGTACACACTTGTTCTCTCTTTTTCTTTTTTCACCATTTCATATTATTACTTAAGAAGAATTAAAGGGGAGAAGAGGAATTGATAGATCTACCTATATGGGTCCCTGTGTGGGAAGAAAGTTTGCATGTATTGTGCCTATTTTCATCTTGGAGCCAAATCCGATTTGCTCCAAAATCTTTTTGCATTTTTTGAGCAGTAAAAGAAAAGCTAAATTACATTCTTATCTGGCTCCATACGGTTTTGGGTTGTTAGGGTAGTGTAAAGTGCCTTTTGTGATACTGGAGAGCAGGCATCAGTACTTTCATGTCTGATGTAAGAGATCTGATCTCAGCTCTGATGGGTTGTTAGCCAGGCACAGGAGTGAATCTTCGGCACTTACATGAATCTGTGAGACCCTGAATGATCTATGATATTTCAGTTTGATATGCTACCTTGTTCCCAAACAGCACTACCACATCTGTTGCTTTTGTAAGGAAAATCTTACCAGAAGCTTTCTTTACCCAGTGGAACTCTGGTTTTGGAGGTCTTGTTCCTTGCAAATCCACGTTAGCTCATTTCTGTTAATCTTCAAAGTGTGCTTCAATGTCCTTCTTTGCGTAGGTTATTGATGAAGGACACATGAACTGACAGACTGAGATTTATTTGCCACAGATTGGTATTTTGGCTCTAGGGTAAATTTTTCTTTCATTCTTGTCATTGCTGAGGCTGGAAGATTTACCTCTTTTTGCATTGGCCTTTGCCTAATCCAGAGGGAATGGTTTATGAATCTGGGTTCACTTTTCCATTTACATGGCTCATAAGTAAAAGACTGGAAGGAATGTGAAACCTGTAATTCACTACTTCAAAAAAAAAAAAATCAAGAAAGCTCACCTATTTTGTGATTGTCAAGAAAATTATTGCCATATGCTACTTAGGATGTTAGCCGAAGATGACTATAGTGCATTATACTTGGAAGAAAATCTTTTTATCTAAGATGTTCTTTTAATAAATAAATAAATAAATAAATAAATAAAATTTAAAAGAAAAGAAAAAAATATAAATCCCAGCATAGCATAAATCCCAGTGGTCATTCCCATGAATCAACTATGATTTTCTGCAAAAGCTGCTTTGCTGAAGACATCGTATGTTAATTACTCTTCCTTGGCCTTTGCTTCCCTCTTCATAGAGTCAGATGTTAACAACTTCACAATAGTCTGATGCCAGTAGTAATGATTGTGTAGGGTTGAGAAGCAATGCATTCAGATGCAATGACACTCTAGAAAGTTATTAATAAAAATAGTTGAAGTCCAATCAGCCAAAACCCACCATTTTTCTTCAGATACAGAACACTTTTCCTAAGGAATTCATATCAGCTGGTTTCAGCTTACAAATCCCTCAACTTACTGTATTCTTCAGTGTTTAAAAAATCTAACTTGACATTGTGTAAATTTTCTGTTAAGGCAAAAATTTTGAATAACTGACTGAAATGAAGACAGTCCAAGTTAAGAAAATTAGAATAGATATATAGAATATATATGTATAAACATATTTTATATGTTTACTCAAAGCATATCTAGGAGCTATATAAACCCTTTATATAGGAGTAGAAATCTCAAGATTAAAGTCAATAAAGACTTCTACATACCTAGAAGTTCCGCCTAACTAGATGAAGACATCTGCTGTGAGTACCATTACATCTGAACTAGTCCTCACCAAGGGAACTTTTTAGTTAACTTTTTAGTTGCTAGAATATAACAAATGGAGATAAGGGTACAATTCATACAATTACAAAATAATTTAGGTAGGAAGGGATATCTGGAGGTCTCTAGTTAAATCTCATGCTCAAAGCAGATCTAGCTTCACTATTTTAATAGATGTCTAAGGGTCTTTTCAAGTTAAATGTTGACAATCTCCAGTGGTGAAGATTTCAAAACATGCTTACTGTTCCTGTTGGAAAAGGGAAACCACTCCTATTCCTTAACCATTCTGCCTCAGACTGCTTTTTGTTTTTTTAATTAATTATTTTTTTTTTTGTAATGTCTCATAAGGATGTCTTTGCTATGTCTGCTGTCTCTTGTCTTTTTTTTTTTATTATTATTATTATCATTATTATTTTGCTATGCACCTTTGAGGAACATTTTTCTCCTTTTCTTTAAACCCCCTGTAAGTTGTGGAAGATTGTGATGAGGTGCTACTTTAACCTAATTTTTGTCCAGCCTAAACAAACCCAACTCCTTCAGGACTGCTCCCAACCCCCTCTTTCTCCTAGAGATCTACAGATGTTCTTTTAGACTGCATCTACAGTAGCAAACTAAGACCAGGGCTTCTATCACTGTCCTGGTTCTGTCCAGACACTTAATTCCTAGTAGGTGTAAGTTGGCTCTGTTTCATACAGTGCACGTCAGGAGGTAGCATGTGCCTAAGTTGCTCTAAATGTGCAGTTTGAAAGAAGCCACCTTGGACTGGGAGGAGGAGAGTTTAGCTGTATGGCTGCAAATCGTACTGTTCTACTTGCTCTTTGCCCAGCAGACAGGCACTGGCCAATGTTATTTACTATTGCAGGCACATCCAGAATTAACTGAGCATGTCTCTGTGACATTTTAGTAAAGAATGACTTGCTCTCAGTTTTCACCTCTCTCTGTCCAGTGTGTACATGGAAATAAGCTTTTAGAAAACTAAAATAAAACTAAAATACTAAAATACTAAAAACTAAAAATACTAAAAAACTAAAAACTAAAATACTAAACTAAAATAAAGTAAATGCCAGCTTGGTAAGTCTTGATCCTCTTGATATGGATCAAATGCAATCTGGGAATGTCTGTTTTCAAAGGACTTACAGCTGATCTCTGGCTCCTGACTGAGCTTTGGCAGGAGTGAAGGTGTGGATCTGCTGGAACTCGAACTTCTGGCTTTGAGGGACCTGAAAGGCAATCTGTACTTTGTGTAAACTTTTAAGTGATTTAGGCACTTCAGACTTACGTGTTGGAGTTCTGTTATGTCCACTTTCAAGTACATTGGCTTGTCACATGAGAACTTTTCACATGACTTTTCAAGCATTTTGGAATTCTATTGCTACTGACTATCTGTCAAAACATTCAGAGTGGTTAATTATTATGTTAGGGTTTTCACTGTATGAACAATAACTTCTTTCTTTCCTTAAAGGATTGTTTGTCCAGTTAGTCAGTTTTGTCCAATATTGTTAAGAAGCCTTGACTTTAGCTTCTCAATAAATAATAGCTGTTTCCTGAGCCCATTCAAACATTGAAATCATTGTTAATTTTTAATAATGGCCTTAGAAAAACTAAGGAGTTTCACCAGTGTACTTCTTTTCCAAATATAAATCAGGGCAATTGATTTAAATGGTGCCCAATCCTATGGGCATAGCTTAGTAAATTCAGTTGAATGTTTTGTATGCATAAAGAAAATGGAATGGGAATGAAAGAGCTACAAAGTCTACAGATTTAATTAATTGCCAAAGATGAGCGATAGCTGAGATATGGAAAACACAGTGGGATCATACTCTGTTGTGGTAGGCACACTGTGCCAAACTAGATTCTCAGGCTAGTGTGTGACTTTCATGTGACTCAGTAAAAAGTGTGTATGTGTAGGTGTATAAACTTTAATGCATGTGGCCATACATATGGAAAACCATGTATGTGGGCCAGAGTTATATAAAATTACTAATGAATCTGTGTTGAACACACTCTTCTATCTCCTGTTACCCCAGCAAAACTTTAAGACAGTTCTTAAGTGAGTTTTGATAGAGACTCAGATTGCAATTGATTCTATATTCACAGGAATGATTCAAACGGATCTGTTTTATTTTGTTGTTGTTGTTGTTGTTGTTTGATTGATTGATTGTTTGATTGATTTCTTATGGTTTTACGGAAGAGGGAAACATAATCTTTTCATACTGTATTTTGAAATGTTTCATTTTTAACATTTGAGATGGAATGGAATTCCATTATTCCAGAGATGTGTTTTGACTCACAAGCCAGGTCACCTAAATTTAGGCCTTTCCAAACAGGAGTCCACATGTGATTTTCTAAGCTCCCACTGAAGTCACTGGATGCTTACTGATTTCAGTTAGCAAAGCACGAAGAGCTATTCAGATGACAAAAATTAAGGTTAGCTGAATTAACTGAAGATTTCACTGACAGTATTGATGAGGCCTTGATTAACTAAAAGGTTCTCAGTTACCTGTCTCACTTGCATATGCCTACACGTATACATGGAAAAAGAATACCAATACAGGACCTGTAGTTTTAAATAAAATATTTAAAAATTCATTAAAAATAACAAAAATAAGAGCATTTACAATACTTGACCTTGATTGTTACACTCTAGTTTTGAAAACTTGTATTTCAGTTTAACATCTTAAAGGCAAATACATAAATTACCAAAGATAAAATATTCTTCCTTACCATGATGAATTTAAAGTACCAGACAAGATATTCAGTGTAGTCTTGTCAAGAAAGCCAGTCTGAGAAAGGACTTTCTATTCAAATGTGTCAACAGCTTTCTAATTATATCTAATTTTAGATAGAAATCGTGTGGCACCAAGGAACATGGTTTAATGATGAGACTCGGTAAGTCAGCTTGATGTTTGATGGAGCTGATAATCACAGAATCACAGAATTGAAGGGGTTGGAAGGGACCTCGAAAGATCATCGGGTCCAACCCTCCTGCCAAAGCAGGTTCCTTAGAGCAGGCTGCCCAGGTAGGCGTCCAGATGGGCCTTGAATATCTCCAGAGAAGGAGACTCCACAACCTCCCTGGGCAGCCTGTTCTGGTGCTCCGTCACCCTCACCACGAAGAAGTTCTTTCTCATGTTGGTGCAGAACCTCCTGTGCTCCATTTTGTGGCCATTACCCCATAATCTTGAAGGTCTTTCCCAGTCTAGATGATTCTATGATTTTATGACTACACTATAACAGAAAACCAGGAGAACACTAACATGTCAGTACATTGTCGTCTGATTAATTTATCCCTTTGGCTGGTGGAAATAGTTTGACTGTTCTGTTAATATTTTCAAGATCTTGGTCTTTCATGAGACAGGGGACAAGATATCCAAGCTAAACTTGGAGTGCTTGGATCCTAACAGAGATGTAAGTAGGAAGTGCTGCCTATGAGCTGCTAGGCTACACATTTTCTTTTCCCAAATTCAGCCGGTACTTCACTGGTTTGGCTTAACTGCTGCCTGGTGGGTGTATATTGAAGCATGAATCCTCCCTGTCTCTCCAGAGTTGAGATTTTCTGGGAATGGATCTTCCATTAAACATCCTTGTTTGCACAAGATCAGTCCTGCCTTCTTCTCTGCTCTACTTCAATCCCTCAGGATCCCAGGTATGTTAACAGGGGGCCTTGCTGCTTTGTACAGCTCTGTTTAAGGCTAAAGAAAACTGTCTGCAACCTGGGGTGTTAAAAATAGAAGCAGATGGCTGGAATGTTGCAGCCAGATGGGCTGCAGTTAGCAAAAGCTCGTGAAAGATTTTAAGGTCAGCCTTGCACTGTGGGAACAAATATGCCGTGGTGTGTTTGAACTGGAGGCTGAAAAATGAGCCACAGCGGGAACCGTTCTTTGATTTTTTATTTTTATTTTTTTTTTCAGACACTGTAAGAAAGGTTTCTCTGCTTTGTTCCCTTTAGCTTAGCAGACTGGAGATGTGACTGAGTTTGCTGCAGAAGAACAAGAAGAACATCCTGGGTCAAAACACTATCCCTTTTGCATCTCTGCTTTTCTCTGCACCCTGTAACTTTTCCATCCTCTTTGACTGCAGGTCTTTTTTGTTTATTTATCCCAATATGATTTGCCTTTCTTCTGCTTTATACCTGAACATATTGTTGGATCAGTACTTTTTCTAAGTACCTGGCCCCGATGGTAGTGGATTTCACATCCTTGTCACTGCCTTAACAGGAATTTGTTCTCTCAGCGGACTTTTGTTCTGCAACATCTTTCCTCTTTGCCTTTCAGAGCAGATGTTCCTCATCCATCAGCACACCTCACAAACAGGAACTGTGCTGCTCAGATCCCATCCTTTCCAAAGGGCTTCTGGCACCTTCTGTATTTGAGGACGTACTATCTCCCTGGAACACTCACTATGCTCTGGATTTACTCTATCCTGCATCAAACACGCTTCTGAACCTGAACTCTCGTCCCTCTTTCTACTTTTTTTTTTTTTTTTTATAATCCCCATTTCTCTCAGATCATCACTGAGTCCAGTAATTCCAGCATACCCCTACTTGGCAAAGGACTTGAGCACAGAGCTGGATTAAAGCCCAGACTGCCGAGAGGAGACATTTGGGAGTAGGGAAAATTTACTAGTCAAACATTGGGGTAGAAGCTGAAAGGAAGGATAAAGATGATCAGCACTTGAAGAGACTTGGGCTGAAATACAGACAGCCTCCATGGAACAGTCTGCTTAAGGCAATTTCTAGGCACTTTGTTGACTACCTGACTTTCACTTATATAAAATTTTTCCCATTTTTTCAAAACTCTTACTTCTAATGTTTCTTCATTTGCCAGATACAATGTACCTCCAAGCTCCTGACTCCAAATTTTCACTAATCACCTCCACAAGTGTTGCAAGAAATAATACCATGGCCTGAGGATTCACTGAGGAATGAAAGGTTGGACAAGGAGCAGATGGAAAAGGGAAAGGCTAAGTTTGGATTGTGTTGTTGTGTGGAATTGCAGA
Organism: Anser anser; assembly: GCF_964211835.1. Lineage (NCBI taxonomy): Eukaryota > Metazoa > Chordata > Aves > Anseriformes > Anatidae > Anser > Anser anser. The sequence continues at coordinate 158,774,776 of NC_139721.1, forward strand.
ATCTGGGACTAATCAGGGTGGAAGGCAGTGCAAATAGCTGTCTTGAATCCAGTCTGGTCCCACTGAGCTGATACAAATAATGTATGCTTTCCTTTAAGTCCTTTGAGGAACACTAGCTCTTACCATTAAAATGGAACATGCTTTCACCTTATCCTTTCCCTCGCTGATGTCTTGGGACCCTGGTTCCTGGGGTCCCATGTGCTATAACATGGATATCTCAGTAAAAAATTTCCCCCTACTCCTTTCCTCTTGAAATATATGTGTATATACATAGGCCTACAAGTGTTGTCTAATTACTTCAGGTACAAAATGCAGGGGAAAGGGTGTAAGAGATGATTAAAAGGGAGGAGGGTGGATATACAATTCTCTTTGGAGACAGGAGGCAAGAAACCAAAAATTTTAATTTATGAAGTTAATCTGTTGGTTCTTAATGTGTTCCAGAAACACACATGACACATGCAGATACGTGTACCTGCTGTCTGGATTCTGTAGCCATTTTTTGATGGTACTATGCATTTAGTTACACTTGATCATCCTCTCCTTGTGTTTTTCCTCCTTCATATTTTGGTAGAGCTCCCAGAAGTACAGCTTTGACCAGAACCATACATGATGGAGCCTTTTGTTTGTTTCTGTTATGCTTGAATTTCTTTATATTTTCTTTTGTCACAGAGGAAAGCAAACTTCCCTAAATATATCAGGTTGAAAAATGTGTCCTAAAGCATTTTATATACTTGGTTTTCCTTCTTATTTTTTATATGGGGCATTTCTATAGCACACTAAGCAGTTAATAACTGCCTAACAGCTGGCTGAAAATACCTGGATATTCTGCTTCATTTTATTCTTTTACCCAACCACCTCATTAGAAATCGAAGTGCCTACAGAACTTGGTCTGATGAATAAATGGCAACATAGCACAAACATAACTACCTGGTGGCAAAGCCCACATCCAGCTAACGGCAAACACTCAATGAAGTTGGAGTGATTAAGCCTGTACGAGCGATCCCTTTGCTGCTAGACATCTATGGAACATTTTTGTTGTACAAAAATGAAGAGAAAACCACAGCCCCAGCCTGTCAGGGAAGAACCTAAAGCTTGTGAGCCCCTTGCAGATCATTACCAGTGCAAATTTGTGTGCATCAGAAAATCACACCATAGGGTGGATACATTATTCAGTCTGTTGCTTGCTGGCATTATGGCACAGGGGAACACACCTCCTCATCTGAGCTACAAGACGGACAGGAAATCTAAAGCCAGTGTTTACTCCGTTATCAACCTGTAACCATTTTCTCCTTAGATTAAGTCATTTCAGAGCCTTGTGAACCTGATAGAGATTTGCCAGATAACTTAAAAATACAGTCTTGGTCTGAAATGAGGCCAAGAAATGACGACTAGTAGACTATGTTGCAGTTGTGACTGAAATGTTGACAATGGTTGATCTGGGAGAGGGAGGCTGGAAGAATGAGACTGAGAGGGAAGTATTGCTGCCCACACAGATACGTCATTTCATGTAAAAGCTTTGCCAAGCAAAGGCTCACTGTAGTGGAAAGTGCATTTTGAATTCAGCCTTCACATCTGTTGTGTGTCAGAGTCTTGTGAGACAATTGCTCTCCTGCACTGAGGTTGTTTATTACATTTAGCTCTTTTGGGTGCTTCTTGCAAAGCATCCTTTTTACTGTCTGAGAAAGGGCTGAACAAAGCACACTGTGACTCAGCAGAGGAGAACTGCCCTTTGAAGGCCATCAAAAAGCAGTCTGAAGATCTCAGGGTGAATAAGATAAGTTGGGTTTGCCAAGCTAAGGGTAAATTGCCAGGATGATGGCCTAAGTGCATTGAACACAGTAAGGTTTCTCCCAGCAATTGCCATTCTCCTTTCCAACTTTTACCAAGATCAAAGGTTAATTTGTAGATCTTCCAGTGTGACAGAGACAGTCTTGGGATGGAGATTTCCCTCCTCCGTCTCCCCAAACTGCCTCCAACAAGGTGCAGAGACCCCTCAACAGTTTGACAGGCTGCTTTCAGTGCCATCCAAGAGCATTTCTGGGCTAGGTCCATCTCCCTCTGAAAAGGCAGACAACCCGTGTCTGTACAAAGCGTCTCTGTGTTGTCCCTTTGGCATCTGGACACACAGCCCATTACTAATCAGTCTGAAGGGCTCCATTCTTTAAAAACATAGGTCCTGCAAATGAGAATAATAAGGAGAGAGTGAGCCCCAAGTGACTTGCCAGGGTATTCAAATAGATGGGATGTTCAGTGTGCTTTCTCCACCCTTCCTCCCAAAATGCTGGAAGGCAGGGCCGCCTGCTTTTAATGAACGTACCCAGCAAAGAAGGGAGCAGGGGCAGGAGGACAGTCTTGGGTACCACCAGGGTTGTAGACAAAGAAAAGGTAAAAATAATATTTTTTTAAAATTTATTTAAAGATTTGTAGCAGTTCTCTTGTGTGGACTCAATGCCAGTCTCTGAAAGGCTTTGGCTGCCTCTTAACCACCAAGAGTGGGGACAGGTGTTTGGGTGTTTCAAACTGCATCAAGGCATTTTTTGACATCTCAAATAAACGTGCAGCTTCCATGCATCTTCTGGAGATTTCCTGGTCCCCGGTGTCACTGTCTTATCTCAGTGCTTGAAATAGTGTGCGGATGTGCCTGTGTGAGGGTGTGTGTGCATGTGTATATAGGAGCGTTCGCATGTGTACATATCTGTAAATATCATTTCCTAGCCAAGGCCAAGACTGCCAAGTGCCAGCTTGGTATCAAGCCAATATTGTTGTGTTCTGGGAAAACACACAGCGAGAACTTGTATTTGGGTTATGATAAGAGTTCAATTTAATCACAACAGAAGCCAAGTCATCCCATATTAAACCTTAATGCAGGCTGTGATAGCAGTGAACTTGAAGCATGTAGTTTACAAAGAACATGAGCTAATGTCTAGAAAATGGGAGCAGAGGAAGGGCCCTGGATTTTGCTTCTGGCCCAGTCACCAATTCCATTTCTGGTCTTCGGCAGACTACATTAGGCAATATTTGCTATCCTGGAGAAGAAAGATGTGATGTCCAAGTAAGAGCGGGTAAACAAAATCAGAGAATGTTTGCAGAACTTCAGAGCACTCTAATGTCAAAACAAAATATGCACCTAAATATGATTTTACAAGATTAGCACCCAGGTTTCATTTATTTTCCATGTGGTGGGATTTTCAAAGACACAGGACTGGATTAGGAACCCAAATCTGGATATTATTTTCCAGGGACTTCTGCTCCTGATTCACTCAGATACTTCTGAAAACCTTGCCTGTAATATGTTATTGTCTCTGTTTCCCTCTCTTTGACTTGGAGAGAATGACTATGCCAAAGGAGCAGAATGTGCATGGACATTAATTACCCTTATTTATGCACCAATTAGAATACTACCAGCAAGCTCTGCCTGATTATTTTATTATTAAAACTGCAAAAATAACTTTTTATTATCTCTGAAAGGTTCTGTGAAGTTTAATTACTTCCTGACTTGTAAATACTCTGAGCTGTAGTTTTCAGATCATGCTTATTGTTATTATTTGATTGGCAGGATGAAGTCAGAGACAGTATTTATAGCTTACTATAAGTCTGTGTCATGGTTTTGGCTGAGACAGAGTTAATTTTCTCTGTAGAGGCTCATATGATGCTGTGTTTTGGATTTTTGATGAAAACAGTGGTGATAACACATCAGTGCTTTTAGTTGTTGCAGAGCATTGCTTACGGAGCCGAGGACTTTTCAGCTTCTTGTGCTGCCCTGCCCGTGAGATACCTGGGGGTGCACATGGGGCTGGGAGGGGACACAGACAAGACAGGTGACCCAGACTGACCAAGGGACGTCCCATACCATATGGGGTAATGCTCAGCAACAAAAGCAGAGGTACACAGGGAGAACATTTGGACCAATGGTGTTTGTCTTCCCAATAAACTGTTATGCATGATGAGCCCTGCTCCCCTGGGAGTGGCTGAACATCCGCCTGCTGATGGGAAGTAGTGAATGAATTCCTGGTTTGGCTTTGCTTGTGTGTGCAGCTTTTGCTTTACCTAGTAAACTGTCTTTATCCTGACCCAAGAGTTTTTGCACTTTTACTTTTGATTCTGTCCCCCATCCCACGTGGGGAGAATGAGCGAGGGGCTGTGTGGTACTTAGCTGCCTGCCAGGGCTAAACGACAACACTCTGGTGTTGAGGGTCTAAACATGATCCTCATTGACCTATACTTCTTATAATAAGATATGGCAAAGAACAGGGGAATGTCTTTCTGCATTGTATGTGACACAACATAATACAAACCTCTTTTAAAGGGATACTCTGGTGTCAGACTTGATATGAATTTTCTTCTTCCCTCACCACAATTTTTGTGCAAACCACTTTGTTGTTGTTGTTGTATTTGCAATCTCCTAGCTTTACTTTTTTTTTAATTATTATTTTTTCTCTGAAATGGCATGTTGAAAGGCCCCAACAGATTACCTGCTGAACTCTGTATCCACTCTTCTCTTGAAAACCAATATCAAGGAAGAAAAAGGAAGAAACAATAAAGTGTTGCTTTGAAGAAGTATGTAGCTAAGCTACTGTAATTTCCTTGTCTAGGCTAGAAGGGTGGCAAAGACATAAAACCCAATAAGCATCATATATTTGAGTATGTAAGATGCCTGACTTTCTCTTCATAGCACTATGATCAAGTACTTTGTGCCTTTTGAAATTTCTTTTTTTATCACTCTCTTTCATAATGTTATAAGTGCTCTGAGCAGTTGAAGATACTGCTTATATTGTTTTGTTCTTTTTAAATACAGTTTCCAATCCACTTGTGTCCTTTAACCACTGGGCTGGCACTGCTCTGATCTCACTGAAGGTTTACAATAAACCACTTTGTATAAACAGTGCTCTCCCTTCCGTCACAGCTGTTGCTCTTCACCCTTTTTGAAAATTATTGCTCAATCTCTCATCTTTGATTGCAAGATTTTCTTTTTGCCTGAGTCAAGTGGAATGAACTTCTGGCCTTTTCAAACGTGGGAGATAGATCTAGTAGTAGAGGACCTAACGCACAAACTGACACATTCTTGGGAAACTGTCAGGGTTGCAAATTTATCACCTGACATCTGGTAATTGCCCATATATGTCCTGTCAGTGTGAATCAGATGAACCTAATTTGAACCTAATGAAGTTAATCACACCCAGAGCTGGTGAAAACACAGCTTGCACAAAAGTCTATGAGAACAGGCACCTTTTACCCAGTGGGCCACAGCTTGGTATGATGTGAAGTTTGAGGACCATTTCAGCTTGTAAATCATTGGTGAGAGTTCACAAAACCCTGATTGGCATATTCTGGGCAGACAGAATTTTTCAGTATAGCTGGTAGAGTAAATCTACTTTGCAAAATTAATTAGTATACCTTGAATTCATTATTTGAACCTAAGGAGCAGAGCTTATGAGGCACAACGAGGTACTAGGGTTGCCCACTGCTTCTACTTGAAACTGCCCCTCTTCACTTAAAGAGCAGGAAATGTCTTATAACAGAATGGAGGGGCAGTGTTATGGCCCAGGACTCGTTTTTCACCTATTTCTATCAATAAGGTAATGTGAAAACAAAAGGAAACCAGGTTCCTGTAACTTGTGTAGTTTATGCAGCAGATGAAAGGTCAATTTTTTTTCTTACTTTTGGGCAAATGAAATTCCAAAATAAAAAATAAATAAATAAACAAGAAAACAAACTTACTATAGAATAAACAGCATTTATGATGGTAAGTGGAAAACAGACTTGAAAAAAATGAAGATATTGTTCACATGGTATGTGGAAAAAGGCATCTAAAGGAATATGCACACTATAGTAGCATCCAGGAAAAAAATGTTTCCTAAAAAAAATAAAAAATAAAATAAAAATGACAGTTAAAACTGGTTATATTTGTGTTGAAAACAAAAATAAAACAACAACAGCAAAAAGCTACAAACCAAACACAAAAAACAAAAGCCAACAACTTTATCTGGAAGGTTTTCAAAATTTACTTTGCACATTATAGCACCTGGAACCAACTTCTTTCTGTACAGATACTCAAGAGTTTCAGTAACACCGTGTGAATGTGTGATCAGAGGCAAACATTGTTCTAATAACCATGGTGAGATGCATGATGTAAACACCAAAGTCTGCAGATATGGAGATGCCCTTTGCAGTTGAGAGTGCAAGCATCTTATGTCCCACAAATCAAGCCATTCCTGAAACTTTGCCCTCTTACCCCCACCCAAACTCCAGATTACAGTAATTACTGGTTTGCGTGTCAGAACTACGCATCAAGAATCATTTTACTACTTGCAACTTCCCAGGAAATGAGATACGCACTGTTTTACTAACAGAAATGGTGAATCAGACTGGAAGGCAGATTTCTGCATCTTCCTTGCTGTTCACATAAGCGGGAAACGTGTATTTCTTTGCACTCCTCAGTGTAAAGCAACACAGCTCACTGCAACTACCAGCCATGTGAAATGCTGTTTGTTGCTATTACACAATGAATGCTGAATCTTCAGTTACTGCCTGTTGATGCTGATTACTGCACGTCATTGCAATGTGTCATACACTTGTGCGTGACAAATAATGCAGTTTTTGAACCTCCTTGTTCATCCACCAAAAACGTACCAGAGGAGAATCACCGTTGCCACAAATTCTGCCACACTTGTATCTGACAACACCAACTTCCCAGCAGTGGACTAGATTTGTAAATAGTTTCCTGCCTCTGACACAGCTTCTTTGATAAGGTTACCAGTCTGCTTTGTTTGCGGTTTATTTCTTCCTGCACAAGTCTGTGCCCCCACCCTAGTATGGATCTGGTGTTTTGCTAATACGTGGGTGTCCTGACACAGGGAGAGGGGAATTGGAGAGGGAAATTACTACATTTCCCCCTTTCTGATCAGAGAACAAATAAGAAGTTTTATGACTTTTGCTATTTCAGACGTCAGTTGGTCATACTGTCCATTCCCGATAGTGTGGTTCAGTCATTCTCTACCCTCTCCTTTTGTCTTTATGAGGAACAAAGCTCGGAAAAACCACAAAATCAAGATAATGCCCTCAGTCCAACTTCCTGCAGGCTTTTGATCAGGTAGAAGATAATAATGGTAGAGTCATTTTCTTTTGGACAAAAATGTTAAATATTTCTATACAGTTCACTGGTCTGGAAACCCCAAAGCTACAAAACTGATGATTTCAGTAAGCAGGAGGGGCCAGGGAGCTGCAGAGAAGCAGCAGGCACAAGTCAGCTGAAGGTCAGGATGCTACAGGTATGGCCACATAACACTTCAAACATGTTAGGGAAAAAGTGACAGAAATTCTTGTAGGTGGAAGATGGAAGATATCAATTCTCCCCAAACATGGTCTCTTCAACCAGACCTTGCCTGGAGGAGTTAAACTTCATCTTGACTCCCTGCTGGCACAGCTGCTATGGTGCACATGCACTAAAATAAAAATATATTTCACTTTACTTCCTCTTTTTGAGCATATGTTTCTCTGTCAGTTTTTGAAACACCTCAGCAACTGCAGATTCAAGTTCAATGAGTCTGCAAGAATGAAGACACTGATGTGCAGCACAGCTTGAATCCTTGCATGAACTCCTCTAGGTCTGTTGGGCAGAGCTGTAGCTGCAATAATGTGTAAAATGCTCCAAGTTGTTTATTGCTCTCTTTGTGCCATCATCAGGTGAAGTGTCATGGCCCTTTTGATCATATTTAGGTGTTAATAGAAGAGCAGCCTTTAACACGGCATTCAAAAGAAATCTCCAAAATTAAGCTCTGCAGAGCTGTTTTTTCCTGGCTCTGATCTAGGGGAAAAAAAAAAAAATCCCAGGATTACTTTTATTACTTTTTAAGGTTCTGTTATATTTTCCTTCTGTTACCATATGCTTGTAAACACTGCAACTTTGCTATTAAATAAGACAGAGGGACCAGCGGGACCTCAGAGAAAGCTGTTAGAATGAAGAAGCTGGGCAAATAAAGACCTCAGAGAGAAGCTTTAAAGAATTGGGCATGTGATTCCAGAGAGAAAAGGAGATGGTGATTAACTGGGAATGGTTAAAAGAGATGTTACGAAAGAGACAAGCATCAGTTATTCCCTCTCATCGTTACGGGTTTACAAGACAGCAGGGAGGCATTAGATCAAATATTAGGAAAAACTTCATAACAAGAAGGATTAGGCTGTGGAGCTGGCTGCCAAGGGAGGATGTTAATCACTATCAGTGCAGATCTTTGAAGTTCAGCAGACATCTGTCATACAAGAATTAAATCAGCATTGTCATAGTGTTAGAAGAGGGGTTAAAATAGTTGCCTTAGTTATTGTAGCTAGATTGAGGCTTGCAAAACTGGTATTTGTAGTTATGGGTAATCCAAGAGAAACTTGTTTTATTTGGTTGGTTGTTTTGTTATTCCCCATGTCTATGGGGGACTGTAGTAATAAAACAACTGGTACTTATTGTTTTTTCTGCTATTTATATGTCACTGAAAGACATCAAAATATGGCAAATATAATGTGTAGGTGGATGAGGATCTGCAAGGATGATACCGAAATGTGTTGATATATTTCAAAGAGGTTCCTCAGTTGTGGAACAACTTCTGGAAGATCTTCAATTAGATGTGACATTTCAATTTTATTGGAAAGATGCAAGGCTCAGAACTTGTCCATGGATAAACTTCTTGAGCTAGTTTCATGAGTATCACTATTTTGATAGATGTCTCTTCCCTTTTTCTCCAGGGCAAGTATGGATGTTATTTTTCTTTCTTAGGGTTTTAGTCAAGGAACATGTATACTTCTGGGAGGTACTAGAAGCTTTGTGGAGTAAGCAAAGAGAACAGTGTTGACAAATTCTAATTTTTATATATAGTGCTAAAGAGTGGGAAAATAGAGAATTTGTAGAAAAAAAAATAAAAATAAAAAAAGTTCTTACAGAGAGAACCCCTGAGAATATGTAAAGTTCTCGTTAAATGATGGAGTTAAGTCTCTTCAGGGGTCAGATGGCATAACAATTAGATCACAGATATCCTGCACTCTGCGACATGATGATCCTGCAGTCCCAAAATATAAATTAATAAATTGTCCAGGTTATGTCTGGGATAGGATGAACAAGTGCAGAATCCTGAAAAACTAGTAAAATGTTTGGAAAAAAAAGTATGCCGTCACCCTGGCAGTTCCAGAGAGACACAAATCACTGCTACATGCTGGGGCCTGGCACATGCTTACTGAGCCCTGTTCAACACTATTCAGCACTATCAGAGAAGGTCTCTGGATCTCATTACAAAATAACAGACACTGCAGCTAATCCAACTTCTGGATTACAAAATAACAGACACTGTCTAATCCACCTCTTACAAACTAAAACATTCGTATGTCAACATTATTTTCCTCCTAAATCCAATATATGGTACCATACCAGCCAGGGTGAAGAAAATTAACTTTATCCCAGCTGAAATGAAGACATTAAAAAAAAAAAAAAAAAAAGAGTAAATAGAGGCTGGGACAGCAACAGAGTTTTTGTTTATTGGGCTAATTTCATCTTTGGTCTTTCTCCTGAACCCTGAAGATAGCTTCATGATTCTAATTATATAGTCTTCAAAATTAAAATAAAACACTGAAAGGAGTTTTCAACCTGTACATGAAAAGACATTGAATCTGATGCCCAGTTGGAAAACAGTTGGAATGTATTCTCCCCCAAAACTTGAAAATATATAATAACCATCATAGTTTAGCCCATGTCCACAGTCATTAATACTTTTTTTTTTTTTCTTCCTCCTTCAAAAAGCATTATGCCACTATTTCCCTAAGGTGAACAAACTGTCTGAGCTGAGAACTATTTCTATAGTACTTAGGTTTGTAAGGAGAGATTACTCCCATGTTATTATGTCATTTCCTCAAATAAGGGACTGTGTTGCAAGATAGACTAGTTAATTATGGTTCCCTTTTCTCTTTAAGCATTCCTGAATTACCACGTTGTGTAATTCCTCAGTTACTACCGTGTAATCATAATAATAATATGTTTCTTGCTCTTCTCATTACTACTGTAACCAATGCAAACAGAACCCCTAATTTTTGGCCAAACTTTTTACAGTTTTAAGCCATCTGCAGAATAACCACAAACTCAGGCTTATCTGTGGTCCCAGGACCACCATGGGCGAACACTTGACTTAACTCATCTTGCGCTGGTGTTAACAGTGCATAGTCAACATCATGACCACCACTTGGGTATTGCTGTAACTTTTGGATTGCACTGAGCTAGCTCCTCTTCCAGTTTGAGCTCCCATTCTGCTGGGAACTGTATACATCTGATTACTAATTTCTAAGTCCCTAGACTTAAGATTGAGGAACAAGAAGAAAATATAAAGAAACTCACCCAAGTTTTGTTTGATGTTCCTTCTGGAGATGACTCACTTTAATCTAGAAAAAGAATATCATAATTAGACTTTTAGGTTAGGGACAAGAGCCACACTGAGATTTGGACACCTTATTTTTTGCATCTAAATATAGGTATGCAGGAGATGAACTTTCTGGCCCAGGTGCTCAGTTTACTTGTCCTAATATGGCATCTATTGATATTTGAGAAACCTCAGGTTACTGAAGACACCCACACTGGTGGATCTAGGGAGCATCTGTGCTGCTCCTGACCAGATGGAAGCTAAATAGGATGAACCAGAACATCTAAGATATCAATAGCCACATGTGTTCAGGTAACTGAATCCTGTCCCAGATGTCAGAACTCACATTAAAGTCCATGGAGATCTTTTCAATATGTAAGGAGGGAATTTTCCATTAGGAAGGAAAAAAAGAAAAAGTCACTGCCAAAAGAAAGAGATTCATCCATCTCTAATAGGCAGGAGTCAAATCACACAACTGGTAAATCAAGATCACAAGATAGGAGCAATCTGTGTGTTTGCAGCAAAGAGAATAAGGTTTGGTAATGGGCAGCACAGAGAGCAATACAGAAGTACCATGAGGTCCTAAATCACTTTTTGTACTCCTAGTTCCCAAGGTAAAAATAGACTGTGCAGTGGCTCGAAAGAAATTTTGTAAAACAAAAACAAAAACAAAACAAAAAAAGCCTTTAGTTTATGCTTTTCAAAGTAGATTTAATTACCAAAATTTCTTCCTTGGCAAGAAGAATAACAATTTTTATTGGTGATTAGCAGCTGGTAATGAAGTAACTATCTGCCTGCTCTTAATTAAAAGTAAATGCTCCTTCATCTCTGATTTTTACTCAGTGTCTGGTCAGGACAACAGCTGTTAATTAGAATGTAGTAAGAAAAATCATATTTCACTACTGGTCTGTTCAATGAAAATATAAAAACAACAAATATCTGTTTCTGTGGGGCTTTTTCATTTATTATTAACAACCTGCTGCTGTAAATGATTCCCTGTATTGTATGTGGCTGTACTAATAACTGTTCTATTCTTTATTAGTCTTCAGCATTCAGAAACTAGCACATCCTTTGCTACATGCTCTTCTGGCATTCTTTGGCATTAACACTAGTACAAAAAGCCTACTGTCATAACATTTTCCCTAAATCTATCTTAAATCTATGGGAAATTGTCTTATAATGTTATTTTCCACATTTTCTATTGATAATGTATATAAATAATCAATTACATTAACACAGAAATTTATTTGTGTAATTTGTGTAATTTATTTATAATGTGACACTGTATCTGCTCTACACTTTTCATGATCACTCTTGTTCTCACTGTGAGAAGAGGAAACAGAGACACAGGTAGCAGACGAAGTACACTGTGTTCAGCTAACAAATACATAGACTTTAGCTTCCACAAGATCTCTTAAAATGCAGAAAACTCATGCTATCATGGCAATAAGCAGAATTCTCCCAAGTACAGCACCATCTTCTGTCTCCATCAGCAATGTGGTCTACCAAACATTTCTAGCCATGGTCCCCTTACACACATTCTCTGCACCAGTGAGATTAGATGAATCTTTATGAGAGGAGAACAACTCTGGGAGAGGGATCAGCTAAGGACAGGATACTGCTCTTCAGAGTATTGTGTATCAAGCACACAGAGGTTTGCTCCTTACTGAGTGTGACTGACACTCCTGTTCCCCCCAGCTAGTACTTATTTGGTAGGATCTGTTCCATTAAATTCATAGAGGAATATCAAGCTTGATACCTTAATCCTGTTTGTCACTTCAGTGAAGACATTTTGTGATTTTGTAAGATTTTTAACAATTGCATAATGGAGTTCATATTGAAATTCATCTCAATGGCATAGTAAGTAGTGCCAGATTTTTGTTTTCTAAGGGGAAAAAAGAATGTTACTTTCTCCCATTAACTTCTAAAACAAAACAAAACAAAACAAAATCTTTCTTAAAAAAGAAGGAGGAAAAATTAAATAAATTTTCTTGGCCAATTTGAACAGGAAAAGTATTACTGCTAGGGAACAGGAAATATTGCACATGTATAAAGTTACAAATTTATATACCTCAAATCCTCTGTAATTCTTATTTGTTTCAAAGGCCATTTACTCTGCCCACCCTTGAAGAGATCTTTGTTGGTACTGCACTTTGAGGATCAATCTCCTTTGACTGCTGGAAGTCCTTCAAAGCACAGGGCAACATGGCTTGAAGAGATTTCAAGACATTAACCAATCCACTTTCCAGCCCCAAGGCAGTCTCAGTCATCACTCCCATGGGTGTTTTTCAGACACTTTTCAAAAGACCTTAAAAGATGGAGAGTCTACATTTGCTTCCTGTGGTTTATCAAAGGCTTTACTGATTTTACTGTAAGAAATATTTTTTGCAGACATCCCATCCATAACTTTCCTATGGTAGCTTTAGCCAGTTTCTTTTTGTCCTGTCTGACATGGGCAAAATTATTCCTGTTGCATTTCAAAAGGTCTTTTTACAATGCAAAACTTGTCATGTGTCCCCTTCACCTTCTCTTATTTTTGCAAAACCTCTCCGTGCTCACTTTGCTTTCCTTTAGATTCTTTCCAGAACATCGAAGTCTTTCTTGAATGGCACTTCAGAAATAGCTCTAAACATTGACCAGTCCTCTTGTTCTGGACATTTGACTGCCCACCAGTATGAAGCATTGTTTAATACATGTAATAATAGATACCCTCATTTATACACCCAATAATTTTGCCTTTCTGTCCCATAGCATCAACGACATCATTTACTTACCCTTTTATCCACCTTGACCCTCAGATGCTTTCCTGGAGAGCTGCTCTTTAAACAGCAACTTCATCCGTTGTGTTTGTGTACTTGATTTTCTACAGCCCAGTATTGCATTTTGCAGTTGTTTATGTTAAATTATACCCTAAAAATACTCATTTAGAAAATGGATTACTTTCTTCCTTTAATGTTGGAATTGTTGGAATATGACTAGCAGATAATAATGGGCGACGAATCAAGCAAGGACCATTTTTAGATCTTGCAGGTTCTCCATGAGCAATTGATTAAATGAGAACCAAAAGAGAGTAATTTTGAATAATATAATACTAATGTTTCTCTCTGTCTGGAAAAAGTAATTTTGTTGTTGTTGTTGTTGTTGTTGTTAGAAACATTCTGTTCATCTGAGCCAACTTCTCTTTAAAAAATGAAATTAAATTTACTCAACTGAAAAATTTCAAAGCCTTTTTTATTGATTCCAGATAACAACTAGATTTGGAAATGAGTGTTTATTACATTCATCTATTGATGTAAAGCCCAAATAAAAGAGAACAGGAGAAACCGGTAAAAAATTAAAGACAGAAAATTTCTGATGGTCTATACTAGAAATTTTGAAATCTTCTGCAGAACTCATAAGAAATAGGGGAATGTTTTAAAGACAATTTTTATTGATTATTTGATTAATAAATAATTTTGTTAAAAATTTAAACTAATACTTTTGCTATTTTTTTGTGGCACAATAGACGGTCAGTGGTGGACTTTAGACAATAGTTAATCAACAGACAAGTCAAACAAGTGATCGTTCAAAGATTTTACAGAGGAGAACGATGTTCCCACCTCAAAATATGAAATCAACCCATCATAGCTGATAAACATGTACTTTTTTTCTTATTCTTACAAAGAAAACCTTATGTTATAAAGTTTTGTTTTACCGTTATATTCAGGTATTTTTGGTAACAAACAAAACAACAACAACAAAAAAACCTTTCTTTTCAGCTTCTGTTTTTTTTTTAAATTGATTTTTTCCCTGTGAAATAGAAAACTTCCTTCCTCCAAAATTTCTACTTGCACTGAAAAACAAACAAACACGCACACATGCACACACACACATATATATACATATAACTTTTTCAAGCTCTGGGTATTTTTGTAAGTGTCTGATGTCATATAAGTTTTATGAAATGTGTTGTAACTGATGAAGACTTTTGTAGACTATCTGGCAGAATAAATTCTCATTACATTATCATATGAAAACTTACAGCCCTACCACTGAATTGTAGCTTTGACTTTTCTTAACAAGCATATGAAAGGAAACTTTTTAACGTGTAAATAAGAAAGTCAAGTCAAACGTCACTGACTTAACCTTTGAGTGTACTTTGTAAAGACAAAGGCAATAACTGTACATGATGTATCTGCTTCAACCTATAGTTTTCCATAGTAGATTGCCATTTTAAAAGCTAAGTAGTCTATTTTGATCATTTACACAGATCATGTGCATGAGTTTATCTCCTATTTCTGCATGTAAAAAACTTTTTTTTTTTTCCTCCCTAAGACAGGTTTTAAATACAGCACTCAAATGACAAGATGTGTGTCTGAAAACATCATCTGATGTTCCCTAGGTAGCCGCAAGATATGGTTTCAGGTTTGTTTCAGTGGCGCTTGCTCTCTCCCAAAACTGGCCCCGGCTCCTCTTCCAAGGGCTGCCTTCTTTGTTACACTGACAGCATTTACAACACACGGTGAGGTGGATGGGGAACTGATTCTTCTGGGGTGAAAAATGTTTATTTCTAGTCTGGATCCTGCTCCAGTTCCCCACTATGCCCACAAATAGCTCTGGCGGGGAGTAAGCAGCCCAAAGAAAGTTGAAAGGGAAGAGGAAAGAAGTGCTGAAGCTAGCGCTGTGGTCAAATAACTGTGCCACAGCCTTACCGCCAAGCTAAAAAATTTATCCCAGTGGAAACAAAATCAATCAAGCATGCTGGTGCAAACCCCTAGTATACAAATGCTTAAACAGATTTAATTTTATTTAACATGATGATGAGTTAATGCTCTACATTTTGTGTTATGTTGAAACAGCTTTTATTAAAATCCATGAGTTCATTGCATACAAAATACAAGTCAAATAATCACCATTCCACACTGTGTTGGAAAGAAAAAATAATTTCCCTGCATAATTATGACTTTGCATATTTTTGTTCTTCAGTATTTAAATGATAATTCAAAGCTCCATTTCTAAAACTTTTTGAAAGTCTGGATTGTGTTGCCCTGTTTCAAGCATTCCTTTTTTTTTTTTTTTGTTAGAAACTAAACATTCATCTGTCACGTCTGCACAACAAAATTGCCTATTCTTGGAGCTGTGGTTAAATGACTTAGACCCAACTTTCCTCCCCCCCTCCCCTCCCACACCTTTCCTCTAAATTTCAATAGTTTTAAAGAATCGTCATGGCAATAAGAGCCTCTGGAAAGACAACCTTAGAGACAGAAAATTCCCATTTATTCCACAGTAGATTTGCCTGCAGTATTACAGACTTCATCATGATGGTATCTGCCCATGGGTCTGACCTTGGTAGACCACAAACGTAGTTCTGAGTCCATTTCCACTTAGTTTTGGCCATGCTAATGGGACTAACAATTTCAGGGCAAAATGTTAATTGTAGCTTTTTTCTCAATGCCGAATTTTAATACCTTTTTTGGGGCATGAAAGTATAGCAGCGTCTTCCAAGAAGCCTTGACTATTTAATTCAAATTGTTTGTTTAACTTCAGAAATGTCAGTAAAATAAGTTGTTACTGTCTCTTTTTTTAGTGTAAAATGGTACGGTCTTGACAAATTCATTTATTGTACACTTATTAGGGCTTCCTCCAGGTTTCCAGTGGCATGAGACAATTATATATTACTAATTGCTGTGGAAATGTTCTTCATAATTCTTATATTGTATTGTGTTGGTTAATGTTTTGTACCATAGGTGAAATTTAGCCCAACCACCCAGCACCTTGTATGCTATGAATCCAGCCTTGTATGTCAGTGGAAGAAACAATTTACTCTCTCAAATGTCTAAATGCAACTGCAGTAGCATGGTGGTTAAGGTGACAGGAGATAAGACTGAATCTTGCTTAAACCAAAAAAAGTTGTGAATGAATACCGAGTTTTCAAGGACAGGAATTAAAGACAAAGTCTAAAATAATTACAACCTTGCTCTTGTTGCCTGAGAAAATATAGCCACTATCTAGTGATGCCACCTAGCTTTGGGTAAATTGTTTTTACATTTTTGTGCCTATTCACTGTATCACAATCTCCACCAACTAAATGTGAATTGGGTCCTACCAAACCATGCCAGCCACAGACAAAATGGTTTAAATAAAATACATAGCTGCATTTTATCTTTATTGGACTGATCTCTGTGTAAGTGTCCTTGTGGTCTCAGTAACGGAGATGATCATGCAGAGAGAGAAAAAATGGGAGGAAAAAAACAGGTTTTAGAACCATTTGGGGGTGCTCTTCTATGTGTAGGGAGAAGATGGAAGAATCGGTGGGAGGGCTGGGAGCAGGCAACAAGCTGCTATGTAAGCAGCTGGCAGCTTACAAACTGAGTTGGTAGCACAAGCTGGCCTAAAGCCATTCCGCAAAGAGCAACAAGAGAATCCTTGAAAGAGCTGTGAAAATGTCAGGCTTTCACCTTTGGAGATCCCGTGGGGAGAAGCATATTTCCTTCGCTGCATATTCAATCTCTCCATTGCAGCTCTGCCATCGTAAAGGCAATCTGCCACAACTAGAAAGAACTTAGCGGAGAAGCATCATGCACCAGGGAGTACATTGATCATGGAAGTCAGAACAACAAGGGGAGAGAAGATGTAGTAATTACTGATGCATCAAATAGTTGTCTCTGCTCAGGAGAAGTGTGGGACTGGACTTGCAGGGGTGGTGATATTCAAGAGTGAAAAGCTTGGATAGAGCTGGTGGGAAGTGATAACTTTTGTCTGTGCTTGTGGCATACTAGTCCTTCAGATGTGCTTTTATGGTGAAATGAAGAAGCTCAAAGTTCTGCAAGTTATTGAGGAAACTTTTTTTTTTTTTTAAATGTCAAAATCGTCATTTTTTAAGCAAAAAAGGACACATAAGTCCATCTTTCTTAGACAAGTCCTTCTTAATCACAAACAGCTGCAAATTTGCACAGAACAGCGACAGTAGGAAGGAACTCATTTTAATGGAATGTCTGTGCTGCAGATTGGCAAAATAATGTTAAAAAATCAGAAAAGCAGGGTTTTCCAAAATGAACCATGGTCACGAGTATTTCAGTATGGTGAATTTCAGAGTGAGCAAAATCTCTCTGTGTCAGTGCTTCCTGACCCTAAAAAATTGAAGCCTTTTCAGCTGTCTTACATAGGGCTTTCTATGTGCTCTGGTGCATTGGAAAGTGGTAAGCAATGTCTTCTCTGTGTTTTTTTTTTTTTTAGGCATGACTTCGACAGCACTGAATAAACACTTCAGATATTGTGGCTGAAATGGAAATTTCTGATATGTACACCAAAAGCTTACTCACAAGCAACTTTTTTTTTTTTTTTTTTCCTAATACTCAGGCCAAAAAAGCGCATCCCTGTGAAATGTTGAGGTGTAACTCATATGAAGCAGGACTGTTTATGATTCTGATTCAAACACTAGTCGACATGGCTGTAGGCCACACTATCTCTAGACCATTTGTGATATAGTCTGAATATGAAGACTATTGGTCTTAATAGCACATATTACAGGAAGCCTGATGGATGCTCAGCCAAGGATTTTCCTTTAGTCTGGAATCTCTGTGGAGAGCAAAGGAGTGGGAATGTAAAGGGGAAAGGAGAGGCTATAACACAGCCTCTACTGGCATGAGCTTGTGACGACAGCAACCATTGCTACAGTTTTACAAGATTTTCAAGTAATACAACAATATTAAATATTGGTAAGACTGCTAAAACTCCCTGTCCTAGTCTTACTGCTGACAGCACTTTGAGTAGGGCAAATATTCAGCCATCTACCTCCTCAAATAGTAATTTGAGGTAATCAGTAAAATACTGGTAGGAATTTAATATTGCTACCAGACATTATTTTGAAATCATGTGCCATGATGAATTAAGACACTGTAGGTTAAAGTTCTCTTACCAACTTTTTTCATAGCCTTGCCAGATGAAAAAGTAAATGTAACACTATGGGTTGATATTTTATTTTTGTTTTTATTTTTTCATGATATTCCTCTGCAGGGAGATCTTTTGGCTCTCCAGATTTTGTAGCTTCTGAAATGAGATTAGGAAAAATATAGAAATTTGACCATGACAAAAAGCACTTAAGGGTGTTCATTTACAAAGTCTAGAGCTTAACCCTCTGAAACCAGATGAAGAAAGTTGGCAGTAACATAGCTCTAATTTTGTTTTAGACAGCTCTGTGAAAGCTTCCCCAATTTAGGCAGTGTAAAAGGCTCTGGGGAAAAAAATCCTTATGCACACACTGAGAGTAAAGCTTGCCAACTTCAGCTCTCCAAAGATACTTTCTGTACTGCACAGGCTCACTTCCCTTGCAGCTCCAACTTGCAACCAAACCCTGACTGCTTCATCACCACAGACGTTTCCAAGTGTAGTTCAGGTGCACGTAAGCACAACTTTGGGTGTTCTCTATGGCTGTGGTGGCTCTAGGAGCTGGGCAGCTCCTTTCCTAGGTCTTGTCATTCCCCTACCCAAGCTGTGCAGACAAACAGTAAGAAGCCACGTGATTTAACTGCAGAAAGGTGAGAAATGGAGAAAAAGCAGTGTTAGAGGTGAAAACAGGTGTGTAGGGTAGACCATTGGGGGAAGATGGAGCTGGGGTTAAGGACTGATTATGAGGAATAGCATGATATGGAGAGAAAACAGCAAAGATCAATATTTAAAAGTATTTTATATCTTGTGCCTCTGCTTTTGCCATATTAACATTTGCTTAATGTTGATATGGAATTTGGTGTCCTTCAAGACAGTATGTACTGATAGACAAAATTTCATATATACACAAGATGGCTAGAATACATCAGATACATCAATACATCACTACATCACTTTATGGCATCTAGATGTTACACACGTAGCACCGAGTGAAACTGCCTTTTTTGTCAATAAAGCAAAATGGGCATTTCTGGAGTGGCATTCATCTGACCTGTCTTAAAGCTCATGTTTGGCTGAGATGAATGAAGGGAGTGTATATATTTCTGTATTCTGAACACAGAGGATTATTGGTTCAGATTTAGACACTGAATGTTCAAAAGTCTGAAACAAAGTGAGATGACAAAGTGAGATGATGTGAATTTTGCCTTCAAATCAACGTACAAAATGTATCCAGCACAACTTGTGTTCACATGTTTGTGAGTAGATTTTGACCTTGTTTTTTAAAATGTAGGACCATGGTTATTATATTCCATATAAACATGCCCACACACAGATACAGTGAAGCTACAGAAAGAAGCATGTTTTCTTAAAATAAATTGATATTAACAATAGCTGTTAGGAGATTTTTTTTTATTTTTTTTTATGTGAACCATGCTCTTATTATGCAGAATTAGCAATATTTTGAACTGTTTGTCCCTCTTAAAATAATTTTGTGTTACAGAGAAGAAAAAGAGATGCCTCTCCAACTCTCATAATGTTGGGAACAATCACTCAAATAATCCATTCCAGCCTTTGAACATGAAGTAAAAAAAAAAAAAAAAAAAAAAAAAGAGAGAGAGAGAGAGAGAGAGAGAGAGAGAAAGCAGGTTAAACACAGTTTAGAGAGTTGTTAATATTTATTTCCCACTTCACTGTACTGTTACATCACTTCTGTGCAAAAAGATAAATGCTTCGGATCAGCAACTGATGGAAGAAAGGGAAGTCAAAAAGAAGGTGAAAGATGCTAAGGAAGGCTAAAGAAGTGAATTCCAACTCTTTCTTTGGAACATGGACTCTAGCATGTTATACCACTGTGTCCTGTATACCTTGACTCTTGCAGTGTTTGTGAGTAATTGCATGAAATTAGCTTTTACATCATTGTTTTTAATAACTGTTTGTTTTCTACTTGGAGCAGACGGTTGGATAGAGCTTTATTTCTTTGAATGAGTGCTTTTTCTCTTTATTTGCTTTGGATTCCAATTAAACAAGCCAAGATGCTATGAAAAGTGTGAATAGCGGCAGAAGGGACACAATTTGTAGGATCTGTGTATCAACGCATTTCACTGCTTTCTTATCACACACTGGCTAAGGAGAAACAACATAATCGGCATAAGCCCTGTTTGTGTGTGTGCGTGTAGGCTTTAAAAGACAGTAACTAAGTAGAAGAAACTGGAATAGAGCTGTTACATCACAGCAGCTGACTCTTGACAGTTTTCTTAAATTTCACAATATGCAGTCTTATTAGTTATCACTTCATCTGCCTTTTTGGTGGAATATTATCTAATGTGAGCAGCTGAGATACTAAAGGTAAGAAATAAGCTGAATCAGCAGGGTTGCTTATGGCAGAATTAGAAATGTCCAGTGCCATTAAATAGCCTAGAGGTCTTTCTGATATTTAGCTTCTGGCAATGATTAGAAAAACAGCATTCAGGATCACACAAATATCAGGAAAGGTATGTCAAAAGTGGGGGAAGGATATTTGCTTTTCTTCTGAGACTAATGATGTTTTCAGCATTTTCCTTTTGTTATACTTCTGCTGTACCCTTCCCTTTTTCCTGTGAATCATAACCCAGAGAATCTCTTCTGTGATGAAGCATTTTGCAAGGGATGGCACAGCAGCCTGTTCTTTATGGATCAAGAAAAACAAAGCACCGTGAGATGACTGAAAATACTTTTTGGTCACGCAAGGGTATGGTTTCATTTGCATCACCTGCGTGACACACTCTGCTTCCTTGTAGTGTGAGGAGTACGAATGCTCATAAAAGGAATATCAGGATCCAGTGCTAATAGGCAATAATATCACTGAAGGTCTCTGTAAGAACCTGTCCCATTTACGCAAGAGAAATAGCATTTTCTTCTACATAGTCATGCTGGTTATGATGGGATTATGCACCGATCAAACACCACATGTTTATGTATAAGTGTATAAATTAAATCTCCTATTGTGTATTTGCATATCTTACTGTAACAGAGGATAGGCAAACAATTGTTATTTCGCCTAGCAAATGGTGGAAAAGCAGACATCTCTTTTCATTGTTAGCGTAACTTAACAGCATGCTTTCCTTGGAAGAGATGAAGTCAACTTTTGGAGAGGTTTTAAATGTTTAAGAGGCTGACTCTCACCTTCTATAAACTGAGGGTTTTTTACTGTCATCACTTGTGTGGTGCTTACTGTAATGTGAAAAGAATGCAAATATTGAGCCATTCTGATATATATGACAGAAAACAGAGGAGAAGTAACAACAAAGCAGTAAATTTTGCACAATGCTATGAAAAAAACTAGAATAACGGGAAAAAAAAAGCTTTCCTATCTGTGCATTTCATGCCCCTCTTTAGTGCATGATCTGGTACAATTTGTGTTTTTGTTTTTATTGCACTAACAGGACTTTCAGCTGGGGCCTTCTGACAAAGGCAAAGATTTGCTTGATTTTCAGAGGTTATGCTAACCCATAGCTTCATTAATACTGTAACTAAGGGATGCAGCAACTACAAATTCATCTTCTATTTGGAACATATCAGTGTTTACTTCATTTTCAGTTTCAGTCTTCCCCATCAGTGGGGAGAATTGTGGATACAGTTATTCAGGAGGGCAACCTGAAATATTAGTTATGATACTCTCAAAAAAGAGTTTGGCTGCAGGGCTTTGTGAAATGTTTGCAGCTAATCACTTTGCAGAGAAGAATCTGGGTTATAGATTCTAGATTACAAATGGATGGAAGAGGTGTTTGGAGGTCGCTGACTCAGCAAAGACATCACATGAGTGGATGTATTTGATTGAAAAATCTTCAACCTTCTCTTCCCACATCAGACATTATTCTCTCCTGAGCATGTTCCTTAATTCAGCAGTGTCTTCAAAACTGTCATGCTTCTGTTAGGTCAGATGCCTATTGAAGTCTATCAGAGAAGTAGCACTTGAAATCTGTCCATCTTCATGGATATAAATAACGATGAAGTTTACTAGAATCTCTATTTCATGTTTCCTCTACTAATTTAGAGAATTCAGAAAAAGAAACAAGCCAAGTTTGGATTCCTGTGCTGTCTCACCTACCCAAAACAAGAGGCTACCTGTTGTGGCAGAATCCATTCTCATATACCATAATGGTAACCCTTTTGTTGAAGAGCCTAAAATAAGATTGCAGTTATTCAGGGCTATGCCATCAGTTGATTGAGAGAGGCATCTCTCCTGAGGACAACTCAGCTCCTAGGTAATCTGAATGGCCCTCTGGCAGTGCTATACAATGAAAGTACACAAAGAAGTCAGTACAAACTGAAATACCAAAACTTCCATTTAAACGCTAGCAACCTCTTTTTACTGTGAGGGTGTACAACACTGGAAGAAGCTGCCCAGAGAGGCTGTGGAGTCCTCATCCTAGGGGATACTTAAAACTCAACTGGATGCAACCCTGAGCAAACTGCTCTACATAGACCTTATGTTGTGCAGGGGGTTGCACTAGAAGATCTCCATAGGTTCCTGCCAGACTTAACCAGTCTGTGATTCTTTGATTTTGTGATCTGTGATCTACAGAGGGAGCTTCTGTAGGGACAATCCTAAGGCGACTGAACCAGCAAAATGGCAAACTAAATAACTTTAGGGAGTTTCATTTCTTTGGGGATCCTACAAACCAATAACATGGCTTATTATCATTTGAGCTACCAGGCAAAATAGCTCTGCAGTGATGATCCGTACATGAGTCTGCATAATGCCAGTAGCTGTAGTTAAGTGGGATTCATCTGACTCAGTGCTGAAGCCCAAAGTTAGTGAGTAACAGTGAATTTAATAGTCAGGGGAATCCTAGTGAACTGAGACTAAACCATAGCTCATTTCATCCAAAAGTAAGTGTATAAGATAATTCAGTTGATCTATACACAAAAATGCTATCATCTCTTGTATATTTTCATGAAAGGAACCAAAAATGGCTGGATGAGATAATGATGTCTCTGTAGGTATAGAAACCGAAGGGAGATGAATCACGTATATGCACAGTTATTCTTTTCTGAAAGAATGGCTCACACCTCTACCCCGTGATTTAATGCTTCCAGAGATGGTCAGAAGGGTAGAAGATATAAAATGGGATTAAGCAAGTAAATCTATAAATGTTTTGGTTTGTAAACTAATTCTATCCCTTGTTTCAGATTAGTATTCAGAGCTGTTTAAAAGTATAGTGGTAGTCAAATGTTCCAAGGGTACGAATATACCTAGAACACAGCCCAGGAGTGGGATAAATATTTTCTGTTTATTTTGCTTTCGTCATAACAGATCTTGTACTCAGTGTTTGTTTAAGCAATAGTTACCTTTGACTTGAGTATAAACTGTGAAAGCATCGCTTAAGATCAAGACTTCTTGGATGAAGTGGTAATAATTTAAATACCTGGCACTTGATCAGCCTCACCTTTTTATTTCAGAAGCATATAGTAAAGTGTTCTCACGAGTCTGGAGACAGACAGAAAAAGATTTTCTGGACTGGTGAATAAGCCAAACATTCGTTGTTCTCACCATGAACATTTCAGTGAGCAAAGACAGTTTTCACAGGCAAGATCTAGTCATTTTATTTGCCAGGAGAAATAATTTAGGACTGTACAAATGAGTACATTTATTGTGTGCTGAGATTTTTCTGGGCAGTTCACCAGTCCAAGAGAATGCTGTGAAATGGTTTTTCAGTAAAATGGGATGACTGTTTTTACTAATGACTAATAAAGCTACTTTTGTAATAGCTGCTGTACGTGACATGTAGTGAGCTTTTCAGCATAGATGAATTTCACTGTCCAGGGTGAGTATAAGGAAGAATAAAATACATGTTGACATAAGAAGAGCTATCAGATGAGCAGAGGTGTTCAAGACAGATCACAGTTTTCTTTCATGCTGCCTACCACTGCATTTCTTAATAGCGTGGAGAGGAGGGGTTCCCTGGAGTATGTGTTTTTACTGATGATGGCTGATATCAGTGAGCATCCCACGCATCAGATCTCCACCTCCTGGTGCTAAGCCAAGAGCTGGCCTCTGCCCTGTTCACTCATAGTTACCCTCCTCTCACATACACCAAGCTTCATTTAACCTTGAGTATCGAGCTTGCGTTTTCACTGCTGCCTTGAACTGATCCATGGCACTGCTGTCTGCCAGTTTGGCAGGAAAACAACAACCTCCTAAAAGTGCAATAAATGGGAAGCAAACAGCTTCTTGAAGTGCAGAAATGTGGATACATGCCATTTCCAACTGCCTGGGTCCAAACCCCAGGAGACCAAAGGCTCTGCAGTTAATCCAATATTGTCCATAAAAGCAGGCTGAAAGCCTTGAGTTTTCAGCCAATAAGCAGTTCAAATGATCTGCAGATCTACTTGCGATAAGGATATTAGCATGAAGGGGAAACAATGCTTATTGGAACTGATAGGACCTGCCCTCTGAATGACCTGAAAGTGAGCTATTTATTTCCCAAATTCCCTGAATATTAATCTTCCCTGGATAGAACAAAGCTGAGCCATATGCCAGCCACCTGCTTACCATGCAACTCTCATCCTGAGTTTATTTTCTGTTGTGTGTATCTGTGTGTTTATATCTATATCCACACCTACTGAGCACACTGGCACCTACAGTCAGGACACCCACAGTGACTGTGTTTTGTAACAACCTGCTGCAGACGGTGTCTTTTGGTGGCCAAGGTTACTCTGGATCCCTTCAAATTCTCTTATGGTGTCCATGTAGGCACACGTCTAATAAAGACTGAAACAACCAAAGGGATGCAGCATTCACTGATGTTAAAACTCTAGATGTCATTTTTTCCTCTACGCCATCACACCAAATCAACAAATGCTTTGGTGCAGAATTTTATTCCAAAGAAGTTTTTGTCTCCCACCCAGTGTAAAGAAAAGCAGATGGCAGAAAGGAGAGATCAGATTCTTTCCTTTTAGAGCGAAGAACTCATTCAGAAGACAATTTTACAAAAATCATGTGGTTTCAAAATGTTTATTTGGAGATTGGCAGGGATGTATCTATGCCCAGAAGCAGGTGGGCTCTGCAGTATGCCCTCCACCGTCGAGAAAAGGAGTCTGTTCAAGACCACTCTAGTTTCTTGGATCCAGATTTGGTGGGGCTAAAGTCAGGGTGCAAATTAAGTCCTGCACTCATACCTGGGCCCTAGCAAAGATGCTCTTCAGTATGAATGTAGCCAGAGAAATGTTATAAACTTCCCAGGGCAGAGCTGTAGCTATCATCCTCTGACAGCTATGCTGCCTAAGGATTTGCTCTGATGGACAGTAGTACAGCTCAGCTGCCTTTGACAGAGCTCTGCTGCGTTCACCTGCTGTGAACATCATGGTTTGTGCAGAGACACTGTCTGTCAGCAGGCAGAGCTTTGTCTCTTTGGATACTAAGCACTAAGCCAATGCTCTGTGTCCTTAACGCAGCTTGTTAGCTGCATGTGTAGGGCTAGATTTCATGGCTGCTCGTGCGATCCTTCCCAAAACCTTCCTCCTAATCAGCTGAAACTCCTCTCCCTGTAGGTTGCTGGGAACGTCCATCCAGAATGCGATTTTATAACAGAGCTGAAGAAAAAGGAGGCTGAATGTCTGGAGGAGTCAGAAAGGCATGGGAATACAACAACAGGTATCCATGAGTGGTAGATTAAATAAGTGACAGAGAAGCAACACCCTACCAAAATCAGGATACAGCCATGCTGCCAATGCATGTTTGAATGTTTTACTCATTGTCCAACATCCCTGGGCTCTACTCAGCTCTTTTCCACCTACTCCCATACCTTCAATTCTCTTTTCTTTTTCAAAATTTTTTCACGTCCAAATGTGGACAGTCTATATAACTTATGTCTTTGTCCTATTCCCTCCGCCTGCTGAAGATCTTCGTCAGTGCCATGGTCAGTTGGACTGTGTGCACCTTCAGCATGTTTGCTGACAACACCCAGCTGTGTGGTGTGGAAGGGAAGGGATGCCACCCAGAGGGACCTGGGCAGGCCTGAGAGGAGGGCCTCTGCAAACCTCATGAGGCTCAACAAGATCAAGTGCAAGGTCCTACACCAGGGCCGGGTCAATCCCAAGCACAAACACAGGCTGGGCGTGGAATGGGTTGGGAGCAGCCCTGAGGAGAAGGACCTGGGGGTGCTGGTGGATGAGAAGGCTGATATGAGCCGGCAACATGTGCTTGCAGCCCAGAAAGCCAACCGTGTCCTGGGCTGCACCAAAAGCAGCGTGGGCAGCAGGGGAGGGAGGGGATTGTCCCCCTCTGCTCTGCTCTTGTGAAGCCCCACCTGGAGCCTGCACTCAGCTCTGGGGCCCCAGCAGCAGAAGGACAGGGACCTGCTGGAGCGAGTCCAGAGGAGGCCACGAGGATGCTCAGAGGCCGGAGCACCTCTGCTGTGGAGCCAGGCTGAGGGAGTTGGGGTTGTTCAGCCTGGAGAGGAGAAGGCTCCGGGGAGACCTCACAGCGGCCTGCCAGGGCCTAAAGGGGGCTGCAGGAGAGCTGGGGAGGGACTCTGTGTCAGGGGGTGTAGGGATAGGACAAAGGGGAATGGCTTTAAACTAAAACAGGGTAGATTTAGATTAGACGTTAGGAGGAAATCCTTCACTCGGAGGTGAGGCCCTGGCGCAGGCTGCCCAGAGGAGCTGTGGCTGCCCCATCCCTGGCAGTGCCCAAGGCCAGGCTGGATGGGGCTGGGGGCAGCCTGGGCTGGTGGGAGGGGTCCCTGCCCATGGCAGGGGGTGGGATTAGGTGGGCTTTGATGCCCCTTCAAACCCAAACCGTTCTGTGATTCTATGATTCTGACTAGGTGCTATCATGGCATCATACTTTTTAGTGGAGATGTGTTGACCTTTAACAACATGGTAACCACTTAACAGGAACCATAACCTGGTCTGTCTTCCAGCAACACTCTTCCTCCCACTTCCATAGCACGTTGTCATTTGTTGCATTGTGTCTGAAAAAGGCATCTAACTAGAGTAAGTAGACATCTGGAGGTGTTTATCTTTCACTATAACATAAAATTTGAGAATTAACTATTTTTATAAGAAATGTAAGGGGCAGAGGATCAAAGTTAGAAAAAAATCTTTCATTTTGCTCAGATATAATTAAGTTTAAAAATGTATTTCACTTTTATCTGAGGTTGCAAGAGAACCTGGGACAAATTATTGTGCTGGCCAGAGGCAGATGCTGGAGAGACTCTTGCCTTACCATGCCCAAATATCCTCTTTCACTTCATGAAGGAGACAGGTGATGTACTCTTTTGATTGTACTCCTACTATTATGCTGCATGCCTGGTTTTCTAATAACGAATAGTAAAGACAGACTACTCCAAGCTCCTGTTCAAAGACTTAACTACACAGCATGCAATAAGATCTGAGGGTGTTTTGCAGTCCATCTCACATCTCATGCACTATGTATAACTGGATATAATCCCATAGACGATGATGAGAACCTGAGCCAAAGAAGACTGAAATCAATGGAGTGATTTCCATTGGTTTCCATGAGCTTGAAGATCAGCTTGCTTGGTAAGTTCTCTACAGAGCTTGCAGAGGGGTCATTTAGGTCAGAACTTAAGCATGGGTCTTTATGAGGTTTATGCTTTGATTAGTGTGGGATGCAATCAAAGACTGAGGAATGAATAATGTGATTGTTCTTTAAGACCAAGGTTGGAGATACAAAGCAGAATTTTGTCATTAAAGTAGCATATGTGTTTGGTCAAATGCAAGACTGTACAAACTAATGCCTTTGTGACTGTTTGCTCTCTGGGTAAATGTGGCCAGGAACAAACTGCAAGCCCATAAGGAGAAAATTATCTTCCAAGAGAGATCTACATTTGGCAGTTTCACAAGAAAAAGAAACTGCAAACCCCAACCTCTGCCCCACCCAGAACATGCTAGCTATAAATGAAGGATAAGGAAAATCCCTTTCATCTGTGTACCTTCATTTCCTGCTCTGGGATTCTCTTACTTATCCTTCATCTGACTCATAAATCTTTCTATGGAAATCTACTGTCCTTAGAGAACAAACTACTTATTCCAGTGTCTGATCATCAAGGAAAGAGTAAGCCCCAACAAAGATGACAGTGAGAAGGGGTACATTAGAGGGGTGAGCTCTGAATGAGTCTTATGGGGCAGTGCTTCCCATTCTTCTTAAATATGGTTCCTTGTCTCTAATATAATTTCATCCTTGTTCCTTCACCTCTACCTCTGTCTCCTTGGTTCTCTCACTTCTTCCTGCTGTTTATCGTCAGAATTAAGCTAAAAGTTTTGCACCTGACTAACTGGATGTACACATGTAAAGTTTCCTGTCAGCTCTGTGGGATAAGGGAGATGGTCCTCTTCTCCTAGTATAACCTCCATACTAGCAAGAAATCTTATCCTGGCTTTTATTTTCTGCATTATGTAGCCCTTCATTCGTAAAACTAAGTGTTTCTGTTTCAGCTGGGATAGTAAGAAGAAACTGCACAAAGAAAGGCTGGTCAGACCCGTTCCCTTCCTATCATATTGCTTGTCCAGTTGAAGATGAGATTCCCCTTGAAGAAGTAAGTTTAATTAAATAAACATATGTGAGTGATGTGCTGACGTTACAGGATTCCTTTCTATTCCTGAAGACCACTAGGGAAGAAAACTCAGCTGAAGCTAAAATTTCTTACCAAGTATGGAATGCGATTCAAATTTTACTCCGATCAAATATTTTGGAGAACTACTGATGACATTTTTTTTTTCAGGTATAAGATTGCAATGAAAATAAAGTCATCTGCAAATTCCATGAAATCATGCAGTCCTGTTGCACTTGCTTACAGATACTACAGTTAAGGCTATCTCCCAAAATATTCATAAAATACGGATTAAGACATTTCAATAAGACCAATCAGCAAGACGATTTTGTGGTATCACAGCACCAATACAGAAAATGTGCTGTTATAACATCACTATTCCAAACTCAGCAATACCAAAGGACAAGAGGGGTGTATGATTTCTCATCCTGACTAACATAAAATATCTACTTCAACAAGGAAATAAAAACAAAGAATATTTTAAAACCTATATTTGACATATTGCTTCAGCTAGATTTGCACACTCAGTGACATTTAGAATCTATATAAGAAAAACAAAAATAAAATAGTTTTTGATCTAGTACAGATGCAAAAATATTGTATATATTTTTTTTTTCAGAGAAAAGAAGCCAGCTAAAATACTGAAAGATACATCATTTAGTGAAAAATAACACAATACTAAAAATTATTAGAGTTATATAAAGTCTCCGTTGGTTTTAGCTGCTGTGGAGAAAATGAAGAATAGCTAAGTGGAAAGAATCAGATTATATGTCCACCAGATTAAAACTGATAGGAAGGAGGTAGAAATATTACATCCTTAAAAATCAGTTGTACTGTCTAACTCTAGACCTCTGTCCCCCCCTTTGTACAGGCTAAATTGCACTTTTGTTTTTATCTTTACAAGTAATGTGAATACTATGTATGTATGTATATATTTATTTATTTTGCCCACTAACATTTATACTGTAGTTGTCTAAGTCCATTCAACTTGCAGGAGGGAGCTTACTTTATGTGCTTATGGAGAAATTTCTCTTGTCTTCCCATTACTTTCTGTACTGGTTGCTGTCATGCTGTTTAACTCAGACTTCCTTTCCAGCCTCTGAGGGACAGTACCTGCTGCTTACCACGAATAACAATTCCACTGAAACGCAGTTCTGCTCTTCTCTTTCTTTCTTTTATTACTTCCCTGCATTTCTGGTGTAGAAGCAATCCTAAATGAGTCTACAGATTTTTTTTTTGATTTTTTTTTTAAGCAGTAACTCACATTTTACCTTTCGGTAAACTCCCCATTTGTATGTTTATCTACTTAAGGATTTGATTATTGGTTGCTATGTTTTTCATCTTTGATTTCTAAGTGGAAGTTGCCAACTAAGACAGGTCCAGCACAGTTTTGACACAGTTATGGAGCAGTGCCTAGCAGACTTAATGGATAGCTTTGTAGCTCTCAGGACCTTCTCTGATCTCTGGCTTGAAATGCGTGTAGTCAGATACATGGCTAATCATATATAATTCACAGTTCATCCACAAGACAGAAAAGGCCACTGTATAGTTTCCATATCATTTAACTTTACCAACCTCAAATAAATAAAATAAAATAAGTCTGTGCAAGTCTAACCTAATGACTACACGGTGGATCTACATTAATGCTGTGGTCATGATCAGGCGTGAGCTTTTCAAAGAAATCTCTGGCACTTTTTGCAATTTCATTTATACTGAGACATGTTCTGAGAAAGGCTGATCTGGTTTTGTATGGATGACACCAAACTGGAAGAAAAATGCATGTTGCACATAGTGTGCTCTAAGCAATAAGAAAAGTCCAGCCTACAGGACTTGGCTGACTACCATGGCTAGTCAGAAATGCACACAATGTGCATGTTGGGTCCTCAAGCACCAAAGGCTTCACCCTACTAAACCAAAGCTATTGCCTTGCACCCCTTACTAAGGTAGGCATAGTGATAGATTATTTTTCTTGCTGATGGAAAGTGATCCAGCCTTATTTTATGAGATTAATTGCTTTCTGGATGTGCTTGTTTCCCTAAATAAAAAAGGAGCCTTCAAGAAATGGAACTGTGTTAACAACCAAGCAGCACAATCCTGGGACCACGGTCTCACACTGCTCATTTTACTATAGACTCAGCTGCTTATACTTAGAATGTTAACTTTTAAGTACCTAAAATAAATGAAATAAATCCTACCAGTTGCAGCCTTATAATGACCTTGGTGATACTTAAGGCTCAAAACAAATGTGTCCTTCCTCACAGTGAAGGTGATTGCATGGAATAGCTGCATGGATGTTAGGACATCAAAATATTGAGCTGGGGCTCAAGAAACACACCACATGAGTTCAAAGGGAAAGATCTGCACCCTAGAGCTTATTCATTTTGTTTTCTGCTTCCATGCATGATAGTTGAAGTCAGATAACCCTTACTCAGAGATCATGTCTGATAGAGGTTCCATTTAAATGGAAATGGATTGTGATTGACACTCTTAAGTAAAAGTTGAATATGGAAGCAAGCAGAAAGAGGAAATAATACAACCCCAGGAAAAAATATAAAACTAACAATAACAATTTTAAAAAATGGAAAAGACAATAGATGGCAAAATTCTAAGTAAGGAAACAGAAAAAGAAAGTGGAGAGGCATAAGGAAAGGCTTACAGCATTCTGTATTCATCGTGTAGCCATCTGCCAGAAGGATTATGCTTCCACTACTGCTGTGCAGAAACACAGTGTGAAATAAAATGCTTAAACAAATGCATGAGTTTTTACAATGTTTTCTTGGAAAATTCAGTCTTTCAGGGTTTTATGAATGAGCTTGAAACCATCTTAAACAATAAATGGTTCTTTATCAAACTGGGCAATATCAACGTACCCATAGAATGGGTCTTCATAAAAGAAGCATTAATGATTAATTTCAGTTGAAATTTGCTGCAGAATTAAAAGGAACAAAAGAGGCACTCAGGGGTGTGAACAGATTGGAAGCATCAAATAAAGCAAAACTGCCAAAATCATTTAAATAGCTGTCATTTGGCTGCAATTTATGATGGATCATTCTCTTCTTTTATAGCAATCCTACTTTTCTACCATAAAGATCATCTATACTGTAGGATACAGTGTATCTATCACCTCACTTATTATTGCTGTGGCAGTTCTTATTGCATTCAGGTATGTGAAGTTATCTTCTAACTTGATTCATTTAAAAGTTCTTCATATCTTAGTTTGTATGAGACATTAGACATAAAGTAATAGAAACAGAAATTCAGAAGAATAAAAATAAAACTTTCAGGCAGTATTGGTTTAATCATATTAAACTGAGGGCTACAAATGAAAGATTATCAGAGAAACACAGAAATAAGAAGAATCAGAACTGTGAAATAAACCTTGGCTGTTTGCTGGCAGAAGTCATCAACTCAGATCCTAACAACCAATACATATATTTGCTTGCTTTAGCTGGAATCAAGTTAATTTTTGAAAAAAACATGTATTCTTGCCATATGTGGACTCAGTAAATTTGATATTAATAAGAAGAATATAAGAGACCTCAATTCTGAGTCAGTGCTCCTATGGCACTGTATATATGACTATTGAAACATTTACAACAAAAAACATACTTTGAAAGTTAGGGTCTGAATTTGGCAAGTTTGGTAAGATCTCTTGCCCATTGAATTGCCCATCTATTAGATGCTCTCATGTATAATGTACAGAATTTTGAGTAAAAATTATTTGTTTTCTTATTTAATGTAGATTTGATGTTTGCTGGTGTAAGATTTATTTTATGAATCTATATTTCTTGCATTTGTGCAAAACTGAAAAAAAAGTACTAAATATATATATTATTATTATGCTGTAAGAATCAGCTTTCTCTGGGGAAAGTTTCTTGACCTCTGCAGCTTCCTAACTCATGTCTGGAAGTCAACAGATTATGTGTATTGACATCTACTCTGACCTTGAGAAAACAAACCAACTCAAGTAAGGGGAAAGAAAGAAACAATTGACAGAAAACAACTTAGCAATAGGGAGGAAAGAGTTACAGTTCAACAATGGGGTTGGCATTTCATTTCAGTAGTAAAAATCTGCACACTCTAACTGAGCTTTTGGATTAGGTGACCCTGAGATTACTGGATCTGGAGGGAATTCAGCTTTTAATGGGGCTCTTTGCTAATTATCTAAAGTCTTCAGCTCCAAATGAAAACTTGGAATTGCATAACTCCCTCCAAAAGTCTGTATATAATAACAATAAGGAAAAAAAAAATCTGAATTGAAAAATTTAAAGATGTGCCAAACTGTTTTAAAGCAATTATTCATTTAATTCACAAGAATAACTTTGGTAATCTAGGGAAGTATTCTTTAATTCTGGATAAGGCAGCCTACACAGACATTTAATGCAATTTAACTCAACCACAGTATTTTGATGTGTAAAAATCTTGCTAATCATTACCCTGTGCATTGAGAAAACTTTCTAGTTACTCCAGAATATCTCTGCATTCTTTTCTTGGGAGTGCTTTAGCTACAGTCATAATTATATTGATGGAAATGATTCTTCAAATGGAAGTTTCTTTTTGCCCCAAAATAATGCCAACTAAAAGACATCTCAGCTCAGGCACACTGAACACATAACAAAGCTGAGATTCTTGGAATCTGGCAGACCAGAAGCGACATCAGGCCAACAAGGAAACCTCACCTAACAAGAGAAGAGATTAAAATGTAGACTGTGGGTGAATTGCTTTACATGAGGAAGGTTTCTGTCTCTGCCTGTTTAGCAGAAAGAGCTCAGTGAATTAAAGTTTATTTTCTATACGTACCTGTGAGTACCTGAGATAAAATAAGGTTTTATTGCATATCTGAATTATTGCCAGCACAAGTCAATGAATTACCTCAGAAGAACCTTTCTTCTTTTCTTCCAGGAGGCTTCGCTGTCCCAGAAATTATATCCACATACAGCTCTTTTTCACTTTTATCTTAAAAGCTATTGCCATTTTCATTAAGGATTCTGTCCTTTTCCAAGAAGAAGACATTGACCATTGCAGCTTCTCTACAGTAAGCACATGAAAAGGCATGATACTCTGGTACTAGATGTTTTTACATGCCATCTGTATATGGATTCACTTTTTACTTTTTACTACCTTTTTTTTTTTCTGATGTGGTAGTGAACACTAATTAACGCAGTAGTCCGAATCATATTTAGACCATGCTATATTAAAAAAAAAAAAAGTAGTATCATTATGCTGTTACCCTTCTATGATCTAAAGCCTAAAACCAGAGATCTCTGAATATCTTGTAACATCTTTTTTTAAAGATGTTTCTTCTGGAAATTCTGGATTTCACCCGAAGCTCTGAATTGTAGACCACAGGATATGCAAGATACTAGGCAAACAACTTAGCTTTGGTTCAGCCACATATATTGGCAATAAAGAGGTTTTCAGACAGAAGTTTATCAGCTGATTCTTCTACATTGCTCGTGGCCACACAAAAACTTAAAACTGAGCATAAGGAGGGAAAGTGAAATATGATGGGTCCTAGAACACGCTTTTGTCCAAAGGCTATTGAGCATTTGAGTCTACTTGTATATACTACACTGAAAGTGGTGCATTTATGGGAGAAATATGAAATACAGAGATTCCAAGCTACTATGATGGTTAAAGTCTTATTATTCAGAATGCCACATTACATTTGATGATCTCCCTTCAAACATGCCTGTAATTGTGAGATCTTATTCTTTTTAGATCTCAGCCAGAATTACAGATGCTTACTACATCTGCAAATCAAAATTATGTATGCACATGTAATGCCAAAACTTTGACTTTCTTGATCTATAGACTGAATGCAAGATCTCAGTTGTTTTCTGTCACTACTTCATGATGACCAATTTCATGTGGCTGCTGGTAGAGGCTCTTTACCTAAACTGTCTACTACTCTCATCCCTTTCTCATGGAAAAAGATATTTTTGGTGGCTGGTTCTCTTTGGCTGGGGTAAGTAAGGATTTTACATGAAATTAATAAACACAAGATGTTACAAAAGGCTTTATCCATCCAGTAAAATATCCTAGATGTGGAACTGAGTTTGCCTAACTGAATTAGCTAGCAAAAAATAAAAAAGCAAAGCATTGATTTTGCTTTTATTTTTACACGTGGAGTAGTGAAGAGCAATCAAGATTTTAAAAGTATAGCATTAAAGTCCCTGTGAAATATGTAGAAAACTAAGTACACTTGACGATCCAAACCAAGTGACTGCCAATATAAACCTGCTGTGTAAAGGAAAAATCAGAGTACTCCTCCCTGAGGATATATGGCAGGTGAACGTACTTGCCCAGGGGGAATTTTTGTTCAGTTCAGGAAGGCAATCCATGCTTGTTGACGCTAAGGTTAAGGTAGGCGTTACAACTAAGAAGACTGAATGCTCTTTGTGTTTTAGGAGATTTTAGGTGCCATCTTAGGAAAGTTTAAGGTATCACAGTCTGCATTCATAAGCTGCTCATATTGCTATTACTTGAGGATTTGACAAACAATACTCACTAATATTTTGTCATGCAAAAAGCACACAACAAAAACATGGGTTTTAATGTACTATCTGCATTCAAGTGCTAACTTCAGGTAAAATCACTCATGTGAATTGCACTCACGAAGGTAGGAAGCTGCAAGCTCAGGCTTTCCTGGCAGCACTGCATCATGTGCGGAGTAGCTTCTGTATCCCTTTACATCTTCACACTGATTCATGATCACCAAATAGTCAATGCCACAACGTGCTTCATTTCATCATGGGTATTAGTAGACCACAAAGGGTAATCCCAGTTCTGAAAAAAGGTGACCTGCAACATCACAGTAGAATTTCAGTGGAAAAGATTTGGATTATCTGATGAAACTAGACAACAAAAGTTTTTTTGTTTAATTGTCTGACAGGTTTTCCAACACTTTTCATCCTTATATGGATATTAGCAAAATTCTACTTTGAAGACACGGAGTAAGTCATTATTTCTTACATTATTCTACATACATAAATTATATATTTAAAATTATGATAGTGATGAAGGCTCATGCCATTTCAATGACACGGGAAAATAATATCAGTATATTACACACCTTTCCTATTCCTACATTACCATTTAGATAAGTGCCCGAGGTGGAGTTCTGAATTTCCATTCCAGTATAGACATAGTGAATAGAGATTTACAGTGTCCACTGGAGCATAATATGGCAGTGGTATTGTAATTGTGCAGGACATGCTTCTCAGGAAGCTGAAATACTTATTTCAGCTGCAAAAGAAAAAGGTACTCCAATCAGATAAACAGAGTGAGAAAGCAAAACTTTTGGAGCTTCTGATACAAAATACCTTCTGATATTTTTGAAGGCTGGAGTGCTCATTACTTTACACAAACAAAATGTTTTTCATGTCTTAAATAAGTGTCTTTGAAGAACAAAGTTGTATCGTTCTATCAGTCATGGCATCATCTGTTTAAAACTTTTGTTGGAATTGTTTCATCCATGTCTCACTTAACACTTCGAGAAAGCTCTGTATCTTTTTGAAAAGGGCAGAATAATCTATAAAAAGCAGGTCCTGTACAAAGCAGAACTTAAATATCTATATACTTGCACTATACTGACACTTCCACGAAAATGTATCTCTTAAGAATTTTACTGGCACTGCTATGTGGCGTCTTGATTGTAGTGATTACACACATCTCTCTTCTAAATTTGCTGTTATTTTCTCAGATGCTGGGATATTAATCAGGGCTCTCCTTACTGGTGGCTAATCAAAGGACCTATTATAATTTCTGTTGGGGTAGGTACTTCTAACTCTGCCAACAACAGTTGTAAGAAAAAATGACTTTCAAATGCAAAAAAAAAAAAAGTTACTGTTTGCTAATTTTATTTTTTTTTTAATAAGGAAGAGGAATGGTAGAATTTGTTCTGTAAAAATATTTTATCACTTACCTACAAACAATGTAGGCCAAAAGGAGGCAGAGAACTGCCCTCTCCCTATCACCCATAGCAAACACTGTTCAAAGAAATGGAAGTTTTCATAGAATTTTCAATCTGATTGAAATTAATGGCAGATGTGGGGTTAAACCATTCTTATAGTATATGATAACAGAATTTTTGCCTAAGAGTCCAGAATCAGACATAAATTTCAATATAAAATTTCAAAAGCAATAGTTCTTTTCACAGGTGATAATAATAGTTCTTGAGCTTGACATAAATTGAATAAATTGATGGGCCTT
The DNA here is from genome assembly GCF_964211835.1 of Anser anser. Taxonomy (NCBI): domain Eukaryota; kingdom Metazoa; phylum Chordata; class Aves; order Anseriformes; family Anatidae; genus Anser; species Anser anser. The sequence continues at coordinate 158,811,800 of NC_139721.1, forward strand.
AAATGATTATGGCATGATTACTCTCACATGTCATTAAGCCCAAGGAATGTGTGAGACAGCAGCTAGTGGATGGCCTTAAGACCATCTATCATAAGATTAATGTAATTGGAGGACAGATGCATACAAATAAGGCATATATAGGTAAACAACAAGCATGGAGAATCTCAAGGTGAATTCTGGTCATAATTTACTGTGTTTCAATAAAATACTGTATTTCTTTCTACCTCCATTAGTTTTCCGCTTACTAATGCCCACCTCACATTCACTTTTGGAGTTAAGAGAATTCAGGGGATCATACTGATGATATTTCTGCTGGAATGTACTTAACGTATTACTGATGGATAAAATGAGATCTTCTGGTGAAATATGTACATTCTTAGGCAAAATTAAGCATTTAGCCTCCCCTAAACAAAATCTGGTGTCTATGGACACAAAATGCATGTGGAGAAACTCTTTGACTGTGGAGCACTAAGCAGCTCCATAGACGTTAGTACAGCTGTGTCAAAATGCAACCGGAGAAAGTTATCTTTGCAGGTTAGGATTGACCCTAGCTAGCTTTGGAGCTGAGATAATGCTCCTCAGCTTTTTTCGGAGTCAACAAAGACAAACAGCCACTTCTGGTATGTGACTCACCTGACAATAGATGTTGATGTTCAGAGGAGATGACAGATCCCCAAATCCACCTGAGGCTCTATCGATTGGCTCACACGCCATGGACTACAAAGGGAGAACAGGGTGATCAGACCAGATGCAGCCATGTCATTGGAGATATCTATACTTAACCAGATGATTCTACTAATAATGTCTAAAGATATTAGCCAAAATTTAATGCAATAGCCATCTCAAATGAGAATGAAAAAGATATGAGCTACAAAAAAAAAAAAAAAAGGAATCGCACAAGATATTGACAAAAATAGTTTGCTTAACAGAGCTAAATTCTCAAGCTCTCAGCCTGATCTATATCTTTAAGAAGGAATGCAACCTATTGAGAGGCTTGAATGCTGCCAACAGGGATTATATTAATCATCTTACACACAGGTCTCATTGAAATGGTACAAATTACATAATAGGAGTCAAATAATGATTGTAATTGAAAAGTTTCATATGAGAAAGTAACCTTTTTTTTCCCCCCAAAAATATTTTAAACAGGTCAATTTTGTCCTATTTATCAACATCATCAGAATTTTGCTGAAAAAACTAGACCCTAGACAAATCAACTTCAATAACTCATCTCAGTACAGGTAATGTATGGAACAACAACAACAAAAAATAATTTATCAATGATTTAAGTCACAAAAGTTTATATCACCTTTTCTAAACAGAAGCACAGATCCAGTGCCAAAACCAGGCTCAGTTTGACTGACATTTAATTTTAGAAATTCCCAATGTTACCCCATTCCTAAGGAAACTAGTCAAAGGAGTAAGTTGTTTTCTAGAGGTGTCTTTCTCTGGACGTGGACTATACAAGGAGCCTGCATATTACTTCCTCTGTATCTGTCTACAAATAAATGTCAAATTTTCAATGGCTCAGATAAGTCAAAATATATTCTACTGCTTGTGTCTTTCTGAACTACAATCACATTCAGAAAGAGTGAATTACAAAATACAGTAAGAAAAGTCATGAACATAGTATTGCCAATAAGGCAATAAGGATGAGAAAACTCTTTCCAGATATTTTCTCATTATGCTTTCCAGCACTGTCATCCCAAGAGATAAGAACTTCACACCTAGACATTTAGATCCCATTTTTAACTTCTGTTCATCACTATTATGTATTGCATACATTGGTCTTTACTCTGGAAAAATAATATTACCTTACTTCTTCTCATGCCCCGTGCTAGACGTCTCTCAAGGTCAACTCTGCTTCTAATTCCTTTATTTGGAACCCATTATATTGTCTTCAATTTTCTTCCGGAATATACCAGCCTGGGGGTTCGGCTTTATTTAGAGCTCTGCATTGGATCTTTTCAGGTAAAATCACTGAGGAATCTTCAGTTTCTTCGTAGCAGATTTTCTCATTTAATCTAGTTTCTATATGACAAATAGCAGCAAACAAAAAAATAATTATATACTGAAGATAATGTCTCCTCATGGTTCTTTGCTGTGTTACAAATTTGAAGATGTGACCCACATCCTAACTGGCTGTAGGTTAGACTGTATGTTTGCATGTTTTGTCAATACAAGGCCAAGTCTTTCATATTCATGTGTAAGCTTGACATTGGGTTAACTTCAGACATTTCAGTTCAGTTTTTAACTTCAGTTAACTCACTGTGTCAATCCCATACAATCCATCCTATACAACTTATTCTTGAGCCTCCATACTTGGATCTGTTCTTCATTGTTAACCAATAATGTAAGAAGAAGGTAAACTGAATAAAACGACAGGGTGTTTAGTGAGTATCTGACCACATAGGTCCATTGACCTCCTAGGATTTTCTTGGCTTTATCTCAGTTCAGAAACTTAAAAAAATATATTCAGCAGGCCAGAATTTTATCTCACCTGATATAATGGCACAAAACTTGACTTAAAAGCTGTAGGAGCTTCTTAGCTGTAGAATGGACATGCTTTTGTAAACATAACCTGGGAGTTTGTCATATCACCTGTTCTTGTGAATTCCTATGGCCTTTCTGACTTGGGTGAAATTAGCTAGCTGATTATCTGACTAGCTTTATTGCTGAAGAAGAAGAAGCTTTATTGCTAAGAAATTTCTAAAAATACTCTGACTAAATTGATTCACATACACACTACTATCATGGATTCAGATAGCGCAAGTGGCTTTTTCAAGCTGTGCTAACACTTAACTGTTGTTTTTTGTTTGTTTGTGTGTTTCCTCAGGGGTTTATTGTAGCAGTTCTTTACTGTTTCCTGAACCAAGAGGTAAGGGAACTATATTCTTTACAATATTGATTTCACTGACAGGTTTATAGACTTCATAATTAGTATCATGCAAACAATCATAATCAAATCTTTCAGTTTTGCAGGATTGTCTGTTAACATGGGAATCAGTGAAGATTAATTTTGTTTAAATTATCTTCATGTGAATGAAGCCATCTAGTGGAGAAACGAGCTATTCCATCAAGCCTTTTTTTTTTTTAATCATTTCTACATGCTTTTGTACTATAGTGGAGCTTGGGAAACCCATTCTAGGTCCAGACCTGACAGCACAAGCTGGTGCAGTGAAGCAGTGTGACCTCCAGTTTCTAAATGACTAAACTGTAAATAATGTTAAATTTATACAGATTGCCAAGTACCAAAATATTATTTTCTAGTATTTTAGTATGCTCATGAAACTCCCCAGTATTTCCTTGCATTGATAAATATGTTTTTCCATGTAGAATATTTAATCCAGAACTTTATTCTTAATGGGACAAGTATTGTTCCACTTAGTTTAGTAAACAATTCCATTTCTATAGTCTAGAAATTGTAATAAGGATGCATCTTGAACTCTTCTGTTGCCTACATAATTCATTTATCTTCCCTATTTTAGAAGAAATTGAAAACCTGGATTTTTCCCCTTTTCATAATACAGGGTAGCTGAGATGGCTATTTTAAACTGTGAATGAGATTCAGTTTCAGACTACACTAAAAGTCTGCTGGTTTCTGTTAAGTGAGGTAAAGAGCAAGGCCTTCTCCTCCAGCTGCTCCGGCCCAGCACTGCTCCTGCATGGCTGCTGGGCCCAGCCTGGTGCCTGGGGACCTGGGATCTCTGCGCAGGCTGGAGGACACAGCTGCTGCTTTCCCCCTTGCAGGCCCAACCCATAGCAAAGCTGAGCACATATCCTGGAGACACACGGACACACACAGAGACCAGACACTGACACAACCGGTCACACAGGCTGCCCCAGCCAAGGGCTGCCTTCAGTAGCAGTGACGCACAACACTCATGCAAGCCATAGACATAGACAGTTGAGTCCCCCTCCTCCTCTTGGGCTGGTAGAGACAGAAGTTCACTAGTTCAGGCACACACTCAGCACTCTCTAGGTTCACAAGCCCACACCTATTTACAGATACTGCACTTCTGTCTGTCCAGTACCCCTGCACCGATCCCAAGCTTCCTTTCTCACTATACAGGTCACCTATCCCCAGATAGTCCAACTTGAAGTTCATGGGTTCCTCGAGTACCATTGCGGCCCCTCTGTCCACCCAGCACCCCTGCATGGATCCCAGGCCCCTTACTTGCTTCACAGGCTGCCTAATCACTGGCTAGTCCAGCTTGAAGTTCACTGCAAACATGCAGTACTCACACACTTGTCCCTCATACACCCCATGCTCACAAGTTCCCTTCCTTGTACCAGCACTGACCTCACACACACCTGATACTCTGGGCTGGACCTGAGGCCTCAGCTACTCACAGGCTAGTCCAGGTTTGAGAAAGACAGACACTCGGCCATGCCCCGATGCCCAGCAGCCAGCACTAGGTACACAGGCAGTGACCTACAGCCCCCCCCCAGCCACCAGTGCAGAGCCCCACATGCACCTCAGAGCTTTAGTGAGTGACTCAGCAGTTCCCCCCCCCCAGCAGCTGGTTTGGGAACACACACTGCTCCTGCCTCAGTGGCATGGAGCAAAAGACCCCCAGTAACTCCAGTAGGTGAGGCTGGGTCCTCATTTGCTTCAGTAGCTGGCACCACAGTCTGCAGAGCCTACACCCCTGGCCTGACTCCAGTAGTTGGCACTAACTTTCACTGACACACACACACAGGTCTTACCTGTAGTTGGCATAGAGTACTTGCAGTACACATACACTCAGGAGAGAGTGCAAATGAACAAAGTGAAAGTTAAGAAAACATTTAATGAGGAAATTTAAGAAGCACTGGGCTTGGCCAGACATGTACACTGGCCCTCCCTGTTCTACATGCAACCAGCACTTCTCCTACCCTTTATCTACCTATCCCCACTCTTCACTCCTCCTGCTCCCCTTTTCCCATGCACAACCATCATGGACTTGCAGTGCTCTGCACTTTCTGCCCCCCTCCCAGTCTGGGCACTCTTGGTTCACATCTTATCAGCTGCAAGGTTCATCCTTCCCAGAAGTGGCACCTGTAGCTTGTTAGCCCACCGACTAGCATGACAGGGAGGCTTGTTTCTTGTGTTTGTTTCCCAGCTTAGAAGTCTTCAATCAGATAACTCTGCTGGAGTAAACTTGCCTACATTCTCACATGCTCTCATAAATTAATGTGACTGACCATCATGTCCCATCACTTCCTTCCTTTCTTATTATCCCTTGTTGCCTTGGAAAAGGTCCTTGATGAGTTACCCTTAAAGGAGCACTCTTCTACATACACTTTCTACCTGTTGCTCCTAAGAAAGGAGAGTTTGATTCATGTATGCCACCCCACAGGGGTAAGACTGTTTTTGCTCCCACAGACATACCCCCTAGGATGTCAAACGTGTGTTTAGGAGGTGAATCCTATTCCTAATCATCACAGTCAGTGCAGCTTAGAGAAAGATTCAAATTACAAAGTGCAATCATCTGTGTTAGAGAGCGATGACCAGCTTTTAGATCCCTCTGGTTTTATTGACCAGATCTCCATTTTCCAATGTAAAGTTTACTTTTAAAGTTTACTTTACCAGTGTATTAATAATCTCTAGTCTCTTCTGATGATAGTCTCCACAATTTTACATCCAGATTGTTGTCCCAGACATACAGCACTCCAATGTAGATATTTCCTTCCTATCAAGCATCTGGGAAGGCACATTTCTAATAAGAATCAGATGCTAAAGCAGGCCTTACTTGCCGGTCTGGACCCAGTGTGTGTTTCTGTGAACATGACAAGGCATGGCATGCATGCTTGTCAACAACAGAAAGAAAATGATTGCTGGTGTCTTTTTCCTCTTGCTGTCTTAAATATCAAAGTAGCATTATTTCTTAGCCACAAATTGGTGAGTGTAGATTAAGGAACTTGCTGGAAATGTTACTGTTCTAGAAACAGATGGGAACAAGAAGACATCTCTTAGCAATTGGGAAGAGCAAGCAATGTGGAGACAATGTGTTTAATTGTGTAGGAAGTGTTGGTAACGCTGGAATAAATTTCCAAAGGGATATTAAAAAAAAAAAAAAGAGGCAGAAAGAAGATACTGAAAAAAGCTGAGAAAATATTCTATTGGTGGAGAAAATCTTTTTCAGTGCTAGAGAGTACACCAAAGTATAATTACTTTGATGGGAGAAAGAAGTTCCTTCCTTCCTTCCTTCCTTCCTTCCTTCCTTCCTTCCTTCCTTCCTTCCTTCCTTCCTTCCTTCCTTCCTTCCTTCCTTCCTTCCTTCCTTCCTTCCGTGTGACAGCTCTAATAACAGCCTTTGATTGTTGGGCCCATAATTGTTATGGAGAAACACAGGAGAGAGTGTGTCCTTAATTCTTGAATGCTAGAATTGGAATTGTTTACTGTTTTCAACATAGGAGACCAACTCTGAGCTAGCCATGTTATAATTTTTGTCAGAAGTCTGGGACAGGCCAGCTGAACCACTCTTTGTACTATCCTAATTTTCTGTATCAGATAGAAAGGGAGCCCAGAGGAGCTAGCTTGTTCTGAAATGGGAAGAGTAATATTTTACCCTTCTCTAACCACCCTTTGTGTCTTTCCTGTTTCTCACCAATGTCCTCCTTGAACAGTGTTTGTTAATAACATTCTCCTTTCCTTTTGAGGTGCAAACGGAAATCGGTCGGAGGTGGCATGGTAAGAGATACGGACTTATGCCAGTTTGGAGAAGGACAAGATGGACTGTTCCAACCAGTTCTGGAGTAAAAATGACTACATCTGTGTGCTAAGGCAGCCTCAGAAGCTGGAGTAATCATGTATAGAAGCCTGATTAAGAAAAACAAACCAATAAACAACAATAAAAAACTCTGAGGATTACAGCTTACTCTGAGCAAACTGGAGGAGAATCCACTTCTGCAGAAATTCTGCCCAGCAGCTGTCTCTTGCAGAACAAGCACTGCAGTGATGTATTAAAGACTGACTGGCTGATCAAAATAGCCTTCTCATGGATAAACAGCAAACACACATATCACCTCTTTTTGGTTCCCTCTCTACACTCTTTTACTAATGAACATATGAGCATAATGTGTCTGGGGAGTGGACACCAGTAGTACCCTTCAGTGACACTATAGATGACCTCTGGAAACTGTTATTCAATCTTTACACAATGGGAACTGGAATCTATCCAGCTCGTTCAAGCTTTGTTCCTTGTTTTGATTCAGTAGAGATGCAAATAGGAAACCAAATGCATTGTCAAACTATAACACATGACTAAAAAGTCATCTTATATTGTCTTCTTATATTCGCTCTTTAGAAGCAAAAAGACTCAAAGTTGCAAGCAAGTTAAAAAGAAAAGCAGTAAATTTGTTCTGCACAGAAAAAGAATGAGACTTACAGGAGAAGGGCTAGGGGAGCGTTAGGAACACTGCTAAGTATTTTCTCATGTCTGACTGTTTTTGCTCTCCAGCGTTGTAAAATATTCAGAAGCTTGGGAATAAACTTGCATTTCCAGTGTTTGTGCTTGAGATTATTTTATTTTTTATTTTTTTATTTTTCCAAATGGCTGTTGTAATCTGTAGATGGACAGATTGATTAATTTCTTTGCTGGGAATATCAGAGTTTGGAAAGGAGTGAGAAAACCTAAACTGTACTGAACGGTGAGGACCATCAGGCCAATACATTTTCACTCTGCTCTTCAGGACATTCCAGTGAGCTGCTAAGTCCTATTAAACAACAGAAATGGTAATATAGAAACATGGAATTGCCTTCCTTTCTGCTTTGTTGTATCCAGGTAATTACAGCTAGTGTAATTATAGCTAACTGAAAGAAGTGAGATGTTATGCTAGCTAGTTTTCGTATAAAAGCTAGATGCCAAGGGGTGTCTTCCTTCCTTTCCATTTACATTTTTTTTCTCCTTGGTTCTTCTTCAGTCTGTGAAAAACACAGCAATGTCTGAATTCATACCTGAGGGTGGGAGAAGAGTCTGAAAGAGCAGGGGGAGGAAGGTTTTCATTTCCACTTCTTCAGGGACTCCTTAGAACACAGATTGCAATGTGGGGCCTAAGATGTTTATGTTGGTTTTCTTCCCATTTCCAGAGGGATTCAAGGTGAGCTAGATGGAAATGTGTTGAGCAGCTGATGATCTGTTTAAAGAGACTAACAGAAAGATGAGTTTGTATATAGCGTTCTGCTAATGTGAAAAAGAGGCATGAATGTCAAGTTATTTGAATGAGTCTTCTTCCCTGGAGATAGATTTGTTTTTCAGCCTTAGCAGATCACAGTCTCTATCAGCTAGAAAGAAAGCCCAGAGTAATAAGTCAGAGTAAAAAGTCTAAATTTTACCCATATCTATCCATAGACATTTAGACAGAAAATTTCCTACAGCTTCTGCATTTTTGTTGTTGTATATCTAGCTGTGAAGTAGCAAATTTCCCCTGAAGACCATCATGATGTCCAACTGGAAGATAAAAGAAGAAGAGATAAAAGGCAAACAAAATTCTTTCTTCTAATAAACAGGTCAGTCATTGTCTGGCTCACCCAGTTTCTGAATGTGTGATGGCATTCTGCTTTTCTCTATGTCTCAGCCAGAGGTATAACATGTCATATTAAATCTCTTGTAAGTCTTGGCTATATTAATTGGATTTTCTGACTTGCAGTTAAGTCCTAAAACTCTGAAACGATGTTACCATGATGATACTGATATTAAATTAATATCAGTAATTAATATTATATTAAAAATAACACCTTTGTTACAGATATTGTCCTGGTTTTGGCTGAGATAATTTTCTTCCTAGTATCTGCCATAGTGCTGTGTTCTGGATGTAGGATGATAATAATGCTGATAGTACACTGATATTTTAGCTGTTACAGAGCATTGCTCACATTAAGTCAAGGAATTTTCATCTTCCCATACCGTCCTGCCAGCAAGGAGGCTGGGGTTGCACAAGAAGCTGGGAGAGGACAAGAACCAGGAACAAGAACCAGGACAGCTGACCCAAATTGGCCAAAGGGATATTCCGTACCATAAGGTGTTATGCTGAACAATAAACTGGGGTGGTTGGCTAGGGTGGGGGGCACTGTTCAGGGATGGTCTGGTCAGTGGGTAATGAACAATTGCATTGCTTTTTATATTCTGTTATATATATATATATATATATATTTTTTTTTTTCCATCCATTCTCTCCCCCATCCTAGTGTAGGGGTTGGAGGAGGAATGAGACAATGGCTGTGTGGTGCTTAGCTGCCTGCCAGGTTAAACTCCAACAATAAGAAGGCACATGAATACATGGACTTTTTAGGGCTTTTGTCCTCTGCTTTTATAGAAGCCTGCACTAAAGGTTTGGCCCCAAATCCCTCTGAGTCAAGTATACCAGCAATCTGTCCAAACAATTCTGATTTGTATTCTACTGTATTTAATAGGGAGGATATTTGGCTCCATTCAAGTATTTGCAACATCCATTCACACCTAAATTTGGCCATTAAAAAGTAGACCTTTGCCCTTTTCTAGTCCTTTAACTTTTTCTAAAATGAACAGAAGTGTGAATCTTCAGAGAGTACTTCATTCCTTCCTAAAATAAATAGGTAACATAGAGGGAATACTTTCCTGTGGGATAGCTGAAACTGGACACAGAAATGGCTAAAATCAGAAGATATGACTCCTACTATTTAATTAGAATATTAATATCAGCTATGACTAATCATGGCATAGATATTAAGGTTACATTATATTATTAGAAAATTCAATCTTGATTATGAAGTGTTAGACAAAATTAAAAAACAATCAATTTTTAATTTTTCAGGAAGGGAATTGCATTGACTTTAGATAATTTTCACCTAGCTTAACCCTACCTTAGGAACATGTGCACACTTATTGCATAAGTTTGTTTCTGCAAGTTCCTGTCTGTCACATGCAAACCTTGATAAAATAGGTATGAAAAGTGTGAGTAACAGAAACTCCTTGACCTTTGAAGAATAAATTATGCTAAGTATGATTTGTTTTCACCTGGAGTAGGGCCAGAACAATGAAAAATTGACCTGAAGAGACAGGATCATGCTCAGGGTATGGAAATTGCTGCAGGGTTTACACTGTAATGGGTAAAGACAGAAGTAAAACAGAGCTCCCGGGCATGATGGCTGAGATCATCTCACTACAGGCTGCAGCAAACAAAATGGTGAGCAGTTTCTGCCACTGCCAAATGACTTAAGTCATTCGGACTTGGCTTTTATGTTGTATCACAACCAATTGTATAACATTAACTTTTATCCTTTTGCCCTCAAAGACACCTACCAGCTTCCCAAAAATAAACACTGTTTTTGACAGCATGGCATCACTAAAGACTTCATCTTCCATGTAATTATTTGACCAGAAATATCCCATTGTAGAGTATATGATTAGTTTCTTCTACATTACACATTCAGGTAATAGTTTCCATTAGGCTTTTGTCCATTTTTTGTCTGTATTGTCCTCAATTTTTTTATCTTTTCTCAGGCAGGCAATCACCCTTTAACACTGTTTATCATAGAAACTGTGTAGCTTAGTTCCTTACGTTGCTTCAAAACAGTGTATAAACTACTAATAACCTCAACAGAGATCAATAGAAATGGCAAAGTGCCTCCTACTAGCAGTCTATATTTTATATTAAAAAATGAACTGATGCATTATATCATGACTGCCAGTTAACAACCTTGGTTCTTCTGGCTTTATCTAACATCAAGGTACGTGTTTGTTTTTATCAGATGTTATCTGAATAATTTCAGATTTGAGAGAATAGTGTTGGACTCAGTGATCTTTGGATGTCCCTTCTAACTTGGGATATTCTATAATTATATGATTCTCTAATTCTATGTGGCTTTTCAGTGTTTTGCTTTATTTAAATTATGATTCAAACTGTAATACATTAAATGCTTATCACCTCTACCAAGGGATGCCCAGCATTTATAAGGACATTGACCTTGCAATAGGACATTGTAGAGAACAACAAACATAAAAACATAGAAGCAGCCCAATATGTTTAGTGAGCTTTAGATTTATTATTAAAAACTCTACTAATAACATTTTTCCCTTACACAATATCCAGAGCCCGAAACTCTTCCATGTTCCAAAAGATATTGCTTATCTTTTGTGTTGCCTGTATATATCTGTAGGAAAAGAGCTGTCTCTGTCTGTCTTCAATAGATTGGGCACAAGCACGAAAAGGCTTTTAATTATAATGGCGCTGTTCCCTGATGACTGGGGAGAGGTCTGAAAATTAAAACTGAGATCAGACGTGCAATCTATACCAGCTTTGATTACAAGAGAGACTATCACATCTTTGCAATCACTGTCTAGCTTGAGTTGCGCTCTCATATTATCAAATTAAGATATTAGCATGGTGTCCTTAAGGTAGAACTCTTGCAATGATTCCACAAAGAATAAAGCTTTTAATCAGTTTGCCTACTGCAAAGCATGTTCAAACAGAATGATGGTGGTTTTTTTGTTTGGCAGACATGATTTTATAACATACTGTGAAAATCTAATAACTGAAGAGCTTAAAAGAGAATTTCACTTTATATGAATATTTCATTATTTATATGCTTGCATAATATCAATGTTATTTAGTAGCAAATAAAAATACATCATGTTCGTATTACACATCTTCATATGAAATGACTGGAAATGTTTATTTGTACTCCATTTTGGCTCAATTGCTATCAATTTTTAATATATATTAATATTTATTGTATCATAGAATCATGTCGTAGAATGGTTTGAGTTGGAAATGACTTTAAAAATCATCTAATTCCAACCAATTCTTATATTTTATAATATAAGAAAAGAAAATCAAAAGATTATTTGCAATTTTATATAGCAATAGTATTTTTCTGTCATTTTATGTATGATTGAACAAAACTGATGTATCATAAAATCATGGAAGCTTAGAACAGCTTGGGTTGGAAGGGACCTTAAAGATCCCCTAGTTCCAAACCCCCTGCTATGGGCAGGGACGCCAACCACTACATCAGGTTGCCCAGGGCCCCATCCAGCCTGGTCTTAGGCACTTCCAGGGATGGGGCATCCACAACTTCTCTGGGCAACCTGTGCCAGTGCCTTACCACCCTCTGAGTGGTGAGGCACTCTCCTAAAATCTAATCTAAATCTTCCCTCTTTTAGTTTAAAATCATTCCCCCTCGTCCTGTCATTGTCTGCCTGAGCAATAAGTTGTTCTCCATCTGTTTTATGAGCTCCCTTTAAGTATTGAAAAGCTGCAATAAGGTCACACTGGAGCTTTCTCTCCTCCAGGCTGAACGTCCCCAGCTCTCTCAGCCTTTCATCACAGGAGAGGTGCTCCAGCCCTCTGATCAACTTTGCAGCCCTCCTCTGAACCCACTCTAGCAGCTCCACATTCTTCTTGTGCTGGGGAGATGAACGCAGTACTCCAAGTGAAGCTTCACAAAATCGGAGCAGAGGGGGACAATCACCTCCCTCCACCTGCTGGCCACTCTGGTGATGCAGCCAGGATGCAGTTGGCCTTCTGGGCTGCAAATTCACACTGCTGGCTCATGTCAAATTCTTGTCCTCCAGAACCCCCAAGTCCTTCTCTGCAGGGCTGCTCCCAATGAGCTCTTCTCACAGTCTGCGCTCGTGTCTGGGATTGCCCTGATCCAGGTGCAGCACCTTGCACTTGGACTTATTGAACCTCATTAGGTTCACATGGGCCCACTTTTCTAGCTTGTCCAGGTATAAAGTCCATGTATGAAAGTAAACAGTGGTTACATATCTATTTATTTATTTTAATTACAGGAACACATATAGAAAATCCATAACATTGTAGTGTACAAGGAAATATCTGCAATAAATATTTCCTTATTTCCCCTACTTCACTCACTTAACTTGACATATTGTATTGTCTATGCTGTAGTCAGTTGTATGCAGAGCTATCTAGAAGATGATGATGATATTCCCTGTTCCAAGCTTAGCTTATATGGTCCTTTTTTCTGGTCAAAACTCTTCAAAGCTGGAGGGCTATAGGTATCCATTTCCTTTTCCCAAATTTGACTGGAGTCAGAGTGATCTCTCCATGCTTTTTGCATGTTTAAAACATTAGCAAAATTTTCCCTTTCTTCCACCAACTATATTTTATGTTACAAACAGCAAATACCTTGCAATTTGATGGAGCAGTGTTAGGGAGGTGGAAAGAAGCACTCTGCAGCGGTCCCTTTCTCCTAAAAGAATGTGTGAAGCTAAAATTACTACTCTTTAGCTTGTATTCCCTGTGTGCAGGACAAACAGCTATAACCACAGGGTTAAAATAGGAATGGGATTCCACTCTAGCTACTGTAGCCAAACTAAGGGTAGGAAAGGATGAGAGGGTGCAGTAGTGCCTCTCTCTGGCCAAGCACAAGCTTTGTTTTAATCACTCAGATTGGTTTCTAGACAGGAACTACAGGGTCTACAGAAAGAAGGTAAATTTTTGCAAGGGAACATAAAAGTACATTAAAGGAAAATGAGCAGTGATGATGTGGCAGTGTGGAAGTGAGAGATTTCTTTCCTGAACATTTCACTCACCCTGTGTACAACTCTATTCTACAAAGCTATGTCAGACTATTCAAAGTCTTCGTGTGTTCAAGACAAGATTGGACAAATGAGTGGAAGAGAAATTCTTTATTCGAAACTTGGGAAATGCCAGAGCTGTGAGTAGGCTGGAGTCAAGGAGGTTATCAGGGAAGCAGTGTATGTGCCTGCTCTGTGCTTGCACTTTTTTTCTAGGTGTGAGTTCTGGCCACCGTCAGTGATGACTTACAAACTAGGGGAGTATTCAATCTGGTCTGTTATGAGAACGAAAAGGATTGGTGTTTTTCAACAAGCATCACTGTTCAGAAAGTTGCAAAGTGAGCTTCCAGTGAAAATGTCTGCCACCCTTTCTAGCAAAACAAGTACAGCTGTGATTGCAATTAGAACAAGCTACAAAACAAGCCAGGGAAGCACCATACAATCACTCTGGAAGCAGCCCAGTTTAGTTGGGAGTGAAAACCCAACTGTGCGTTCTTCCATAGAGGTGACAGGGAAGACTCAAACTGTTTCAGAAGTACTGGGCAAGATGGCCTTGGCATTCCCTTATCCACCATTTTCTGTGATTATGATGTGATTCTGTCCTCAGTTTCATTGGTGTCTAGACATCCTTTTAGCTACTTTATTATTATTTTTTATTTTTTCTCAAGTAACAAAGATATTTCACCTACAGGTAAAATCTCTATTATTCCCACATGTACTATTTATATATTTATTTTAGTCTATAGACACATCACAGTTCCACTAGATGGCAGCCGGGACCTTTATAGGTCTGATCCCACTGAAACCAGATTACAGTTTGAGAGTTCCCTTGGCACCTACCAATTAAGATGTTCTAATGAATGGATGAATTATTTCACCGTCTTTCCAGTGAGACTCATGGCAATCAGTACAGCACCAGTGGACTCCACTATCCATCCTACAGCCAGGATATTACACCTTTCTTTCCCCTTCTGCTTGCCCTAGATCCCTGAAACGATCATAGAGGCACCTGGAGGGCTGTCCGCAGAGTAGTACAATGTGTTTACACTAGACTTCCCTTTGTAGAGCAAGCCAAAAATGCCCCTGAGGAAAGCATCTCAACCAAGGATGCCCCTTCAATAGGTTCTCAGACTGCAAGTGTGGATCCAGCTGTGGCTGATGCTTTTATTCACCCCTGAGCATGGTCTGCAGGCTCCTGGACCACCAAAGATGACAAGAGCATCCTGCAAATTCTTTGCAAGGCCACCACTGGCTGGCGTCTAAGCACAATATATATCACTTTACATTCACAGCCACACTGGAGAACAGTCCGGGCCACAGTGAATTTCCATTCCACCCTATAGACATCTCCAGGCATGAAAGGAATACATTACAATCCCTCTGGGGACTGCCAAGACTCCTTGTATCGCTGGTGGTTGTGTCTGGGAGGATTCTGCAAGGCTATTCCCTCCCATTTGGGCAGATGATGGAGAAGCAAGCAGATGGCAAAGTTGACAAAGCAAAGGCTGAATCACTTGAATGCATCAATCAGTGCCTCAGAGCTAGTGTTTGGGAGCAAACAACTCCTGCCAGAAGCAGGACTCACTCAGGTCTACCCCACCAAACAGCAAGTGTGGATTTAGTACAAAAACCTGCACCACAGGTACAGCCAGTAGTGTTGCTGTAGTTGGACAGAGCTCAGTTCAAGCCATAAAATCCACCTTAAATGGCAAGGAAAAAAAAAAAAAAAATATATATATATATATTAACAGCTGACCTGGGCATAGTGTTGCAGGAGTTTGTCTGTTTACAGTGGATAGGAAACTACCTCATAGGTGTACCCATGGTGGCTCAGTCACCTGGCTGGGACAGCAGTGGATGAATTTGCATCCACATTTGTCAGGTCCAAAAATCACATGGTGCCCCTTTTTCTAGCTTTGTATCAAAATCTCACTAATCCCTTGTCTGTATTTTGTTTTACTAGTACATTTATGTTCTTTCAATAGATTTTAATGGATTTTAGAAATAAAAAATGTAGGCTTTTAGTGTGCTCTGTGTGGGTCGGTTTTGGTGACAGGGCTAGACCTGCAATGTGGGTGGATTCTGATTCTAGCGGGCAATTGTTTAATTGTGGAGTTCATTTTAAAAACATGTATTTTGGATGTTTGTGGGTAGATGCAGGAGAAAAAAGCAATAACAAGTAAATGTTATACCTAGATGAGTGTTAATAGAATTATTTTCCATGTCACCATCACAGATTACAAAGCTGTTGTATCTTCTGCAGGGGATTAAAAAAAGAAAATCCTTCAATTTCTGGCTGAAAAAAGTTTTTTTTTTACTTTCCTTCTGATACAGAAAAGGTTGCAACTATGAAGGTATTGGAAACATTAACTTACTTCATAACTTACTTACTTCATAACCAGGGCTAGATGGAAAATTTTGGAAATGTCAATGTTTTATTGAAACATGAAGGATTTTTGTTTGTTTGTTTGTTTGTTTGTTTTGCTTTTTTCCTACTTATTTTACAGTCTCTGTAACATTTCTTGGGGTTCTTGGATCCTTGTATAAAAGTCCACACTAGTTGTGGAAAACAACTGGACCTACTCACATGGTTAATGTGGCACACATGCTTAAATCTGTTCCCGGAACAGGGACTACTATATTAATTCAAAGAGCATGGTCCTTGTTTGCTTGTTTGTTTGTCTGTCTGCTTGTTTAGTTTATTTATTTTTTTTGTGTGTGTATCTTTGTTGATGTAAAAAATGGCTCTTGTAACTTTAAGAAGGAAATGCATACAACTACCAGCATGAAAAATAAAACACCTATCAACCTAAGAAGTGTAAAGTGTATCGTGGGGTTACCTTTTGATGACTTTTTTTTTTTTTTTTTTCCCCTGCTGAAGACGTGTGTGCTTTGGGATTTGGATGTCTTAGTAATGGGAGAATGAAGCTTTTATTTTTAGAGAAGCAATCCCAGTGGGATCATTTGGTCAGCTTCAGAGATGGAATTCATCTGACATTATTTAATCATCAAAAGGGTCGCTCCCTAAATCCAGGCCTGGTGACCTCATTTCTTTTTATAGTCACAAAAGATCGTTTTGAGATGTGATCTGTTTTAGATATTCTGCTTTAAGATGAGATGAATCTCACCGCAGATTTCCCACACTAGATCTAGACCATGGTTTATAAAGACTTTCCTTCTTCATCTCGGACTTCCCTCACTAGACCACGGTTTATAAAATGATCCCACTTGCATCAGCTGTACTGAAGTTTAACCAGATGATACCTCCCGCCATGCTCTTCTGCATACAAACATGTGGCAGCAAGTAGCGAGGATAGCCTGCCCTCACTGTGCTGAGGCTGTTGCTCACGAATCACTGCGCGGGACAGCCAATTTTGTCATGGACCAGCAAAGTGATAGCCCATCGCTCTCTGTAGTCTGCTCCTGGTATTGCAGAAGGTTTCCCGTTCATGCTAAAAATGAAGTTATAGCCCAGTCTTGGTTGAGAAAGTCAACAGATCTCCAGTGCCAGTATGGACTTATTGTAAGCATAAATACACCCTATGCCTTTCAATATCAAAATTTCTCTTTGAACTACCCAGCGAATCTCAAAGGTTTTAGGTTTGTTGTTTTTGTTTGTTTGTTTGTTTTCAGAACTTAAGCTAAGCAGGTGCTTGCCTGTTTTGCTGACATGTGGCTTTTGCTTTGTATTGCTGTTTCTGGCATTAGCCTGGATATGGGACATAATACGCTGAAGCAAAAAGGTACCTGCATTGTCTATCCTCATCCCTCAGCTTTTAATGCATGTTTTCCTGAGTACCCTTTCAGAAGCTTGGTAACAAAAGGAAAGTAGCTTTTCACTACTGGTCAGATTTTAATCTTGGTCTCTGCTTTAAAAGCTTTGGGAAAAAAAAATAGAGTAGCTTTTAATGAAGTAGCAACTACTGGAACACCAGTAATTTTCTTTCCTCCCAGAGACACAAAGGAGAATATAATTTAATTTGATTAATCCATGTCTCATATTTAAATTGTTGGGTTCTCTTATTTTTCCTCCATATATATATATATATATTTCTCTTTCTTTTCCCCCTACTTTCCTCTTGGCACTTGCACTTATCAGCTATTTGAAAACAATTCAGATGCTTTTAGCAGGAAGTGGTTACCTCTGTACCCAGCAAGAAAACTGCCGGAACATTGGTACCTCCACTTCTGATATGTAATGGAGGGGAACATTTGGTGAGTCATATAATGACACACTGAGACAAAAGGAAGCTAAATTCCTCTAATTTTTCTGCTCTTTGGCTTCACAGGTGACTGCTCAGGATTTGGTCATGTACTACATTTCTATCAGCACTCCACTTTTCTTTCTTTATAGCTACACATTTGAACAATGGCATTAAAATAGCAGAAAGAAAAAATGAAGTAATATGTTTCCATCAGAGCTGGCTGGAACATTTTTTAATGATTTCTTGGTTGGTTTTGGAGGTCAGTACATGTGCCAAAAATCCTTCCTGATTTCCTTCCTGATCCAAAAGATGTTTTGTACAGACTATTGATTTTGGAGAAGGATTTTTGAATTCATGCTGAAATGTTTCATCAGTCTGAAAAAGTAAAAAACAGACCCAAATATCAGACTATCTAAATACAATTTCCTTCCATGAAATAATTTTGAATATTTTACTTTTGCATCTTCCTTAGGGCTCTCACGAGCTACTGGAATAAGCATTTGCTTGATATAGCCTTGCTTATGCCATAGTGACTGTTCACAAACACAGGTTAATCTTAAACCATTTTAAAATATGGACCTGAAACTTAAATTCAAGGAAAAGACTTTTGGAGAAATATTCAGTTCTTCATTTTCTTTTCCTCAAGGGGAAAAAAATGGGCTTATATTTTAGCAGTATATAAAAATTGTACAGTGCATACACACACACTTTTTCCAGAATTGCCTCACTCAATACCTATGATGTTTTTTCCTATATAGAGATGCTTTCTTTCCTGTACTCATACAGCTCCACACAGCTTCACATCTTCAAAATTGCTGTTCCTCTGCACGTCTATTTACCTGAGCACTTACAAAATAGCTCCAGACAATGTAACCACTGGAAATATCTCAATAAAGAAATTGTAGCCAGAGGCTGTGACGGTATGCAGCATCAGCAGGAGGGGATATAGGCAACACTGGAATACAGTTTGATAAGAGATTCTCATAAAAATCTCAAACCAGCTTTTTTGGAGTGCTATAAAGCTTTTCTTTTTCTTTTTTTTTTTTTTAATGAGAAAAAAACAGGGCTTTTACCAGCAAAATAGGACGAACACCAGGTATCTGATTTCACACCGGGTAAACGTGCAGAGGAAAAGGCAGCAGGGTAGTGCCTAGCCTTTATGGTCAGTCTGTGTTTACCTTGTAAGTGAAGGAGTTGCAGGAATTGACATGTGCCAGGTGAAAACAAGATGTAAGATCCTGTTCCCAGGGGTGTGCACAACAAGGCAGCCAAGCACAGTGAGCAGTCATGAACTGCTGTGCTGGAGATGCTCAGCTGGGGAGCAGGTATCAGCCCCAGCAGCAGCTGACGACATGGGGTGGGTGCTGGTGAGGAGTTCCCTTCCACAAGGGATGACAATATGACCTAAAATACTGCCTGAGGTATGTCACCAAGACATCTAGGATAAAATCCAAGCCTGAAGAAAACTGCCTTTGCCTATTTGTGCATTGGAAACCACATGAATTAAATGCAAAGTTTCAGTTTTGAGCTTTCAGACAATGCTTGACATACAAATGAGATCAAGCTTAAGCCTTAGCCTCTTCGTGGTTATTGTCAGACTGAAAATATAGCTGGAAAAATACATGCTATTCTTCGTTTTGTAGGTGTGTAAATTTTAAAACGTCACCTAAGCCCTCCTGACTCATGCATTTCCCTTTCTGATTCTCTTTTCAATGTTCTGGCCAATTTAAATTAAAATTGTTAAACTTTGATAAGATAATCTGAAATAATTGAAACAATCATTAAAAAAAAATAAAATCCTGGATCAGAAATCCTGTTACATATAGTTGGGTTTCATCTGATCCAAAGCAAAGTGTGTATCACAGGCTTCCTTTGTAATCAACAGGCTATACAGGTAGCTCAAGATTATGGTTATTTTTTCCTAAGCAAAACATGTAAGACAGTGAGATGAAAAATGCTGCTGTCACAGTTCTTACTCACCAGTGGCTTTAAAAGGGTTCTACCACTAATTTAGATATTTAATTTTTAGGTATGTAATTTTAAATATCTAAATTACAGCATATGTATCCCAATTCAGGAATCAAAGTTTACTTCTGTCTCTACTGCCTATATTTATATGATTTGTTGTTGTTATTTTTTGTTGTTATTGTTGTTTTCACTAAACTTCAGCTGGAAGTGGGCCGAATGTTTTTCAACATCACATCAATCTCTGAAAAACAAGGCGCGTATGATAACGAGCATGAGAACGAAAGTTAAAGGAGAACAGACTAATGCGCAGAGGTACTTTGTGAGACATTGCAGATACAGAAGTAGGAAAAAACAAAACAAAACAACAACAAAACATTGGAAAGAAGGTAAGTGGCATTGCCCACAAAGGAGAATCAGAAGGTACAAATGCTACACATTAGACAGAAGGTCAAGGCGATTGCTCTGCATCAGGTGAAACAAAGGGAACTTCCTGAACAGTGTCAAAGCCTCTTCAATCGTCTCTCATTTGCCTCACTGCTCACTTGACAGTCCTCTGCAGAAGTCACGGGAGACAACCCTGAACACTTTCAACGTGTAAGATATTTAATTTATTCCTTTCCCTCCTAAGATGTTAGGACTTTGAAGAGGGGAACTCTGCTGCTGTATGCTCTGATTTTCTTTCCAGAGAACAAACTAAAAATATCAGTTGGATCTGAAATATGGTCCTTAGAAGTGATTTTTCGTATCTGCTCTTCAATACAGCTCTGCTTGGACAGTGTTGATCAGAAGAAGTTTTACATTTTTTACATTAAAAAGATAAACAAAAAAAAAAAGAAGAAAAAAAAAACAACCTTATCAACTCTTCTCATATTTCTTCAAGATTTCAGTTTCAAAATATATACAAAAAAGTGTCAGATTTGCAGCTCTGTGGCTTCTATTTTGCTCCACACTGAAGCTGCCTTAGGGCAAGCTTTTTTCTTAGTAGCTTTCAAACGTATTTCAAGTATGAACTGTATTGAACCATATTCATGTAATTTGCATATGCATTTCAAACACATTGGGTAGGACATGCCTTAGACAATTTAAGATTAGACTTCTAAATCTCCACTAGTCAAAAAAGGCTGCAGGGATAGATGAGGAGAGAAGAAGGCATCTTCCAGCAGTTCTGACCTTAGGTGTAGCATCCTGAAAAGAAAGAAATTGTGCTTTGGAGATGCCTGTGTCTCTAAGCTCATAAATGCAACCAAGTGGACGCCTGTGTCAGACCAAGAGAACCAATCTTTAAATAATTTGTTAAAGGAGATGGAGAATAATTCTGTCTTCCTGCATTCTAGTGCTGCAGAGAATTTTCTTCTTACTAATCCATTAATAATAATTTGTACTTAATAGCACTTATATCGAGCTTCATAGAGTGTAAATGTTCTTATATTATCTAGAAATGGGACTACTATCAGCTAAACCTAACCGTGCAAAATTCATACACAAACATCAAGATTAAAATATTTACAAATAGATGTGTTCACAAATACCACACAGGAGCTGCATGAAACCTGTGGCCTGACAAGAAGTGTGAGTGGAGTTATGTGTCACGGGGGGAGCTAAGTAGGTGGTGTCTAAAGATGTGATTCAGTTGCCCAAGTATAGCCATCTATTACACAAATATTATATAAGATGCTCATCATATGAGATGCTTTAGGGTTTCCAGAACAGTTTTATGGGACTGATTGATGGGACCTAGGTCAGAAAACAGACAACTAACTGTTCTGGAATATTTTTAATTTGCACAAGCAGCTGACTTGAGCCCTACAATTATCCACAGTGTTTTCATGCTGGTGACTAGCTAAGCTCCACCATGCCCCTCTCACTCCTCCTAAAAAAACAGGGGAAGAATACATGATGAATAAAAAACTCATATATTGAGATAAGGAAAGGGACAACCCTCTCCAGTTACTGTCATGGGCAAAAAAAGACTCAGCATAAGGGAGATTAATATAATTTATTACCTATCACGAGCAGACCAGAACAGTGAGAAACTAAAAGCAAACTAAAAACACCCTCCTCCTCATATGCCCTCTTCTCCTTCCTCCCTATGAGCAGCACAGGGGAATGGGGCTGCGGTCAGTCCCTGACGCTTCATCCCCGCCGCTCCCTCACGGTCCCTCTCTGCCCCTGCTCCACGCGGGGTCCCTCCCACGGGATGCCGTCCTTCCCCAACTGAGCCTGCGGGGGCTGCCCACAGGCAGCAGCTCTTCAAGACCTGCTCCCACACGGCTCCGTACCACGGGGTCCGTCCCCCAGGAGCAAACTGCTCCAGCACGGGTCCCCCACGGGCGGCAGCTCCCCCCAGACCCCCTGCTCCTGCGGGGGCTCCTCTCCACGGGCTGCAGCTCCGGCCCGGGGCCTGCTCCTGCGGGGGCTCTCCACGGGCCGCAGCCTCCTCCAGGCCACATCCACCTGCTCCACCGGGGGCTCCTCCACGGGCTGCAGCGTGGAGATCTGCTCCATGTGGGACCCGTGGGCTGCAGGGGGACAGCCTGCTCCACCAGGGGCCTCTCCACAGGCCGCAGGGGAATCGTGCTGCGTGCCTGGAGCACCTCCTGCCCTCCTGCTGCACTCACCTTGGGGGCTGCAGGGCTGCTTCTCTCACATTTCTCTCTCCTCTCTCCCAGCTGCTGTAGCACAGCAGTTTCTTTCCCATCCTTAAATCTGCTCTCCCAGAGGCCCAACCAGCACCACTCACTGCTCGGCTCTGGCTAGCAGTGGGTCCCTTTTGGAGCTGGTTGGAGCTGGCTGTGACAGATCAGAGGCCACACCTGCAGCTTCTCACTGCTAAAACCTTGCCATGTAAACCCAGTCCACTAGCATGTACTGTGGACACTTATATGTAGATGTCTGTATTTAGATCTAAATCCTACCTCTAGAAGTAAGATTAATGTCAAGGACTTGATCTGGTTGTCTACACAGAGGCCTCTGTGTCACTTGAGATGCCTTGGATTACTCAAGGTGGTAGACATGAACCAGTTATTAGATGCCCAGGGGAGTAAGAGTTTAGTGAGGAAGATGGAAGACTTAACACAGTTTTCACAAGCTGCCAGAGAGTATGACAGCTTGTTCTTTGGATCATACTGACTTAGATATAATTACCATTCTCGATCACTAATTTAGGTGTTTGGTCTTTTTTTTGATCTCCTGGTTAATTCTGAAAACTTCATCCTAGGAGAGACTGAAATTACTGACTGGGACTATTGCCCCCTTGCTGGATGACAAAGATGTAGGTGTTTGTGATCTCCAGCCATGCCATAGGATAAGGCAGGGCTCAACCAACTGAGCTGAATGGGATCTGTAAGGACTTTTCCAATGGTATTGTTGCTACTATGGAAACACGTTTTTCTGTTGTTACAGATGAGAAAATATAATTTTATTTTTAATGTCTTTCTGGAGGTTAGAAGCAACAAGCAAGACTTCATTCTAGTCTCTCACTCTCAAGAGGATGAAGATGAAAGCATTTCAGAGACTGAGGAAAAGCAAAGACTGAGAGAATAAGAGAAGCAGAAGTTGAAACATCAGAATCTTGTTTTATGAGGTATTCCATTTAAAATCCGTGCAAACAAAATGCAGCTTTGTAAGGGAACTTAACATAAACCCAAACACTGATGACAATGCTTAGACAATGAAGGCAAGCTGTTTAATTATGCATGCAAATTGCAGAAGAATTAATCAAAATTCATGGTCCCTTAGAGCATCACTGCAGTGTCTAGTCCTCTTAAATGACAGAGGGACTGAATCCGAAAATATTCTTTGTTTGTATTCGTGCATAGGTGGTGGGAGAGATTTTTCAAAGGTTCATAATTGGTTTTGATGCATAAATCAGACTGTGTAGCAATTAAACTAATACTGCTAATTGCTGTGGACAGGCTTAAAACCTTCCATTTATATTGCATTGCAAAATTTAGACACTGCTTCAGGGAAGGCTGTGGGAAATGGGAGTAGGATGATTATGTGCAGGAGGCCTTCATAGTTATAAAAGAGGACTTAGTGAGTGATGAAAATAAATTAGTCCAAACAAAACAAGTAAGCAGCTGAAGTTCTTTTACCTTCCATTAGCTACTTGGAAACTAGAAATCAAATCTAAGCTCGTTGTGTCAATACTCTATAGTGAATAAAATGAAATACAATGAAATAAAATCTAGAATTTCCCACATGTATTTCATCTAATCTCTGTTAGTCGCACCTTAAGGGAGATTGAGTTGACATCTGGAAGTGTCTGTATGTCTCCACTGACTATAGAGGCAGCTTAAAAATGTTACCTGCAAAAGACACTTAGCTTTTAGATGAATTGAATTCCATCTCGTCTGTCTGCCTGAACCAACATGATAGATGTTCCCAAAGTTATTGTTAACCCACAAGTGCAGTTTGTAGTGCATGAAAATGGCACATTCACAGAATGTGATTTCCTCTAGATACTGGAGAGTACAAATGCAGAAATGAAGAGGACTTCAGGTTTATGAATTGCTTTCATTTTCAGTTGATTGATATTTTGTTTCTGAGCATTCACAGACCTTAAATTTCTATTTCCTTTCATAAAGAAACCCTTACACCACATCTAGATTGAGAGTGCTCCAGAAGCTGGGGAAGTCTGTCTGTGAAGGACCACGAACAGAAGATATATACATTATTTATTTTCCCCTGGGTAAGGGTATGAACCAGATTAATTACTTTTCCTGAGCAACTGCTGGCAGGTTGACCCCAGCTATTATTATAATCATTAAGGTTGAGAGGAAGATAATCAATCAGTCAGTTTGTAAGACTTGTAATTTTGGCATCTGAAACAATCAAGGAGCAGCAGATCTATTCATCTGCCTGCCTGTCTGCCTATCTACCTATTCATGTCTTCTACATAGCAAAATGTCTGTCTATCTATCTACCGATCTATCTATCTACCTACCTACCTTCCTACTACCTACCTACTTATCATCTCCTATTAAACATTGTTTTGTAAGGCTAATTTCAGCTAATAACAACATGGAACTGTTCAGACCAGTTGAGCATCAGGAGTTTCCTTTGCCTGATGGGTCAGCCTAGTATTCCTCACTTTAAAGTGAAGGTGGCATGGAAATGAAAACAATGAAGATGAACATGAGAACAATTAATATTCAGATGATCTGGAGCAGGGACAGTTGAAAGATTCAACTTTCTCTCTTTCCATCTCCAAAAGATTTTGCATATTAAAGTTAAGCATTTTATTTTATTTTTGTCATGTAATTAATCAGGACTTAATTACAGATCCAACCATTAATATATATCATTGTCAACAGCTGTTTTCATTAATATATTGCATAAATCGTCTCTCTACTTATTAATCAAGTGGATGGAGCCCTGCTCTGATGGGTGCTTACCCATCCTACCACATTTCTTCTGGCACTCATGTTAGACCTGTTGTCTTCAAGATTGCTATTTATGGGGAAAAAAAAAACAGTCCTCAGTGTAATGGTGATCAAAGAGCAGAAAGAAAAACTCAATGATTGTACACATTCTGAAATGTCAGAAAAGCTTTCCATTGCTTCTGTAAATCAACCATATCTCTGTTAAGCACCTTCCAAGTAGTCTAAAAAAAAAACACCAACAAACAATTTATTTGCTCTGTGGTGTTAAAGTGATTGAGGACAGTACGGAAGGAATAATAACATGATTTTGTAAGCTCGCATAAACATGAAATTTCAAATTATAAAGACTCTCCAAAATGATTATTGTGCATTTTGAATCATGTATCAATAACAAGTAATTCAGCTGTCTCTGTTTTGAAGCTCTCTGCACAGCCTGTGTTCTGATTTTCTTCAATTTTTCTCTCAGTGAATTCCATGTCCTGATAGACAAGCTCTCTAGTTTTTCATTGCCGCTAAGCACAAAACCAAAAGATATTGAAATATAGTTTGAAAGGGCCTCAAGAGGTTGTCTAGTTTATATTCTTACATCAAGACAGGCCTTGCTTACCTAAATAATTATTTTAGATATTTATACAGTCTGCTTTTCAGGAAATCCAGAAATGAAAATATTGTAATCTGTCTGGAGGCCCTTCTTACTAGCAGGCTTTATAACTAATGCCATTGTAACTACCTGAAACAATTCCTGTTGAGATTTAAGTCCTTTTCTTTTTGTTTTATCCAGAGTAGAGGCAAACATGAATGTACACCTTTCCTTTTGACAAGTACAACTTAAAAGACTGTTATGTGGGGATTGTAATTACAAGGGAATAAAAATTCTTTCTCTTGCTTTATAAAAGCTTCCTTCTCAGAGGGTGTTATATAGATTTGGAAAATCCTGTAAGTCAAGATACCAAATGCCAGAGAGAGAAACACAGCACAGAGGGACAAACAAACAAACAAACAAAAAACTGACAAAAAAAAACCACACCCACGAACAAAACCAACAAAATCTAAATAAAATACTACAGTATAATGCACTTCTTTTTTAATCAGCTGTGCATGAATGATGGAAAATAAAGTTGACAAAACCTGGGAGTTTCACATGTATTTTTTTCTGTTTCTTCCTAGGTTTTTCCATAAATATAAAACAGTTTATTATGCTTCTTCATGCTTAACAAAATGATTTACATAGATATGTTAATTTATTACAGTTAATTTTATTGTCAGAGTTCTCCATTCAGGTCACTTAAATAAACAATGTACTTAAAATATTTTGCCAGAAGTCCTACTTAGTAATTGTGCAATTTACCTCACCTAATTGTAAATATTTAATATATAGTTACATCTGTTAGCTTAGTCTAGTCTCCCATTTTTAAATCACCACTGGAGAGAAACAGACAACTACAGAGGACATTTTTGTCTTAGCATTAGACAATTCATTATGTTGTGTTATTTCTCTCCAGTGAATATAAAGGGACCCCAGGATGACTACCTCAGGCTTTGTCAAGTAACCTGCCCACATTAGAGTAAGTCTCACATAAGAATAGAAAGAGCAATGTGGACACAAACTAAATTAAATGTAGTGAGTCGTTTCAACCAAGAAAGATGGAATCAAAAAGAGATTTACCCCAAAATATGCCACGGTTCAATGTCAGAGCCAAGAGTTAAATTCAGCTCTCCAGAGAATCATCCTGTTACAATACAGAGCCACAACAAATCGTCAGTCCCTGGCAGTATGATTAGTTGTTTTTCCAGAGTAAAAAAAGTGAGGTGTGATGAAGCAAGATGAGAATTAGATGCTAGTGCTAAGTATAAGACCTCAAGAGCAGTTTCCAAAAAGAAAACAGAAAGTGACTAGGTCAGCATAACAAATGTTCTCTAAAATCTTATTTGTCTCAAATATTTTTTCATCTGTCACATTGCCTTCCTTCAGTACTCATAAGATGAGAAATCGTGTAGCCCTCACTGTAATAGATTCTCAGGATAATATACTGTCTGAAAGTTGTGGTCTGGAATACACAGATCAAGACCTTCGGTGCTCACATCCTATCCCACTCGTAGATATCAGCAGCCATTATCTCAAAATTAGACTGACCTTTTGTTTGTGTTCTGTTTGAAAAGGAAACTGTTCAACTCTGAAGAGGTTAATGGTCTGCAAATATTTTGCCAGCTGAAAGCAGTCATGCTGTATTTCTGGACTCTAGAAATGGCAACTTGTCTACATGTATTTATCATGTCCAAGCCCCCATTACTGTCAGTGGAGATGTATAGTTTGATTCAGTTGTGATAGTGTAAGTGTCCAGTGATAGGATCCCCTAGGATGTCTCAGTCAGCCATGCTTTGACTCAATGGTAGGCCCAAGCAACCAACAGGAAACCAAAACCAGCCTGCTGTGGTAGGTGCTAAATGACAGAATACATATAAAATAGTACCTAATGCTTATAGTTAGGTGACTGAACCAAGTCTGATAGTCAAGAGAGTTACTCATCTGATCCTAACTCACTGGCCTACACCCGGGAATGGAATAGCTCTTCAGGCTCCACAGTATTGATCACACCTTCATTGACCTTAATGAACAGTTGAGACACTGCGCACATGGAACCATAGAGTCATGTAGATATCTGCGTTTAGACAGCTGTGTGTTTTAATCTACAAAATGAGTGGGAAATAACCTATTGAGAGCAGCCCTTGTGAACTGAGAGCAGCCCTGACGGAGAAGGCCCTGGGGATGTGGGTTGATGGAAAACTGAACATGAGCTGGCAATATGCGCCTGCAGCCCAGAAAGCCAACCATATCCTGCTCTGCTCTTGTGAGACTCCATCTGGAGCCCTGTCTTCAGCTCTGGAGCCCCCAGCACCAGAAGGACAGAGACCTGTTGGAGTGAGTCCAGAAGAAGCCATGAGGATGCTCAGAGGCCGGAGCACCTCTGCTGTGGAGCCAGGCTGAGGGAGTTGGGGTTGCTCAGCCTGGAGAGGAGAAGGCTCCGGGGAGACCTCACAGCGGCCTGCCAGGGCCTAAAGGGGGCTGCAGGAGAGCTGGGGAGGGACTCCTGGTCAGGGGGTGTGGTGGTAGGACAAAGGGGAATGGCTTTAAACTGAAAGAGGGTAGATTTAGATTAGATGTTAGGAGGAAATTCTTCACTCAGGGGGCATTGAGGCCTTGGCGCAGGCTGCCCAGAGGAGCTGTGGCTGCCCCATCCCTGGCAGTGCCCAAGGCCAGGCTGGATGGGGCTGGGGGCAGCCTGGAATGGTGCGAGGGGTCCCTGCCCATGGCAGGGGCATTGGAACTAGATGACCTTTAAGGTCTGTTCCAATCCAAACTATTCTGTGATTCTATGAATTTATGCTTCTATGATTCATTTTAAGTATCCAGAAAGTGCTTAGTATGCAGTGGATAAACTAACGTATGTTTTTAACAAGAAAGATTGCTCGTTGTTTGAAAGAAAGGGATCTCTGCTTGCACAAGAAAAAATGTTTCATAGAAGGCCCACTCTGAATAGTATTCACATAACCTTCTGGCAGCTGGATTAGTTATTTACCAGGTTATTTAACTGTCACCCAGACTGAAATCATTACTTTGTGAAGCAGCTTATCAAATATCTAAGAAGTTACTGAGATAATCCACACTGATTATCCACCAGCAGTTTCTCACTGCAGCAGAAAAAGGTATATAAGAAAATGTACACATAAGTTTTACTTAAAATTTCTTTCCTGCTCCTTCTGGCAATGGATCCATTTACATTTTGTCTGTTTCCAGATAAGCATTTCAGAATCTGATCTTTTAATCTGTAAAAGAACAAAGTGTTTCGTGAAATTAATCTGAGATTTAACTCAGTGGATAGAGAAAATTCTGGTGAGTTTCCTCCCAGTAGTTAGTGATTCTTTGAGAACTGAAGTTATTAAGATAAAGATACTTAAGTATAAGAAACACTACCTTCCATTAAAGGCAGCACTTACTTTAAATTTGTTAAGGCTCACTATAATTTCAATTAGTACTTTTGAATTTCTGTACACGCACAAAATTCTGGGAAATATGATCAGGAAGTAACTTAGGATAATTCAGTGATGATATCATTGTATCATTTCATATGTACATCGATGAATGGTGCCCGTATTCATAAAACTGGAATCTCAGCTAGCATTTCAGATTTGTGGCTGTCATGATACGGTGCAGTCCTGGAGGAGTGAGGGGAGTAAGGGACTGTCATATGTGGGATGACTCATTGGGATGGGTCACGGTATCTGATAGCGTTGCTACAATATGCATTTCTGCCTGAGCTTACTTTTTTATTATATTCACATTTGCAAATTCCTTTCTGCCTTTCTACAGGTAAAGACCTAAAGATTATAATTATTATTAGTGTGAGTATTGCACAAAGGAAACAGTGAGAACCTGCCTACTATTCTTAAAATAGATACCGAATCGTTGTCATTGGCATTCCTTTTGTTTGTGCAGAAGCCACAGGGTGTAATATTCTCTTCGTGTTGGCAGTTCTTGAGCAGCATGTAAGAGAGCAAGAGCTCAGCTTATACAGACTCTGTATAAATTGACACCAACATCTGTTGCTGATCTGATAGATGTGGGGGAATGGAATAGAATAGAATAGAATAGAATAGAATAGAATAGAATAGAATAGAATAGAATAGAATAGAATAGAATAGAATAGAATAGAATAGAATAGAATAGAATAGAATAGGCAACAGTATTGTTCTGTTGGAAGGGACATTCAGTGTTTATCTAGACCAACTGCCTGTCCCCTTCATCGCTAACCAAAAGTTAAAGCATGTTATTGAGGGCATTGTCCAAATGGCACTTAAACACTGTCAGGCATGGGGCATCAACCACCTCTCTAGGAAGCCTGTTTCAGTGTTTAACCACCCACACAGTAAAGAAATTTTTCCTTATATCTTATCCGTTATTTATCATTGGCCGCAGCATAACAGCATTCAGTTTCCAGGGGCTTTCTGCAAATACCAGCTTGAGCCCCTGCCCAGAAATCAAGAAGCTAAATCCAACTCCCTGAGTAGTTAATGAGCTCCAGTCTTAAATTATGAATCAAATGTCTTGACAAAACAGCACTTGAGGGAGATAGGAGAAAATAAGAAGGGAGAAATGAGAGCATGCAGTAAGGAACTGCCCCTTCCACAGAATACGTCAATAACCATATAAAATTATCTGATTTTCTGATGAGGTGACTAGAAGAGGAACTAACTAATCTCCATCTCTTTTGTAACACCTTTTGTAGGTTGGTGTGCCAAATTCTGGAGGTCTCTTACAGTCCTGGAGACCAGCAGGGCCTCATCAAGCTACATCTAACCCTGCGTGCAGATCTGCTGGCAAAAACACTACAGCTAACCATTCCCCTGGCTTTCTCAGTTGCCTCCAGGCACCATCATCTGCCTCTCTATCTGCTTAGCAGATTACTGCTCAGCAGAAATACTCAGGCCTATGTATTGTAAAACAATCTCTGGTATTATTATGCATTATTATTTATGTACTGTAAAACAATCCCTTGGCTCCAGTTTAGCATTTAGTATGTTTATGCTACAAGCTATGTAATGTAGAGTTTGACTAGACTCATACAAAGATAGTTTGTTCAGACTTGTAATAGTAATCATAACTTTTTGTAATAGTAATAATAACTTTTTGTTAACTGTAGGGTGTCCCTAAGTTTTGAGGGCTAAACTCCCCTCACATGAAAAAACATAAAGTGTAAATAAACAATTTTTTAAAGACATTCCAACTAGTTCTGCTTAACTACCTTTATTTCCATCGGGACCAATAAGACACTACTGCTATCCAAACTTAGTTCTTTTGAGCATTGTGGGAGGTACTAGTTTTCTTTAAGACCTCAGCAAGGTCTTCAAGTCAAAATATGAAAGAAACCATCAGTACATGAAGTAGGAGAGTTAAGTTACATTTCAGTGAAGCATTACCCATGAAGCATAAAACTAAAAATAATTAAGTCTCTGATCCCACAAATCAGAATTTGTCCTGGGCAATATGTGCATGGCTGCATTCTGAGATATTAAAATGTAACCGAAGAGCATCTAGCTCTTAAGATTTTCAGAAGTGAAACCTTCAGATTAGGGACCATCCAGTAGGTCGTGTACTACATTAAGATTCAGCAGACAAGTTCAGTCCTGCAGTCCGCTGCACACTTCTTGTGTGAGACTTAATAAATCACCTTGGGTCAGATCTGTGAAGGCGGATAATGTGTCACAGTGCAACTTGTTACAGTGCTGTCAGCCAAGCTGCTGAACAGAATTCACAGCGTCCAAGGCAGAGTTAGGGGCAAAAGGAGGACATCTGAAAAAGCCACTTCTGTCAATAGGATGCTGGCTGGGCTGGGCAATAAGAAATGCAAAAAAGGAGGTTGTATCTTGAATTTTACAACTTTGGATTATTTTATTATATTTTATTTTATTTTATTTTATTATATTTTATTTTATTTTATTTATTTTATTTTATTTTATTTTATTTTATTATTTTTTCCCTACTGCAGGGAGCTGCCTTTTCCTCCTAGGAGATTCACAGCCTGACGCACACTCCCAGAATTAGATAACACAATCTCAAAACAAAGAATATGTGAAAAAGGGATTCTTTTCTTCTGTGAAGGGAATGCTGCCTCCCTATACCTGGGAAGATGCTTGGCAGAACCATCCCCTCCACAGTGAGAGATCTCGGTGTATTTCCAGAGATTAAGCCCACACACAGGGTTCTCCAACAAACAGAAATCTGCTGCTGTGGACTTGTGTAGTGTGTGTGTGGGGTGGATGTTTTCACTGTCTCCTTAAGCCGCTCTACTTTGCATGAAATAATTCAGGATGAATTGGACCACTGAGAGCGAGAAAGATTAGTAAATGTAATTTTGAACCCCAGAGGCTAGTCACTTACTGGAGGGAAGGGAGCTAGAATTCAGTCCCACTTCCAATTAATGTAAATAATGTATGCATTTATCGGAGCATGGTGTAAATGCAGCTTCCTGTCTCCTGGGTACACGTGCTAACTGCAAATCCCACTCCTTTCTCTAGCTCAGGTAACTGTTAATTAGCATGGAAAAGAGGAAAAAAAAAAACACAACAGAAACGAAACTGGCAGGAAGATTACAGAACCCACTGGACTACAGCCTAAGGTTAGGACATACTTATGTAGGCTTAGCTGTGCTGTCCTTGGTTAAGAGACAGACTTAAAATCTTTGACCATTGGATAAAAAAAAAAAAATCTAAGAAACAAAACCACAACACCTTCCCCCCAGCCCCACCCCCAACAATCTATTGGAGAAAAAGAGGGGAAAAAAAAAAAAAAGGAAAGAAAAAGAACAGTTCAATTTGATGAGCCTGCAATTGGTGCAAAAGCTTTTTATATGCCTCAACTAGATTTAGAGAAATGATTGGTTTTTAAGCCCTGACAGCACATAAATATGAATTACATGCTTAGCTGCTCCGTGCCATCAAAATGTACGTGGTTCTGGGCATACCCCGAAGGAAACATTTATCTGCTCATGGAAGCTGACTGGTGGAAGTGCAATCGCTTAAGGAACCGTTTCTGTTAATGTGAAGGTTGCTGTTGATCGTTGCCCACTTCTTTTTTCCTGCTGTAAAAACTGCATGTTTGGGGACGAGCTACCTGTCTGATTTTGAACATGAAGAATGTTTTTTATAAGATAAAGTGTAGACATTTATAGCATAGATATCTATATTTGACCCAGTGGCTTTGACTCCCTCCCCATTAATGCATTTTTTCCTTAATATAGAAAGTATGAAGATCTGAGAGAAATTATTTGTGACTAGCAAAAAAGAAGTTAATTGTTTTTAAAGGAGTTATATATACATATATATATAAAATGAATGCTGCCAGAGAATAATATGATTTAGTGACACTTTTTTTGGGTGAGATTAAGAAATTTATATCCTGAAAAAAATAGATCTTTAAAAAAAAAAAGAAAACACAATTTTCATATGAGTTCTGGCCAATAGTTTCCAAGAAATTTTATTCCATATTTTGGCATGTGGTGCTGTCATTTACATCTCAACACAGAGCTTGCATGGCATCATGGTTCAGCTTTGGCAGTATGTTAAAGCATCGTCATGGGGTTGCCACTGTGAAGCTTGGGTACTGTGAAGAACTACCACTGCAGCGAAGAGGTAAAACTGCAATAGACTGCAACTGTATTAACTTATCTATTTTACAATACACGGCACAATTGATAAGCAGGATATGCATGATCCGCCACTACTTCTTGGTTGAAGGACAGTATCATTTGCTTACCCATCTTCATGAAAAAAAAATGGTTCAAAAAGGATCAGGGCAAGAGAATTTACATTTATATCCTAGAAATTAGAAACATTAATGTAGCTAAGTCTATTTTTTTTCTTTATACAGTCCTGTAACATGTCAAAGGTGGTTTAGAAGAGAGGCTATTAAGTCATGTGATGGTCTAACGCTTTCAGGTGTCAGAGGAAAATGAATATAGCCTTGTGGTTACTGTCAGATGGCTCTTTAAAATAGCTCAGCTACTACTGTCAAAAAGCTATTACATGTTATTTATCTTAAGAGTGATGGAGCTCAATTAAAGACCTTGATATATTCCTGCTCCTTTTTACACAGACTGTCACCAGCAAGCTCCTCAACATCCATTTACCTGACTTTTTTTAAGACCTTACCCTTCTGATTCTGAGTGAATATTAAAATAATGTTCTGCTATCTGGTTTCAAGCAATCTTCAGAGACAAAAACTGTAGCAGAAAACGTGTGGCTAAAAATGCCACGGCATTCGATTAAATGAACAAGATATGCATTGCAGGCTTGATAATTTGTTTGCAGCAACCCTCCATTTCAATTACTATCCCTTGGATGCTATCAAATGTAATAACGTTTTAGAGGAAATCCCCCAATCCATCATTTTATCTTTCTTCCCAAAGCCTTTAAAAGCTTTTATTGAATTGTTAAAGTTAAAATTTTAAGACCTTGAAATGAGAATGAAAGGAAATGTCTTCCTTGAAAAGGAGGGACAGATCACTAATTGCAGAAGCTATGCTGCTGTCTATTTTTAGGTATGAAGTTCATGTCCTCTAACTTAATGCTCCAGACTCAGACACCGAAATTTAGGTGTTACAGTCTAGATATCCACATATGAGTAAAGCTGCTCTCCCCCTCCCAGGGACATTTCCTGCTGCTGGGGCTGGTTTTGCTCCCTTCTTCAACTGAAATAGCACAGGACAGGTGGGAAAGATCACCAGGAGGAAGAAAGCAGACCCATCAGCTGTGGAAGAATGCTTTCCCTCAAGTCCCAGGTCTAAGGTGTACTCTCAAGGCACCCTCTTCCAAGCCTAAAAGCAGAGTCTGTGGCATGCAGACACAGTTTGGGAGGGCGTAAGGCATCTGGGCATGCACAAGTCCAAGGAATGAAAGAGGGACACCTTCAAGGGTGGTGAGGGAAGAGGTGGAATTCACTCAGAGGGCTCCTGTCTGTCTTCTTGGCAAGGTCATGATGATCAAAGAAGGTTCCTGAACAGTAGTTCCTGAGCAGGCTGGATGGGGCTTTGGGCAACATGGTATAGAGGAAGCTGTCCCCTGTCCATGGCATGGGGATGGGAATAGGATGATCTTTAAGGTCCCTTCCAACCCTAACCATTTTGTGATTACATGATTCAAACACCCAGCCTTGTGCACTCAAAGACAGCTGTACTCCAGGACAGAGACTCCACAGCCTTCTGGACACCGGTTCTGACTGAGCACCCTTGTAGGGACAATCTTTTCCTTTTTGCTAGCTGGTCTGTCTCCACCTGCAAGCGTGGCCCTGGTGCCACTCACCTTTCTGCCACGGAGCACCTCAGAGAAGGAACAGGCACCATCTTCTCTACTCCCCCTTCCCAGCAGGCAGCTGGAGGCAGCTGTCAGCTCCACCCCTGAGCCTTCTCTCCTTCTTGCTGACGAGAGTTGTTTCCTCAGCCTGCCCTTGTATGCCATGTGCTCCGGCCTCTCACTACCTCCAGTGCTGTGAGCTGGGCCCACTCCACAGCCATCGGGATCTTTACCGGGGTGACCAGAACGGGCCTCCAGAGTCCAGGGGCAGTTGCAGAAATGACACCAAATAAGAGAGGAAAGTGCTTTCACCAGTTGTTTATTCTTATTGTGGTTGTTGTTGCAATGTCTTTCTTTCTTATTTTTATTGGGATTATTCTATCCATTTGTTGCCCAGTCTTGGGAAGAACTGGTAGCCAAGCATCTTGAATGGACTTTATGTTGCACTCCTGTGCTTCCTCCTGGCAGACCTGAAGGCTTGTGACAGCTGTCTGCGTCATCATTTTGAGTGATCTGCTGCTTTTCTCTGTGCACCGCCATGCAGGGCACAGCTTCGTCTTCAAGCACTTGTTGGGCAGCCTTCTTGTCCTCACACCGAGACACCCCATGCCCAGCATGGCCTTTGGAGGGCTTCTCCTGCCACCCTGGTGCAGCAGCCCAAAGGAAGCGAAGTGCGTTCTTGCCCACTGCCTCGGACTCCGTGCAGGAGAGATGACACTTCTGCACAAGAGGTGGGGATGATGGGCAGGGGGCGTGAGGAGAGGCCGTCGTGCAGGCAATCCTGCTAGATGGTAAATGGATGGCCTCTCCCTCCAAGTTGTGGAGGCAGAGGCAGGGCCGGGAGTAAGGAACAGGCCGGGCGGTTCTGCGATGACGATGTTGTGGTCTCGCAGGTGGGAGCCCTGGCACGATGACATTGTGCCATATCAGATGGGTTGGAGGTAGATCCACCTCCATTGGCTCTTCGGCCTCCACCTCCATGGGCTCCACACCGTCTGCCGCGGCCGCTCCCCCTGCGCTCGCACTCCTCCACCTCCACTTCTGCTTGGGTTCAATCACCCACCTCGCCATGGTCCCATGAAGGTGTGGGCAGCTGTCATCCCAGGACCTCTTAAGGCCAACCATGGCTGGCAGTCGCTAGAGGGCCTGGGAGATCAGCGAGTGGTGGGCCAGGTGCAGGGGTTTTTATAGGCCCCAGGACAAAGCAGGGGAGCAGAATCCACAGTGACATCAGGAAGCTTCTGTGATGGCGCACCATGCCCCAGGCCCAACATGGCTGTGTTGGGAGGGGGCTTGTGTGGCCTGAAAGAGGCCCTCATGTGGAAGGAGGACGACGGTCAGGGGGGCTGAGGGCCCCTTACCTGGGGGTGGCTCTCCCTTGCCGTTTTGCTTGTCAGAGAGACAGGCTGTCCCTTGGGCACAGGGTCTGTCCTCCACCTCCACTTCTGATTGCCTTCCATCAACCGCTCAGTCCCATGGAGCTGTTCCCCCAGGACCTCTCAGGTCTGGAGTTGCACTGTGTTACTCCCACAGTAAACATGATTTTATTCTCTCCTCATCAGATTGAACTTGCTGTGTTGCAGTTTGCACCCATTGCTTCTCACCTTGTCGCTGGGCACCACCAAAAAGAGTCCAGAGGACAACAGGAGTCTTATCAATATAGCGAGAAGATCCCCTCTCAGCCTTTTCTTCTCCAGGCTAAACAAGCTGAGCTCCCTCAGCCTTTCCTCCTAAGAGAGATGCTCGGCTCTCCTAATCATCTTTGTAGCTCTCTGCTGGACTCTCTGCAGGAGCTTCAGGTCTCTATTGTACTGGGCAGTCCAGCACTGGACATGTCCCTCCAGATGTGGCCTTACCAGGGCTGAGTAGAGGGGCAGGATCACTTCACCTGACATGCTGGCAACACTCATCCCAGCACACCCCAGGATCCAACTTGCCTTCTTGGCAGGAGAAGTCAGGAGGTCCTTGTGATGGTATCTCCCCTGATGATGGTATCTCCCCTGACAATGGTATCTTCCCTAACATCCCCTCTCTCTTAAGCCAATTTATATTATTTCTGTATTTTAGGTGGAGCTTGAGTGGCTCTGGTCAAGCGTATCTTAGTTATGACTGGTGAAAAGTTTTCTTGCCTTTGTTTAAAGGTATAGGCTCTGAGAAATTCAGAGCATGTTCTCAGTGAGGGGTGGTTGCAACCTGGAGGCAGGTAGCTTTTGGGATGGAGGTGTGTTTTGGTATTATAATGATATTATAATGAGAAAAAGTTCACTAGAATACAGCATTTTGTCAGAAACATGACTGGTCTTTGGCTCAGGGTAGCAAATGTGCAGTTTATCAGTCTCGGTGTGCACAAGAACAATCGAGTCCCCCTCTTGTCACAGAGCCTAGCCATGGTCTCTCCACTCCGCTCTACACTCTCTACTGTTCCTTAGAGTTAGCACACCAGGTTCCCCTAGTGCGGTAACATCTAAGCTTGGAAGCCTAGGGAACGCTAATGCAGCTACACCCTACCCTGAAAGCTTCTTCAATGTTATAAATTTTCTTTAAAATTTCAATATTAGTTTAATTTTCCTAGTCACTTTAGGTAATTACTCCACACAGGTCCCTGTCCTTCTTATGCTGGGGGCCCCAGAGCTGAGCACAGTGCTGCAGGTGGGGTCTCACGAGAGCAGAGCAGAGGGGTACAATCCCCTCCCTCACCCTGCTGGCCACACTGCTGTTGGTGCAGCCCAGGGTATGGCTGGCTTTCTGGGCTGCAGGTACACATTGCTGGCTTATGTTCAGTTTTTCATAAAACGATAAAATATTGGTACCAATATAGAAACCTATTGCAATATGAAGTTTCACAGTGTATCCAAAACATCTTTATGGAGCTGGTAGATAAAACATGATGATCCTCTAAAAGATAGTGCTCTCTTTCCAATTACTGTTACAGA
The DNA here is from genome assembly GCF_964211835.1 of Anser anser. Lineage (NCBI taxonomy): Eukaryota > Metazoa > Chordata > Aves > Anseriformes > Anatidae > Anser > Anser anser. Next base: position 158,849,644 of record NC_139721.1, read on the forward strand.
GACAACTTAGACTAGATACAAATATTTTTTAAGATGCTATGAATAGATAACATGAATCTCCCAATAAAATTCCATAATCCCAAAACTCAATTGGTTTTAGTCTACTATGCAAAGAAGCCAAGTTGAAAAAATAATTATGTATAAACAGTTTGGGTGCTTAGATTTTTTGCGAACAAGGAAAGGGTTTCTGTATTGGCGATTCATTAACACTTTCTAGGAGTTTTTGTTTTGTTTTGTTTTGTTTTTTTGTTTGTTTCAATTGCTCATGACAAGACTGAGTATTCCAGAAACATTTTGATCTGTTCTTTAGAAACCTTCCTTTAATTTTAAGCCAGAGTTCATGTGGAAAAAAGCTGAAGCAAGTGTTTCTGTAGATAATTCTTAAATACAAAGTTGTAGAGATTACAGAAGAAGCCTTCAGTGCTGCCTCTTTGTCTTCAGAGACTTAATTGTTTTAAAGCATTCAAGCCCTTTCACCTAAAGTAAATTAGCATAGCTAGTCTGTGTCCTGAGTAGAAAAAAAGTAGTGATGTCCAGCTTAGGGTCTGTCCCTTACATAAAATTATTTCAATATAAATATATAAGTGTTTGTCCTGGTTCCAGTTAGGACAGAGTCAATTGTCGTCGTATTTGTCTGTCGTATATTGTGGGAAATTGTATATTGTATATTGTATATTGTCTGTCGTATTGTGGGAAAGCATCGGAGATGGAAAGCTGCTGTATGGAGTCCTACACGACAAGTTGCAGAAGCTGCTGAGGGAGAAGGTGAATCGAGTCAGTTTGCAGAAGTGAAAGCCATTCAGCTGGCTTTAGATATTGCTGAACGAGAAAAGTGGCCAGTTCTCTATCTCTATACTGATTCATGGATGGTAGCAAATGCCCTGTGGGGGTGGTTACAGCAATGGAAGCAGAACAACTGGCAGCGCAGGGGCAAGCCCATCTGGGCTGCGGCATTGTGGCAAGATATTGCTGCCCGGGTAGAGAACCTGGTTGTAAAGGTACGCCATGTAGATGCTCATGTGCCCAAGAATCGGGCTACTGAAGAACATCAAAACAACCAGCAGGTGGATCAGGCTGCTAAGATTGAAGTGGCTCAGGTGGACCTGGACTGGCAACATAAAGGTGAATTATTTATAGCCCGATGGGCCCATGACACCTCAGGCCATCAAGGTAGAGATGCAACCTACAGATGGGCTCGTGATCGAGGGGTGGACCTGACCATGGACACTATAGCACAGGTTATTCATGATTGTGAAACATGTGCTGCAATCAAGCAAGCCAAACGGTCAAAACCTCTTTGGTATGGAGGACGATGGCTGAAATATAAATATGGAGAGGCCTGGCAGATTGATTACATCACACTCCCTCAAACCCGCAACGGCAAGCGCCACGTACTTACAATGGTGGAAGCAACCACCGGATGGCTGGAAACATATCCTGTGCCCCATGCCACCGCCCGGAACACTATCCTGGGCCTTGAAAAGCAAGTCTTATGGCGACATGACACCCCAGAGAGAATTGAGTCAGACAACGGGACTCATTTCCGAAACAACCTTATAGACACTTGGGCCAAAGAACATGGTATTGAGTGGGTGTATCACATCCCCTATCATGCACCAGCCTCTGGAAAAGTTGAACGATACAATGGACTGTTGAAGACTACACTGAAAGCAATGGGTGCTGGGACATTCAAAAATTGGGATACACATTTGGCAAAGGCCACCTGGTTAGTCAATACTAGGGGATCTGCCAACCGAGCTGGACCTGCCCAATCAAACCTGTTACGCACTGTAGAAGGGGATAAAGTTCCTGTAGTGCACGTAAGAAACATGCTGGGTAAAACAGTCTGGGCTACTCCTGCCTCAGGAAAAGGCAAACCCATTCGTGGAATTGCTTTTGCTCAGGGACCTGGATGCACTTGGTGGATAATGCAAAAGAATGGGGAGGTCCGGTGTGTACCTCAAGGGGATTTGATACTGGGTGAGAATAGCCCATGAGTTGAATTGTAGTATGTTAATTATTATATAATACTGTATGTCATCACTACCATGATTGCTATATATCATAGATGAAAATGGTGATTAATTACAAGGTATTGGAAAGAGTGTAACCTGAGCATGACATAAATGGTATGGAATAAGGGGTGGATATCTGTCCTGGTTCCAGTTAGGACAGAGTTAATTTTCCCTCATAGTAGCTGGTAGGGTGCTATGTTTTGGATTAGGATGTGAAGAGCGCTGATAACATGCTGATGTTTTAATTGTTGCAGAGCAGTGTTTACACCAGGCCAAGGACTTTTCGGCTTCTTGCTCTGTCCTGCCAGCGAGCAGGCTGGGGGTGCAGCAGGAGCTGGGAGGGGACAGACCCAGGACAGCTGACCCAAACTGGCCAAAGGGGTATTCCATACCATCTGACGTCATGCTAAACAATATATAGGGGTGGCTGGCCGGGGTGGGGGGGCCGGCTGCTCGGGAATAGGCTGGGCATCGGTCAGCGGGTGGTGAGCAATTGCATTGTGCATCACTTGTTTCTTACACATTATTATTATTAATACTATTATCATTATCACTATTATTATTATTGTTATTATTATATTCCTGTCTTAATAAACTGTCTTTATCTCAACTCACCGTTCCCGTTTCTCTCCCCCATCCCAGAGAGGGAGGGGGGAGGGTGAGCGAACGGCTGTGTGGTGTTTAGCTGCCAGCCGGGTTAAACCACAACAGTATTTTAAAGATCTCCTGGAAAGGAAAGACAAGCAAAATCAGATTTATTAATAGTTACCATTTATTAATAGTTACCATTTCAGTTAAACTCTAAAGAAGCAATATATTCTCACAGCATTAAACAACAAAGTAGTGTAGAGTTAAATAATTTTGGTTTTATCGGATAGTACCACTTCATGGGTAAATGAATACCACTTGGGTTTTAAAAGACGATGAAATGCTTCTAAGTAATCTTACTAATTTCCTTATTAAAACTACTGCTCCTAACTTACGCATATTTATTAGCCTCCCTTGAGTATTAGACTATGTTCATGAAATCTTAATTCCATTGCTCACATTACACAGAGACAATAATGATCCTTGGTATCCAAAGCAACTATCTAGGGCTAATAACTACCATACAGTTTATTTTTAATTCACAGTACCTCTGTGTACACTAAAAATCTTTTTCCTTTCCTCTCAGCCGAAAGATTGACATTATTGGATATTTATTCTTTTTTTTTTTTTTTTTTCTCCAACAGGATTATTCAGTTAACTAAGGATTTTACAGATTTACCCACATAAAACCAAGTTGCTCACAGTTGTGAAATATCTTCTATACCTAATCAGTGCAGATTTAATGTACTTAAACACAGAAATGCACATCCAAGCTTTTAGAAGAACATCTTCCAAAATTCATCAGAAAGAAATACTTTACATGAACTTAACTCAGTTTTGGATTATACCTTCATATACAAAACTCTCTAGCTTTTTGCTGTTAAAATCAGAAAGCATATGAAATCCCAGTGAAAGTATCTCTTTCTTCTGGAAGAGATGGACATTATGGACATTAAATTACTTTTTTTTTTTTTAATGGTTATTATATTTTTCTCTGTAAAAAGGTAGAGTCTAAAAGATTAGATATCTGCCTCCATACCTTAAACTGCATGTTTTTGTTGTGGATTTGCATATGCAAATCAGGGCTCTTTTATCCTTTGCTAATAGATTTGCCTACTGAAAAACAAACAAACAAACAAACAAAACAACTTGGTAAAAGATAGAGATCTTCTTTTCCCCACCTGCTAAACAGTTTTATTTCATATCTTTATCTCCTTAAGTGTCTGGCACTTATGCATAGTAATGGTCCTGTAGTATAGCATAGAGTACAGCATAAACTTATAGCACAGTACAGAGCACCAACAGAATCATAGAATCATAGAAATATAGAATCTCAAAATCACAGAGTTGTAGAATCGTAGAATCACAGAACAGCTTGGGTTGGAAGGGACTTTAAAGATCCCCTAGTTCCAAACCCCCTGCTATGGGCAAGGATGCCACCCACTAGATCAGGTTGCCCAGGGTCCTATCCAGCCAGGTCTTGGGCACTTGCAGGGATGGGACATCCACAACTTCTCTGAGCAACCTGTGCCAGTGCCTTACCACCCTCTGAGTAAAGAGTTTTCTCCTAAAATCTAATCTAAACCTGCCCTTTTTTAGTTTAAAATCATTCCCCCTCGTCCTGTCATTTTCTGCCTGAGCAAAACGTTCTTCTCCATCATGAGCCTTCTTTAAGTACTGAAAAGCTGCAATAAGGTCACACTGGAGCTTTCCCTTCTCCGGGCTGAACAGCCCCAGCTCTCTCAGCCTTTCTTCATAGGAGAGGTGCTCCAGCCCTCTGATCAACTTCGTAGCCCTCCTCTGGTCCCATTCTAACAACTCCACATCCTTCTTGTTCTGGGGGCCCCAGAGCTGGTTGCAGTACTCCAAGTGAAGCTTCACAAGGGCAGAGGGGGACAATCACCTCCTTCCACCTGCTGGCCACTCCTCTGGTGATGGAGCCCAGGATGCAGTTGGCCTTCTGGGCTGCAAATGCATACTGCTGGCTCATGTCAGGCTTTTTGTCCCCCCAAACCCCCAAGTCCTTCTCTCCAGGGCTGCTCCCAATGAGCTCTTCTCCCAGTCTGTGCTCATGTCTGGGATTGCCCCGACCTAGGTGCAGCACCTTGCACTTGGACTTACTGAACCTCATCAGGTTCGCATGGACCCACTTCTCAAGCTTGTCCAGGTAACAGATTCTGCTTCACTTTAACAATCTTGTATACCACTTTTAGAGTGGGCCAAAGTGATGTCTATAAGCATGTACCTAGCTTTGTTTACTATAACCACCGCCCAAGCAATTAGGTTAGACCTCAGGAGGTCACTACAACTCAGTTTTTGAGTAACCTCCTTAACTGGGCAGCAGGTTCTCTGAAAACTGGAGAAAATGTTGTGGAGGTCTATTTTCTGGATCCCACACCCTAGCAGTTCTTTTCTTTTTCTCCATGACATGATGCCTTTACATCTGTAGGGGTTTGTCTCGGGGTGTCGCCATTTTATTTGATGGAGTATCATCAGTTTATATATTGCCCAGCATGAAGTTATATGACCTCTGCAGTTTCATGTAGACTTTATTTCTCTCCTTGTTTCATTCAGAAAGTGCTCTTTACAAATTCCAGAGAAGGGGAAGAGTAGAGGGAGGTATGGGTCTCTTCTCCTTGGTAACTTATGACAGGACAAGTGAGAACAGCACAAAGCAGTACCAGGAGATGTTCAGACTAGATATAAGGAAAGATTTCTTTACAGTGAGGGTGGTCAAACATTGGAACAGGCTTCCTAGAGAGGTGGCTGATGCCCCATGCCTGAATGTGTTCAAAAGCCATTAGGACAATGCCCTTATTAATATGCTTTAACTTTTGGTTGGCCCTGAAGAGGTCAGGCAGTTGGTCTAGATGATCGTTGAAGGTTCCTTCCAGTGGAACTATCCTATTGTATCCTATCATATCCTATCCTGTCCTGTCCTGTCCTGTCCTGTCCTATCCTAAAGTACAAACTGTGTCCATTACTATGGAAATCATAACATAAATCACGCTTGCAAATATGAAAAGGAAAACTAAAATTAAAAAAAAAAAAAAAAAGCCAAATCAATTTCACATGTTGTTTTGATCCTTGTGTTGGTGCAGTGAATTCAAATCAGCTTACTCAAAAAGTGTGTGATTTCTGCTTTTCTGACTCTTTTGATGTCTTTAAAGCCATAATAAGCTGTAGCAAAAAAAACTATCATGTGTTTGATTTTGAGTGTTCTATTATCAAGTATATAATGAGTTTGGAGGAGATGGATACTGCAAATGAATTACACTAGAGAGGAAATGACAGAATTTCTGCTTATAATTTTTGCTGTGTGCATATTATACTACTTTAAGGGTAACTGAATAGCGCTTTGGTTTTAACAGACATAATAACACCTCTAGGCAAGTGAGTTCTTTTTTCTATCAAAAATACTTTCCTCTCAAGCAAAATATAATTCATTTCCTTCTTTACATTTCCAGGATAGCAGTATCTCACATTATATTCAAGTGAAAAATAACTTATGAAATGGTTTTCTGATTTAAGAAGTCTGAATAGTACTGATTCACAAAGAGAGATTTGAGCTTTAGCGGGGCAAAAATGTTCTCTATACTTTAAAATGAGTGTGAAAGTGGCTGTATTTTGACCAAGATCTTTGTAGTTGTAAAAAGTGACTTTTGCCCAAACATGGATATAAGCAGGAAATAATAAAAGATACATTTGCTTGACAGTTTGAAGAGGCACAAAGTGTAGCATCTGCAATCTGGCATGCACAACTAGTAGAATGACCTGCCTGTCTTTGTTATGACTGCTTTATCTGAAATTTCCACTAGCATTAATGATAACCAGCTCGTGCATCATTCTCTTCACAAAATGAGATAGGGTCCACAGATTGCCAAAACGTTTTGTGCCACCATGTCAATCCCTCTGAGCAGTTAAACCAAGCATCTGCCCATGCTTCGTCTACACTTCTGCTATGGGAATATTTATGTGCTATTTAATGGCATTTAGGGCCATGTTGTGACACTAAGGGCCCATAAACCTCATATACTGAGTCCCATCACTAAAACATGTCCCTTACAACCACATCCACACAACTCTTAAATACCTCCAAGAATGGGGACTCCACCACTTCCCTCAGCCCTTTCCAATTCTAGACCACCTTTTCCAGGAATAAATTCTTCCTAAGGTTCAACCTAAACCTCCCCTGGTGCAACTTCAGATCATTTCCTCACATCGTATCACCTGTCTCCTGAGAAAAGAGGCTGGCACCCACTTCACTGCAACCTCCTTTGAGGTAGTTGTAGAGAGCGATGAGTTCTCCCTGCAGCCTCCTCTTCTCCAGACTTAACAACCCAATTCTCTCAGTCTCTCCTCATGTCTTGTTTTCTAGTTTCTTCAACAGCTTTGTTGCTCTTCTCTGCACCTATTCAAGCAATTACATATCCTTTTTGTAGAGAGGGGACCAAAACAGAACACAATATTCGAAGTGTGGTCTCACCAGTACCACATACAAATAGCCAACTGCTTCTCTAGTTTTTCTAGACACACTATTTCTGATGCAGGTCAGGATGCCATTGGCTTTCTTGGCCACCTGGGCACGCTGCTGGCTCATATTCAGCTGGCTGCCAACCAGCACTCCCAGCTCCTTTCTGCTGGGCAGCTTGCCAGCCACCCGTCCCCATTGCTCCATCAGGTTGTTACGATCCAAGTGCAAGACCCGGCACTTACCCTTGTTGAATGTCATACGATTGGATTCAGCCCGTTGATCCAGCCTATCCAGATCCTTTGATGATCTTGAACGCATATTCCAACCTAAATGTTTCTATTATTCTATTTAGGCTGTTCAAATTAGCTGGCACAAGCCTGATCTTTCAAACATTTTGAAAGCACTGGAGAATGAATATACAAATGACATTTGTTATATTCAAGGTTAGCAGCAGAGCAAAGGATGCAGCAAAAACTTGATAAATCCACTTCAGTTAGCCCCAGATCATTGCCTAATAATAAAAAGAAAAAATCCGAGGCCTTACATGTGGAGTTTGAAGAGAAAACAATTTTAAATTGCACCTTGAATTTTGGAGCTGCAGATGTTGCAACAAAAATAACATAAATTCAAACAAAACAGAACAAAATAAAGAACATTGTATTGAAGAGATGGGTGCTAGGAAAGGACTGGTTGTTTTGAAAATCTGATATATCAGGAAATATTAATGTATCAAGTTTCTTGGGAAGTTTCATACTCAGAGTGGCAGAACTTAAATGAATAAAAGGTAAAAGAAAGCAGAATTATTTTGTTTTTTCTTCCATCAGGTCTTGCTGAGGACAAAAAATTAAATGATATCATTTTTGTGTATCAACAACAGAGAACAGAATGTTCCTTCCTGGACAATTTTTTAAGTATAAAGATTCATATCTTACTGGAAATTTCACCAATCTGCTTTTTCCTCTGATTCTCAGACTGCAATCAAGCAAATTAGAGAGCTGTATGTTGTTACTATAGTAATAAATGTTGCAGGGCATAAAGAGAAATTGGGCAGTCTAAGATATGTATCTCCCAGGGAAAATGGAATACAATTTTTCATAATTTTGACAAAAACACTCAGTGCTTTTGTAGCAGTGGGTTCTAAGAAATGAATGTCCCTACGTCAGTGAAAATGTTTTCCTACTCATTTTTCATTTTCAAAATGAACAGACATTTGAATCAAAACTAAAGGTACACTCTAAGTCAATGGTGTAAGGAGACGATGCTTTCAGTACTATTTACATTTATGTGTTGCTAAGCATAACTCATTGTATTTGAAGTCTCTTATTCCAGCTTAATTTTCAAGCTTTATATTGAAAAAAAAAAACCACACAAAAAAAACCCAAAAAAATAAAGAAATAGAAATAAATTTACAATTTAGTTACTCAGCCTACATCTCTTTACATATACACAGATTTATTTTATGTATACTTATACATAAGTATATATTTTATGTATGCTTATAAATAAAATAGATCTGTGCTTCTGAATCTTTTTGCTTACATGAATTTGTGTGTATTTAAATAGGTGCATATGAATACACGGTAGTTGGATTAAAAAGATAAATTTGTCTGGATCTAATTAAAATTATAATTACTAACGTGTCAAATAGAATTAAAGCATAATGCAACAATCGTTATGGAAAAGAAAAAAAAAAGAAAAAGAAAGAAATTAGAAGAATAACTTTTAAATAAAATGTAACGTACAATTAGAATGACAAGTAACAGTTTAATAAGAGGTAATACACAGGAGGAGGTAACAGTGAACACCAGCCCACATAGGAATTCACAGCATGGTGCTGTGACTGTAAAATCAATCAATCAATCAATCAAAACTCTTTTTGGATACATTTCAGGTAACTGTTAACCCACCAATACCTTGAGTTTCTTTGGATTAGAGCGTCCAGCTTTGGGAGACGTAGAATAGATACTGAGAAAAGATGTTTAGCAATGTGGATGATGAAGGTGGGAGTCAACTAAAAGATATGAATGTCTCTGTTTTAGCTGGTCATCTAGAAACAACTTATATTCAATAGGAATATGCAGAAAGAATATGATTAATCTTATCCCAGTCCAGACATCTGAAGAAAGTTAGATGAATCATGCCCTCCATATCTCTGTTTCTCTCATTGACTATAAAAAGAACCCATAAGGGACTGGCTGAGCTGTCAATGTCTATGCTAAATATATATAAAGTTATGTGAAATGAGCCTGATCTTTCACATTTGGAATAGCTAACTAGAACAGTTGAGGAATGCCTATTAATGGAAATTTTTAAGAATGTGACAAACATGCATCTGTCAAGAATAATATCAAGGTATTTGATCTCATTTGTAACTTGGAGATGGACTAAATGATACTTCCACCTCTATGTATGCCTGATTAATAAACTGATAAATGTCCTTGTTTGGGACTTAAATAAATAATGGCAAAGACATCAGACAGATACCATTTCAGTGCAATAAAGTACTCAAGTGCAATAAATGTACTTGTCTCATACACTCTTGGGTCATCACACTTGTGAGAAGTAGATGTTTGTTTCTGTATCTACATTCATTTCACTTTGCAGAGAATGACCTGCCTGTCACTTTGAAACCATTCATATGAGAATCCACTCACATTAACCAATTTCCCCTCTCTCTGATCTCCCTCTTTTTTTCTTTTTTTCTTTTTTTTTTTTTTCTTACAGCAAGAGCAAGAACAGTGCAGATCTCAAAAATAAAATACAATTTGCTTAAATGACTTCCATGATAAAAAATACAATTTGCTTAAATGGCTTCCATGATACTTTTTTTCTGGGGTTGTTCCCCAAAGCTGAAGAGACCCGTGTTACAACAAATTCCCCAGTCTGTTCTCTTCCCTTGGCAACATCACACCTTCTGCGGCCTCACTGGTTCTCATTTGAAGGCCTGAGAAGCACCTTGTGGAAGCATCCCTACAAAACCGTACAACTTGTTAGCGTCCCCTGGTCAGATACTTCTCCTCTGGCAGAATTCCTGCCTTCAAATCCAAAACAGAGTGTCAAAACAAGGAACAGAATCATAACATTGTCTTTCTTCTGCAGCCTGTTAAAGCACAGACACAGTAGGCTGTTTTACAATATTTTATCCATGGACAGAGAGAGTGCAGGGTTTAAACAGACTGGGCAGGAAAAAAGCATTCTAAAATATTTACTAGAAAGAATACTCACACTCACCGGAGTTCACTTTAACAGAAAACATCTTTATACAGAATTTATATCATCTCACCCCCAGTTTGTGGTAAAAGGGGCTATCCGTTTGCCAAGTCGCATGCACAAAGCAGCATATTGCTGACAGAGAAACTGTCAGTTACATAAAGCTGTCGGCAAAAAATGTTCCTGCATTTGAACAAAGCTAGTGAAAACGTGGCACACAGCTTATGACTGATTAGATTGGTTGTGCCTGCTCTCTAAAATGACTGTTCATTTACAGACCCTCAGCTCAGAAGCAGTTCCTCACAACTCAACACCTGTGATATTAAAAACTTATTAAAAACTTATTTTTATTTCTCTGATGGAAATTGGCTGGCATTTTGAAAATGATAGTAGCCTAGAAGTCAGAGGATCTTGATTATTTATCTAATCCACTACAGGCTTTTTGTGTTACGTTGGTAATGGCATGACTCCTTTTTGCCTTCTAGTTGCCCATCATAGCAGTACTGATATTGTTATTAAAATGGTGGGGGATAAACAGGTGGCTTAGAAATTGAAGTAAAACTCTCCAGATCAATTATATATAGAGAGGGATTTTTGTTTTGTTTTGTTTTCCATAAAACAATGTAAAAATATATCCTTACTTTTATTTTCCAGTGACTGAACAGAGATTATCTGTCATCAGCCCTTTGTAAGATTTCTTTCCTGATAGTCTAAAGAAATTTCTGAGCTTTGCTGATGATGTACATTGGAAAAAAAAATAATATATATATATATATATTTCCCTACCTCCTCTATTTCTTTATATATTGTCCACCTGTCAAGATATCTTTACGCTAAAAGGATGACTAGTTGTCAAAGTAGTCTCACCAGAAAAACAGAACAATCATCCAGTAGCTACTGGACCATAAAATCAATAGCTAAACTCCTACTCCTGTGATGGGCCCTTATGTGAGCACAGTGTGAAATCAGTGAATGTATCATAGAATCAGAGAATCGCAGAACATCCTGAATTGAAAGAGACCCACAAGGATTATTGAATCCAACTCCAGGCTCCACTCAGGACAACCCCAAAATCAAACCCTATGTCTGAAAACATTGTCCAAACATCCTGGCACTCCATCAGGCTCGGTGCCATGACCACTCGGTGCAGAACCTTTCCCTAACACCCAGCCTGACCCTCCCCTGTCCCAGCTCCATGCCGTTCTCTCCGGTCCTGTCGCTGTCCCCAGAGAGCAGAGCTCAGCGCCTGCCCCTCCGCTCCCCTCGTGAGGGAGCTGCAGGCCGCCATGAGGCCTCCCCTCAATCTCTTCTCCAGGCTGAACAAACCAAGTGATTTCAGCCACTCCTCATACATCTTGTCCTCCAGACCCTTTACCATCTTTGTAGCCCTGCTTTGGGCTATCTAATCGTTTTAAGTCCTTCTTATATTGTGGCGCCCAAAACTGCACACAGTACTCGAGGTGAGGCCGCACCAGTGCAGAGCAGAGCTGGACAATCACTAGGTCCCAGAGCCCATCATAAGTGTTGAAGACAGAGTAAATAAAGCATAAATGTCTCTGCTCTGTCTGCATCACTATTTGTGAGCTGACCATCCTCATCAAGTAACAGACCAATGTTTTCTCTGGTCCTCCTTTTTCTAATAATATATTTAAAACAAAACAAAACAAAACAAAACCTTTTTGTTCCCCCCCCCCCCCCACTCTCCAGCTTCAACTCTAATTGAGCTTTGGCTGCGTGAATTATCTCCCCACAATGGTGAACAGCATCTTTGTAGTCCTCTCATGTCTCCTGATCTTACTTCCAATGGTGGCCATAGACTTTCCATCTAAGCTCTAGAAGATCCCTGCTCAGACAAGCCAATTTTCTGCCCAGTCTGTTTGACTTCTGACATCATGGAGTTGTGTGTTTCTGTGCTCTTGAGAGGTGGTACTTAAAAACTGACCAGAAATGATGGACCCCAACGTCATCAGAAGCAGTTTCCTTGGGGACCTTACTAAATAGTTCCCTTAGCAACCTGAATTCTGCTCTCCTGATATCCAGCATTGAAGTTTTGGTGACAGTTTTCCTCCTATCACCAAAGATTTTAAGCTCAACTACTTCATGGTCACTATAGCCAAGACAGCCACTAATCACCATTACACCTACAAAACCCTATTTGTTTACAAACAACAAATGTAGGAAAGCACCTTTCCTAGTTGGTTCCTTTAGTACCTGTACAATACCTGTGGTATTCTCAGTTAATGTCTGGCAAGTTGAAGTCACCCATGAGGATAAGGGCAGCTGCTCTAGAGGTACCTCTTAGTTCCTTAAAGAAAAATTCATCAGTGTCATCATTGTGTCTGGGTGGTCTATAGTAAACTCACACAACAACATCCACTTTATTTGTTTGTCCCTCTGCACTTCACTGCACTTCTTCCATTATGTCATTAATTTAGCATGACTAGGCCTTAGGCGATACTGTGGTTTCACAATAAAAATATATTTTCACTTAGTGACAAAACTACTGTCTTTGTACATTAGCAGTAACAAATTGCATCAGCTGACATCAGCATATGGACAATAATATCGAAGTTGCATCTTCCTGAAGAAAATTTTCATATGTGAAAATCAAGGAAGGTGAACTCATGATGTTTCCCACTTTACACATGGCCTTCATCAGGACATCTTAGCATTATTCAGAGACAAGATTTCTAAACATAGTTTGTGCTTAATGACAAACTTGTAGGGTTTTCTAAAACAGCCAAGTTAGACAATAAGGGCTGGAAGAAATAAGCTGGTCTCTAAGATCAGTGCCCCATTACCAAAAGCAAATATGGAACTGGCAAGAAAAATAGGATTTATCCCACCTGATTTTATCCGTTGAAAATTAGGCCAGTCATGTTAGTTCCCTGTAAGGTCCAAGGGAGATAGAGATTTTTATTTTTTTTTCAGTGTCAGTCCATAGTAGAATAACTGTCTAAAGGGCAATGAGTCATCTTTTAATGAAGCCTGTGTCTTTCCACTGATTATGAAGAAGTTTGATGACTACCTTAGACTACATGACTAACTTTTAGATGATTGAAGTTAGATAAGTCAAATCCTGACCTTATAAGAGAAGAGTTCATAAAGCATCCATTCCACCCACCCTGAGCTCCAAAGCACTTGTCAAACAAAACTAACATGTACTTCAGGAAAATAATTTAAGTATTTAATGCATATAAATATCTGAAGGGAGGCTGTCAAGAGGATGGAACCAGACTCTTTTCAGTTGTGCCCAGCGACAGAACAAGAGGCAATGGGCAAAAACTGAAGCACGGAAAGTTTCACCTGAATATGAGAGGGCATTTCTTTACTGCAAGGGTGACAGAGCACTGGAACAGGTTGCCCAGAGAAGTTGTGGAATCTCCCTCTCTTGAGATATTCAAAACCCACCTGGATGCCATTCTGCACAATGTTCTCTAGGTGATCCTGCTCGGCAGGGGAGTTGGACTAGAAGATCTTCAGAGGTCCCTTCCAACCTCAGCCATTATGTGATTTTGTGAAATTTAAGTGTTTTTGAAATTCCCAGGAAGACACCTGTTGCCATCTTGATTTCCACAGGTATCTCTGCAATCCTTTTTGAGAACAAGAACTATACCTCTAAATCATAGAAATACCATTAATCCTATTTGCCATTAATCCTAGAATCTATGTCTCCCTAATTTTGTTGACTCCCTTTTTACCATGACATCTTCTACAAAATTACACGTGAACATAGTCAGACAATGTATAATATGAGGGAGCAAGCAATGATCTGGAGCCTATGGTTGAATAAGGATGATAGAGTAGAAACATTGAAAGTGAACAGAAAATTGGATTTACAAGAGAGAAAAAAAAAAAGTGTCTGTGGGGTAGCACATACGCATTCATGTTGTTTGTAGAGGGACTACTGTGAAAAGGAATCATTAATTCCACCATCAGAACAGATCCTTAGAGCAGAAAACTTCTAATGTCAAAGAAACACTATGTAGCTCAAAAGCATCCCTACTGGAGTGGAGAAAAAAACCTCGTGGATAACCTTTACTAGGAAAAATAACACAGGCAGAGTCTCATCAAGACAGCTCAGGAACAGCTACTGTTTAGGTGAATTACATGTAGTTGATGAATAAATTTAAAGGATGATTGAAAGTGGTTATTCTAAAAGGAGAATGAGCAAGAGGAGTTGTGTTACTAATGGATCAGCCGTGAAACAATCGGTAGTCAAAATTTCCACTAAACGTTTTGCCAATCAAAGTAGCTGTGCACTAAGGACAATTAATAAAAAGACATTATTCAGAGGCATGCTCAATATTATGCAAAATTGAAGAGTTGTCTTAGATGGCTTGAACACCTTGAAGAAGGGTTACTAAATAGTGGAATGACAATGAATGGTACCAGACACAAAAGTAGTGGACTTGGGATATTAACATGAAAAACATTTTGTTTTAAATGGAAATCAGTCGTATGAAAAATGTCAAAGTAAGGACATGTATTGTGTTTATGTGGCAAGGTTTTGGGAGCAGGGGCTGCAGGTGTGACCCCTGTGAGAAGAATCCAGAAGCTGTCCCATGTTAGATAAAGGCCAGTTTCAGCTGATTCCAAAAGGGATCCACCGCTGAGCCAAAAAGTGATGTTGTTTGTGCATCTGTCAGAGCATATTTAAGAAAGGGGAAAAAAAAACAAAAACCCACAAACAAAAAAAAACTGCTGCACAACAGCAGCTGGGAGAGTGAGAAGTGAGAAACAGCCCTGCAGCCCCCAAGGTGAGTGCAGCAGGAGGGCAGGAGGTGCTCCAGGCACAGAGCAGAAATTCTCTGGCAGCCTGTGTGAGGCTCCTGGTGGAGCAGGCTGTCCCCCTGCAGACCATTGTTGAGTGATCTCCCTGTCCTTATTTCAACCCTTAAGCCCTTTTGATCATATTTTCTGCCCCTTTCCCTTTTAGGAGGGGGAGAGAGAAAGCGGTTGTAGTGGAGCCTAGCTGCCCAGCTGAGTAAAAGCACCACAGGACAACTACAGAGAACAAATAGTAAAACTACAACTGCGTTAGCAAATTAAGAGGTATTGGAGCATGTCCAGTGAAGGGCAGTGAAGATGGTGAAAGGTCTATGGAGCAAATCTTCTGAGAAGTGGCAGAAAGAACTGGGGTTATTTAGCCCAGGAGAGACTCGGGGGAGACCTTATCACTCTCTCTGCAACTACCTCCAGCGGGGCTGTAGTGGGGTGGAGGTTGGTCTCTTCTCCCAGACACCAAGTGATAAGATAAGAGAAAATGGCCTCAAGTTGTGCCAAAGTCGGTTTAGGTTAGATATTAGGAAAAATTTCTTCGCTGAAAGAGTTATGAAGCACTGGAACAAGCTGACCAGGGAAATAGTTGAGTCACCATTCTTGGAGATATTTAAAAGACTTACAGACATGATGCTTAGGGACATCATTTAGCGGTACACTTGGCAGTGCTAGGTTAACAGTTGGACTTCATCTTAAAGGTCTTTTCCAACCTAAATGATTCTATGGTTCTATGATTAACGCTAGTATACACATAACTGATATACACAGAATATACTAAAAAAAAGTCCTTCCAGCTATTATATATTGCATAATAATATTATGACAACCCCTCTCTTCCTAAGAATGATGTGCTTTTTCCTGGTATATCACAGACAGCAGTTAGTGGCCAAGGTGAATGTGTTCTGAAGGAGGTCCAATACCATGACAGACAATTTTATGTCTCCATGTGCTCAACTTGTTGATGCAAAAGACCCTGATTTTCAGAAGGCAGACTATCTTGGCATAGCTCCACCAATGTCTTCCTTTATGCTTCAAGATCTGTGTGCTGACAAAGCTTTTTCACTCTTGAGCAATGCCTGAAAATAGTAGAAAGCAGATGGTACTTCTTTACTATCCATTAGAAACAAACAACAACACAGGAGTATGCTGGCAGTTTTCAGTTTTCACTTAGGCTCTGGTACAACTGTTAAAATCAGATTGAGCTTCCTTAGTGATTTAATATGGGTAAACTTGAAATTAAAACAGCTTTCAGATGAGCTCACCCATATCATTGAGAGGGAAGACATCTAATTAAAAACTCTCAAGTTTTGCTTTCTTTTCTGTTTTCCTTCCAGAGGTAATGTGATAGTGTTGATTTTATTGCAAGAGCATGTAAGTCTGGATTCAAAGATCAATTAAGTGGAGAAGGTCTCTGTCACTTTTAACATGTCCTCTAGAGTTGGGTACAACACATCTCATGTCACATCCTGTTTCCTCTCCATCCACACAGCTCCCTCCTGGGCAGCATGTACAAAGCCAATGTTCATGGCAATACTCCAGTGCCCTGAGAACTTCCATGTTCCATTCTATTATCATATTTTGATTCATGCTCTGGCACAACATGGAAGTGTCTCCAAGTTTATCCAAGTCTATTACTTGCTGAGACAACAGGAGCAGGTGAAGTCTTCACCAAGAGCTGGAAGACTGAAATGAAACCCTGAGAGAGGCCTTCAGATATACAGCTGTCTTGTAAAGATAAAGAAAAAATACTTTCTTATTTTAATAGAGATAAAAAAACTTTCATTTCTAATAAAACTGTTTTTTGTTACAGATATAGTTAATCATTTGTCCAAAGGTGATCAATTATCTATCCCAATTACCCTCTTTTTTTAAATTTTATTTTTTTCATTGAATGCCTCTCAGACATTGTCATTTTTTTTTCACGTATTTGAAGGGATTATTTCTGTCTTTTATGAGACATGACCAGAATTATGGAGTGGTTCTCAAAAATGCTACATTCTCCCTGATGTGCTGTAATTAGATGACAACAAATGCAGCCTTTTATGTGTGTTAGCTAGCTTGTAAAGGAAAAACCAATAGCCTATTTATAAAGGCTTTGTATAGTTTTCTCCTGAAGCAAAACTAATCCATAGCTTGAAACTCTTTGGTTTATTTCAATAGGCTTCAAACCAACATAAAAATCCTCAAAACAATGGACATATTTTCATTTAACTGACTATGACATTGTGTACTTCCAGTAGTTCACTTGCCCTGTATTTAAACCTCTAGATCAACAAACAAAAGGTAAATCAAGCCTTGTGTAGCTGAGAACTATGTGAATAACTACTAAAAAAAAAAAAAAAAAAAAAAGCCTTACCAGCTCAGGATTTAGCCTTCACCTTGGGAAATAAAAGTTTAAAAATATGGTGGTGTACAGTTTATGGAAAATATCTGAAAGTACAGGTTTCTTATGAAAAATGGCCTAAGGTGACTTTTTTTTTTTTTGACTTTAGAGAAAAAAGAATATTAAGAAGTTAAATACTTCTGTTTACAGTAATACAAAAGGATCCACACAGTTTTAGAGAAACACTAAAATATATTTTCCTGATTAAATATTTCAGTTTTGGGAGTACTGTTATGTTGAAAAAAAAATAATCTTTATTCTTAATCAGTAGTCACTTTTGTCAGTAGGGATATCAACCATTTCAGGCTGGGAATCAAGAAAGAAGAGGTCTGTACCACTGAAAAGAAGCTGGAAAAATTGCTACCAATCTCCAAATAGAGAGGGGATGGGAAACTGCATACTGTTTAAATGAACAGAAGAGAGGAATTTAAAGCATCTTCCTGTGAAATTAAGCATGAGTGTATTAGCCCCAGGCATAAAGAAATTATAGGAGCATGGTGCCCAGGTTCCTGGAAAAAGGGCTTCTGAATCAAAGAGTGGCTGTACTTTCAAGAGCTGCTTTAGGGCAGACTTGAGATCCTTTAATTTCCTTTTGCCATGGAAAGAAAAATCCAGAATCACAGGAAGAGGTTAAGAAGAAAAGTATTGAAGCTGAGGCTGTGAAGTGAGGATTTTATTTCTTTGCTATGGGCTGAAAGAGCTTCACTACCTTTCCTATGGCTAATGACTTCTCATAGCTTTAAGCAATCCTCATAATGATCCTTGTGCATTTTGATTGCAAGGTACTCATTTCTTCTCATTTTCTCTGAAGACAATCCAGAGTATGTCACAGATGCCTAAAGTTAGGGGAAGTGACTGTATTTATTTAGAAGATGGTATAAATGTGCAGGACCTCATTAAGAATTTTTGTCCCACCACTAACTATCCAAGCTATACCCAATCTTCATAGTATCATAGAATCATTAAGGCTGGAAAACACTCAAAGATCATCTGGACCAACCATTCCCCTACCGCCAATATTGCCCATTAATTCATGTCCCTACATACCACATCCGACCTTTCCTTCAACACCCCCTGGGATGGTGACTCTACTACCTCCCTGGGCAAGCTGTTCCAATGCTTGACCACGCTTTTTCTGAGAATAAATTTCTCTTAATTCTCGACCTGAACCTCCCCTGGCACAACGTGAGGCCTGTGGTGTTTATACCCAGCTGGGCAGCTGAACTCCACCACAGTCGCTCTCTCACTCCCTCTCCTCAAAGTGAAAGAAGGAGAAAATACGATCAAATGGGCTCAAGGCTTGAAACAGGACAGGGAGATCACTCAACAATTATCATCACAGCCAAAACAGACTCAGCATGGGGAGATTAATAAAATTTATTACCTATTACTAACAAGCTACAATAGTGAATAACTACAAAGAACAATTAAAAACACCTTCCCCCCATCTAACCTCTTCTACGTCCCACCCCTCCGAGCAGCACAGGGGAACGGGGAATGGGGCTGCAGTCAGTCCCTGACGCTTCGTCTTCACTGCTCCCTCATGGTCCCTCTCTGCCCCTGCTCCACGCGGGGTCCCTCCCACGGGATGCCGTCCTTCCCGAACTGAGCCTGCGGGGGCTGCCCACAGGCAGCAGCTCTTCAAGACCTGCTCCCACAAGGCTCCGTACCACGGGGTCCGTCCCCCAGGAGCAAACTGCTCCAGCACGGGTCCCCCACGGGCGGCAGCTCCCCCCAGACCCCCTGCTCCTGCGGGGGCTCCTCTCCACGGGCTGCAGCTCCGGCCCGGGGCCTGCTCCTGCGGGGGCTCTCCGTGGGCCGCAGCCTCCTCCAGGCCACATCCACCTGCTCCACCGGGGGCTCCTCCACGGGCTGCAGCGTGGAGATCTGCTCCGTGTGGGACCCGTGGGCTGCAGGGGGACAGCCTGCTCCACCAGGGGCCTCTCCACGGGCCGCAGGGGAACTGCTGCTGTGTGCCTGGAGCACCTCCTGCCCTCCTGCTGCCCTCATCTTGAGGGATACAGGGCTGCTTCTCACTCCTTGCTCTCCCAGCTGCTGTTATGTAGCATTTTTCCCCCCTTTCTAAAATCTGCTCTCACAGAGGTGCAAACAATATCACTTACTGGCTTGGCTTTGGGCAGTGGTGGGTCCCTTTTGGAGCTGGCTAAAACTGTCTCTTATCTGACATGGGGCAGCTTCTGGATTCTTCTCACAGAGGTCACCCCCTGAAGCCCACTGCTACCAAAACCTTTCCACATAAACCCAATACAAGGCCATTCCCTATTGTCCTATCACTAGTTATCTGCAAGAAGAGGTCGACCCCCAGCTCCCCACACCTTCCTTTCAGGTAGTTGTAGAGAGCAATATAATCTCCCCTGAGCCTCCTCTTCTCCAGACTAAACAGCCCCAGTTCCTTCAGCCTCTCCTCATAGGATTTGTGTTCCAGGCCCTTCACCAGCTTCATAGCCCTTCTCTGGACATGCTCCAGGGCCTCAGTGTCCTTCTTGTAATGAGGGGCGCAAAGCTGAACACAGTACTTGAGGTGCAGCCTCACCAGAGCAGAGTACAGGGGGACGATCACCTCCCTGGTCCTGCTGGCTACACCATTCCTGATACCAGCTAGGATGCCGTTGGCTTCTTGGCCACCTGAGCACACTGCCGGCTCATGTTCAGGCGAGCATCAGTCAGCACCCCCAGATCCTTTTCCTCTGCACAGCTTTCCAGCCACTCTTCCCCAAGCCTGTAGCACTGCATGGGATTGTTGTGGCCAAAGTGCAGGACCTGATATCTAGCCATGTTGAACCTCATCCCATTGGCCTCTCCCCATTGACCCATCCTGTCCAGGTCCCTCTGCAGGGCCTTCCTACCCTCCGGCAGATCAACACTTCCCCCCAGCTTGGCATTGTCTGCAGACTTACTGAGGGTGCACTCAATTGCCTCATCCAAATCATCAATCAAGATATTAAACAGAATGGGTCCCGACACTGAACCCTGGGGAACACCACTGGTGGCCAGTCACCAGCTGGATTTTTAAATTTAAAAATGTAATAATATATACTTAATATATATTAAAATAATTTAATATAAACATTTAAACAAAAGCAAAAACAAACAAACAAACAAAAAATACCTTCACATTACTTTCAACTTTGTGCGTCTGGTTCTCTCTTTCCTCTAAGGGCACTTATACTTCAAGGCCTTTCTCCATTAGTCCAGTATGCACATATTTTTATTTTCAAGATACCCATGTCTTTTTTCAAGCTCTCTGTGATGCATGAAAACTAATTTGCTTCTTTTCTTGTACAAGTTAACATACCCTTCCCATCTGCCTCTATAAGAGGTGATAGGAAAAGAGTTAGGACAGAACTCAAGTATATTATATAAAAATTTTAAGCATAACTGTATTTGTTGCTTCTGAAAATAGAACAACTAATAGCTGTGACCGCAGCTGAGTGCAATCTCTGGCAGTGCTGTGCTTTTCTCACAAACATCATCCCTTCAGATATCTTCCATAGGAATGGGTATTTTAAATTCTATACATAGATGTTGAATTTTTGTTATTTCCTTTCATTTTTTTTCATTTGACTTCCTCTCTGCCTAACAGGAGGCCTATTTAATAGATAACATGCACCCAAGATTGGTATTTTCCACAGACGCTCCTTTCAGGGGTCCCAGTACTCCTCCTGGAGGTTTGGAATGCATATTGGTAATTCAGCTGGTCTGGAGCTGTTAGTCCCCTGGGTCCCATCCAACATCTGATGTATGTACATGCCTTGACTGCACTGTGGTTGTTTTTTTTGATTGTACCAGCAAAATATATTAAAGTGAGAACTTTTTAAATTACATATAGACTTCTGGATTTTGTTGTTGTTGTTGTTGGAGAATCTGAAAGGCTAAAAGGCATATTATGATTTTTCCACTGTACCACTGCTATTTACTGGGCTAAAAGGAACAGCAGAATTGTAGACTACTGCAAATAACTCTTCACTGCATTTTTTCAAAGGTCAAGGGAAAAAAAGGAAAAACACTAGTCCTTAGAATACTTAAAGCCTGGCTTTGATCTACTCACCCCGCCCCATCCAACTGCCTCTGCGGGCAGTACCCACTTCATGGTGAAATTCTAGAAGTCACAATTTGGATTCAATCATGAATCCAGAAAATAATTACAAATTTATCTTATAAACATCAGCTTCCTTATGAACCACACAACTGAGATCGCAGGTCTCAGAATCACAGAAACACAGAACGGTTGAGGTAGGAAGGGATATCTGGAGGTCATCAGGTCCAACCCCCTTGCTCAAGCAAGGACACATAGAGCAGGCTGCACAGGACCATGCCCAGGCAGCTTTCAAAGATGTCCAAGAATGGAGACTCTACAACCTCTCTGGGCTCCATCACTGGCAAAGAAGTGCATCCCAGTGTTTAGGTGGAACCTCCCTAGACATGTGTTCCAGGGATCTTGGGGAACAGATAGGAAAAACTTAAAAAAGAAAAAAAAAAAAAAGGCCTTCTTTTTCTATTATCACTTAACTTTTCAGATTATACTGATATTCGTATATCACAGCAAAATCCCTACTGCATTAAGCAAAGCATTATCAAACCATATTTAAGCATGTTCTTGAGTTCCAGACCTGAAGTTCAAAAGTCTTGTCATGCACACATAGAAATTAAGGAGCAAAATCTCCCATGGAAGTTGAAATTCTTTATTTCATTTAACTAAACATATAGAATTGCAAATATTCAGTTAACGCATACTGGTGAATAAAGGTGGAGAACTACAACCTTAGCTGTGGGTTGTTTGTGTGTGTGTGTGTTGATATTGTTGATTTCTAAATCTTTAACAATCTGATGTGGGTTTATGTTTTCTTCTGAAATGATTGCCTGAACAATTTTAGATTTCAGTATTCCTTGCTCAAACCACTGCTGAAGTAATTCCACTAAAGTCAGAGCCATTTCCCATCAGTGTACAGCAATGCCCCACAACAAGGAAGAGTTTGGAAGGTGCAATGAGACAGTATCTTTGATCTTTCTATTCTTCTATCTGTCAGTAATAGAACTCTCTGCAGATGGGATCAGGGTGTGTTGTGTCCCACAGGCCTGTAGGTCACAGCAACTAGATTGGCTAAATGTTACAGTCTTGTAGGACTACCGACATTGACTAAGCCATTTGGAAGGAGAGTGCAAGCTCACTGAAGAGTAATCGCTTTCTTCTTTCAAATTTCAAACAATAAAAAAAATCAAATAATGGATTTGTAATATATATATTTAGGATCAGAAATATTTGTTTTGAGATTAAGGATTTTCTTTACTTATTTAAAGTTTTTTTGCCCTTTTTTCACTATGAACTCTACATGTTCAAGGGTAAAATACCCCTATTTCACAACCAGATCTATTAATCAACTGGAAATGAAAGAGGGACTTCAGGTCAGCTGAAAACAGAGAGTACAGAGAGTAACTTGGAACTCACTAAATTTCACAATAAGACTTATTTATACTGGTTTAAAAAAAAAAAGTACAAAGCATTAAATGGAATTAATACTGCTCTTTATTATAGTCTTTTTGTTGTTATTGTTGTTATTTGTCCAAGTTCATTTAGAAGCATAACTAATTTATATCTTTTATCTTATTATTGTTACCTTCTCTGAGAGCTTACAGAGCCCTGGGGAACAAGGCAAAAAAAGTTTTCCTGTTTTGCAGATGTGAATAGCTCCAATAAATAAACCTGCCTTTTTTGTTTGGCTTTAAACTCATGCACAGCAGTGATATTCAGGATGAGCAGCTCATAAAAGCTAACAGGAAAATAAACAGTAGCAAAGAGAAATTTCAAGAAAACAAATGGAATTTAGAGAGTAAAACCATACTGCTGAAGACTTCAACACAACAATAGACAAAATGAAGAGCATTTAAAGGACTGTTTCTGGGAAATATCTGAAAGATAGGCAGTCAACAGCAATTCCACTATCACTGTGCAGATTGGCAAAAGTGTTGATTCACCATCTGGCAACCACAAATTAATGGGAAATGAAACGTGTGTTCCAGTGCTAATGTTTGCAATATACTGACACAGAGCTTCCTCTGGCCCCTTACTGCTGCTAGTGGGGTGTGCATTATTTGTCTAGTATGGACTTGCATGGACTAATAAAACAGAAAGCTTTGCACAGGCAACGGGCTTATGTCAAAACACATTGTCTGCCATCAGCAAGAAATAGGTAGGAGCAATGCAGAATGACTTCCCACCAACAGCTGTGTTAGACATGATGTTCTGAAGGTTTTTTTCACGCAACTCTGTTACTCTCCAACTGGGTAGATTCCTAATAACTATTGCTAGTTGGAAGTAATTGAGTAAAGAAAATTAGCTTCTATTCCTTCATCATCTGGCTAACAGTACCAGATCGAGTTTTATTCAACACCTATACATGTTTGCCTTTGTGTTTTTAGCACATTGGTTACAGAATAGGTGTAGCCAATAATGAAAGAAGGACTTGATTCAAAACCCATAGTGGTATTCGTATTGATTTGTGTCAATATTTTCAAAAGCGGTTTAAATAGTTTTAGCAGTATTGAGCAAGTAAGAGTTTGTGGGGTGAGGTAATTACCTTTTTATTCAAGGATTCTTAAAAAAAAAAATCGTAACAAAAGGAGAACAGAAACATGTTTTCAAGCACAACACTCACATTAGCTTTGCCATAGAGTCCCTTGTGGTCTTTTAGATTTGTAAACTGATCCAGCCAGATTTTAAAATGGTGGCTACTGTCAGTGGCATTAAATGTAATATTTTATGCTACCAATGTACTGTTGTCATGGAACTGCATTTAAGAGCAATGGCTTCAAAATCTTTGAAAATAAGAAAATGTGAAATTTTTTCAAAATAGTGTCACAAATGTTAGTGCTTTTAATAAGCCCCTAAATTGTTCTGCTATGTAGGATTTTATAACCAAAAATAGGAACCTGACTGTAAAATCTGTGACAGATATCATGTAGAAAAAAAAAAAAAGGAATAAGAAATATCTGTAATATTAGTTCTTGGACATAGGCAAGAAAACAAATAAGTAAATGAAAGGCGGTTTCAGTAGACATCTGAGCTACCTTTTTTTTTTTTTTTTTTTCCAGCTAAGCCAGTTTTCTGTCTAGCTGCATATTCAAGTGCTAGTAAAGGGAACATAGGGAAGATGTGAGGGATAGTTTTCTACTGGCAATCCACTGATCAACTGACATGTGCCAAAATGAGGTCCAAATTTGAGGCAAACTTGGGTTTTGAGCTTATTATTCTTAAGTTTATCTAGTTACAAGAAAGCTGTAATATGTGTGGAGTTGGAAGACAAAACAAGGTTTGGCAGTCAGTTTCCTCTTGGAAACTACAAGTGTATTTTCTTTGTCTGATGGGAAGAAACTCGCTTTATTCTTGTTTTGTGTAAGGTTCTTACTCAACTGTTTATTTGAATTTTTTTTTTATTCTTTTCCTTTATTAATGCTTGTTTTTCCCTTCAGATTTTGTCCTCTCCTTTTTCTGTCCCCTCCAAATGGAATTGAGAAAGACCAAATGAACAAAATGGTATAAAGGGAGGTAGATACATCTTCTTGTTTTGTTTATGGGCCTTGAACAAACAGATGTTATAACAAAGAATAAAGCAATCAATATGTCCATGCTAAAAACAAAAACATCAATGAATTTACAGAAGTACATTCAAATACTGGTCAAAAAAAAACAAAATAATTCTGGAATTTGGATTGCATTTTCCCCTCTCTGAGTACCTCTTTTTGCACTCATTGCTAAAATGACCTAGTAAGGGATGTTTAAGTCTTTTCTTCCTATTTCTCCAACAGTGAGCAAATAATAGCTGTTCTGTGGGTATGGGGATACAAACAATAATAAATCAAGGTATGCTCAATTTCCAAATCACTTAAGTAAGGGGCTTCAGTTCTAAGTAAGGTAACAGAAGGGCATTGTTACTTCAGAGTGATTTCAAGTGAGAGTAGCTGCAGGCATATTTTTTTTTTTTTGCTTTTTAATGCACTTAAATGCAAAACAAAAACAAAAATACCTAAATGGAGATGAAACCATTTTAAAGTAAGAAAGAGGAAACTACATGTCTGCAGCAAACCAGAATTATCATTATTTTTTAATTTCCGCATAGTAAGTGAGGCTAAGAGAACCACAAGAACTTGCCTTCTTTTTCCCTTCCTATCAGGAAGCAATGGCTACTGAATAATTGAATAGTGTGCTCTTAAAATCCTAAGATTACTAGATTTTAGTTGGACATTGTGTTTCTTCCCATCTGTTTATTCGTCTTTGATAGCTTTCATCTGTCTCTGTGTCCCTCTGATATCAGGAACAAACTGGAGAAATTCTTAAGAACTCAACCCACCAAGCAGTCATTTCTGACTGCCTGCAGAAGATAACTCATGTTCCAATCCCTGAACTACCAAACCCCGTGGTAGTCTGTATAGCTAGTTCTACACATGTTTAAATACAAGTATTCTGCATAACCTGGTGCTCATAAAGACAACATTATAATGAAAGACACTGAGAAAAGTGAAATCAGAAGATCAAATACTGAATAATATATTGAAGGAATACTAGGGCACCTGTACTAGAAGAAAGTCCATGGAAGTCATGCTGTTGATGTCACTGTGATTTAGAAGCTGTAGCACACCCAAGCAAGGAACATAGGGTATAAGCCATTGTCAACTTTATGCAGTTTCTTGATGACAGGCCTCTGTAAAATACAGACAGAGGAAGGAAAAAGGTGTTAAAGGTGTTAATTCTACTTTTATTCAGTACCAACAGGTCCATTAATGGACCACTTTGGTCTGACTTCTTCCATGAGTCTACCTTACCATGAATTTCTACTCTGAGAAATCCAAGTCACATCTATCTCATAAGGTATGCTACACTGTTAGCGATGTGATAGAGATGTGAGAATTTATTCTGAAACAACATGGCAAAGGAAGCCTGATGTCTAATTCTAGTGGAATCAGTCTGTAGTCTCAGCAACATGGACAGATCTAGCAACATCTCAATGCTCTCTAACTGAAGAGGTTTTTTTTTGTTTGTTTGTTTGTTTGTTTTTACTTTTATAATGTTCCCTCTTTGCTTTAGCCCAATAGTCTGGGTAACAGCTGTGAGAAGTCCATGTACTTCTTTCTGTTATGAAATTTACCTCTTTTTACCCTCTGAGTTCCAGAAGATGTATATCTCTTTAACATGCAAGGTAAAGTGAACAGCAGAAGAAAAATCTGATCTGTCCAAATTCACCCAGCAAACTTCTGCCAGGATTGGGAAGTAAGCTCAGGCCTCCAAATTGCTGCCCCCTACCTGCACAACCTTCGGCTATTTGACTGTTGAGGCAAGCTCAAGAAGTGCAGGATAGATGAGTGGACTGTGCGGTGAATTGAGAACTCGCTGGATGGCAGAGCTCAGAGCATTGTGCTCAGCAGCACAGTCTAGTTGGAGGCCTGTAGCTATTGGTGTCCCCCAGGGATCAGTACTGGGTAAAAGTCTTGTTCAACTTCTTCATCAGCCATCTGGGCGATGGAACAGAGTGCACACTCAGCAAGTTTGCTGATGACACAAAACTGAGAGGAGTGGCTGATACACCAGAGGGCTGTGCTGCCATTCAGAGAGGCCTGTACAGTCTGGAGAGTTAGGTGGTGAGGAATCGCGTGAAGTTCAATGAAGACAAATGCAGGGCCCGTCACCTAGAGAGGAATAACCCCATGCACCAATGCACGCTAAGGGCTGACCTGCTGGAGAGCAGCTCTGCAGGGAAGGACCTGGATGTCCTGGTGGACAGCAGGTTAATCATGAGCCAGCAATGTGCCCTTGTGGCCAAGAAGACCAATGGTATCCTGGGGTGCATTAGGAAGAATGTAGCCAACAGGTCAAGGAGGTGATCCTGCCTCTCTTCTCAGCCCTGGTGAGGCCTCATCTGGAGTGTTGTGTCCAGTTCTGGGCTCCTCAGTACAAGAGGGACATGGAGCTACTGGAGCGAGTCCAGAGGAGTGCTGCTGAGATGTTTTAAGGGACTGGAGCACCTGTCACACGAGGACAGGCTGAGAGCGCTGGGCCTGGTTAGCCTGGGGAAGAGAAGGCCGAGAAGGGATCTTATCAGTGTGTACAAATATCTGAAGGGAGGATGTCAAGAGAATGGGGCCAGACTCTTTTCAGTGGTGCCTGGTGACAGGACAAGAGGCAGTGGGCACAAACTGAAGCACAGGAAGCTCCAGCTGAATATGAGGAAACACTTCTTTACTGTGAGAGTGACGGAGCACTGAAAAGGTTGCCCAGAGAGGTTGTGGAGTTTCCTTCTCTGAAGAGAATCTGCCTAGATGCAATCGTGTGTGAGGTGTTCTGGGTGACCCTGCTGGGCAGGGGGGTTGGACTAGGTCATCTCCAGGGGTCCCTTCTAACCTCAGCCATTCTGTGATTCGCTGATTTTTTGAGTCCGTGATTAGTGAGACCATTTTCTCATTGCAGCGTTGCAAACTGTTGGATGACCCAGGCTCTGAGTCCCAAATCATGTTTCTCAAATAAACTACTGCAGCACTATTGGCTAAAGCTTAAATTAATGTCTGTATGATTTTGCTTCTGAAAGCTTATAGAGCAAAAGGCTTTAAATGCTGACAACCTGAAGAGAGTTCACAGGAGGCCAAGAGCTAAAGAAAATATTTGGAATTAGAGCAGTCTGCTAGTGTATGTATAACCATATAACCATATTCCTGACAATAGAGTACTTTTTTTTTTCTTCTTTACTTACATACAATTTGTAGTATAATTCTACACCTTCAAAAGTTAGATTGTTCCCTTGCAGCAATTGTTTAGATAAGCAGGATGTTTTGCCTCATAAATCACTCCTTTGTACGCCTCATTTGTTTTTTCCTTTCATCAATTCCTTCCTATATTTTCTGCATTTCGTCAATATCATTCGGTGAAACACTACAGATGCCTCATGGGAAATGATAAATATAGTTACATCTTTTAATCTTGGCAATGTATTAGGACCAAAAATATATTTAATTTATGTTCACTGTTCCAGAGAAAATTGTTTCATCATTTCCATTTTTATACTTGGAAGGTTCATTCATGCTGCCAGGCTTGGAGAACATTTAGATAGAGGTGTAGACACAGTAATAATCCATGAGTGTTTTAAGGGTGTTGGTGACAAAGAGATAAATGAATTACTGCTATCATTATCATTGATTTCTTTATAATCACATCTAAAATTCTGCTGAGAAGAAGATCTCATAACGCAAGATCCTGCAAGTACTTAAAGTAGGGACCAGTTCATGTACTGAAGAGTTTCTGTGTTATTCTTAATGGATTTACTGTGTTGATTATGGGACCTAACCTCTGGGGCAATGCTCTTCACTTTTCTTTCTCTGAACATCAAGAAAGGTTCTGAAATTCACAGGTTTGGGTCTTGGACCAAAAAGGAGAGTTTGTACTCCTTAGGCTTTACTTAGTTACATTGATTAAATCTCCTTTGAATAAACACCTAAATCACGAGGAGGCACCTGCATTCATATTCATTAACATGCGTCTTAAATTTAGGTATCTTGACCATCAAGCTTGCCATGTAAACCCAATACAGCATCCTGCCCTGAATTAGTAGTTGCTTCTCTGCTTAAAAATTACAAAGACAGTCTTGTCCTTGCACGTTGCTATTAAGTTCCCACCTAGGAACAAAGCAGGTGGACTGTGCTAAGAAAATAGTCAAAATTTGCAGCCATCCTTGGGGAGCTTCTAAAGCAGATACTTTAGAAGTGTTTCTAGGTAGAAATACTTGGTCCAATTAAAGCTTTCTTGGAAGTCAGACACTGTGACTGCTTATTGGAAGTTCATCCGTGCCTGAATACACTGTCAAATTCCTTTGCCTGCCTTTCTTTTTTTTTTCTTTCTCTCTCTCTCTCTCTCTTTTTTTTTTTTTTCTGTATGGGATACCAGACTAACTGACAAGTGTCCCTTTTAATGGTAAAGGTGACAGGTGATAGTAATGACTCAAATGTAATCAAAAACTAGCCATTGGAATTAATGTGTGTTGCTAATGCAACTACAATCCTAATGCTTAGTTCAGGACTACTTTGCACCTTCAGGAATTATCCATATCTATACCAATCAGTACTGTGTTATTTTGCCTCAAATTTCTGGTCAATTATCACAGGTTTTTATAAGCCCCAAAATTAGCTCTGTTTTTTGTTGTTGTTGTTGTTTTTTCTTTTCTTTTCTTTTCTTTTCTTTTCTTTTCTTTTCTTTTCTTTTCTTTTCTTTTCTTTTCTTTTCTTTTCTTTTCTTTTCTTTTCTTTTCTTTTCTTTTCTTTTCTTTTCTTTTCTTTTCTTTTCTTTTCTTTTCTTTTCTTTTCTTTTCTTTTCTTTTCTTTTCTTTTCTTTTCTTTTCTTTTCTTTTCTTTTCTTTTCTTTTCTTTTCTTTCTTTTCTTTTTCAATTGTAAGGCAAAATATGTCCCTATGAAATAAATTAATAAAAGCCTGCATAAGAAGTTGCAGACTTCTCCATATCCAGCTTTTCACACAGAAACAAGGGTGATGGGACTGTGAAACACAGAGCAACTTTTGCACTGTTTCTTAAGAGGAAATTTCAGAGGGTGACGGGAAGAAACAGTATAATAGCCTCTCCCTTTTCATCTCTCTACCTGTATATTTCTTTCACAAGGGCTGAGAGTTAATGTGAAAAGGAAGAAATGACACGACTGGTGCTTCATAATGTTTGATCAGCTATCTGGCCTTGTGGTGGGTTTTACCCAGGCAAAAAATATATCAGTTTGTTTTCTATAGACCTTGTACTGTATTCAGTGGAAGCTGCAAGTGTTCAGCTCCTGACAGGATTTGACTATTTCATTATATATATGTTTTTGATGCTTATATACTTATTGGCAAAGTAGATTCAGAGTGGTAATTCTAGTGAGCCACATAGAAATGGTATGTAATTTTGTAGCAAGATAAAGTGCATAATGTAATGAGATATATTAGCTCATAATCATGAGTTACAAGCTGGCAGTATGTGGGGGACTTCTTGACCCAAAACATATTGCCTAAATTTCTTAAGCTTTTGACAGATATCTCACATTTTTATTTATTCAACTAGGGGGAGTTTGCTGGAAGCACAACTGGACAGATACTGCTATATAATTGGGTACTTATAGAGAAGGATATTAAAACAGAGCCACAGTCATACAGATTTGAATATATGTCTCCTGTTCTCTAGAGAATGCCTTGCTCCACAGGAAGATTTCTGCTGAATAAGGTTAAGATCTCTCTAGAACAGATGTCTTACAGGTTACAGTACATTTCAGTTTCAAGCATGTACCTCATCACTGTAAATCTCAGGATCTATACCCAAAGTTATTTCAATTGATTAGAGTTCTGTAATGAATCAGCTTACATTTGTAGTTTATGCCTTCTTATACATTTTCTGAGGTCTTCAGGGTGCTCAGAGAGTGAGTAGGCAATTTTTTGCAAGTATATTTTAAGTTACATTTCACTCCATTCTGATCACTTCCAAAGTGGCTTCCATAGCAACATCTAAAAATATTATTCATTTCTAAAAATAAGGAAGTCCTCTAGATGCTCAACACATGTAATTCTCCTTTTGTGACAAACAATACAGTCACTTCAGTTAAGAGCTAAACTTTGGAAATATCAC
This sequence comes from Anser anser, assembly GCF_964211835.1. Classification (NCBI taxonomy): domain Eukaryota; kingdom Metazoa; phylum Chordata; class Aves; order Anseriformes; family Anatidae; genus Anser; species Anser anser. The sequence continues at coordinate 158,880,755 of NC_139721.1, forward strand.
CATCAATTCTGAGTAGATTTAAGTAACTTTTCAGAGTTTCACTGGCAAAACTCTCTTTGAGCAGTAACAAGAATGTTTTATTTCTGTCAAAATATCAGACATCTAATAACTTGAGAAATCTTGTAAATAATTACAAAGATGAGTACATCTTAATTAAGAGAAGAATGCTCTTCCTACTAAAGTCAATGATAGGTCTCCACACCCAAAACCAAATGGGATGGGAGCAGAGTCGAGGCATGAAAAGTATGCAAATAGTCCAATTGGTTTCAGCGGAAGGTAATATGGCCCAGACCAACCAGATTAAAAATTTTAATTGTTTTACAGGAACCACAGAGGATTAGACCTGTGGTCTGGAAACAGATGGAAGCACAGCCCATGCAAGTATCAATTATGGGATTTCTAGGGGGAAAATGGTTGGGAAAGTTCTTAAACAATCTTTAACCCCAGCTCAGGGATTTCTGTCAACATTCTCCACTCTTAATTATTAACTACATTCTTCTTTCTACAGCATGTCTGTTTTGGAGTTGAGATCCAGTCCTAAAACAGGTCTGTGTGACACCATTTTGTTTAAAGTTTTGTTTTTACTTTAAAGCTGACTGTGGTTAAAGTGGGAGGATGGACCAGATGACCTCCAGAGGGACCTTCCAGCCTAACTTATTTCTTTTTTCTAACCTTGTTACTTCTCCAAAGCCTGGAGATGGAAGAGACTGTTCCTGATATATATTATACATCCCATTTTGGATGTTTTCAGGAAGGGACTCCTGAAATGGAATCTAGAAGAGTCCTGTGTTGCTTAAGGTGGATGCATCCTCCAAAGGTCTTGGAAGAGGAAAGGTAGTGGATATGTTCTGGGGGAAAAAATCGTAGCTCAGAGGGACCGACTCTCAAATGCATGCAAGTTAGCTGGAAAGAATAATGCAATAAACATTTTCCAGTTTCATTATCCTCAGTGTAGAGAATATCCTACTCACCCTTTACTGAAGAGACACTAGAGCTGGTCTTGCACACCTCTGTAAAGTTAGCTACAAGTTTGTTCTTTTCTTCTTACAAATGATTTTGGTTTAATGGTCTTCATTTAGCGAGGTTAGATAATGAAATCTCTTATGTTTCCTAATTCTCTTAAATACAGAATTTCTTAAAGGGAGCTAATCACATTAATGACAACCAAACGTTTTATAACTGCCTTCTCTCCTGACTATTAGGACAAGTCAGTCATATAAAAGAACAAACTATTAAAGATGAATAAATTAAGACATATGCCATGAAATGAAAGCAAGATTTGTTATACTATTGAACAGTTTTAACAGGAAATTTATGAGTGTCTCACAGACTTGAGAAGCTGAAGCCTGCTAACCCTGGAAAATTGCTGTTAGAACTTGTATGGACACAATGGCCTAGTAATATTTTCTGTAGAGGTATATATTTTACTCTGTGGTACAACAATCGGAGTGCTTGTTCTGAACTTGAGATGTTGTATATTGGCTCTTAAAGACCAAGATATGAGAGGGCTTTGGAACTAAGTGGATTAAGGACAGTGTTTGACTAGTCTCTCTCTTCAAGATAAAGAATAGTGTTTTCAAGGCAGCTCAGACTTGAAGCACAGACTGATCCATTTTCTATTAGAACTTTTTAAAAATGTACAAAATTTCAAATTATCATCGAAACTGAGAAGCAGTACAAATAAGTTGTGGTGTCCTAATGCAGCGCATGTTGAAATGTAGCACTCTCAGATTCGCTGAAATTCCTCCCAAAACCATCACTAAAGTATTATTAGATTCCTCTTAAGAGTCCTCTCTATCTTTTCTCATCTATTATAATACCTTCCGTATCTTTTATGTAGCTGATCTCTAGAGCAATGCAATTACATGCCTTCCATCTTCCCAAGTTCCCTCACTCCCTTCATAACACTATTCACTCCCATGCATCACCTATTGACCTTTTTCAGCAGAAGGGCAAGAGATACCAGTGCTGGTTAGCTGGTTGGTCGTGGACCCATAGATACTGGATTGACAATCCACTGACAGATGAAAGAAACAGCATTAGAGGCTACGTGCAGTTTCTGCACTGAATGTGATGATGATCTTTTTTATGTCAGAATGTAATATCTTTAAGATTCTGATAGTTTGCTGAATTAGTCTAAAACTGCCCATTATTAAGTGAAAATGGATTAAAATATACACAAACAACATGATTGCATATCCCATTTGTTTTCATAATGCTAAGCCACCACCTGCACACACACAAATAGGCACACAGAGAGGTTTCATTTTCAGGAAGATTTCTCTATCACAGCTGTCTAATAATAAGTAGGTTAATGGTAAGTTGTGATTTCTTTTTCAAGCTGGTTTAAAAAATGTTCATCTTCCTCCTCTGGCTAAAACATCCCATTAATTTTGTAATCTCACCCTTTCTACTCATTTCTCCCAGTGCCATCTTCAACTTCCCTTTATTACATCCATCTGTTATGTCTTAAAAAGTCTTTATGGTAAAGATAGTTATTCTGTACTTCTCTACACGGCATCTGTCACAGCAGGTCTCCAAACTGGAAAATGCCTGAAGCTCATACCTCAGTATACAATGAGATTCCAAGCAGAATTCTAAGCATACAAGGCTCTTTTAAGTATTTATCAGAACATGACCTCTGAGATTTTGTCAGTGATGATTCATGGATAAATTCGTGGAAAGGAGGTATGACAATTTTTTTTTTTTTTTCCCAAGACCAAGTAAACTAATCATAGAACCTCTGAGTGTAAGGCAGACTACTTGACAGCATGGAGCATAGCTCTGCTGTGTTTAACAGTCACTCTCTTATTATATCCCTTACACCGATCATGAGCCGGGAGCAGGAAGCAAGGAGTAAACATTTCCACTATGCCTGGAGACACGATGTTCAGAAAGCTTTGTTTGGCATGTTTTTATAGATTTGTGGAACAGTCAGTCCTACTGCAGTGCTGTTGTCAGTTATTGATATTACCATTTAATACACTTCACTAATGAGTGGAACCGCAACCTTAATCACCACTAGACAAACAAGTGACGAAGAAAAAAAAAAAAGAGAGAGAGAGAGGAGAAAGCTGACTTGAATGTGAATTCTGTCTTAACTGGGCCCACCATTCATCTCATGGTGTACCTAACATTCAAAGGTGTATAATAATGTGTGAATAAAATAATCACATGAGAAAAATGAGCAGATGATTCAATGATAACTGTACAGAACAGGAGGGAAACATAGATATGCTATACGTGGAAGTCTTGTGCATGTTTTCAAACAGTTGTTATGACAGGTGAACCATTAGCAGAGCTGCATGGTAAAAACAACAATAACAACAACAACAAAACAAAAAACAAAAGAGGATTTGCAGTTTATAAGACTGTGCATTTAAACATATGGGCCTACTTTCACATTTGCATTGTATATTTTGTGCGTTGGTGCACTCATGTAATCTGATGTTAAACTGCATGTGGTTGCATTTCATCATGGGTGAAGTGGCAGTCATTTGTAAGATGGATTACTCTGTTGTGTGTTACCAACAGCACAGCAGGGAATGGGGCTTGTCAGACATTTTCAGCTGCAACCACTCTTGATAAGGTCTGATTTCTGTGGAAAACTGAGATTTATTTTTTTTAATCAACCAACCAAGTGTCTGTCAATCAAAGTAATTTTATCTAAATGTTGTTACTTGCAGATTCTAAATTTCAACTTTACTCACGCCTCTATTTTCTCTGTAGAAAATTCTTGTGTGACAAACGGCATATTTCAAGGTATAAATCCTAACAAGAGATTTTTATGAATCATGTTTCCCCTTATATGAGAGTCAGAAAGTAAACTTTGTCTAGTTAGGGTTTATGATTCTTTAAGCTCCTGTTTCAGTAACAACTCCTATGTTTTGCTTTATTTTAAATTACATAGTCTCAAGAAAGATGTCAGTACATAATCTGTCAGAGTGCACGGATGAGCTGTTTGACCCATCGGACAGGTTTCACATCCATTTTCTTCACACAGGGAAATTAAATCCTAGTCTAGAAAGGGAAACTCAGAGACAGAAAAGCTCAGAGAATCAAGTCCAGATACACTCTTATTCAATACCTTAAACACATATTCAGTGTATTAAACATATGTAAACATATATAATATAAACATATAATGTAAACATAATATAAACATATTTCAGTGTATTTAAGCAAAATGCTGACTACCTCATTGAGAAGGTCCTTCATATGGTGGTGCTAAAACCAAAAAGATCCAAGGTCCATTTCTCATTTATTCCATGGACATCTTTTATGACTTTGAAAACAGAACTGATCTGGGAGGAATGAACAACTTCTGGAAGACCCTTGTCCTAGCTCTTAAAGTCCCTTCGCTGCTGCTAGGTAGGGGTCACAACTGCAGTTCTCAGGTCAACCTTTTCCTTTTAGTTTTCAAAATAAAACTTAGGAAAGATCTTGTTTTTAACATGGATGCAAAATGGATATTTTTTTTTCCGTAATCTTCAAGTATTTCTCATTATTTTACATCCTGTAGTCAAGACTCCCTGGTGATATGTGCACTTAAAAAACAAAAGGTGACCAGTTGGATAAAAGACCCTGATTCTGAAGGAATTACATCCGATTTACATCAGAATAATTGTAATAGTATTTGTGGCCTACAAATTTTCCAAGCTATTTAATTTTTCAATTATAAAGACAAATATTGCATTTAATTGATGTGATTCATCATAACTAAGCTGTTAGACTAGTTGCCCCTCAAAGTAAAGACTGTTAATCCACGATACTTGGAAATAAAGCTGCAAGCTGGACAGTCATTTATACCGACATTAAATCATCGGGCTGGTATTCTGAGATGCTAGCTCAGCAGAAAAGGAGGATCACAGGAAACAGGCTCACATCTGGGAAGTATGGAATCCACTCAGATGCTTCCTGCTGGAGATGACTCTGCTCTGGTAAACTGTCACTAATTCACCCTAAAAATGCATGTCTTTCATTTGGGTTAAAGAGATGGATCTGTAGTTGAAAATTTATTTGGAAATGAAACATAGAGGGAAGATGCAGTGTGGATATTTAAAACATTGTTTATTATACATGCAGGAAAAAGAAAAAACAAAACAAAACAAAACAAAAACACCACCACCACCACCAACAGCAACAACAAAAAACCACATTTATTTATTTCCGTTAGAAAGTGGCAATTGAATAAGAATCCTGAGCAATACATCCAAAAGCTGTTACAGACATTTCAGTCTTTGGCTGCAGAAGCTGAAGTCACTCATAAAGGCCCAATTTTAATACGTTGGGTGTCTTTAATCTCCTGAAAACATTTGCAGATGTATATATGAGAAAAAAGGCTTCCAAAACCAGTATCTGTTTTGTTAAAACCCCAGCCAGGTAGAAAATTTTGAAAGTCAGGACAGGATCTCAAGGTACAACTTCATCTCATCTCTCATTTCTCTTTCTCATGTCCTTAAACTTAATCACATGAAAATATTTTATGGAAACATTATTAATAGATCATTGTTCAAATATGACAATGTGCAAGTGTTTATAATAGGCTTTTCTTGGCATGTCACTTTAGTAATTCTATGAAATCTTACAGTAATTTTGCAGTACATCATTTCCCAAATCATCCATCTCTGACACTTTAAATACTCTGGTACTGTACAATATCATCATTTGCTTAATGCAGTACTTTGTAAAATATCTTTTATTTTTAGCAGCATTTACGTATGCTTTTTTTTTCCTTTTCCTCTCAAAAAAAAAAAAAAGGCAGTTTACATCCTGTAAACAAGCTTTTAAAGAAAACAAAAAAGACAACTACAAATTCAGGAAATCAACACCAATTGTATTTGTTGTCTAAGTAGAATGAATTTCATTTTTGACATTTCGATGTGTTTTCATTTGCTAGGAAATTTCCGTACTGTTGGATAGAGCTGGGTTGAGAAAGAGAATGATTTTCACTCCAAATAAGAGAAGTGGGTTACTGTACTTTTTGTTTCAGAAGGGCTTCAGGGTAATGCTTGAAACAAAAAAATAAGCTGAAAGTTCATTTCTAGAAGCAATCACTTATACCATACAGGAAAGCTATCATTTATGTTTGTGAGTTTGTTGCAAATTAACTGGCATTGTGTGGAATAGAGAGGCTTGTGTCCATAAATGAATAGCTACTAATCACCTGGTGTTTTCCTGCACATAGGTTTATCAAGACATGATGTATGTCAGAATGAAACATAGCAGCTACGAGGAGAGACTTACAGTTAAAAAAAAACAAAAAAAAAAACAAAAAAAAACAAAAAAAACAACTATTTGTTCATCCTTCTAGTCTCTCACAACTAAATCACACCATTTTGAAGCTTACAATTCTGTGGATATACCTGTTGGCCTTCTGTGGTTCCAGAGTTATCTTTATTATATATCATAGAATCACAGGACTGTTGAGATTGGAAAAGGTATCTGGAGGTCTCTAGTCCAACCAAGCTGCTCAAAGCAGGTGCCCCATGTTGTCTCTAACCTGGTTTAGAATATCTGTTAGGATGGGAATTTCACAGTCTCCGTGGGTAATCTGTTCCAGTGTTTGACCACTGTCACAGAAAAAAATAAATAAATAATAAAAAAAATTTCTTCATGCCTAAATTGAATTTTCTGTGTCTCAGTTTGAGACTACTGCCTCACATTCTGAAATATCTCATGCCAAGTTTATATCCAGTGCTCAGTCATGTTATATTTATGTCATAACTCAACAGCAAGATGTGGTCTTTTGGAGGTGTATCATGACATTCCTGGGCTGGCATTGAGAAGAAGTATCATAACATAAACATTATTTTTTTTTTTAAGAAATATTTGAAAGTACTGATAAGAATTATATCTTTGACAATCCAGACGGGTAAATGTACTTCCAGCTGAACATAACTAAGTTCTGTTTATTCATAAATGTCAAAGGCCCCCAAACCTCCGATTTTAAGCCAAATACAGCATTGAACTTGACAACTCTCTCAGCGCTGCTGTTCTAACTTGTAGTTCACTTGCCTTCCTCCTCAAATAACGCTTGCCTGGCAGCAGAACCACAGCACATTTTTCCAGTTTGTCCCCCACCTTTCTGAAGAGATTATTTTGCAGCCATACCCAAGGTTAGCACTGCATTTACCAGCCAATATAATAGCTACTGAGCCTCTGATGCTGCCACCCATACTCCTACTGACAATTATTAAGTCTGCCTTTCAAAGGAAAAGAAGGTTCTGAAGGCATTTTGTTATTTGCAACGTCATCAAAATCTGGGGACAATTTATGTTCATGCACTGAGGGAAAAGTAACATTACACTTATTTGCATGGGGATGACAGTTTATTGTTATTTTCGCATTCCTTTATTTCTTTCCTCAAAATAACAGCTGAGAAAGATCGCAACAACCACAGACTGGAGTGTTTATATTGACCACTTGGCCAAACCTCAATTCAGAAAGGAAATTTTAGTTCTTTCAAAACCATATTTTCCATGTCCCTGACAAAGGAAACAATGATTTAAGAATGGAAATTTGGTCTTTGAAGCATGAGGGGAAAAAAAAAAAAAAGAAAAAAAATAGAAGAGGACAAGAAAATGTCTGCAACCTCGGAGACAGCTGCTGGGGATGACAGAGAAGAAGCAGATAAAACTCTTGGCAGAGGTGGTGCTAAGGGCTGTTGCACTACCTGTGAACTGAAAAGTCCCTGGGTGTAAATATACCCACTTTATTTTCAAACACGCTCAGATTACTGATGCCTATTTTCTGACTCCATCGCGCAGATTCCTTCTTGGACCTTGGGAAATAAAACCTACTAAGAAGAAAGGATTATTGGGCTAAAATAAGTCTTTGCCTAACATTCTAGGATATGGCCTTCACCTCAACAGCTCCATGATAGACTTCTCTCAACAAAACATTGAAAATTTTCCATTCTTTTGCTTTTGTATGTTGATTTGGAGAAGTGAGTGGGTGGATGATCATAATTCCTTTAAATTTAACTCACAATTATTTTTATAAAAAGTTCATTACAATGCTTTCAGGTTTACTATTTTCTAACTTAAAATGTTATAGTGTATTCCCACCCTGTTATAAAATCCAAATCTAACATGAGTTATTTATAAACCCTTGCATAATGTGCACACAGAGTCTTGCAAAGAATATTAAAATCTCTGCATGACATTTAAAGAAATTATTGACTATCACATATTTTATGTATTTATATTTTATTGTATTTATAAAATATCACATATTTTATGTTAAAATCAGTAATCACAATCCAGATTTAGCACATGTTCAGATACCCTGTCCACACATGGTACTTACTTGGTTTTTCCACACGCCATTTTTATAGCTTCTCACAATATTAAACAAGTCTTTCCACATGTACCTCCTTTCCATCTGAAAGGCTCTCTCCTCTTCTGTCAAGATGAACGTGTAAAGTAACAGGAATGGGAACCACTAGAAGCAAATATTCCTGAGCAGCCTCCACCCTTGACATCGAAATCCTCTGTCTACTGTTCAGCCTTCTGCAGTCTTACACTGCTGTCACTGTTTGACAACTCAGGGTACAGCCAAGCAGTTAATGTCATGTCTCAAAAAGCAGTGCTGACTAAATGTAGACATTTACATTACCCAGTCAACCTACACTTCCTTAGAGTCAATGCACATCAACTCTAGAGAGCCAATATTCGGGGCATGATTCATTTCCTTCTAAAGTAAATTTGTTATAATAGCTATGTGCCACAGCAAAGTAATGTGCTTAACTGAAATGCTGAGCAGGTACCTGGAACCATGGCATTGACGTGTGGCTGTAAAAGGACCTTACCTCTAATGCAACAACATGGTTGGTGCATGCTCCTCAGGCTGCAGGTGCTGTGGTTGACCTAACATGACTAAAAAGAATACAGAAATTTTAAGAGTAGAACTTTCCAAGGAAACTGTTTTTCTAAATTATTCTCTATCATGAGATTCCCTTCACTGGCTGAGAGCAGGGTAGCAGAGGTAAAACATTTCCCTTATGGAACAGCTGCTTTACATTTTCTGCGAATTTTAACCTGCTGGTAGGTTGAAATCTGCCAAGTCGTCTTTGTAGGTTGCTGTTATTATATCAGCCTGCTGGAATGAAATCAGATGGAACATACTGGAGCGCTATATCTGGGGATGATCATTCACGCAGGTCCAGCTGCAGTCTTTCTAATCACTGCTGTATATTTCTCTCTTTCACAAAGAAAACCACCCAGGGATAGGAACTTTTGGACTCTAACAGTGGCTCTTGCAAAAGCTTCCTCTTAAGGTAATTTCATGACTATTTGCATTTTCTTTCCTGAGGAACAGAGAAGAGGCTGTGAAAATCTGTTGTTGACTTACTCAAAAAAAGTCTAAAAAAGCCTAGCCATAAAGAAACATTATTTGCAACAACAAATACTCTTTTTTGATTGATTATTTAGTTATTATTTTTTATTTTATTTGCAACACAATCAGTTAGGTCTGTGGTTTTGATCAGTTGGTTTAAATTTATCATCAAAAAAAGCCCTGAACATATTTCTCCAACGTCAAAAAATGGACTGAGACCCAAACTTTTTTTAACAAACTTCAGCTGAAGTCAATGAAATGAGAACCCAGGTTGGCAGCCAAATTGACCCATGAGCTCTCACAGATTTTAATATTTATTCATCCATATTCTGTTTATGACTATAAAACTATGGTGAAGCTTGTAGGTAAAGGTATTATTATTATTACTATTACTATTAAACGAGTGATGAATATGAGAAACAGATACACTTTCAGAACTAAGCATGTATTTTATTTTCTCCTGACAACTTCGGGAAGTGTGAGTATTCAGAAGGTTTTCTTCAACTAGGAAAAAATCATAGAAATTGATCCTTACCTGCTTCAGAAGGTAAGGCTAAATTGAGTAGTTAGTTGATTGTTTATGGCTAAAACACGGGGCTGGAGTGTGTGGTTTAGGGCCTTGTAGCTTGGGAAGGTATCCTGTATATCAGCACTTTGAAGGAGTCATTTGATGTTATAACATACACCTTTGTTTCGGTAGCCTGCAGAAGATGTGACCATATTGTTCCCCATCACATTCTCTTTCCATACCTCAGGGCTGCCAGATGAAATATATGCTTCAGACTGAACTATCCTTCTGTTTCTTCCCTTCTCTTTCAGACAAGTGAGAGAGAAGAGGATGCAGAAGAAAACATCAGCTAGGCCACCGCGTTTGTACACAGAGGTGACATGCTTTGAAGGTGCTTTGAAGGATCATCTCCCCGCCCGCATGCTCATCCATACACATTCTTAAAAAATTATGACATCAGCAACACTGTGATCTGAATTCCTGCCTTGGAGATACTTTTACTAATAGTCTACATCACCTCAGTGGTTTTACATTATTGTTAGATTGTTTCTTGCCTGTTTATCTTCTGGTTCACAGGGACATGTTATATGCAGTGACATTTCCTGACGCTTGGTTCTGATTTTTTTTCCAAAGATTTTAAAATTAATTTACAAGTGCAGGGCTAGGAAAGGCTAATGAATAGAAATGGTATGGAAAAAGCACCACCAACATCGTAGTAATGTCAGAAACTATTAGACTTCCTCACTCCAAACCTCTGCGGGAGTAAATCTGGCAAATGCCATTGAAAGCAGGTGAGATCTTTGGAGCTGTTTACAACACCTGTGATTCTCACCTGCAGACTCGACCAGTAAATTTTAGTCTCTTTATATTTAATACAACCTTCAATTTTTGAACAGTTTGAAAAGTTAGGTCATGTATTTATTAGATGGTACCCTAGGTCTGACATTATTAACATCAATTAGACACATCCATGCCAAGTAATTCTGTGGATATGAGTAAGTATATATGTCAAGATTGATTTAAAAATAAAAAATGATTATGCCAGTTAAATATTCCAAGAAATAACTGTGCAGGGACAAGAGCAAAGACTGAATTTCTATGTATTATTGATCACTCCTCAATAATGGTAGTAACAAATATTGTTTTTTATGTATAACCTATTAAATCAGCCAAGTACCTGATCTTAACATTTGGCAAAACTGTAAGGATGGATTTTAAGGCTACACAGAACCACTATGACTAACTGAATAATACAGGACCCTTGAATACTGGTTCTTGTGCTTATGAACAATTTAGTATCTGTCATTTAGACATCCAGTGGAGGTCCAGTTGACATATAATGTGCCTAGTGTCTTTTCACCTGTGATACACAATAGCCCCACACATCTGCACTGAGTTCATCAGTATCATACAGGACCTGCAGCAGACCTATTCCTTGCTGAAGTGGCAAGTGAATGTCCAGAAGAGATCACCTGGGGAATTTCTTACGGTACTGGACACCGCCGTTCAGACAAATGAGTTCCCACTCCTGTTTAGGCTTTAACTAGTCCTAGAGAATTTCACCATGTCACTGTAACCGCACCCTCTTCTGGCTATTTAGCTGTTAAAAGTATTTCTTCTGTTGGGTTTGGCAGGGATAGTAATCATCCCTAATGATTAACCTTAATAATAATGATCAACTCTTCATTTACTGGGACTGAGGTCAGTCCTAAATATTGTGTCTTTATGGAGTGGAAGGCAAGAAGCAAGGAAGGAGGGAAGGAATAAAGGAAAGAGAGAAAGGGGGAGAAAGAAAGAAAATAGAAGGAGAGAAAGAGAGAAGGAAGGAGAAAGAGGGAGAGAGAGAGAGGGAGAAAAAGAATAAGAGAACAAAAGAGAAAGAGAAAAGGAAGGACAAAGAAAAAGGGAAACAAGGAAAGAAGCAAAGAAAGAAAAAGAAAGTGTCTGAAGCTGTGATTTTCTTGTTTAAGCTGAACTGTAATATAATCTTGCTAGATAAATAGCATACACTGAACTCTGAAATACTAGGGTTAACTGTTTGCTGCCTCATTATTTGATAATGGGGGCAAAAAGGGTCATGATTTGATATTAGAACAAAGGCATCAATAGCAAACCTGATACTTTGCCAGCATGGATAATGCAGTTAAAAGGAAAAAGAATTTACAAGAGCAGGAAACAAAGCTGTGAATTGTATTTCAGCCTATTCTCCAACCTCTTTTGGTCACTAGCTGTGAGCAAAGCAAAGAGTTTATGCAAAAAGGCAAGCACTGTGAATACATGGTATGGCAGCAGCTCCAAAGCCGGTGAGGACTCAGCAAGAGGTAGGATTACAGTTGCTCTCTGTGTTAGGTCTCTCTTCAAGCTGTCTCTGTTAAACATCATTTTAAAGTACTGTCTTGTAAAATAGAAATGCACTTAATGGTAGCTTAGATTCTTTTTTTTTTCTTACATTTATTGCTCTCTTCCTTTTTCCCTCCCCCAAACCCTTTCCCCCTTTCATCTGTAAAAACAACTATGTTAGGGATCAATTATCCAAAACCATTAAATCATCAGCAGTACTCACAGCTGTAAAAACATCTGCATTATAGACTCTGCTTCTTCCTAAGAGACAGAGATGTAATTGATTCTCTCATTCTGGCATAATTGTATAGCTTCTGGTTTGTGTTATGCTGGGGACGTGGGTGGGGGAGGTAGAAGGGAGGCATCTTGCCTTGCTTTAAACTGATTCATGTTCATCTAGTCATGAAACACATGGCTAGACCCAGAAACAGCACAGACCATAATGCAGCAGGCAGCCCCACCGCTCCTATACCCCACAGCCCCTGTCTTCTCTCTTAATATTACAGGGGAAAATAATTTAAAAGCCAGTGAATTAGGCTATCGTGTGCTCCAAAAAGAGAGAATTTTTTTATCAGAGAAGCTGCTGCATAGCTGCCATAGGAGGGTTGTTCTGTAAAACCCTTCCTTTCTCCCTCCCTGCCAGTAGTTGCCTTAGTGACAAAACTAATCGCCGCTGGTGCCCCTGCTCTTGTGAACAGGAGAAAAACAAAGCCATTTGTATTGTCATTCTAGCAATCCTCTGCAAGACTGTCTTCAAGATTAAATGTGCCGATTAAAAAGATATGTTACAGGCATTAGAGTAACACAATAAAAAGGCAGACCGCAGTATATGATTCTCATGTCTCAGCTGTGCCTTTTGAACAACTTGTTGAAGTCAGAGTGTAAATGCATTATAAGCCCACATAGGTGGGAAATTAAGGAGCATCTCTCTTTAATAGCAGAAGTAGAAAGATTACTGGGTTTGAAGGCCATGACCTCTATCATCTTCAGCTATATCTAATGGCTAGTCTCTGCACATAAGTTACTAACATCCATCTCTCTCTTTCTCTTATTGGATAACTATGACCTGTGGACTGTTTGGTAAGAGCAAAAGTGATCAAAAGTATTTTCTTTCGTGGTACAGCTTGGTGGTTCACAAATACTTACCCAACTCTTCCACCACTTTTGAGATTCTTTATTCAAAGAAATAATTTCCAGGAAGAGGAAAGTTTCCTCAAACTGGTTTAATTTACCCATGTAACTCATGCCTATGAAGATGCATGGTGTTATTACCAAGAGTAAGTATCTTATTTGGAAAGCTATTTATTTATTTATTTATTTATTTATTGTCATTAAAGGCCAAATTCAGTTCTGCAGAGTCACTAATGTCAGTGAAAAAATGGTCTTAGTTCAGTAAAAGCATGTAGGGTCATTACACGTACATACAATATACACACGCTAAGTTGGAGAATCAGAAGACAAAACACCTGGGAAAGCTTAAATGTAAATACAGAACCTGTTTTTGTACTAATTAAAAATATCTTTTGGTTCACCTGTGCTTGGCAAAGACCTGAAGACGCAGTTATAAAAATGGTTTTCCAAATGTATCTTTTTTTTAAAAAAGTATGCTTGTAGACTAGGTTATTTCATAGACATTGTAGCTATGGAAGCAATGATGTAGGCTGTCATAAGGCCACCTCTCTAAGAGGAAAAAAAATTAAAGTCACTGTTATGAAAAGCTGTATTTTCTGGGTCAGGAATGCTAACATTTGTGCTCTCTCCTGGAGTGAAGTTGTGAACTCAAAGTAAGATAATGCAATGTAATCAGTAGGGATTATTATGAAAGTCAACCTAAAGCCAGTTAAAGATTTGACTGCATTGGATTTATCTCACAAAACAAGCAAAATATCGTCATGTTAATTTTTTAATGAGAGAGGGAAGTAAAAATGTGAAAGGTGCATATCTTATTAATGAAGCTGAATGTCTCTTTGAGAACCCACTTCCCAAGAATGCTGTGTTTACTTCACATTTACTATGACAGGAACTAGTTCAGTTCTATTACCATGGCAGCTCACGATGGTAATTCCACATTGAGATCAAAGATTATCCTTGACAATAAGATAATCATGGATGGCATGGAGATGATACAGACTATGGCATGTGGCTCTAACCTGGAGCCTCAAACGTTTCTGTTCTGGGTGTCAGTGAATTCCCTGCTGGCCACAACACTATCCTGTTCCTCACAGAGAAGTGTCTAGTGACACTTGTGATGCCATCCAGTGTCCAAGACATGAGGCTCACAAACATAGCACAAGAGCCCTTCCAGAGAAGCATCCAGGGCTGGCAATGATCAAAAAGTACCATCATTTCAAACAGTTATAACAACAGTACCTTGGGCAAGAGGCAAGAGATACAGATAGGAATTGGACTTTCTTTGTTTTATTGTATAGCCAGTTACTATAAGCCAGTTACTGTAAGCCAGTTACTTTGGACTTCCACCCCTAAAACAGGGTCTTATTTGAACAGTACAAGTCTCAGCCCAAAAGAGATATTTCAAATATTTTAAAATCCTAGCTGTATTACTTTACAATATCAGGGTTGTGGTGGCTAAAAGACTGCATTACCAAGAGGTGTTTTTCACACATACTAAGAGACCAAATTGCATGCAGCAGCATGATTTCTTTTCCACCCTAATTTCTCACCTCCACTTTAAAACAACATTCTCTTGGAAAATTACTTGACTCTCTTGATTTTTCCTCCTTTGCTCTGTTGCACTCAGCTGACAATTATCCTTCCATGCAGAAATAGCTGGATGTGCCTTTCAGGTTCCATCAGTACTGCCCAGCAGTCAACTGCCTGTCCTGGGCTTACTTTGTCATTCTTGCTTGTTCTTCACAGTATGGATTTTCAAAGACATTAAATTGTGCCCAAACATTGTTGGGAGGATCATTAAAAGAACCACTAAGTTCAAAATGACTAAGTCATCCCACTGTGATCAAAAACAAAGCAAGTTCTTCCATTAATGCCCTTCCAAATTAGGTGGAAATTAATTCTGGGAGACTTTTCTAGCCTCTGTCGTTAAACTATTTGCTATTTATTACAATCTTCCCCATTAGATACAGTAGTGAATTCATGCCTGAGCAAATGAGAGCATGAAAAGAAACCATCAAGTAGGTTTTTCGCCTAGGATCATGGCCACATTGCTCAGACAGTGCAGTTTGTCTCCACTGAAATTGATGGACTATACTGTCCACTGAGGATCTGAATCCTAAATTACATGTTGAACACAGATCTCTAGGGTGGAGAAGCTAATGCACTAATTGCTGTATGTCAGCCACTTCTGCCAGAAGACAGTGAAGTACCTTATGCTCTTGATTATCATTCATCCAAGACTCCCATTCATCTGTAAAGACATGAGTGGTTCAGCTGAGAGAAAACAAAACACTTTCAGAGTTATAATTCATGCTGTGGCTACATAGTTGCTTCCATTTGGCAAGCAGAACAGAAGCCCTATTTAACATTTCCATGGAGTATTTCTTCCCTGTTTCTGCATGCTGTGTAAAAATTAACTAACCTGTAATAAAGATTTTCTCTGTTCCTTGCACATGAGTTTACTCTGGTTGTACCCACAAATAAATGTAATCGTGATTAAGGGAGAGAGACAAATGGGTAGGCAAGTGGAATTTGACTGAATTTCAAGTGAAAATGTGGTCATCTGCACATTGTGCAGGTGACTTGTACACCCTTTGGAAATGGCATGGAGCAAAACTTCCTGAAAATTAGAGAGCAGCTGCTGAAGAAAACACAGCAAAGTCAAGTTATGTCATAAATTCATGTTCTGCCTCTAAGGTGACCACAGCCCTTATTCACATTTGCTGTTTCTTTGAATCTCTGCCAACACAACAGATCTTCCCACCATATATAAAGAGTCTCACAAAATCCTTCTATCCCATGTCTTTAACTTTGGACCCATCTAACCTCGTGCCTCATACCACTTCTTCACTCCTAGCCTTTCGTTTCTTGCCTTGACATCTTCCAGTAAGTCTACAATAAGATTTGTGTTTGGAAGGGAAGAACTGGATCTCCAGTCAAGCAGTTTCCATAGCATCTCATGGGATAGTCAAAATTTCAATTTACTATTGCTTACATTATCCAGAATAGACAACGTGATGTCTTTGCTGGAGTAATCAAAACACCTCTTATCTATGTAAAATGCTCCCCATCATTATTCCACAGACAAAGGTCTACAACTACGAAGACACTGAAGTGCGTAACTCTACATATTTCTGTAACAATTGTATACTTAAATAGGGCTATTGCTCCGTCCAGAAGCAGAGCATGAAATTAAACCACATTTGTGGAATCTCAGACCCAGGCCAATGACTGATTCTCATCGTCACTTAGCACAGCACCAAATCAGACCTGTGAAATCTCCACTTAACTAACGATGGCTCACACTGAGGGGACCCATGAACTGGGGTACCTTTGGCTTTGCTGGCTGGTCTTCTTGGCTTTTCTTTCTGGTCAACAGTGGTGAGGGAGGCCTTTCTGTGGGGTGAATCACAGAATCTGATCATCCTCCAGAGGATCCCACATCTCCCTAATGTTCACAGGGCATGGTTCAGAAGACTGGTTAAAGCCTTTGTGTACCCTAATTTATAAAATGTTTCTACTATGCACAAACATGATATGGCAGCTGCCTCATCAGTTATTCTAGCAGGAAGGGACAGTCACAAGTGTAAAGGTATAGACTGCATAATAGCTTTATTTCCCCTTCAGTTACATAGCTACACAACGTTGTAAATTTTTTACTATACCCTTAAGCTTTTCAAACCATGTTAAAAAATGAAACCCTGGAGAAAGAATGAGAAGGGGAGAGACGATGATGGATGTTTTATATCCAAGAAGTGATTGAATATGCAATTTCTAATGCTTTTGCACTAGAGCAAACAGCATGTCATGCTGTATATTCTCCCAGGAAAGTTTCAGAATTTAGGAAGTTATTTATCTTTTAATATAGATTTCAGTGATATCTGCAAGTCAAATATTGTACTATTCCTTTGTGGAAAGTATAAGACAAATTTGCACTGAGCACAGATTAGTTCTAAAATAATTATATGTTCGTGTAAATATTAAATAATAGATTTTTTGGTGATTTAAAATAAACACTTGTTTGCAAAGTATGCTTATTTATTCCAATATTAATGAACAGAAGATAAAATAAAATGAAAAAAAGTTTTAAAACCAGGAGTAATTTTATTTATTTATTTATTTATTTGCTTGCACAGAGACATAACTGGGCTACTGGCAAGTGTTTACCTCTAAGTCGCAGGGTTTTTTTTGGACAAAGGTATTTTTCCATCATGAGGGCCCAGAGGATATCATGAGTCCAAGTGTAGAATAAACAAAATAAACCAGCACCAGACTTACTTTGCATTTGATACAGTATTGTTCCAGTTATATTATTTTGAGTTCTGGAGTTAGTGTGCTCTTCATTTACTCCAGGGTTTTGTATGTCATGATACATGGGATATAATAAATAAAAAAATCATTAATAGCTATGAACCCAGTAGTACAGGTAGGTTCAGGGACTACTACACCTCAGCTTAACTCTGTACACCATACTGACAACAACAACACCTGGCTGGACCAAACCAATAGGCAGAAACAGGCACATTTCCAACCCCCACTTACTTAAAATGGATGGGTCAGCAGCAGCTTTCTGCTGTCAAAGCCATTTAGAAAATAAAAAGAAAAAACAACCAAGCCTATTTGAGCAATATTCACTGACCAAAATCATTCTCTGACTCCCTGAGTAGAAAGGAAAGGTATCAAACATTTCACCAGCTGGACTAGGTGGGAAGGAGACAGGTTGGACGTGACATACATTTAGGGCAGGATTTAGTTGCCTAGACAAGGCACCTAGTGATGTTTCAGGCAACACACGTTTCCTACCTGGCCTCCAGCAGCTGCTCCAGAAAATCTTGACTCTCCCCGCAGACTATGTACTTCCTGGCAGTTACTAGCAGATATATCACATATGACAAGGGGCATTAGGAGGCTTTCACTGGGCCACTGAAGCAAGAGCTGGGGTGGTATTCAGCTCCAGTTTAACACTGTTAAATTGGTGTCTAACAAAAATGTCTATATACGATCCAGGTGTTTAAATTCCTGCTGTAGTCAGTGAAGATCTAGCCAACACCAGCAATGAAGCTTACTGTGTGATCTGGGTGATCTGCCAGCAGACTCATCTTTACCCACACACCTTTACTAAGCCTCTGATCTTTGCTGATTATACTGGGAATTTATTCATACAGATGACAGGTCGACACCTGAATTTAGATAAAGCTGAATTTCAACCTCAGGGAATCACAAATGAATAATTTATTGTCATCTGAATGCCAGCAGAGATTTCCATTGTCTAACTATTTAAAAACAAAATGGGAGAAATTAACGGTACATTGTAGTCCTATTGGGGTATCTAGATGAAGGTACTCTTACAGAATCTTCATACATTTTTTAATGAAAATCTGTTGCAGAATCAGCTTGTGAAATCTCTGGACCATGTTCTGCAGGAAATAAAACTAGATGATCTAAAAAACCTTCTGGTCTTTAAATCAGTGAGTGGGAAGTTAGTGATGACATCAGTGACTTCAGTGGTAACAGAATTAGGACAATAATGAGAACTCCAGTAAATCACCATCTAGGAATAAATAAACCCTCCACTTTTGACCACACCAATGAATCACCAAATTGTACTGGAGGTATTCTTCTGTTGAACAGGCTCCTATTTTTAGCTGTGATAAATAACAAATTGTGAACATTTTTTGTCATTAAAAATTCTGTGCCTTCTCTTTCATCTGTGACAGTTACAACAGTGACTGATGCATCAGCTCTCCAGAACTGACATTGTTAGTCTCCAGGAGTTGAACAAAATAATCGGATATTTCAAGTGGTGCCTGGAACAAGCTCCTGTAATCTGTGAAAGGGTATTAGGACATCCTGTGACTTCTGAGAGCTAGATGGAAAGGGTCATACATCCTAGACTTGCTGTAATTCCCCAGCTTACCTGGCTAGGATCACATCTACTCTCTTTCAGTGCCCAAAACTAGGCTTTCTCTATCAGTCTTTATATGAGACACACTTTTTAGTATACCTTTTATTGCATACAGTTTTACAAACCTAAACTGATCCCCATTAGCCTGAAGGAGATACTGTATTCACATGGGTAAATGATTTTCTGTAGATAAAGCTAGAACTGTGCCAATAATTCTGTTTGACAATAACAACCTTTGCTTACTGCCCACCCGTTTGATGGCTCCAGATCACTGATAAGGCATCAGCATTTCTGAGGCTCCACTGTAGGGCTAAAACTACATTAATAATTGAACTAGGCCAGAGACCATTTGCTGGCTCTGACTCTAATTGCCATGGCACAGTTTCTGTCTGTTCTGTTAAAGCCTCTTAGCTGCCAAAACTGGATCAAGTACCTGTGCTGCTTACTAGGAATGCTCCTCAGCTCTTGCTAACTTCTGGATCATTTCTGGGAATTCTTTGGTAGTATGTTTTTTGATTTGGGCCAAAAATATGACAGGAACAGAGGTTATACTTAATTGTTATAGACAATTTCAAGGTCTAGGAATCTGTAGTCCCCTCAGAGACATTTAAAGAGCTATAGGCAAAATAAATCTCAAACTTTTGGAAGAGGCTTGTAATATTACCCGGAATTCTGGGGATATTGGATATTTGGATAAACAGGTATTTGAGGACAGCCGTGTCCTCTTATTCTTATTAGCCATATCTTATTCAATGGAGGCAGTAGTTAGGATGAAGCTATTGTTTGAAAATGGCATGTCAGTGAGGAGAGTTGAGTAAACTTTCTTACAGTTTTTTTGTTTTGTTTTGTTTTGTTTCTCTGTATGAAAATAAGGGTCTGATCCTCTGGGATAAAAGCAAGCCCATTGTTAAGTTTATACATTTTTATTTATGCAGTTTATACAAATTTGAATAATGTTTTATTTATGTTCCTCTGCTTCTAAACCTTTTCTTGAAGCTTTGCATTCTGAATTGACATAATCTCATTTTGCTCGTACCTAAAAGACTTGTCACAAGAATGGCTTCAGGATGCCTGGAGAGATACAGATGTTTCACTCTCAAGGCAATAGTATTATGAGTGGTACAACTGCAGTGTAGCAGTATATGACATCCCAATACATTACCGGGGTAACAAAAGACTGTCAGGTGCTCCTTTGTACTGAGTTTCAAGGGCTGGCTTGGGAGGTACTAATGTGGGCTATAGGTTGAGGGGGAAAAAAGAGGCCTAACAACATTCATCAGCATATTCTTGCCATGTAACTGTATAATGGAGAGAGTATCTAAACCCTGGAGCCTTCTGGAAATTGTAATATATGGACTGAGGAAACATAATGTAATGTGTCCTGATCCCCAACAAAAGCCAATGGATTTAACAATTGGTGATTAACAGCAAGGTAACAGAGGGTATGAAAGAAGAAACAATGAATAAGTCTTCTAGGTAATGCTTTGGTTAGACACAGTGTATCTGAATTACAGGAACTTCATTAAGAAGAATAAACATTTCCTGGTTTTGGTAGCCTCTGCTCTTATTTCATAATGGTCTACTTGCAACATGTTTAGCAGATGTTCACTTTTAGCAGATGTTTACAAACAGTCTGTAAATATTTTCCATGTTCTATGGCCCTTGAGTATGAATATGTTTTAAATCTCAGTGATTTATTTTGACAGTTGGCCATCTTGCCAGACTCTAACAGGTTTCTTTTTTTTCTCTCTCTCTCCCTCGCTTTTTTTTTTTTTTCTTTTTTTCCCCAGTTATGATAAAGGTCTCAGCTTCCCATTATGTGTTTCTGATTACTTCTGTTTGGTGGGCTCACTTTGCCTAATTGATAAAGTCAACCACAATCCTTCTGTGCTATTCCATATTGCATGTTTATGTTTATGCATCTGTTATATAGAAGTTTTCCTGCTTGTGAACCTTCACTTTCCTGTAATTTGTAGCTCTCTCCTGAGTCATTGATTATAATTTTTAACACCATTTTCACTTCTTCACTAAAGTTGCTAACAAAAGTTATTGCAGTTAATAGAAAAGTGTTCTCTTCTGAAATTTATCATCAGATTTGTAAAAGCCATTACTGTGAAATATATGCAGATGCCAGCACTTGTGCCAAACAGTTAATGATCCTTTGTAAACAAACAAACAGAAGGAAGATTCAACACAAGCAATCTTGTAATTTCCTCCAAATTAGGTGGAGCTCTTGAAGGTGGTGAGGCCTTGCAGAGAGATCTGGACAGGTTGGAGAGTTGGGCAATCACCAACAGTATGAAGTTTAACAAGAACAAGTGCCAGGTTCTGCACCTGCAAAGGGGCAGCTCTGGTATATGTACAGATGGGGGACGAGAGGCTGGAAAGCAGCCCCACAGAAAGGGGTCTGGGGGTTTTGGTTGACAGCAAGCTGGACATGAGCCAACAGTGTGCCTCGGTGGCCAGGAGGGCCAACCGTACCCTGGGGTGCATCGGGCACAGCACTACCAGCTGGTCAAGGGAAGGGATTGTCCTCTGTGCTGGAGCAGCCGCATCTCGGGTACTGTGTGCAGTTTGGGGTGCCACAGCATAAGAAAGATATAAAACTATTAGAGAGCATCCAAAGGAGGGCTACAAAGATGTTGAAGGGTTTAGAGGGGAAGACATAAAAGGAGCAGCTGAGGTCTCTTGGTTTGTTCAGCCCAGAGCAGAGCAGGCCGAGGGGAGGCCTCATGGCGGCCTGCAGCTCCCTCACGAGGGGAGCGGAGGGGCAGGCGCTGAGCTCTGCTCCCTGGGGACAGCGACAGGACCCGAGGGAATGGCATGGAGCTGGGACAGGGGAGGGTCAGGCTGGGTGTTAGGAAAGGTTCTGCACCCAGAGGTGGTCGGGCTCTGGGACAGGCTCCACAGGGCAGTGGTCATGGCACCGAGCTGCTGGAGTTCCCGAAGCATTTGGACAACATTCTCAGACATGGTCTGATTTTCTACGTGGTCCTTTGGGGACTCAGGAGTTGGACTCGGTGATCCTTATGGGTCCATTCCAACTCAGAATATTGTACATATCTATGATTTCAATGTCTGAAAAGGTACAAGTATGTAAGATGAAATAATTTAATTTAAGCATAGACAATGAATTGCTTTCTCAAAAGTGGACCACTGCTTTTTTTCATAATCTTCAGAATTTAATAACTTCCAAATCCATTGCTGGTGAAGCTGTAGTATCTTCTAACAGGGATGCTTCCACGAAGGAGTAAGAATGGTCTTATAATCACATGATATGCTATTTTCAGCATGCACAGATTGGCTCAGTTTTCTAGCATATTTCAGTACTTCTCTGGTCATTTCAGTGGTCCTTTCTAAAACGGACTGAAGCCTTGTAGGAAAAAAACTGAACAAGGAAAATAAATCAAGTTCATTTACAACTTCAAAATTGCTCTTTTGTCTTTCAGTTTGAGCAGTATCCACATGAGGCTATACGCACTTCAGACTTCCAAGCCCATCAATCAGTTCCTTAGACATCTTCTCCGGTGCTAGTCAAGTTTTGCAGTAGTTTAAAAATGTCTGCTGATGGGTATATATCTGATCATCAAGAGAACTGAGCAATAAAATGCTCAGTTCTTACATTTTGGCTTATTGAGCATCATGACACCAATTTCTGCATGTAAGAGTGTTTCTTAGCCTTTAAGCAATCTGGATTAATGCAGCTCCCAGTACCTCTTCTCATTACTTTAAGATGTAGAAGGGCAGATAATGGGGGCCTGGTGGCCCCTTTTTCTGACTAAGTTCCCTAGTCATTGGGCAATGGAACAAATTTTGTCTTTTACTCTTGTACTGATGTATCTAAATGCTTTACAGTAAGCTCACAAAGCTGTGGGATCTGCATTATGCCTAAAATTCAGGAACTGTGACAATTTATTTATTATAATAAAATAAAGCTTTAAGGATTTACGTCTCTTTAATTTCTTTAATTCCAGGATAGGAATATTTCCTTTCTTGTTGTTGTTGTTGTTGTTGTTGTTGTTCTTCTTCTTCTTCTTCTTCTTCTTCTTCTTCATCATCATCATCATCTTTCAAAGAGCCAACTTCAACCTCTTCCAGGACCTGCTTGGGAGTATCTCTTGGGCTAGGTTGCTAGAAGGCAAGAGTGCTTGTGAGAGCAGGGCTACATTTAAACAGCACTTCTTCCAAGCTCAGGATCGGTGCATCCCTAAGAGTAGGAAATCGGGGAAGGGGGGCAGGAAACCTGCGTGGATGAGCAAGGAGCTAATCGATAAGATCAAAAGGAAGAGGAAGGTCTATGAAATGTGGAAAAAGGGCCTGTCCTCTTGGGAGGAGTATAGAAGCGTTGTCAGGGCCTGCAGGGACATGACGAGGAAGGCTAAAGCCCACCTACAGATGAGGCTTGCAAAAGAGATAAAAGATAATAAGAAGCGTTTTTTAAAGTACGTAAACAGTAAAAGGAAGGCTAGGGATAATGTGGGTCCCTTACTGAACGAGGGGGGTGTCCTGGTAACGGGAGACGCCGAGAAGGCGGAGATACTGAATGCCTTCTTTGCTTCAGTCTTTGCTTCAAGAACTCCCCCCCGGGGACTCCTCGACCCTGGTGGGAGGAGAAAGGGGCTGGGAAATGGAGGGCTCCCACCTGGTTGACGAGAGAGTGGTTCGGGAGCGTCTGAGTGGGCTCAATGCACACAAATCCATGGATCCCAATGGGATGCATCCACGTGTGCTAAGGGAGTTGGCAGAGGTGATCGCCAAACCGCTCTCTATCATCTTTGAAAGGTCCTGGAGAACAGGAGAGGTGCCTGAAGATTGGAGGATAGCCAATGTCACTCCGGTCTTCAAGAAGGGCAAGAAGGAGGATCCGGGAAACTGAAGGCCAGTCAGTCTCACCTCTGTCCCTGGAAAGGTGTTGGAACAGCTTGTTCTGGATGCCATCTCCAAGCAATTGGAAGAGAAGAATGTTATGAGGAGTAGTCAGCATGGATTCACCAAGGGGAAGTCGTGCTCGACCAACCTCGTGGCCTTCTATGATAGCATCACCAGCTGGGTAGATGGGGGGAGAGCAGTGGATGTCATCTACCTTGACTTTAGCAAGGCTTTCGATACTGTCTCCCATGACATCCTGATAGCAAAGCTGAGAAAGTGTGGGTAGAGGAGTGGACAGTTAGGTGGGTTGAGAACTGGCTGACTGGCCGAGCTCAGAGGGTGGTGACTGGTGGCGCAGAGTCCGGCTGGAGACCTGTGACTGGCAGCGTTCCCCAGGGGTTGGTGCTGAGTCTGCTCTTGTTCAACATCTTCATCGACGACCTTGATGAGGGAATAGTGTCTGCCCTCAGCAAGTACGCCGATGACACAAAGCTGGGAGGAGTGGCCGACACACCAGAAGGCTGTGCTGCCATTCAGTGAGACCTGGACTGGCTGGAGAGATGGGCAGGAAGAAACCAAACGAGGTTTAATAAGAGCAAGTGTAGAGTCCTGCACCTGGGAAGGAACAACCGGACATATCAGTACAGGCTGGGGGACGGCCTGCTGGAGAGGAGCTCTGAGGAGAAGGACCTGGGGGTCCTGGTGGACGACAGGTTGACCATGAGCCAGCAGTGTGCCCTGGTGGCCAAAAGGGCCAATGGGATCCTGGCGTGCATTAAAAGGAGCATGGCCAGCAGGTCAAGGGAGGTGATCCTCCCCCTCTACTCTGCCCTGGTCAGGCCTCACCTGGAGTACTGTGTCCAGTTCTGGGCTCCCCCGCACAAAAAAGACAGGGATCCCCTGGAAAGAGTCCAGCGGAGGGCCACAAAGATGATATGGACCTGGAGCATCTTCCCTATGAGGAAAGGCTGAGAGACCTGGGTCTGTTCAGCCTGGAGAAAAGAAGACTGAGAGGGGATCTCATCAATGTGTATAAATACCTGAGGTGTGGGAGACAGAGGGATTTGGCCAACCTCTTTTCAGTGGTTTGTGGGGACAGGACAAGGGGTAATGGCCACAAGACAGAGCACAGGAAGTTCCGCACCAACATGAGAAATAACTTCTTCACAGTGAGGGTGACGGAGCACTGGAACAGGCTGCCCAGGGATGTTGTGGAGTCTCCTTCTCTGGAGACATTCAAGGCCCGTCTGGATGCCTACCTGGGCAGCCTGCTCTAAGGAACCTGCTTTGGCAGGGGGGTTGGACCTGATGATCTTTTGAGGTCCCTTCCAACCCCTTCAATTCTGTGATTCTGTGATTCTGTGATTCTGTGATCTTTTCTATTGCTCTCTTTTTCTGTAGAAAAAGTGTATTCCAGGTTATGCTAATATTCCCCATGTTCTAGAAATACAGTGTAAATAGATAAACAATAGGTCAGAAACATTTCTTTATTTATTTTTGTTTACTACTTTTATTCCTATTTGTTGCCTTTTAGCTGTAACTTTCCAGGGCAGTGAGACTGCATGCTACTCTTGACCACGTTCATATGTGCTCTTGCTGCTTGTTCAGCAGTTTGCTCTTCAGCAGGGCAGGGCTCTGGTGGCAGTATGTTTTCAGTTACTACAGGAAGACTTCACTAGAGTCCAAGGATCAGACAAGTTGATGTGTTCAGGAATGATCTCTATGTCATATGGCAGGTCCAGTAAAATCTTGTCATGTGTACAACATTCATCAAATGATGCATGGTGCATGGACAATGTTACACAAAGACAGAGTAATTTTTCTGTTGGTGAACATAGGCTCAAATATTAGGGCAATAATACAACTACATCTTCTAAGCTAGAACTAGCTAGTGTCTGGCCAAAGATGTGCTTGCTAGCTGATATATTCTTTCACTACTGTTATTTCTCAGTTGATAGTCACATCTTGTCCTCAATGTCCTCCCATTATTTCTGAAGTTTATTTTTGGAGTTGGCCTAGACCACAGGACAGCTATAATGTTCTAGACTACAAATGTACATTCCCTCCTGCAAGATCTCCAAGCTGTTGTGCAATGAAATCATTCTGAAGCAGAACACAAACTAAAAGTTAATGTAAAGAAAGCCATGAAGAAAAGGAAGGGAAGGGAAGGGAAGGGAAGGGAAGGGAAGGGAAGGGAAGGGAAGGGAAGGGAAGGGAAGGGAAGGGAAGGGAAGGGAAGGGAAGGGAAGGGAAGGGAAGGGAAGGGAAGGGAAGGGAAGGGAAGGGAAGGGAAGGGAAGGGAAGGGAAGGGAAGGGAAGGGAAGGGAAGGGAAGGGAAGGGAAGGGAAGGGAAGGGAAGGGAAGGGAAGGGAAGGGAAGGGAAGGGAAGGGAAGGGAAGGGAAGGGAAGGGAAGGGAAGGGAAGGGAAGGGAAGGGAAGGGAAGGGAAGGGAAGGGGAAAGGTATACTACATAGAGACCTTGGAGTTCTCCACGGTCAAAGGAATCTACTTAAAGCATGCCAATATGTCTAATCACATGCAGAATTTGGTCTTGTTTTTCTGCCTACTTACTATCTCCACTACAGAAATTCTATCACAGAATAGCAGAAAACAGATTTCTATCTGTCTGAAATAACACTGGTGTATCATTTTTCAGATTTTGTGTGTGTGTGTGTGTATGACTGCAAAAGGAACTGATCAGTTTTAGACACAATGATACTGTGATTTACAATAATATGACACAAAGAAAGGTTCTGATAAGCATTTTCATACTTTTTGTTTATGTCAAGAAATAAGAAAACAACATTAAAACCATCACAGAAAGTATTTGTAGAACAGCTTGGATTGTAAGAGACTGTAAAGATCATCTAGTTCCAACCCCCCTGCTGTATTGATCCCTTTCCAAGTTATTTCTCTTTTGAGAGTTGGAGGAAAGGTCAATAAGAATAAATACGAATATTTCAACATGAAACAATAACATTTTCCAAAAGTAGGGAGACTCTGTGAACAGTATTTCTCTTTGTTAAAGGTAGAAAGAAATATTTTGTTACCTGTATTGCCATATGTTTTAGTAGCACAAGAACTATTGTAACAGTAAGTAGTATTTTTCCAGACAGACCTTTAAAAGATTTGAAAAATTCTTACAGTTTGTTCCCATATGTATGTGTTTTTGAGAGACACTTTAAATGCCCCAATCATTATTCACTACAACAGAAGCAGACTGTGTAGGTGTTAGTCGATCCTGCAATACCTTAACTCTTCCCATCATGGTTTTAGGTTTTTATGTTTTGTATAGAGCAGAATTAGGCCAGTGCCAAGGTGAAACTGCCAGTAAATGAAGTTTCAGTATTATTGCTGGAAAAATAAATTGCATGTAGGAGAAATTGATTGGTTTGTACTTAAAAGAATGCTGTATTTTTGATGGAGAATTGGGGAGGGGGGAAGTTTTTCACCTTCTAGAACATTCTGACTGAGCTACAGGGAAATGCATCTTTGTGTGTTTGTGGAGGGGAGGAGGTTATTTGCTTTTCTTTATAGAAAACTACCCTGCCCTTCAAAACAATAGCAACAACAACAACAACATACAAATTTGCAAGGTCCCTCCACAGCTAATAGAAATAGGTAATTTTAGAAGGTGGCTAACTTCCTTTTTCTGACAAATGCTTTAGCAATTGATGTACTAACCTCTAGAGACTATTCCTGTGAAAATGGATAGAATCATAGTATCACAGAATTATAGAATCATGGAAGCATAGAATTGCTTGGGTTGGAAGGGACTTCAATGACCATTTAGTTTCAAACCCCACCCATCCCCCCCCCGGCATGACATCTTCCACTAGACCAAAGCCCCATCCAGCCTGGCCTTGAACACCACCAGGGAAGTGGTGGGGCACCCACAACTTCTCTGGGCAACCTGTACCAGTGCCTCACCACCGACTGCATAAAGGATTTCCTCCTAAAATCTTACCTAAATTTCCTCCCTTTGGTTTAAAACTCTTCCCCTAGTCTTATCACTATCTGCCCATGTAAAAAGTCACTCTTCATCTTTTCTATGAGCCCCCTTTAAGTATTGAAAGGCCTCAGTGAAGTCTCCCCAGCGCCTTCTTTTCTTCAGGCTGAACAGCCTCAGCTCTCTCAGCCTTTCTACATAGGAGAGGTGCTCCAGCCCTCTCCTCATCTTTGTGTCCCTCTTCTGGACGCACTTTAATGGGTTCACATCCTTCTTGTGCTGGGGGTCCCAGACCTGAAAGTAGTGCTCCGAGTGGGGCCCCACAAGGGCTGAGGCCCCTTGGCCTCGCCTGCTGGCCCCTCACCTGCTGGCCACTCCTCTGTTGATGCAGCCCAGGATGCAGTTGGCCTTCTGGGCTGCAAGCATGCACTGCTGGCTCATGTCAAGCATTTCATCCACCAGAATCCCCAAGCCCTTCTCTGCAGGGCTGTTCTCAATGTGTTCTTCTCTCACTCTGTACTCCTGTCTGGGATTGCCACAACCCAGGTGCAGCACCTTGTGCTTGGACTTGTTGAACCTCATTAGGTTCACGTGGGCCCACTTCTCAAGCTTGTCCAGGTCTTTTTGGATTGCATCCCTTCCTTCTGTCGTATTGACTGCACCACTCAGCTTGGTGTCACCTGCAAACTTGCTGAGGGTGCACACAATCCCACGGGGTCCATCCCCCAGGAGCAAACTGCTCCAGCACGGGTCCCCCACGGGCGGCAGCTCCCCCCAGACCCCCTGCTCCTGCGGGGGCTCCTCTCCACGGGCTGCAGCTCCGGCCCGGGGCCTGCTCCTGCGGGGGCTCTCCGTGGGCCGCAGCCTCCTCCAGGCCACATCCACCTGCTCCACCGGGGGCTCCTCCACGGGCTGCAGCGTGGAGATCTGCTCCGTGTGGGACCCGTGGGCTGCAGGGGGACAGCCTGCTCCACCAGGGGCCTCTCCACAGGCCGCAGGGGAACTGCTGCTGTGTGCCTGGAGCACCTCCTGCCTTCCTGCTGCCCTCACTTTGGGGTCTGCAGGGCTGCTTCTCACTCCTCGCTCTCCTAGCAGCTGTTGCACTTTGTTGCTGTTTTTCACTAATTCTTTAAACAGCTGGAAGGCTGCTTTCCTAAAGCTCAGGGTCCTGACTTTGTTCTGCACCACGCCCATATTCCTCGAGATCACAAACTCAACTGCAGCGTGGTCACTGCAGCTCAAACTGCCTCCGATCTTAACCTCTTTAATGAGTTCCTCCACACTGGCGAGCACCAGGTCCACTAATGCTTCTCCTCTGGTTGGTTTGTCTAATACCTGGATCAGGAAATTATTCCAGAGGGTCCCCCACGGGCAGCACACTCCCAGTGTCTTCTGGGCTGGTTACAAACTGCTGTGTTGCTTTCCCAGCCTACATCTGGGTGGCTGAAATCCCCTATAAGTATGAGAGCCTGTGAGCATGATGCTTCTTGTAGTTGGAGCAGGAAGACCTCATCAACAGGCTCCCATTGATGAGCCAGCCTGTAGTACCCCAACCACAAGGTGCCCTTTATTTGTCTGGTCCTTAATTTTTACTCACAAGCTCTCAGTCTGTTCATGGCTGTTTCTCAGAGCTGACTCTTCACAGTCCATCAATTACTTAACAGAGAGGACGTCATCCCTGCTTATCTCTTCTGAAAAGCCTGTAGCCCTCGATTACAGTGTTCCAGTTGTGTGATTTGTCCCATCGTGTTTCTGTGATAGCAATTAGGTTATAGTTTTCTAATCGCACTGTGAAATCCAGCTCCTCACGTTTGTTTTTCATGCTGATAGAGCAAAGATAGCATGTTATACATCTTGTATGAAGAAACCTAAAAATCACAAGTCTTGTTCCAAGCTTGGGGCTGACAGATTATTGAATTCTCTTCCCTGCTTTTCTCATTTGTCTTCCTAGGGGTGACAATGGTGCTGAATAGATATTCTTTTCATTTATCTTTTTTTCTGAGGTCAATAGTATACCAGTCATTATACTTGGTTCAAGCTGAGGATGAACACTTAGCTTCCAAAATCAGCTGTGATATCTAGCTGAGGTGAAGAACTGTTATTATATCAATATCAAATATTAATAAAAATAAACTCATTTCCCAGGGGGAAGTAAAAGATCACAACACAGCTGGAATGCAGTGATCTAAATAAGGGATGTAAACTGAGGACCTGGCCATTAGACACTGCTGAGCTTTTCAGAAGACTTTATTTCTTTTACGGCTTTATTTTATCTAGCAACGATTTACATTTTAAGTCTCCGTGGTGTCTTGAAATAGAGTAATTAACCTGATTTCCTGGCTAAATTCAGTGAAGGTAATTACATTTTGCATACCCAAATTTTTCCCATTAATTAGACAGAAGTTTTGCATTTTTTGCCTGTGCTGCTGATGGAGTGTAAATAGTATTTTGTAAAAGTCTTGTGGTGGTTTACCATTGAAGTATTGTTTTTAATGCAGCTTCTGAACAGAGTTCAGCTAATCTATATAAACGGATGTTCTCACATTAACCTTATGAAGCAATAAAGATATACTGAATAATTTATACACAGATTTAGATTGCACAGCTCTATTTGAGCCAAGTGTGATGAACATGGGAGTAACTATAGCAAGGTCATTTGATGATGCTCATAGGAATTCTCAAAAACCAATAACATCTCTCTTAGGATCTGACATAGTTTCTCAGATAAAATACTGAAATAATGAGGAAAAAAAGAAAAAAAAAAGAAAAAAAGAAAACGTTTATGCAATAATATGGCAGTCTTCCAGAAAGCCTTCTAGAAATTTGTGAGCAGCCAGTAAATTGTATATTGACCCATACTTTCTCGAGGAGTTTCTTAGTCAAAGTAAGAGATCTAGATATTTGCAGGCAAATTTCAGATAGCATTCTCTGAGGTGATTCCTTTGTGTAAACCTAATTTTAAAGTTACTTGCCACTAACAAAGAATATGGATATTAACATGGAATTACTATAACTTCCAAAAAGTAGTGGAAGATTTTAATTCCAGGTTTTTATGGTAGTGCAAGAGCATCATGGTTTTCAGTATATTGGCCTGGTTTCTGATAAAACAAAATAAATAAAGATTATTCAATGTTCTTCATCATCCTACAAATTGAATAGATTTTTCCTTTCTTTGCAGTTTCTGTTGGCCTTCTCAGAGGTGGTGAATATGAAATATAGAAAAATAGAATGTTTCATTCTAAAAGAATATTTTTAACTATAGAAAAAATACTGAGTAGTGAACTATTAAAAACATATATATCACAGGATCACAGAATGGTCAAGGTTGGAAGGGACCTCTGAGGATGATCTAGTCCAACGCCCCCTGCCGAACAGGATCACCTAGAGCACGTTGCACAAGGTGGCATCCAGGCTTTGAATATCTCCAGAGAAGGAGACTCCATAGCCTCTCTGGGCAACATGTTCCAGTGCTCTGTCACCCTCACAGTAAAGAAATGCCCTCTCATATTCAGACGTAACTTACTGCGCTTCAGTTTGAGCCTGTTGCCTCTCATCCTCTCGCTGGGCACAATTAAAAAATGACTGGCTCCGTGCTCTTGACACCCACCCCTCAGATATTTATTCACATTGGTGAGGTCTCCCCTCACTCTTCTCTTTTCCAAGCTAAACAGGCTCAGAAAAAAAAAAAAAAAAAAAAAAAAAGTAGAAAACAAAGTTTTCTGTGGATCTCAGGAATGTCAGTCAGTCCTAGAATTTTCATTCTGTTTGATGATGGTGCTTACAGAGCTTGCTAAAGTTTTGTTTGTTTGTTTGTTTGTTTTGTTTTGTTTTGTATTTACCTTGTTTTTCTTGTTCATTTTAAAAAACAGGAATGTTAAAACTGTTAATTATGTTTTGGCTTTTTGTTGTTGTTTTTCCCTGGGCTGAAAAATATATAGTAGAATAAAGGGTCTTAAGAGTCCATCTGTTACAGCCGAAACAAAGAAAGATGATTTCATCAAGCCTCTGGTCATTATAAATTCTTTCAAGTTAGATAACATCATCTACACAAAAGGGCACATCCTCTGTGTCACTTCAGTGAAATTTTGCCAGGAGTTAAAGAAGCCCACTCCATAAGACTGACATCTCAAGTTGCACTATATGCCAACATTTGTGCAACTAAATAAAATGTTAAAAAACAAACATTTATAAGTATTTAAACCCTTAGGTGTCCACTTAGAACATGATTTAGATGCTTAAGCATATACATCTAATACAATTTTAAATGCTCAATATATCCATAGCTAATACTACTTTCAATGTAAAATATTAGAGCAAATAGTGGAGTACCATTTGTTATTTGGTGCTGTCTGTGCCATGTAATCCTTTATTCAATTATACAATAATGTTTTGTTGGTTTGTTTTTCTTTTCTTTTCCCTGTATTGCATTAACAAATTCTGACATCTTTTATCTTGGTTTCTGATTTTGTAAAGCTGGTAAACAACTGTCATCTTCAAATAAGCTATTTTACATGCTTTTGCCAGAAATATTAAAAACCTGCTCTGCTCAGCAATAAGCATGCACTGCATATAGTTGAAAAAAAATGTATATTCTTTTGACAACTGCTTGATAAAAATAGCCCTTTCTCTTAAATTGTTCAGGCAGACAAAGCTGTAAAATTTCAGATTAAAAACCAAAAAAACTAAAAACCTGAGCCTTCTTACAGAGCCTGAAAAGATATATGCGTGCGCGCGCGCAAACACACACATAGATAGGTAGATAGGTAGATAGGTAGGTAGGTAGGTAGGTAGGTAGGTAGGTAGGTAGATAGATAGATAGATAGATAGATAGAATGAATCAGTTTTCTGAAAATCATGGAAAAAAGTTATTGGTGAATATTTGATCAGACAGCTGCTAAGGTGATATTTTTTTGACTCAGTTTTCTCCCAAATCTTTGAGCCTATACTATATTTTTCAGTAGTATGGTTGTTTTTAGACCTCTCCGTTTGTTCTTGTGGAGTAAATTATATCAGTTAAAGTGTAAGACCTCCAGTTTCTCCTTTACATCTCCCCTCTGTCAGGTAGGGAAGCTCACTATCTAAGCTCACAGGGTGATCTCAGATTCCTAAAATAAACTGAGTTGATTCATCAGAGATATTATGTGAGGTCAAACTACAATTCATAAAACAGATGCCTTAGAATGAAGAAATATAAAAAGAATATGAAGAATGAAGAAATATAAAAACAAATATGTGTAGGTTGTCTTTATTTTTGTTATTGTTATTATTATATGAATAATAATATTTTCTGACATACCTTTCCTCTTTGTTTTGTATTAAAAATGTGGAACATATTACTCTTATTTTAACAAAGATCTCACCAAAGTAGCACTAGTCACTAGTTTCTAATGTGTAAATCTCTGGCCATGTACTTCCCTGAGGAATGGAAAAGAACTACTCTCCTGTACTAAGGAAGTCTGCTCCCACACCATACTTGAAGAAGTGCGTTTAGACAATGGGACTCATCTCATCTGGCTTCAGAAGTCCACTGTGTGGTGTGATCTATCTGTTTTATCTTGATCTCAGTAATACTGTACATACTGATTATATTAATCACTCTTAATTTTGCAGGCAGTTTGGGCTGGCTATGTATATTTAAATAGTGAAATCCCAATCATAAAGGAATCCAGGGAGGCCTACTCAGTCCAGAAAGGAGTCAATAGTACAGATAGCTAACACTGTTTTAGAAAATTCCATCTAAGCACCACTAGTGAGAAGGTACCCAGACATAATACTACAAAGATGATGAATAGCAACTCTCATACTCTTTTGGAGGTAGTCCTTATTTTATTCTTTTTATTAGGATCTGGGCTAATGTTGTTAAATCTTTGAAAGAGAGCAAGCATGCAGTAGTATTTATGAATATGTATCTATACAGCTAATAGAACAAGTTATAGCCAATCCCTTGTGGTCTTCTCCACATGAAAATTTCTTTACAGTGTACATCAGGATTTGACTAAGACTATTCTGTATCTGTATAATATCCTTATAGTAGTACCCTTATTTTTATATATATATATTTTGTTGTTGTTGTTGTTGTTTTTTTAACCACTTTTACTCTTATGCATCAACATTTTCTGAAGGGGAAAAAAGTCCACTTGGAAAGTTTCCAGCCTGCTTTAATCAATTACTCAGCACTGCAACAAAGAGTTGAAGGATTTCAGAACCCTTGAATCACAGCTCTGCTGAAGATCCAAGACAAACACCAAACATCATTAAAAATCTAATGATAGCTATTTAAAATTTAAATATGTAGTCTCATCTAGTTGATAAAGATTCCGTTATGGTCAATGAGGAGAGAAATGTGCTCCTAGGCACCTCTTGAAGGCAATTCTTTCCAGATACCTTAAACTATTTCAAGCTGGGATGAATCACTCTCTGTAAGTATCTGTTGTCTCTCTTCACAGATGATTGACAGTACCTATGAGTTCAATTTAGACGAGTCATTTAAATTTTGATAGCTAAAGTCAGTAAAATGCTTCCCAATATATTTATCTACTGTTTGTTTTCTACCTCCCTCTGTTTTTACCATATCCTATTAAAGCCTCTATTAAATGTAAATACCAGTATAGGGTTACTGTCTGAAATTATCTCTGTTCATGACGGTTGCATTACACTCTACTTCACCAGGAAAGATCTAATTACCTGAGTAAACAGATAGCTTATTTTTTGTTTGTTTGCTAAAACTGCTAAAATCAACATCCTTGCCTAAAATATCACTATACTCCTACAAATCTTCCTTTGCTGTTTCTCTGCAGACTGCCTTAAAATGTCCTGTAATTCAGATCTTCTGAAAGCTCTATCTTAAAGTACAGTCCTCATTTACCGATCCACATTTCTTCTGAATCATTAGACTAATTGGGTAGTGATGAGTGCCTAACAAGTCCTTTTTATGAATTTCCTCTCTATATCTTGCCACTAATTTTTCCTAGATCAAGGACCCAGCTAACAGCTACCTGCAGCTACCTATCAGCAGACTGTATATCAAAGTCAGAAATGCAGAGCTCTAATGAAAATGACCAAATTATAGGTATCTACTAAAGTTTCTTGTCATTACTTCTTTCTTTTTTTTTTTTCAAACAGAACACACCGTGATTATTAAAATATGCAGTGAGTAATACAGACACCTCTAAATTTTTCAACACATATTCTACGTCAGGCATAGAAAATGAATAGGATGTGACTCAGTCTAACTAGCTATCCAGAAACGTATACCTTTTCTTGTATCCCTAACCAGGTAACCCATAATGTGAAGAGGTATGGGGACAGAATTCACAGGAACATATGTATGATTTTTTATTTTTTATCTTTCAAGCAGAGGTATTTCCTTTCCCTTTATGGCCAAGACATTCAGATCTAGTTTTTAATTACATGATCTACACTGAAAGGAGATGACAAATATGTTTTGTAGATCATACCCCATAAGCATTTTTTTTATCAACTGTTAAGCAATATGTAGTATGAATCCTATCTTCCTTAATCAGGGAGAAGACTGCATAGACAAAGAGCAAAAACTGATGGAGTTGTAGTTTAGCCTAGAAAATAATAAATAAATAATTAAATAGATAGGGAAATAAAAAAAATAAATAAATAACTTCTGGCAATGCTAAGCCTAACACCTTGTCCATCTTTCATCTTTTTTAAACATGAAGCATATTAATACTGATGCTTTGTAGAGCACCAGCAACTCCAAACAAGTAGAAGAGGCAACTGACTCTATAACGATCAGAACCTGCCAGGTGTAGAGGAAGAGTGGCTTGATCCAAGTTAGGTTTAATTTAAATATTACCCTCTAGCTTTACTAGCTAGAGAAGGGGACATCGTCTGAATGTCCTGTCCTAATTCTTCTCTGTTCTTCACTGAAACTGCAAAAAACAGTGTTCTGTTTTGCTTCATAAGAATGGGTGAAAGAATGATGTTTATAATGAGCTTTTAGTATTTTGCCTCCCACAGCCTCATTTGAGCTTATCACTTGTTTCCTGTAGACCATGAGTCATTCCAGCAAGTCATTGAGAAAATTGTTCTAGATTCCTCTCCAAACATCTGTTAAAAATCATCTTGCCTTCAGAATACAGTAAGAAACAAGCTCTTATGCAGATGTGACAACTCCAACTGCTTCTAATATTTTGCACTTCTATAAGAGATGTATTTTTATCAAAGTTTAAAATGCTCCAAGTAAACCACGACCATGTGAATCCAAATGTTATCTTGTCTAAACTTAGGGTCAGTATGATATTTGTAGCTTCTCAAAAGGGAGCAAGTCCATTGCAGGGCATTTGCCACACAAATGTACCCTTCAACAGATTTCTGTACGTTGAAAACAACTGAAAAGTATGTGGCACTGGAGGTGTGAAACTGAATCTATGCAGCTGTCAAAGATGCTGGCACTTCTGAGTGCCGGGTGAATGCCGGATGGTTTACAAGGCTTCTTTGGACAAGTATGTGATCCCTTCACACTGCTTGAATTTTTGAAGCTTGCAATGCCAATGGCTGGTGTTTCAGATGCTTGGAGAACGAGGTTCTCTCACATAAACAGAGGTTCTTTTAATCAATGCTATTTAAAACAAACAAACAAACCAAAACCATCAGCCCCTTATGAGTTTTCTCCTAGGTGATTCTGCATATAGAGTGAGGGTTCAGTGCCTTCCTCAGTGACTAAGACAATCTACACCCTTCCTCCTTTAGTTAGGAACCAGTTGTACTCAAGCCTTGAGAAGAATGCTCTATCATGTCATGATGATGAAGTTGCTAATTCCAAGTGTTAAGACAGATGCATTACACAACTCCTGAGCTTAACATTCACAGCCAGCCAGACCCTTTGTCTGTAGTGATGATTCCTGTCATGTAGTGGACATGATTCTTTTTCCCAAAGAGATCTGTATCAGACATCTACATACCACATTGTTTTGGCTGGGAGGATATTTAGCCTGAGATTTTGTGTTCTTCAACTTCATAGTGTAGTTAATGAAGAAAGACAGTTTCTCTAGAGCCTTATTTAAAGCAGGAGCTTATTTCAGATCTCATGGTTTTCTTGAAATGAAAACTTTTCTTCTCTCTTGACTGTAGAAGATGACCAGGGAGATTGTCTGAAACAAAGTCGGTCCTTGAGAATCTCCTCCCCTTTCTTCTTCTAGTGACCAGCGAGAAATGAAGAGTATGGCACCATTACTGTTTCGGTGCTGTTCCTAAAATTCCTCTCCCAGCCTTTTCTGTTTCCTGTCTTTGGGCATAGACTGCTGAGGAAACCGTATCTAGTCAATGGCTTGTGCTGTCTGGAGTTAATGTTCCAAACTCAGAACCAACGGTGAGGCTCTTCCCTTCCAGAACTTCTGCCAGCTCTTTTCTTTCTGGTGTAATGACTTTTTTGCTCTGATTTTTTTTTTTTTTTTTTTGACAGTGTTTTGGACATGGGAGCTTGGTTAACAGTTCTAAGATCTCAACAAAGCAACATTTCCTTGTTGATAGTAAAGGGTGAATCAACAGTTTCAGACTGCCATGGCTGATGTCTTCCTTAATATATATCCAGAATACTTGTGGGGTATTCTTTATATCTAGAAGCATATGTATATCATACAGTAAAATAAGTTATAGAGATCCCTAAGGAGGAGGAAGATCCTGGAGGAAAACATGTTAGAGCCAGAACCTAATACTTGATAGCTCTGCCAGCACAGCTAATTAGCTCCACAGAGAAACAGGGTTAATCAGCCCAGACACAACATCACATCAGTTAAGTTTTATCGTTTGGGCAGCTGAGCTAATAACTCCAAATAGCAATGTAAAAAGACACTCAATATGGATAATACCTTCTGCTGCACTCCATCAATATGGTACATATGCACAAGGCCATCACCTTACTGATGTAATCAATGGGTAATTTGCATAACTGATTTCAGAGCAGACCCAACAGTCTAGTTAGTCAGGATGCTAAATGAAACAGAGTGGGCTGAAAGTATTAATTCACAGGAGTTCTCAGTTAACAGGAAGATTTTTGTAGCTAATCATAGCATAAAATGATAATGAAAAGAACCAGCAATCTTCTCCATACATTTTATATGTAAATAATTTTTTAAAACATGAAAAGGAAAGGACCTAAATAATGAATTATGTTTATCCTTTTGTGTCCAGTATCTCAGTAGCTATAGAAGATGGCATTTCTGTTTCTGTCACCCTCACATTTGGGCAAAGAATGTGAAAACAGAAGACATTAATTGGAAACTGAAGTTAGACAATTAAAACCAGAAATGAAAGCACATTTTAAAACATGGTGACAGAGACAGGTAGTAAAATCTTCACTGTGACTGTCTTTGAATCAACATCAATTTGAGACAAATTACTGGATGGGAAAATCAAGTTGCTGAATGACTTTCTGCTGATGCACAGGTTGGACTGGAGGAGCAGCATGTCTCCTTTTGGCTCTCAGAGTAGACAGGCCTAGGGGTGACATCTGGGTAGCATCAAGAGCCTCATATGAGTTGAAGCAGACAATTCTTGCTTGGATGCCTAGAGAAGAGAATTTCCAGTTTTTCACTGAATTAATGGCAGATGAATTTTTCCTTCTGTGCTTGCATTAATTATTTCTTTCATTTTGGTAAGATTGTTCACTTAAGCAAAGCAAGGAAA
Source organism: Anser anser (assembly GCF_964211835.1). Lineage (NCBI taxonomy): Eukaryota > Metazoa > Chordata > Aves > Anseriformes > Anatidae > Anser > Anser anser. The sequence goes on from NC_139721.1 coordinate 158,919,455, forward strand.
ATTTGAGTTATAGTGTACCAACTGAAGGTCCAAATGAATGACTCAAAATTATTATATCATCAACAGAGCGATGGTTACTGATCAGATGCTCTCTGTCAACTGTATGGCACATGAAATGAACTGTATCATAATAATTTTAAGGTAAGTTTCTTACCTAGCATTTTTGAAAAGGCCAAATAACAATATAAACGAGTTCTGTTATCATACATTAAGGTTTTCTGTGGACTAATATTGTGTGTATGGACAATTGTGGCAGCTTAGTTGACTTGTCACAATATGGTAATTATAACATGAAACTGAATCTTTAAGAGAAAAAAAATTATTTCTTTAACAATTTATTTTATAATGCTGGCCTCTGTATGGAATATTATTCACCGCCTTGTAATAGGATTAAGCAAAACAGGGGAATTTTGTCTTTTCCGACAATATCTGGGTGCACAAGAAGGAATAACTGTCATGCATGTAGTCACATATCTTTTCTTGAAATACCGTGCTCTGCTTTGCACCTCTATCTGTTCCAAGTATCCTCTTCTTTTGAAAGATCATATTCAAAATGTACTGAAACACTGCAAAAATGAAACCGTATCCCAATTTACCCTATCATAATGGTAATTTTATTTTATGTGCATCTATCAGTATGAAGCCTAGACATAGTGCAAGCACTAATGTAACAAGTAACATATTACAGTGGTTGTAGTATAAAGACATAATAGATTAAATTCTCCACAGGAAAAAATTAATCCAATGCCACTGATTTCAGTGGAGAAATGCCAGTTTGTACAAACTGAGGATCTGGTGTTTTTCACAGGGCTAATTTTGATGATTAATAAGACACCAGATTGATATTTGTTGTTGTTGAAGTGATTGGTGCCTGATATCCCCACTTTATTATTTAATTCCAGTATCAACAAGATTATAACTTAATTTGGACGAGTGTGTTTGCATAAAAATGATGCCACACAGAGGTTATTTACAACAATCCTATCAGATGGCAGCCAAGAATTGACTGAGCTATTAGTCACCCACAATGAAACTGGAATTACTGAGGAACTGAAAACTCTCTCTCTCTCTCACTTTGCCTGTCTTTAGGGGGACATACTGTATAATTACAGCTAGCCAGATCTTTTCTCCTCCATTGGAATTAAATAGCATTTCATCAGAGATGATAATTAACTACACAAAATGAACAGGATTAGAGATGGATGAGGGAGGTTTTGTAGGAAAGGACAAACAATGGGTCATCTTCCCTGTCAAATGCAAAGAATATACAGCCAGGCATAGTTTCAACTTGCTTTCATGGCTTAAAGAAGAAAAGCTTGCTAGAACAGAAAAGTAGGGAAAAGAGATGTTTTATATGAAGATTTGGGTGTTGATGCAGTTTTACCAAATTGTCTTCAGATGTTGAAGGAACATTCTCAGGATAGGCTGAGATATCCATCCCCTTGTCCTCCGCCTTTTGTAAGAAATAAAAAACAAAGATGTTGGTAGTCTTTATGTGGGGAAAGAGATGCTAACACTGCTCTTGAATAACACTGCAGGAAACCATCATGGTTGAGCAAGGACCTGCTGGTCAGCCTGAGGTGTAGGAAGGAAATGCACAGACAGTGGAAGCAGAGACACCTGACCTGGGAAGAAGAGTGCAGGCATGCTGCCCAGATATGTAGAGATGGGATCAGAAAAGACAAGGCACAGGTGGAATTGAACTTGGCAAGGGATTCAAGGAATAACAAGAAGGGATTCTATAGGTACAATGGTCAGAAAATAAAGTCCAGGGATAGTGTACCCCCTCCGATAGACAAGAAGGGAGATCTGGTAACAGCAGGCATGGAGGAGGCTGAGGTACTCAACAACTTGTGTGAGTACACAGTCCCACATGACATCCTGATCTCCAAATTGCAGAGATATGGATTTGAGGGGTTCTAAGAGCAAATTCTTTATTCTAAGTGTGCTGAGGCACTGGAACAGGTTGCCCAGAGAAGTTTTGGATGCCTCTTCCCTGGAAGTGTTCAAGGCCAACTGGATGGGGTTTTGGGCAACCTATCTAGGTGGCATCCCTGCCCATGGCAGAGGGAGTTGGAAAAAGATGATATTTATGGTCCCGTCCAACCCAAGCCTTTCTATGATTCTATGATTCTATGATTTTAAGGTTGTTGTTGGCCCTCAGACTTGAAACTCAATATAATCCAGCAGCCAGCTGCAAAGGCTAGCACTATCAAACTGTTTCTGAGGGGTGCATATCATCTTCTGTTTAACCAAGCTGTTTCACATGGCTTCCCTCCATCTCACTCTTTCTTTTTTTGTCACCCTTCCAAGGCAGGACTTTATGCACTATCACCCTCTGCTCAACTGTAACTGAACGTTTGGCTATCAGTGCCTAACACTGGGTCCAGCAAGTTTCTCTTCCAAAGCAAAAGCAGGAACTCTTTTTTGCCAATGGAAAGAGGGCTGCATCAGTGCTGGAAACCATGGAATAGATGATGGAGAGATGAATGCTGCATAGTAGGTCCCATAAGACTTTCTATGAGTGCCTTGTGGACAGGACATAATGAATAAGAATAGTAAAATGTACACGAATACAGTAAAATGTGTGACACAGATTATGCAGGGAGAAAGGTCTTATTCCTGTCAACTACTTTCTGCTGTGCACCCTGCTTCCTCCCCAGGTTTCACAGAGAATCAGGACAGATGAAGAAATCCACACAAAACACCGCCTCTAATTAATGTTTAGCGGATCTGCAGGTGTGTAGTAACAGTGATAGGAAAAAAAAAAAAAAAGTTTTATCGCCACATTATATGACACCTCTTAATTCTAAGGATAAGATGTTTTCCTGAAATATACTTGAAAATATGTTTTGTTTTTTTTTTTCCTAACCAACCTGCCTTTCCTGCAGGTTGAAGCCTAGAAGATATAATGACTTTTGACAGTATGCTTAAAGCTTAAGGGCTGTGTGCTTCCCTTTATCCCTTTATAGTCAAGAGCAGTGTGAAGGGCAGGGTTTTGCAGTGATCAAATTACCAGGAGGAAAGAAAATATGATTTGCACTCATCTGGATTTTCAACACCTATCTAAGAGAGCCAAAAGACAGGGTAAAACATAAGGAACCATGGAAAATATTGAACGTAGGGGTTTCTAATCTAGCAGCACTGGGATTTGTATATCAGGACATAGAAGTAAGTGAGCCATTTATAACCTGTGTGTTTCATCACGATTCATTCCCTTCAAGCCAGCCTCCAAATCTAGAAATCCAATCAAATTGCAGTTTTGTCCCACAAAGAAATGCAGGTTTCTGTGGATAGCAAAGATACTGCTCACTGTAAGAGCAGTAATTTATAGCATAATTTGCATAGTAAATAGAAATGGCTGAAACTCAGACTGGGCCAACATTTTTCAGACTCATTTTCAAAGCATGCTTGATTATGCCCTCCCCTGATGCCTTTAGTCAGATATTCAGATGAACAAAACTAAGCATGAATATAGATGGCAGATAATGAGATATTCATTATGCAATAACAATAAACTATTTTCATACAGAAACAGTATTTGTTTTTAATGGTCAGGTTAACAATGCTCATCCTGATTCTGATAGTGGTTTACACCTTCAGCAAAGCATCACTTAGAAATGTCAAACAAAAATGACTGAAATTTATGTCAAGACAAAATATGGGTGACATCCTTCCAGTTTCTGTCTTTTCCATTCCTATGTTTATTTGAGGCTGATTTATAAACATGTTTTCACGTGCGAACACCATCTTCAGAGTTCAGTCTTTGTTTAACCTCTTCTGACGTGCACACGGGCTCTCCATCTTTCCAGGAAAGTATGTTTGTTCCCATTACTCCATAACAACTTTCAAGAAGAGGGAATAACACTAGTGAACACATATGAGTACCTGCATTTAAGGGACAGCTATCTTACACCGAAGTATAAAATTATTTTCCCCTTTTTAGAGTTATAGCCTACCTTACCATCTAACCCCATGATCATCAGTCTCACAAGAGAGATATCTGCACTGTTGATGAATATAGTTGAGCTGTAGCACAGCTATAGCTGAAACTATTGCTGTGGCCAATACAGACAAATATTCAACATATGATTCATGAGCCATGTTTCAGACATTTATTTTAAGATGAGATTAATTATACCCATTAAATCCTTACTTCTCTCAAGTGATTCTAAAGTAGTCAAAAGAAACAACTAAGATGCAGATATCTAAGCTGCTTATGCAGTGTAGATAAATCTTATCCCTTCAGACAGTTCTTAGGTCTCTAAAATCTTGTTATATTCTGGGTCATAATAAAAATACTCTTCTTCTTCTTCTTCTTCTTCTTCTTCTTCTTCTTCTCCTTCTTCTTCTTCTTCTTCTTCTTCTTCTTCTTCTTCTTCTTCTTCTTCTTCTTCTTCTTCTTCTTCTTCTTCTTCTTCTTCTTCTTCTTCTTCTTCTTCTTCTTCTTCTTCTTCTTCTTCTTCTTCTTCTTCTTCTTCTTCTTCTTCTTCTTCTTCTTCTTCTTCTTCTTCTTCTTCTTCTTCTTCTTCTTCTTCTTCTTCTTCTTCTTCTTCTTCTTCTTCTTCTTCTTCTTCTTCTTCTTCTTCTTCTTCTTCTTCTTCTTCTTCTTCTTCTTCTTCTTCTTCTTCTTCTTCTTCTTCTTCTTCTTCTTCTTCTTCTTCTTCTTCTTCTTCTTCTTCTTCTTCTTCTTCTTCTTTCTTCTTCTTCTTCTTCTTCTTTCTTCTTCTTCTTCTTCTTTTCTTCTTCTTCTTCTTCTTCTTCCTATTATTATTATTATTATTTAGGAATTTAAATGAATGAATAATTAAATACTTAATAAATTTCCATAAGCTTCTGTGTAAGTTCCCATCACGCTTGGTAGACTTATACTTTTTGCTGAATTGAGAGGAAAAATGTGTATGACTGTCATGATTTGTTAGAATTCTTCTGTTTATGTCTTAAGATGTTTGGATCTACTCTATGATTCTTGCATTAAAGAGAACTTAAAAAGCTTTTTTCCTCCCCCCCAATGTAAGTGAGGGTTACGGGGAGTTTATCATGCTGATTTACCCTTTTACAACTGGAAATACAATCTGGTCCACAGCAGGTGAGTCATGTAAGGCATGAGATGGTAAATTGAATTGGAAGAACAAAATAATATTTTAAACTGTGTCTTCTGTAGTTGGGAAGAAGCCTGAGTCAACTTAAGCTAGATGATATGAAGACTGCTGAGAACTGCGGATCTACACCGCTTGAAAGCACAGGTACTTCTTATACTGATTGTGAATTTCCCATAAATATATATGGATTTTTTTTGTTGTTTGTTTTGTCTTTCTGTTATTGTTGTTGTTATTATTATTATTTTATTTTATTTCCAAATAACAGGCCTTCATGCTTGGCACCTGAATGACTCTTTGTTTCCAGCAGAGAAACTGTGAGTTTATGGCCTGAGAATAACAATAGGAATGTGTTTATTGCTAGGGTCACAGCTGGAGATGATTATTGCTTTTTCTTTGTCAAAAGGAAATGCTACAGGGAGCTAAATGTGCTTTCAAACTGATTTAAGGGAGCATTCCTGGAAAACAAAGTCCTCTCACTCTGTTTTATTTTTCCTGTCTGAAATCTAGGTTTACTTTACCACAGGAAGGATGGAGGTCTGCATTATTTTTGTTGTGACAGGAAACCTTGCAAAGTTTTTCATGATTTGTTTCATTCAGGAGACGGGAGAAATCAAGGATAAGAGTTCTCAGAATTAGGAATTCTTATCCTCTGCAAACTTACCCTTGTGCCAGCGTATAGCAAAGGGTAGTCAGACAGTCTGTCTATGCCGCACATCACAGCTTCTCTCTCCATAGGCTGCTAAATCTAGAAAGTGCTGGAAAGGTCTGTTAGCACTGAGCTCCTGTGCTAGCTCAGGTAAAGCCAGTTGGGTGGTAACTGCACAGCACAGTGCAAACATGTTGTAAATGCCAATCCAAAGCTTTCTGTAGAAAATAAGATGAAGTTGCTCTAAAGAAGACATTCCAATATTGAAGCTCTGTGGCAGAAATTACTCTTTGCAAACAAAGTCCAAAGGATAGTATTTAAAACATTTTAAAGACATACCTCATCTTCCAATCTCAGTAGCTGGCTCAGTCAATGGTAATCTCAGCAGAAGGCTGGTATCAATCAGCCTTTTTATAGACATGAATGCATGTCTAAACATCATCTTTTGTAAATAATACAGTCCATTCTTCCATTCTCCCATTGACTTTGGTAGTTGAGATGTAATCTAATTTCATTTCTGTAACATAATCTTGTTTGTTTTTAGAGTACTTCCCCCTGCTAATATTAAAATCCTATTCATTTAGTTGTATGCACTGTTAGATAGATGTGCTTCTGTGGGTGGATTGTAAACATGCAAGAGATGATATATGAAGAAGTGTTTTTATTAGGATGAAATTACTTAGGGTTGTAAAAACATCCAGAAAGCTCAACATTTGATGAGCTTTTTCATTTCATAAATATAGGCATAATATTCATAAGACAGAGGTGGCAGTGGTTCTCCAGAAGCACGTGTCAATCTATTCAAAGCCTTTGCAGACTGAGAGGACATCTTTAAGAATTTTCTTTGCTTAACTACAGACAATGCAGTTTACATTTTATTCTAATTTCAGAGGATTAAGTTTAAGAATCAGGAAGTCTCATGTTCCAGACTGATTCATCTGGTGAACATTCAAATTATAAATATAGACTGGTGCCTGGCCAGTTATAGACATCTGCAGTGTAGACATCTTCAGCTAGACTGGTCATCTCAGATTCTTCTCAGTGTCAGAAGAGAGAAAGTGGAATTTCTGAGGAGCAGATCATCTTATCAGAAAATAGACTTTAAAAATATATCAGAAGAGCCTTTCATAAAGGCATCTATATCTCTCCAGTTGCAAGGCAACTGGTTCATGGATATTTGCACTGTAGGTGCTGAAAGCTGGCAAGGAATTGCACCTGGAAAATCCCCCATGGATGCTAAGGTGGATTTTGATGACCAGTAGGACTTAAATTAAGAGGACAACATAGTGTGTTTCAAATGTCTTTGACCTGCAGCTTTCTCACCACTAAGAGAATTACAAGCAGTTGTGTCTCACTACGGATTGTGTAGAGAGGTGTAGTCTGCAAGCCTTAGACATTGAAGGAGAACAAATCCACCTGAAGTGTCCTAGAAGAAGCTCCAAATAGAATCTTAGCTTCCTACAATGGTTAGCCTCTTTGGTGTGTAACAGATCCTAGGTACTTATACTGGAATTTCGTATCTAAATACCTGTGAGAACTGGACAATTACCACAGCATGCAGTCATAAACTGGTATTTATATATCAGTAGCATATAAATATTTCAACTCAGATGGAAACACATGTCATTTTAAGTATTACCTAAATATCCTACTTTCAGCATTAAAATATCTGAAATGAGATGACAAGATAAAGGATGCCAGAGATGAAAAGAGTTGTAACCTTAAATTATGAAACAGATTGAGGGTAAACCAGCACAGACATCAGACTTCTGGAGCTTTACTATTCCATGAGGTCATATTGCCTTCCCACTCTGTGAATTCTCTAAGTAAATAAATACCAGCTACGGATAATGAACTCCATTACTCTAATTAAAAACAGAGCCTGCTCCCACTGCCTGCCCCTTGAGGAAATGCCTGGACTTTATTCCCATGGCATTATTTGAATACATTAGAACAGCATGGTATATATGCTATTAAACTCGTGATTAACTGAGAGACAGAGGCAGAGACACAGATAACACACTGAGATTAGGGATGCTGTATTGTGTTTGAACAGAATTATAGATTTGAGTCATAGTACATCTGTTTACAGTTTGAAAGCTTTAAACCTGGGTTTATGTACAGATTAGCTCAGGTCCTGAAATCTGATGATCCTTTGAAGGACAACAGGATGAGGACAGTTCAGCCTTGGGATTATATGCAGTGTAAAAACAGGTATATAAATTATAAATTAACTAAAGATTAGTATGTATAAAATCTTAGTTCTTGCCTTCTAGGCACAAAAATAGCAATGCACAAAATAACAAGAAACACTATTTTTTAATTAATTAATTAATTTATTTATTTATTGTTATTAAAGTCTAAAAGGTTTGGTAACTTTTATTCCTATAAGCATGCTCTGACTGAAATCACTTTGGCTTAATCAGTTTCCTACAGGTTATTATAAACAAAGAAACAATAATTATAAACAAGGAAAAGAAAAACTGTTTTAGCATATAGATCAGTGATGTTGCTTATACTGCTCAGTTCCCCATGAGCATTTTATCTTAGAAGGGATTCTTAAACTTAAAATAGCCAATAAAAGCCTTTTCCCTGAACTAAAAGTACCTTAACTGTTTTCTGTACTAACAGACTGAACAGTAAGCATAAATGCAGCTGTTACATCAGTTACATATCAGCCTGACAGGCCTAAGTATAGCTAGTTCTGCTTGTCTTGCGATTAATCTCAAGTAAAAGTAGGTGACAGTAATTGCCGTTGTTGGGAAATGAGTTCTCCTGAGAAGAGAGCAGTTCTGTGAATGCATAAAAATGTGGCATAACATGTATTGAGAGCTTACTGTGTCAAGGCAAAATTCCACATTCAGAACTAGGGAGTGAAATTATGCATCTAATGAAATATACATCTGAGGAATCCCTTTAAAATATTCAGCCAAAGTCAACCCTATCATATGTCTGGCAGAGGAATTGTGCCTGGTAGTAAGCCCATTATATCTAAGGGTTGTATTCTATATTTTTGATTATGTGATTTCATCTGGACTTAAGGCTAAGTAAAATAAAACCATCATTAAAAATGGTCTAGATAAATAACTTTTGTTGAGCTTAATGACATTGTCTTACATTCATTACCTCTCATCTTGCAATATGCAGAGTAAGACATCAATATGTGGGAATCCTCGTGAAGGTCTGTAGGCAAGCCAGGCTGCTGTGTTTCTGTTATAGTCAATGGAAAACTACTCTTTGCTGTCTGTGGAGTTCATAAAGAGATTCAGCTCAGAATATGTAGGTGCATCTTTTGCTGGAGGTGAGTATACGTCTTTCTCTCAAGCAACCTGATCCAGTCACCTTTACATAGACTTCTAGTGGCATTTGAGATGCTTGAAAGTAACCAGATCATATAATCATAGAACCATAGAATCATAAAATGGCTCCAGTTGGAAGGGACCTTAAAGATCATCTAATTCCAACCCCCTGCCATAGGCAGGGATGCCACCCACTAGATCAGGGCCTCATCTAACCTGGCGCTGAACACCTTCAGGGATGGGACATACACAGCTTTTCTGGGCAACCTGTTCCAGTGCCTCACCACCCTCTGAGTGAAGAATTTCCTCCTGAACTCTATGCTAAATCTCCCCTCTTTTAGTTTAAAGCCATTCCCCCTTATCCTGACATTATCCAATTTAGCAAGGAGTTGCTCTCTATCTTTTTTATGAGTCCCCCTTAAGTACTGAAAAGCTGCAAGATATCCATGTAGGGCTAGAAGGTGACACAAGTTTTAAGAGAGAGCCATGCCACTACAAGATAGAAGATGGACGCCAGACAATTCTCTGAAATGGCCACAAAGAAATACATATTTTATACTCCCTACTTTATAGTACTATATGTGTGATTCAGCAGCCTGCGCAATGCCTCTTGAAGATTCTCTAGGTCTGGCTTTTAGTTGTCACTTGTGAAGGGCTTGGACCTTCTTTGTACTATGTGTCATGTCTATGAGACCATGCCACTATCTCTGCTGCTGCAGACAGCAGTAGGTGCCAGTGGTTAGGAGGTGGATATGTACGATAGGAGAATGAGGAAAACAGGCGATGTCAAAGGGATACTGATTTGGAGATTCTGGGGTCACAGCTGGGAAACAGGAGTGTGGAGAATTACAAGCGGTGAGAAGCTGCTGAAGAGATGCTGAGAAGGATTTAACTCTCAAAGAGAAAACAGACGATTTGTTGTTGTTGTTGTTTTTCGAATAACTGAGGGCTACACTTCACATTTTTGAGGGGAATATATGTACTGCCCTTGTCCTCTGAGAAATAAAATAACCATACAACGTAAATTAAGGTAAAATAGATGAATTGTAACCATTTCGTAGTGCTGGTCCAATTCCCTCACCTTTTCCAAAGCTGAAGATGGCACATAGCATTGGCTGTATAGTCTGACAACACTTTAAAGGAATAAAAAATAATAAATAAATAAATAGATAAAAGAAAAAGACAACTCAGAGAATTACTTCTTTTACATGTTACTTATAAAACCCACAGCAAGAGACAGAGTATTTTAGATTTGTTTTGAAAATATAGAAGAAATATCTAAGGTTAATGGGTCTGGTAGATGAAGGTTTGTGTAGATCACCTGCTATTACTTGGGACACACAATGAAATTGGGGAAGAGCTGTACAGAAGTAGTCCTGCCCAGGTAATGTGTTTCACAGTGGGACCTTCAAGTTTGTTCTGCAGCTTACTACTGCATAAAAAGTGTTCAGGAGCATTAACAGCAGAAATCTGAATAGAAGTCATGGGACTTGGTTATAAATATGTAAGATGACTGAGATTCTGGGAGGACCTGCATTAGAATGGGCTATATTTAAAATCATTTTGTATTTGAAAAACTATTTTAAGGTCATTACGTTCATAACAAATTTCCAGACAGAGAGTGATGTTAAATAGAAATGAACTGAGAGTTAGTGGAAGAAGAAATATTCTAAAATGTGTGCAAATTAATATGAAAATCAGAAGGCAAGACTTAAAAGGGTAGTGTTTAAGAATATTTCTTTACCATTTTGTTGAGAACATATCTCTCAAATCTGTTTGTCAAACGTTCTGCCAGGCCAAGAAAGGTATATGAAAAGGAAGATGAACTTCTAAAATGTTTTATCTTCTTTTTCTAAAAATACTTTGACTTTTTAGTCATAAAGGCTGTAACTGGTACTTCTTGATTTCTGCCAAAGTCTGCAGCTCTGTCTATAATTTTAGTGTGACTGCTGAGAGTTGGAGGTGGAAACTTTAACAAATGTTAACTGAGACTTCTCTAATTTTAAACTAATCGTAGATTAAATGGATTTGATAGAACTGAATGAAACAAGATATTATTTGAGCTTTATTAATACAACTCTATTAACAGAAAATACCACTTCTATCCAATGTACTGCTGATCAGGACAAATGTTTAAAAAGTGTGCAAGCGCGTACAGATGGATATAAATGAAGTAATTCTAAGTGAATCAATCAATTGCTTCAAATATATTCTAAAGACAAGAAAACACAAATTTCTAAGAATGTCTTTCCTTCTATCACCACAATTATGCACAAAAGTGCCAGATCCCCAGTACAGCTCCTGGTATGCAGACAAGACTAAGTCAATCAGGCAGCACTATTTCCTGTGTTATGTAGGATTGTTTTGAAATTCTCCATCTGGACAAAACAGAGGAAGAAATCAAACAGAGGAAAGAAAATGATGACATTTCCTTGCTTCCCCAAGTGCTTCCCTTTTATTTTGGAGTGAAACAGAAAACTGAAAGGTAAAATATCTGCATATAAAGTAAGGAAGAAGTGACAATAAAGCTACACTTTAGAAATATAAAGAGAGGATGCAATTTAATAGTGAAGATCAGTAATTTGTAAATTTCACATATTTTCATGCAAGGTAGTCATCATAATTAGTTGTTACAGTAGCAGTTGTATGGGTATATATGAACATAGTACTACTGATAATTTTTCAGTCCTCTATCTTGTATTTCAGGACAGGAAGTACATCCTGAAATAGCACAGTGCTATGCATAATCTACCTACTGTAGGGGTTCTGCTAGAGCTACCCTGAAGAATTTGTAAGAGGGACAATGATGCAAAAACCTATGTAGGGACAATGATGCAAAAACCTATAAATATAAACACATGAGAATACAAGCAAAAGCAATGAACATAATGTTCTTACAGACACAGCTCAGCATTTCCTCTGCTTCTTGCATTTTGGATAAATATTACATCCCTGAGGAGACAATAGCCAGCTCATCCTTACAACACAAAAGAATGATCCTCTTTCCAGAGAGATACACAGTGGGTATTTGTAATTTGGGAAGAGTCTCTGCTTCTGACATCTCCAACACTACAGCTGAAGTGGATGTATCATCCTGAAGGGAATCTTCATCAGAACAGTGTTCTCTGAAGAGATGAGGAGCTTGTGGCTCAGAAACACCAGCCTGACCTTTACTGCATGCTCTTGTTTACTCACACTGGCTCAGCTTAGGAACTACATGGATGAAGATCCTCAGTGTCACAACTTAAGTGAAAGAATGGACCTGAAAAGATATCTGTAGAAGTGAAAATATAAAATTTGAAAAGGAAACACAAATGTTTAAATGCTGAGGCAAATACGAGGTGCTAGACTTGAAAGAGACACAAGGTAGAACTACATCAGGAAATACCGTGTAGTGAAAGTCAGTATGAAAATATCAGATTTAAGAAGAAAATGTAATATAGCCATACCAACATTACAGCTGGATTGTGGAGTAGTTTGGAGTACAGATATTCACTTTTGCCCAAAGCTTATACACATTTGTTAGTGTCTGAATTCTACTTTTGCTTGTTAGCTTGAAAACTATTTTCTTACCCAGTGGGACAACTGCCAAGTGTTTAGGTGTATGTACTTTGCTGATGGCTTATTGTAGATCTGCCCAACTTTCTGATCACTTTTTTTTTTTTCCAAAATGAAACCCATTATCAACTGAGAACCTTCTCTCTCTCTCATTCTATTTTTATTATTATTATTATTATTATATTTTATTTTTTATTATTATTATTATTCTGACAGAGATTTAGGTCTAAGGTTTTGGTTTTATATCACTGATGTTATGTATTACCCATTTCTTTTTTCTCTGAAACACTGCTTTAGGCTTACAGAAACCATACAGGAATCTTACAGGAGATCAGTATTGGCGACTCTTAAAAGAATAATAAAGCAATAGTAAGAGAAAGAAGTGGAACGTGATGAAAATATTATATGGAATTACATTTATAGGAAAAGAAATATATGTGAACTTCACATAACAATGCCTGCTGTTTGGAAAATGTATTAATTTCTGAAGGATGGAAATGGAGAGTCATATTTCAGCAAATACACCAAGCTCTTTTATCTTGGGACTTGCAGCTTAAATGAGTTTCCAGATTTGCTTCCAGAACTATGTTCAAGCTATCTCAGGAATATTCAGCCTGGGAAGATGTTGTCATTCAAGATCGTCAACTTCACAAAGCACTTTCCCAATCTTCTCGTTTTCTGTAGGAAATAAATAGGATAAGTTCCTGTCTTCCTGGAGACAGGACTGAATGAGATGAAAAATTCATGAGAAATAGGTAGACCTTCTAACAGTGTACTTATTTTTAAGACCCTGAGCACAAAAGCAGAAGAATCTTAGGCAAAGCATAAATTTTTGTGTAGGGTGCTCCACAGGAGACTAGAAGAGGGACTGGGATGCTCACTAAGGAAGAATTTTTTTCTGAAATCCTTTAATCACATGAAATGCTTTGCTTTATCTATTGATAAACCTAACAACTCTGCAATATGAACTGAGCCACTGATATTAAGAGGTTATGGTCACAGCCATACTGATAAGTACAAAGCAGCAGGTATGGTTTTCTGGTCCTGAGATACACATTATATGTGTCCATGCTGCTAAACTCTCCAGAGTTTCTCTCCAGAGAAATCCCCACAGGTAGTATGAATGTTCCCATTTTAGCCTGGTTTTCTTTATCTCATATTTCTGATGCTGAAAACCCCTAACAATAGCTAAGCTCTCATATCTTCATAACTAAACGACACAGCATGAGTTGAAATACTGTTCTCACTGCTACACACACCTATTTATCACCTGAGTACACAAGAATCAGGGAGCTGTGCATGGCCATCTTTGAGTATGCTTCTTCCTCAGGGCAGCTGCACAAGATTCATTATTCCCCTGGCAGCCTGGGAAAACCACTTTTCTTGGCTTTACAAGACTGTAAGTCCCATCATGCTGCACTGCTTAATCAGGACATCAAGGCTGAGATTCATCACACCTTACTATAGGTATCCACTCTCTAAATGCTTCCAAGAGCAGTGCTCCTATTTCCAACCTGGGATCCTATTAATACGTTAGTAAAACAGGAACTTAGATTACGATTAACCTGACTTTATGTGCTTATTATAAAGGGATGACTGATACCATAAGTATCACATAAATATCACATAGATCACCACTGACCACAAATTCTTGTCCATGTGAAAAGGCCACATGAAAGGCCACATTTTCCTCTCAAGTGGAAAATGACTACATTTATTGAGATAAATCCCACATTTTCTCATTTGCTCCTTTCTCACTACTGAGTTAGTTTAAAATGCTATTGCCAAGAAAATGATTGCCCCCATCTTTTCCTGGAAGGTTCTGCCACTGTATCATGCTCAGCAGAAGAAAGGATTTTTTTTTAATTATTATTATTATTATTTTTCACTCCAGCTGTTCTAGTCCAAAAATCAGTCTTCCAAGATTAAATTGCTGATGAAGTAGGCTTGAGCTAAGACATCAAGATTTGCACTGGAGCAACAGGGGAGCTGTTCTCTCTGATGATTCTGCTATGGATAAGCAACTTCTGGCACAGATATAATAACAACTGTTTCTAGATTGGTAGCTTTTCCTGCAGCACTACCTATAGGAAAGAGCATGAGACTGAGCTCTTGCAATGTTCAGCTAATAGAGCCACAGTGATTTAAAACATCTGATATTTTTATTTTTTTTTCATTTCTTGTTTCAGTTCTTCATATGTTCTTTCATATTTATTTATTTATTTATTTATTTATTTTCCCAGATATACATAAGAGGAATTTTCTCCACCCATTAGTTAAAGAAAATGACATCTAACTACACTGAGACACTCTACATGGGCATAGAATATCTGGTGTAATACATAAATTGCTTCAAAACAAGCAAAGAAACAAACAAGAAAGAGCTGTATTAATCACGAAAGATTAGCAGAATGAGCGCTATGTTTCAGAGGGATCCCTAATCACAACTAGGAAACATATTTCTCTGTACTGTGATTCATTCATCAATTGCGATTCTTTCTTTTGAAAGTCCTCAGACATTTTCTTTTGTTTTGCTAATTTGTTTTTAGGAATTTTCATCTGGAGTCTAATTTTTTGATAAGTAGACTCTCACAGCAGTACACGCAGACTTTTTCCCTAAAGTATTTTCTTTATAATACATTAGCAAGTTTTTCGAATTTGCCATATAAGACAGACACTCCTGAATGGATGAAAAACATTTGGGGTATTATATACTTATTTATATAGAGACATTTCAAAGCTTACCCTACTTATTTAGCGTGTCCCATTGCACAAATCATTCTGTATGATTGAATTCTTTGTTAAGGCATTGTTCTTAACATAACTTTGATATCATTCTGTTGACCTATGCAATTGAGATCACTATTTTGTAGTCAATGAATATACCTATTATGTTTTAAAATCTACCTCAAATTAATTCTACAAAATGCATTAGTAGGCTATGTTCTATGTCTAAATCAGAGCTCACAGTCTCACAGAGTGGTTTAGGTTGGAAGGGACCCCTGGATCAGATAGCTCTGCCACTGTTTTCTCACAGTCAGTGCATCATATGGAGCTTTTTTTCCCTTACTGTTTTCCTTTTAATGGTTTCCTCATAGTTTATTCTGCTCTCTGACAGCACTTCATTTTTATTTTTATGAGCTGTAGGGTAGAAGAAATAAGTTCTGTATATCTTGCTTTTATCCAATTAATTTCTTGCAATTCTTTTTTTCCCATGCTCCACTCCGTTATGGATTTTGCTCTTCCAGATTCAGCATCTGCAGCTAAAAGAAATAACAGTTTTCAAATAGAAAGTGCTTTATTGTGTTGGGTTCTAACCCTCCAGTAAGAGTTTTAGGCATAGAGGCTTCATTTCTGGAAGACAAATAGATACATTACTGCAAAACTTTATTAGCCTTTCATCTTTGGAAGGCCTGTTGAGAATAGTCAGTAAGAATCACTGGCACTTTAACTGACAGGGAGGAAAATGAATGTACAGAAACAAAGGAGAGGACAGTATTTGCTACATTAGACAGGGAATCATATGGGTCTGGGCTCAAATTTTAAATACTGCAGTGTCTCTATGCAACACAGAGTGGTTTTTGAACTGAAGAGCGCTGAAAGGGGAAGCAGCCTGGACATGTCAACTTGGTGCTGACTAGAATAACTGACCCGCCTATAAACCTGAGATTATCAGTCTACATAAACATGCCAGTACATTTTCTTTTCTCCATTCCTGTTCCAATAGTTTCAAATTCTGGGAGTACTCCTTGAGTTTTGTGATTGTTTCCAGGCTGAAAGTGGATAAATGCTATTAGTGTATCCATTTTCACTCTGACTGAAATCAGTCCACTCTTGTCTTTAAGGAGTTTCACCTGTTACTTACTGTTGCTGTGCTTAGTAGATCACACTGAGAAGATGTCAGAGATTCTACATACTTTAAATCTGGAAATGTGAATTAACAATCCATTTTTAGGCATCCATGACAGATTTATTCCAACAATGCTGTGTTTACCTGTGAGCACGCTCTTGTTATAAATGATCAGACACTATTCAGTGCTTGGCTAGTACATAATACTAGGCTACTCTGGCTGCAGTCAGTTGTATTGATGTAAGTTTTGGGGTTCAGTGGAAAGTGAACTGCTCTTCCAAGAATTAAAAAACACCCTTTTTCTTCTTGATCTACTTTTTTTTTTTTTTTTTTAATCTTGGTTTGTAGTTCTTAGAAGATGATCGAGATTCCTTCCTTGCTTTAAATTGTGAATTCTTTTGATGAACTGTTAATTCATGATTAACATTAATCCTCTGAAACCCATTTCTTATAGTCTCTGATCATCTAAAAAATGTAGGGCTTGATGAAGAGCAGGCAGTATTTACATTCTTTGAAAATGTAGCAAATACTGAGACTTGATTTCTCAATAGATGAGAAATCGGGTACCCCAAATATCACTCCTCTTCCAGAAACCTTGTAGCTCACAGCCCATGGCTTTGTTTGTGTGACCCCAGGCCCAGTTTGGTGCAGTGCAGCTCTGTAATCTTGGCTCAATTTTTCTGAGAAAATCACTTTCGTCTCTGAGGAAAACTGTACACTAAAGTCATGCAAAAAAAAGTGTATGGTATCCCCCGCCCCTCTCCCTGGTCCCATGGCAGTGGGGTGAAGTTAGATGATCTTTAAGGTCCCTTCCAACCCCCAAAATTCTGTGATTCTATGAAAAGTAAAAATACAGGCATCAGTAAAATTACTGAGATAAAGGTAATTAACCATTCAGGGGCTGAAAAGTATTAACATGATAGGTTACAAAAGCCTTAGCAAGAAAAACAGAGAATTGAAAGATATCAACTCAACAAGATGGAGAAACAGTCTGCACGTGTAACAAAGAAGGTTGGCCAGCAGAGATAACCTGGATATCACATTTAGGATCATGTCCATCTTAAGTTTTCACTTAGTAGAGCATGGATCCCTGCTCTCCACGGTATCAGTCATTTAATATTTAGTATGTACTTTTAACTTCTTGATCTACTTTCAGAGTGTATTTGTGCATGGTTGAAAATGCCTAAGTAAACATGACCTACTGAGATAGGATTTGAGGGAACCTCATAGTAAGTGTCAGTATCTTATAGAATCATAGAATCATAGAATATCCCGAGTTGGAAGGGACCCATAAGGATCATCAGGTCCAACTCCTGGCACCGCACAGGTCTGCCCAAAAGTTTAGACCATGTGACTAAGTGCACAGTCCAATCTCTTCTTAAATTCAGACAGGCTTGGTGCAGTGACTACTTCACTGGAGAGCCTGTTCCAGTGTGCAACCACCCTTTTGGTGAAGAACCTCTTCCTGATGTCTAGCCTAAACTTCCCGTGCCTCAGCTTGACACCGTTCCCATGAGTCCTGTCACTGGTGATAATGGAGAATAGGTCACCTGTCTCTCCACTCCCCCTCGCGAGGAAGTTGTAGACTTGTTTCATCTTGTTTCATACAAGTTGTTGACTTGGAAATTCCAAAGCACAGAATTAATTCTTTTGTTCTTCATAATAACTCTACTTATCCTTCAGCCAAGGTGTCTCTAAATTAGTGGATGCAGCATCTGCTCCATTTTGTACACTCCTTGCAGGCCAGGAATCAAGCCATGCACTCTTACCTTTTAAAGTGCTACCAGACAACTTCTGCCATAGTTTTCATGGTGCATACCAACCTAAGGAAATGTTTCTTCAATTTCAAATCAGCATTTTGCACATCTGTTTGAACATGATTGACATATTTTCCCCAACCCATCATTTACAGTGATTTTTGTTGTAGTTGTTGCACTGAATGCACAGGTTTTGTGGGAAAATTTTACAAAATTTTCAGAAAATCTGTCTTGGAGCAGCAAGCATACAGGTGAAGGGAGACATCAACTGGCAAGACATTGATATACTAACATAAAAGGAAAATCTGAAAGACTCAAAGTTTAAAAGACCTCGATACATTTTTCCAGATTGGAAAAGATCAGCCCCATTCTGTCTAAAACAGGAACAAGGCCATACCTCTCAATATTTCCACTTCATATGTCAGTGTGGCCTTTTATATTTATTTTTTTTTTCCAAAAAAATTGTAGTTCTGTAGGAATGGTTGAATCAGTCAAGAGGCTTTCTCTTGCAAGGAAGTTCCTTTCAGTTAAAAGTTTGATACTTTTTAATCTTCAATGGCATGCAACAATGCTGCAAATCTGTGCCCTCCTTGAGAAAAATGCAGTTCATTTGGCAGAACAGCCCATGTTCTTCATGCATATGATGAGTCACATGTGCTGTCCAAAGAAAGAGATATTTTGCTTTGTGCTTTTGATCAAAAAATCATGTCATGCTGCAGATTTTTAGAGCACACCTTATAAAATCCATCATACATTTTTTCTGCTTCACTGGTGATAAAAAGTCTCTGACAATTGACTATAGAAAGGCCATCTGTTACTTTGGAAAACTGTATTTTCAGTGAAAAAAAAAAAAAATTAGAACCTGCCCGTTTTACCCCAGTAAGGAAGAAGAAACCTAGAGAACTCTTCCTATACATAAAACAAAAAGCATAGGAATAACACATAGGCCTTCAATCTGTCTTCTCCGTGGTAGATCCCAAAGCATAATAGATACTCTCTATCATGCACATTATTAGAACTGGGAAGCTGAAGTACATGGAGGTAAAGTAAGTGATAAGCATCAAGCAAAAGACCTTTACCTGAACCAGGAGAAGGGCCTGTGTCTCTTAACATCAGCCCAGTGTGCCAGGAGAAAGTGTTCACAACAGCAAAAAAAAAACCACTCACAGCCAGTAGCAAACTATTATAAGTGATTACAACTTCTTTTGCTTTTCTGGAAGGAAGTTCATTATGTTTCTAGCTAGTATTTAACTTTCATTAACGGAACTGAAGAATGGGACTGAGTCACAGCTGAGGCTCCAAACATTCTCAAATTACTGCAAACTATGAAAGTGTTGATTCTTTCCACTACAGTAAAGAAAAATGGAAATGAAAAATAGGAAAAATAAAAATGAAAGCAAAAAGTAAGCTTGGAGATTTCTGTGCTTTCCACCTAACTGCTCATTTTGGATTAGTCTAATCCGTCTAAAATAAGGTATAAAATTCTGAGATCATCAGTGTGTGTAGATCCAGTCAGATAACCGATCAAGTCTGAAGAATTATTTGTTTCACCCTGAAATGTACATCCAAAATAGACCAGATAATCAAACCCCAGAAATGTTGACTGTAAAGAGAGGTCAGCATGACTAGCTTAGAAGCCGACATCCACTGAAGATGTCTAAAGCCAGATGAGAAGCATCCCTTATTTATTAATACAAACACAATATCAAAATAACAAAGGACCAACAAAGGCAGCCACACAAAATCTCTTCTTAATATTGATAGGCAGTAAAAATGCCAATGATAAATTAAGCTGCACATGGAAAAAGTTGAAAATTATTAAACTGGAGTATGTTGCCTTCCTTGTGAATTCACAGAGTAACTTCAAATGGAATGTATACTCAGTTCTGATGGTTTGAGGGAAGAAAAAAAAAAAAATATTGCCAGAACTGAAGAAATTCCACCTAGGTGCTATGAGATAAGGGAAAACTTGGACAATCTGCCATATGAAGGATTCAAAAGGCTGGGATTGTTCACCTTTGGGAGGAGACAAAAGAACAAAACAATAAAAACTGCGTTCACCATGTCTGCATTCTTGTTTTGTTTTCTGCTGACCTTCTCTGTCATCCCTACCCTTACTTGTACATCAACTTTCACTCTTTGAATGAATAAGACCATAAATAAGTGGTAGTGGGAATTTTTCCCCTCTAGAGATTCATATCCAGCAGGGAAATGTGTTTTTGCCCTACTGCCCAATTGGGATTCAGGAGACTTTGCTGCCCTTAGTGGAGCTGCCTCCATTTATATTAGCCAAAAAGCTTGGCTACCAAGTATTATGAGTGTTGAATGAATTGCTTCTTGATCTGAAGTATTCTTTAAACTGGGAAAGCCCATTTTGTGTTGCTCCTAACAGTTTCTCTCTCATGCAGCTGACACTGTTCTCAGCTTCCTCACAAATGACAAGAAAAGAGACTCCTCGAGTACAAAGTATGAGCAGAATAAAATAGAAGTATGTCTGTGACGTTACCATAGCAATCAAAGTTCATGCCTGATGCCAAAGTAGTACAACTATAATCACCGATCAAAGAAAAGTGTCCAGTTGTCATGGAAACTCTGAAGGGCTTGTAGTTCAATTTTGGTATCTGCACAATTCAAAGTAAATAAATAAATAAATGGGATTTCTAATGATCAAAATAATTAGAGCTTGTGTATTTTTAGTATTATCTTATGGTCATGACATGTTGAAGCCAAACAACTAGCTAAACCCCATCAATAAATCCCACAGCTTTGTCAGTAGCCTGTAAATACTCCATAGACACATTGGTTACTGTTAATTCCTATTTCCTGACACATGAAAATGTTTCATGGCCTGATGCCTGCTGGCACGTGTGTTAAGGCATCCTATTACGTGTCACAGGGGTAGCTTTGATGTTAGAAAACAGAGTCTGAGAATATGCTACCCAAAGACTCAGGTTTCAATAGTGAAGAAAAGAACTGAGTGAAAAGAAGCCTTTGTAACACAAGCAAATCTTGGTGGAGGACACTTCAAAATTACTATTCTATTTTTCTTAATGCAAAAGTACGATTTCTGCATATATGCTGTATGTGTGGGTGTGAAATGTAGCCTGAATAATTGTTAACCAGGACCTAAAAATATCTCAAGTCCAGTGAGGAGAAGAACAAACTCTTTCAATATAAAGTACACATAATTGGCAGAATGCTATTGAGGAGCTGGATTCTTGCCTAGACGTAAGTCAGTCTTTGTCACATCATATGCACCAATGACTATGTTTCTGCCACTAGCATTTCAATATTGAGAGAGCAGAACACCAAAGTGAAAAAAGTTATAATTCCAATTATTTTGTGAAAACAAATAAATAATAAATAGAT
Source organism: Anser anser (assembly GCF_964211835.1). Taxonomy (NCBI): domain Eukaryota; kingdom Metazoa; phylum Chordata; class Aves; order Anseriformes; family Anatidae; genus Anser; species Anser anser. The sequence continues at coordinate 158,941,036 of NC_139721.1, forward strand.
AAATAGATTGATAGATAAATGAAAATCTCTTGATCTCTCCCCTTCTCTCTTCTGTTTCTGCACTAGGAAAAAAAATAATGGTTTGGTACATTTTTTTATTTGTTTGTTTCTACAAATCCAAGCTGGAATGCAGTAGCACAAAACACAATGCATTTTCAAGCACCTTCAAAATGTTTCTCCTGTACACTTTTTCCCTAAAATGACAAGTTGTAAAAATATGTCTAGGGAGATGAGGTTTTATGTATCTCACTAATATTCAATGATGTAGAAACCACACACACTCTAATGAAGCAGGACACAGAAAAGACTGATGAATTATGATATACTGGTATACTAGACACCCACTCCCTCCTCCCCCCCCATGCCCCCGTATGAGGGTCTGTCATTCCTTTTTCTTCCTTTTTGGAACAGGATACCTTTGTGTTTTCAGTGCTTCGATGGCCTGATAGTCTGAGTGACTCTATATATGATTCAGTACTTTTTTTTTTCATTGTATAAACCATTTGAAATTTTCTAAGAAATGTCCAAACATTTAGAAAGGTACAGTGCTTGTAAAGGAATGCCATTAGTTCAAAACAAAACTGTTAAACTGCTTTCTCAAAATATTCAAACCTTTCATCCATCACTTTTCAAAAATTATTTATTTAATAAAATTTAAGGGTTTTAGAAGACCAAAGCTTTGAACCCTGAAGTAGCAACCTTTCTCAAGGTGCCTGGTATTTTGTGCAACCTTTATAATACCACCTTTGATTTTATTCTTGTTGACTAAGGCAATTGGTTATAGTGTTAATGGGAGAAAACTCAGTAAACCTGCAACTCATTTTTGGATATTATATTCAGGTACTTCCAATCCTCTATTTCTTGCTGGGAATGGTGCCAAAAATGGCAACAGATAGCAACAGTTGGAAAAGACATTTTTTGTGTTAGGCTTTTTTCTCTTTAAGCAAGTGACAGTTGAATACAAGATGACGTGTAAAATACATTTTACAACACTGAAAAGATAAAATTGCTCATAAATTCTTCATTATCTATGATGAAGGAAATGACAAGTAATTTACTATTATTTTATAAACATGTATTGATTAAAACTAACTTTTTCACAAACATGCATTAAAGCAGAAATATATAATTTTACACAATTTATTTGCTCCAAGAAAGCCATAAATCATTTCCATTCCTTACAAAGTTATTTAAGTATTTGCTTATTATTATGACAACCTGTATACTTTCTTTTCTTAAACCATGAACAGCTATGAAACACAATTACTTTTTTTTTTCCCAGTATTTTTTGCTAATGTGCCATCATTACTAATCTGTTAAAGATCAATTTCTTCTTCATCTTGGTCAAGGCTGAAAACTATTGGGAACATAAAAGCAAATGTAGTGAGCTGATGGCACCATATGTCAATCATAGAATCCTAGAATCATTATGGAATGGTTTGATTTGGAAGGGACCTCTAAAGATTCCAGCTCACCCGGACATGGATATGAACAGGTTCCACAAGATCAGGATGCTCAAAGCCTTATACAACCTGGCCTTGAACACTTCCAGAGAGTGGAGCACAACCACTTCCCACAACCTTCACAATACAGACTGATACAATCTCTCCCACAGTGGCCAAAAGTTCATGTCCACACAAGAGTAACAGAACAGAGCAAACATATGGGCATTGAATATTTACTAGTTGCACTATCCACAACTATTCTCACTGACTCATAGTATTTCAAGATCACAAATGATTAGTGTGAGATGTTAATCCTTTGTTTTCATTTTTTGTGAACTTTCCAGTTTGGCGTTGGACACATGAAAACTTTTAGTATTCGAAATATCCTTGGTGAGGAGTTCGATAACTTATTTCTTCTTATTATTATTTTACTTGGTATGGAGAATTGTCTTATTATTATTATTATTATTATTATTATTATTAAACTCTTTTCTGAAGATACTTCCCTTATCTTCAGTTAATGCCTCAACGAACCTCCACAGGTGTCTTATGATTTTGATTTTATGGACTTCTACCACATCTTTCAGTAGTCACCTTATTTCCTGAACTAAAGAATCCTTGCTTACCCAGTCATTGTTTACACAAATACAGTTCAGAATCTCTGAATACCTTTCTTTCCTTCTCTGTATTTTTCTCCATCTCTGTACATTTTGGAGATGGGCAATTAGAACTTTACACGTTACTTTTATTGACTTTTCCTGTAAATCCAGGGATTTACACAGCAGTATGCTGACAATTTCTGGTTTGTTCTCTATTATTTTCCTAATAAGCCTCAAGGTTAGATTTTTAGGTTATTTTTGCTATACTTTTATCATCTTCTACTCTATCAAAAGTCATTCATTACCATAACATCCTCCTACAAATTCTTATGGTAGTCCTTTGTCCTTATTATTCCAAATTCCAACGTAGCAAAATGTCATATCACTATTCATCCTTTATTAAATATAGATAGATAGATAGATAGATAGATAGATAGATAGATAGATAGATAGGTAGGTAGGTAGGTAGGTAGGTAGGTAGGTAGGTAGGTAGGTAGATAGATAGATAGATAGATAGATAGATAGATAGATAGATAGATGGATAGATATTTTGAACATCTTAGCTTGGCATAGCACTCACAGGAGGAATCCCATTGCCAGCATCATCCATTGGGAGATATGGTTTTTTATTCCTATCCTCTGTTTCCTACTTTTATATAATTATTTACCCACATTAAGTCCTTCTCTGTTTTTTCAACAAGCATTAGTCTCTGACAGTTTATTTAATGGTTGTTTGGCCCAAGCTGTCAATATGAAAGGATCCATACTGAAAACTCAATAAAAGGTAATATTTTCCCTGAAGTTGTAATAATTATTAGATTTTTACTGTATAAGGAAAATACGTAGTTTTCCTGGGAAGGACTCCTGTGAAAAAAAATAATGTTGTGATCACATTCACACTGCCCTCAGATAAAGACTTTATATGAATACAAATTGTTGTTTGAGAAAGCTCTAAACTGATGATCCAGAGTTTTAGACAGATACACACATTTCCTTAAAAAGCACTATAGAAGAAATGGCTTCTTTTCAGGTCTTCTGTTAACATTTGTGCATCCATTGTGAAGAAAAGTCTTCTTACCTTTAAGTAGAAGTACTGATTTACCACTCCTCCTACCTTTACAGTCAATGCCAAGTATTTGTTTATTCACAATATTTAATTTCTGTATATTATTATAAATATATTTGTCTATTAATTTGATACAATTATATATTTTATTACTTAAAATTGTTAGATATTATCTTATATGCATAAGGTTTGTAACTCACATGGTTCCTGATCATTTACACATTTATGTCATGGCTCCATTTAAGAAGAATTTTATGATAGGCAGCTGAATACCAGATCAAAACAGCCATGACCTCATAAGACAAAAAACACGACTCATACAGGCTTACTTCAAATTCATTCCAAAGATAAAGGAAAAGGAAAACAAGAAAGATGACAGCACAATATGTCCTGACACTCTTGATGTCAAATCAAGTATCATTTGTACCCTTCAGCAGATAAAAATTTGTCTTTAAGAAAGCAGTTACCATAAATACTAAATACTTTCATTATTATCATTATGAACTCAGAAGAAATGCATGTGTACAATCACACTTGGATCATATTAAAAGTGTTTTGATGTGTGATCCAGCAGTGTATAAATCTTGCACGATGGACAGTGCAAGGCTGCCTGACTTATAGAGTACTTCACTCCAAAAGAAGTTTCCTTGGTTTCAATGTGTTTGTGATTAGATTAAGCCAATGATTCTCTGTGTTGAGTACTCATTTACATTTCATTTTTGATTGCAAGATGAGGAGGACTAGCCTGAAAATCTTAGGAAATGGCTTATTTTATCACGATAGTTGCAGAAGCAATGATTGTTGCCCGAGGCATTGCACCCTGCCCTCCAAAGCAGAATGGCATAGATACTCTTTACAATATAAAATGGAGAATGGGCATGAATCTAATCCTTCATCAAAGCAGTAGTTTTTTCCCCATTTTCCATTTCACTCATCTTGATGATACCCACACAGAGTCATACACTGAAGTATCACAAGAGGTGAGTAATTAAAGCTTTGCTGAGCATTGAAAGATTCTCTACAGTGGAAACAAGATGTCTTTGCACTTTTATAATGGCTGAAATGCATCATTCATTAAAGGGTATGGCTTTCATTCAGAAATGACAGCTTTGAATAGAGATTTCAGCTGGTGCTGCATTTTAGTAGAGCTTTGTAAGTGATTCATGTAAAGAGTCAAATGTGAATACACTTATTTATGTATATGTGTGTGTATGTATTGCAGATGATTCAGGCTTTTTTTTTTTCCCAGGTGGATGCTGCAACTTAACTTTTCTGAAGCAATGAGAAAATCAGTTATATAATTTGTTGCATAACAAGTTTTCCTGCAACTGCCTTTCAAAATAATTTGTTGAGTGTTAAGGGTGAGCTGAAATGGGTGAATCAACGCACTTGTGAAAGGCCAACCATTTTTGCGGTTTTAGTGTTAAATCTATGCCATTGAATGAAATCTGATCATATAAGTCAATAAAAGACATCTGTGAGACCTGAGCTCTAAAGCAGAAAACAAGGAAAAACAACGGAAGCAAAATTTGAAAGAACAGCTCTACAAATTAATGAGTTTCTTGCAACTTTCCGAATGTCTGTCATCTCTCCATTAGCTTGTGTCTGTCCTTTTTGCTTCTTGTACAAACTTACTAGATTAGAAACTTAATTTATGAACAATTAAAATGCTTACTGGTTTAACAAACATTATACCAACTTAGAAAGTAGTTGTAGAAGGTTAGAAGAATATACCTCACTCTTTCCTGGTGAATACTATATTTATAAAAATGAAGCCCTAAATGGGCTGAATTGTCTAGACCGTACAAACAATGGCCATGAATCTCCAAATTGTCAGGAAAGGAAATGATGATGAGAACAAGACCTGCTGCCACATTTTATTATCTTAAGTACAAGGAAAAATAAGAAAACGCACAGAAGAGAAATAAGACTTTCTAAGTGGGGAACAAAATAGACTGAAAAAGGATTCGTGGAATCATACATGGCTGTTTTTAACAGGAAATACATTTCCATTTTGAGAAAATTCCCATTTCTTTTTTTCTGTATACAGGCCAGTAAACAATTTCACAATTTATTTAAAGCAATAAAACTGCAAGCTGTCCATGATGTAAATGTTCTTGACCTAGTTTATATTTAATATTATGTATGTGTAAACCAACATATATTCAGCTTATTTACTGCATTTTCGTAATTATATACCTTATGCAAACACGCAATAGCATTTTTAAAATCTTCACCACTGAGCAACAGCTTGGGCTGCCATAAGCTGTTGAACAGGTATGTCAGTTAGGCTGTTATATATAACAATCTTTATTCCATTTGAGAGGGAAATTGTATTTCGCTCCTTGACAAAACTGTGTGAAGATTCAGAAAAGGCAAGGAGCAGAAAAATGGAAGATAAAAGCTGCAACCCTTAACAAACAGAATGTGCATATACCTTCACCTCACCTACCTTTTGCCTACAGAAAGTGCCTGACCCCAACTGCTAAACTGAACCGAACGAATACAGACAACCTGAGAAGAGAGGACCCCCATGAATTCAGGAGCAATTACTCAGCTCAGCTGAAAACATCAATAGCACATGTTAGAATGGAATCCTGGAGCCACGGATAATAGAAAATATGCACCCTTCGGCTGAGCGCTGAACTGAAGATCTGTTGGGAGATTTTCACTGTTTTATGGCTGGGGCTGTTGTCAGCTTTTCACTGGAAAGGCTGTACCTGAATAAAAGAAACTATTTTAAAGGGTTAGTCAAAGTTGATTTTAGCAAGTACTTCTCTGACACCCTGCCAGTGATTTGACTTTTTTTTTTTTTTTAATAAATTATGTTTAAGCTCCACCTTACGCCAGGTATAACTGGAGTGCTTGAAAAGATTATTTCTGGAAGTGGTAGCTTCCTTCTGAGATGGCATTTTCCCAGGAGAATTAAAGTGAACAGAAATTCTTCATTACATTGATTGATATGGAGTGAAAATCTGCAGCTGACACCCAAGGTTGAGGAGAATTATGGCTCTGATTAATTACCAGAACAGATCTGTGACCTTCAGATCCATACTAGACCAAAGTCATATTCAAAATGAGTCTTGATCAAGTGTTCATGTTATGATGGAGTTCCATATTTCCTAAAAATGCTAATTTACCAAATTTTAGAATAGCTCCATGCACAGATCCTCTGAACGCTCCTAACAAAGTCTTGTTCTCAAAGAACATCTCAAACATCTCAAGGTTTTTACCAATAACACAAACATGGTCAGTTACTGAAAGTTAGTTCTGGTATGCCTATATATACAATGACAAAATTTAAAGGAAGAAAAATTAACATTGCTTTATTTCTGAGAGGTCATGATCAGTGATCTATAGCATTTCTGTTAGTGTTTTCAATAGTAGAATACAATCCGTGTAAGTACTATGTGATCTTTTCGGTGTCTGTTGTTTCATCTTTTGCTCTATGCAGTCTCACACGTAATATTTTACACATGTCTGAAATTCTGCACGTGGACATTTTTGTCCCTTCTTAAAATATGCTTCTCCCATGAAGCACGGCATAAATGTCTTGCCAAAACAGCCACTCATTTCTTTCTCCATCTGCTGTAACTTTTTCCCCATTTGGAAATAAGTACCTAATTTTAGATATATCCTACCAAACTCCAGGCATTCAGCTGAAGCCTATGTTAGAAACCTCGTCATCAAATTTTCTTTCTACTATAGAAAAAGGAGAACAGCATGTATCTTTCTTTCTCTCTTTATTTTTCTCTTTCTCCATACACTGGTTTCTGAAGGGTCCTGCAGTGCTTGCCTGGCTACCAGCTGTTTCTTTAGGAGAGATGAAATGAATAGAAGCTCAACTGTTTTACTTTTTGATTTGCTTTCCTTAGTAGACTTACCTTTATACATTATATTAAACAGGAATATATTTTTATTAGTATATAAATAATACTGAAATATTTTCTTTTCTTAAAAAGAAAAAAGAGAATTTCTGTCAGAGATCGGATTTCAGAGAGTTATCGTATGCATTTTCAGTAAAATTGTACACATTCTGTGCATGAGATAAACTGCAAATTAAATGAAAAGTAATTCAATAACTCTACTTACATGGTATTGATATCATGAAGAATTCCAGGTTATTTCATCCCCCAGTGAATTTTCATCTTATATCATATTTTTGTGCAAAACCACAAAATTACTATTTTTTTTTCAAACACCAACCCTCTCTACAATTCTTTGAATCTCCCATAATTCCATGCTCTTGTCACTTTCCAAGGAAAGAAAAACACTGTGGGGTGTCTCTGCTTCCTACATGAAGCCGTAGTATGTAATTTCGTTGCCTTCTCAGTTTAAAGTCTTTCCTACTTTGGCTAAAACTGCTGTCACCTAAGAAAGTATCTGTATTTAAGACCTTATTTTAGATAAATCATAGCATTAACTAGAAGCTATACATATATTAACTGGTATATGACAGAAACAAACTCCTACTACCTTACTTCCCTCCACCCCAGAAATGAGTATTTATATGGATTTCCATATGACCAATTCCAATGTTTTTATCCCACATGTTATTTTAATCCTCATGCCTCTGTTATTTTCAGGTGTAGACAGATTTGAGCTCGAAATCAGATGAAATCAAGGTAGAGCTACTTGGGTGAAGATTTATAGTGTAACTGAAAATACCCCTCCTCCCTTTTTTCTTTTCTTCTTTGTTTTCTTTGTTTTCTTCTTTATTTCCCCCTCTCCCCCCAGATTTATTTTTAATCCCCTCTCCCCCCAGCTTTTTTTTTTTTATCACTACATTTTTTTGTTGTTGTTAAATGCTAGACAAGCCTTCTACTAATGCACCCATCACATCACACATGCTCTCTGCACATGAACAATGCTTGAGCTTAAAGGAAAACCTTTTAAAACTGTCAGGAAACCATCGTTTACCAGATGGCTAATCAAATGGAAGACAGGCACACAGGAACTGTCTCTGAAGGGATTTATTAATAATGGATGTTACTCACTTGTGGTGCAATGGGACAGAGAAAAAGGAGAGGGAATAAAACTGAAACTGAGCACTGCATAACCAAGAATTTTTAAAGCTATCCATTCCTTTTTAAAAATCTTACTGTTTATTCTAAATGTGCAAAAAGCCTTAACTGATTACTTAAGGGAGAGTTGCTTAGAATAGCAAGTAACACAGTTACCAAGCTCTGAAGACATGGATTAATAAATAAAATAAAATAAAATAAAATAAAATAAAATAAAATAAAATAAAATAAAATAAAATAAAATAAAATAGAGAGAGAGAAAGAAGCTGAGCTTTAGTGAAGGGAGTCACTTTGTTATGAAAGAAAATTAATAAATTCAGGATTATTATCTGGTCATTCCCCTCCAGATGAGCAGATGAGCTCTGCAATACCTTCCCCATGAAGTCTTCATTGGAAGGAGTGTGTTCTTGTATCTGCCTGGTCCAAATGCTGAGAATTTCTGCAGTGCCTTGTAGAACATGCCTTCAAAGCATGGCATAAAGACAAGGAGCTTCTTGCTGGATGCTGGGATCATAGAATCACAGAATGGGTTGGGCTGGAAGGGCCCAAGCCATTCTAAAGATTGTCTAACTCCAATACCCCTGCCATGGGCAGGGATGCCACCCACTAGATCAGGTTAGCCAAGACTCCATCCAGCCTGACCTTGAACACCTCCAGGGATGGGGCATCCACAGCTTCTCTGTGCAACATCTGCCAGTGCCTCACTACCCTTATAGTGAAGATTTTCTTCCTAATGTCTAATCTAAATCTATCCTCTTTTAGTTTAAGACCATTCCCTCTTGTCCTATTGTTATCTACCCGAGGAAATAGTCCTTCTCCATCCTTTTTATAAGCCTCCTTTAAGTATTGAAAGTCCACAATGAGGTCTCCCCAGAGCCTTCTCTTCTCCAGGCTGAACGTCTCTAGCTCTCTCAGCCTTTCTTCATAGGAAAGGTGCTCTAGCCCTCTGCCCATCTTTGTGTCCATCCTCTGGACTCGCTCTAACAGATCCATATCCTTCTTGTTCTGGGGTCCCCAAACCTGGATGCAGTACTCCATGTGGGGCTTCAGGAGGGCAGAGTAGAGGGGTACAATCACCTCCCTCCACCTGCTCGTTACTACTCTGTTGATGCAGCCCAACATGCAGTTGGCCTTCTGGGCTGTGAGCTGGCTCACGTTGAGCCTTTTATCCACCAGAACCCCCAAATCCTTCTCCTGCAGGGCTGCTGTCAGTGAGTTCTTCTCCCAGTCTGTGCTCCTGTCTGGGATTGCCCTGACCCAGGTGCAGCACCTCGCACTTGGACTTGTTGAACCTCATTCGGATGGGCCCACTTCTGCACCAGAAGTCTCCGTTGCTGTGAAGTCCCATTGAACCCACTCTAAGTTCAAGCACAACAAAGGCTCCTGAAAAACAGAGAAGAGTAATAACCCTCAAAATAGACTTGGGTAACCTAAAGCATTGGCTGAGGTGCTGTGGTAGTCTCAGCTGCAAGTGGTAGTCTGAGCTGCCATCAGATGCCTAATCTTTCCCTCCCTGGATAAGACCATTTGCTTAACAGATGCCATATGGGAATCCATGCTTGCATTTCTGTAGCCAGTGTGTCATATTATAGTTTATACCATTAAAAATTTGCTTTAGTACTTACCTGCTATACTCTAAATTAGATTGCTTTCTCCTCTAAAAACTTGGTAAACTAGTTCATAGGCAGAGAAATCAGCCGTCATATTAGACAGTTTAGGAAGTGTGAAAAGTGCATAAACAATTTTTTGGCAGGAGAGGAGATAGATCTGTTTGGGCATACTGTAAAGTTTGTATGTGTTGCATTTTATAAGTGGAAGATGTGAAACCCTATTTCTGATAACTTTAATCTAGCTATCTCAAATACCAAGAGTGGTTATGTTAGAGCAAATAGAACTGTGTTAGCTCAGCAGGGAACTTGATAATTATTTGGATTTCTAACTTGCATGCTGCATTTGCCCTCCTAATACTACTTTTTGTAGCTGTGACCTTCACACATATCAGTCACACTTCTTGATAGCCTTGGAGATGGACTCTTCACCACAGGCTTTCTTTCCTCACTTAAAGTTAGAGACTGAGATTCACCGTGAAGTTTGTTGCTGACTTTGAACTGAGTCTGGAGGAGTCCTGGCTTGTTTTACATTTTCTTTTTGTTTGACACAGACATGGCTTTATCTTCAGTAAAGCTTTGGCTCAAGTGGCTCTGTTTTTGATGCCAAAAATGCTAAACAAAGTACAAGATGCAGAAATAAACATTAAGAATGAGAACAATGATGTTGGTGGGAGGATGACAGAAAACAGGTATGAGTAGAAGCAAAGGAATTTCTGACTGAATACAGAGAAACTTTTTACCCATGAGGACAGTCAAACAGCATAAAAGACTGCCCAGAGAAGCTGTGCAGTCTCAGGCTCTGCTCTCTCCATCCTGGGAGGTTTTCAAGACCCAGATGAGTAAGAACCTGAGCAACTTGTTCTGACTTCAGAGCTGACCTTGCTTTAAGCAAGAGGTTGGAATAGAGTCCTCCTGACGTCCTTTTCAACTGGAACTATCCTGCAATTGCATTATAATAACAGTAAACAAACTGGGAAACATCAGAAATTATCTGGAAATGTTTGAGAAAGGGCACCTGGATATGATTTGAGTTCTGTTGTGCTTTTCAGATCTAAATACATGTTACCTTCAGATTATGAGTAAATCTAGAAGATTTTTTTCTCAGTTTTATTGTTTTTCTTGATTTTCTTTTCCTTTCCTGCTTTGAATTAGCCAAAAGAGGGCTAAATTTTGTTTCTGTGCTTGATATTTTACAAAGCTGTACATACACAGAAAGTTCGTTTGTGTTGTTGTTGTTTTTCTTTATTTTCACATGTAAGTCTGTAAGCAATAAATTCCCATCTTTGTGGGTGTGTGTTTTTTATCTCCCTGGTTTAGACACACATTTTTCAGTGACCACCTTCCTCTTCCCAACAAGGAGAAGAGACTGCAACATCCCCAGGGGCAAATGATTGACATTACTTTGGCAAAGAAAAGGGAGCATGGGACACAGTTGTTTCTCTTTGGTCATCTGTGCTTTCTCTTGTGGTGCTGATCATGTTTGATTAGTCTGGTTAGTGAAGAACATCTTGTTAAAATTAAAGTTCTGTAGTATTTAGCATGTCCTTGCCAATTGTTAATTAGCTTATTGACAGAAGAATGCTTAGGATTTTGCTTTTCAGAAGCATCCACTCCCTTCTCCTGTTCCCTGCTGCCAAAAAAAGATCTTTCCAGTCACAACATGTTTGAGAGCCATCTGACATGTCTGTGAAGGCTGCCTTGGAGCACTGGTGCACAGCAAAGATACATATGTTATTAGCCAAAGCCAGTGTGGAACCTGAAAGCACAGGAGATGCAAAGCTAGGGAATCCTTTGCATTACAAATTCATCATGTAGATGTGATTTCATGTCCTTTACTCTCACTTTGCATGTTTGGAGCAGGTTCTAATATTCACTCCAGTTTTTGAACATGAGCCCATTGCTACATAAGATGTATATATAAAATCTCTAGTTCAGGAGCAAGCATTTTGTTTGCCCTCAGTGTGTTGACTGACATGCTTACAAACTGATCTTTAGCCTCCCCTAGGGCAGCTTTGGGATTTTTGTGGGGTTTCATGCATTCATATCTCTTGTACTGCTGCTTTGCAGTGAAGAGAAAGAGGCATGATTCATAGCAGATTTGAACTAAATTGCTAAGGGCTGTGCACTACACCACTGTCACTGTAATACTGGGTGCATGGATTGATGTCAAAAGGTGTTGGAGCCCTCTTAAGTCCTCTTCAACCACCAATAAATCTGTCCTACAATCAGACAGCACAGGGTAGCTGGCATAATATCTCAGTACCAGTAGACACTCCTCCCAGCTGCACCAACCCTAATCCAACACTTATCTTCTGCTAGCTGTGGTCCAACTCATCCATTACTGCATTTAACCCTGAATCATCAGAAAACTATTTCTGAGATGGAAGGATGATCTTTAATTTTTGTGTTTTAGTGAGTTTAGTTTTAGTTTCAGCACAGCAGAGAGTGTAACAAGTGATGAACATGGTATTAAGGAGGTACTGAGATTATATATATGAGAGAAAGACAAGGAGGGAAGGACCTTTTTTTAGCAAAGGACTATAAGGTAGGGTTAGGTCAGAATTACTGCCATGTTATATAAATCAGGTAGGGGCAAAGTTTTGCATTTGTCTTTGGAGATGGCTACTTTTGATTCATACCCTTGACTATGAAAGGTTCTTCAGTTTTTAATGAGAGAACTAAAGTGCCTGAAATTAAATAGCTGAGTAGGTCTTCTATCAGCTACCTGCTGGTGGGGATTATAATGGCCAAGAGAGATCTTAAAACTGCTTGCAAATCAGTCTTCTCTTCAATCAGTTAGCAAGTCCCTTTATGAACAAACAGCTGCATCAAAAAGATAGTACCTTGTTACACTCTATAATTTTTATGTCTTTGTCCAGCATACAACTAAAATATAATGGTCACGACTTTTGATAGTTCTATTAATGTAAAATTGGACCCTGGCTCATTAAATTCTACTCAACTGTTAGGATTTTAATAGCTCACTGGTTGATATTTTAAAGTCATTAACTTCCATTCAGTTTGATCACCTACAGGTGGGAGCCTGTACCGAGCTCCTCAGTTAGTTTCTGTCAGGGTAAACTGGACTGGTGTGTGTTCTCCAATATGACATATAAAAAACAAGCCTTCAGCCATTGGATGGATGTTTGAGGGAATTTTACTAAACTACCATGTGGAAAAACAAACAAACAAACAAACAAACAAAACAAACAAACAAAATAATCACACAAAAACAGTGAAACTTCAAGCCAAAACGATTATATTCTGGAAATAGGATATTTTTAAGGACAAAACTCAGTAGCATCTGAGGTCTGGAAAGACACATTATTGAACATTACTTTTTGTGCTTGTTTGCTGATGGACTGTGTAGCAGGCAGCTAGATAAATTAGGCTTGTTATTCACAAAATGTATTTCTGAGTGTTTCATCAAATGACAAGGATTTAGAACTTCTACAGAAGAGTGATATTGCATGGCAGTGTTCAGTGTCTCCTTGGATATCAAGAACTCACTGCTTTTATGGGCACACTCATCACACTCATCTTTCACTTTCCTTTCCCTTCTTTTTTAAAGTCTGCACACTAAACAGGTAACACCCAGAGGTGTAAGGGTCTGGTCCTTAGTAAAGCCAGGGACTGTTCTCTCATATACCATCTCCTTGGGGCCCTATGTGAAATTATGCTGTAGAGCATGCAGGAAATGGAAATCCAGTGCAAAACTGCTCATAGTGCTTCTGTGTCTATGTGTCAGTGTTTCTTCTGGGTTGCCAAAAAAGTTACTAGTTGATCCCCTAGGTGATTTTGCTGTGATTCCTCATGAGTGAAGTGAGAGGCACATTATGTCCTTTATGCTTCATTCATCTCAAAGAACATAAGCAACACTAACAGCAGAAACATTATCCTTACATGAAAAAAAAAAAAATCTTGAAAAATCAGAGTGACTAAGAGAAAATAACTTGGTAGTAATCTGTATGAAAAATAAAACCAACCTCAGAAGAAAACTGGGAAATTGACCTCCTGTATACTTAAATGATTTCCTTTGCAGGCTTTTTGGTATAATTCTGCAGTAAGATGTAATTCTGCGTGAACTTTAAGAAGAGGATTTAAACCAAGAAAATCAAACCAGCCAGACCAATTTTAGAAAAGCTTTTTTTTTTTTTTCAGCACTGCACAGGACTCAGTAAAAAGCCAGTAAACTTGTGCATGATATTCATTCTGTTCCCTCAGAAATTAGCTTTGGAATAGGAGCTGTTAAGCATTGTGGCCTGATCTATGATTGCATCCAAAAATATCACAACATCTGGTTCTTACACTTTTCCTTTTTAACTCTATTTATGTATGAGCCTTTCTAGCTTTTTGAACAGCAATAAAAACTAGGGGTGAGTGTTCAGCCCTTCTTCCATTCCTGGTTTCAAGAAAAAACAAATCTTTCACTCTTGATTCACACAACTTTTATTAACGAGCTTGATTGATAGCTTTGACTTGCTTCATCACCTCTCCTTCCCTCTCTGGCTCTGAACTGGCATTGTACAGGCTACATGGAGAGACAAGATGGAGCATAGAAAGGCAGCTAAAGATAAGCTTTGGCAGGAGGAGTAAATGAGGTGATAGGAGTGAGGCAATTTCTTCTGGACACCATCCAGTGCCCTTCTATGAAAAACTTTGCCATCAATTCTTGCTTGTATCTCAGATGTACAGCAAAATGCCTTTTGCAGATTCACAGGGTGCCTGGGGGAAAATAAAGAAAGGATTGAAATCTCTGTTACTAATGCATAATATTTGCTCTGGGTTTGTCATCCTCTTTCTTTAGGTGGCTTGTTTTTATCCTCTTATGAGGAAAAAAATCTTTTATCTTCCATGCTGATATAATTCTGCCTTCAGAACTTGAACTCCTTTGTTTTTGCCAAGCTGAAGTGCTGTATTTTGGGTTTTAGTGTTATTGCCTCCCTTTGTAGGTGTATTCACTGCTACAGTCAGAATCTAGACTGGCCAGAGATCAAATTGCATGTATAATATTTGCGTGAGTCTGTGTTCTCTTCCTCCCCATTACTTTAAAAGGGACACTTGGCATACCGATTCCTGTCTGTTAAAAGGGATATCCAAATTTGAAGCTATTAATATAAGGTCTAAAAGCTGGCTGTTTTTAACTATATCTCTAAACAATGTAACATTGGAAGTAAGAAGGAAAATGAAACCATAGAAAGAAAGCAGGAAGGAAAGGGTTCTTCACCGCAAGTCAGGACTCCTGAAAATAATATTTTGGCATCTCATAGTCTGCTCCACATCTGATTTTATAGGATCACGAATGAATCTTCTGACAATTTTGTACCTCAGTTTTCCACTCTCTAAATTGTTTACAAATGTTTTGATGTCTGTGGAAAATTGTGGTGTTGGAAACCTAAGGGTTAGAAGTGTAAAGAAGGGGAAAGAAAAAAAAAAGATGCAGGGAAGCCTTTATTTCAGTGTTCAAAGCTTAATATTTTTAATTCTTTCTCCAAACCGTTATCTACGATGCAGAGTATATATTATAGGTAATAACACAGTAAAGTGTTTGCATAAAGTACAGAGATGGTTTATCTCAAAAGAAACAGCTGCTACCTGTGGATTTACATGCTTATTTATTATCAGTGGATTTCTCATTGGGCTCAGGCACTGTCTGCAGAATTGCCTAAATACATCGACTCTGCAGGACCTAGGCACTATTTACTCTGAAACCTCTGCCTTTTCTACAATGTATTATCCAGGAATTCTTCTGTGAAAGGGTTAAATGTTTTATGCCAACTAGGCAGCCAGCTCTTTCCTTCCCCTGGATACAAAGCAAGTGGAAAATTTCTGTGTTGAAATTTGTGAGTGTATATAGCATCAGATTTTTCTAGGGACATGGGAAAGACATCAGCTAGGTTTTCTTATAAATTCACAATATTTCGAGTGAGGAAATAATAGACAATTTAGTCTGTGTCCCTACACAAGCTTGCCATAAAAATTGTTTTTGCTGGCTGCATCTTACTCTTCAACTCTTGTTAACAAATTCCAGGCTGGGAGCTGAGATTTAATCTTCTAAAAGGCATGTCATTTGTGAGGAGGATCTGAAAAACACCTGCTTGCAGTGTATGTTGCAGACTCACTCAGGTCATAGAGTTTTTCCTTTCTGTAAAATCTCTCTCCTGCATTTGCTCAAATGGACCTCAGGCTACAATTGAAAATCACAAGTTGCCCAAAGAAAAAGATCATACAGCTTATTTTGTGAAATCAAGTGAAGAGGTTCTTTGTATTTAAGGTCTCATTCAAATTGCTCTTAGTGGAAGGATGCAGTCTAAATCATTCCCCGATCTTTACACAAACACTATAAATGCCATGTCTCGTTGATATTTGTGAGTGACATGCTGAGAGCTGATGGAAGGTGGTTTTTTTTTTTTTTTTTTTTTTTCCCTTCAGCTTAGCAACATGCAGTGACTGGCAAATTCCTCTGCTTTTCAAAATCAATGCCACTTTTCTGGATCATTTCCTCATCTTCACGATCATCTGTCAGAACAGTAAATTTACAATATGTTCCCAGGGACAGTGTAGAGGCTGCTGCAGGCTTTGATAGTTAGAGAATGAACTTAGCCTTTTCAAAGTCAAATATATTAAGGTTTTGGATCCTGTATAAGCACCAGTTTGCTTTTGACATGATTAATCTGAATGCCTTTTGTACTCAAACCAGCTTTTTTCTTTGCATGCAAAATATCACTGTGAGAACAGGTACTGGTTGATTCATACACCAGTAATACGTTTATTATTTTTACTGTCTATTATTATAGTGCCTCTGAGCCTTTATCATGGATTGTGATTCTGCTGTGCAGCCCAGAACAAAAAATAGACTCTCTCCCAGGGAAATGATAAGAAAATAGCAGATAGAGAATGGACACTGGTGGGTGGGTGAGCACAGGGCAAAGAGGGAAATAACTGGTTTTCATTACGAGCAGGAGACTTTTGACAGTAACATCGTGGGATTCTTTTTTTAGTGGGAATTAGGTGGAAAAGACCTATGTCTACAGGTATTTATGAAGAACTTCTGGAAAGCCAGAACGGCCAGTGTACTTGCTTGTGACCATCCCCAGCAACAGGGATTCAGGAGACAGCTAGAAGCTAGAGCTGAACTTCGAAAATCCTCTTTGCCAACTCAAAATGCCAGCTGATACTCCACGATTTTAAAAGTTCATTAAATATAATAAGATGAAGGATTTTCAAGTAGTACCACCTCGCTCCAGAGAAATCAGTTGTAAGGTAGAGCTAGAAGGCTGTATCTCAAGAGAGGTTCCTCCTTCTGTAACAGAAGAATTCTCAAGGGAGCTCCATGGCTGCTGCCTGAACCTGGACTGGAGAACATCTGAACACCTGTGCTTCTACAGCTCAATTCCCTGGCTTTTGTTTTGCTGCCAAGGTATGAATTCAAGTTTTTCATCTTTTTTTTTTTTTCTTTTTAAGTACTTATTACTGCCAACCCCTATAAATTGCTTCCCACTTAAAGTATTCTTGTCTACTCCCTATTTCCTTTGCCACTTTTTATAGTGGGAGACAAGACAAATGACTGATATTTGACAGAAAAAGAAACAGCCCACAGAGAAATAACAAGATGGTGTCAGTCTAGATAATGCAGCAGATTAGGAGAAAAAGGTAGTGATGTTTCTGATCACAGTGAGATGCTATGCAGAAAAAGACAACCAAACTAAAATAGTCTGGAATTGAAAAAGAAGCCATGCTTCAGATGGAAGGATGATGATGTCCAAATAAGAGCTGGAAGTGATTGAAGAAAAACAATTTAGAAGGGTGGATTATAGTAGTTTTAAGTTCGTTAAGCTTCCCATCAAGATCAGGTATCCCTATCCATTATATTTCATAGAGAGTGTGTCTTGCGCAAGTCTATGTGACTTTAATGACCCAACCAAGTATGTTCTGGATGGGGTATAGGCAATTGCTTATTACAGATTTGTGTTAAACACGTGAACTTCCTCTTTTTTGGGTTCAGATCCTGGTTGAGTCACAAAATAATAGTGGTTTGTTTCTGGAATTTTGCATTATTTCAGCTTCAAATATCTACATTGCGACTGATTAGGAGATTCTTAGCAGTACTGCTGAGTTTGATGACTATGTTATCTGCTGCTAATTGCTCTTGCAAATTATGGTTGATACCTTTCAGTCCCACTGGGTAGGTTTGTCACCAGTCCCGTCTGTTTGTTACACTTAGTGCCAATCACACCTGCTGTCTGTGTCTGCTGCTTTCCTTCTTTAAACTGACTCTACTTTTCTAGTCTTTGCCTTCTTTGGATGTATGGGGGTCTTTTCACAGAAGCCCTTGACAAGAAGCAAAATACTGCTTAACAGGAGGCCTTTCCAGAGAAGGGAGACTTCCTGAAAAAGGCTCTTCCTTTTAGTAGGTAACTCTCCCAGAACAACTTTTGCTTAGAATTTACTTGCTGTCTAACCTGGGGGCTGCGATGTTTAGGCAGTGTGACTTTCTTACACTGGTGAATTTAGACAGCAACTACTATCTGAACATTTACTTACATCATTGCAGTGAGAATCCGCATGCCCTTAAATATTTCAAAAGATGTATGCAAAATTTTAGATAGATGTGCAGACAGAACTGGAAGGAAGGTGGTGAAAAAGACTGTCTTCATAGACTGTCTAGATGTTGGGCATTTGAGCCACTGCAGCATGCGACTTTGACTTTCTCTTATGTAGCTACTGTAATCAGAGAAAACACCAGTGTCATCACCAGGTCACCCAGGTATTCCAGGTCTCAGGGAACCTCATACATCAGTCAGGTTTCCTGGTCCTTGAATGGCCCAGAGTTGGAAATCACAAGAAAAACTCATTGATCCATAGGAAGAAGAAGGATATTTAAAAGTGTTGTTCAGATTGTGCTGTCACTATGGAGAGAAGTACTTAAGGGAAACTTGTATGAACCCTATTAGCTCTTGGAAGGACGGCTTGTAATTGGGGTAGTCCAACCCTCTTTTTTTCTTTTTTTAATGGGTAAAGAGTATTTCATAAATGTAATTTTATAAATTAAATGTCACTTGTATGAATATGAGGAGACAGAATTTGTGCTTCTTGCATTGTGGAAAAATATTTCAGGAGCTATAATTATTGCGTCATTTCAATGAAAGTACAAAAAAGTCTGCAGTACTTGGGTCGCCCAAAAGCAGCAGGATGTGATAAAATGTTGGTCTTCATTCGAAAGGTTTACTGATTTCCTTGAGTTGGAATACACAACAATAAACTGAGAACCTTAATCTTACACCAAGTTTCCATTCAGAGTATAAAATAGTGATTATTCTGTTACTCTGCTTTATTTTTCTGCTTCGTGTCCTAACTGCAAAGGAGGAAAACCAATGCCCTCTGTTTGTTTTCAGGCCAAGATTTGCCTTTTCTTGGATAGCACAAAGTTGTAGGAGTTGCCTCTTTGAGTCAAAGTCATTCATAATGACCTTTATCAAATGACCGCTCCACAATAAAAAATAAAATAAAAATTAAACCAAATACTTAAACCTTTCACTGAAGAAAAAAGCACCTAGAAGTATTGCTACAATTGAATTTATTTTATTATTTTCAGAGGGAGTATTTCAGAAGAACTGAGCTGAAATCTTGCTCTAAGTGTGATAGGTAAGTGATCACATTCAGCTGTGAGCGGGGAGGGCCATAAATAGAGACTATGTGTTACTCTTGAATACATTAAGTAAATTCACAGCTGCAACTCTTTACACTTTCTAGGCCTCATAGTAACCTTCATACCTCATGCGGCAACTGACAGAATGATTCCACTGACCACCTTCACAAACAAACCCCAGATCTTTTAGTGTGTGACCTGCCTCTTGGAAGACATTATGGCTGATTGCCACTTGTAGATGAGGATATTTCAAATAGTTTGGTCATCTAACCTGCTTTATATTAAAAAGTGGGAGAAAATTTGCTCAGAAAGATTCAGCTGTTAAAGCACCTGCCTGAATTTCTTATCAGTCATATGGATGATAAATGGGAGGTATGCCTTTAGCAGGCTGGAAAACACCAAGAGGAAAGAAATAGAAATACTTTGCATATACAGTGTTGACTATAAAGTGTAAAATCTTTAAAGAAAATTACTCAGCTCTTAACAGCCTGAAAAACTGATATTGTGCTGTGGCTTATCTCCAAAAAAAAGCAGGTATTGATTAGATATGGCCTTACTAACCAGTTTGATTCTTACCTGAGGTGCTTAAATAGCTTAAATGATCTTATTGACCTTCATCATCACTTATATTATTGGAAAAAAATCACAAGGTTAATTTTTTAAAATGTTTATCACTCAAATTTATTTTCTCTCCATGAAAATCAGGCAAATTACTCTGAAACTGATAGCTACAGGATATGGTTTCTCCACTTCATTTTGTAAGAAAGTCACTTTCAAGTAGATTGTGAGTCTTCAGCGACTTCGTGCTTGCAGCATATTTCACTCTAGCCCTCTCCATGGTCCTGTCTAATCTTTTTATGGTATTACTGATCTCTGAAAGTCAAACGGTACTTTTGAACAGCCAAAAAAACATCTAACTGTATTTACTGCTTCATTTTCAAGATCAGGACAAATTGAACAGAGGAGGCTGTTTTGTGACACGTCAAGAGGCAATGGACACAAATTGGCACACAAGAGAATCATAGATTCATAGAATATCTGAGCTGGAAAGGATCCACAAGAATCATGAGTCCAAATCCTAGATTCCAAAAGGATCACACAAAACAAAATAAAACAAACAAACAAAAAAATCAGATCATGCGTCTGAGAGTGTTGTCCAAATGCTTCTTGAACTCTGGCAAGCTCAGTACCATGACCACTTCCTTGGGGAATCTGTTCAAGTGCCTGACCACCCTCTTGCTGAAAAACCTTTTCCTGATATCCAGCCTGAATATCTGAGAGGTTCCATCTGAATATCAGAAAGTACATCTGCGCTCTGCAGGTGATGGAGCACTGGTGCAGGTTGATCTCTCTTTGAAGATCTCTCTTTGGAGATCTTCAAAGATTCTTGGATACGATTCTGAGCAGCCTGCTCCAGGTATCCCTTCTTGAGCAGGGGGTTGGACCAAATGACTTCCAGAGATCCCTTCCCACCTCAGCCATTCTCTTATTCACAAAAAAATAAAATTCTGATTTTAACAGAGCGATTAAGAAGAGAGAGAGAGAGAGAGAGAGAAAGAAAGAAATGTTGTGAACTACTGAGATATGGCAGAACTGTGATTAGAAATTGAGTGGAAATGTTTACAGCTCAAAAGTTTTGTGTTCCTTAGCTTCACACAATAGGTATTCATTGTCATGGCTTCTGTGCTATAGGATACTTGATAAGCAAGTGTCAGTACTAAGCAGGTAACTGTGTTGTGTTGTATGCTTTGCAGAGCTTGTAATTATTGTATGTCAATTTAATTTAAATGTTCAGTTTAACAAGCTGACAATCTGGTTTAGTAAACAATGCTTTACTAGAGGAAGGAAAGAAGGAGTGGGAAAGGAATATACACATGGGCATTTAGGCCAACTTGTTCCTTACAAGACTTCAATTTTTTCCTCTTTTATCTTTCAGAGAAGCTAAACGGGAATAACTTGGTCAGAGAGAGAAAGAGGTGTTTTACTTACCACTGTGTTTCCTGCAGACTTTCAAAGATCTGCTGAAGCAGAAGCAAATCTGGATCTTTATCTTTTCTGTTCCATATAAACACCTATAACATTTAGAGTTAGGTTTGGGGACTAAAATAAAAGGCAGATATACTATTTTTTCAGATGTGTGCTCCAGTTATCTGAATTGTGTTTATTGTCCAGAGATTATAAATATGGTGAAATTTGTGGCTTCAGTCAAAATAGTGAAATACTGAAATATTTAATGACAGATATTTTAAGGCGAGTCTTAATTACAGTGTTTTCTCTGAATTCAAGATATTTTAATTTCCATGCTGTTCAGCTATTTTTAACTGTCACAAAGAGCATAAGAACCAATAACAATGTTTGTTAATGTATGTGTGAATGGCTGATGCATTATTCCTCTTTCTGTCAGTAAAGCAGGCTGTTCTCTGTTATTGCAGTGTAAGGGTGTTTGTGCAAAGTAGTTTTTTTTGTGTTTTGCACATGGTCTTAAACACTGAAGTTGAATGAGCATATGGTGCGTCTCAAAAGGGATTCATCTGAAGGCAGATACATAGTGTTACTTGGTCTGCCCTGAGAGGCATCATGTTATCTGAAACATGCTACTGCTGGTTGCTCTTGATAGGGTGGTATCCCTATCTTCAGCATCATCCTTAATGAAAATATGTGGCCCAAGGGCTAATCTGCTGCTGCTCTGAGGCCACAGTAAGATGATTCTGTATACATTTTGCAAATCCTAAAGGATTCTGTTGAGCATTGTGTCTGCCAGAGATTTGTGAATGAGCAGAAGAATTATCTTTCTAAATCCTGAAATGATTGCAATAGCAGATGCAGACTTTGATGTGTAATAGCAAATTTGTGTGATGCAAGCTCCTCTGATTTGGTCTGACAGTATGCTGGCAGTCTGCTTGTTATCTTACACTTCCTATACTGGAGTAAAACAGCAGTAAGTATTGGAAAGAACAAAAGTTTTCAAATATATGACTTACTGTTTTCAAAGTAATTGAGTGTCAGAAAGTTTGGAGGCTTTAGGTGTTACATATATATATTCATACATATATTTTTATATGTATATATATATATATATATATATGAAAAGGTGAAAAAGATTCAGGTAAAATTGCCTGCATTTGCTATCATTGTTAATTTAACCTTCGGAGAGCTTTGCAATCAGTATTCTCAATTCATGTAGTAGCATAAAACTTTAAGCACTATTGTATAGACACAGAAACAACAAGAAGATTGTGTTCAGCATAAACTATAAACTTAATTCAGAGGGATATGCAAATCTCCAGATATTTTACCATATTTCTCTTGTCCTGTGGTCTCTTCTGCCAACTATTTTCTGCCAGGACAAGGAGACGAGGAAAATTCTAACTATACAACATACTATTGCAGTGCTCTGTCTTTCTAGATTTTCAGAAAATTTTGCTGAAATGTTACAGCCACTATAGCTGAATTTCTGAATAAGGGAAGGTTTGCATAGGCTGTGTTTCTTAGGAGAAGAAACATGCTTTACTTTTCAAGACATGCACATCTTCTGTACCTTGGTACCTTCTTCTGAAACTGGGAGAAAGGCTGCCTCTGTGTGGCATAACTCAGCAAATCTTGATATAGAGAGTAGGCCAGGCTAGCTGGTGTTAGGATCTTAGATATTGTCACTGCCACAAAGATAGCCTTAGTTCTAAATATATCTTGAACAAACAGCTCTGGGCAGAAAGATCATTTTCTCCCTAACAAAGACTTTTGAAGGGTCTGGAGGAAAGACTCAATATGTTTCTGAATAGAGATACAAAGCTGGCACAAGGATCTGGGGTCACTGATGAGTTTTTAAAACAAAAACTAGCTTCTCTTCTTTGTGTGAGGTTCCCAGTGTTAAAAACTGAGTTTCTGGACAATGGTGTGAACATTCCCATCCTGGTGCTTGTGAAAGAAATGGACTACACAATGCTTTGAAGACTCACAGCAGCTGTGAAATGAACAGTGAGTGAGATAGATTTGGTGTTTGAACCAGTTCTGTATGATGGGAAGATTTTATTCACCTATCTTGATCATCTTTTAAAAATGAACAGAGCAAGGATAACATTACTAAATCAAAGTCTGTCAAATAAAATTTCTCATTCTCCCAAGCATTGGAAAAATTGTGACACAGTGCAGTTTGAATAAGTATGTTTCAATATCTGTGTTCCTAATGTTTTTGTTTGTTTATTTGTTTGTTTGTTTGTTTTCTCCCCAAAAAGGTAAGAAACAAAATTGTCATTAATGTGGTAATGAATTTGTACTAGAAAGATACTCTCAGTCCTTGCCATGGTAGCTCTGTATTTGCTCTTCTGCCTGAACGTGACTTACACTCATCCCTTGGCAATCTTTTAGGCATCTAGGAGATGTGAGAGAAACAAAAGATAGGTCCTGAATTCATTGATGGGATACCTTTACAGAAATGCAGAGAAGCTGTGCAGCCAATATAAGAAACACTGCATAATAGAGAGTTCTCCTTTTCATTGCCTCTGACTTCGTCATAGGAAATACAATGTTCTTGTCCCATTTTTCTTCTAATGAGAGGGATGAGTAGGTGAATACTATTTGGGTGTAAAGGTCTGAGACAGTTAATGCTGACTACTAACTCTTGCTTTTAGTAGAACTATAAAAATTACTAGTGACCCCTGCCAAGATTACCCATGTCAGTCAGAATATGAAATAAGTGGCAATTTCTCTTCAAGTGCTCAGAGACCATAATGATGCTGCTTTCTGCTTTCTAATGCTAACCAGTCCAAACCTGTTAGCTTCTGTCTTTCTTTTATCCTTGTCCTTTGCTTAAGAGATATATACACTACATTGTTAGCAGAATTCCTCAAGATACTACATCTCAGCTGCCCTAATAGTTCTCTTGTTCACTCTGTTGTGCATAGCCACAGTTAAAACAGTTTTACCCCGAGCTTACTTCACTACTTTTAATACTCAGACATTTCTTGCACCTGAAGACAGTAGTTGTGCACAGAAAAGTAATCCCTGTTAGGTTTAGACATTGGAAGGTTAGAGGATTGTGCTACTTACAACGACATTTACATCTGTGGGTTTCCCTGCCATATATCACAAGATGCTTCTCATCTGCTTGCAGAAATAGCTTCAAAATTTGTTTCAGGCTTGATCCACTAATTGTTCTCTTAAATTCCCATGCGTTCCCTATTATTCCCTAACCGCTAAGCTAAATCTCCCCTCTTTTAATTTAAAGCCATCCCCCTTGTCCTGTCATTATCTGAATGAGCAAAAAGTTGCTCTCCATCCTTTTTACAACCCCTTTTTGATTACTGAAAAGCCACAATGAGGTCAACCCAGAGACTTCTCTTCTTTAGGCTGAGCAACTCCAGGTCTCTCAGCTTTATCATGTCATTAATATTTAATTCAAATAATACAAAAATAATATCAGACTTTCTAAATTGTGGTATATATATATATATATATAAGCGCATGAAGTAGGTATTACAGCTTTCCAAAGGAAACAGTAGCCAGTAGGTTGATGTCAGCCAGTCTGTGCAAAGCAAAACCTTACACCTGAGTCTCTGAACATATTGCATAGAGGGGAAGCCCAGAGATATGATGAACTGGATGTTTAAAGCAATGGTTGAATAGGAGGGCCATTTACGAGAAATCTGGAGTCACTGCAGGGTCAGATGTTGGAAGACAATACATGAAACACTATCACAGAATCATAGAATCATAGAATATCCTGAGTTGGAAGGGACTGGTAAGGATTATCAAGTCCAACTCCTGGCACTGTACAGGTCTGCCCAAAAGTTCAGACCATGTCACTAA
This sequence comes from Anser anser, assembly GCF_964211835.1. Classification (NCBI taxonomy): domain Eukaryota; kingdom Metazoa; phylum Chordata; class Aves; order Anseriformes; family Anatidae; genus Anser; species Anser anser. The sequence continues at coordinate 158,966,234 of NC_139721.1, forward strand.
GTGCACAGTCCAATCTCTTCTTAAATTCAGACAGGCTTGGTGCAGTGACTACTTCACTGGGGAGCCTGTTCCAGTGTGCAACCACCCTTTTGGTGAAGAACCTCTTCCTGATGTCTAGCCTAAACTTCCCCTGCCTCAGCTTAACACCATTCCCGTGGGTCCTGTCACTGGTGATAACAGAGAATAGGTCACCTGCCTGTCCACTCCCCCTCGTGAGGAAGTTGTAGACTGCGATGAGGTCTCCCCTCAGCCTCCTCTTCTCCAGGCTGAACAGGCCAAGTGACCTCAGCCGCTCCTCATATGTCTTCCCCTCTAGGCCCTTCACCATCTTCGTCGCCCTCCTCTGGACACTCTCCAACAGTTTAATGTCCTTTTTGTACTGTGGTGCCCAAAACTGCACACAGTATTCGAGGTGAGGCCGCACCAGCGCAGAGTAGAGCGGGACAATCACTTCCCTCGACTGACTAGCAATGCTGTGCCTGATGCATCCCAGGATACAGTTGGCCCTCCTGGCTGCCAGGGCACACTGCTGGCTCATATTCAACTTGCAGTCAACCACAACCCCCAGATCCCCCTCTGCCTTGGAGGATCAACTGCGGGGAGGATCAACTAAATCTTGTTGATCTTGGGAATGCCATATCTAGCCTTCACAAACCTGTTTATTTTGACCATCTCAGCTGAAAGTATTTCAACCTTGTTGTATATCCATTCTTTATGGAAAATGAAGTCCTTGCCTTTGCTGCTTCTCTGATACAATGCATGCCTTTTAACCCACTTAAATTACATACACATATAAACCCTGCTTAACCCTCTTAGAATTGTTGGCACTTCTTGGTAATTATTTTTTTCTAGCTGACTTTTATCCGGAGATGGAACATTATCTACATATTTAGAAATAGTGCCTTCAAGCATGGTATAGAACAAAAACAACAACGCCATCTGAATGAACATTTTGTTATGTTCATTTCCCTGATCAGTATACCTTTGTATCTGAGACTAATGAAAAGGTCAGGGGTTTCATGTCTAAGACAGTATTCAGCATCCATTATGATCACTACTGCTTGTTTTATCTTGCCAGTGCAAGAAAGTTCCCTCAATGAGTATGAAAACTCAAGTATCCTTATGGAAAACAAATATTTATGTTCTGAATTTAACACCAAAACCAATCTTGCTCCCAAAATGGCATCCACAGAAATCCCCTTTCTTTTTGGACACGTAAATTTCTTCGTGTAGAAAGGACATAATAAACTGTGCCTACAGCTTTTATGTGTAAGATAAATACATACTTATATGTGTGTAAAAATATTATGTCTGTGCATGCATTTGTACACATTAATAAAGTCATATGAAACAGGTCCCTTCCCTTCTTCCACACTATTTCTTGTTTTCAGGAAACAAACAAAACCAAATGGTTATATAACTTCTAGGTATCCATCTCATCTAATTGCCATTGTTTTTGCTAAAATATTTATTGTTGATCAACTCATATGCAGTGTATTGTGTGGTGGCTCTCTTCTATGAATGTTAAAATTATTCTCATTGTTTTCTTTCTAGAAGAAGGAATTTGTTTACTTCAGTGATGAAATCAACACATCTAATGGTACAACATTTCACTTCACTTTTAATATCTTCATAAAATTAGATCTTAAACCTTTCTGGACTTTGTCTTTATTTATTTATTTAATAATAGTTTATTTTACAAGGGACAAATGGACACAATGTAGGGATTTTCTAATTTCCTAAATGAAACAAGTGTAGTTCTTTGTGAGCTGATTAATTTCCTTTACTCTTTGTATTAAAGGTAGAAAAATTTGTAATAAGTCCAAAAATGCCTGTTGTCTCTTCTGAAACAACTACTACTTGTTCCTTACAATCCTGTAAAATTGTCATTGATATTCTGAAATCTTTTTTTCCTACTATTTCTGGAAGACCTTGCGCATCCATATTAATCTCATTTTTAATATATTGTAACTCTGTCCTTTGGTGACTTATGTGAAATTCAGCCATTTTCTACTCAGCCTGATTGTCTAGTAATAATTATTATTATAGCGTTGCCTTGCATTCTGTGTAAATACAGATATTTGCTGCTGATGGCTGATTATTCTCACCTTCTGTGAATAGTGAGTTTTGTACAGCTATGGTAATCCAGAATATTCTAGATATTGGTAGCAAAGGGAAGCATTTTCTTTTCAATTTTCCTACTCTTTCCCTTTTTTTTTTTTATTTCATTTTTTTTTTATTTCCTACTCTTACTGCTCTTTCTTGTGATGCTCTTTTCACCCTTCCTCTCCTTTTTTTTTTTTCCTTGCCCTTTTCTAATAATAAGTTTTAAACCATGTTTGTTCTTATTAAAGTCTCTTTAGATGACTCAATATCAGTTAAGTGTTATTTCCACCCAAAGAGAGGGGAGAGAAGATGTGAATGAGGCATGTCACAGTTCTCCGATGCTAAGAGTTTGTTAAACTTTCCTCTCCTCTGCTCTACGTACTCAGTTTCCTTCAGTGTAAAAACTATTTCTGAGGACTGTGCATTATTATGAATAGTGTTTTCTTATAATAGTTCAACTCCTGATTAAGGTATTTTGGGCTTGAAGGACTACCTGATTCAAAATTCACTTTAAAAATTCACTTTAAAACCCAGATTTGTTGACAGAACTCCTGATAATCTTTTGAAGGATAAGGGAATTTTCCTGCCTGTTTTTCTGCTGCTGTTTGGAACAGTAATTTTCATACTGTGAAATTATTCATCTGGATTCCCTAGATATTTAATTAATACATATCTGTAACATAATATATATATATATTTTTTTTTTTTCAAATAGAATTTTTAAATGAGAAGTAAAGAAAAAGAAACCTGTCTGAAACATAGAAGCTGTTTGAAATTCAAAGATAATTCAAAATGAAAGATCCCTGGAAAGAAGCCAGGAATTCAGACACAAAAACTGGGAAACTTTGAAGAAGTCATTCTGGGAACAAGGAAATGTAAACGGAAGTTACAAATGTAGTTATTATGCTCCTCAGTTTCAACTTCAATCTATGAACATTCTGGCCACAAGGAAAATGCTACTTTAATGTCATAAATACTTACAATTTTCTTCAACATAACAAACATTAAACACCAACATATTTTCATTGTCAACACTTCATACTGAAATCCTGAGTCTTCGTGCTGAACTGTTAAGTATCTTTCCGGATGTTCATGAGGGAGGAAATCTGGAATCACTGGATATTATGCACTTCCTGATTCACAATGTCACCTTGGAATTTTGTGTCAACTTTGTTAATTTCAGTCAAGCACATGCAGAGTTTATCCATAACATATTGTTTTTGAGGTACATATTGTTACCTTAGTTCTTTATCAGTGTGAAAGCTCTTTTTTTTTCTTTTTTTTTTTCTTTTTTTCCAGCAATAAGCATGCTGATTTCCAATGAAAACATTCAAGTTCTGCAGCCCACACTCTTGCTGCATTTTGGGGTACTATCATTATGTTTATTTTTTCTGTTCTGTTCATTTCCCCCCACCTGTTTGTTTGAATAGCTCAGGAAGAAGAGACTTTCCATCCTGTACCTCCACAAGCAGAGCTTCTATCATCCATTCTGTTGAAAAATTATCATTGAAGTCCTAAGGCTACTTCCTTTCATTTAAAATAAATACTTCTTATCAAGGTCCTTCCTTTTCTGTTGCTCACAGCGACATTGTCAACAAGAGTACAAATTGTACAGAACATGGAGAACGTGGAGGCTTTTCCTTTGTTCCACACATGTTTAGAACTTATTTCACAGGGAATTGCTGAAGCTGAGAAGAAGGAGACAAATATTTCTTTGATGCTGTCATGCCTGTAAAAAGCAATTAACCTTACTGGCCATGGTTGTATTGCTATCTCTGAGGGATGAAAATAGATTTTTAGTTTGAGAAGAAATCTGAGGGAGTCTGAAGCTGTGAATGGAAAGCCCATGGGTTTTTCTGAAGGTAAAGTACCAACATGAAGGGTCAAGGGAAAGCAAATGGAATGTAAGAATCAAGAAGATGTATGAGTCTAAAGCCAGGACAGTGTTATTTCCGTTACCTTGTCAGTTGAATGAACTAACACAAAGACATTATACAATTTCAGTTGTCACTGAAATATCAACAATATCTGTGAGCATTACCTTTTGCTCCAGAATTCTCAGGGTAGCAGTGAACATCCAGGGATGACTCCTGGGCATGGGTTTCCCTTCCTCTCAAGTACTGATGCACCTTCACCCTTTTACCTGTGGAGATAGCTTTGTTCTCTTTGTATGTAGAAAAATATGCATATGTGGAAAACATTCCAGTAGCTAATATTATACTTGCTGTTCCTGATTCTTCAGCTAGACTGATAAAATTACAGGACATTTTATAGGTATTGGACTCATTCCTTCATCTTCTGAAGTCATCATAGCCTGCTGCCTACAGGTTTTTCAAACATTTTAAGCACTAAGAGTCATAAGATTGGCCAATGATCCTATTAATTAATTTTTGCTTAGTTTTAAATTTGTATCATTTTTTCATATTTGTGAAAGTTTATCAAAATTACCAGTTATTTCCAAGGCATATTAAAGACACAGAATATGATCTTGATTTTTCTATTAACTTCAACTACGTTTCTTGGTTTCATGGCCTAGGAAATGTTTCGCTTACCTTTCATTGCTCCTACTCTTGATATGTATTCTTATCTGTTACCATAAAAATGGATTCTCAAGCTGTCTTTAGTATAATGAGATCTCTCAGACTCAAATTTCTAAATGGGTATTTATTTCAGCACTGAATCTTCTTGCGTTAACAAGAAAGGGATGTATATATTTGTCCCCCAGTTTCCAATGTTGAGTAGTTAATGAAGAGAAAGTAAGAACAGCCCTTCCTCTAATGAATAGATATCAATATTGCAAAACTCACATTAGTGGCCTGCCAGTTTATTAAGCTGACCTTTTACACATATTAAAGGGTGACAACAGTAGCAATAACAGAATCTATCTGGTGTGAAACACATTGATTTCAGTACAAATGTCTGAAAGACAGATGCTTTTTAAGTAAAATGATCATGTACATGAAAATGTACTTTGAATTCTTAACAACACTGGAAATAAAACCTAGCAGAATGAATCTTGATTATGTTTTGTGCAATACATAAATGTATCGTGTCAGCTTTTATTGTTAACAGATGTCTGCATCTGGGTCTTTTTTTTTTTTTAAGCTGTTCTAGTAATTTCATAGAACTACAACATGCTTTAAAACTCTAAGCAGTACACAGCACTGATTCTTGATTTCTGTGCTATACGTATTGGGTCTAACCTTTCCTGCTGCTTTCAATCCTCCTCCTCAAGAGGAGCCTCCTCGATGCCATGGTTTGTTAAAACTGGGTCATTTCCAAAGCTCCAGCTATGATGGGGGTCTGTCTAGGTACAATATAACTTAAGTGGGACATGTGTGAGCTCTGAAGGATGCTGCTCATAGCCATCTACCAGTTAGGCTTTGAACTATTGAGGGCTTCCTTTTCAGCCTGCTGATGGGACCAGATTTTCAGCCACTTGGTAGTCTCTCCAGTCCATAACTCCCCAGTTGGCTAGAAGGACACTGGGGAAGAACATAAATAAATAAGCAAAGAGGTACTCAACTCATGCATGCAAGTAGATCATCTCTGTGCTGGCACTTATTTAAGCTAACTGTTGTTTCCTGTGCATCTTAATCTGGAAGGGTAGGAAAGGAAAGGGGCTAAATTTCTTTAGCCTTGTGCATTTTATTCCTGGGAGCCAATGTTCTGCCACTAGAAATTACTTGCCCAAAAAAAAAAAAAAAAAAAGAGTTTCTGGGGAGTTTCTCTTTTCAGACTGGCGGTTCCAGCAATAGAGACACCACTCCAAGGACAAGGAGTTGTCAGCAAATAAGTCCTCCTTCATGCTTTTATGCCAGCAGTGCAGCAGTATGGTGTTAATTAATAAACCTCCGTACAGCTTTGTGGGAGGTTGTGCTCATGCTTCATAGGCTTAGGCTATAAAAGATGTTATCAAAGCTAATTTACAGAAAAACTTCACTGACAGCAGCCACTCTCTTTCCCCCTGTGTCTTTCTTACTGTATTAACCAGCACATTAGATAAAAGTCTTTTCAAGGTTGGGTTGTTGGTGTTGCTAGGCTACCAGCCTGCTGCAGAGCTTTGCATGCATATTCGCTTCAGTTTTTCCTCCCCCCAAAAATATAAATTTCTTATAAAACTTAAAGTTCTGCAGTCATTACCACTGTATTTTCTTCTGATTGTGATGTGAATTATGCCATGAAAATTCTAGAGCATAATCTGAGCTGTTTTCCTTTACCCTAGTAGTGACCCAGGCTGCAGTATCTTGTGTCCGAAAAACATGCATACGAATGTCTTGTGCAGCAGCCAGGCTGCTGGAGGACAGAACTCACAAAAGTCAGCAGTTCTCCTACATTAACACTGGACAGGAAGAAACTCTGGAAAATAAAACATTTTTTCTATTTGTTATTTGTCCTTGAGGTGTACATGTGCAGTAGAAAAACTAAATAGTGGTGGCAAACAAGCACTATTGGGCAGTAATCCATACTATAAATTTTTGTCATGATCCCAGGTATGATTTAGGCTGTGTTGAGTAGATCTCCTCCAGACAATGACTAGGCACAATTCGGTGCTAGTTCAGGCAAGGTCTATTCTGATCAGGCAGATTGCGTGTGTGGCCACCCAGTTTTGGGTAGGAGGGGAGTTTAACACTGTGAAGTCAAACTGTGCTGCTCCACTTGGCCAGAAAAGAGTCCTTAGGGAAGTACAGGCATAGTAAAAGATTATGTATATTGTAACAATTGGCTAACTGGTATCCTTCCAAAAATTTTATTGCTTTACTTATACACTGTGGAATTTGAATTATGTATTTCCCTCTATGTACATGGTTAAGAAATTTTACAGTTCTTTATGACTTCACAGAAAATTAATGTTTACAATATAAAAGCAATTATTCATAATCGTCCCTAAAATCCAGAGGTCTTCTCACTGTAATAGTCTTTGGGGATCTAGTCATATTCAACTTTCAGCAGAAAGCAACTGGAGGGATACTGTGTAAAAGCATGGCAGTTCACACAAGGGATGGTCATATTTCTGAAGTTTGAGGAGTAATTTGGCCTGATAATATTTTAAGGGCACATATTTCTGACTTGAGGAACATTAAACTTCCTTGACTCTGACAGAGTTCTGTTTTTTCCAAGCATCTGCTATCAAATCTGCAAGCCACAGACTTCAGTGACTCCTCTGTCCTTTATTCATTAGATATATATAGACTCACTGTATATTCAAAGCAGTGGCAATGAGTCAGAGACATGAAGGAAATCTCTTTTCAGTTCTTGGACTGCTTGAAAGGGTACCTCCTCTTTGGTGCCGTACAAATTTGTGTAATATTCATCATCTTAGAAGAAAATTCCTGAGTGCTGTTATTACATATGGGCACCTCGTGCTACATATGTTGCATATTTCTATGTCAGTATTTAGAATTTGTAGTTTATATTTGTATTATATGTATTTTTCACTCCTGCTAATACATGGCCTATGGTTTAACTACAGCTGTCACTTCAGTTATAACTTACAGTGACATTTTCACTTTCTTTCCTGCAGGGAATGAAATTGTGGTCCGCAGACAAAATCTTTTCCATCCTAGTACACAATAAAATGATTTTTGTCTTTGTCATGTCTGACTATTGCTGTATATAACTGTCTTTTCTGTTAATGTTTTTAGGCAGTGTCAGTTTTTTTCCACATGCCAGACTCTCCTAACAGGATCATGTCTCCAGAGGTGAGGTAAATAGCAGATCATGGAAACAAAGAAACTTTCACACAGAAGACTAGTTTGCTGATGAAACACTGTGCATTCTTATTTAAGGCATCAATGTTCATAGCAAAAGTACCAAAATCATCTTACGTAGTTGTCTAAATCAGAGTTGGTCCGTGGTTATTGTTCTCAGAATGGATCAAGCTTATCTAAAGATACGTGCTTTTGAGAGATTTTATAAAGATTGAATAATAGTAGTACTGACTGAGCTGGATTATCGCCTGCTGTATGCTGCCATAACCATTATTCATTTGTCTTAATACAGGTGTTTACTTGAAAAGAAGATGCAATTGTTCATATAATTTTGAATATCGACTTCAGGTCTGACTTCATTAGGCCAAAGACAAAATTGTAAAGTATGTAATGGTTGCTATATTTAAAATGATTTATTTTCTCATTCTCAGTATTCATCTTTTGCCTTGATATTTGATGTCTTTAACAGAATATGGTAGCTGTCCTCCTTCAAGTGTTTGTCACGCAGCTTTACAGAATTATGCCTGTAGCCCCTCATCAGGGTACTCCAATTAGTACAGCAAGATATTTTGTGCAAATGCCTGACACTACTCAACCAGCATTGAGAAGGCTGTTACAGAAAGAGGAACAGCACCCGTAGGTATTAACAGAAGAATGTAGTTTATTCATAAGTATTAATGTGTTGAGCTACACTCAGTCTTGAGAGAGGAGACAATTTCAGAAGCTGAAATGCTTAACTGTTAATCTTCACAAACAATGTTTGGTACTTGCAGCTGCGAGCCTGCCTTACAATTAGTAATATTGCCAACCTGGGGATCAAAGCCCTGGTCAACATAAACTCAGTGAGAATCAGAAGCGGAAATTAGAAGGCTCTTGCTCTGCTATAGAGGGCAGCTAATGAGTAAAATATTTTACAAGTACTTTCCATAGAAGCTATACGTATCATTTAAGAATACTGGTGGGTTTTTTTTGTTTGTTTGTTTGTTTTTTTCTCTCTTCAATATTGCATTGTTCTGAACAATTAGTGAGACCCAGAGTTAACTGCATGTTAATTGGCACTCATACCAATGAGGAAGTGTAGGGAGAGATATTCAGGTGTGAAGACCCTTTTCTTAAAAAAAATAAAATAAAATAAAATAAAGATATAAAGATTTATAGGAAAGATAGTGTCCATGAAAAAGGTAAAAGTTGAAGTTATGATCAGTTGTCTAGTTTCCTCCTGTCATTTCATGCACTCTTCCTGAAGGTGTTTCCATTTTTGTCTTCAGTCTTCTATGAGTTTCCTCTTATGAGCCAAGAGGGAAAACAAACCAATGAATGGTTGCTCAGATCTTATTGTAGATAGGTTAAGCCTGCATAGAGTGACACCTGGAAAAGAAGGAGAAAGGGGAATGAGTCTGCACACTGAGTTACAGATGGCTGCAGGCACTAGGATGGAGCCATGCTGCGTGTTCTTTGTATAGAGAGGACATCTTTGTGCGCTGCTCTTCAAGCCCTGATGTGGAAGTCCTGTCTATGCTGGGGTAGCTCCCCCAGAAAACAAAGGTGCTTCTTCCCAAGGTCAGAACATCACAGACTAAAAATCAAGATATTCCCTCCTATTTTAAATTACTGTACATCTGGCTAGGAAGTGAAACCTCAACATGGTAATAACTAACAACTGATTTCCTTTCCTCATGTTTTTGATGGATTCTTTTCTTGCTTCTATGTCATTCATACTTCTTCTGTATACTTTCTTTTTTTATGAGCTGACTGCTGGGGCTGAAAATAAATATGAAATGGAATGGAAAATGCCACAAAAGCAAAGCTTCCAAGCATGAATGCTTTTATGAGATCAGTCTCTGTCTTTTTTACTGGAGTACATGGGGAAAATTTTCCACCTTGCAGAAAATACAGAGGATGCTATTGAAGCTGTGGCACTTGTTGTAATGACCTTTTGTGAGTGGGAATTGAGAAGCCCATCTAGATGTTTCTGAAAGGCACACATGAAGGGACACCTTGTTCCTGGTATGTATGTTTCCATTCTCTGTGGGATTTGTGAGTTTGCTTCTCCCTTTGCTTCTGCAGGTCCCCCATGGGTGGACAAAAATTGTCATGATCCCCTTCCTTGGCTTCAGCTATTCTGTTCCTAGTTCACAAATTCTCATTCAGTTTCTTTCCCACTATACTGCCGATCCTGCACAATGACTGATCCTCAATAAACATCAAAATCCATTGCTTTTACCTGGAACAAATGGCTTCTCAAATGTAGCTTGTTATCTTGGTGGTGGTTGGTTCACCTGTCTGTTGTAGTTGGCCAGAAATTGCACAGGCCAGATGCAGGGCATTTAACAGAAATTGTTCCCTCTGTTAACCCAAGTTTTTTTCAGAATGAAGGCACTGATGTGCCTTCTCAGTGTGTGTGTGTGTGTGTTTGTGGGGAGAATTGCTGGAAGGACATCTATGATCTTGGGGAGAAAGTCGTGTCATCTCTTGTCTTTGAAGTATCAGCAAGGAGCCTCTCGCAAAGAAAACATAATAGACTTTCATTCTGCCTTATATCCAGCTTGCCACAGGCTCTACCAGACTGACAGTAGAAAGCTTCTTCATTTCTTTGAGAAACTCTGGTATTTTTTTCTTTTTCCTGCTGAGAGCAGTTTCATTATCAGCCCAAAAGTACTTCAAAGGCAGAATCGCAGCCCAAGGAGTCAACACTGGCTCTTGAACATGCACTTTCCATTTGACATTAGCATTTCTTGGTTCCAGAACAATTCCGTTGGATTTCTTTTTTTATTTATTTTGTTTATTGTTTTGTTTTGTTCTTTTTTTGTTGTTGTTGTTTCATTCATTTTTGTCTTTCAGTAAACAGCTTTTACAATTTTATTTTTTTTTACTTTTCTTGTCTTCCTCATTGAACCAGTGGAACAATGATATAACCAGTACACTGTGACTGCTATTTCTCCAGATCAGCTTTGTTGGAACGTAGATTATTACTGTGGAAACAGTTACTGGGTGCTTTGGCAAGCACCTGTATATATGTAGATACAACCTGAGAGAAAACATGAGGAAGAACTGGAGGGCTGAGAGCAAGGTGGGCAGTAAAGCTAATTCTAACTTTGACAATGACCCTTTCTATGTTCTGATGAATTTCCCCCAGTTTATTCCTTTTCTCTAAAGAGAATGCAGAAGAGAAAACTTCACAGACCTGCCAACATGAAGCAGCATACATAGAGGAAAATCTGTCTGCAGTGTCTGCAACACTTGCTCTTTTTGGAGGCTTGAGTCTAGCAGCAGCGATTCTCAGATGTTTGTTGATGATCAGGCTCTGCGAAGTCCAAACTCCATTGCCATGCAGTTCTCAGTGAAAGGGTTCAATTTTTTTTATTTTTATTTTTATTTTTTGGCCAGGGTCTAAATGAGCCTTTTTGCAATGTTTATTTCAGTCCTCTCTACAACTCACTTTAAATCTTCCCCATTTTCTTTTCTTCCCACTTCATGCTCATTTTTCATTATTTTCATCCCAGATTACTCTTGTTCAGTTCTTCTCTGATTGTCATTTAGCTTCTTTACTTCCTTGTCAGTTTATTTTATTTCCTATTTCCAAATCAAGAATCATTAACTTTCCCTGTTATAGGAGGATGACAGAGCCCGTACTAACCTTAACCAGTGAGCTTTTTCTATGTCAGTATACAATAACAAGGTTATTTTTTCCCAAAGGAAATTCGGTTTTCCAGAACAACAGTAGGCTGTTGAATCAATATATGCAGTTAGATATTTTCAGTTTTAAAGTGTGGCTCCCAACAGAGTTGTGTTAACGGGGTCAGTAAACTTCAAATGCCTTGAATTCACAGGGGGAAGGAAGGGTGCGGAGTCTGAACATGGAGTAAAAGCATGTTGTTTTTTCTGTATTCTTAGTGAGAAGTTTTGTACTACAGTCTTGTATTATTATTAATTAGTACTCTAAAAAAGCTATAAGAAATGACAGGGAGAATGAGTTAAATTTTAAAAGTGCTGTGAGTTTTTGTTATTAGATTGACTGTGCTATAAAACTGCATTGAACAATGAACCATGAAAGCCATTACAACAGACTGGAAAGTTTCAAATGGAGTTTTAAAAAAATAAAATACTAGAAAAAAAATGCAATGTAATTTTCCAGGAGATGGCTTCTGGGTTTAGCAGCCAGGGTGGTCAGGAAGGTTGCTCTAAAAGCGTTCTAACAAGTTAAGAAGAGGATATCATGAAGGAGAAAAGCCTCTGAAAACCATGTCTCAGCAGTGTATGGAGGCCAGAGAACCTGAAATGAGTGTTCATGGGAGAATCATCCTCCTGCTGTTAAAAACCCAGTCTCTTTGGTTCACTGTCTCCTATGTATAGTTGTATATATTTATGTATATATAGCAGTCTAGGAAAATTATTTTTTTCTTTCACTGCTGTTAATTTACTTGTGAGAACAGATTGGTGTAATAATACATGGTCTTATTCTATTACCATGTGGAAGGTGATATTCCTTATCTATTGAGATGTGAGCTTCCATGGCTGGAGGCTGTGGAACAGTAAACAAACCAAATCACTTTATTGTCAAAACAGAGAGAATAGCAGCTTGTAACTTGTTTTCAGTATCAAGGAATGTGAAGGATGGGACCCATCGCTCTCATATGCAGCCTCTGAAACAGCCATTTTGCTGAGAGCCCAGGGAAAACACTGCTTCATTCGTGGAGAATAGAATTATACTTACTCCTTATAAGTAAATTGTGCACTTATCCATATATGCCAGTTCTGGAAAAGACTTACAGGAGAGAAACAAAAGGGTGCCTAGAAGATCAAAGATGTAGAATGAGGGAATTTGGAAGATGGATTTTGTCTCAGTATTTACTGACTTTTTGCAGGGCCCGTGACAGTATATCCATATTGGTACAGATAGATAAAGACTTTGGTAGTAGGGATTTGACAACAACACGCTGTGAAAAGGGCGTGTATTATGCCACTACCTAAAGATGATCTTCCAGAAGCAAGCTCTGTCCCAGACGAAGCCATGATGCTCACGGAAGGCACGTCACATCATCTTACCTGGAAACAGGAATTTTTACAAGGCTTTGAAAAATGAAACCCAGATTTCAAAATTACGAGGTAAAAAATGCTTGTAAAAGCATCTATGATATTTTTGCTTATTACTTTAAGGAAATGAAAGTCTGCAAATGGACTGAACATACCAGTGGGTTTCTGGAGGATGAGGGAACTGGCAGGTTTGGAAATGGAGTCATTAGCTTTGAAAGATGAGAAAGTAGACCCTGGGAGGATTTTGTCATGTCTCTGACTCCTGTCTAATAACACATCAGACAGTCACAGAGGTAGGTGGAATGTACTTTTGCAAAGGACACAGCTGTTACAGTATGTACCATACTTTTCTACCTCTTTTCTTTCAGTGAACAGGAAATGGATGAAGTAAGAGGTGCATTTTACATAAAGTAGCTTAGAGTATTTGGCATCATTAGCTGAGAGGATCTCGATTCTCCTCTTGAAATGCATATGTTGGTATGACTAAAGTTCATGATGGAAGTGACTGAGGAGTGGGAATGCTCTGTCAGCCATTGTTTGGGTCAAGGTGAAAAAGTTAAAAGAGGAAGGAAGGAAGGAAGGAAGGAAGGAAGGAAGCACTGCTTCTGACAGTATATTTCAGTGGATTGTTTATTGTCTGGGCATAAGCACACAGTTTCTGTAGGTGAAGGGTGTGACAGTAAGTTCACTTGGTAAAGCATCTGACTGCTGAACTGGTGGCACCTGTCATTGCACCCAGCTGCAGAAAAACGCAGGACTGGGCTAGTCAAAGAAGAGTGCTAATGAAATTAGGCTTACCTAACGTACAATCTGTGCTGTCCTTGTCAAGCTGTGCTTGTCAGGAAAATGCAAGATTCATAGACATTCTGTGTTGTGTTTTGCAGTGAAGAGGTCACAGAGTAATTCGCATTGCACAGGAGCCTCCCCTTCTCCCAGCCCTTTTTCACCATAAAGCACAAAAAAAAAAAAAAAAAAAAAAAGACCACTCAGGAAACATTAGATCTTGCATGACACAAACATGACTGTTAGGTAGAGTCAGAAATGAAGTAAGCCCTGCTTTCTAAGCAACATAAATAAAATTTTCTGACTAGCATTGAGGCAAGGTTTAGCATAGGCAGATTGGACTGAATGTGGCCTACTAAGAGAACCAGAAGTACTTTGGAATGGCTTAGGGTAACCTGTGCACTTGCCCAAATCCCATGTAGGTGGTAACTTGAACATCATATAATATCAAACTTTTAAACTCATTCTATGCAAACCTACATCTTTTTCTTAATTTATCTATTCTTTCTCTCTTTTTTTTCCCCCTCTTTACATAGCTTGCCAGATTTTCACATAAACAGCAGCTTCAGTTCTGCGGTGATAACATCTCTGTAGTTTGTGTTATGGTTGAATTTCCCAAATTCCAGCTGGGTCCTTCTTTTATCCACAAAGTGGCTCCCCATTCTCTGTGAAGTCAAACTTTGTAAGAGGCATATGGGTATTTTTCTACAGCAAGACAAAATTACGTAAGATGGAAGATGTGGCATCCAAGTATTACCAGTACAATTTACAAGCAACAAATTGCAGATAAGGTGTGGTTTTTGATTGTTTGATTGTTTGTTTGTTTTTCTCCTTTTGTAATTTATAGGTGTTGAAGACGGGACAACAGGAATTATGGAATACCTGACTGAAAAAGCAATGCCTTTGAAACAAATAAATGAAACAATCCCGTGCTCATTGAACAGTGATACTCTGTCTGGTCGCCTAGTTTTTATGATCCTGTGTTTGTGTGAGAAACATTAAGTGAATTTTTGGAGTTGTCACATTTATGTGTGGATTCACCACCTTGGCACTCTGGGCTTTCAGATCGTTAACACAGATTTTCCAGCTTAGCAGAAATTTATCAGGGTGCCTTCAGGTGGAGGAATAGGATGAAATGCCATCTTTTTCCAATATTTGTGATGATAGTTGTGTTGTGGCAAATCAGGGCTTGATGTGTCAAAACACCATAATTGAAGAGATGACTCCCAGGGGAATGTAGTCTGCCAAAAAGCTGCAATCCTGAGAGTTTCCCTGAGAGTATTACAAAGGGATAGACTGTTCTGTAGTAAGACATGTCAGATCAGGCCACAGTCACATATCTACAACTAATTTGCTATACTATATACAGAAAAAAAGCTATCAGGCAGGGTGGGAAAATGACTTTTTTAAACAAGGAGGTGCTTCTGCCATGTGTCCTGCAGGAGCTGTTGTGGTGTGTGAGATACATGTTCAGAGCAAGTAAGCACTGGGGATGTACAAGCTGAATAGGGTGCATTTGGCCTGGTAACTTTTTGTGGAAAAATCTGACTAGAATGAGGCACTGGATACTTATTAGTGTTACAATGTAAAGAAAGCTATAAAGTGGAGTGGGTCATTCGGACAAGCAGAGCCACTTCTTTGGTATTTCTCACCTTCCCAAGAGCTCCTTTCTTTGTTGGTGCTGTGATCTTGGACTCTGCCAAGAGGAGGGACATCAGTCCTTGCTGATGCATCAGTCCATGGCAGTTGAGAAGAGATGAGAGGAACCTAAGGGGAACATGCAGGTGCTAGTGGATATCTGGGAAGTAACTCATGTGGCACAATTTCTCACTGCTTTCAGGCACACCTGCAAAGGAAGATATCAAAAAGATAGCATTAGATGGTAAATTATCCAGTTCCTTGCCCCCTCTCTTCCTTGGGTTACTGGTGTCTGGACAGAGTGTGAAAGGCTTGTGGTGACCTTCAAATGGAATATAACATTATGTGTCAAGCTCTTCCATCTTTTATTCTCAGCTACAGGGACATTTTCCCCTTGTTTTGGATGTTATACTTGATATAAACTGCCACGTGCACATGTTTTCCACATGGCTGAAACTACTGGAATAGGGCCTCTATTCTTTTTATAGTGTTATTAAAGTTGAGTCATTTGACAACAGATCACCATGGTCAGTAATAAGCTGTATGTCCTTCAGCGTGCAGAGCTCAATTACTGGTAGAATTAATGGAGTGGCAATTCTCTCACCTCTGATTTGATAGTGGCTTTCCTATACTGCAGGCTGAAAATTCTGCAACACGAGTAGAACACTGAACATGAATTCCTTGATAGATTTCTTTGTACTTTTTTGTTGTTGTTTTGTTGTTGTTGGTTTGTTTTTAAGATTTTAGGTAGGACTTTTGCAAGGACACACCCTTATTCAATTCAGTTTTGACAGCTAAACAAACTTATGTTCCGTCTTGATCCAAGACACTTCTGTGACACATTTTCTGTGATAATGCACTGAGTGAATGACAGTTCTCAGACTGCTGGGACAGCCATAGGTGTGCAGGAGATCATAGAACCACAGAATGCTTTGGGTTGGAAGGGTCCTTAAAGATCATCCAGTTCCACCCCTCTTGCCATGGGCAGCGACACCCCCCCACTATATCAGGTTGCTTAAAGCCCCTTCCAGCCTGGCCTTGGACTTTTCTGGGCAGCTTCTGCCAGTTCCTTACTACACTATGAATTTCTTCCTTATAGCTAAACCAAATCTACACTGTTTTAGTTTAAAGCCATTATTCCTTGTCCTAACACCACACCCCCCGACCAAGAGTCCCTCCCCAGCTCTCCTGCAGCCCTCTTTAGGCCCTGGCAGGCCGCTGTGAGGTCTCTCCGGAGCCTTCTCCTCTCCAGGCTGAACAACCCCAACTCCCTCAGCCTGGCTCCACAGCAGAGGTGCTCCAGCCTCTGAGCATCCTCGTGGCCTCCTCTGGACTCACTCCAACAGGTCCCCGTCCTTCTGGTGCTGGGGCCCCAGAGCTGAGCGCAGGGCTCCAGGTGGGGCCTCATGAGAGCAGAGCAGAGGGGGACAATCCCCTCCCTCGCCCTGCTGCCCATGCTGTTTTTGGTGCAGCCTTGGATACGGTTGGCTTTCTGGGCTGCAAGAACACCTTGCCTGCTCATGTTGAGCTACAGGCTAATTTAATACAAATTTACTAATTCATGACTTAACGAGGTTTCTAACTCACACATTTTCTAATTCTTAACTCAAAAGTTGCAAGTCATAATTTTGCAACTTTTATATCTATGAGCAAAAATATTCTCTAGCCAACAGTGAGAGCGTTCATTCTTTCTCCATCATGGTGCAGGCATCTCTGGTATCATACTGGGAAGTATGAAAGCCTCAATAGTCTGGCTGCTGTTCGATCTTCTTCAAAACCTTTTGGCTAAATTGACATATTTAAACCTTCCAACTCGGAGTTTTGGTATATACAATTTCTGTAAGTTAGTGGATTTTTAAAAAATGCCAGACAATCAATATGCAAGAATTATGGCCGCAAGAGATAGCGGCTTCATAATGGCCTAGAGCTTTCCTGTCCAGCTTGTCAAGCCTACGTGTTGCTCTCACATTGACCTAATGGTACTGCTCTGAGCATACACCAGGCCTTAGCAAGAGCTGTGCATTAGCCAAAATCTGAGCAGGAGTTGAATGAACTGTCACAGCAACGAGCTGGAAAACTTCGAAAAATCAGAGAGGAGATGTCAGTGAGTAGCTAATAGGAAGTTTTTCAAATGGTCTGTCATCTGCATGACATAAAACTGCATAATAACTTCTGTAACTTCTGGAATTGCCGTTCTGCCCTGCCCTATGTGTTATGTTTTTAATTTTTTTTTTTTTTTTTTTAAGATGAACTAGATTTTGTCCTGAACATCAGTGAAGTCTTTGACAAGTGCAAGATGAGGATGCTTAGACTGTATAAAACTGTCAGGATAAACTGAGCCTTGTATTTTGAAATATCAATATCTGAGGTATATTGCATGTAAACGCTTTGTGTTTTGGGGTACCACTCACAGAATAATGCAGGGGACTTATTTTCTAAATATTTCTGAGATTGATGAGGTTATATTTGTTTTTCCACTCTGAGTGAAGTGAGACAGCATTTTATCTGTGATTTCTATGTATGTGCCAGACACTGGCTCTCTTGTTTACAGAATTACCCTGTGTGAGCAAATGCATCAGTCCCAGACCCCAAATGGCCTTGAAAGGTGTTTTCTCAGAACAGGGATTTTGAATACAAATAGACGCATAAACGAATGTTGAAATCTTTGGACCAGTTTCGAACACAGCTCATTGCCTGGAATATTTCACAGCTTCCTTCCTACTGGTCTCATAGGCTCACCCAAAGGCTGAAGAACAAGAACCCAGGTTCTTGGTGTCTGCAGAAGCAGCATTGTGCCATAACACAGACGTTTTCTCACCTAGTGCAAACAGAGCATCTAACACTGTGTGTGTAGAAAGCAACATTAGCCACCAGAGCTGACACTAGTTCAATAAATGCCAGCAGGATAAGGAGAGGTGGGGGATTCTTTGGAGGAGGTATCGATGTTTCCTAGGCAATGCTGACAAAAGCATGCCGCTCCTAATTGGCTCCACTACAAATATTTACAGCTGTGAAAAGGAGTTTGCTGATCCCATGATGGTAGCCATGGTTGCCTATCTTTTTAGCTGCTGTTGTGCTGGTGAGAAACATGAATAGGTTGCAAGAATCCCCAGCTGACTTGGCTTTGCAGCAAGAACATTTGCTGACCCAAATGTAGAAGCCAATTAAGCTCTAAAGCTTCTGTGTGTTTTTCTGGTAAGTCTTGCCATTTATCTTATTCAGTAGCAAAAACAAAACAAAAAGTGAAAAACAAAACAAAACAAAACCCATGGTGAGGGGTTACAACAATTCCAAGGCTGGCTCATCCAATGCAAGGCTTGTTACCATTTATATTGGCTGTGTGTGTATAAATATTATGCATCAATACAACATCAATGTATTACTGTATGAATTCCAATTTCCATGATGGCAGTTCCTGTTCACAGACCTACATACTCAATCAACCCTTTGAAGTAGAAGTAGTGTACAGCATGTTTTAATATTTGTTCTGAAACTACCTATTCATTTGGAAGTGTGCTTACTCCTGATGGGAGGAAGGGAAGAAGTTGCCAGGCTCTTCTCAGTGGTGTCTAATGAGAGGGCAAGATACAACGATCACAAACTGAAATACAGGAAACGTCTTTTAAATGTAAGAAAAACTTTCTTTCTATGCGGGTGGTCTAACACTGGAACATGTTGCATATAAACATTGAGGAGTCCCCATCCTTGGAGATATTCAAAAACTAACCAGACACATAGCTGGACAACCTGTTGTAGTTGGCCCAGTTTAAGCAGGGCAGTTGGACTAGATGAATTCTAGATGGCCTTTGTAATATTCAAGTGTGTCTGCCCTGGTTATTTTATGAGTTAAACAGGAATCAAAATATGCCTATTAGATTTTGTTTTTTAGGAAGTGATGATAGCTACCCATGAAAATATTCATCACACCATTGCTTATTTGTAGTTGTGTGCTATAATGGAAAAGGGTAGGAAAATGACTTGGTCTGTTTTCAGGACTGAAATAAGGCCACATTTTTTGATAGGTGAATGTCCCCAGCAGCTGCTATTCCCTGAATGTTTAGGCTTCAGAAAAACATCATTTATTTTCAGTGAAAATCCAGGATGCAGAATTGCTTGGCAAACACAACAGCCTTGTTTGCTAGTCAAGGACCATTAGCCTGAATTTTTGCATGAGCTTGTCATGGACACTGCAATAGGCAAGACTTCATGTTGACATTTACTGCTGAATGTATTTCTTTTCAATCAAATAAAATGTGGGCTGCTGTATTATGCTGATATTTCTTTTTCATTTTCCAGCCAGTTCTTGAAAGTGGCTCAGGAATGCAGAGTGAATTATTAACATCTCTTTACTTTCAATGTAGCTCTAGAAATCTCTCACGAGGTTTGTGCCTTCTTGCTTAATGTAGTATTTGGATGGGCCTTCTTATAGATACTGCTGTCGGCGTTGAGTCTTGAGCTGAGACTGATGCTGCTGACTACTTGATATGTGGCATAATGTGGCCACTCAAGTGAGAGCTTTCTGTAAATATGCAATGTAGTATCAGCCAGTAAATTAAAGATTAAGCATATGTGTTGGTTTTGTATGTCAGCAATTTCTCAGGAGAGAATTCCACAGTTGTTTAGTATGTGTGCACTTTTGGAAATTGTGAATCAGTCTTTAACTCTTGATGAATTATCAAAAAGGTGCATGTGCAAGCAAAAACATTTCTGGTGGTGACTCAGAGCACTGACAAATGAGATCATAAAGACAAATCTCATTGACTAATTAACAAATATGTACTGTATTTTTCTCTAAAGTTCTATTAAGCTATTAGCATGCCTAATAGTGTTGGAAGATTCGCTGTGCATCACAGAACTGTGATTTTGCGTCAGCTAGGAACAACAAAGCACTGCATTTAATTGCAGAAGTTTGCACTTTCCTTTTTCTCTAGAGCTGTATACTCTGTGGGCACCAAACACAGAAGTGTAGGCTTCAGAAATATGTGAAAAAAAAAATAGTTTCCTTCTTATTTAATTTCTTCCTTTTTCTTGTGATTTTTTTTCTCTAACTCTGCTCCGTGTTCTAGACTTTTAGTTCCTCTGCCCTTAATTTGTTCCATACCATTCCAAATTCATGCTTATATGATATTCTTGGCTGTAAGAACTCCAGATGAGTCTTGCTGCTGGAATAAATCAATACTTCCTTTGTATTGTAAGTGGAAATACAAACCAGTTTGACTCAAAGGGAGGACATGTTTTGACACTATCTTTGCTGGCCTTAAATTGGCTGTTGCATTTCCTGATGTAAGGAGAAGGAGAGATTTCTTAGGTCTTTCTTAGGTGTATATGGTTGCATGTGATTTGTGTGTTGAAAAGTGAGAACTGTCCCACCTGCCTATGAAAGGCAAATATCTTTTTTTGTCCCATTTTCTTTACTCTGTTTACAGCATTTAATTTCTTTTCAGAAATTACTCCATTTTGTTGAAATATCTACCAGCATGGTCAAAGGATTCCCTAACTAGATGGTTAAAAGAAGACGGCTATATATGCAGAATATATAAGCATACCATCTTCAATTACTAACTTCTTTTTCCTTTTCTCTTGACATTTGTGGCAACTGCCCTATGGTGCTACACCAGGCTCTACAATCTGTTCCCTCATCACAGCAATATCTGCATATTTTCTGAACCTGTTTGACAGAAACATATGGGGGTTTTAACTTCAGTAGTGTCATCTTACTTAGGTTGCCTTCCAACCAGACCAAGTCGCTATTCATTCCCTTTTTCCTTGCTGTGGAACTATGTTGAAGCTTTTTACCATCCATGGGTACTATACGTGTATTTTACCCACAATGAGGACAGGGCACTAGGGTCTGGCAAGGCCAGCTGGACTCCAACTGAAAAGCAATGCTGTGGGTGATAAATTCTTCAAGTTCCACGATCACAGCTGACAATTCTGCAGCTCTGCAACTCTACAAATCTGCAAATCTGCAATTCTAACTGTGCTGAATGAGCATGATACTACCCTGATGGATTTCTCTGACTTATTTAGTCAGAAAGCAAGACCAATATTAGATTTTCTTTTAATATACTGTGACGATCCACTAATAAATCCAACCTGATATGCTTCATCATCAAATTTCCTTCTCCTAAGACACTTTCTCTAAGAAGGTGAGATTTGCCCTTTCGAAAAAGGTAGTCATGTGGTCACCAGTTAACCATATACATATGTTTATAATAAACCTCCTTGGGGATGTCTAGGAGACACGCTTAAGGTCAGGCCCTTGTCCTAGGTCCTTGCTTGAGGACCTGTGAAGCTTTGTACCCTGCTGATTGCTTGGAAATCAGCATTCATTGAAGATAGTTACCATACTGCAGAATAACTCTGCATGTGCTACTGCCATTTTCTCTGATGGGAGGCTTCGTACAATGGAAAGAGTTCACATTCTCATGTGGCAAAACACTGTGAGATAGAGAATGTTAATGGTTTATTTCATGATGTGTATTTCCATACTGCCTATATAAACGACTGATGACTGATTCCCACCCCACTGCCACCCTCAGATTATTGTATACTGGTGTTGCTACCAGACCTGCTTCTATGTCAAAAACTGCTATCATAGGAGTTTGGTTTCGTTTTGAGTTGTCTGAATATGAAGTTAGAGTGTTTAGGAGTAAATGTTTCTAGCTCTTTTTCCTTTGGTAACTGATAAGGGGAACAACTTTTTGTATTTTGAGTGACATTTTCATCAGTTTCTAGATCATCTTGAAAAGTATTTCAGGGTAGTGACAGCAGGGAAAGCTGAATAACTAACTGCCGCTCTGATTTTTGATCATTTTGCTCTGATGTTTAAAGTGATTTCCAAGAAGTCCTATAGTCTTCTTATTTATTTATTTATTTATTTATTTATTTTTAATATCCTGCTTAATTGTAAGACTTACTCTACAAACAAGAAGACAGCTCCACATCTTATTTTTATAAGCAAATATGATCCACTTGAAGACTTACCCTTTCAGTAGATTTTACCCACTATTTTGGGCATGTCTAAATAGCAAAAAAAAAAAAAAAAAAAGGGGGAGGGGGGACACATTAAAGAAGTAAACATTAGCCAGTTGTCATGATTTAGGGATATTGTCTCAAATCAGCCTGAAACATTTAAGATACAGATGGCTTCATGTCACAATTCCAGCTGTCATACATTGCTAAAAGACTATTCTGAATGCTAGCTTAACACTGACCTTACTCAATGCCAGTTAGCTAGTATCTAAGTGGCACGTAATATGTGGCTTCCTCACTGTCAAAGTATGAGAAATGTATGTTTTATTTCAACTTAAATTCCCTGTTGCAATACAGAGTTAATTGTAAAAATCAATCTTTTCTTGGGATAGTACTTCTCCAAAGACAAAAACTATTAAGTACCCAAACTTTTAGATATTCATATTCATGGAGTTTCTATGTTTTAAGTGCCAAAATATGCATGGTATTGAAGTGTGCATGGTGTTTAAGTGCCAAAACATGCATTCCAAAACTGTCTCTCTCGATTGATTGCCAAAAAACATAGAGTTAAAAAACTGGAGTTTAAAATGGTTAAATTGTGAGGAGATGAACCCTGCTCTTTATACACCCAAACACCTATATTAGCAATAGAAGACCCATAAACATGTCTTTAGACAGACAAAGATGTCTTGACTGTTGAAGGTGTGGCATATTCATCTGCCCTCCTGGTTTAGATGGGTGCATGGCCGGTTTGTTCTCATGCAGGTCATATCTGGCACCTGCTACACAATCTATTGTCATGACAGCTTGGATGGGTTTATGCTGCTTGGGGTAAAAAAATGGCTGGGTGGCTGGGCCCAAAGAGTAGTGGTGAATGGAGCTAAATCTAGTTGGAGGCCTGTCACTAGGGGTGTCCCCCAGGGCTCAGTACTGGGGACAGTTCTCTTCAGTATCTTTATCAATGATCTGGATGAGAGGATTGAGGGCACCCTCAGTAAGTTTGCAGACAACTTATAGTTTGGCAGGAGTGTTGATCTTCTCTAGGGTAGGAAGGCTCTGCAGAGGGATCTGGGTAGGCTGGATCAAGGGGATGAGACCAACTGCATGAGGTTCAGCAAGGCTAAGTGCCAGGTCCTGCACTTGGGGCACAACAACCCCATGCAATGCTACAGGTGTGGCCAGCAGGAGTAGGGAAGTGATTGTCCCTCTGTAGTCAGCTCTGTTGAGGCTGCATCTCAAATACTGTATTCAGTTTTGGGCCTCTTAATACATGTAACACATCGAGCATGTCCAAAGAAGAGCAACTGTGCTGGCGAAGAGTCCAGAGAACAAGTCTTATGAGAAGCAGCTGAGGGAGCTGAGGTTATTTAGCCTAGAAAAGGAGGCTCAAGGGAGACCTTATCGCTCTCTACAACTACCTCAAGAGAGGTTGTAGTAACATGGGGACAAGCCTCTTCTCCCAGTGATAGAACAAGACTTGCACCAGAGGAGGTTTATGTTGGATATTAGGAAAACAAAAAAAAATTGCACTGAAAGGGTTGTGAAGCATTGGAACATGCTGTCACGAGAAGTGGTTTAGTCACCATCCCTGGAGGCATTTAAGAGATGTATAGATGTCGGGCTTAGGGACATGGTTTAGTGTTGACTTGACACCAGGTTAACAGTTGGACTTGATGATCTTAGAGGTCTTTTCCAACCTAAAAGATTCTATGTTTCTATCAGTCTATGTCCTTCTTCATTAACAATCTTGATCAGGAACGTAATGACAAATAATGGTTTGGAACTCTGTTGTTATCTTTTATTCTTCTAGCAATTTTTTAAAAATGATGAGTTGGTTCAGCCTCTGACTAAAAGCCCTATACATATGGTTGTTGGGACCTTTGTAGATCCTCAAATTCTTTGTAGTACCAGTGATAAATGGTAAAAGTAATGCAGCATTGTCATACAGATTTTCACATGATATAACTTGATATTGCTGTTGTGGCTCAATTGTGATTTTACATTGAATTTAGTTGTGCTAGAAGCCTCTAAAAGCTCACTGAGATAAGACCACATAGAGTGGTAGAGGAATTTAGTAGTGCATAAATGACCATAGAGGACAATTCTGAACAACTCTGAATTTGATGAAATCATCTCATCCAGTAACATCAGTGCTTCTCTGTCACGATTTACAAGCCAGTTGAATAGATACACTCCAATATGCTTGGTTCTTATTTGCTTTTCAAGTGAGGTGATACTGATCTTGTTATCCTTTTTTTTTTTTCCTTTTTATTTATTTATTCATGTATTTATTTTTGGAAGAGGTCTTTGCAAGTGTGTGATTGGAATTAAAATCCATTAAGGAGCTTCAGGAAGCAGAAAAAAAAAATGATGGTAAGACAAAGTCAAGTGGAGACATTCTGTAACAACACAAAAGGTCCTTGGAACAGGGTGTTGCTTCCTTCAGTGAAGTACTCCTGGGAACTAGTGAAAAGAAAGATGTTTTACAAGATGCAGGAGAGAAATCAATACAAGTGCCAGTGTGGAAAACCAACAACATTTTTTTCTTACTGAGCTATCTAAGCAAGGTTAACAATATTATTTGAAAAACTATGTTTTATATGAACAGTGCATGAAGAGATTGGATTTTCCACCCAATGAAACCATATTGTGCTGTTGCTGCCTACAGCTGAATTTCTCCACTCACAAACAAAAAATTTATGCTGGTAGGAGAATGCAGAATCAAGTCCCTTTAGAGCATCTTAGAAGAAAATGGGCTTAGGATCAGATCATTAAAAACAGTAAACATGGAGTATGAACAACTTCTTTAACATTCTAGGAGCAATGGAGCAAAATGGGTCTTGATCTTATCATAGGTTCCTCCCCTTTTGGGCCCAATGCCCAGTGACTACTGTTATAAGTTCAGTTGCAGAGCTCTGCACAGACACAGTATAATTATTTCATTTGTGATTCATTTAGTTTTGTCGTTCAGACTAATCATCTTTACAGCTATTTATAGGCTGCAGCTGCCAACTGGAAAGCCAGCAAACATGGGAACAGTAGAGAAAAAAACAGTGTTTTTTAAGTGACTATAGGCTGCAACTGAATGCTTTGACCAGTCTTGAGGCAGAGCTAGTTGTTCCTCTAAAGAATAGTTTCCTTGCTGAAAAAGAGGTTGTGGTAACACTGCAATAATCACCACCCCAAAATACAGGTGCCAGGGAAGAATTTAAGTTATTGCTCTTTTGTTACTATATATGTCCTTACATTTTCTCATATAAATCTGTATCTAAGAAGAATCTTTACTGATATGAAAAGAACCTCGAAGAGGAGAAGTAACAAAATAATTTGCCTCTGTCAATGCAGTTGATGGGAAATTGCAAACGCAAAGATGGCTTTTCCTTTCATTTGTCTCAAGACTACTCATTGTCTTTAGAAGAAAGATAATGGGATTTATACAGAAGTATTACTTCAAAATACTTTGCATGTTATACCTGCTTAAAGAAATAGGAAGAGAACACTTCTGCTCTTAGTTGTGGGAATACAGTTTCAGGACCAGGGCCTGAAAATTACAGCTTTTACCTACTTTGCTTCTGAAGCATGATGGTGCTGGTAACCATCTTCACTGGTGAGTCTTAGAAGTTCTGCCCTATGAACTGAATTAGCACAAGACCTTCATATTTTTTCCCTTTGCTTCTATAATTGGGACAGACAATTTTATTTTTATTGTTTGTACTTGTGCTTAAATATCCAGTAAAGTAATTGGATTCTGTCCCCTTTCTTTGCTGGACTTTCTATTCCTTCTATTGCAATTGGACAAGGCAAGGCAAGAAATAGCTATACTTACACCTAATTGCAGTTAGTAAATCAGTTCCAAAATATTTTAAGATCTGCTAAGAACATTATTTATTTATTTGTTTGTTTCTCCTTACTGGTGCAACTGGTTGGCACTAGTTTAAATCCTTATATGTTTAACAGGTGAGGTAGGATAATGGGATAAGACTGAGACTCTGGAACAGAGTTTTCTTTGTAAAATCCTTGCAAAGGTGACTCCAGAATGGAAAATAAGGTTTCAGGCTTCTGGTGAGTGGAGAACCGTCCTCTGCTTCTCCTAGTATATTTGTCATGGGAGTAGGCAGTACTTATTTATTACCACTCAATGTGCGCAGCTTCAGGTCTCTGGTGACATCACCACTGTTTATATTTTTACTTTGAGATACTACCACTAAGCTGATGAGTCAAATCAGTGGAGAGGTGAACTATATTCAGCTGAAATCCTGTGAAAAGCAAAGTCTTTAACTGAGCCCTATAACCTGGCCCTTCTCACTGTTGTTATTCTCACTTCTGCCTCTACAAGGTGCTTGTTGATGACTGACTGAATCAGTCAATGGCTTTCTAGTCACTGACTAATGACTTCCTGCCTGACTTCCAGGCTGAGAGCCAATTGCTTTGTTAACTGAAAATTCAATTTTGTGTAACAATATCTGCCATGCTCTTCCGTTACTTAGAAGCTGCTTGGCAGTTGTTACAGGCCTTAAGCTTGGTGTCCTGAATATGGGACATGTAGGGAAGAATCTGAGTTTAGACTTGAAAGGTAAACATCTACTTTTGAGCTCTCTTTAGAGTTTTTCCCTCCCTCCTTCCTTCCTTCCTTCCTTCCTTCCTTCCTTCTTTCCTTCCTTCCTTCCTTCCTTCATTTCTTTCTCTTTCTTTCTTTCTTTCTTTCTTTCTTTCTTTCTTTCTTTCTTTCTTTCTTTCTTTCTTTCTTTCTTTCTTTCTTTCTTTCTTTCTTTCTTTCTTCTTTCTCTTTCTTTCTTTCTTTCTTTCTTTTCCTTCCTTTCTTTCTTTCTTTCTTTCTTTCTTTCTTTCTTTCTTTCTTTCTTTCTTTCTTTCTTTCTTTCTTTCTTTCTTTCTTTCTTTCTCTTTCTTTCTTTCTTTCTTTCTTTCTTTCTTTCTTTCTTTCTTTCTTTCTTTCTTTCTTTCTTTCTTTTTCTTTCTTTCTTTCTTTCTCTTTCTTTCTTTCTTTCTTTCTTTCTTTCTTTCTTTCTTTCTTTTTCTTTCCTTCCTTCCTTCCTTCCTTCCTTCCTTCCTTCCTTCCTTCCTTCCTTCCTTCCTTCCCTCCTTCCTTCCTTCCTTCTTTCCTTCTTTCCTTCTTTCCTTCTTTCCTTCTTTCCTTCTTTCCTTCTTTTTCTTTCCCTCTCTCTCTTTCTCTCTTTCTCTCTCTTTCTCTTCCTCTCTCTTTCTCTCTCTCTCTCCCTCTTTCCCCCTCTTTCCCCCTCTTTCCCCCTTTCCCCCTCTTTCCCACATCTTTCTTTTTCATTTTTCTCCTTCCTTCCTTCCTTCCTTCCTTCCTTCCTTCCTTCCTTCCTTCCTTCCTTCCTTCCTTCCTTCCTTCCTTCCTTCCTTCCTTCCTTCCTTCCTTCTTTCCTTCCTCCCTCCCTCCCTCCCTCCCTTTTGAAAAAGAGGACAGTTTCTCTTATTAAAGACAGGTAGTTTTGAAATAATCATAAAAAACAGTTCTACAAGTAACTATTTTTTCCCAATGACTATAAGTCTGTAGGGAACAACTTAATAAAAAATAATAAATCAACTATGGCATTAGTTTTCCATGCTAGCCCTGCCTGAATCTTTCAGGAAAGACACAAAGCAAAATATCGTCCTGTGCACAAAATAGATTTTGTGCAGAGATGTACATGCTTGTTGTTCTTCCCTTTTCCACAGACCAAGAGCAGTCACAGTTTTACCTAGTCCTTCTGCTGACCAATACCCTGTATCAACATCTGTATAGGGAATAGAATAGTAGAGGAAGGTAGTAAATTTGATCATTGTCTTTCCTCTGTGTGTATAAACATCGAATATGATCTACAAGATCTAATGATGCTCTCAAGTTTCTCTTCCAATAGAGTTGCTTAGAAGCTTGCTGCTTCATTGCTTATTCATGGGAAGAAGTTGTTCAAGATGAGAGATAAAAATAAATCAACAGTGTTTATTACAAACTGTGCATTTATTTTTAAAAGTACTGTAGATGAGCAGCTTTCGCTCAGTCATGTTGTTGCTGTGCCAACTTATCAGGCTGTTGAAGATGCTGATAAGCATACTTTAAAAATTATTTTTTGAGTTTCTATTAATAATTGTACTCATCAGAGGTAACTAACAAAGCCAAGAGTTGGCTACTTGTGCAATGAAACATGAAGATTAGATGAGCACTTGCATGGCATACACATGCTTCCTAGGTTTTCAGAGAAAAAAGGTCTATTTCTTTGCATGTCACACAAGAGATGCTTTCTAAATAAATGAAGTAACTGTTGTTGGCAAACTAAATAGCAGACTGAAAAGACAGCCCATCCAACTTGCTGTCTCTGAATGCTTATACTTTTAAAGATAGCAACCAAATCCAAAGGATGTACAAGAAACAGCAGGGAAATGTATGATCAAAATTGAGAATCCAGATACTTATAACAATTATTTTGAGTCTGCAGAAGGTTGCTCTTATTTTGCCAAGGTACTGAGAAGTTTGCCACTCTTCACAAGGCTGGGAATTTTCCATCCATGGTATTGTGAAGGATGTGCCAAATTTCTAGTCTGTCTCTGTGTTTATTGATGAAGATTCAAGTTATCTATTGCTTCTATGAGACCATGTCATGCCTCGGATTAACATGAGTATGTAGATGTCTCTATATATCAGATTGCTTAACAATTGGTAAAGAACTGATCAGCATAATCAATGATTTCCAGGGTACAACTTTTTTTCATTGCAGTGTAGATGTAGAAAACAGTTAAACCAAATCACTCTCTAAATATTTCACTGTAAACTCACTACCTGCCCAGTTAGCTGTTCAACATGCTGTGAAAGAGCAAGTGACATGTGTGCTTATTGCAGAGGAGCTGGAGAAAAATAGACATTTACATGTGTCCCTCAGCTGGACGAAAAAAAAAAAAAAAAGAAGCAAATGCAAACAAACAAACAAAGATTATGATCCAGGAAAGAGAGTTAAGGTAGTTAAGGGTTTAATTACCACTGGGGACAAAGATTAATGTATGAAAAATTGGAAAATTATGAGTTAGATGCTAATTTGAGTAATCAGTCCACATATTCTGTGGTAGACGGTGATTGCTGCCACATTGGATTTTTAAGATAATGATTCTTGCAAGTTCACAGTCCTCCTGTTGGCTTTCCAAAATGTGATTTTTACTAACATCATCGTCAAGAGTTTCTGTGGTGTTTTTGTGCTCTTCTCCCTTCATTTTGATCTCTTTAGAGGCCAGCAGTATGCCTGCCTCCAGGCATGTTGAGAAACTGCAAGGAAATAAAAAAAAAGAAGCTGTACTGACAAAAGCTTTCTGAGGAATTACATGCCACGGTTGTGATTTCTAGTCTGTATGGGACATGCAGGAAGGTTTACAAATAGAAAGCATTGATAGGAAACCTCTGCAGAACTCATGTGAGAGCAAAAGAGTCTGTGCCTGGGTTAACCGATTACAACTGAATCATCACCCAGAGATTTATCAGGAGAAAAAGTGGAGGGGGGGGGGGGGGGGGAGAGCACATTTGAATGTCAGTATCCCCCAGGTAGTTATCTTCAAAAACAACCTGTAAATTGTCGGTGCAACCTGGGGCTTAAAACCTTCAGAGCCACTGCTGACCAGGAGTAGCATCAGCTACAATTTGGTTTCATTCACCTCTGTCCTCATTTGCTTCTGTTTACTGTTCCTCACTGATAGTACAGATACTTTGTAGCATTCCCACTGGTAGCAAGTGTCAATACCATTCTTTAGATTTGGGGGCTTTTATTGTTGTTTTTGTTTTTGTTTGTTTGTTTGTTTTTAAATGTACACAGTCTGTTTATTCTGGAAAAATCACGCTAGTGCTTCTTCCACACAGAAGAAGCAAGTGATGTGCTTCTACTCAGAGGGTGGTGAGGCACTGACAGAGTTTATCCAGAGTTGCTGTGGGTGCCCCATCCCTGGCAGTGCCCAAGGCCAGGCTGGATGGGGCTGGGGGCAGCCTGATTTGGTGGGAGGTGTCCCTGCCCACGGCAGGGGGGTGGAACTGGATTATCTTTAAGGTCCCTTCCAACTAAAATCATTCTATGATTTTAACTAACCACTCACTCTAGACACTCACCCCAACATCTCTCCATCACAAACAATATCATAAAACTTTGATCACATTTGTGGAAAATAATGCTTCTTCCTTTTCACTCGTTTTTACCTCCTTGCCTCAGATATAAAGAAACAAAGCCCCTTAAAATGTCTGCTTCCTTGGTGCATCAAAGATGATGTAGGAGAATGAGATGACAGCTGTCATGTTTAGAGAAGGCTTGAAGACTCCTTGCATCTGTACACATAGTCCCTGGCATCATAATGTATTATCACAGAAGTTTGTCTTATTTTGGATTGAAGTTATCTGGCAAGTCATACTCTAGGAACAGAATATTTCTTTTCAGGACAAAACTATTATTCATCCTATTGTGACAAGTGACTACAAGCTGTATCATGTAATGAGAGACTTTTTTTCAATGTTTTTGTTTTTTTGTTTGTTTTTCTAAATAGCAGACTGCAAGCTGAGGTGAGGCATTATCCAGAAAAATCTACAGCCCAATTGTTCCAGACTTCTGATCTCTGATATTATGTTTGGTGTCCTGTGTCTTTCCAAGGTTTTTATTTAGCAATGGAAATCAGGTGAGCTAAGCATTCTGAACATGCAAAAGGAATGAATGCTTCACAAAAATACAGCTATGAATCATACAACAAAAATGGAGCAGAATCCAAAAATTTATCTTGAATAAGGCAATAAGTGAAAGGCTGAGATCTGTAGATGATTTTTTTATTATTATTATTTTCATGATTAGCTTTTGATAATGATCCCTGATAAATGATTGTTTAGAACTGATTAACTTAGTAGAGACTTCTGATTCTCATCTCCTGAGTAGATTAATTAAATATATATATATATATATTTGTTGTATTGATAAAGTAGGTGAGGTAGTTTTTTGAGATAGTAACTAAGCTTTGCGTTTCAAAGGAAATGATGCATAGGAAACTGGAGGGTTGAGTTTCTACTATATTTGGAGAATAATTTAAAATTGGTACATAGTTGTATATTCTTAATACATTTCTGTTTATCTGACCAGGTAAGAATAACTCAGTTGACAAGAAGAAGCTAATAGTGTTATTGCTTACTGTCGTGTCAGTATGACTTCTAAAAGCACTTCAGGATCATGTTCACTAATGAATTGTATCCTAGCACACATTTTCATTTTGTGAGATTATCAATAGCACAAAATCGCTTCTTGCACTCTCATAGGTCTCATGTGACGTGGCTTTTAGTGCATATTTGACCACCATTTGAAGTACTGACTTAAACCAGAAGACTCCAAATGGTTATTATTATAGATTTATATTTTTCTTTAAGGAGCCAAAAAATGGCCATAGGTGTAGCCATAAAGCCTATTTCCTGCACTACTGAGTTTAACCAAATTGTTTTAGAAATTGAATTTTTCTCATTTTAGATGTCCAAAATTTATTCTGTTTCTTAACTGGTCCATCACTCACAGGCAGTAGAGAGAAACAGGTACCTTTCAGATGGTTGATCAGCTCATTTCAGAACTTCTGAAATGAGATCAGGTGGACTTATCTCCAGAGATGCTTGTTTCATTCCTTTGACTCCCAACAGTGTGGGGTTTCTACGGTCTGTCACCAATACCTAAATACCTAGTTAAGGAGAGTAGAATACTTTTCTAAACTCTCTTGTCCATGTATAATGGATAACTTAGCTGCAGACACGCATAAAAATAATACCAATTTTAAGTGTCTTAATATGTAAATGAATTCTACTGTTGAAATGTCAGATGAACCCTACTCTAAAACTGCAACTTTCTCTCCTGTTTTTATAACCCAGATTATACAGATTATTAGGGGTTATATATTATAACCCCTCTTTTTTATCATAAAAATAAATAAGTAAATAAATAAATAAATAAATATTGTTGTGGTCCTGGAAACTAAAATAAAAAGTTTTATTTTAGACAGTGAAATGGAAAGAATCACTTCACACAGTAATTGTGGCATGGACCATATTTCAGATATCAGTCTCAATGGTTCAGTGCTCTGATTACTTTTCTGTTAACACAGCATTGTGGTGGAAAAAGATTTAGGCTTTATTTGCCCTGGAAGCCTAAGACAGTCCGCTTATGCTATTTATACAGAAACTTGACTCGTGTTCACTTTGGTCTATAGATATCCTCTGTTCATGAAATTTCAACACAATGCATGTCTTGCTTGTAGTAGAGCCAGAGAATGCAGTCTATCTCCATCCAAGAAACCATCAGACAACACAATGCAAGAAACCAGCACCATAAAAAAGAACAAATAAACCTGGATGCACTAATCCCAGTTTACTCACTCAATGCTACTCCAAAAAGCACTTCCTGCTTCTCTGCTTGCCAGGGACAAGTAGAAAGTAAAAAACACTGTCCCAGGAATATAGAAGTCAAGTTGTTCCCTTCCCCTGCTTCTCCCCTTGCACGTTGTTTGGAAGAGAAAACAAACTGGAATATCGCCAGATGTCACCGCACAGAAGAGTTCTCAGCTGGCATGGAGCTGGCATAATGCTTGCTACAACCCTGTTTTTCTGATGGGATTCGTCTTGCCTAACCTTCACCATCTAATAATTAGGTATCTAATCTAAGCCATTCATTATGTTCTCTCTGGAGTCAACACAAAGAGAAAGGTTGGATGAATCGCCCTCTGGGGGTACTTGTCTCTGTGTGTTGACAACAGAGACAGCCTAAATGACTGGCTTAGAATAGACAGCTAACTTTTTGGCAGCTAAAATTAAATTAAATGAATCCTAGCATCAGCTGCACTGAGCTGAGTGGCAGACTGACTCAGAGTAAGTCACAGCTAGCTATGGTACTTTAAATGCTCAACAGAAGCCAGTATATTTCTGGTCCCAGGATCACTGTGTTCATCTTTAGCTCTGCCAAAAGCGTGTCTTAACATATTTTTTCTATATGTAAGTGTTGCAGCAGCTAAGCAAATCCACAAACATATCATGAAACATGGAAATGATCATTTGAACATGAAAAATAGGTTGTGAGATGGACTGAAAAATGGCTGAATTGCTGGGGTCATAGGATTGTGAACAGCAGCATGAAGTTCAGCAGGAGATAGGTCAATAGTGCTGTAATCCATGTTGTTGATATTAGGACCAACACCATTCACTATTTTCATTTACGTAATGATGTGACAGAATGCACCCTTTGCATTTGCACATGAGGAGCGGCTGAGAGAGCTGTGACTGTTCAGCTTAAAGAGAAGTCTCAGGGTGATCTTATCAATGTGTTCAATACCTGACTGAAGAGTGAGGAATGGGCAGTAAAGAAGACAGATCCAAGGTCTTCTCAGTGGCACCTTGAGCTAAGGTAGTGGGAACAAACTGAAGTAGAGGAAATCCCATTTGAACTTTTCTCCAAACCATCTCAAGTCTCAGAGTGATCAAATACTGGAATAATTTGCCCAAAGAAGCTGTGGAGTCTCCATCCTTGGAGAGAGTCACAACCCAACTGCACACTATCCTGGGAAAACAACTGTAGTTGAGCAGAGGATTTGGACTGGATGTTCTCTAGAAGTCCCTTGCAACATTAGTCATTCTATGTCATTCTCTGAATCTCTTCTCCCCACTGCATGAAGAAACAGACAAATCTGATATAATGGAGATGTCTCTCTTTCCCACTTTGTAAAACAATAAATGGCTTTGATGTCAGTTTTACAAAAGGAGAATCATATTGACTGTTTCCTTTGAGACACCTTTTGATCATTTTTAATTGTTCAAAACTAGTGAAGAATAGGAGCATAAAACCCTGATACATGTCAATAAAGCCCATGAATCATATTCAGAACATAATGCAAAAGACATCATGGATATTAGTTACAGCTTTTCAACACATCTGCAGCAATATTCATAACCATTACTGTTTTTCAAATACCAGAAGAAATCAGTGTGGTAATAAAAATCTTCAGAAGTCTTAGAGTATAACAGTGTCATTGTATGGCAGAAGTACTTAAGCACTTGTACAGTTAGGGACTAGAAACAAAAGCGTTCCTAAATCATTTCACTTAACAGTAAACTTCCAAAAGTTCAGTGTCTAGCCTAAGACATTTGTCTGTACTTCCTCTGTAGTTGTCTAACGAAGAGAGAAATAAATGCATTAAATTGTCCTCTAGATAAACCTTCCTCTCTCTGTCAATTATAAGTGAAGCTTAAAGGCAGGATTCAGTTTTTCAGGCATAGGTTTTTAACACAACTCAAGATGCCCTGGAATATCCAGTTGGGGTTCCTGATGAAGCATCATGAAGGTATATATGTCATATTTGCTATGTCTTGAAATCCCTTTGATAACTCAAACAGAAATGTATAGCCATGGTTAGGCAACTAAGTCCTACAACAGGTATCTCTCAGATGTCTCAGCTTGAGGGAGCTCCTTAAAATATTTGGATAAGACCTTTATTTATTTGAAAGAGATATATATATATACTATCACAGAATCAAATTCTGTGTTCTTTCAAAGAGGAAGAGAGTGATAATTGCTTGAAAAAATCTGGAATTTCCTAACATATGAGTCTTATTACAGAACTTATCTACAGAACTTAATAGTTCTGTAAAATATACTGTTACGGATTACAAAATTAATATAAATCGGAAGTAATCTATTTGATGAACTATATTCTCTTTTAATTTACCTTCTTTTACATATTTATTTAACTGTATTTAACAAATCTTGTTGATCCTGTGACAATTCCAGGTGTTGCTTTCCAGTTGTTTGTTTATTTTTTCCAAGTAAATCATAGCATCAATTCACTTTCTGCTCAGGAAATAAAAAACAAAAAACAAACAAACAAACAAACAAAAACCCTAAACCAAAATAACAACAACAACAACAACAAAAACAGTATTAATTCTGGAAGATCTTCATTCATATTGGATTTTTTTCTTTGAGATCTAGAGCTTATGATCTAGAAAATTCCTTTTTAAGTTCAGTCATGCTTCTAGAACACAATTCCAAAAATATTAAGCTTCTCCAGATTTATTTTTTTTTTAATCTCAGTTACTCAGGTATTTGCATAGTACATTTAAGTGTGGCTACCTTATATATTTGCTGTGAATAGATGTTCAGGTAGGTCTACAGATATTCTAGCCAATACAGGACATTTAAAGGGGATGTCAGCATTAAGTATGTGCATTCTCCGTAGGTCTTTTTGTATGCAACAATGGGTGTTGGGTACCTGCTTTGATCATAGCTATGCTGAATAATGTTTTGAGAAGTTTCTTTTTCTATTGCGGGTAGATGGTACCCTAATATAGTACGGAAATATGTATCTACTGTTCACACAAATCAGTGATTTAATTAAGACTTCAAAATATGTCCTAAGGGAGTTTTCCTCAATATGTTTTAGGTCCAGACTCAAAAATATTTGCTTTTCTAGTACAGTGCTTAAGCATTATCTTAAACTTACCAGTCAGTGGAAACAAAACATATTTTCTTTTCTAAGGATAGCTGTGATTCTAATATTTGAATTCCTGTTTTTACGCTGTAAGAATAGTTTTAATTTCATATTGCTGCATGTGTAATTTTAAGATAATTATATAGCAACTAGATTTAGCTCTTATTTACTTATCAAGCCTGAAGAGCTCATTTAGCAATTACTTAATATTCACCTAATGTAAAACTGTCCTATTAAGTCTGTGCTAAATAGCAAAGAACTTTCTTTCAGTTTTCATTTAAAAAAATTCAGAAATCTGTAAGAAAATACAAAAATAATAGAATTTTAGGACATTGATAAAATACCCACTTTTTGGCTATTGCAAGTTTAAGTTTTCCTAAAAAAATAAAAAAGCGTGAGATGCGTTCAGACAACAGAAGGTGGCCAACTTTTAGCACAGGGCATCAATCAAAAGTAAAGCTGACCACCATTTCTCTTCTGCTGATCCACAGATATGCCAATGTCAATGTCTTTGCACCTTCAAGTTATCATCCTACAGACTGTGCCTGAAAGATGCTTTTAAGTGTCCATAAAACTGAAAAGAAATGTATTAAAATAGCTAAACAATATAAACGTCGAGCCATTTATCCCTGCAGAATTAGTGACTACTATGAAAAATAAAAGCCTATCATCTTTGGGTCATCAAGTGAAGACCAGCATTCATTATCCTCTTTGGAAGCTTTATGCCACAGGATCTAATGAGAAATAAAAGTGCACTGGGATTAATAGAGTACACAGGTTTCCTAGTAGTTACAGCTGGGTTCTATTTTGACAAGCACATTTATACTTGATTTGGAAGTGAAATTTTTCTGTTCTCTAAAACAGACATATCTCTACAAATTACATACTTCCCCACAACAACGTATTTCTGTCTGTTGCATATGGAGTAAGTCATAGACTCTTTATCACCTAAGCACACGTACAGCATTTATAAATCTTTATTTATGTGGATAAGATCTTTGATCTCAGTGTTTTAGAATTTCACTGATGTATATTAAGCTTTTTTTAATGTCAGTTACATGTGTCAGGGAATTCAGGTAAATATATCAGTACTGCAAATTTAATCATTGGTATAAACTTGATGCAGATTTTGCACCTTGATATTGTTTTGACTCCAGTCAATCCCACATGTGACACACTCACTTCTTTTATTCATAGAATCATAGAATCTAGGTTGGAAAAGACCTTCAAGATCAGCAAGTATCATCAATGTGACCTACTGACTCCCCTCACTATACCATGTCCCTTACTACTATGTCCACGTTTCTTAAGTACTTCCAGGGATGGTGACTTCGCCACTTCCCTGGACAGCCTGTTCCAATGCCTAACCACTTTTTTTTCTGTGAATAAATTCTTCCTAATGTCCAGTCTAACCCCCCTCCACCCCCCCAGTGAAACTTCAGACTGTTTCCTTGCGCCCTATCACTCTTCACCTGAGGAAAAAGACCAATACTCTCCTCGTTGCAACCTCCTTTCATGTAGTTGTGGAGAATAATGAAGTCTCCCCCCAGCCTCCTCTTCTCCAGATTAAACAACTCCATTTCCCTCAGAGGCTCCTCATACATCTTACTTTTCAGCTACTTCACCAGCTTTGTTGCTTTTCTCTACACACGTTCAAGCAACTCAATATTCTTCTTGCAGTGAGGGGCCAAAACTGAACACAATATTCAAGATGCAGTCTCACCAGTGCTGTGTACAAGAGGACAATCTCCTCCCTAGTCTTGCTGGCCACGTTATTTCTGATGCAGGTCAGGATTCTTATGGATCATTTGTTTTTGCTGCAAATTGGGTGAATCTTTTATTTAGACACATACATGTAAGATCCATGAGGATCAGAACCGATTTTATTAGACTGGATTCCACAGTTCTGATATATGTTTTACAAACAGCTAATCTCCTAAACCATGATTCACTGGCAGATGCTAAAAATGAACAACTTAATCAACCAATTAATTGAAGGTTTATCTTTTTAGGGAGAAATCCACATTCTGGTGATTTATGATCCTACTTATGAGCCTACCTTTAAACCGTGAATAAATAACTATGAATCAGTACCAGAGATGTCCTGTTTCTTTCCTGCAGCCACAGGACTTGTTGACTCAGTTGTTTGTGCTGGCTAAGCTTTCCAAGTGATGTTTTCTAGAAACAAAGAGAGTAGCCCAAGCATTCAGAGCAGGAAGCACAAGTTAATTTATAATAGAATTAATTGTGCTCCACCGCCCCCCCTGTGGCTTTGCTGGGTTTTCTGTAGTAAGACCTCTACTACAGCTGCTCCATTTGATTACAATTCTGTCCATGTCTCCTCTTTGCTGCAAGGCAGGGACTGGTTTTGTGTTTGTTTGGGTTGTTTTGTTTACCCCAGTCACCATACATAGCCACCTCCACAATAGATGAATGTCTCTTAGCAATGATGTAGAAAATGGCTGATACTCACACAGATTTCTTTGGAGGGCACAAGTATTGTCTATCTTATTTGCCATGCAAGTCTTTGAAATTACAAAGTTGTTTTATGTAAAATAAATAAATAAATAAAAATCCAGAAAGCTTGTATCTTTTTGAATCTACCTGCAGATGCAATAGGTGGTGTGGGACTCAACCAAAGTATAAAACAGCTAAATGTAATTAAACACTCAAAGATTTGGATATGTGTTTTTCAGTTCTCTCTGTACTTGGTAGATAACTAGTTATATTTTAATTGCCCACAGCTTTGCATCTCATGCTGTTTTCAAGACCATAGGTTATCCTGCCTGAACTTTATTACAGTTTCACAAGGATGAGGATCTTCTCTAGCAGTGGTGTCATACCTGGCAACTGTATGTGGATATCTCAAATGACGTTCCCTATCATGAGGTCAAAGAATTAAAGAAAATTCTCATGTCAAGGTTTTACTGACAAAATATTTTTTCCTTGCAAAATAAGTTAACAACTAAGCCTGTCACTAGTTGGTTATCATAGAATTATAGTTATTTTCATTATACATATATTAACATTATAATCATGATTCAACATACACTTTGTTCTTTCAGAGTTTCTAATTAAAGTGTAGTGTGAATGAATCTTTAGTAACCTTTCCACATTTTTTTTCTAATACTGGTGTTAGAAACCATAATCAAAAACACTGCACTGAAAGAGTTAAAACAGGACATGGGCTCATCTCCTAGCGATACACTCACTCTGCTCTAAGACATGATACTGGGTTAGGATGTTAGGATTTTGATCATTTTATCTAAAAGTTAAACATTTTACTTAGTTACGATAGGCTCATTTTACAGTTAAACAGTCACCAACAGATAATTCAAGTCATACTAACCTAAGCACCCAGGATAGTAATCACTACAGATGGTGTTCTAGACATCTTACATATAACCTTCTATTGATTAAAAGGGTGCCAAGAACAATCAGCTCTGAATGAAATGCCTGCCTTTTAGGTGTCCATGTTACAATAGACAGGTATCATGTTTGGTAACTTAGCAACAGGTAATTAAAAGGGCACTTTGACCACCTAAGGTAGTTAATCAGGGAGTCACCTGAGTGTATGATTAGAAATCATAAAAGCCACTCTTCAGAAAGCACTATGTGGAAAAAAAAAAAATCAAATAAAATCGATTTGAAGCAGGGAAAAAGAGAAGGGAGAGAATAAGAGAAAGGTTGGCTTAGAGAAAAAAGCCGACTGAAATTTGCTTGAAGAACTGTCCATAGCAGTCACAAATCTAAGGCAGGAAAATGCCATTTTCAGTTTCTGAAGTAAATTAGCATATCTATTACTCTACATATATGAAAGGTAAGCCCCCTTGGAAGAAAGTGTGAAGTCCCTTGAGTGCACATCCTTGCAGTATTTCCTACTGAACTTTTGGGGATGGAAATCAGATATATGATTAAACTTCATAGCCATGTGGCAAGCTTTGAGGGAGGTGGGCCTTTGTTTGAAACAACAAGAACAAAGAATCCTGTGGATCAGGAATCAGGATAATAGTTGGTAACTGATTTAGGGAAGCTTTATTAGAGTTAAGTCCACTATTTGGGCAGCTGCAGCTGAAGAACAGTTATGTAACTGTGACCACACCATTAACTCTTTGCTGGTGACAGTGCTATTTGTAAAATCACACTCAATATTTTGAGAAAAGAAAGCTTGCAAAACTCCCTGGCTCCAGCTGAATGTTTTCTTCAGCCAAACTGATCCCTGATGTGTTTAAATAACACACTTTTACATTTTGAAGCTTCACAGTCTGTGATGAGTGGGAGACCCATGGAATTTGTTCATATGGCCAATATACCAAGTGGGGCCACAGTGGAGACAGCTAATCTTTTTGTACAGCAGAGAGACTGTCTTTGTAAAACATATTCTTTGCTGTGTTTCTAGGGCAACGTTTCTGCTGCTGAGGCAAGGCATGAAGCACACTCCTCCTCCTGCTCCACAAAATCTTCTATTTAAAAAGATTTTCTGTTTTGGGCCCTAAGGGCAATCTCGGTGTATTTAAAATAAGTTATTTTTTTAAAAGAGTTCTTTTTAATTGTGTCTTATTCATTGTTGCTGTCAATAAAACAGCAGACTACCTAGATTCAGCCTACCTGCAGTGTCAGAACTGCATTTGACAAAAGCTGACAATCATACCCAACATATCACATATCCTCACGATCATAGGTTTGAAAATGTGATAATGAATAACGAAGCAAACAGAGCTCTGCAATTAAAATAGTTCTTTGCAGTAACCTAAACAACCTATTATCTGAAATTATCATTTTCAGTGGGCCACACTTTCCAGTATTACTTCAAGTTATTCTCCTTCAGCACAGTCTTGCATGATGTGGTTTTGTACTCATACAAATAAACAAATTCATTTTAAATATCATTTTAGTCTTCATGGCTGATGCCATGAATTTTGGAGAAACCAGTTCTCTTCTAGAACACAAATTTGATGTAAAATAAGTAACTTGTTTGGCTTAAACTGCAACAGGGAGCATATCTTTTCCTGATCAAGGAGGTGTTTTGGAAACATAGCTATGCCTAGAGTTCTGAAGTTAGAATTGAGAAATTTACTTCTGGGTCTGTTCCTGGATTATTCTGAATACATCACTTTTCTTTCCCATTTGTGAAATGGGGGGGTGATAATACAGGTATGTTCATCTGCAGATCTCAAGACTTTTTGTAAGTAAGAAGTATTGTTATTTTAATTTGTGTTATCTATGAGACTAATTAAAATAATGACTCAAGATATATATATATATTTATCATTGAAGTTAAGAAGGGACACCAACTTCCTTTGATATTGAAGGCAAGAAAGCATAATCAGCCCACCACAGAATCAGAACCTTCAAATTATCTAATTCTCTAAGTAAGAATGATTAGCTGAGGCTCATTTGCTTCAGAGGGATTTTAATGAATTTTATTATTTGTAAATTACATTGAGAGAATCATGGGATCAGAGTATCTATAGACAAGTAACATTTTTATTTTTCCATTTCTCTTTTCTTTGCTTTTGTCTAACCAAGTGGACATTTGGACTAATTTCTAAGAATAAAGCGATACAGGGAATGTCATTAATATCTCAATATTTGCTGCTCACAGTAATTACATTTAGCAGAGTATTCAAAGCAATCTTGTTTCTAAACACAGTAAGCGCAGGGGGTCAGGTAAATGTCATGATTTATTAATTAACATTGAGGGTCTCATGGTACCTATGGTAACATAAGGAACATGTGAGGAGACAGGCACTAAAAATCTCAGTATTTCTACTGAGTATGTACACAAGGGCTTATTTTCCTTTTCGGCTCAGGTTCCCTCATCTCTCCTATCAATAGGGCTTAAGAAAAGGCAGATTTTTAATCCTAAAGTATTCTCGGAAACAGCTGTTTACCAACAGAGCTCAGCATGAGAAAGATGTCCGCGAAGAAAATTCTGGTCAGAATGATTAATGGAGTGTCACAATTATGAGCATCTGGCAAGAGGGTCTAATAGTAGGATCTGTTTGACAAGCCAAGTCTAATATTCACCTTCCAGCCACTGAAAGATTAACCCTTTACTGAGAGGTATGGACTGCTTTGCTTTATTGTTAAACACACAAAGTGGACTGGGAAAAAAAAAATAAGCAGAAAAATAATCAATAAGATGTTGATAGATGGCGAGAGTTTTCTTGGCAAACTCAAAGTTATCTGGGTTTTATACCTCACCCTTGGGTTAGGAGTCTGCAGACTGGCAAGGTTCTAAGCTTTGATGCTGAACGTATGCAAAGAACCTTCTGTGGTGGTTTCCTTATCTGGAAAACAGTTTAATGATACTTTTCCTCTCTCTTCTCTTTCAGCTTTTTTAATGAAATGGATTATGTGGTGGTTAATATTAAATAATTGGGAGAGGATCAGGCCTCTTGAGAGGCAAATAATAAGTCTTACATATTTACTAAGTGACCATGTCAGAGTGTTATCTTTCCTCATGAATGAACTTCTAATTATACATATTTTTTAAAATGTGCTTAATGGAAAAGGGGAACAAATATTTCAGCCTTGGGACTTCATTTCAAGGTTGCACATAGTACAAAAG
This sequence comes from Anser anser, assembly GCF_964211835.1. Lineage (NCBI taxonomy): Eukaryota > Metazoa > Chordata > Aves > Anseriformes > Anatidae > Anser > Anser anser. Next base: position 159,008,540 of record NC_139721.1, read on the forward strand.
TGCATTATGAACAAACCTTTTATACCAACCATAATTAGAGATAATTGTCAGCACTCTAGCTGTTCATTTTCAGGAACCAGGCACAGGAGGTTATCTCTGCTTAAAATGCCCATCATATTCATGCCTACTTGCATATTTTTAAAGCAAGGACCTCTACAATTTTACTTAAGGATGTGAAAGGATTATCTACAGCATGGCTGAGTACAAAGTACCTGCAAATATGCAGAGTGGAAAGCCCACTTTAGCTCTGATGCTTGGAGAGTAAGAGTGTTGCATAAATTTAGATTGTGCCTGCTCAAATGAATTAAGATATTGATTCTACTTTATGGGACCTTAAGAAAGTAACTTTTGTCCCCATGTCTTGAACAAAGCTACTCAATTTTTAGATGAACAATTGACAGTGAGTGGAAGTGTCAGATTGTGCATTCTAGACAGCTTGTGAAGGTAAGACTGTAGTGACTGAGGATTTTGAGTTTGGTGATGTTTAGGAGATGACCTCAACTCTCATATATCTGTACCATCTACTATAGAACATAAACTCTTTTTCCTGTCAGGTACTAGGTATGATATGAAAACAAAACTTGTAACATATCCTGCAATTGTATATAGCAAATATATTTTTTAATATATGAATAGAAGTTTACATGTCTTCTGTACCTATTTGTGTATATATGTATATTTATAAGCACATAGGTATGCTTTATATTTTTGCATTCACTGGCTCTTCAAGTAGTGGCAAGTCAAAGAAGCCTCTTCCAGGTGTGAAAATAAGATTGTTTATTATCTTAGATAGGAATTTCATCATACAGCTTTTGATATGTTATGTTTATATGTTCACAACTTTGTCAGTCATCCCAGGCTCTCATCCCAGGTGAAATAATTCATGTTACCTTTTATAGGTTTTGTTTGTACCCAAACTGCCTTTTCTTTTCCTTCAATTACAGAGGGACCCAAGATTCAATAGGTCAAAGGTAGACACTTGCACTGAACGTCTGCATTTAGCTAGATGAGTCCCATCATTTGTTATTTTAAGATGTGAACGGTACCAGGTACCAGGCAATGGGGCAGACAGATACATAGAATACAAATTAAGGGTTGTGAAATGTTATCACACATTGTAGCCAAAATATAGAACTCAACGCGGAAGATTTGATATATTTAACACAGGAAGTTACAGGCAGAACCAAGAGCAACTCAAGATTTTGCTGATTCACCCTAAAAGGTCTGATTTACAAACAACACTTACTGCCAGTATAATTAAAGTAGCAATTAATACCAAAGGAGCAACAATAAATAACTTGACCTAGGCAAATGTTTGAGTCATCATTCTGTTTTGATATTCGTTTTGCTTACTTTGGAGGAGGAATTACTTAGATGCCATCTGTTTTCTGTTAGCTGAATCTTAAGAAAAAAAAATCAAAATGCAATGCAATTAAAAATGCAAATCTATTACAAATAAATGCCCAGGAAATGTACAGGAGAGGGCATTGGAGCCACAACCTGTGACTTACTAGGTGTTGGTAACAATAAGTTGAAGTTTCCCTTACCTTTATATTTTATCTTTGCACAGAGGAAAGATCAAAGGGAGTTCATGTTTTGTTTGTTTGTTTGTTTTTTGTTTTGTTTTGTTTTGTTTTCAATTTCTGCTCAGTGCTTTGCAGTTGTGGAAATATTTTGCCTAATATGTTACAGTCCTTTGGGAACTGGACCGAGTCCACTGAACACATTGCTCATGATCATTTTGCCAATGTTTATTAATGTCTTTGTAAAACAGTGCTCAGTTGTAAGGACAAGTTCCCTAACCTGTTCCTATGCAGAGTCATAAGACCAAAACCAAAAAAAAAACCAACAACAACAACAAAAAAAAAACACTTAAATAGGAAATGAGTATACTTATTCGGAATGCTTTTTCCTAAGATTTTTAAGAAGTAAGAGCCTAAGATTAAGCCTAAAGGTTCATGACCTGAGTACTGCATGAGCAATTACTATTGCGAATTCCAGACATTTAGAGCATGACAGTTATGGAAGCTTGTAAGACAAGCTGGTCCTGATTCTTACCTTTAAGATACTTAAATGAACTTCCTTTGCTAGGAATGACATTGACATTGATGCTATTTTAATACTGGTAGTGGATATGTTCAGATCTTTATAAGGTATTGCACGGTAAGGGAAGAAATGCAACCTGAACATTACAGTCCTTGCAGTCAAAGAGAATGAGTAATATTCGTGTAGAAAGTCTGAAGAATTGTGTTCATTTGAAGTGACAGTCATGGTAAATTTTAATAGATCCTTGTTGTCTGTGTCCATCCCCCTGCTCTTTGACATGGTGTGCCTATGCTAATCAGAGGGTGACCAAATTACTGCTCAGTTATTTGTCATGCATCCCAGTTACACAGCCATTAATTTGAGCTTTGAAAGGATTATTTTTGTCCATTAACCTCCTATATCTCCATGACTGAGGCATCAAATACTGAAGTAACAACCACCATTGATATATAAACGGTTTCTTAATGAAAGCTTATAAGACTTTTATTATGTAGTTGGGTTTATAAGTGGAAACTGTGTTGTCTTTGAAGCTCAGCTGCTAGACCAGTTTGAAACCCATGCAGAACAGAGTATATGGCTCTAGTTCAAATAAATAAATAAATAAATAAATAAATGTATCTTGAACATATGCTTCAAGTCTAGTTATGCATATGTTTAAAGTGGAACATGGGTTGCAATAGTCTGCTGAATCATGGGTACGAAACATTCCCTTCATTTTTAAATTTATTGATTCAGCCAAGTGAAATATGTGCTGTATTCTTGTCACTGGAAAGAGCGGTTTAAAAAGTCTACTGTCTTCTACCTTTTAAAATGAAGAAATTACTTTCTTAACAAATAACTTTTCTATTACGTTAGGGTATTAAGGGAATTAAGTTCATTACATTGATGGTAATTTTTGTTTAAATAAAAATCTTTATTATCTCTCAAAGTAAAATGCAAATTCAGAGAAGAGCTCATAAAAATTTTGAAAATTACTTAATTTTCATTGCAAATGTCTTTGTAAACAAGCTTAGCATCTTTTTCTCAAGCTTGGTTTTGGATATTAGTTTTTAAATGTGGTTTTAAATATTCTGCAACACTAATAGATTACTTAGTCTTACACTGTAAAGAATGAAAGCCTATTTAGTGTTTGAAAGAGGGTGAGATCTTCAGCTCATTCTGATTTATATGTGTTTGCTGGAGTCACTTCGTCCAGCTGAAAATGAAGACCTGAATGTGCATATCAAATGCATTAAGTAACTGCTTCATTTTAATGAAATGCAGAATATAATACACTGAGAAGTGAAGAGTTGCTTGATGTACTTTCAACAACTGGAGGGAGTAGAGTAATTAAACAAATAATCTTCATATTTATACAGCACGAGCAGCAACACAAAGGATAACTGTACAAGTGTTCACCAGACTTCCCCGGTTGCCAAAGGAATTCAGAAAGGAAAGAATGAGGATCTTCTAGCAGAAGGTCCTCTAAAATCTCATTTTCTTTCCATTCTGTTGATCCTCTGGTGTCAAACATTGAGACTGAGTTCCTGAACATCTTATTCCTGTACTTTCAATACCAGCTGTGATCTGTCTTCTCTTTCTTCATAGCTATTGTTAGCATAATTCATATCCTTGCAACATCTTGCCTAATTATAGCTGAAAATGGCCAATAAATTCAGTGAATAGTAGGGACTGGCAGACATAACACAGGTTTGCAAAAACTTCCTTCCCTTAGGAAACAGTTTAAAAATGATGAAGACTATTTTCATGTCTTGCATTTTTTAAGTTATTAGTGGTGTGGGCAGGTCAAAATGGAACTGAGAGCAGATTTTGGTGCAGCAATTAAGAGAGAAGAGGTGGATAATTAGGCTAATATTATAATGCTGTATTTCTAAAAGAAAATAGACATGTGGAAGTCCAGGGGCTTGCTGTATCGTGCATATGTGTATAAGAATAGCTCACCTGAGCAAGAACTGTCTTCTAAAGGTCAAACAAGGGGATGCCTGAGAAATAAGACAGATTTTGTAAATCTTTGCTAACTCCTTTCAGCCATGTGAGCTTTGGAAAAAAAACAACAACAATAACAACAAAAAAACCCAGCTTTGCTGTTTTTGAAACTGGACATTTCAGAACACCACAAAGCCCCTCGGTGCTGGTCAGCCTCTGAGCAACCATTCTGCTCGACCTCCCCAGGAGCACGAAGACCTGCAGAAGGTACTGCTTAATTGGATGAAACCAAAAGGGGAGAATCAGAACCTGGCAGCCTCTTCCGCTGTTCCTTCTTCCTCCTCAGCTACTCAACATCTCTGCAAAGTTTTCTCTCAGTGCAATAGCCAGGTCAACATAAATGTACCGACTTAATAATGGAGGAAAGATTTAAAGTACTGTGTGATAGTCAGACGGTTACCATCCTTTGAGTGGGTAAACAAATATCCTGGTGTGTGTGTGGACCAATGCTTCTTAGTGGGTAATGGCACAGGGACACCGTTAGCTTAAAGTGGCTATATAGATCAACTATTTGCTTCTCTTTCTGTGAAAGAGTGAAAGATATATTCAGAATATTCCTTTTCGTCTTAGATTTATCATGTTGACTGAGAAAAGTACCCTCTGGAGATACTATTATGTTTCTAATTACTACTATGTTGGAGAGGTATTGAAGGCATCTAAGTGAAAAATGTTTTTTTCCTTTTGACACTCCCTTCCCTTCCCTTCCCTTCCCTTCCCTTCCCTTCCCTTCCCTTCCCTTCCCTTCCCTTCCCTTCCCTTCCCTTCCCTTCCCTTCCCTTCCCTTCCCTTCCCTTCCCTTCCCTTCCCTTCCCTTCCCTTCCCATGCCTCTCTCTCTCTTGCCTGCAAAGGAACATGGAAAATCACCCTTAGCTTTGAGGGACTACCTGATGAATCAGAAACATGTGACAAAAATCAGGCATCAGATGCCGCCCCAAGCAGGTGTACCCCATATCATAATTGGACTAAGCGATGGCTTAGATGGGGGAAACATTTTTTCAAATTAATTTCACTAAGTTCTTATTTTTAACATTTTTAACACCTCCTGACTTGTTAAGGTGGTGTTTTGAATGCTGAATACATGGCTGGAAAATGACACCTATCTACTTGGTGGGCTAATACCATCAAGGGGTTATGAAAAAGAGATGCACTTGTTTGGTACAGTCGAGATGCACCACTTACCATCCTAGCCATGTTTCATCCTGAACTGCTGTGATATTTCCTTGTTTATTCTAAAACCATTAATTTTTCATTTACAGGAAATAATGACCTGACGAAATAGATCAGCAGAGATTTAGGCTGTATGAAGGAACCACACCATGTGCTGTATGAAGGAACCACAAAGTACAACTTTGGTGTTTGTGTGTTCTATAATAAATTACTATAATAGTACCTTCTGGCTTTAAATTCAATATGTATGTCACTGCTTCAGCAACGGAAAACCGAGTCCCTCTCCCAGTATCTTTCCATTAAAATTTCTATATTACTGTTTTGCATTTCTTAGGGAGAAACATTTATGTTTCGCCACTTAGTCCATTTCTCAGTTATGGATACTTCTTCCATGCTATAAAATAAAATATCAAGAAAGAATAGAGATTTTATTTCATGTTACAGCCAGAAATAAAGCTTTCTAGACATCTGAGACTCTTTTTGTTACCTGCATGTAAACAACTGTAATGATCTTGAAGGGCTGATAGCTTAATCTCTAAGGAATAGTAAAGGTGAAAGGAAAATGTCATACTCTGACAGTAATTGCATAAGTATGATTAAGCTAAACTACCAAATGGATGCCTACAAACTTTGATTGTGGTACAGCTAAGGAAAAAAATATATATATTTCCTGCTTCAGAGGAGCACACAGGAAAAAATATATTCTAATTTTTGATATATCAAATGACAGGAATGATACCTCAGTATTTAATTAATACGTTTGGGAATTTAAAATCATAGCTCAAGGAGAGTATTTTCATTGTGCATTATCCAGAGTCATCAAGGCTATAATTTAATTTGCGATAATGGAGAGAAATGAAAAAAATGTGGATAAATATGATGTTATGTGCAGGCATGTGTGTGTGTGTGTGTGTACATAAATACATCAGGATGTAATGCTAAAATAGAGCAGTCTGTAGCAGGAAACCATGATTATTTTGGAAGCTGTGCAAAGGCAGCAGAGACACGACCTGTTTTTCCCTTTCTTCTATATTCTGGAGGGAGATAGGAATACTTAGTTCAGTTTAGCAGTGTTTTCATCCATCTTTGATTCAGTAATGCTATCACATACTTATCCTCTTGGGTCCAGATACACTACTAGTATAATTTGACCCAGCACCATTGATTTTACTGGAATCATATCAATTGACTGCATTTGAGAACTGAGCCTGCACAGACTTCTTCTTACTGCAGCAGATTTTAGTCTGCTGCTGCCTTGGCTTTTATTATTATAATTATTATAATTATTATTATTGTTGTTGTTGTTGTTGTTGTTGTTGTTATTAAATATGTTCTTTCGCAGCTTATTAAACTCTGTTGTTTGCACATAGTCAATGCAATAAAGGTTAACGTGTCAACTTTTGTTTCCTGATATAAGTGTTCAGGCTTGACGGAGGCCATCAGGGAATGACTTTACAGAGCTACAAACAGCTCATTGAAATCCCTGAAAAAACTAATGACTTCAGAAGAATTCAACTAATACCATATCAGCTAAAGCTCCAATGACTGACAAAAGCCAGAACACATTCTCTACAACTAAAAGATCATAACAGCTCATAGTTTACCTTGGTCTGATCAGCTAGGTATGTGTTGTAATGGTCAGAATCAAGTATCTCATAGAAAAGTGCAAGTAAATCTGAAGCTGACAGATGAAAAATCATTTCAATGGTCCAAGGAAATCTTGACAATTTTCCTGGAACACTCTTATCCATTAAATTGTTCTCATCTTTCTCAGCTCTCACTTATCCCACAAAAACGCTGCAAAGCAGATAGAGAGTTGGGAAAGTGGACAATCGTTTGTTAATGTGGGTGTAATCTATCCCAAAGTCTCCTTTTAATTTGTTTTCACAAGAAATTAACCAGTGTTTTCCAGAGAGAAAGCTGTAAAAACTGTGAAAATAAATCCAAGACATATTTATCACAGTGACTCAAGAAGAAAATGTTAAAGCTCCTATTTGAAGGAGAGGGAAAGGAAGGAAGAAGCTAGTCATGATCTGGGATGGAAAGGTCTTTCCCCTTTCCCCTCCCCTCCCCTCCCCTCCCCTCCCCTCCCCTCCCCTCCCCTCCCCTCCCCTCCCCTCCCCTCCCCTTCCCTCCCCTTCCCTCCCCTTCCCTCCCCTTCCCTTCCCTCCCCTTCCCTCCCCTTCCCTTCCCTTCCCTTCCCTTCCCTTCCCTTCCCTTCCCTTCCCTTCCCTTCCCTTCCCAACCGCTCAGAGCAGACTCCATCACTGCACCATCATTGTAAGAGCTGCAGACAAAAATGTCTTTTTGTCTATTCTGTATAACATGTGGATGCTCTCAGTCTCCTTCTGGTCAGTTTGGAGGTGATACCAGTTGTTCTACTATCTCGCTGGAGGGGGATAATTTTGCAGGTCGAGGTATACTCTTGCTTATGTTATTACACCAAACACTCCTCAGCTCAGCTCAGAATTTAGGGGTTTGATTACTATGGTGGCCTTCTGCAACCTTTGACCGTGCTGCTCAATTTCTACCCAAATTAATGGATGAGCAGGATTACAGGAGTGTGTATTGTTGCTGTGTTTTCTAGATGGCTCCTGTAAGCACAGAGCCCTGCAAAGTAGTGTTTGTTCTGTGGCTGCTGCGGTATCACTGCCTATTACCTTTGCAATGATCTCGTGTCAGATTTTTTTTTTCCACTGGTAGCTGAGCAGCTGGGCCTGCTGTGTAGCAGCTGCAGGAGCAATACCTCCCTGCTGCAAAGCCAATGCGTTCATTGCAAGCACCACAGCTACGAGCTGAGGCAACATGAGGCAGAATCCGAGGGGGCATCAGATCCTTACATACGAGGTATTGAATTTACAGGCTCTGCTGTCCTCCCCCTGTGTGGGATTTCCTGCACCTCTCAGCAGATGTCTGCAATGCAGACTTGGATGTTTCTTCCCCCATGGCTTCCCTGACAGCCAATGGACAAAAATAGACACTTGAGCATGGCTCATCTCACCTACATTAGATGTCTAGTTGAGGATGAGAGAAATAGAAGTTTAGAGTCCATTGAGTGAATTGATTATACCTCCTGAAGGAGGCCCAGGGGACTAGCTCAGGCAGAAATGGCTACTTCGCAGGTGCTTATGAATAGTGAGGTGAATCCTTTCCTTTAAACTGTGAGAGATCTTTTCTCTCTTTTCCTTTCACACAGGTGCTAAGAATCAGCTTTTTAGCCTAGAGCCTTCTCTTTGCTTCCTCTTTATTTTTTTTTTATGTTTTTAATTATTATTACTATTAAGAGGATCTCTGTTGCACCAGGAATTTCTCTCTTCCTCTTTTTATACTTTCACCCAGAATTTCCATTTTTCTCCTGTCCTCATAATTATCTCCAGAGCAACTAATGGGGATTCTCAAACAAAGGATTGTTATTTCAGTTGAAAAATAAGCAGCGGGAGCAAATACATGTTAGTAGGAGAGATGCTGTCTGGTCTGCTTTTCTGAGATTTTGAGCATTCCCAGTCCTGTTTTATTCAAAAAAAATGACTCCAATGTCAGCTTGAAAGCATAACTCGTTTCTTAACCTATTCTTGCTACTAAAATACTGGAATTCAGTAGACATTGAAGAAAAGCTTTTGAATCCCAATACATTAATCTGAAATTTAGATCTGAACTTACACGTAATTGCTCAGAAAAGAAAAAAAAAAAAAAAGACAATCCACCGCTGAAATATATATATATATTTTTAAAGTCAATTATCTGATATGTTCAGGACAATGTAAGTTTTGAAAGTGGTATTTAGCATTCATTAGACAGAAAAGTGAAAAATATCATTCTAACCTTTCACAGGAATGACAATGGTAGTAAAAATAATACTTGCCATGTATGAAACAAACAGAATGTTCCCAATTGTCATATTTATTGTAAGTCTTAGAAATGCAGGAGGAATTAATTTCACCTAACTTTAGCTACATAAAAGCATTAAAACTTCCTGTCTGTTCCCTCAGTGAAAAGAGACTGGCTTCTCCAGTGTGTGATTTTGCCTAGACACCTTGTATCTAATATAAAATTACTCTGTAAGATGAAAGTCTGAAGTTAAATGAACCCCCCAGAATTTAATATTTTTCTTAACACCCCAGTTCATGTGTCAATACGGATGTAGGAAAAAAAAAAAAAAGGCTATCATTAAAGAGGAAAATAAAATAGTATTCACCTTTCCTGACTAGCACTGAAAATGTGTAATGATGTATCTGTAGAAATCAAGAAGCAAAATAAAATGAAATATTGCATTTATTATTTTATAAGTATTATTATTTGTTTCAGTGGTGCCTTTTTTGTGGGGGGGTGGAGGAGGAGAGAGCTCTTAAAAAAGGTGTTGACAGACATCTGAGTGCAACTGGTAAGCAAGCATTCCTTCAATGGAAAACTGTGATTCTCCATCCAGATCACGTTTTCTAGTGAAACCCCGTGACACCTAAGGAAGTATTGACCCATTGACTGGCAGTTCTCTGGATCAAGCCACACTGGAGACATTGTTTCGCTTCCAGACCTCACAAGTCCATCTTTGAGACCTAAGTGACTCAAAAGGACCACTGGAAGACTGTTATGGATTTTTGTACCATCCTCCTTGGCCATCTGAGTTAGGAAGTAAGCACTGAATGTATTCAGACTCCAAGTGCCTAGCTGAAGTTCCACTATTACAGTAGTTCTGAGTGACCAGCTCTACATGGCACAGGGAACTGATGGTGCAGCTGGATGAAGACCTCTCACATCTGTGGTGGCTGATGGACCTTACCCCTTGATGTTACTGGAGAAATGTCACTTGACCCAGAAACTCTTTCAACTGCAATTTGTCATACTTCTCACGGGGGGGATAGTTGGGTCAATTTCCTATTCAGCAGGCTGGAGAAAGAAGATATGTATCAGCTAAAGGTTGTCCTGGTCACGTTAAAAAAAAAAAAAAAAAAAAAAAAAAGCAATTACTTATTCTGTCGTAGTTGTGGTCATGGCATTGGCAATTTAATTAAACTGTTACTGAGGTGCAACTTCCCTGGAGGTTTGCCCAAGATGAAATTGCACATACAGTGATCTTGTATCATCTGTGCTGTTGTAAAAGCGTATGATGGTCTCACAAGCTGTAAATCCTCTGGTGAAACTACTGCTTTTGGGCACAGTCAGAGGATCATGAGTGACTGAGTTCAAAGAAGTTACTGTATTTTTTGCCACAATGTCACAGTTGACTGTGTCCTTACCATCACTTTGTCAGCTTGCAGGTAAAATGACTCATGTCAGGACTTAAGCAGCCCTATTTTACTTTAAGCTGCCAGAAACTAGGGGGGTGTACATTGCCAATAATCACATCTCAGCTGTAAAGATAACGGTGTCTACCTGACAGCCTAGGTTTTGTGGGGGTCCGTGACCAGACACCACATCTCACACACTCCTGAGAGAATGGAATGTGCCTGCTTCGCAGCTATCATACTTTCCATCCACGTTATTACCAAGACGTTTTCATGAGCTTGACAAAAACAGCAAAGGAGCTCTGGGAATCCCACACCCATCCTGAGCTGCTGCTTAAGGTCTGGCAAAATGAAGTTAAAACACGAAACACTCATTTTAGAGAAACTGGATGGGATGAAAATCTTGTGCAAATTCTCAGTGCTTTTTCATTATAAGGAAATGGTGAATGGAATGAAATTCTGTATCTTTTACGACTATCCATCCAGAAAAATATCCTTAATCCCAAAATGTCTTTTTTTTTTTCTACCACCATTCGTAGGTTTGCTAGGCAACAGCAATGTTTCTGAGATTCTAAAACTCACCAAAACAGAAATTAAGTCAACTCTCTTGCAATCTTAAAAAAAAAAAAAAAAAAAAAAAATGAAGATTCAAATCCAGATACAAAGTGAGGTAAGAATTTACACTTTTCATCTAAAGATGAAATTAAACATTTCTCTGATTCACCTATAAGAAGGATTGCCACTATTTCTCCTTTCCATGCTTCCCTGCCCCTATTAATATATTCAGTGCTCCAGGATCTCAAGGAAAAAGAATAATACTAAGTAGAACTGAAATGCAAAGCATGCAATGGCTGTGGAGTAAAGAGGTCACCTGAAGAATTAATCTCATCTTTGATCTCTGTCCACCTACTGGTAAGATCCATGTAAAATTACAACACAGAAGCCAGTCTGCAGTGGAGATCCTTGCCTCTATTATAGTTGCCAACAAGAGTACTTGAGAGAATATTTTTCAAAGTGGTTAAACATCTAAGTCATATATAAATTTCTTCTTCTTCTTCTTCTTATTGTTGTTATTATTTCTGTAGGAGCTAGGTGCATTGCCTGATTTCACCATATCTTTGGATGTGAATACCCACAGGAATACAGTTATCAGTTCCCTGTATTGTTAAAAGAGACAATCTTTGAAGGAAAACTCAGCCATTCTTGGCATTTCTCTCCCTGTTTCCAGTCTTTTATCTCCATCCCACATGTTCTTTATTCTTTATGAACCTAATCCTAGTAGTCACAGTTAGTAACTACCCACTGTCCATTTCTGATGATACAACTCAAGAACAGAATATAATCAAAAGTTGCAAGTGGTGTTTCTAAATGCATGTATATTGACTTATTTATGTGTAACACATAATGTGTTGAAAAATACAGCTCTCTGTCCTTTTTGCTGGGTAGCGGATCTTGCATTCTGCACAAGATATACTTCTTTCTCCTTTGCAATCAGAGATATGCTAAAAGAAGGATGACAACAAATCACCCATACCAAACTGCTGAAGAGACCATTAGACTAAAATGTTCTTCCGAGAAATGACAAAGTGGTCAGATTGTTTCTTCTGGGTTTGCCATGTGTTTTGCCCTACTGAAAGAGATTTCTGTAAGATGTAAAAAGGTACAGCATGGAGGTTTTTGCAAGTCAGGAATAAACAGTATGCTGCGTTGTGAGTACGAGTGGAGATGAAAACCTAACCTGCAGCAACAGAACAGGCTGAGGGAAGATCTGATTTTCAATCTTTTCACTTTACGTAGTCTTACCAGCTTATCTGAGGCAGCACAGCTCGAGTTTGTGTTTTATTAAAACTGAGTAGATAGCATAGAAACAATTTAGGTGTGCTTCCTGCAAGAAAAAAATGCAAAGATTCACTTCAAGCACTGGATGTCTTTGTTTTGCCTATGTGTAGCACCAACCATAAATTTGTCCTTAGTCATGACAGAGGATTGAAGTCATTGTTGGTGTGTGTTACCTAATACTGAATAATCACTACAAGGTTAGACAGTTAGTCCAAAAGCAGCTTGCACTCAGTTCATTAAAATGCCTAAATACAATCATTTTATTTCTTTTTTTTTAATGTTTCTTTTCTTGATGGGTTAAAAAGATTCATTGATGGACTGAACAACACATTTCTCACACTTGCTGTAGTCGGCCTCCCAGGGAAGAAATAAGCAACAGTATAGCCTCTCTCCTTCTTTTTTTTTTTTTTTTTAAAAAAAAAAAAACTCTGTTGGTGACAGTTGCACAAATTTTCTTTCATGATTTGCTTTGTTCAAGCAAAAATATAAGCAGATTTTTTTTTTATCATTAACGAAAAAAATTTTTTTTTAGCTTATTGAAAACACTGTTCTACAGCAGAGGTGGAATGAAGGTTACAACTGAATATGGTTTTCTGCGTTGTCTTTTCCCTCTGTCTCTACCTGCCTTATGTTCACTGTCAATATAGCAAGAGCTTGGCAGTAAAGGAAAATTAAGAAAGTGGTGTGTGACTGAAGGGAGAGAGAGAGGAATATAGTGTGAAACAACCAGAGAAATCAGACGTGACACTCAGGAGAACGGTAACTGGCATTTCTAGTATCATTAGTGTTACATGATGGCAGCCAGAAAGACCTTTGCCCATCCACAAACAGAGCTCCCCTGTTAGGCACTGGAGAAAGATGCTACCTCTAAATCTTGCCTAACTGATGGTTTGAGGTTGGGAAGGAAAGCAGAGAGATACTCCAACAAGCTAATTGGAAGAAAAGAACCCAGGTACCCAAGTGCCTGTACTGATCATCCCTGCTAGTCACATGGTTACAATATACTTTGTCTTCAAGATCCCTTTTTTGCCCTGGAAAAACAAAGGATGAACTTTGGTATTTCTATAGGCCATGCGGAACTCAACTAAGCTCACTGCCCCTTGGCAACAAGCCCTGTAAACCTCTGAAGAGTTTTATGGCTTTAAGAGCTTATATCCTGGCTTTAAGAGCTTACACCCTGGCTTTAAGAGCTTACATTTGGAATGGATATAACAGATATGGGATATGTTGGATCCAGAATCTAGAAGAAACTCCAGGACTACTGATTGCACACCCACACACTACGTCTTTGTAAGCAAGCGGACTGCAGGCTTGGAATGTCCCTGAGTACCCGTGGTGGTTTTACCCTGTTGGGCAGCTGAACTCCACCACAGTCACTCTCTCACTCCCCCTCCTCAAAGGGAAAAGGGGAGAAAATAAAATGGAAAGGGCTCAAGGATTCTGATAAGGACAGGGAGATCACTCAACAATTATAATCCCAGGCAAAAGAGACTCAGTGTAGGGATATTCATATAATTTACTGCCTATCACTAGCAGACCAGAATAGTGAGAAACTAAAGGCAAACTAAAAATACCTTCCCCCCATCCACCCTCTTCTCCCTCCTCTCCCCAGCAGCACAGGGGAACAGGGACTGGGGGCTGCGGTCAGTCCCGCGTGAGTCCCGCGCTCCCCTCCCACGGGATGCCGTCTTTCCCGAACTGAGCCTGCGGGGGCTGCCCACAGGCAGCAGCTCTTCAAGACCTGCTCCCACACGGCTCCGTACCACGGGGTCCGTCCCCCAGGAGCAAACTGCTCCAGCACGGGTCCCCCACGGGCGGCAGCTCCCCCCAGACCCCCTGCTCCTGCGGGGGCTCCTCTCCACGGGCTGCAGCTCCGGCCCGGGGCCTGCTCCTGCGGGGGCTCTCCATGGGCCGCAGCCTCCTCCAGGCCACATCCACCTGCTCCACCGGGGGCTGCTCCACGGGCTGCAGCGTGGAGATCTGCTCCGTGTGGGACCCGTGGGCTGCAGGGGGACAGCCTGCTCCACCAGGGGCATCTCCACAGGCCGCAGGGGAATTGTGCTGCGTGCCTGGAGCACCTCCTGCCCTCACCTTGGGGGCTGCAGGGCTGCTTCTCACTCCTCACTCACCCAGCAGCTGTTGTGCAGCAGTGTTTTTTTTGGTTTTTGTTGTTGTTTTTTTTTTTTGTTTGTTTGTTTGTTTTCTTTTCCCTTCCTTAAATCTGCTCTCCCAGAGGCACAACCAGCATTGTTCACTGGTGTGGCTCTGACCAGAGGTGGGTCCCTTTTGGAGCTGGCTGCAGCTGGCTCTGGTCTGACATGGCACAGCTGCTGGGCTCTGCTTATAGAGATTACCCTTGCAGACCCCTTCTACCAAGGTCTTGCCACATAAACCCAATATAATACCATTCCTCAGAGACTGGGCAATTACCACCTCCGTCTCTGGCATGGTTTTGGTCTGCGCCAAATAGCCATCCCCCAGACAGCACCTGGTCATGGTTCAGCAGACAGAATGAGCCATGGTACGCTACCATATGGGTTAGGCCACACTGGGAAGTGTAAAAGAGCAAATTTAACTGAAGGGAAGTAAGCTGGGCTGTGTCAGTTGCCCTCAGAGCCAGAGAATGGTCTCAACATGCATTTTTGAAATATCTTCCTGATGTTTTGACCTCCATTATCCTTTTCTCTACCTAGGAACCTTAAACACTGTCATCAGGAGTTGTGAACCCATTCTCCAAACTGGCTTGTAAACCATTTTGCAATATAAAGCACAATGTCTTACTTAAAGCACTACAAAGTACCTCCTCTTTTAGAATCAGATAATTTAATTTTGAAAGGGTCTCTAGAGGTCTTCTGATTAAATTTCCTGCTCAAAACAGGGCCAGATTCAAAGTAAGATCAGGTTGCCAAGAACCTAATCCAGCCAAGTTTTGAAAATCTCCTAGGATGGAGATTTCACAGACATTATTGGCTCCTGTTCCAGTATTCAGCATCTTTTACAGATATTTTCTTACTTAATCCACAACTCTCCTTGTGACAGTTGTCTCTCACCCTTTTGCTCTGCAACTCTGAGAAGGGTCTGATTTGGTCTTTTCTACGTGGTCAGATAACGTCTTTGAAGAAAGCAGTTGGATCGCTGTTCACCTTATCCTTAGGGTGAACAAACCCTGCTCCCCCAGCCTCTTCTTGCATGTTATGTGCTCCAGCCCTCTGACCATCTTAATGGACTTCCACTGGAGATTCCCCAGTTTATCACTGTCTGTCTTGTAACAGAAGGCTGAAAACTGGACATAATACTCCGAAATCATCCTCATGAGTCATGAATAGAGGGGGGAAAAAAAAAAAAAAACTTCCTTCAACCTCCTGGCTATGATATTGCTAACTCAGTTCAGGTTGTAGTTGACTTTTGTAACTTCAAAGGTTCACTACTGGCTCATGTTGAACTAGTTGTCCACCATTACCCCAAGTCCTTTCCTGCATAACTGTTTTCTATCCAGTTGGCTCCGAGCATATAAAGTTGCATGAAGTTACTCCATCCCATCAGCTGGGCTTCCCATTTGTCTTCTTTGAACTTCATGAAGTTCTTATGAACCCACTTCTCCAAACTGGCAAGATATTTCTAAACAGCACACCTGTTCTCCAGCAATTTGACTGTTCCCCACAATTTTCTGTCATCCTCTAACATGCTTAGCGTGCATTCTTACTCATTGACCAAGATATTGACAATCATATTAAACACGACTTAATGCTGAGAACCTCAGTCATAGCTGATGTCAGTTAAAGTTCAAACTGACCTTTGAGAGGAGCCAGCTGTCTACCTACCTTGAAATCTAGCCTCTACCTCTCAAACTTGTTTGAAGGAACACTATAGAAGACCATATCTAAAACATAAGTCATGATAAACATAATCTGCAGCTCTCCACCTACCAACAGAGCCAGTCATGTTCTCAGAATACAATTAGGTTGACCAATTACAATTTGCTCTTAGAAATTCATGTTACCTGTTTCTGGTCATTCTCTTCACATCTGAATGCGTTTAAAATGCTTTTTATGGGGACTTGATGCACTCAGCAGGGCTAAAGTACAGCTAATTGGTATGTAATTCTCTGGACCTTTCTCCTTACCCTCTTTTAAGGATTATCATAGCTTTTTTTACTTTTTTTTTAATTGCTAATATTTATTTTTTTAATTTAAAAAAATGTATATAGTTATATATGACCCATTGGGGTTCTCTCATGATCACTAAAATCCTTGAAAGAAGCAAGAGAGTGACAGCATTTTGTTAGCCAGCTCCCTGGATTCATCCCAACTGGACCCAGGACTTGTAGTTGTCCAATTTACAAGGTTCAGGAGTTTAGAAGATTCCTAGATTCCCAACTTAGTGCTTGACTTTCTTTCTGTCCGTGAATATATTTATTTATTTTTGTTCTCTGAATCCTTCATACTAATTATTATGAAAAGCCACAGCTGAGGCAAATAGTATCTACAACATTTCAATTAATGCTCTATTGAAAACACTTAGGGCTTCATGTATTCACTCCACCCCTTCCACCCATTCTCCTTTTCCCTCCCACTCTTAAAACAAGCCAGACAGAAGAGGAACTGTGTGCAGTAAACCATACAATTCTTTCAGGTCACCACAGTGAGGCACGTTAAATGGATTGACATTGTGCATAGCAGGACAGAAACTAAATTTACTTGTCTGCCTTGATTGAGCATCTGAACCTGTGCTTGACAGAAAGTGGCTTACAGTGAAAGTGGCTTTGTCTGTCAGTGTGGAAGGTCATCAAGCCCACCTTTTCTCATTCAAATACTTACCTGAAACCAGCATGGATTGTAGATGCAATCACCTGCAAATGCTTTAATCTACAGCTGCCAGTGTTGATTAAAGCATTTGCAGGTGTGTTCTCCCTGTCTGACAGCCCTCAAAGACTGTTGGGCACCCAACAAAAGCCTTTAAGTGCAGTGTGGGCTCCCCCCTTGCTGCCTTGGGAGACAGTAACGATTCTTGCCTGAGATGGAGGAAGACAGAGATGTGGGAGCACAACACATTTATTTACAACAGACAGTGAAGAATTCAGAAATATGCTGGCTTTCTTCAGTTTGGCTTTCTTTGTGCCAATGCTACAGAATGAAATGACCAAAGCTAAAGAAAAATCTTGCCTGTTATCTTTAGCTGATGTTATATACAGATGTAAGGAGAGGATGAGTAGAATCTAGCTCTCTAAAAGTGGACACCGACATTATAGACATTCAGCTCTGAGGTGCACACCATAGGCTGCTCTACTTATAGTCAATGGAGATGTAGTGCAGAATTCTGATTTCCGACAAACAGAATTGTTTACTGGTGTACTGCTGGCTTCATGGCTATGGTCCAAGGGCACAAACTTCCCCTACATCCTGCCATGACAGCCATGCTTGTGTCATGTCTGGTACCCTCAACATATGACAATGGGAACCTCTGTGTAGGTAAATAGGCATCTCCCCTGAAGTTTGGGGTGGTAAATCTTACCCACATGGGCTAATTCATTCCCATTTCTGACTGTGTCTTTAATTCAGCCCCAGATGGTTAGAATAAGATTCCTATTTTATCAGAAGGAAAACAAAAATTGCTCCTTAATTAAGATGCTATTTTATTCCTTTTTCAAAAGACTCCCTTAATGGCATGGGAAACAAACTGAAATTTTAACAACAAATGGGATGAATGTGTTGAAAAATATGGTAATTTTATCTTTCCAGTGAAAAGACTTTATAACCCAAATAATGGAATGCATTTTAAAATAGATTTTTGGGGTGAAAAAAATAAGAAGAGCTATAATTTTAACCAGCTTCCTTTTCCTTCCTGGAAACATTTCTTTCCAAAAAATGGGGGAAACAGGAGAATTATTTTTTTATTTGCCTTTCTGGGCCATCATTGTTTTCATATTGTTAAATAACTCCTATCACACTGAATGATGTCCATCTCATGCAAATGAGATCTTTAGTGTGTTTCATGAAATAACTCTACAAACCACATCTTAGGATACAGAAACTAAAGTTGTTTGTTTTTGTAAAGAAACTTAGTGATTTGCTAAACACCTTAGGATATCACAAGAATATTAAATTAAAATAATAATAATAATTAAAACACTTTCTCCAGAAATTGTTCTCTAGAGGGAATGGGACCTATACATTATTTCACTTAAAAACTCATATTTTAGGGGGTTACCTGGATTCGTTTTATTCCTATAGGTCTTGTTATGTGACTTCTGTCTATGCCAGAAGATGCAGATATACGAAGAAGATGCACATGAATGAACCTCAACCATTTGCTGGGACAAATCTATCCCACTATACACCATGGCTTCCTTTGTGTGGAAGTCCAAGTGTGCAGATAAGAATAAAAAAGGAAGATCTTAAGTCACTGCAGGAAGTCAGGATGGTCAGGAGGACTTACTAATCTAGGATGATGACCTTCCTAGCAATTTAGATAAAGTTATCCCCCAAAAAACAGCAAGATAAATAAAAATACAAGGGTAAAAATCAGTCTTTACTTGAGAATCCTCTAGATTTTACCCAAAAAAATGACCGGGCTGACTTTTTTTCTTTTTTCTTTTTTTTTTCTCTGCATTTATTTCATGAATCATCGTGACATTATTAGTATTTATTATTGCTGTTATTTTTATTAGTAGTAGTAGTAAGGTGCACTATTAATAGTGGTGAAAAGACCCTGAAAAGCATGGCTAGGCACTCTTTGAAGACAGCTGTATAAGAAGTTACCTCTTTCCCCATCTCAGCTGGGAGCTGCAGCTCTCAACAAGGCTGTAGTTTCACAGTCAGGTTACATTGCTTTAACTGCAGGCTACTGATGAAAAATTTAGCCTTTGATATCAGCTGGTTGTTAGGTAGTATGTCCTATCACATTTGGTTATGCAAGTTTGTGTTGAGTCGTGTCTAAATAGACTGAATGTCAATTTGGAAAATCTATTACTCTCTTATAAGTGGGAAAGGAATCTAAGGTGGGTAGCTTGAGGCTGGACAGTTAACCATAAGACACCAGGGACAGGATAGGAGAGTGTTGCCTAAATGCTGTCATTTTGGACATCTACCATGCCTGTGTGGGGAAGTCACTCTTGCCACAGGACCCATAGGAAACATAGGAAACCTGTATCTTCATATTCTGGTAGATGACAGCCACCAAGAGACCATAAATGTTATTTTTTTAGAGAAACTAATTCTCCCCTCGATGTATTTTTGTTGTCCTAAGGAGTATTCTGACATCCTCCAACTGCTTATCTAGAAGGCATCAGTTTCCTGTATGTGCTATGTAGTATCTGCAGTCTCATGTGGATGTCCCATGTAACCTAAGATGGCTGAAAAACAACAACAACAACAACAACAACAGCAACAAGCATTAAAAGCTGCATTAGCAATAAAGCTCTGAAAAGGACATGAATCAAACTTTTAGCAAAGATTGTTCTCATTGATTGTTTAACTGTGAGCCCAATTGGAAGGGATTAAAAAAAAAGTCTAACTGGAAAATGAAAATCAAAGAGGAAGTGATTAAGTTCTCTGTGTATTATCCAGATCTTTTGAAAAACTTATTGTCCTCCAGAACATGACTTCAGTTTGAAAAGAAGAGAGAAATCAGAGAAAATTCTGCATGGAAAAGCAATAAAAATAACAACCTGCCAGAAGGCAGAGATGGCACACAAGGGAATCATGATGATGACAATAAAAAAACTTTCTGTGCATGTGTAAAATACGATAATATAAATATTATTTACAGAGCACAGAGGTGTCTAGAGTACAAACCATAACTAAGTACTGTGATGTTAAATTATAGGCATTTCATTGAACAAAGGAGATACAAAACCCACAAAAGAAGCCATTTCCTGCCCCAAAAATATTGTGGCTCATTTGTTTCTGTATTTATCTGTGTTTTTTGTTTTTCTTTTTGTTTTTGTTTTTTTCTCCTCCCTCCCTCCCTCCCTTCCTCCCTCCCTCCCTCCCTCCCTTCCTTCCTTCCTTCCTTCCTTCCTTCCTTCCTTCCTTCCTTCCTTCCTTCCTTCTCTCATAGAATTTTGCTTTCATGGAATTTTTGCTTTGGTGTAGAAAGACAGTTATAAATGTATGCAAAAGTCTCTGCCTGCCAAGACATGGGATCTGTTGCTGCTGAAAGATCAGCCATCGGGTCAGTCAGGTCTCATTGATTTCACTGTAATATTTACGTAGTGACTACTACAAGTAGAAAGATGTAAGACTGTCTAAGCAAAAGCATGAGCTTGCCCTGGCATCAGTAATGTTGATGAGACATTAAACTCAAGGTGTTGCCAGGAAAATCCAGTTACCCATAAGGTACACAACAGCAACATTTGGTATAGAGCAAGTTCTCCCCTTGTGCATGTGTCTGCTAACATGCTTAAAAGACAGAAGATTACTTAAAACAAGGCTATCTTCTGTATGACAACCTCTTTTGATATCCTATTTATCAGCCTTGTGTTCCAAATAGAGATTTTATGCCTAACATGGGCCAAATAAAACCACTCACTTATGGATGATGTTTATACATTTATACATATTTTTGTTTAAAACCTCACATTTTTGTGAAGATAAGCTTATATATTAGAAACTATTTTGGAGTATGTTTTTGTTTTGTACAGAAATGGAGTTGGCAGCTACAATCAGTCTTATTTTTTATGAAAGAAAAACATGACAGATGAAAATTGTTCCATAAGTGTATGACCAGAAAGTATTTTTTTTTTCTGGACCATGGGGAAATAGATCAAGAAAGGGAGAAGAGGAATTGGGGAAAGAATGTGAGCTGGAGCTCTTATTGCATGATGGTAATTACAAATCAAAACTCTAGAACTGAAAAGTCATGAGATCTGTTTGTTCATTCCGCAAAGGGGGTTCACAAGTCTGTTTTTTGGAGAAAAAGGAAGATCCTAATTTTTGGATCCTAATCTCCAAAATACACATTGGAAGACCATCCTGAAGTGAAGAACATTGACAAAGCTTTACAAGGATGTTCCTCTCTGGTTTTTTGTTTGGGCTCTCCCTTCTGCTTGGAAAGAAGTTCCCATAAACACCCACGTGGTCTAATCATCTTCCTATGTTATTTTCTTAAATACATTAAAAAATATTAACATAGCTGGAGAATGTAGTTTATGCTACTGACTAATAATTTTGATCAACAGTTTCTTCAGAAATTTAATTACAATTTAATTTACATCTAGGGTTTTCTTTGTGTTTCATTTTGCATCATGTGGTCTTCCTTCTTGCAAGGATATTCTAAGTAGAATAATGTTAGTTTGATTTCTCTAGAAGAACATTTTGGTCAATGGAGAGATGCTTTTCTTGAAAAAAAAAATGGAAGGAAGACAGGAAGGCAGGAAGGCAGGCAGAAAGGAAGGAAGGAAGGAAGAGTTCAAATCAGACAAGATAACTTCTTGGTAGTCCATCACAAACCAGTAATGTTTGTTACTGATCTGTAGAGAGGTCAGTTTTTGAGCAACCTAAAACAGCAACGTCTAGACAATACAGAGGACCAGGCAGGGATAGCCAACATAAACATTGCTTATTCTTATAAGACTTTAATGAAAATCTCAGCTACACTCATCAATGAAAATATATATATATATTCCTACAGGTAAAAGATGGACGACTTTTTTTTTTTTTTTTTTTTTTTTTTTTTTTTGTACAGTAACATTGAGGTTGTTTGGTGGATGATGAAACAAAACAATTGAATACCCCAAGCAAGGTTAATGCATTTGACAATATTGCAAAACAGTCTTATAAAATGTGAGATCGTTTTCTTAATTAATGATTTATAACACAATTATAATGCTTATAATTATAATGTTTGTGTCACAGATAAAGTCCTTTTGTATAAATAATTCATAAGATCAATGATCAAAATTCAGATGTAGCAGGTAATATGAGATTTAGTAGTATGAGTATGAGTATTAGACTAGGTAGGGACACAAGGCAGAATCTGGCCTACAGGCGTTGGGTGTGTAGCTGAGATGTTGAAGTTGTATGACCCAAACAAAATTATTTAATTACTCTAAAATTATTTGTGAAGTTCTTTATGCAGTTTCTGAGGATACACAGGCAATGTTTAGTGATGTGCACTATCTAAGCTCCTCTCCTCAAGCTCATGGAAGACGTTGAATATGACCTTCTCCAGACCTCGACTTGGCATTCTTCATCTAAGGAAAAATGTTGATCTGAGAAGAACTCATTTACTGTCAGCCTTCTTTTCATATAGTAGCCATATGATCATAATACCCTAGCTAGCAGGGAAGGATTTAGTTCTTTTCTCTCTTGGACGGAGAGGACTTAGATCCACCACTCCTGGAAGGAGTTCATAATTGGAAGACCGTAAGTTATTTTAGGAGGTCTGTGATAGGTTATGTAGGACCAGAAGATGGTAGAGGAATGCAATGGTAAATATCCATCCACACATAATTGCACATTACTGAACAAACACAAATCAACTCAGAGAATGAGAAATAAATGCATTGGTGATAGACCTGAATGACAGAAGTTTGCAGGTGAATGGAGAAAATGTTATCAGCCCAGGAGTTAAATAGTAGCAAGTAGCTACTTAGACTATGGGACATTAAAAGGTAGCAAGGTTACTTAGACCATGGGACTCATTTTGAGAAACCTGGTGTGCTGGGGGCTGATGGGGACCACCTGTCAGAGAAGGGAAAAAACATCTTTTGTCGTTGGCTTGCCAAGCTGGTGAAGAGTGATCATAGATCATAGAATCATAGAATGGCTTGTGTTGGAAGGGACCTTAAAGATCATCTAACACCAACACCTTGCCATGGACAGAGATGCCACCCACTAGATTAGGTTGGCCAAGGCCCCATCCAGCCTGACCTTTCATCTAGAGTTGCTGTGGGAGAGGAACCTCAATCCATCCTGGTCCTCCCAGTTTGATGCCAGTGTTAGTGATAGATGCCCAGAGCCTCAAACAGAAAAAGGAGGCCTGCAGAGGCTGGAAGCAAGTAAGGGTAGCCTGGGAGGAGTACAGAAAAATTGTCCGAGTGGCCAGGGATCAGTTTAGGAAAGCTAAAGCCGTATTAGAATTATATTTGGCCAGGGACATCAAGGACAACAAGAAAGGCCTCTATAGGCACATCAGTGAAAAAAAGGAAGTCTAGGGAAATCATGGGCCCTCTCTGGAAGGAAAGGGGAGACCCAGTCAGCCAGGACATGGAGAAGGCTGAGGTACTCAATGAGGTACTCAAAAAATTTTTTTTGCCTCAGTTTTCATCAGCAAGAGCTCTAGCCACATAGTCTGACAAATGTGGTGGCCTTCTACAGAGGGGTTACAACATTGGTGGATAGGGGAAAAGCAACTGACATCATCTACCTGGACTTGGGCAAAGCATTGGACAGTGTTCCCCATAATATCCTTGTCTCTAAATGGATTTGAGGGATAGACCAGTCAGTGGGTAAGAAATTGGCTAGATGGTTGCGTTCAAAGAGTTGCAATCAACAGCTCAATGTCCGAGTGGAAACCAGTGACGAGTGGTGTTCCTCAGGGGTCGGTAGTGGGATTGGCACTGTTGAACATCTTTGTTGGTGACATGGACAGTGCACCCTCAGCACGTTTGACAGTGACCCCAAGCTGCGTGGTGTGTTCAGTACTGGAGGAAAGGGATGCTATTCAGAGGGATCTGGAAGGTCTTGAGAGATGGGCCTGTGCCTCTTCTGAGACTCCCACCTGGAGCCCTGCACTCAGCTTTGGGGCCCCTAACACAAGAAGGGCATGAAACTATTAAAATGAGTCCAGAGGAGGGCTAGAAGTATGCTCAGAGGCTGGAGCACCTCTCCTGTGAAGACAGGCTGAGGGAGCTGGGGTTGTTCAGCATGGAGAAGAGAAGGCTCCAGGGAGACCATACAGCGGCCTGCTAGTGCCTAAATGGGGCCTACAGGAAAGATGGGGAGGAGCTCTTTTTTTCAG
Source organism: Anser anser (assembly GCF_964211835.1). NCBI lineage: Eukaryota > Metazoa > Chordata > Aves > Anseriformes > Anatidae > Anser > Anser anser. The sequence continues at coordinate 159,032,762 of NC_139721.1, forward strand.
AGCGTGTGGTGATAGGACAAGGGGTAGTGGTTTTAAACTAAAAGAGACAGGTAAGCTCTGTCAATATTAATGACATTACAAGCAAAAGTGTAAAGTTTCACAGGCATTTTTCAGGACTCCATTGGTGAAATTCAAACCTTGCTGAGCCTGTGCTCAATAGTTTCTGTCTATTTGAAGCATCTCCTCCAGGAAAAAAAAAAAAAAAAAAAAAAAAAGTATTTTGATTTGAAGATATCAGAAAGGATGAATAGCAAACTTGTGTTTTTCCTTGGAGTTGTTTACTACTTTAAGTACTAAAACATGTTTTATTTCTAACATGAAGTAATATAACTTCCAGCCAGTCCTCCTATGCCTTTTGCCATTAAATTAAAGAGTTGATCAGTAGGCCTTATTTCCTTCCAATATAGTCTATTTATATTAGTCTGGTATCAATCATCTAAGTCATCTTTATGACAGCCAAAACAGACATTTTGTCCTTCAAACTATGACTTAGATAATGATATATATATATATATATTTTTCCAATAGGAATATCTCTATTGGAGATATTCCCTCTTGATTCTGCAGTCACTGGAGAGCCAGTGAAAACAGTCACCAGAAACCAGAACATGGTTTATCTCACCTTAAAACAAATATCTGAAACATGCTATGTGACTTGCACCAAAAAAGTGCCTATTTCTTCCCACTAACTGTAAAATGAGCCTGGTATGATGTGCTCAGCAACAGGTGTCTGTATTGCAGAGAAATACAGACATTTCTATAAGCTTTAGTCTTTTATTCCATGTATTTATTTATATATTAGGCAGCACTCCATAAAGACATGTAGTTTTTCTAATGAATTATGCAGAAACAGTATAAAGTGGAAAAATGACACATTATTCTCCTCTTCCTACACCCAATAACTGCTTCCACTTTTTTTTTTTTTTTTTCCATAAACAGACAAAGAGGATCACAGGGTATCTTATCTTCTCTCCCTAATTCTATCTTCTCTCCCTTTTGTTCCTAATTGTCAACTGTATAATTCCAAATCACTAGAGCTAATTGCACTGGTCTTCCTGGATTTAAGTACCCCTTTTGTTGTCATTGAATTATTTGCTGCAAAATAAACCACATATAGAAGTAACCTTTCCCCACCACCACCATGAAAGCACAGATTTAATAATAGTCAGCATCCTTGTTAATGTTAGTCATTAGAGCTATCTTGCATCTGAGCCTACATTTCATCTTGCATCTAGGCCTTATCAGGATCCTGCAATTGTCAATTAGTCTTATTATCTGTAAAGAAGAAGAGACTCAGAAGCACTGGTTCTTGTGATACCTTTAGTGGTGATAAAAAGGAGATTTGTCCATCTCAAACTGGTTGTATTTCAAGTGAAGTGTCTGTATTTTTTTTATACAGTCCTGAGCTCCCTTCCTGATTAATTCCTTTGTGTGAGACAGAAAAGGTTGCTTCTGCACTGTATGAAATCGTATTTACATTTATCACCAGCAAGCTCGATAGGAATCTTACAGTCAGCTTCTAACCTTCCCTCTTAAAACTCTTACATTTCTTGGCTCATGACTAAAATGCTTTCCACATCTTTAATCTCCTTTAATAGATTTTTAAGACTGTCTGTATCTTCTGTTGCCAGTGCAATATTTTAATATCACCCTTTATTGTATTTAGAAAAACCTCCCCATTTTGCTGTAATGGCAATGAGGTGTTTGATGCCTCCCAGACCTCGCCTTACACCACTGAACCACTGCACACAGCAAGGAAGTGCTGCTACGGCTGCTGAGTGATGTGCGGTGTAAAAAACACCCTGTCTGGGGCTTGGGGATCCCAGGCAGCACTTCTGTGCCATCATTGCTCTGCTCTTCTGTGTTTGCATCTGCACAGGCACATGATATGCAGCTCAGGGACACAGCAAGGTAGAGATAACAAGCCCAGCTATAACCCTGCCAGAAATGAGAAAAGCAAAACACTCTGTAACAAATCCAAGGCACTCAGGGGCAGTCCAGCTTCGATTTGCTGCATCGTAATTGTTTGCTATTCCAGGCTGACCGCAGGGAGAATTCCCTGATCCTTCATCTTCCAGTCATCCACTGCTGGAGATAAAACAAGACTCTCAGGATTTGGGGCATGTTACAGGGCTCATTGAAGACAACTGGATATTTTTTACTTCCTCCTGAAGGAGACAGAGACACACAAATATACCCTTCCCTTACAGTCTCTCCACTACCCACTTTGTGATAGGTTTATTTGTGAATGAGTAATTATTGTCTATCAAGACACAACTAGATGTAAGGAATGATTCTGTGAAGTGAAATCTTACTTGGAAGCTGGGGAGCTTCTCAGGCCATGGCTGGAAAACCTTGGCTAAGAGACAAAAAGAAGCTGTCTCCCACACCTTGGAAAAGTACCTGCCAGAGTGAGATTAAGTTTATTTACAAGCTAGGAAATTAAGCCTGCTTAATTGACATTACTTTGAGATCAGAGGTGTTCTAGAGCAACATGGAAAGTGGCAGAAATACACCCAGATCTCAGAAAGGGGACTGTAACAAAATAACATTGGACATAGCTGTTTTACTGATGAAAAGTTGGGCCCCTAGGTTACACTACTGAATAAATCTGGCATGATAAATTTCTTGCCCAAAGAAAGAAAGTTAGTTATATTCAGAAGCTTTCTCAAACTTTGTTGGATCCCCTCAATGGCTTGTGTTTGTTGTTGTTGTTGTTTGTTTTGTTATTGTTTTTATTTTAGCTAATATTCGGGTTATGCTATTCCTTTCTCACCGTCTGAGTGATTCACCTGGGGTTACAGATTAATTTCCCCATGGACACCCTGACCATTGAGATTATATTGTGCAGAACGTGTTTCAACATTCTGCAATTGTTAACATAGACCCAGTATGAACATAATGACATTTCCTTTAGGGTCAGCTCTGGTCTGGGAGCAGATTATTGGCTTTCCTATGGCATGCAACTCAAGCATGTACCCTTTGAGGATCAAAGCTGGCTGCGGGCTGAGCACTGCAAGTCCAGTGCAGAGACTCCCTGTTTTCAGCAGAGTCCTGCAGACTAAGTGGAGTGACTCTACACCAAGTCCCTAAATAAATATTATTTTAATGTTGTCTTGGAAAAAAAAAAAAAAAAGTAAAAAAAAAAAAGTAAAAAAAAAAAGTGCGGTGTTCTTCCTCCTTCCCATCTTCTCCTCTCTTTCCCTCTTTTTTCATAAAAAAAAAGAAAAAAAAGAAAAAAAAATAAAAGAGGTTGACTGCATAGCACCACACTGAGATAGTAAGAGGAAAACATTGTTGTGCAAGGTACTTCACAAACCCTTAAGGGCAATAGTCCCAAGAGCATCACAAGAACCAAAGACACCCTTTCCCAGATGTGTCAAGCATATCTAACCACAATTCTCCAGCTGAAGGTGTGAATGCCAGGCACGTGGGCCTGAGGTAACTTCAAAGGAGCTGGCTCAGGGGCTGACTGCATCATTTTCTGGTCTAGTCTGTGTCTCTTCCAAATGTTCCACTTTTTGAATTACTTCTGTTGTCTGCTCTGTCCTATCCCACAGCTATGAATATACACCTAAGACTCACCCAAGGGTGATTACATTTTTGGAAAGGGATACATCCAGCTCTGCTTAATTGTCATCCAAAACCTTCCTGGCCTGAAGGTGGGGCTGGTGTCATTGTGCTCCTCTTTCCCTGCCTACTTTGGTTTTTCGTGCTTAGAGAGTAATAATTTTCAATTACTCTAGAATGACATTTGACCCGTTGTCCCTGATGGTCTGTAGTAAAAAAGATAGCTGAGATATTTGTAGGCTTAAATTTCCTATACAGCACTGTAAGAGTAAGGAAAAAAAAAAAAAGTAGAAAAAAAAATGTCTTCACAGATAAGAAGATATTGAAAAAACACAGCTTTAGATTTACACTGAAGGAAACAAGGCAACTGGCAAAAATCTGGCTTTGATTTCTGGACTCATTGTGGATGAAAATTCTGTACAGACAACAGTGCTTCTACTTTCTAAGTAGCTGCTGTATGAATTATTAGGTATCTAAAAGTCTTTAAAATCATTTTCTGTTTGTCGGCAATGTCAAATCTGTAAAATACTTCCCTTTCCTTCTATTTTTTTTCTCCCTCATGACTACATAGATTCTATACTCACCTGTGCTGAAGTACTTTTGTGTTGGGAAAGCATCTAATTAAAAGAGGATAAGGCATGAGGCTATGTAAGCATCACTGTGAACGTCTGTCCCTATAATAACACTGAATTACCAGGGGGGTGATGCACTGTTAGCAGGTACCATGCTTTCCTTCAGAGACACAGCTTTCCAGTGACGCAGAATACGAACCCTGTATTGACTGCCAGAGGGCTTTGCAGGGCTCTGTGATGAACCACATTGCAAGCACAGAGGATAATTATTATTTCACCATCACTTTGTTCGTTATTCAGGAATCTCTAGGCTGTTTGGTTCCCCCATAGAGCTACTTCTGATTCATGTTGCAAATTTCTGCCTATGATTTCCTCACAGATGTTATGAAATGCTTCAAATCAGAACGATCACTGGCAATTTTACTCCGAGACAATTCTGTGCAATGTGAAATGATTGTGTTAAGCCAGTCTGCTTGTCTGTCATGATTTCAGGGAAAGCTTTTCAGGGAAAAAAAAATACAAAAAAAAAACCAAAAACTGAAAGAGATGTCCACAGAAATTGCAGCTCCACGGCTTACAAAGTCTCTGTTGGAAGTGGTGATTTTTTTTTTTTCTCCTAGATTTCCAATCCATGTTCATTCAGAGCATTTCATTATAGTCCTAAGTGTACAAGAGCAGAAGTGATAGAATGATGTATTTTTTATTACTCATAAAAAAAAAAAAAAAAGGAGAACTAGAAATGAATAAAGGGAACATTTAGTGTTCAGAGGCAGTGCTGCTGGAGTGTATTTTCATGTTCACTGAAGAAAACTGCATAATCCTATAATATTATTGCCTCTGTGGTTCATTGCAATATTTATCAGCAGAATAGATGCTTCAAAATTACCTGTGATAGTCACAGATATAGAGAGAACCAACTTTCATTTTGGCCTCTGCATGCTGATGGCAAAGCCTTAATAGTTTGTGGGCTAACACAAACTGAAGTGCTAGTCACCAGTCCCGGAGGAAACAGCAGCATCCAGGGGTTGTGCAGTTATAAATCCTGTGTGCGTTTTATCATGAACACATGAAAAATCTACTTATTTCATAGTTATTTTGTTGGTGCCTTCCCAGGGAAAACAGTATAACAATCATAATTTTTACCTGGAAAACTGAGGAAATAGAAGAGAAATAACACTATACAATCTTTCAGGCCACTGTCACAGTTTTAACTCAGCATAGCCACTACTGTAGAAAAAGAATCTGCCTTGGCTTGATTCTTAATGCATTTGCTGAACGTCTTTGTTTTGTTTTGTAGATATGTTTTTTTTTGTTTTTGTTTTACTTAAAAGGGGTATGTTCATAGGGAAATTATTTCAGAAAATTAAATTATACTATAGCAATTTTGCAATATGTAAATTCATAATGGATGTAGATGTAATAGTATTAAGCATGCAAATACTTGGTGAAAAGCCAAGGATATCATGGGAGACATCTGAGGGATGTATTAAGTCTCTGGCTGTTAAATGCACTTAAAAGCAGCATGAGCAATGTGTAGTATAACAGAAGTTATTGACCTTAGTTGTACAGTGTATGTGTACATATGGAGGAGAAGGCTGTAGTGATAGTCCCTCCACATTTATACGTGTAAACATTTATACTGTAGACAGCTTCACTTAGTGGAACAAACACATCTTATATTTTTACTTTCAGCAGAGACAAACTATTTTAAGAATCACTTCACTCAGAGTAAATGGGTTGAATATTAGATTTTTGTCTATGCCAGAATTTCTAAAATTTTTCATTCACTGCTTCATGTAAGTATGGTGGTAAATTATTTCTGAAGGTTGAGATATACTCAGATATGGCACTGCAGAGTGCTGAAAAGCTTCTGAAATAATGTAAAGGAATCTGATGAACACCTGGCTAAGCCTCTTCTTTGTAAAGGTCCACAGAAGAATTAGACAATGAAAGGAGGATGAGAAATAATATAAAGGCAGATGAAATGAATGTATTTAAAGCAGCAGCACAGGTGGATGGAAGCCAGAAGAATGAAAAACAGAAGAGATATAAACAGCTACAATTTAAAAAGTACAAGTTTCTGAACAGGTTGAAGAGGGGATGCTATAGCTTTTATGCAAGGTTTTAAACAGAAATAAGTAAAAAAAAAAAAAAAAAAACAGATTGTAAGTTGGAGATTTAGTGAATGAATGTTGGTAAAAAACAAACAAACAAACAAACAAACAAACAAAAAATTGCCTGAGTATAGGTGGTATTTGATTCTTGCTACTCTCGTTATTGCAGGGCAAAAAAACTCATAAACTGACATTTTTTTTAGGATGGGATAGTGTTATGCTGTGTCAGTCTGCTGGTATCAGACTGTCCTTCAACTAAACAGAGAGCAGAAACAAAGCTAGTATTAAAAATGTGAGGAACTCTTTATTTCAGATGTAGAATACATGTAGAACTAAACTAAATTCTGAGATAATATTGCTGTGATCAAAAAAAAATAAACCTATTTACTTTTGCACTGCTTATTTTAAGATTATGTAAAAAAAAGAAAAAAAGAAAAAAGAGTATAAATCATTAATAAAAGCGGAAGTTAGCTCACAAAAAAAGGAGAGTGTTAAAAAGTCATTTTCGGGAGCTTTTTCGCTAAATGACACTCTGGTGTGTTTTGTTTCTGCTATACTAAAGCAAGAAGTTATGAGGTCTTTTGTTCTTCATGACTGATTATACTGATTAAGTAACTCACTTTCTCACTCTGCAACGTGTATTCCTTCATGTAATTCTGATAACTTTCCTTCATAATGTTAAAAGAGATCTGACAAAATGCAAGAAATTCATAATGTATATAAACAAATCTTCAATAACAACTTCAATAAACAAAGTGGTAAATCTCAGAACAGAATTCAAATCCTGATTTTATTTATTTTTTTTTAAAGGACAAACCCTCTATTGTTTTGTTCCTTCTTCCTTTTTCTTTTTCCTTTTTTCCTTTTTCTTTTTTCTTTTTTTTTCTTTTTCCTTTTTTCTTTTCTCTTTTTTTTTCTTTCTTTTTTTTTTTTTTTTCTTTTCTTCAGGAAATAAGATAAGCAGGTTTTCTTTTCCTCACTTATTTCTATGTGACATGTCTAGGAAGTTTTGAGAACATAAGGATCTTCTGATTCCATCAGTTCCTTTGCCCATTTAATCCAGTCTTCAGTTTGCCTGAGACAAGATATATTATATGAAAGTGTAAGATTCTTACTCAGGATACAATGTGAGCTGTGTTTAGTAAAAAGTTTTAGTTTATAGGTCTTTAGTAACTATGCATTTATTTAAGTTTTCAAGCCATAGATTTACCATCTCATAAAAAATTTATTTTATAATTATTTGTATTTTTCTTATTTTCCAATATATTTCATTCTGAATTGCACCCTTGATCTCTTCCTTCTATCTGTTTTGTGGTTTTTGCTGACTTTTTTATTCTTCTGACTATCATAAACTACTAAATTTTGCCCAGTTACTGAGAGCAATGATTTATATTTGGATTAAGTATTACATTAAAGTAATAAATAGACTTGTTTTGAAGACATCTAGATTGGGATGCATCTCAGATTTCTTTAGACGCTGACTACATAGTATCTTTTTCTGACCTGAGGTTCCAGTAAAGTTAATGGAAACAAGTAGCACTTTTACGATGTGATTTTTCTCATTTATTGTACATGCTTCCCTTAGGTTGAGATGAATCATGCACTGATTCTCATTGACTGTATGGACTAGTTTCCTTTGACTAGAAAGGAAGCCAGAGATTACCTCATCTATAGACATCTACATTGTACATGTTCACCTAATTTTGGATTAGATTAATCTCTTAAAAATCAAGAACCTTTCCCATCCTCTGGTATGTTATTCCAGTGGTTGCTTTTCCTCCGTATTTAAGAGAGTGTTTGTTTTTATGTCTGAGATGAATTTGTCTGGTTTTTGCTTCCAACCACTAGCTTTTATTTTTCTTTTCTCTACAGGGCTTGACAGACCTCTAGTAAGTATACTGTTGTGAAGATGTAATCTAATTTAATGTTTTCATATGTTCATATTACAACAAAGGAAGACAGAAATTTTGTATGAATTTGTCTTTCATTGTTTGCATAGTATTTTCATGGTTAGAGAAGGGCTTTGTCATATTTGATTTAAGACAATTGACTTACAGTTGAACATAGAGGAAGACAATTCAAATAAAAAAGGAAAAAACACATATACAGTTAAAAAGCGGGGGGGGATCGGAATTTAATTACCAGTTCTTGTCCAGCAACAAAACATATTCGTTATGACAGAGTTTGTCTTATGAAATGAGGAAAATCTGCTACTAGCAACAGTCACAATTGTTCCTTTGTTACAAGTGCAAGTAGGACAGATTCTATAACGGTTAAAGTCTTGTCTTTGTTCACTGTTAATGAATCATACTATAGAAGGTACTATCTCACACAATAAATGCTATGTAGCACCTAAGACCTGAAATCACATATTAAGAAAAACAAATATATGTAATAAGAAGAGTAAGAAAGAGAGTCGGTGAAGAGTTTTTGAAGAAAAAAAAAAATGAACAAATTTCATTCTCCAAATGAAAGATTATTTGTTTGTGCCAAATAAATAATTGTCTCAGGTAAAACAACTATGTGAAAAAATTCCATGAACTTCATTTATAGATGTAGTAGTGACTTGCTTCCTTTTCTTTACGGCTCACTGTCATGGATTTGATGCTCACACTAATCACACACCTTCTATAGCCCACACTAGAGTTCTATTTGCTTTCAGCATCTCCTCTTCTGAAGGAAAAGAGGTTTCCTATTCTTCTGCTATAGCTGAGATATTTTTCAGCTGTCGGAAGACTGCCATCCTTCAGCAGAAGAGAATAATCTCCCTCCAAAGGTCTTTCATGCAAGAAGAGAACACCAGATATTAGACTTAGGTAATTTTGAGTGCTAGAATCAGGGACTCTGACCACGGCATTGGACTATTCTCACCTTATAAAGAGGAGTGCAGTAAAAGGTTTAACTCAAGACATCATGTCAGACAAATTAGAGGAAAACCATTTGACTTCAGGGTTAGGAGAGCCATCTGTCTATGCCCACAGATAAGGAAGGCAGACTGATCCAAAGTGACAAAAACAGCTTATAAATCAAGATAGTTCAGATGGGAAGTGGGACCTTTGAATTTTGCCACAAGCTGATCATTAATAACTCGTGTAAGATCTGTCTAAGGAGGATGTAATGCATCTTTCAGCTGCTGCAAAAGACCCTGTCTGAAAGATGAAGAAAGGTGTGTAACAGCTGGAAGCTGGATAGATCTGTGACTTCTCCCTCAGATGTGCTCACTAGTGTCTTTATTATACTTTAATTAAGGAAAAATTGTCAGGGTCAGGTCTTAGGCCACAAATTCTCAAGACATCTATCTACAGGGCAAGAATTTACTTGTGTAAACCTTCAACCACCTTTTAGGTTTGAAGGTTGAGGTAAAAACTTTGTAGGGTGAGTCTAATTTTAAGAAAAGTATTGAGAAATTCTAATAGGTATCCATACTCTGCAGATGGGATTAGAACCTCTAAAAGGAGTCTTCTGCTTTTCAGTCACATCCTAATAGATGTCTATGAAGGTTTGTGATCTACACTTTTTTTTCTAAAATTATAGTTTTGTACTAGTTAGTCCCAAATATTTGTTGTCCTGATTACAGAGCTCAAGGATAAAAACTTGATTATCAAGGTACGTTAGGTGAGGACTTCAATAATATTATTCTGAAAGATGTCAAATGAAGTCCATGAATTAGATACCAAAATGTCTAAAATAGAGATCCCCAAATCCCTAAAATAAATCCCTGAAATAAATAAATAAATAAGCAATGTTCCATAAAGCCTCTCCTGGAATGTTCTGTCTATTCACATTCAGGATTGGGAAGAAGTTACTACACTGTAAATGTCTACCTGAACCTTCTGCTAGAAATAACTGTCCTCCAGAGTTGGCAGAAATAAATGTATCTCAGCTTCCCAGCTACCTGCGTAGATGTGTGAGCTGTGTAGATCACAATCTGGTGAATGGATTCACAATATCTGCGGTTTTGGCTAGTGGATTTTATGGAAATGTATGGCAGCAGAAAATACAAAAATATCTGCACTAAATTAGACCAGAAATCCATATGTATACTTGCAAGTCACTAGAAAAATATATAAACAATGGGCAGGTATTAAGTGCCCTAAATTATCTCCCAACTCTGATTGAACTGGTCATGGTCTTGGAGGTCTCTTCCAACCTAGATGATTCTGTGATTCTGTGAAATGTGTCTCAGAGACATTCTGAGCCAGAAGTGGTCTTCTGGTATTGAATTGCCTTTATGGACTTCTCCTCTATAATTTGCTTTGAAACACTTGGAATCTTCTAGCATCTGCCAGGTCATATAACATTTAAGTGAAGACTTTTTTTTTTTTTTTTTTCCAGGGCTCCCTGATTTTTGTTTGGTATTTTCTCAATCTTGTGTAAGGAAGGACAGTGGACATTTTTTCTTTATTCACCTTCTCAGAGTTATTTTTTTATAAACTTCCACTGTTTTACTTCTCGGTAGTCTCTGTAGAAAACTGAAGAATCCTCATCTAGCTGGTTCTTATAGATGATTCATTCCATATATTTAATCCCCTTGCCGACCTCCTGTTATATTTTGTTCATTGCTATTTTGCCCGTTTTCTCTCTACCAAAGATGCTCATATATATTTTCTTCTGTTGACTCCCCTTAGTGGGGATGTAATTTCACTGGAGAGATGATTCACACAATTTAATTTCTTTAACCAGCTGATTGTGAATCACAAGAGTTTGTCAAAGGACCAAATTTTCAGCTTATTTACCTGAGAAGAGGAATGAATAAATTCTTTCATGCCAAGTGGTGTGAGGACTCCTGAAAGAAGAGGTAGATCAGATAGGAAAAATAATGCTGATTTTCATAGTAACAGTACTCTTGACTTCAAGAAAGGTACAATACAGGAGCTTTGCATTGACCACTTGAACTAAACTCTTTCTTAGCAAAGTTAAATAAATAAATACATAAAAATTCCCTTGAGACTGGCAGACATAATGCAAGAGATGTAGGAGCAGCTGGTGCTAGTAAAGGTTTTCTAGGGCATCTCAAAAGGCAATGCACACTTTTTCTAAGGCAGCAGATACTTAAGCTGCAGATATTAAAAGAGCCAACAGTGTCCAGGGAGATCTTCAGTTGGTTAAAGTATGTTAAAGTGAGCTCACCATATCCCTAGGCTTCACTGATTGTAATGACTAGGTCTCTGTTGACTATGACAGTAGTGTTGTTGCCTAGCTCATATACAGACACCTACCTTCACCTGTCAATTTTCAAGCTGACTCCCATCCTCCTGTCCATGGGATGTTACCCCTTGCTATGTGGCAGCCTGTGGAGGCTGATCAAGGTAAGGTATGGCTACCACCATTTGAATAAACATGCTTTATAGCTGGCTTGCAAGCTGGCTATAGCAGAGCATTTTTCCTGTCATGCCCAGCTTCTGGTGGGTGATTTCTGCATATGCAAAAGCCTGAGTCAGAGGCAGGTTAGTATCACCTCCATGTGCTACATGTGCTGATGTGTTCTCCTCCCCTCATTTTTTAGAGCTTTCAAGTCAAATACAGCATCTTCTGCAGCAGAACAAGCATGAGGGAAATGGAGTGTTGATGAAGAAAGGTGCAGTTGTTTTCCAGTAAAATTTGTAACAGATACAGGGGACAAAGACAAAGGGAGGAAGGCTGGATAAAGGAATCAAGAGCTTTGGTTCAATTTAATTCCCTTTGACGATGGCCAGATCAATAGACTCCTGTCCAGACAGCTAGGAGTGAATTTACTGCACCTCAGCTTCTCACTGATGGCTGCTTTCACACCCTCTGCTGCTTCCCAGCACCCTGAGATAAGCATGGCTGTATGTCTGTCGGCTGAGCTGCCTTATATTTACTGTAGGGTAAAAGTAGGCACACAATAGGATACCTTCTGTTCTTTATATTCACACTTTGATTTACTTCCTCTTAAGACAGTGATGTAGACCTTTGCCTACACATCACATATGTCCCAGTTAATCTTACGTGGTGGGGAATTTGACATACTGTACTCTCCCTGGTTGTGGACAAAGTTCTGCTAGTAGAAATGTCTTAAAACAGTACAGCTCATTTCCATAGCTAGAAAGGGAATAAATGACTGCCTTTCCTTGCATAAGTAGCTGTTTTTTTCCCCACTCTCTACCTCCACTAGATCTTGCCTTCAGGAGCTAGGAGGTATCTATTTCTGACTGTTAGCAGTCTCCTAATTGGTAGGAAGTGACTGGGCAATACGCAGACCAGAACACTGCCCTGGGGTAGTTCTTATCCTTGTAGAGGAGAACAGGCCAACTGGGTGTGTCTCAGCAGTTGAGGCTTGTCAAACCTCATAACGAAAGAGTGATTTATCTCTTCAAACACTAGAAGCTTACATTGTGAGTGTCGACAAGCTGGGCTTGTGTTCGCAGTCTGTCTAATGTCAGTGGAGAGAGAAACAGGCACATTTAGGACACAGTTCCTTTGAGCTGTTTTCAGTTTTTCCCTAGGTTGAGATGGATCATGCCTTGTATTCCAGTAACTGCGTTAATAAGAACTGACTCTGATATGAAGGGAGGGGTGGTTGACCAGCTAAGACCGAGTTGTTCAATCAACTAAATCACCAGTGATTTCAAAATAAAATAAAAGGGTGAGGACCTTCCAACCATATCTTTAACCCAATCCCAGCAAATACTCTTGCAGCCAGCTTGCCAGTGTCTTGACCCTGTGCAGAATGAGAGATGGAAGGCTGTCTAGGTCATTTAGCAGCACGTCACACTTTTCCCTCAGGAAGCCTTCTCCTGCCCCTGCCAGTCCCTCATGCTGGCCAAAATAATTGTTATCACGCTTCACACACACTTAAATAATGAAGAGCTATTTAATAGGCTGCTGGTGAGGGTAACAAACAAGCCCCGTTTGCCTGAAAAAAGACTAAATTGTTTTATCCTAAAGAAAATTCTCCTTTTCGGAGAGCAAAGTTCTTAGACAGATTCCTGCCTTCTCCTATAGGAAACCTGAGATGGGTATCAGCTGAGATCATCTAAGGCAGTCCAACTGAGGCTGGATACGGGCCACTAGATGATTCTTTTGGCCTGTTGCCCTTCTCCTGGGAAAGACAGGGAGCAGATGTTGTAGCAGCACATAATAATTGAACAGCTGGGAACCTTCTTCCACGTTTAGCGTTCCAATGGGACATTTCATAGTGATGCTTCTGTTTTTTGATGTAGGGCTATCATAAATTTTGGAAGTTTTGAGGGGTCGTGGCAGCTGTTTTGTATTGTTTGGGGGAGTTATTTATTTCTACAGGATGAACAGAGATGCTTTTATTGGGAAGAACATTTTGCTGTGGAGGTTACTTTGTCCTGCATCTTATCCTTTAGGATTCAGATAAAATGAGGTTTGCTGAGATCCTTCTGAGTAATAAATAGGTATCTACATTTGACTGAGTTACTTACTGTTGGATTTCTTTATGCTTTCTTGAAATCTAGCCTGGGGTCTTATCCTAGGTAGGCATTAAGGTAGGTGCAATAATGATATCCTAAAAGTGCTTCTCTCCCTTTAATGTCTATAAACAGTACACAGGGTGATTAAAGATTTTTTTTTTTTTCATATTCTTTTTTCCCTCATGTTTAGCAAAGCTACTAAAAGCTAAGAGATGTGGCTAGAGAAGTTGGTAGAACTGGAGAAGGAGAAAGCACAAAGGAAATATTTGAAAAGTCTGAATGATTATTTGGACTGCTCCGTGATGCTGAAATAAAAAACAGAACCGAATGCATTCACAGTGTGTCTGTGCCTTCTTTTCTCAGAAGGCCCCGATGCAGCCATGGGGCTGTTACTGTGATAAGGGACCAGGAGCAGTGCTGCCTCAGTCAGTGCTTCTGTTGTGGAGCTACATCCCCCTCAGGCCACAGGGACTATAACACACAAATAAGCAATTGGGCCAGGGTTTTTCACACTGGACAGGTAATAGGTTTAGTTGCTCTTTGGAATGGATTGCTTTGGTTTTCTTTTGCTTAATCTGGGCAAAGGGTAAAGGCAAGGAGGATATGAAATGAATTTACATTCTAAAGGAAATGTAAGATGGGAGATGCAGAAAGTGAAGGGGGAGTGATAAAAGGTAAGCAGAGGGAAGGGTTTCCACACTGGGCACAGTGTTGGTATCCCAGGCATGAAATCTGGGTGTGATTGGAAGAACCTCATCAGCAGGCAGCACAGATCTCAGGGAATCTGGGGAGGGATGCAGGCATCCAGCATCTCCAGTTCCTGACATGGATCTGCAGGGCTTGAGATCATTATGGTTGACAGCAGTAAAAACAGCGTGGAACCAAGTGCTTTCATGGGATGCCCAGGTCTGGACAGGCTAGACTCTGGACTCTGCCCCTGAGTGCTACTCTCTGTGGAAGGGAGCAGGGACTGGATGCTTTTGTGTCATTCCTTGCCAGGGGACACGTGCCACCCTGCTCTTTTCCAGATGCACATCAGAAGAACCAGTTGGACATCCCTTCCCTTCTCATCGACCACCTCAGCCTTGTCTACAGCTCCATGCCCATTCCAGCAACAGGTACGACTCCTGCACTGCTGTTGTGGGCAGCTCGGTGCCATGAAGCTATAAGGCAGTGCAGGGCAGGGCAGCTGCTGTTGTTCCTGTGCAGTCACTTCCTTTCCTGGGTGTGTGTGGCTCTGCTGCAGGAGGGGAGGATGTACTTTCCACCAGCTCCCAGGGCTTGTCCTGGACACAGGCCACATGCCCATCTGCAAATACCATCTGCAAAATGCTGCTTCTAGGTGAAATTCCTGCTCCACTTTCCCTCAGGTCCCTTCCCTGCCAACTCCAGCTACTTTATCGCTTTTCTTTGCTATCAACTCTTCTGCAGCTCAGGGAGAAACTGCCTCCCCTCACCCTCCCTCCCACACCCCCTTTCCCATCCAGCAGCGATGCCATCCTCCCTCCCATCACCATGTTTTGCTGACCCAGTCGTGCCAATTGAAAATAAACAAATAAATGAATCAGTGGGGCAGCAGAGGCGGTGCTCAGGGGACAGGGAGAAGGAGCAATTGGGGGAGGTAGGAAGAGGAAAAAAAACGGGCGGGGGAAAAAAGTGTTTGATTTAAGAAACTTAATTTGAATAAACCCCTCCTTCCTCCGGTCCTCATTGGCTTCCTTCTTTCTCCTCCATATTAATGAACTAGCCAAGGAGAAGCGATTGGCTCCATATCCCCTTTCCTTTCCTCAGGCACTTGGGGGAGGAGGTGTTTGCATTTCTCCGCAGGACCAGCTCGCTTTGCAGAGCATTGTCTGGGTATGAGAATCACACAGGCACACAGACACACACACACACACATACAGAAATACCGGGGCGAGCACACCACAGCCTTGACTTGCATGCAGAGCATCTGATCCAGCCTGAATCCCCTTCTCCTCCTTTGCTCCAACCCCCACTTCCCAAGCTAGAATAACCCTCCTTAAAAATAAAAATATAAATAAAAAGGGGGGGGGGGGGGAAAGACACCAGGAGAAAAAAAAAAAGTTTGCAACAAATCTCCTCCCTCCCTTTTTTTTTTTTTTTTTTTTTTTTTTTTCGGATTTAGCGATGGCAAATTCCTTCACGGCCAGGACCTGGCCCATCCCCTGAGCAAAGGCAGCCTGGACATGACCGGCAGGCGAGGGAGGAGGAATTTGGATTCCCTTCGGAGGCGCCGACCCCTCCTCCGGCCGGCAGGAGCCTGGCAGGGGGAGCCCGGCTCCGGCCGCTCAGTGTCCCCGCGGGCAGCCGGGGCTGGTCCCCTCCGTGTCCCCCCGCCTCTGGCTCCGAGCCCACCGGCACCCGCCCCGCCCCGGCACCCGGCGGGGATGCAGCATCTCCAGCACCGGGACGGATCCCTGCCGCAATGGTAAGTCCCCTTCCTCCGGCCGGGCAGCGGGATTCGGGCTCTGCCCCGCTTCGGCCCCAGCCCGGAGATGCTCCGGAGCCGCTGATTGCAGCCGGCGGGGGGATTAGGAACCGCCGGCTTGTCTTGGAGTGACATTGATTTACCGGCTCTTCCCCCCAGGTCCTGGGAATACTTCTTTTGGGGGGAATTGCACGCAGGCTTTCAGCCTCCAGACACAACTGCAGGCTCCGAGGATGCGTCCGCGAGGTAGATTTGTTGCTTGTCGAACAGATAAAGCTCCCTTTGCAAGTGGTGACAGGTTAACGTGCTTGGTATGGGAATCACGTCTGATTTTAACACAATATGGCTGGTAAATAAAACCTGATTGCTAACAGACCCGGTGCTGCTGTTGGCATTTTCGAGCTCTAGGCTACCTTTGCAGTTCTGCATCTTCACCTGCCGCAGAAACTCTGATTCACCCTTCAACCAGTGCACCAGGACTCCTCTATTTTTCTGTGGGGCAGTAGTAGAAATTGCTGTTAATGTGCCTTTGACCTCTGCTTGCATGCCTCTGGGCACTTCTTATCAGTATTTGAACAGCTGGCTCTAATAATACCATCTTTATGCAGAGCACATCCTAAGTCAGAGGGATGGCACACAGGACAGACTTTTTGCCGCTATGCTGTGGTTTTAACATGTGAATGGTTCAGGTATGTATTGGCATCTGAAGAGTTTACTGTCAGGGAGAGAAGGATAATGCAGCATGGTGTTCGGGAGTGGGAAATGCATGAAAAAAAAAAGAGAGATTTGTTTTGAGACATACCGGTGTCTATGGCGAGATGATCGCTTACATAGAAGTACGTCTGGATGAACTCCCTGGAAGTCAGTGGTTTTCCTCTGTATCTAGTCTGCTGGTAAACAGAATCTGGCCTTTAGCTTGAAGCAGGTATTGGAGTAGCACCAGAGGTAATTATAAGAGTAACAAATAATAAGAACCGAAATGAATAAAGTGGCAAAGTGACCTGGTTCTTTCTTAGGGTATTATGGATGACCATCCGTCTTGTGTACGTTAATTACAGTGCATGTGTTGGACTGATATTGCAATATGCAGTGTAATTGAAGAAGATTTTTTTTTTCCCTCTGTCTCTTTTTAATCTCTTGGAGTCAACAAACAACAAATAGATTTTCATTTGATATTATTTTGGTACACTGCCATCTCACTTTTGTATTCTGCGTATGCAACACTGGTCAGGTACGGTGGGAAAATATTTTTATGGCTAGCATATGTTAATCAAAGTGAATGTATGATTGCTTAATATTACTGTTAAAGATAACAGGAAGGCAAAATCCTTAAAGTGTTGTTATTATAGCCATGGAGAAAGAATGCATTATACAAGCATCTTTACTTGGCTAATGCAAAACACGCCGGAGCTGTCTTGAACGAAGTTGTCCTAAAGGAAAGGTAAAGCAGTGCTGCTCCGATTTGATGAATAATTAAGGAATGTTATTCAGCACAATAACAGCAGTTGGATTAAAGTTGATATCTCTGCTTGTATCTTGGTTATAGCTCTGTGTTATTATTTATATATATCTTTTTTTCACATTTCTATATGCTGAGAGCAGCGGTGGCTGCTTTGTTGTTCATGCAGGACAGCTACAATTGATCTGTTATTGTAGTGGCAATCTATCTTGGACATCGCGGAGCAGAGGGTTTCTGTTGCTTTGTTTTCTCCAATCTAAGGCATGTGTGCAGTGACTGGAAGGATAACCATTGGCACTGAACAGACTCCAAGGTCATGGGGGGCTTCTCGGAACGCCAGAAGGAAAGCCAGTTGTCCCAATGTATTTATCTTTAAACAGGGACTAGTTTTGTGATTGCTCAGTGTCTCTAGCCTTCCATTGGGGTTCCTGTTAGAAAGCAAGAGGGCTTCTTCCTCCCTGTAGATTTAAGATGTCTGCTGTTCTCGTGGTGGTGCCACAAACGCCTGTAGCTCTCCAGATCTGCTGTTGTCAGTGTATATGTGAAGCTCATAAACACGAAAGCAGAAGCTTTGTTGTAGGATGCTACCAGGGAGAGAAAAACAGAGATCTCTGAGATTGTGGGCTGTGCTGTTGATCACGTTCAGACCTTTGTTCATCGCATCTCTCTTGATTTGGCTGACTGAGCCGGCATCCTGGAGATATTTTTTCTGGGGTTGAGTTCCATATGTGCCTACGCCTTTGATCAGTTGAGACCCATGTCCCCAGGCTGATTCATTTTAATATAGCAGATTTTGTTTTTCTTTCCTTCCTTCTGAGCACACTCGGTACAAACAGTCTAATTCTTAAATTAGCTCAGATTATCTTCTAATGAAACCAGAGTATGTGAGTTAAGAAGCACAGACAAAAAGTAAACTGAGGACAGGATCGTACTGTAACTCATATGCAGAAATATCGCATCTTACAGTCGCTCCCAATTTAGTAGAGAAGAATCCTTTTTTTTTTCTTTTTTCTTTTTTGATTCCATGATTCTCAGGAGATGTAAACTGAGATCAGGATTTAGAAGTCAGTGGAGATACTGGATTTTATTTTACTTGTCTCAGAAACCACAGCATCAACCTATAAGTCAGCCTAGTATGTTTTTGCGTTGGTTTATGCTCCCTTGCTTCCATTCCCTGTTCTCCTCTCATGTCAGACATTCAACCATCCTATATCACCTGTGAAGACAACAGGTGCACAATTTCATACACATTGAACTCAACAGGATTTTTGGAGTGGGTCCTCCACACCACTGCGAAAGTGGAATAACTCCACTGAAAGGGGTGTAAACGCTCCAGTGAGAAACTCTCTTTTTTCCTACACATGACTTTAGTTGTCTGTGCTGATACTACATGGGCAAGGATAGCTTTAGCATCACCCTGTGTCAGAGTACTCCTGCTAGCCAATATATACAGCATCCCTCAAGGAGATACTTTTCCAGTTCCCTCTGTGCTGAACTTGTGCTTGTCTTAAGAAATGCTTTGCATACAGAAAGGTATTTGGTTGTCTACAATCACTAAAAAGTACTAGAATTCACTTGCCTGTGGTGGCTGTTGAAACACTTTGGATTGTAGTTGAGTGGGCACAAATATATGAGAAAAAGGCAGATTTGCAAAATGCTTTGCTGGTTGCCCCCCCCCCCCCCCCTGCTTTGCATGTATTTTATTCTCTGACCACCTTTTGCTCTCTCAGTTTGTTGATCCACCTTCTTCAGCTTCAACTTTTATTTCCACAAGACAAACCAGGAAATCATGTAAAATAAGAAAGATTCTCTGAGTCCTGTTCACATAATTCACTTCAATTTGTTTTTGTATTCCCATGCAAGATGATGGGCTGTTCTGTAGAGTAGCCAGATTAATAATTTCAGGGTAGAACTTCTTAGGAGGCATTATATCATTACATTTCCTGGAGAAAAAGTACAAGCTTTGTCACACAGAACATTTAAAGCTAACATAGCTGTTGTACTGGGGAATATTCCTTTGCAAAGAACCCTGTATAAATATACAGACCCAGTTGCGGGGACTCTTGTTTCCTGCTCTGATTCTATGCTACTCTTGAATTCAAATTCTCTTGACATAATTGTCCCATGAAATGAGCTGATTTGCATTTGACATCAGAATTTATCTGTCCTGGAGATATCCTGATGATCTCATTCCTGCTCATTCAGGTGTAATGGTTGAATGGGTGAAGGTATAAGGGTGTATGGTAGGACTATGGTCTGAAACAACTCTGATTATTCATTTGGCAGATTTTTTTAAGATGTTTTAAAGGGTGTAAAAACCTCCACTTAAATTTATATATTTTTAACAAATTAAATTAAAAATTCTAGTTTGTATTAGTTTAACTTGTAATTCACCCTACAGGCAGCAGCAAAACAAATAAATATTTATGTGCTTTAATTCTTCTTCTTTTTCTTCGTAAAAATAGTTATGGCAACAACAATAAACAACAATAACAACAATATAAACTTCTGTTTATAACATGTTGGGAATTTTGAGGTCTAAGAGCTCCTTACCGAGCACAGAACATCACACTTCTGCCACATCTCTTTGAGGGTTTGTCTGTCTGCTGTTGAGGTATTTCACAAAAAGCCTTAATCACAATGGCTTTTGCACTCCATTACAGATTATTGGGTCACAATTGTTCAGGAGCTGCAAATGGAAGGATAATTATAGACTGTTATCTGTGATTTGTTGGGCCTGCTAAATGGAGCTGAGGGTTAAGGCAGGAAAAGTCCTTTTAATCTGCATAGTGGGTTAATAGCTAAGATTTTTATTCCTCAGTTCCTCAGAATAAGGCAAATTGTGCTATTTCTTTTCTCTCCAAGGACAGCATATTGCCCTATCTGATTCATTGGGAAATTGTAAGGAAATGTCTTGTTAAATAGAAACACGACAATATCACATTCTTTTCTTTCAGGGAGTAGACATATCATAAGTTCTGTCTCTGAGGCAGAGAGGAGGTGTAAATTGCCCCACTCTCAAGGTGAATACTTGGCCCCAAGGGATCCCCTGCAAAACTGTCATTCATTTCATGTGGATGAAGGCTTTCTCTCAGAAGTGTCTGGCAGTCTGGGGTGATGTCCATCTATTCTCACTTAAGCATCTGAAAATTAGATGGTTATATCCAGGCTAATTCCAATCTCCTATATTATTATATAAGGTGCATCATCTCATCCCGAAGATGAATAACTCTAGGGGGGTTCTTGCAGCTACTGTCTCAGAGCTGCACATCCAAAATCTGAGATGAATTGTTCCACGATATCTCGGACATGTCCCTGTGAAGTGTAATATGTCTCTTGCTCCCATCTTTGTTCAGGGGGGAAATTTATTGATCTTTTATTTATATATTTTTTAGTAATTATTATTATTTCTCTATATATTTTTGCTAGCTCATAGCAATAGCGGATCCTGAAAAATACTCAGTTTTCTGAAAAGCCCAAACCTGCTGTGGTGACCCCCACAGCTTCCTCACCCCCATCTTCCCTTTATCCGACTGGCAGCAGATGCAGTCAGTCCCTGGAAGGTAGAATTCTTGCCTCATGTCCCAGGCAACACCTTTTCTATTTGCAGCTGGGATTTTTTGGTTGTTTTTGTTTTTAATTCATTGATTGTTTTGGATCTCAGGGCCTTCTTTGGTGTATTGACACTTTCTGTCTTCAAAGCACATCCAATTAGTAGGAGGGATTTGCCAACTGAAGCTTGTATGTCATTTCGTGAACAGGTGGAGATGCATCAACACAGAGGAACATCTAGGACGGCAACATGATTTTCTGTAGGCAGATGCAAGCTCACTCTGCCTGTTCTCTGAAACAGCCAGCAGCTTTGCAATGCAACAAGCCTGATCTAAAATACCCTACTTGTGAATAGCTAGACTATATGTTGCAAGTAGATGCAGATGAATGCTGATCAGACCTCTTTGGCTTAGGGTTGGCACCTTGTGAAAGATGTTCTGGCCATCTTGGGGCACATAACATGCTTAGGATTAGGAGACCTGAAAGCCAGCTATTTGCCATAAATCAATAGGTTAATGCTTTCTTATTATAATGCATCCACCCCATCTTAAGCTAACACACTCCAACTGTCTGTTGATAAATGAATTTAACTAACACCTTGCTCCATAGCTATGGCCTTTGAAAATATTTACTGAAGTCCAAATATTGAAAAAATATATATATACATGAACTTCTCACAGCACAATGATATGTAGGCAAATTAAAGTTGCAGTACTAACAGATACTTCTCCACAGCGGAAATGCATCATATTTATTTGGAAAGGCAGTTTAAAATAGCTAAGATATCCTTAATTTTCAATTTATTTTCCAGGAATCATAAGTCTTTTTTAAATCATAACATTTCTATCGTTGCATTTACTTTAATTTTTTTTGGAAGTAAGTTTATAAAGGATTTTTTTTTTTTTTTAGGAAAAATTAGAATGGCATTCATGCTCTTAGGTAAAAAGTATTTCCTTTTAAAAAGTGATTTGTCATGATAGTGATATTTATATATGTATGTAAATTCTTAAAGAGATCTAAATTGAGCACCAAAAGCCATGTATGAACTTGGGGTTAGCACACGGTATGCTCATTTCTAAGATGTTAGACACACAACAAAACTTTCTCTCTTCGCATTGGCCTAGAAACAAATTATATAAAGAAGCTAGCACAAGTGTATTATATAAAAGCCCAAGTTAAAGTTAGTAAAGTTACTCATTTCCTGTGTTTTAGAGAGCTGGATCTTTGGATTTCTTCCAACAGTTTTGTGCTCTAACTTAAGATGCAGAGGAGATGAGAGAGCATCAGAAATACCGCAGATGCTTAAGCTCATCATGACTAAGGCTGTGAATGTGTCACAGCTGTCACTGGAGCCCTGAATTCCACAATCCACACTCATTCATTCGAGTTGCATGAAGTTTGACAGCTTGGATGGTGTTTTTGTGCTAGTGAATGGGTTAGTTAACCAAGATGATTATGTACAGTGGGTGAACAGCTGGAATAAACTTCATTTGAGAGAACAGTGTGTGGTGGCTGCAGAAGGAGAGAAGAGCCTTGAAAAGCCATTATTAGACATCTTGAAGCTGCTTCTCTCACCACTCGTCTCTGGACACTGATCTATATTCTCTAGCTTGTTGTTCTTGAACATGCTCTTTGTACTGCAGCTGGGTAATGACGGTGATAGAAAATAGCTCTCAGAGACTACCAAAATCTGAATGTTGCTCAGAAGAAGATATGAGTATCATAACCTTTTTGGTCCCCCTAGCAGCTGTAACCCTGACAGATTCTCACTTCTGGTCTTCAGCTCACTCCTTCTCCTTTGCATGGAAGACCTGGTTTCTTTTGCTATGATAGTTTCTATAATACTAGCCAGAAATGGGATTGAGACGTAAAGATAGACAAGATCAAGACATGTAAAGATAGGTATGTATTTTGAAGTGTCTACGTGTATCAAAGTTAAGCTCCTGTTACAGCCAAAGGGGATTTAGGACATGGTTCTGTCACCCACACATAAGTGTCAAGTGCCATCTGAGGTCCCCTGGGGTATCTGACATCCTCTAGGGACAAGCAAGTGTGATGCTGATCTACTCCAGAACTTTTCCCTTCAGTATGAGGGCAGGTAAAATACCCTGGTACAATGGTGACACAAATATCAGT
This sequence comes from Anser anser, assembly GCF_964211835.1. NCBI lineage: Eukaryota > Metazoa > Chordata > Aves > Anseriformes > Anatidae > Anser > Anser anser. The sequence continues at coordinate 159,056,014 of NC_139721.1, forward strand.
ATTTAGTTTACTATTTCTGGCCAACACCCAGTCAATGCAAATAAATAGAGGTACGTACTACAGAGTGAACTCTGTAACTATTAAGCCTGAAAACTCTTGAAAAAATGTCACTCAGATGTTTTAATCTGCAGTCCAAACCCTGCCCTGGGTTTCTGATCCCTTCTGGTGATTTAGAATGAGACTGATCTATTGTGGCCTTGGTGCTCTTACCACAAACATTAAGGGTACAGTTAATTTTCGAGCATTCTCACACAGGGCTTGGGAATGCCCTTTGCTATTGCTACTTCAGAAGATCACAGTTAAGATGCTGTTCCACAAATGAATTGCTACATTGCCGTTGTCTCCACTTAGCTCCAGATTGCTCCTGGAATTATTTTTCCTGGGACGTCACAGAAGCTGAATTTGCTTTTCTCCAGATTTAACTGCCACAAGCAGCTCCTGGTCATCCTGTGACTGACTAATCCAAAAGGTGGAAAAACACCTCTATGTCATTTTCAGCTGAAGTATTACCATCCTGTTCTTCAGCCTTTAGAATGTGTCCTTGTACTGCTCACTCGTCCATGCTGGCTCTGTATTGCTACCTTAGCCTTTCCCCCTCATTCACGTACCTTTGATGCAAAAAGACCTTTGTGTTGAAGTTCCCCATCTCCTTAATGCTGATGACTTTACTAAATAGTTGTCTCAGTTTCTCCAGGCTCTCTCCTGTTTGGAATGGAGAATATAAGCTACACACCTGCTTTGCTGAAGATTTCTATTGCTTTTTTTTGCTTTATTTTTTTTTTTTCCCCCAACAAGTTCTCTGTCTCCAGAAGACAGGGAGCTGTGTCCAAGGCTATTAAAGCAAAACAAGACATATTTAAAGCAAAACACTTCAGAGCATCAAGCTTTAATATTATTCTGATCGGCCCAACTTCTTCAAGGTCTTCTGAAAGAAAAAACTCTCCCTGAGAGGGAAAGTTTTTTTTAACTTTTCAAGAATCATTTGAAGTGTATCTTCCTAATCTAGTAAAACAAGCCTCACATCATCCTAACAGAAAAAAAAAAAAATAAAGGATTTTCCAGACTAAGAGCTTCCCTTTTGACTCTATTGCCTTATCTTTTTTTTTTTTTTTCTCTTCCTGATAGAACATTAAGTTGACCTCCTGTTTTTCCTTTCCAGTGTCCCTACTAAATTAGAGCAGCGAGGGCACAATTTAGCTACTCTCCCAAATTGATTCTGAGACAAACCTCAATGGGTAGAAAATTCTAAGGCTATTATGCAGCAGTTCCATGTGAACCACTAATACATTATGCAATACAATAGATCTGACCCGTTGCCAAATGTATTCACAGCCACAGAAATTTAGTAAGTGAAATATTTTTAAGAATATGGATATGAAGGCAACAGTGTGATAGCTCAACCACGCAACTTAGATCAGATAATTTGTAACAAGTGGTTATATTCTTGAAAGTTGGAAAGGAATCTCACGTGAATGTTAACATGAGATCTATTTCTTTGCTATGTAGATGGTGAAATTCTTACCTGATATTCTGCCTAATGAACTGCCAGACCATGCCATACTCTATGTCACACATTGCAACATTACAATTTCAAAATTCTTTCATTTAAATCAGAAATTTTTTGAATTTTCAGACATTCATATAATCTTCTGTAACTTCAATTTTGCTTCTTGTATAATTACTTGTTCTACATGTAACATTTTTGTGTTTGGAGATTTCTATGTGGGAGTTAATGGCTGTTTGTCATATGCTGTCTTTATAGGCAGTGGAGTCACAAAGTAGGTTTCTAAGATTTTTCATGTTTTTTGAACATTTTTTTTTCATCTTAAGAAAAAAAAAAAAAAAGAGGGGATACTGTGAAAGGGCCAGGTAAGCCAAGCAAGATGATCTTTAAAGTCAAATGAGATCTACTAGCCAAATTCAAAAGAATATGCAGGCATTTCTCTCTGCCTGTCCAAGCTGATCTGTATCACTCTCTTTAGCAGCATGTTCTAACTTGCATTTTATAAATCAGTTTTGCGAGCTTTAAGCCAAAATATTACAGCTTGTGATTCATGGGCTGGTTCCAACCTGCAAAATATTTGTACAGTTTCTTTGGTGTCCTTGCCATTTTCAAAATGCATCACCCTTGTGCACTACTACTTCTATGCAACTCTGAAAAATGGCAAATTTTAGTGCCTCAGTATTTACATTTAGCCTGTAACAGGTAAAAGATCAGACCACAGAATATAGCCTGTACTACAGAAAACAATGTGCATTTGTATCAGTACTGACAAAGATGAAGAAGACATACATGGAAATGACTGAACCTATCTTGTTGCCTCCGAACACATAATGACCTCCATCTTTCCTCAAAATGCATCTCAGTGCCTGCTTTCATGGCTCATGGAGCAACTTAGCTCAGAATGAATCCCATCACATTCCTACCTTGACTTCCAACACTTCTAAATATTATATTAACCCTTTTAGCATTTTTTTTTCTCAACTAAGATCAAGAAAGCTAAGAAAAATAACAGATACAAGAGAACATGATGTAGGAAAAAAATAAAACATTCTAAATTGAACTGGTGCAACTGATGTCTCCTGAAGCCTCCTTCAGCAAAGAGCTGAAGCTCCTCCATACTCAGCAACCTGAAACTTTCTGATATGCCAGCCCATTAGATAATCAAATGAGCAAAGGAGTAAACAAATATGCATTCCTTTGATTACTTTTTGCTCCCCTCTGTGCCATGCTTGTTCAGGACCACTTTCACTATATGCTGTCTTTGTTCAGTTGGGATTCAGCCATGGGATTCAGTTGGGATTCACCATGACTTCAGCCAACATTATGACAAGATCCATCTCAGACCTATACTTTCCTGTCTGGCTTTACAAAATGTTCTATATGATTCCACACCTTATTCTTTATCGTCTATATCAGCAGACTGCTGTCTTTAGTGACCCATAAGTAATAATAAAAATCAGGCCGAGTATGACTTATACTTTGTTCCACCTGTTGTTTTGAGTTTTCCCTTCTTAGTTTGTCATGAGCAGTTTTGGAAGAGCTCCTGTGTTTCGCAATGAGCTATGAGAAGGAACCAGCGTCATTAATGTGAACAATGCTGAAATGTTTATCAAACAAAATTATTCCTGCTTGTTGAAACTTGGCCTTACTACAAAACCACTGAATCAACAAGAGGTGACCCTGATTTCTTAACATGTCTCCTACTTAACATTCTAACATTATTTTAAAAATTATTTTAAAATAAATAATTTAGTTGAATCAGTCCATATATTGAAACTTCTTTATTTGTTAATTTCTTCAACATGCTGTTGCAATAGCGATGAGAGCACTATTGCAAAAGCTCAACATCCTGCACAAGACATCTGGAGAGATTACCATTCAAACACATATCTACAAGTTATCCATATCTGAGATAGATCATAAGTGTATAGGGTTCAATTCCTTCCCTCCTTCCCTCCTTCCTTCCTCCCACAGGAATTTAAAATAAATCAGAATACCTCTGCCCCAAAAGAGCCTATTTTTTCTACTGTCCATTACAGGAGTCTGGGTTATCTGTAAACATCCACAAAGTGTATGCCTGAAGTTACTGGAGGGAAGCCCACTTTAATTTGCATAAAGATGTACAAAAAAAATGAAGGAAATTTAGCAGTTGAATGCAATTTCCCTGAGGTTTCTTCTAACGTTGCTATTACAACATTCTCTTAACTCTAAGAGTGTTTAGAAAACAAAGGCTTTCCAAGCCAAGGATGGGTCTACCACTCATTAGGCTTAATAGATACACAGTTAATAAATAAATAAATAAATAAATAAATGTAGATTTATAGAATTACAGAATTTAAGAATGAATACTTACTTTTCTTCCCCCAGAGGATTTCTTCAAAGTATTGTCATTATCCCAAACTGATATTTAATAAGGAATGATCTATGGAAAACTCACAACCTCAGAGCTCTTAAATCCTCTGAAAAGAAAAATATCATCCTTAAACTGTTATCAATTGGTTTTGCAATGTGTCTTTTTATGATATGTAACGACACAAATTTCTGTTGTCTTTTCAAGATAAAATAAATCTCCCTTGATGTGGAAGAAAGATGTGCCTTCAGTAAGATATGTTCAGCAGTGGTGCATTTGCTTGATTCAGCACTGGCATGAATAGCAATTAGACTGGAAATCGTTGGGAAAATAGATAATAATTTACACTGCTGTAATGGGAGTAAAACAGGAAGAAGCTGCAGTAACCCAGGAGAATCTGATTTCCACATGAGTTGCTCTCTATACAACATAAAATAAATAAGATATTTAACAAAGGCCACCAGCAACTTTTCAAACAATGGTCAGGGAAAATCATGGACGAGAAACTGTTCCCATAGGCAGCTTGGATGAGGCCATTCCAATTTTGGGCGTCAATCAGTTTATAAGAGTGGATATAAGTGATGACATATCACTTGACCTTAGGGCCAAAGAGTCGCAGACATGACTTATATAGAAGCATATTTGTAACATTAAAGTCCATTTCTTTTCCTTGTCATTGTTATGAAATTCCATTGGTGGTTGTTGGTTACTCACTTCACTTTGTTTTGCTCCTTTTATTCACAAACTAGTAGGTGACAAAATACTTCTAATACAAAGGTGGGTGATGAATTTAGCATAAAATCAAAGGCTTCTGACAGGCTGCACAAAAAGATTTTTACCTTTGTAGTGTTTTGCTCAGTGGTTATTGAATTGTTGCCCTTGACAGATGGATTCACTGTGATCCAGCTGTTTACGTGGAAAGAACAGCTTTGCTTTTAGACCTTTTAAGCATTTCTGGTCAAGAGGCCACACAAAGGAGACTTAGAGAGAGCTAAGTTATGCTTCTGCAGTAGAAGACTAGAGACTGCTAGGAGCTAAGGAGACACCAGAAGCAAATCTGTCTTTGGAGAGGTGTTCTGTCTCTTGCATAAACACAGTAGTACATAAGCCCTTCTGACATTGCTAGGGAGCATTAGGAGGTAGGATCTGACATGGACACCTGTCAGCAGTAACAAGAAAGTATTTGCAAAGATTATGTGCTCTGAAATTATTTTATATTGGTGGAGTCTTTCCATTTATTCAATTTGGCCCATTGTCCACAATTTTTGGATGAGTCCTCCCTGATAAAAATAAATAATTCTGATCTTTGGTTGCTACCTGTTATAAGCTTTATCTCTTTTCAATGAATTCAGCTACTGTTTGCTTCTGAGTCTGCAGAAGAACTGGTGATGGAATATCTACATGCATTCTCCTGTTTGAATACATTTCAGCAGAACACATTATTTATCAAGTCCTTTGGGATATAAGGGACTAAGACTGTGGAATACATTGTCAGTGCCCCTACTGAGAAACTAAAGAGCTCCAGAGAACATCCTGGACCTCTGCAATTTGGTCACCACACTGTTATTAATTTGTTATTAAATTTATTAAGGTATATTGCATGGGATGTTGCATGGCTTTGGGGTCAAGTGTTTTAAGATTATTCTTGACAATGCCTTGGCAAAATTCAGAGATTATCAAAGTACACACATCGTTCCCAATAGAAATTTCACAGGTGACCAGACAATCTGAAAGGCTGAAGACATTAAGCAAACTATAGATAGTATGTTCTGTGCCAGCTGGCCTCAATGCAAAAAAAAAAGTTACAGACATCTTACTGAAACTTAGATAAATTATGGTGGGGGCAGGGGAAGTATGGCTGATAACAACACAAGCGAATAGACAGAAAATCTTGTATCTGTCTTGTGCCTCCCACATTCCCTAGCTCTTGTGCTATTCTAGGTCTCCTGGCAGTGCTGTTGGATTGCAGAGGGAGTATCCTAAGGCAATATTCCTTGGCTGAGTCATGATTCTACTTTGATATCTCATGCTGTGGCTAGTCTGAACTATGGCTTTTCTGGAGCATCAGAGTTCAGTCTCCACATGGAGTAATGACTCAGCTGAGATAGAGGAGGAAAGACCTCTCTTGGTGGGCAGATCCGGTTCTCTGCAGAGCTGGGAAATATGTTGGAAGAGAGAGCTAGCTGAACATCAGAGTTTATACTCGATTTGCAGATCCCTAAGAAGTTGTTTCCCTAGTGACAATATCAACAAGAATGATTTTAGGGTACTTTCTCCATGTCTGCTTTTAGTGTTTAGATATCGTCAGAAATCAAAGAGTACAACGGGCATTTTCCAGCGGAAAGGGTTTTTTGTTTGTTCGTTTGATTTATAGTCCACACTGGCACAAGGGAAATCTTATTTATAACATGGGTCTCCCTGTCTTGCAGCTGCTGGCATTTTTAAATCCACAGGCCCTGTGGGAGCTGAAGGAACACATCCTGTGAGATCCTTAGTGTGTCTTGTAAATGGTAGTGAGTTGGGAATTTATCTCTGCACCATGAGGTCTGTGGGCCATATAAGGTAGACACAGCTTAAGGCCTACTCAACTCCAATGAGCACTCACAATCTCCCCAAATTAGGCTCATAATGGGAAAACTGAAATAGCACAAGCAGAAGAAAATTGTTTTTAAGAAATAAATTTGATAAAAGACAGCACCCTTCATATTTGCTATTATAAAGAGTAGATTTTGAAATCAAAATATGGAACCTGGGAGAAAAAATATGGGAGAAAAAATATGGGGTTGTTCTAGCAATAAAACTTTTTTTTTGTACTAATGTTTATTGAAGAAACCCTATAGAATAAACACCCACTCTGTCTCCTGACAGTTAAGGACCTGGAACACAATCAGAAGAATTTTGTTTTAATTTCCAAGAAAACAAGACTGATTGAAACAAGTATAAAAATGTGCAGTTTGAATGTCTAGAGAACTTTGAGATATTACAAAGTACTAGTGAAACAGAGAAGTAACAAGCGAAAAAGGAAAAAGACTTATGAGCTTTGGTAGTAGGAAGCCCTAAGATGCAAAGCCCTGAAGGTGGTGCTAAAAACCAAACTCTATTATCATGTCTGAACTGGGAGTGCCATCAGTATAGGCTTCTTTTACCAGAGAAGAGAGCTAGGCATCTCCAAAGAGGGACTGAAGTAAAAATATTATTCATACAATGGAGGTGTTTGGCTCTCTTCATTAAATGTAGAAGGAGATTAAGATTTCTCTGCTTATAATTTAAATGTTTATATTTAAGTGGGGAAAACCTAAGGCCTGGTGACCCAGAGCAATGTAGACAGTTCACTAATACCACATGATACTTGCTTTGTTTAGGACATCATGTAATTATAACTAATGCTGAATGTCAAGAAGAACTTCATTTTTCCTTCTTTAGTCAGAGTAGAGGGGTTCAAAATGTTGGGGATGGGGTTGTGCATTTTCAAACGTGTTTCAAATTTATTTTCAGTTATGACAGTAAATCATGATTAATTGTTTTATAAAGTAAACCAGAATGCATCACATGGCATGTTCTGTAATATAGCAAAAGGGATTAAAAATAATAGCTAAAATATATGTCCACTTAAAACCTTTTTTAAATACTTTCCCCAGTTATCAAAAAGAATTTCCAAACTGTTTGTCCCAAATCAGTTAGCATCCACATTTCCTTTGGTAAAAAAGCTAGAAATGTAAATGATAGACAGAAATAGTACTTATGATTAATATATAAATTGCCCGTTTGCTATTTTAACATTTTGATTTAAACCATTAATTTAAATGGAAATCAGTGATAACTAAGCAGGAAGGTTAATTAAACTTAACGTCCTGCTTTGGACTGCTTGCTGATATCTACATTTCACATCAGTGGTTTGGGGCTGAATTTCAGTCTCTCCAGTGAACTGTTCCTTGCTCTTATAAAACCGCTTTTTTTTTTTTTTCCCCCAGTAACTCACCATTGTTAAGCGGTTCCAGCCTAGACCTGAATCTTTATCCTTTCATCAAAAAGCTGATCAGGATTGACTCAGCTCTGAAATGTATGGGTGATAAAATCTGAGATCACAAACTGTGCACTGCATGTGTATTTTACATTAAACCACTCAGTAGTGTCTAAGAAAATGAAAGTGATTTTTCTTAGTTTCAGCCTTCTGGGCTCTTTCGTGGGTGAACGTATTAGAGCAGAATACCAAATTAGGAATTAAAAGATTTACCAGGTTAAATCACAGAAATCCCACATGGGATGCAAAATGATATGTTGGTTATGTATTGAAGAAGGGGGAAGTAAGGAGAATGAAAAAAGAACCACAATAAAAGCTTAACGAATTAAACTGACAATGCACCATTTAATGTGCATGGTAAGAATATATTGATTAAATGGCAAATGAAATAGCAAGAGAATTCATTGCTTATTTTCTTACTGAAGTATTTCTTGTCACAAGATTAGAATATGGGCATTACTAAGATCCATTTTCACCTGTTCTGTCAAGAACTGTGGGATGAATTGACCAGTTAATCTTTAAAATTATGAGCATCAAGAGTGAGGAATAGTACATACAACAAAAAAATATATACATTCAGTCATATGAGTACCTACGGTTAATAGTCTGAAGTATATGCGATGGCTATGAAGTCCTGTAGCTGTCTGAAGACACCACCTCCTCCAGCCATGCCCACCACCTCGTCACCACCCTTTGAATCTGCCAGCTGAGCTGCTTGTGAAAGCACTCCCTAATGTGATTGAATCAAATTGCTAACCTTGCTTGGTTAAAAAAGCCTTATTATTTGAGCTAACCCAATTTAGTGGGAGTGAATTAGTTTAGGCAATGCTTGCACTACCAGCTCAGCAGGCAGATCGGTGGCGGTGTGGCATGGATTGGAGACTCTAACCTGACTGGGAGTAAAGTTCTTTTAAGCATGGCTACAGCTGGAGAAAGAGATGTCCACAGCCTAAGGTAGGTATCAGCTGACAGCTCTTGGAAGCTTTTGTATGGGATTTAGACACAATGGTGTACCATCTAATAGAATCTAATCTCTAGAGAGGGTCAGGAGGAAAGAAAACACGTGTTTTTATGAAGGAATCTCAGCTACCTTTCTGCTAATGCAGACAAGTTCTATTAACTTGCTGGAAAACAGATAAAAATGAAAACATTGTGAAAGAATAATGAAGATAACTTTGTGTTACTGTCTACACTGGTGACCAGAGAAGATATAGTTGGTACTCAGAGCTAAAGTAATCCTATATTTATCTGTAATACTGAAGCTATCTAGATACGAAGTACCGAATGCCCTCATTTCTCACTCCAGTCATTCAGAACAAAAGTTGCTGCTTATCTCTTCAGAAATTTGTCCTTTTCATTTGCTTCATAGTTTCATTGATATGCAAAGTAGGAATGGTAAACCTAGCACAAATAGGCATTATATAACAGGGTAGATTTCTTTGTAGGCAAAATAACCCTAAAAGTCGAGGATTGCCTGTAGGGTTTGTTTACACGTGTGAGCAAACTGGGATATTTTGTTTGCTCTGGAAAAGAGATTAAAAAGAAAGAGGGGGAAATGGCATTATTTTTCTTTGTAGAGACATGCTGATCTGTTTTAGAATACAAGGAGGATTCTGGCCTTTTGGACTGGAGTTGGATGACTAACACTGAATAATGGATTGCTGTACTTAGGGTTTATTCACCTACATCTTTATGACCTTTAAGTCTTAATATCCTGTTTTATTTTGGTTTGGATTGGACTTTCTTCTTGGCAGAGTTGTTTTATTGTAATTCCACATATTTTTCAATTTTCATAACTGGCTCGAAGATAACACAGAATACAGCCACTCCCACACAAAAGATGAGTCAGAATTTTTTCTGCAAAGCCTGTGACCATTGCCCATCAAGGAAACAGAAAGTATACTGTGCAGATTTTGTGACCAATTAGAACCAAACAGTGCTGGATCAAATTAAAAAATCAGAAGGGCATCTAAATCCATGTCACAAAATATTGTTTTCATCTATGTGGGAGACATGAACACATACAAAATGTGCAAAATATTATGTAAAAAATTCTTCTCTGCCTCAAATACCTTTTTCATTTCAGGGCTGTTTCTGGAATAAGGCAGTCTTAGATAAAATATGCGCTTCTTTGGGCAGGTCTAACAGCTTCACCCATGCTCTGGAGAATCCTCTAGTCCATTCCACAGTGCCTGTTTACCATTCTATCCAGACGCCATCACAAAGTTTGTTCTCTTTTTTTCCAAAAGAGACTCACACTGTGCTGACTTCAGGTTGTCAGATATTTAGTTTTATCTGCTGAAAGAGGAGCATTTCCTCCCTTTCCCTTATGTGCCTCTACCCTGGTCTCCCCAGCAAGTGGCACACTTCAGAACAACATACAGACTCGTCCTATGCTTCATTTACTCCATCTGGCTGCAAACTCTAGGGACAGAAGTGAACTTTGGGACGTGATGAAAGGAATACCATAAAATGTGAACTTACCTTTTCTGCATGTTCAGGTAGAGTGTTTTTTTTCTGTTAGTTTATTTGTTTTTTGTTGGTTTTGTTTGCCCAGTGCCTCAGATGAGATCAGGTCTTTGCTGCAGAATACAATCCCAGGGGACAGCAATAAAAGAGCCTGAGATCTGCCAGAGCATGCTGAGCCAAAAAAAATATAAAGGTAACTTAGAGTTTCTCTGTGTTACAACTATTCACTCCTTGAGATTTCTATCATGTTTAAAATCATGAATGTCTCAGAGGTTATTAGGCTATTAGCCAACACAGAAGTGAACCATTAAACTTTGGCCTATGTATTGCTAACTGGCTCTCACATAGCACTGGTGGTCTCTCCTTTGATTTGCTCTCCTGACACACACACACACACACACACCCCTTTAATTTTCCACCTTCCAGGGGATAGGAAAATCCAAGAAGGTTACTTTTATGTAGCTCTCTGCCATCTACAGGCATGAGGTTCATTAATAATGCAGCAGGTGGAAATGAGGGCTTTGGGACAAGTTTATTTCTCATCATAATAAATTGCATCCTTTGGAGGCTGCTGAAGTGGATCTCCCAGTGCTGGAGATCAATAAAGCTTTCTCCTTCTTAGGTTGTTTTTCTTTATAAAATATTTTTGTCAAACACTGACTAGGATGGGCAGGTACTGTGTTTCTGTGAGAAACCGTCCTGTGGAGCACTGCTGCCTCCAGCAATGTTATTGTAGTTATTTTAAGAGATTAGAGGAAATCCTCTCCATGGAGCATATAAGAAATAGGGGAATAATGGAGGGCTGCTCTATTATACACTACTGTGAAATTGCAAAATCTTTGGCTAAAATTCTTTGACCTAATGAGTTTCCTAAGGATCAAAGTTTCATCCCCGAAGTACTTGAAAGACACATGATGATGATCAGCATAGTAGAACCATAACAGTACTTCAAGATCTTGCCACAGATTTTAGTTAGTTTATTTTTCTGAGCAACTGACCTAAATAAACTTTGGTTTGCATCACTGCTCTCAAACCGCTGTTTCTTTGGTGACTTTTCTGCTGAATACAAATTATGCTAAACTCAGAGTGAGTGCAGATAAAGACCTGAAGAGAATTTAGTCTTGATCTAATGCAAGGAAAAAAAAGGGAAGTTGGTGTGAAAAGGAAAGAAATCTGTTACTGGATGCTTCATGCTGTTTGACCTTAATTTACTTCCCAATATAAGATGCTAATAATCAGATGAGTGTAGCTTTGGCAAACTTTCACTGTTTGGGCTGAAATTTTTTGTGCTGTGGATCAGTCTCAAATCTCTTTCTTTCCCTCCATCACTCTTTTATTTCAAATAAAACAATTGATTTTAAAGTAAAAGTAAAGCTTTTATTTATTTATATATATATATATATTCATATTCTCGTGACTGTTTGAGAATTTTTAATACCTCCATGCTTTGGAACTAGGAATTAAAAATTCACAGGAGGGAAAGGATGGTTTTTGGTATCAGCAACGTGTTTTTTGTTGTCTGTCTCACGTCAGTATTTCTCTGGAGTGCATGCCTTGGGAAATGCTGAGAAAATTTTTACAATCTTTCCAGAATGTCAGAGCTATATGGACTCTGAACTTTCTATATGGGCAGAGCATGACTTATCTTGGGTGAGAGCAGGAATTTGGCTGAACTTCAGGCATGTTGAATGCCCTTAAAAATCACCTTATTTTGTACCCAAAATGAGTGAGGATTTTTAACATTAATATTACTGAATGGGATTAATCTCACCTGCTAAATATGTGTATGGTGTAGCCCTCTACGGCTTAAATTTAGGGTCCTTTTGGTAATCAATGGAGAGGAACAGATAAGCTTTGAAGCTGCAGCGAGTGAGGTTCAGGCTGGATATTAGGAAGAGGTTCTTCACTTAGCGGGTGGTCAGGCACTGGGATAGGCTCCCCGGGGAGGTGGTCACAGCACTGAGTCTGTCAGCATTCAAGAAGCGTTTGGACAATGCTCTCAGACACATGGTCTCATTTCTGAGAGTCCATTTCTGGGTGGTCCTTTGGAGACCCAGGAGTTGGGCTTGATGATCCTTGTGGGTCCGTTCCAACTCAGAACATTCTATGATTCTAAACTGTACATAGGAGGCACAGGCTTGGACCATAACCTGTCAAGATTATGTTCTACAGGTAGAAGAGTTCCATGTCATGAAAAATAGGTAACTAATGAATGAATTCTCTGTCCTTAATCATGATTCCTTATTTAAGAAATATATACTCTGATAAAAAGATTAATTTAGATGCAGGCTGCATTTTCAGCAAACATAAACCACTGACTTGAGTGGTCCTTTATCCATAAAGAATTTTCTTTTGCAGATTTTATTGATTGTGATTCTGAAATATAGAGAACAGCTTACCTAAAATCATTCTTTGAGTTAACATAAAGCTGCAGTAAGTCAAACTGTTCTTTTCTTGATCAGCACTTGTGGATTACACAATGCAAATATTTAAATTAAATACTGAGCTGAAAGTATAGGATAAATTTTATCTAGATTTAAATGGTCCTAATATAAATCTCTACTATTAGTCTACTCACTGGAGTCTTCCTTTATAGAAAATGTACAGAAATAGGGAACAATTTAAGATACATAATTTTGGATGATCTCACTTGTAGTCTGAACTCTACTGGCTGTACTGGATATATCTGAGAAACAATAGAAGGAGTCTGTGGAAATTAGCTCAGTTTTAGGTGTATATATTTTAATGAAATAACTCTCACCCAAGGTCCTAAAGGACCACCCATGAGGAAGAGACATTTTCACTGTGCCTTTGAAACATGACTCAACCAATTTCAAACTGAGCAGAGGGCATTTTGGTGAGAGAGTGATTTCAGCCTAATTGAATTTACCTCCTTAAATCCTCGGCTTTACTGGTATGACTGACAATAAATTTCAAAGTTATTCAGTAGAAAAGAAAAACATTTTGGTGTCCTTCTGGACCACATCGAATATGCCAATTCCACATGTTTTCTAAACAAAAATTGAATTATATCAAGTTCAGTTGCGTACAATTTCATGACCATTCTGTCAACCTGAAACGTCAGCATCACACACCATAATATCCACAATCAGGGTTTTTAGCTTTCACTTCAATCACCACTTTCAATAGAAAACAATAACCCAGTTTTTATAGATTCTATTGACTCCTATTCACACAGATTTGAAGGTTTTCTACATCAGAAAAATTCTGCTGTAATACACTGGAGTTCCACTGAAATAAAAACAAAGCAATAATGGATACAGCTGATCTCTGTTAGTTGCATTTTATTGGGTTTATTTGCATATTTTTTATTTTGAAATTTCTTGAAACAATAAAAGAAGAGAGCATGTCAGATCTTGGCCAATACATTTTTCATTTGTGTATATGTTTACGTGTCTAAGACAATGTTTATATTGTCTAGATTTTAGCTATTAAATGTAGTCCTCAGAATCTGTACAGCTGTAAGACATAGTTATTTGCAACTTTTTAAGGCACTGGACACTCTGAAATGGGACCTGAGCTAAGACATTGTAAGTGTTGTAAAGGATGGCTTGGTAAATCAGTTTTACAGCATGGAATAATTTTTCAATACTACCCAAGTTATTAGTTTTTTTTTTTTTTTAACAGAAGCATTTGCAGTGCCTTTTATGTCTGTTTTCTTCTTCTCCTTCTTCTTTTCCCAAACAAATAAGCCAGAGAATAAAATAGCTTAAATGTACTTTACTGAAAGGTCTGGGATTGCCTGCAACATTCTCATCATTGTGTCGTTTGATGTGCTCTTGCTTTGCGAGACAGAGTGCAAAGTCCTTTATTACCTGCTGAAGTTAAGGAAAAAAATAAAGAAATCTGTAACATTTTCTCTTAACTCTGTTTCATTTCTTGCTATGTCAGACTGAAGGAAGGAGATTAGGACTGCCCTCTGTATGAGTAGGAGCTTTTCTGCTGAGGTCCGAATGCCTCCTGCCTGTTCATCTGTTTATCCCATGATCACCTTCATCATCCACTACTGAAAAAACTCAGCAGCCTTCATTGCCTCTATATTAATGGGAAAAGGAAAGACCAAGAATGCATTGCAGTTTTCTCCTAAGACACGAGTTCGCTCCATGCTTTAAGGTGGCTGGATGGGAGCCAGTTCTGAGTCAGAGGTCGAGTGATTGGGAACCTATGTGTATTAGTACTGCAGTAATCCACATGCCAGAGAAACTGGTTTAAAAAATATTCAGATTATATAGAGACCTATTAGAACTGGAATCGTTTTTGACAATCCTCCTGCTTCTGGAAGGCACCTTCAGAGCTTCTCTCTGTTGATAGTCTGAAGTTTTCTTCTAATTCCCAGCTTTACAATTTTCTGTCCCTGCACTGATTTTAATTTCAATTGCTTTTCTTTCTCCTTTGTTTATACTTCTACTATGCTCAGGGCTGTCCCTATTCAACAGATTCTTCTAAGCTAATCAAACTGGCTTTCTGCTTTATTAGCTCTCTGCTTACCAAGATGAATACATGTTGTTCCAGAGCAAGGCTAATCCATGTGCTGCTGAGGTGAATTTTTCATCTTTTGTTCACTATAAAGGTAGCCAAGAGAAACCAGCATCGATGTAGAGATCTCAGTTTTAGACAGCTAGATTTATGTGACACAAATTCCATTCCTGGTGTTGCAAGACCACATGCTGTGGAAGGTCTTAATACTGTCTAAACATAATGAGTCCATTTACCACAAGATGGGATAAAGCTGAGGAAATCTTAGGCTATTTGAGGCAAAGTAGAAAAGGAAGCCAATAAGAAATGTGTGTGTAAATCAAAGGAATTATGTAACTTGTCAGTGCTTATATAGTGACTTATCTTTATCTCTCAGTGTAGGGATGAAACTCTTCTTTGAAACAAACAAACAAATGTTTTTCATCTCTATTAAGACAGGGTTACATTCCCAGACTTGTTCTGGGATACATTTCCTTGATAACTGAACAATATGTACTTGAGGAATCGAGAAAGTAGGGGATTCATTTTCTCTACACAGCAAGGAATCAGGAAACATGTTATCTATTCTTTTTTTCATCACTATAGGTTGAACTTTGGCCCATAAAAAAAGCTTTCTATATTGTTGTTCATGTCTGTGGAGGAGGCCAATGGATATTCATCTGGGACATCACCATAGATTGCCAAGTCAAAGTGCTCAATGAAGTACAAGCTGTTATACTCAGAATGGCTCTGCTGTGTTTGTGGGAAAATAGCAATGAGGACTTGTAGATTTAAGTCAAAAAAAAAAGATTGTTTGGTCGTCCTTCCCGAACACCTTGGTGATTTTTCACACTTCCAAAAATCCCTCTGTCAGGGTCTGTCTAAATTCTATCAGACAGTTTTCTACACACCAACGTCATGTATTTTCTTCTCTGGCATCTAGCTATTACTTATTTTATTTACTACCTTCTGAAGCAACAGGTAACTCCCTTTCATTGCTTATTTTATTACTTTGGTTCTGCTTTCAGACTTGTTTCCCAGAGACAGCGTAAGTTGGGTGTGCAGCTGCTGGAGTTCAGTGACTGGGTCTTGCCTATAGGTCCATTGCTAACTGTAGGATCCCTCCTCTGGAGCCTGCCTGTGCTACTTGGTGAAGTGCCTTATTAAAGATACCTCAGATGGAAGCACACATCACTTACACAGAGACTAGCTTGGGTCTGGAAAGGAAATATAGGTTCATAATGACAGCTCTGTGCTCAAGATAATCACTTCAGCTCATCAGAAGAGCTAACTAAGGGTGCTAAGGGTGGCTTTGCATTCAAGCAAATATACTAGTTCCAGTTCAGGAGTTGTTTTGCAGATAATGTATGAATACTGCACTTGGGATGATCTTCAAACACAACAGGAATAAAAGGTTCTGATCCAGAGCTACACTTTTCTGCTCACACTCTTTCCTCTAGCCTCTTCCTTATCTATTTTAAGTGTTAAGGACTTAGGCATATTACAGATTCATTGACAACTGGGTAAATTAGATAAGATTATAGTTACAAAAAAGAGTAAGAAACAACAAAAGCTGTTTCCTTCACCGTTCTTTCAGGATTTTGATGCTACAACCATGAGGGAGCACAAAGAAGTCACTGGTTCTGTATGATTGCATGCATCACAAGATCACATGCATCACCTGTTCACAGCTTTTCTGTTATATCAAGCAATAATATGAGAGTCTCCCCTGTGGTTAACCAGCAGTAAGCCATCCTCATCAACAGAAGTGGATGAATGTACACACAGGAGGAGTCCTTTAGAATCATAGAATCATGGAATTGGTTGGGTTGGATGGAACCTTAAAGATAATTTAGTCTAAAACCCCCTGCCATGGGCAGAGACACCTTTCACTAGATCAGGCTGCCTAGGACTCCAGCTAACCTGGCCTTGAGCACTTCCAGGGATGGGGCATCCACAACTTTTCGTCTTATCCCTTAGGGCAGTACTGTGTGGTCACACATGATGATGAGCAAATTGCATTACAGCGAGGGAGAAACGCAGTGGTTCTGTTTCCAGAAGTGTGTTTACATGCATAGCTTCTGTCTTCATTTCATAGACTGCCAGGTAGGAGTGGATGGGAAATTCACAAATTCTCATCAATGCTTTTAAAATTTTGTCATGTTTCCCATGAGAAATATGAAGGTCCTCATGCTGTTCACAGCAGTCTTGGTAGGACTTGGATCCTGCTTAGTCCTTATCTGTGTTTTGCCTAGTCTCTTGACCAATTTCATTAAGACACACTCAGTTTTGGGTGAGGGTATGTAAGTAGTTGTCAGAGAAAGAAACTCAAAAGACAAAAGGAACAAAATAAATCAAGTGGTGTTTATGAGCAGACATCTGTCTAGCTAGTTGGGTTCAAATCAGTTACCAATGGCAGTGTTGACTGTGAGGTAACAGAGTCCCTAAGAGCTCCTATGTGATACTGAAGAAAGCAGTAGGCACACCTATGGTGAGGGAAGGAGATGCAGATAACCACTCAAGGAAATCAAATTAATCAAGTAGCTGTTGCAAAACTTTGTTATGCTAGCTGGAGAATACATTTGACTGGTTGTGGTGTAATCCTTTTTTAAAGGACCTCTCCAAACAGATCTTAAAGCTCTGCTGGAATGGAGCAGCATGTAGTTATCTTTATAATCTCCTATTAGATTCATATTAGCTCTGAAATGCTGCATGCATCACAGATGCTTCATACAGGTAATCAACCTGCCTGTGAAGATGAAGAGAGAGTTTCTTGTGCCATATTTTTACTTTGACTAATGCTTATTAAATACATGGTGGTTTAAAAATATTTAATCACAACCTATTATCTGTAGTCTTTAGTTAAAGAAATAATGCCATTTTCCTAATTCTTTGAGGAAGTCGACAAAGTAAGTGCACAATAAAACCAACAGATAACAGAACAGGGAAAATAATCCGAATCAAGACAAGAATTGCTGGATGAGTTTTACAGGTGATGTTAAATGGGAAATCTTCCAAGAACAGCTATCCTGTACACAGTGAGTTATCAACTGCATTCAATAGTCTGTGCTTTCATAACTCTGTAGCTGCTACAGTTGCAAAATAAGCTAGAAAAAATTGACCTACAGACAAATGATCCACTCATGTCCATATCAAACCCTGATGCAATAGTTCCAACAGAGAATTTCAAAGCCATTATAATGTCAAAATACTCAGATATCCAGAACAATCCTCTAAATGTCAGTAACCTTCAATATTTTACTGTTCATTCATATGGTTCAAGCATCATAATATGGAGAAGAAGAATTGTCATATCATGAAGAATCACTTATAAAAGCCAAGCATTTTAACTAGAGTTTGTTTAAGGAAGAAAGAAAGAAAGAAAGATCATTTCACAGAATTAATAAATAGTGCCAGAGGGATCTAGGATAAACAAATCTGATGTAAGGTTTGAAAGTGAATAATGCTAGCAAAATTTGCAGATGATCAAGAATTGTTTCAGATCTTCAGAACGTGTAAATTGGGATATCTTTCTTGAATTGAATGAGTAATACTTAACATAAACCTGTTCTAGAGTAATTTTGAGAGATTTTTGTTAATATTAAGTAAATTCTGTAAAGTTAGACAACTAGGAAATACAAGAGCTGACAGGGCTTTGGCAAGTATAGTCTACTCCTTGCTGCTAGATTTGTGTAAAATCTATTCTATGATTCTATTAATGACAAGGATATATAGAAGCGATAAGGACTGTACTTTGGAAGAACCAATTATAATAGTCTTACATCTTCAGGGAATTTCAATTTAATTGAAACCACTGAGAGGAAAAGAAAAAGGAAAAAAAAAGAAACCTCTACCAAATTTATAATTGGGGGCAGCTGAAGTAAAACATGCGCGGAAGCTATTAGGCTATGTTAATAGAAGAAATAAAGATTGTACCGAAAGTAAGAAAATGTCATGACATAGATGGAAATCAGTCCTCAGTTTTGCTTACCATTAGTATTTTGACGTCTTAAACTTCAGAGATTTTCTCTGTTTGCCCTAGCATAGACGGAGAAAAATATACGTATAGATTTACACATATACTGTTTCAAAGCAGAATCTTGCTTTGTCCAAAAGTAAATATCTAGCATTAAGATATAGAAATTGTTCCTTGAGGCTACTTACCTCTTCTCTATGGACTGTAAAGAGAGCCTAGGTAGACTGACCTAAACTTATAAGTGTCTAAGATGTAAATGGGGCCAATTCTGTTTAATGTTTTCATTAATGACCTAGGCACAGTGCACTCTCATCATGTTTGGAGATGGTACAAATTTTGAAGGAATGATTGTGATATCAAATGGCTGGTTCTGCTGTCATTCAGAGGGAGGGAGACAGGCTGAAGAAATAGGCAGAGAAGAACTTCAAGCTCAACAAAGACAAATGAAAAGTCCGGCACCTGGGGAGGAAAAACCCAGTGTACCAGGATAGGCTGGGGACCAGATGGTTGGATAGTAGTTTTGCAGAAAAGGACGTGGGACTCTTGGTAAACACCAAGCTGATCCTTATCCACCAATATGTCTTTGTGGCTAAGAAGGCCAGCAGCATCTTGGGTATGAGGAAAAATATTGGAGCACTACAAGGCAGGTGATGCTCTGTATTCAGCCTGGTGAGATGTAGCTGGAGTGCTGTGTCCAGTGCTCACCTGCCCAGTACGAGACAGACATGAACATGACTGAGTGAGTCCAGCAAAGAGTCACAGAGATGATTAAGGAATCAAGGGGAGTCTGAGAGAGCTGGGGCTGTTTAGCCCAGAGAAGAGATGGCTCAGGGGGCTCTTATAAGTGTGTAGAATTATCTGACAGAAGCACGTCAAAAAGATGGAGCTAAACTCCTCCTTCTAGCAATCAAAAAGACAAGAGGCAACAAGCACAAATTGAAATATTGGAAATTCAACTTAACATAATAATACTCTTTTTATAGTTACAGTGGTCAAATACTGGAACAGATTGTCCAGGGAAGTTGTGAAGTCTCAGTCCTTGGAGATTTTCAGAACCTGTTTGGACATGGGTTTTGAATAACCTAAGTTACCTGCTCTAGCTGACCCTGCTTTGAGAGGTGTGGTTGGACTAGACAGTCTTCAGAGGTCCTTACCAGCCCCCAATTCCATGAGTCCCTGTTATCAATTATTCTTTTTTACAAAAACACATTGCTCTGATTTCTTTCATACACAAGGCCTCATGGAAGTCTAAAAAATTGATAATCTTACTTCATGAAGAAATTTTCAATCACAGGGACTGTGTTTAGGATTCATAGCATCTGCAATATACTGTCTTCTATTTTTGTAATTACACCTTTATCTTCAGTTTAACAATGGAGTTCTAGTAAAATTCATAGGTTTTCCTCCATGTTATACAATAAGCAAATAAAATAATAGAGAAAAAAAAAAATCAAAGAACCTATTCCTCCAGACAGAGAGAGAAATTTTACTGTGTATTACTAACAGATTTGGGTATTCTTTAATACTGCAATGCCTAAGCTAGGCAGCAAGTTTAATATATTGATTTGGATGAGGGAATTGAGTGCAACCTCAGTAAGTCTGCAGATGACACCAAGCTGGGGGGAAGCGTTGATCTGCTGGAGGGTAGGAGGGCCCTGCAGAGGGACCTGGTCAGGATGGTCAATGAGCAGAGGCCAATGGGATGAGGTTCAACATGGCTAAGTGCCGGGTCCTGCACTTTGGTCACAACAAACCCATGCAGAACTACAGGCTCGGGGGAGAGTGGCTGGAAAGCTGTGCAGAGGAAAAGGACCTGGGGGTTCTGATTAATGCTCATCTGAACATGAGCCGGCAGTGTGCCCAGGTGGCCAAGAAGGCCAACGGCATCCTGGCTGGCAGCAGGAATAGTGTAGCCAGCAGGACCAGGGAGGTGATCGTCCCCCTGTATTCTGCTCTGGTGAGGCCACACCTCGAGTACTGTGTTCAGCTTTGGGTCTGTCACTACAAGAAGGACATCGAGGCCCTGGAACATGTCCAGAGAAGGGCTACGAAGCTGGTGAAGGGCCTGGAACACGAGTCCTGTGAGGAGTGGCTGAGGGAACTGGGGTTGTTTAGTCTGGAGAAGAGGAGGCTCAGGATGACCTTATTGCTCTCTACAACTACCTGAAAGGAAGGTGTGGGGAGCTGGAGGTTGGCCTCTTCTCGCAGACGACTAGTGATAGGTCGAGAGGAAATGGCATCAAGTTGTGCCAGGGAAGGCTTAGGTTGGAAATGAGAAGACATTTCTTCTCGGAAAGAGCAGTCAGGCACTGGAATGGGTTGCCCAGGGAGGTGGTGGCGTCACCGTCCCTGGGGGTGTTCAAGAAAAGGTGAGACATGGTTTAGTGGTGACATTGGGTGGTAGGGGGATGGTTGGACCAGATGGTCTTGGAGGTCTTTTCCAACCTTAATGATTCTGTGATTCTATGATTACAACTATTTTCATGAAAAATGACCGACAGCATTGTATCAGCTGCTTGCTTTAATTTTGTTCTCTGAAGTCAAAAACAACAATTCTCCTAAATAGTGAAAACAATGGATGTTAGAAGAGACTACGTGATTGTACAACCAATGTACATTTTGGAGCACATGACCCACACATCAGTCCACATATTATAACATTGGTTGGATCTTTCACAGAATCATCTTTCCTCATGGACAATCGTGTTGCAAAGTCCAAGTTGCTGTTTACTAATTTTTTCAGACAAAAGTGTGGCATTTCTGCTTAGTGCTGTCAAGACATTCTTGTATATCTGGAAGCGGCTGGCCAAATTTACATATCCACAATGTAGATGTCAACATATGACGTAGCTGTTAAGAATTCCTTTACACTCAAGGGAGAGAAGTTGAATGTTTAAAGTAGACAGCTAAAATAGGTCAGACAAATTGCTTTCTTCCTATGTCTACTTCTCTCTTTATATACTTGACTATATAAAAAGAGACTTAACAATGAGCTCATATATGAGTAAGTGTCTTCCGTGTTTCTAAAATTAGGTGACAAGTCCTAGGTCACTGAAGGGTTGCTTCCCCAACTGTACTTATTTCTTGCTAGCAAGAGTCTCAGTTGACATGAGAGAGGTTCACCGTGTCCTTTAATATAAAATATGAAAGTGGCATGCTACATTCAGGATGTTTTAGGAGGGAAATAGTAAAATGCTTTGAATTCTACACCTTAAATTGAGAGCCTAAAGAAGATAAATAGAGTGTCAATTACATAACTACCTGTTCATTTCTACGCCAAAGATGTCCATCTAGCAAAATTTGTGCCAAAAACAGCCTTGGAGTTCCTCTTCCCTGGGGAGAACTTGGAAATGCTGAGGGAGTGTTCTGTGAGACAAACTGACTGGTAACAGCTGGAGTATTCTCCTTGCCTGCTTCTTTCTGTTGCACTCTTTCATTCTCCATCCAGATGTATTCTGCATAAGAGAATTCTCTTCATGCCAACAAGAAGCACTGAGATAACTGTGCAAGGAATGGGTGACTTTGATGCAACATATAGTTTTCAGTCTGCAGAAGTGTGATTGATCTTGCACATTTTCAGAAGCTTTCAGATCTCTGCACCTGTGCAGTAGCTCTGATATGCTGCATGGGAAGGATGTGGTGAACAGCCCTGACCAGACTCTAAATTAAGATTAATTAAGTAATGAACTCACAATTGATCACCTCTGGTCTAAGCCTTTGTTGATCAGCTTTCAAATTTATTCTTTTCTTTCAAACCACTGGCACACATTCAGAGGACCACAACCAAGAGCCTAGCACATCACATTTTCCTTTCTTTCGAGTGTGGTCTCAGTAACATCACATAACTGCCTTATGCAGTCTCTAAAATCCTCTTTTGTTCATCCTATATGGGTACAACTCTGAGTTACTGTATAACAATTCCATCCATTATTCGATACGATGAGATTTGTTTTATGTATCAATTCTTTTATGCCTACCTGGGAGCAGACATGTCCTGCTTGGAAGGGTCTCACTATCTATTTTTATTGGTCACTGACATCATATTGTACACTCTGCATTTACGGGTTTCTCACAGTGTGATCCACCTCAGCAGGCCCTAGACTTCTGTAATATATAATTCACATATGACCTAGGTGCACCAGAGTTCTTTTTTAGATAGGAGAAAGAAATGGGCACTTGCATCTGAGCATGTTACCAGAGCTCTTCCAACCTGCCCTTGAAGGACCTATGATTTTCCACTAAGTAACACAAAGAATCTTGTGGCACTGAAAATGTCTGCAGTGGACAGATGAATCTCCTTTTATAGATAATGTGTGACTTTCTTAAGTCATCAGTTGACCTAAACAAGTCATTTTTCTTCCTGTGTTTCAGCTGTGCGTGAAATTATTCCCTGAAGACCTTCAAGGATTTATTTTTTTTTCCTTGGAGGGTGTAACCTCTGTGCTGTTGGCTATTCTGGCTTCACTGATTTTAATTATGGTAGCAGATGCAGATAAAACAACTGCATGAAGCACCAGCACCTCCAACTTAGTAATAAAATTACAGCATGTGACTAGAAGTGACATCAGAAATCTATATGATAATTGAAGCTTTCCTTCCAAGCCTTGTATTAATATTTTTATTTCTTCTCCCACTACTGAATAGAATTGGAAATGTTTTATAGACGTTGTCTCTACTTTTCAAAAGTTCATTTTTCTTGTAAAATATAGCTGACTGCACCTAATTGTGAGATAATCTCAGTCTACAACTCAGTTCAGTCTACAACTTCCTTGCGAGGCGGAGTGGAGGGGCAGGCACTGACCTATTCTCCGTAATCTCCATAATCTCTGTAATCTCCATATTCTCCGTAATCACCAGTGATAGGACCCACGGGAATGGTGTTAAACTGAGGCAGGGGAGGTTTAGGCTGGACATCAGGAAGAGGTTCTTCACCGAGAGGGTGGTCGCACACTGGAACAGGCTCCCCAGTGAAGTAGTCACTGCACCAAGCCTGTCTGAATTTAAGAAGAGATTGGACTGTGCACTTAGTGACATGGTCTAAAATTTTGGGTAGACCTGTGCGGTGCCAGGAGTTGGACTCGATGATCCCTATGGGTCCCTTCCAACTCAGGATATTCTATGATTCTATAATTAACCTTTTATTGGTAATAAGTGGACTCTGCACCTGTATGTGTCATACACTCTAGGAACTGCTAAACTGTATATACAGATTTCTTTACAGGTCCAAGGCACAGATTCATGGGCCTGGTAGCTGGTATTACCTAAAAAACATTTGAGCCCCTGTGGATGATATGAAGACCTCAGTCCATTTTTTGATGCAGGTTTCCATGACTACTTTGAAGGCAAAAATGAAGCTGATTCTTTTACTTGCTCTGCAAAATGTCAAAGAAAGGCAGTAAAATGATTAGCAGATGTTCTAATATCTTTAGAAGTTTCTTTGAAACTAGTATAAAACACAAAACCTCCACTGTCCACTCTTCAAACCTAGTGAATGCCAGATTAAAGTAAAACCCTACCTTCAAATATTGGAAAGATGTGTTCTGGAGGTTACCGCTTTACTACAGGTTATCTGTCCATACATTTAGTCAGCCACCTCCCACCCTTCTGTTGCATTTAAATCTTGTTTTTGATGCATTACAGTGGCACAATCCAAAGACAAAATTAAATCTCCACACCACTTTGTGGCCTTTCTGGCCAGGCCTGCCTGCGCACAGGAGTGCAAATTATCAAGGAATAATTTCCAATCCAATGTCTGCTGATGTGTCTGAATGGTTGTCTGTTGCTTCTCTTAATGGAGTGACCTTCTTTTTCCGTCTTTTCGCTGCTGAATGTCACCATGGATGTTTTTGCTCCTCCTCAGTTGAGATCTTATCAGTCCCTCATTATTTGATAAACCATCAGAAACACAGTTAAGTAATTAAATTCAGTACCAGAGCAGAGCAAGAATGACTGATCGAGTGGGGATGGAAGAAGGCAGATCAGTTCAGAGAATTTTATGAATCATTGTTCTCCGTTTAGTCAGGGTCTGGATACAGAAGACAAAAATCTATTGAGAGCTTAATTTTATTTTTCTTTTCCTTTTTTTTTTCTTTTTTAATTGAAAGACTCTCTAATTTGTAAATGCTGATGTCTTTGCAGTACGTGGCAGTAAATATAAAAATTGAGTGTCCAGTGATTGTAAAGGTTCTTTCACATTTGCACTTACCATTCCTTTATTTACTTTTTGTCTTCAGTATGATTTCTTTTCAGCCTTTTCTCCTTTGCCACATTCTGATTTTTAAACGTTATTTTTTTTTCCAATATGCCCTTGTCTTATTCTTTCTTTCTATAACTGTTTGCATGTTTTCTATCCCTGCATTTTTATTATTTATGACTTTTTTTTCTCCTTTTCTCGAGAATTCATTTACATGTGTAAACATTTCTCTAGTTTGGACGATGTATGTCAGTTGCATTTATGCCCACATAGGTAATAGGTGGCATACAGAAAACCTGCACACAGGAAGATTTTAAAAAGCACCTCTGCATTCAAAGTCGTCATTTACGTATGTCTGGTGGTTTTACCTTGCTAGGCAGCTGAACTCTATCACAACCGTTCTCTCACTCCCCCTCCTCAGAAGAGGAGGGGAAGAAGAAAAGGAAAAAAAAAAAAACAACTCGCGGGTTGAGATAAGGATAATTTAATTAAAGGGAAAATAATTATCAAAGGAAAATTATTATTAATTAAATAATTTAACTAAAGGGAAAAGGAAAAGGGGGAAGTAAAAAAAAAAAAAAAGGAAAACAAGTAAAGGCCATGTGGAAGCACAGAGGAAAGAAATTACTGTCTACTTCCCACCAACGAGCAATGCTTGACCACGTTCTTGAAGCAGGGCCTCAATGCACATAGCCGTTGTTCGGAAGGACAGATGTTTTCGCAACGAGAGGCCACCCCTCCCATCTTCTTCCTTTTTCCACCTTTTGTTGCTGAATGTGACCTCACATGGTGTGGAATATCCCTTTGGTTGGTTTAAGCCAGCTGTCCTGGTGATGTTCCCTCCCCATCTCTTGCCCATCCCCAGCTTGCTGGCTCTGGGGTGGTTAGAGGGAATCCTGATGAGGTGCCAGTATTGCTCAGCAGTAGACACATCACTGGTGTGATACCAGTGCTGTTCTAGCTACAAGTACAGAGCACAGCACTGTACGAGCTGCTGCAGGGAAAGTTAACTCCATCCCAGACAGACCTGGTACAATCTGTAAACAAAATGGATGAAAGAAATTTCTCTGGCTTTGAGAGGGCTAAACTCTCATACCTTCCTAAGCAAAAAGGTTATGTGTAAACTACTATAGACATAGCCAAAGACCACTAGCTGAGTTCATCTTGGAGGAATTTGGTCTAGAGCGTAGAGATAAATAGAAGGGGATCCATCTCAGGTGATGGACAAATAAATTTTAATAAATACCTCAGTGCTGAAAACCCGTTGGACATCGAGCTCAGACCTCTATCACCAAGACATGAATATCTGAGGCAGGACGGTGTTTTAAAAGGTAATGAGGTTTGGATCCAGCCAGAGATTCAAACAGAGAGGTTCTTGTCAATATTATGTAACTATTTTGAGAATCATCATGAATTGGACTGCATGGGAATTTTTAAACAATGGGTTATGACACAAGGTACTAGGATGTATTTAATGCAAGGGATACAATTCTGATGGTGTCCTGACCACATGTTTAGCTCCTTGGCAGAGACAAAGCAGTGGAAGTCACAGCTATGTATGGCACTGTCACCCATGTAAATCAATCCTGCTATGGATAAAACTTTAGCCTGTCTGAGAGTACAATTAATATATTTCCATCTCCATTGGTGTGTGCTTGAAAAGCTATCAGTTTATTAACAAATCTGGTCATGGATTTTGTGTCTAGACAAGAAATCTCTAGGAATAAATCTTCAAGTCATACAGTCTCTTAAAAAATCCTCACACAGTCATGATTTTGAGCCTTTACTGAAATCAGGAAGGTCAAATCATGACTTCAGAAATGAGGCAGACAGGCCCTTTGGCTGGTTCAAAATGCTCCATTCTGCCTCTTCTTTAGGTACAACTGAGGCCTTTGTTGTTACGGAGTCTGTTTCAGTACTTTTTATGATGCAAGTGACTGATCTTACAGCCATGTCCTTTGGCCTTATATTTATTGTCCAAGAAGGTCTATAATAGCTGCAATCCATAAGTATGATTGACCTCCAGTATATGCAACTCACAGTTCAATTGTTGTGCTGTTTTCTGTCTATTTCTTTCTCGTTCTCCACCATGTTTTACATATTTATAATCATTTTCTTCTTTCACTGCAGAAATTTGAGCCTTGACGTGAAGACATTGACAATAAGATCTGCAGAGAGTGTGTGCTTCAGCCCCAGTAGCAGTGTTAAAAAAAGCAAATCTTGACTAAAGATCAAAATCAAGAGACAAAATGACCATCAACTGGAAGACCTGCTTCTTCACTCTCATATTGCTTCCCATGGTAAGGATAAATGTCCTTGTAAATACGATGTCATTATTTAAATATATGTTCCCAAGTCTAGCACTTGCTAAGCATCAAGGCTCTACTGTTAACATTGATTCTGTCTTTTTCTGTGTGGGCCCATAAGTTATGTTACGCCTTTTCTAACTTCCTTTGCAGTTGCAATAGAACTGTGACCACTGCTCATCCTGCACAAGGGCAAGTAAATTCCTTGAAGGGATTTGTTCACTGCTAGTGTCTGAGATTAAAAATAACAATAAAATTAAAGTAATAATAAAACAACATAAATAAATAGTGGGACGCCTGTTTCCAATCCGCTTAAGATTAATTTTTCCAGACAAAAGCTATAAAATTAGAGGTTTCCATCAGTCCTATGAAGCCTAAGCCTCAAGATATTTCATCCAGTGCTTTTGGTTGCCTCCATTTTCAGAGGGTCATTTTTTAGAAACCATACAGGTAGGCCATTAAAGATATAGGTATTCAAACTCTTTAGTCACTTTTATAAAGAACTTGGGCTTTTTATGAATAGTACTTGGATTTATCAGCATCATAAACCTTCACTTACCAAATAATGTACTATCCCTTGAATCACTCAGTCTTAACACATTTTTGGGGATTTGTCATGTAAGTCTATTCTTGCTTGTTGTCCCCATTTGCATTGTGGCTCTATCTAGTCTCACATAAAAGCTGTAAGAACATTGAATAAAGATTTTTTTTGTTCCACTTTGAAACTGTAAGCAACACTATACAACCTCTATAATAAATTCATCTTGCATTTCAGCTCAGCTCTTAGTTAGATCATTGATCATAACTGTGCCTTTCATCATGTCTCAGGAAGCACTGCACAAAGGGATACCAGAAAAATAGCACTGGTATTTAAATTCTCTATCTTTCACATTAATAGTTTTCTATAACTTCCATAAAAATACTTTACAATTGCTTAATATTCTCTAATAGACAGACATTTTAAAACATTCCTGAAATATAGTTTGGTTTTATTTTTAAGGAAGAAATAGTTAATATGGTTTTGATTTGACTAGAACTATAAACTATAACTGTATAAACTATAACTGTAAACTATATATTTTAACAGTTTTTACAGTTTCTTGCTTATTTGTATTGACTGTAACTTGTTTTTTCAATGCATAATGGTCAGCATACAGGACTCACCTTTTTTTTTGGTACACATAAAGGTGCATTCTTTCTTCTTAGGTCTTATTTAGAAACTACTGTAATTAACTGCATATCTGAAATATAGCATTATTCAACTAAATTCTTTAGAATGGGAATGCACATCCAGATAATTTAGCCCCTCACCATACAAATATCAGATTTTTGAGTTTTTTTTTTCTGGTGCATGATGCTTCTGACTATTCCTATTCAGGTAGAAAGTATTACTTACAAACAAAGTGGGCATGTTTAATTTTGATGTTTTATCTCTGAAATAGTTACACTAGACTTCCTATAAGGTAATGGGGAGGGAAAAACCCATCAGTTAGTCTATTTCAAATGATTATTTTAGCATTACATTCCTGTCTTCCAGAGGTGCATGTATCTCTCCATTATAAATAGAGGTTAGCTCAAATTCAGGTGCTGTGGTTTTGTGCATAGATTAGATTACATAACCTCACCTTGAGGTTTCTAGTTTGAGACCCTGAAAGACAACTGACATGTCTCAGTCTCTCAGGAGCTCCCATCTTACAGTTAAGCCTAGGTCAACTTCAATGCTTTTTGGTGTTCAGCTTGAGACAGCCAAAAGGTATCTACTTATTTAGAAGTGAACAATTTTTAATTAAGGAAAATAACTGTGACTGAATATATCTCTTGAGCTTTTAGATGGGCGACCTTCCTGGCAAGTGTAAAAGGACAGAAAGTTTCCAATTCTTAGCATTTCAGGATGTAACTGTGATCACTGAGCTGGATAATCAGTGATCTGCTCCCGCTTTTCGAAAGGACAACTCTCTAATGAAATACTATGAAGCAAACCAGAGTTAATAAGAACAATATGCTTTTATCTGTGTGGTTTCTGCAATGTTTATGAGCTTGTTTATGAGTGCAAGTTTTAATCATAATCTCCTGCAGGAATCCAGGTAGTAAAATTAGTGATTTTACATGCATGAACCTGTGAATATGCACACACATTTCTTTGGTCAGTGAAGAGACTTATGCCCATGACAGAGATTATACCACAATTTGTGTATACTATTCATTCTTTATTACCTCCCTAGCATTCATTTTCACAGACTAGAACTCAGGAATGCTGAATGTTATTTATGGTTCTTCCCTTGCTGGGAATTTTTATAATGCTTGTGGCAACATATTTTCCCTCTGTTGGGACTCACTTTCTCTTTGAATCATCCCTTATAAGCTGTGCTGATGTCCTCAAATTGATACTATTCTGTCATACAGATTTCCAGAGTTTTTACCGATTGAGTGGATGTGACATTTTAAAAAGTTAGAGTAAATTTGAATGTCATCCTGTCCTCCAAAAGGTTTCTAAAAAAGTCTTATTTTACCTTGCTTTTCTCTAAACACATCTGGTATCATTCAAGAAATCTCTGTTTACCTTGAAGGAGAGCTATTGTTTTCAGCAGTGGTATAGTTCCCAATTTCAAGGCACATCTCCATCCCTCATTAGCATTAGCTCCTGAATCTTGAATCTGTACACCTGCTTGGATGTGCATACTTTGTTTCATCAACAGATAGTCCTATTTTATTCACAGGAAACCAAACCACACAGACTATGGTCTACAATCACAAGCAGGTCAAAAAAGGGCAAAAAGAGGACAAAATGTATTAATGGAAAGTTCTAGGTGCCTTCAATTCTAGGCTCAGACCAGAAAACAAGAAAATAATATGCTAATTAAAATTTAGATGTGGGCATGTTAAGCCAATTCTAATTATCAGAGACTAGATTGATTAAATTTTCATGTGTTTAACAAGTTATTTTGTATTTGTCTATCTCAAACGTATTTCATATTCCAATTAATCATCTGGTACTTGAGGCAGGATCTAGAAGAAAGATACCGGTTAGACCTGTAAATAAAAATATTTGAGAGCAATTCTTGAATTTTTTTTTTCTATTTGAAATGTTTTTCAAACTAAATGTCTATATTGATATTTTAACCATTTGTTGTTGTTGTTTTTGTTAGCCGGACTGCTTATTTTCAGTCACTCTCATAATTTTCTGTTTAGTCCAAACATCTTATCTTTTCATTTATATATCAGTTTTCTTCTTCCCACCTTTATTTTTTTTTCTTCCCATTCATTTGTGATAGCACTAGGCTGTTGCTTTGGGGGTTTTAAGTTTTAATTGGAAATGTTAACAAAAGTCATCATAAAATTAGTGAAACGATAGGATCCTAAACCATGGTTTCTTTGTCTGGCTCCAAATGTACTTGAGAAACAATGAAATTCATGACTCACAAAGTTGGCTTAGTATATGAACTGAATTTTAAATGTAACTGCAATGCAGGTGTTCTAACTGTCTGTAATAATTCTACCATTCTTCAACTAATACTTGGAAATTCTTGTGGATGAATTTTTAATATTGCTAAGCTTGAATGTTTGAAATGAAAAGATATTTCTTGTAGTGTTTCATTAGTTGGCAAACATGTTCACAGACTTCCTTTAAAAATTAATAATAAAGGCAGAGATGAAAAAGAAAGGTGTTAAGTGATGTCTCTTGTATACCAACATTGAAGTGCAATCTCAGTATGAGGGTCAGATGTATAAATACAGATGTGTAGGCAGCATCTCACAGGTCAGAAAACCAGACCTCAAAGTGATTGTTTTCAAGTCTCCGTTCATTGAGAGAGGATGAGAGAAACTAGGTCTTTTTTCTCAGATC
Source organism: Anser anser (assembly GCF_964211835.1). Classification (NCBI taxonomy): domain Eukaryota; kingdom Metazoa; phylum Chordata; class Aves; order Anseriformes; family Anatidae; genus Anser; species Anser anser. Next base: position 159,087,153 of record NC_139721.1, read on the forward strand.
CTGTTTACTGGAAGTATAACATCTTCTAAGGGTTTATAGTCCACAGAGAAGAGAACTAGCATTATTAATCTGTAGCTGTCATTTCCAGGGGCTAGCTACATTCAAACAGAATCATCTACGTTTCAGTCTCTGTAAATTTTTTCTTAATATGGGAAGCAGTGTATTCAGATACACCATTCCACTACTTTCTCTTTGTCCCTGCTATATTTGCTTGAGCATCCATAGCTGAAATGAGAGGATCCCCTCTCACTGGGGACAGAAACATGTATGCCTGTGTTGGCGTCTGCTCTTGAAGGAAACTGTTTTTCCATGTAGGATTTAATGAGCCAGCTTTTGATCAGTTTATTGGCCTTATGAAAAGTCAAGCTTTCTGTAGGGTTACAAGTCTCTAGCACAAAGCACAGTTGCATGGGACTTGTCTGTTACTTATGCAATACCACAGCAGCTCCTGTACAACAATGGACCTGCAGGGAACGTCCTCCAGAGGAGAAATACCTCAGCCAGCCAAGGTATTACTGACGCTATGTTTTTTCTTCTCATCACAAGAAGATGGTTCTGGGGGGAATCAGCAGAATATAAAGACCTCTTAAAAGCCTGTAATTTATTTAAAAAAAAAAAAAAAAAAGTCAGGATTTGTAATATTGGGTAGGGTTGTTTCAAAACAAGCTTTCAGAATTTCTGGTAAAGTCTGTCACAAAGAGCATCTGAGGGATTCCGTGTTGCAAAATAATAACGCCTTTGACACCACCCAACTTAAAGAACCTTGTTAGGAAACAAAAAATTGTATCCCAGGTCCCAGATGTTCCTCACCTTGTCAGCAAGGGGGGATGAGTACTTCTAGAGGGTGACTGATTCCACCTGAGAACTCTGTAAATCCCTCTTTTTCTCTGGGAACCTCCTAGTGTGTTGACACCCCTAGGACACTGGAGGCTGGTGCGAGGCCTTCATGTTGTGTTGGTGCTCTGATTAATACACCAGGACTTGCTATCGCACCCCAGGGAATCCAGGTGTTAGTTGTAGAAGAAAGACACACTTGATTAAAATGTTTTAAAAGCTTATTAAACTTATTGGCACAAAACATGAAAGTCAAACAAAAAAGAAATTCTAGAAAAATTCTTATTCCACCACCCTCCGGTTCATAACACTACACACAAACACAGGCATATACGTGTAATTCTCCTTATTTAGGTAGGCAAGATATCTAGGTCTTAGAAATGCAAGGCAGCAGATTATGAAGCAGGAAAATGGTTGTCCTACATTAATGCCTTCACTTTTTTGCCCTCTGGTAGTAGTACTAATTTTTGTGACAGGCAAATAATATGATGACAACACTGATTTAAGGACATTAATATGATTCTTTTGCCTGCTGGTTTTGTATTCGTGAGCTTGGAGGAGTATTGGGTGAGCAGTCAAATACCAAATTAGGAAATAAAAAAGATGTCTTGGAAAATTAGCCTGTTAAAAAAAAAATAAAAATAATAAAAAAAATCGGTGATTTTTTCATGTTTCTTAGCTATTAATATCCAGCACCTGGAGGTATATTATTCAAGTCTCTAGCAAGTGAGCTGCTGGCCTCCTCTTCCTAAAGTCTGCTGAGTCAGCAGCCTAAGATTTACCTTAGAGGCAGCTTGAATAGATAGCTGTGATGCAGAACCAAAGCTGCATTAAAGGGAAGGGGAAAATGGAAGCAAAAGAGCAGGATGAGAGGAAATGAACAAAAAGTAATAATAATAAAAAAAATGTTAGAGGTCTGATCTTCTGTATGTCCCCTGGCCCCTCTCACCGTGGTTTGTAATAAATAGCTATTCTTTACTTTTGCTTCCCAATCTGCAAAGTAAACACTCCGCTGCTTCTCAAAGTGAATTCACCTCCTACAGCAAGAATCTGGGCCTTCTTGAGGATCAAGTAGTTATGCCTTAAGCCTGCCTGGGGGAGCATACAGGAGCAGTGCTTGCCCCAGGGTTACACATCACAAGACCCTCCAGATCACTGGTTGCTTCTGAAATAGCCATAGGGACAGGAAGGAGATGCGAGTCAGAGTGTACTGTGCTTAAGGCTACTTCCAGGGCTTCTTTTTCAAGCCAACAGAGACAAAACTATTTAATCAAAGTCTATGAGGCCTATTAAAAAACACTGCCAACCATAAAACCCAAGTGTTGCTGTCATTGTAGTCCCCAAGGGCACAGAACCCAACTCAACAAAACCCTCTTTGTATTTCTGGGCAGGGGGTGAATAGCTCACTCCAGGCTTCCTTGTGTTCATGTTCCTGAAAAGAAAACAGGGTTTCAGTCAGATTTGCTTTTTTCCCATGTGGAAATCACTTGGAAGAGAGGATTGGTGAGGTATGGGTCCCCTTCTGCACTAAAACATGGCGATCTCAGTGATATATTTATTACATGCCATATAATAATAGTTGTGTCCAAAACAGAGAATATCAACATCTTAATGAATGGGAACCGTCTACGTACATTTTTGTTCCTATTAGAGCTGAGCTTTGTACCTAACTGATGTCAGCAAGTGCACTCAGGACAATATTTAGCCATCTAAAAGCTGGATGTCTACTATAAGATATTTATCTATATTAGAAACTACTAACAATCATTCTGTAGTCAATAGCAAGAGATGGGCACCTCCAGACATTGGTATGACCCATCACAAACCCTCCTAGTTCTCTCTTTGCTGCAGAGTAATTAAAAATTAGCTTGGACTAGACTTTGGTTTCTTTAGCTCTTAGAAAATCCATCTTTATTGAGTAGTATGTTACCTTTTATGGATATCATGTGGATGCTGAATGAATGACTAAGTCACTCTTGTGCAATTGATTGTCTTGCATTATCAATATCTTGGGATTCATTTTCATAAATTGGTTTGTCAGGTTATCACAAATGCTGTTTATTACGTTTCCTGGAATACATTTTTAAAATCAACTATTGAATGTGTTTTCTTGTATGGGTGGGGACAGATGCCAAAGAATCACAGTGTCTCTATTAAAAATATATATCTAAGCAAATAAATACTCCATACCATTAAATACTTCATGATCTTTCAAACAATGAAAGGAAATCAATTTTTATGAAAACAGGAAAAATATTTTCCCTACATAATGCAATTCAGAATTCTTTTGTAGCACTTGGATATTTTTCTTTCCAGTAAAGATTAAAGCATTTTTCTTCACAATTTCAACCACTTTTTCTTCTTCTTTTTTTTTTCTTTTTTAAGAAAATAAAATTTCTAAATAAATATCCTATTCAAAGAAGATACTTAAAACATGGAAACCGAGCACTTTGTAAGTCCTCCCCCTTTTTAAATATGAACAAATGACAACTTTTTTGCTATTGATACAGTTTAGACTATAGACTTCATCAACATATTTCCTGAGGGAAAATACTCTCAATAAATGTCTTTCAGCCAGATCCCACTTGTGTCTGTTGGCGAGTTTAATGGTTTGTCAGCCTTTGTATGTCAGTACACTCCCTGTACCAGTCTACTTAATAGATGTACACTTATTCTGGACTGGTGAAAAGTTCTGTTGAGGATGCAAGGTGGTAGTTTTTTTTACTGCTTCTGGCCTTCCTGATAACATATTTATGCAATGCCCTCTTATGTCAAACATTGCTCTGTATGCTGTTTTAGGAGTGCAAAATTCTTATTAATTCTCTAGAGCTTTATACAGAAAAACACTTTTGCTTCTGTGTGCTCTTTTAAAATGCTTTTGCTCCTACGGTTTCTGTCTGACTCAGCATCTGTGGCCAAAATATGTTATTTGGAAGTTATTTAGGCTAAATGCAGGCTGGTGATTTGATGTTTGAAGCCTCCTGAAAAAAAAAATATCTATAATGTGAACTACTTGTATTTGAAGATTTGGGAAGGGGAAATACAGACTTGTTTATTTATTTGTTTGTTTTCATTACTTAACAGCAACACCTAAGCATGTTACATATTTGGGCTTAACACTATTCATATCTTTATTTTGGTTTTATTGTTTGTGAAATGCTTGCCAGATAAATGATAATGTAAAATGCATTATCAGGTAAGATTAGAAATATACCAAAGCTCATAGGTATAAGTTTGTGTTTACTTCCTCAAAAATATTAAAGTGTCTTTTTTTTTTTTTTTTTCCAACCTCTGGCTGAGCTGGTTTTAGTCATATTATTTCTGTTAGCCAGTTTTATGATAATTTACTCCATTACTTAAAAGTGTAACAAAACACATGGCATTTTTGCACTACAAGTTAAATTCCCACACAATTAAAGACTAAACTAGTCCATTTCAGTATCTCTTCCAGCTATATAGTGCTGTAAAATCAAAACCTTTTCACCCATCATGTGTTGTCTACTGTGCCTGAACTAATGGCAGGCACACACACTAAATAAACTGTAAGCTCATTTACAGACACACATTTTCTGCATGCCTTCAGTCTAGTAATTTTGGTATCGAAAGTAGTGAAGTCATCATTCACCCTGTAACTAGACATGTTATTGAATCATAGAATCACAGAATGGTTTGTTTTGGAAGGGACCTTAAGGACCATCTCATTCCAACCCATGGGCAGGGACACCTCCCATCAGAGCAAGTTGCTCAAAGCCCCATCCAGCCTGGCCTTGAACACTTCCAGGGATGGGGCATCCAGTATCTGTAGATACTCCGTTGTCTACTACTGCAGGGCAGGCAACAGAAGTGAGAATGGGCTGTAAGACTGTGATGGGTCTTTGAAGGAAGGAAGATTTATGTGATCCCATCCATGCATATGTATTTATTTTTCCATTTCTCCAGGTCATCTATCTATCTCCAAATTCTGAATGCTCTGGGTGATTTCAACTAACTTTGACAGAAGGGCTGCATTCTCATATGAATTAATTTTCTAAAACTTTTATGGGAATGCTTGAGTAAAGACAGAGATTTTGTTAATTCCCTACAGAAAAAAGCTCAAACCTCGTTAGAAAATATAGTATCCAATCTGGAGCTCATCTGGGAGATGCTAATCCACATGATCAATGACTAAAGCTTTGTGCTATTACTCACAAAACTCATCAGCTTTGTTATCAAATAAAATCTTAAAACTAATTCAGGTATCATTTGATCCCTGATATTAGATCAGTAACATAAGACATGAGAGCTGGAAGATCAAATGTTCGTCATGCCCCTGATTAGTGTTTAATTTGAGCAATGCTGCAGCTTCTTGTTCCTCAGTTCTTTCTTTGCCACATAAGGCCAGCTGCACTGCTCTGCTGCCTCTACAAGGTGTGGGAAAGACAAATCCATGTAAGGCTAGTGTGTGTTCAAGTATTAGAGCAATGGTGGCAAAAACAGATGGATGAGATACAAGAGGTTTTGTTAATCTTAGTGCTACACTATGAAGAAAAAAGTGTGAGTGAGCTTCCTGGAGATCGTGATGTAAGTCCATGGTTGAGGAGCTCTAGACATAGCTTTCAGACATGCTGAGGTCTTTATGTTCAGCTAACCTCGAAAAAAATAAATGTTGGATTCTGTATTTGTTTTGTTTTGCAGCTTGAACCATAAGCAAAACCTCCACTTGCATCTAAGTGAAACACATTATTTCATCAGTTTGTTGTAATGAACTGATGATCCAGAATTGTTCTTTTTCTGCCTTTTGTCTCAGACATCTTTGTGCATTGTACTTAACATATCTGCACCCATAAAATCCACGGATGTGTACTGATAGTACATGACATAGAAGTGGAGGGCGCCCCTGGGTGCTCTGGAAACCATAGATGGGGCTGGACAGGGCACTGTGAAGAAAGCAGTGCCTCCTGAGTTTTCCAATGCTGATATGAAGTCCCACGTAAATCTTCATCTGAAGAATGCTTTCATCTTCATATTGACATACTTATCCCTTTTGCACCTCCTGCAAGTTTATTTGTTCTATTTTTTCAATTGTATATACCAGCTGTATTTTTTTTCTTTTAGAGATTTTTTTTTTCTCTTTGGGTTAGAGGAATAGGTAGAGACCAGAAAAGATAAGGTTGATTTTGCTTTGGTTTTCCCACTGTTACCTATTGGTTAAATCATTAATTCTGCAGATATTTCATTACAGGACACAAAGATGAAAATTCAGCCTCTTTTCTCTCTTGAGTCCATGTCCTTTTTTTTTTTTTTTTTTCCCCCTCTATCTCTGTTAATCAAATCCAGAATAACACCTTGTGGGGATGACAGTTAGTATTAGAGGGGCAGGTCATCTTGTACCGAGGTCATCTCCCATTACATGGTACTGCTTGCAACTGGAGGCTTTTAGATGTTGAGCAGTGTTAAGTGGCAAACTTCCAACTGTGTTCACAGCTTTGGGAAAGAAAAAGAAAAATAGAAACAGAAAAAGGTAAAAGGTAAAAGAAAAGGAGGAGGAGAAGGAGGAGGAGAATGAAAAAGAATTAAGTACTGAGTTTAAAATGATGTAACAAAAATGAAGGGAAAGTGACAGGGATGTGTATAAATAACATTAGTCTAGAGATTTTTATTTTTTCATATTTGAAAATGTGAATATATGTATCTGTTGTCAAAGGATTAATGTAGAACATCTGAACATGGTAATCTTGAGGGTCAAATAAATGGAAGTTAACATATATTGGAGTCACACAGAATAACCCATGAGGGACAGCACAAAATAGGTTCCATCAACTTTGCTTTCAAGTCTTTCTTTACCTTAAGTGTAAACACAATTTGCTCTCATGGGAGGGGAATTTCTTCTCTCACTTTCTCTGTTCAGTATGCATTAGGTATACAGTATTTATATGTATTAATGCTTTCTTCTGATATCAAGAAAACCAAAGCAGTCTGAAATACCTTCCCCCTATTTCTAACCCTACCCATCTCCACAGAAAATGAAACTTTTTTATTAATAACAAATTGAACCAAATCAAAACATTACTGCAATTTAATTTTTCCATTCCTAGGGCTTCAGATGTATATCTCTTTTTCATATAAGTCATACTACAGTTCAGAAATAAGTGAGGTTATGAAAATTTAGACCATTTACCTTAGAGTAAATGCTTCACTCATCATTATTCCCTTGCACATATATGTCTGTAAAAGTAATATACTCTGTGAAACTGATTTTTCTCTCTGTAATCGGAAATACAATATCAGAAGTGAACTTCTTGGGAGGAATGCATATGAGTAGAAAGCTGAAAATGAAGCTGGTAAGGTTAATATCTGTGAAATTCTTGTCTCTTTCCTAAGACTGTGTTACATGCTGGCTCTCACCAGCTTCCACTATTAACTACAGAGGCAAAATTTGCTTGTAGTGTTGGGATGTGTACTACATGAAGACTTTTGGAATCTAGAATGGCTGAAAATTTCAGAACCAGGTTTCAGTGAGTCTATAATGTGGTCATTACCACTGATGAAGCAGCATCCAGCATTTTTGAGGCCAAACATATAAAGTTAGGACATCTTTGGGGACCCTATTAAATCTGGCATACATAAATATCCCAGCAGAACCCTTCCCTCTTTCTCTGGAATGCCAGTTTATGGACTCTTCCATGCAGAAGAAAAACTTAAAAATATTGGCCAGCATTTAATTTCTTTACTGTAAAGTAGTAACCCTGTATGTTTGGGCTTCAAAGTTTCCTTGTTCATTTTTTATTTTTTCTTTTTTCTCTTTTTATTTTTAGACACTGAAAATTTGTCTCTTGTTTAAATATGCAAAAGATCCTGAGTCCTAAACGTCTGCGCATTGCAGTCAGCTGCAAACAGCACAGCTGAAGCATCTGTTATCCTTGGAGAGAGCCCCTGTGCCACCGTGTTCTGCAGCAAGAATGCCCTTGTACCTGCCAGCTAGGTTGGCTGGCTTAACGCTTCAGATGCCTGCTGCATTTTTGGGGGGCTGAGCACAATAAGGGGGATGTACCATGAGGACAGTAAAATGCATTTGGAATCTGTCCTTATTCAGGAAGTTATCACCTATCTGTGCAAATTTCTATATAGCAGCAGAGCAGAAAATGCTGGAGCAGAATCTGGGTCATGACAAGACTGAAAGTGAGACCTGTGGCTTAGCTGTCAGGGTCTGAAATGGATCCAAATCCTGCAGGTTTCTTTGGAACACAGTCACCCTTTAAGGGGGAGATCTGTTCTTAGAAGAAGGCCATCTCTGTAACTGTATTGTCCTTCCTTAAATCAAATCATTGCCTGCAGTGGTAAATAAAATAGGAATTTGAGGCAGGGTATGCAATCTGGCTCTTTGTGTTTGTTATTTATCATTATCAGTAGTAGTAGTAGTTTTGTTTTCTAGTAACATATGCAGTTTTATTTTGTAACACATCATATTTCAGAATTTCTTGAAATCATGACTGACATTCAGCTCATGTAGAATAGTGTAGTTACTAGTAAGATGTCCTAAGAATACCTCATGAGCAGAACACATATGATGAATGCATTTCTGCGCGCATTTTATACCTAGAGACAAGCTAGAAGAGCAGGGGCTGGGTCCTGCCTATCTCCTGTCCACACGATCGTCTCCTGGGCAGTCTGTGTGCAACTTATCTGTTTTCGTTTAGTTTGGTGAGTCTGCATTTTTATAGTGTGTAAAAAGAAAATCCCAATACATCACAGCGAACCTCATCTAATATGGTTTAAAGTTCAACTCTTGCATTTTAAGAAAAGAATTCTGTGGATTTTTATTTTTGCCAGTACAGATCAAACCCCAGTTACTGCTGTCTGCCTGTTGTGTTTTTATTGTGGCTAATATATGAGCCCCTGCTGACACTGAGTATGGGCATGCATTCCTCTTTTATGGTGTATATGAAAGAAATGTATTTTTATCTTTCCTTTGTAACATCAGGAACGGGCAACTGAGGTCCAGTATTGCACTCAATCACCTGGTCACTGCATGTTCTTGAGCAGGGCACATTTGAATGCATTCAGATCATAAAGCATGAGCCAATTTCAAAGCTGCATGTTACAACTAATAAGGTTAAAGGGAAAGGCCAATTTTTCCATTGTGAAGTATTATTTGCCACGTACATTAATTAGGGAGTTGGCTACTTTAATTTAAGAAGATACATAATACACAACAGGTAATGTGGCTGGTTCCATTTATCTATATCTAGGGTGTCTTTAACCAGGTATCATTTTTAAGCTTACAAATGCCCAAGACAGAAATTTTTCATGTAGCTAAGTTTCTATGAATCACAAATGTACTGAACCGTCTGCTGCGTCAGTGGAGGGAGTTGTGTTGGTGGAACTTATCACCCCTTTGGCAATGGTTTACCTACCCAGAACTTAGCAACTGTCATGATATAACTGCATATCACCAGAGATGATGTTTTCTGAGAATTACATTTAAATGTCATTATTAAAGAGCTATTGCTAGATATTTAAATACTGATGATCAGCTATGACTAAATCACACACCCAATGAGAGTGCAATTCTTCTACTGGCCTGTTTGAGGTGGAAAAACAATGCACAGATAACAGTTCCTGAGATGTAGAATGGGGATGGGATTCATCAGTACAATGTCTACAGCCTCACAAGTCACTTTGGCCTCTTGTTTTTGTTATTAGCAAGAAACAAGAATTGATGCTGCAAGTCTCTTTCTGTACCATGTGTTTTACCTAGATAACTGAAGTGACAAATATTGACCAACACTGAGTGTCCAAACCATTAACTGGCTGTGAGAGGAGCTTCTTCTGATACTTCTCAATAGCATGGTATTGATGTAGTCCTAAAAAAGGAGTTAAGGTCCTGATCATTTAGGCAGACAATCCTAAGGACAGTCACCTGTCACTAGTCCTAAGGACTAATCACCAGATTAGATCACCTAATAAAAGTAGCATTAGTCACATATTCCCTGTGGTATAAACCCAGGCTGAAGGATTATAGTGATTATAACTTTATGCAGGCAAATTTTCGAATTTTCTGTCCCGTGAAATACTCAATGTGCATTGTTTCAATGTCTTTTGTCATCTTCATCCAGCAGGAATACGTGAATATGCTCATATATATAGTCTTTTTTTTTTTTTCTTTTCCCCACATTATAAATTTCATCTCCTTTTAAAACTTTGATTCCAAAACAGTGAAACATTTCATGATGACATCTTTAAGCAGAACAAAAACATTTCTTATTCCTGAACTGGATTACTTGAATTACACCTCAGTACGTCAACATTTTATACAACATTTTTTATTTGTATCAATGACAAATGACTATGAATGTAACTGACACATAGGAAAGCACAGGTACATCACACTCTTCACAGTCATAAGCTGGGACAACAGAGGAACAATGCAGCTTGTGAACCATGAGTCTGCCAGAAATGTCCTTATAGTCACTGCTATATTTTCCTCCTACACAGTGCCAATAGCGCAAGAACAACGAAAGCCCCAACTTTATGTTTCCTCCTCATCTGTGCTTAAGAATCTCTTAAGCAAAGTCTTTATCTGAAAAATGGTAACTTTTTTCTGGTGGTGCTACTCCTTCTGTGTATGGTCTCACTGATCGTCATTTGGAAGTTTTCTTATAATGTCTCTTTTTCTTTCTAATCCCCTCCACTCAGCTCCATGTTGGCTCATCTCAAGGTGTTGATGCTCTGCCACACCATTCACTCTGCTTCTTCATTTCCTTCATGAATAAAAACTTTATTCCCCTCCTTGAGTTTTTACAGTGGAATAGTGGTGAAACACTCCAGAGACGGGAATGAGAAAGAACAGTTTGTTGAAAAAGCTAGCCTAGACAAGATCTTTTGTGCAAGGTTTTGATTCCATGTGGGATCTGAGGGTTTTTTGTTGGTGGTTTTTCCCCTCACTTTGGCACAATATCTGAACCAATGCCTCTTACTACTGAAAGGAGAAGGAGGGAAATTGAGAATAAGCTTGAGTACTTCCATTACCACTGCTGTAAAAAGCTCTTTGCCTCTGTTCTTCAGTATTCTCCCCAGTCCCAAAGCCCCTTTGGGGAATACAAGACTGAAAGCTGTAGCACGACACACTTGCTGGAACCGCCTGTGTGGAGGACTGAAAGGGAGGAATGCGCGTGATAGTTGAGGGCAAATAGCTTTAATTTAATTAGTGGATTAATTAAAGCTTTCTCCCCTGAGTAGGGTATATGTGTGTGTGTGGAGAAATCGTTTCTGCAGCCTCCTGTAGCTGTTCATCACGCATTTCTGTTCCAAGTGTGACTCAGATGGGGTTTCTATTGAACTTGCTGGGAGACTGCACAAAACAAATTTCCTGTCTAAGATCTTTTCATTTTGGGGTTTTGTTTAAACGTAATGAAGTATAAATGGGCAAATAATAACAAGTAATAACAAAAACTTGCCTTGCAAATGAATGTGGCATCCAGCGGCATGACAAATACAGAAATCCTAAAAGGTTCTCTGTTCTCAGTGTCCCCTCAGTGAGAGGAGTCTTACATTAGCACGAATTCCCTCTGCCTTCACTTAGTGAAACTCATCAAGAGATTTTCCAGTGTGACAAACCATTCAATTACTTGTTAGCATTGTCTCCTCACACTTTACACTGATCCTAGGAAATCAGATTAAGGCCAACAGTGTCCTGGGCTGTATTAATAAGACAACAGCCAGTAGATCTAGGTCAGCGGTTATCACCCTTTACTTGTTAGACCACATCTAGCATGTTAGGTCTGGTTTTAGGCTCCTCAATATACAAAAGGTGTCAAGCACCTGGAGCAAGGCCATCAAGATGGCCTATAAGGAGAGGTTGAGGAAAACATTGTTACACAACATATATATATATATGTTATATATATTATATAATATATATATATGTATATATAACATATAATGTATGTTATATATATTATACAACATAGCCTTGTGTAGCTGGTGGAAGAAGAGGCTTCTGAGACAACCTAGTAGCAGCCTTACATTAACTATGAGAAGGTCATGAATAAGATGGACCCAGGTTCTTTGTCATGGTGCATGTCATGAGGACAACAGACTATGGACATAAACTGAAATAAGGGTAGTTCTGACTGGATATAAAGAGATACTGTTTTACCCTGAGGACAGTTCAGCATTGGTAGAAGTTGCAGAGAGAGGCTGTGCAGTCTCCATTCTCGGAGGTTTCTAAGACCCAGCTGGGAAAAATAAAAAATAAAAAAAAAAAATGCCATAGATAGTTAACATAGTCTTGCAGCCACCAGAGACAAGGATGTCTGGATGAAGGCAAAGGTGTATTAATGACTGATGATCTAAACACAAAATCTGTAGATCAAAGAAAAAGAAAGTTAAGGCATCTTTAGGCTATCTTTTATACACTTTTATTTTTGGATTGCTCTGACGCCTGATGCAGCCTTCCAGGGCTACTTTAAAGATTTTTTTTGATTTATTTTTTTGCTATATTACAAATGCTCTCTGATGAGTGACAAAGAGGTATGCCTTTCTCAAAAATCCTCTGGAGGTAATACACAAGGGAAACAAGTTTTTCTAATCGTTGCTATTTCTCTCAGAAAATGTCGTTCCAAGTAAGGTGCAGGATGATCGTCAGGCACATTTTAGGGATCACAGGGAAACAACATAAACCTCTATTCAGATTTCAGGTGGGAATTTTTCATGCTTTAAAACAGACCAGTCTTTCTGCCAAGGCGGAAGACAAGGAGAGGAAATCTAGGAGCTGGACAAGCAAAATCATTGTCACCTAATGTTTACCCCATTGGATCAGCAATTCCCCAGATGAGAAGAGTATTGTGTCCCAGAGATCCTTTTTCAGTTCCCCCACTGCAGGTGTTCAACTGAATTTGAGCATTATATCTCAAATTTCTGTAAATATAACTCCTAATTTCTCAGTGAGTGACTCAATGTATTAACAAAAGTAGATCCTGCACTCCAACTTCCATTCCGGCCGTTTCTCCTTACTGATCAGTCTGAACTGTCGTGCTGAATGTGCACAAAATATGGCTACACGGAGCTGGAGCAATCTGACCACAGAGCCCCAAGAAAAAAATACTCATCATTTATTCTCCTTTGCTAAACATGAATTCCACCAATTTTCCATATGCATTATTTGCCCGAAACGCCCTTTCAGCGAGCTTCTGCTTGCTGAGACGGGCACTTCTGGATGTTTTGCTAAAGCTTGGATCTACACTGAGTTGTTCTGTTTCCAGCAGCTTTGCTATGTTTTAGGACTGCCATGTTGCAGCCTGTGCCAACAACTTGGAGAGTGTTCTTGGAAGTGATTGGTGATGATCTCTGCAAGTCCTGCACCACTGATGGCCTGCAGGAAGGCCACTCCACCCAATTTCAACCAGCACTGAAAACGCAAGGAGGGGTGAGAAACTTCCCTGAAGGTTCGGTCAGATTTGGAAGGGGTTAGAGCCTGATTTGGACACTAAATTACATTGCTCTTGAATATTGTTGAAGATGAGTGGGAATTTCAGTGTTGGCATGAGACTCTCAGCTTTTCAGGACTAGGATGACCTATGAGGACTGAAGGAAGAAGACATCAAGCATGTGTTATTGGGAGCTGCATTTTTAGAATTGTTAACTTTGGAAATTCTTAGGAACTGTCAGAGAAATCCAGTTTACATAATATAATAACAATCAGAAATGATTATCAAACCTTTAGTTTCACTTCAAGCACATTTTCTCTACCAGGATTTTTAAATGCTTTTCCAATGAGTGGTTCTATCCCTCCAACACAAGGTTTCAAGAAACATAAATTGATATTGCTTGCTATTAGATAGCAAGAGATAAGGTAAAGGTATACTTTGGTTTAACTCAAGATGTCAGTTTCTGTGGAAGACATCGACTATACTGATAAAGTTTCACCATACTGAAAGACAAGGTTTTTGAACCCATTTCCAAGATATAAAGCCAGTTAAGGTAAACTCAAAAACAGGTTTTCCCCATGTTGCATAACACATTTTGTCCAGACTTACCACTTCAGAAGGTATCCACTGAGTGAAGGGAGCTGTTGATTATGCTGCAGCTACTTTCTAATCTGCAGTGAGACCTACATCTCTCCAGGAGCTGTCAGTGTTAGAAGGTAAACGTATCTTAAATTCATGTAAGCCAGTCTGAGAGAGATCAATGCCCTGTTTTGGCAGCATGCACTATTGGACTTCTTTTGTTGGTTTTTGTTTGTTTGTTTTGTTTATTTAGTTGGTTGGTAGGTTGTTTGGTTTTGAATAGCTGCTTTTTCTTTCTTTTTTTTTTTTTTTTTAATGTCTGGTCTTTTTTTTTTTTTTTTCCTGCCCAGCTTCTTACTTAAAGCATAGTGTCAAAACTTTGCTGCAGATTGTACAATTGTGCCTTGCTTCGAATAAGTTTTTAATAACTTTACCCGCTCACTTAGCCTAAAGTGTTCTGAAATTACAGTAGTCTGGGTGCCATTTACACAGGCAGACAAAAAGGCAATCAAGTAACAACGTAAGGCCTTTCCAGAGACAACAACTTGTTCAACTGCCAAGCCAATATTGTGAATACCAGTACAGATGTAAATCAGATCTGAAGAAATCCAGATAACCAGAACTCCTTCTCAAACACCTCTATTTTTAACATAATGTTTTTCAAGTCTTGACCCTGGTTTGACCAGTTGAATCATTGCTTGCTAGGAGTAGTGATTAAATCCCGAGATGTTTCCGTTGAAAAGTCAGCTTTTTTGAGTGATGTTCACAAATCAATGTATCATTTTTTGACCTAACATTTTAAAACTGAAAGTCACAATAGAATTAGCAACATGTACAATTCAGTGTGAAGTTAGTGATCTTATAAACCTAGTGGATTAAACTCCTCTCTCACATTACTTTAGAACGAATGCTTAGACAAGTGAATCGGACTCTACCTCTATTTAGCTCTATTTAGCTCTATTTACCTCTTATTTATTTAAATAAGGAGAAGTCCTTATTATCACTGTGTCTGATATGACACATCCTGAATGTTGTGGAAATATTCTCAATCACTTTACAAATAAAAGGTCAGGTCTTTACAGGCATAATATGAAAAATCAGAAGAAGAAAGAACAGTAACTAGTACTGAATTGTTGTATTTAATCAGGTCTTTGTAGAAAATAAAATGCCAAAGGAATTGCCCTGTTCTTTATCACATCTTATTATGACTTCAAAGCGTCTTGCCTGATCCTGGAGTTTCTCAAGAACACTGAGGATTTTTCTCACTTCTTTAGCTCCACTGAGTTAACTTGTGGAGTGAAAATATGCTTTAAAGCAATAATGAGTAAAATGACCAGAACTTTAAGTATTTTTGAATGACTATATGTAGTCAAAGACAGCTCACGTTTCTTGAATAGACCCTTCCTTACTGCTCACCCACAGGATGATCCAAATTAGTTTGGATAACTCTGGGACCTCTTTCAATACCCAGATTTAATGTGTTATTATTTTTTTTCCAAATCCTTCCAGCAATCCATATATCCTCTGCTATGCACAAACCTTTATAAGTGACTATGAATGTGTCACAAGGATTATGTTCCCTTTCATAGAGAAAGTGCTCTTTTATCTCTGAGAAATGTATGCACTTGATATAACTGAGGAAATGAGTCAAGTGCCAAAATGTAAAAGTCTTTTGACATTAGATACGCCCTACAGGGTCCAAAATATCCTGAGAAAGGGCAAACATAATGGCCAATGCAAGCAGAAGCAACTGGAGGTCAAGCGAGATACCCTAAGGCATATCAAATGGTCTTGGCATCTGTGCTTAGGTTTCTGACTTGCTCTCTTTGGATATAGCTATATGTCAAGCAGTGTCATATACATATGTTTTGATGTATAGTGTCAGGACAGGTACCTAAGCGTGGTGCTCAGTTTCAGTTTATAACCCCTGTTCCTCAGTACAAAAGGTTAGGAAGCATCTTCTTAATGTGGTCTAGCGCTGCTCTCTCAGAGCTGTCTACTCAAAGCCCTGCTTCATGCTCTTTGGATGTATTTTCAGGACTATTGTCTCCCAAGTTACTTGCACGTTTACTGGAGATGAGGGCCTGGGGAGCAATGTCAGTGATTTCTACCAACCCATGTATAAAGCAGGGCATAGTCGATGCCACATGCTGGGAAGAGGTGCAGAACTATTACAGTGCTGTGTAGATCTTCATGCATTAAATCAAGCAGCTTAGCTTGTCACCTTTCCCATACAGAAATCCCGAGGAGAGAAAGAAGTTGCTCTCAAACTTACCTTCACCTGCCTTGTTCCTAGCATTTGATATTCTTGAACCTAAACAAGAAAACGGAGAACTTATTTAAATTTCCTGCTGGAATAAGCTGGCTATGCATATTTATTTCTCTGAGCAAGGAAGGAAGTATATGGTGCCCTTCTGATCTCCATAATTCCTTCTACATGGTTCCTTCCCTGGAGTATCCATATGTTTGAGGAATGCTTTGCTTGAATAAGTGACTCTAAAAATTTGCTAGTTCCGTCCTACAAGTCTACAAGTTCTAGGTCAGGTCTGGAAGCAGCACAGATGTATTCACTGGGTTTGCTATTCAGGTTTGTGTATTACTAATGGCTTTCTTAATGGGACAGTTCACAGTAAAGCAGCACCTTAAGACTATGTGTGAGAAAATATATGTAGGCTGTAATGTGATAACATTACTATTATTAACGTTATTGTAATGCCAAGGGATCATTCAGGAGTTAGTACTACATGTTACGCACAAAACACACCAGTTTATTTCTGTGACGGTCACCTTAATAAAAATAAAAGAAGAAAACACGAAAGTTCTCAATTTATCGCACATCTATAGTGACTTAGTTTTGTGGTTTCACACTGATGGCTCGCTATATTCCACCACACCGTTCTCTCACTTCCTCTCCTCAAAGGAAGACAGGGAGAAAATACGATGAAAAAGGTCTCAAGGGCTGAGCTAAGGACAGGGAGATCGTTCACCAATAACCATCAAAGGCAAAACAGACTCAGCCTAAGGGAGATTAATGTAATTTATTGCCTATTGCTAACACACTAAGTGGTGAGAAACTAAAGGCAAACTAAAAACACCTTCCTCGCATATAGCCTCTTCTAATTCATTCCCCTGAGCAGTGCAGGGGAATAGGGAATGGAGAATGGGAATGGGAATGGGAATGAGAATGGGGGTTGCGGTCAGTCCCTAACACTTTGTCTCTGCCGCTCCCTCACGGTCCCTCTCTGCCCCTGCTCCACGCGGGGTCCCTCCCACGGGATGCCGTCCTTCCCCAACTGAGCCTGCGGGGGCTGCCCACAGGCAGCAGCTCTTCAAGACCTGCTCCCACACGGCTCCGTACCACGGGGTCCGTCCCCCAGGAGCAAACTGCTCCAGCACGGGTCCCCCACGGGCGGCAGCTCCCCCCAGACCCCCTGCTCCTGCGGGGGCTCCTCTCCACGGGCTGCAGCTCCGGCCCGGGGCCTGCTCCTGCGGGGGCTCTCCATGGGCCGCAGCCTCCTCCAGGCCACATCCACCTGCTCCACCGGGGGCTGCTCCACGGGCTGCAGCGTGGAGATCTGCTCCGTGTGGGACCCGTGGGCTGCAGGGGGACAGCCTGCTCCACCAGGGGCCTCTCCACAGGCCGCAGGGGGATTGTGCTGCGTGCCTGGAGCACCTCCTGCCCTCCTGCTGCACTCGCCTTGGGGGCTGCAGGGCTGCTTCTCTCACATTTCTCACTCCTCTCTCCCAGCTGCTGTTGCACAGCAGTTTTTTTCCCCTTAATTCTGCTCTCCCAGAGGCCCAACCAGTGTAGCTCACAGCTCAGCTCTGGCCAGCAGGGGTCCCTTTTAGAGCCGGCTGGAGCTGGCTCTGATCTGCCATGGGGCAGCTGCTGGGCTCTGCTCACAGGGGCCATTACCTACAGCTCCCGCTCTGACCAAACCATTGGCCACATAAGCCCAATACATTTAGCTGGATACTTTTGTCTTTTTGTGGTTTTGCACAATTGAACAGATACTGATTATATTTACTGCTTTAAAGCTTTGACCTGAGCATGTTTGTCAGAACTTTATTCTTCAGTGTTAATGAGTTCAGGGCTCCTGTGCCTTGGGATTGACTGTCTTTTTGTTTATAATGCCTTACCTATAGAAATGTATGCATTTTGAAAATTGGTTTGAGTCGATCTCCTTCACTTCATTGAGAGTGGTAAATAAATAAATAAATAAAAAGTTAATTTTGTGTACTTTCCATCTAGTTTCTAGATTTGTCTAGTATGTGTCAAAATATTCGACTGCACATATTACTGATATCTTCTGGGAAACAGAAACCAGACTGCCTGCAATGAATTCAGGAAATTGCAAATGTCCTTGAGTCAAAAGAAGCAAAATCAGGAGGCCATGAAGTTCAAGCTCACACTTCCATGTGAACTGTCTCTGCTGTTCAGTTGTTAAAGACAGACTTGACAGATTAAAGGCATAAACCCTGCCAGTACATAGTTAGTGGAGACGCATGAAACATATGGATCCTTTCAGGAAAACATGATAACCTTAAAACATCTCTGCCTTCAACAAAGAAATGTTTTGTTATAAGCAATCCAAACATGGTTTTATTTTCTCTGAAAAGGCACTGCTAATTAGCAGAGATGACAGGCAGCTTCTATTCTTTCTCTGTCGCTGAGGTTACCGATTCCTCTTTTTCTTTGTTTTCTGTCTCAGTTTCCTTGAACCCTGACAAAAAATATTAAAGTCTGTTGATGAAGAGTGCTATATAACAGCATAAAGATAGTTATGGGAGGCCATAGCAAAGTGTTCTGCTGATAGGCAAAGCTTAAGGAAAGCTACAGGGACAGGTGAAGCATATTGGTATAACGCTCTCCCTGTGTCCAGCAATCTGTATCTCCAGTATCTCCTGAGCCAGACTTACTCAAATACAATTGACTAAATTTAGTCAATTTAGTCAGATACATCTTACTAAATGTGGCTGTCAGCAAGGAAAACAATGAAACCTGAGCTGTTCACCTTACACTCTCTTTATTGTCAGTAAAGACCTGGCTTCGATTTACTCTTACTACAGAAGATGCCAAAAATAGGAAGGCTAAAACACACTCTTCTATCCTTTGGCTATAGATTTAATCTAAAGATACTTCTAAAAGGTCTGTAGTTACCTCCAATGACATCAGAAGTTGGGCATGGTGGGTTTCTTAATGTTTAGTGTACTTTGATGGATTTTGCATACTTACATACATACATATATATGTTTTGAACTCCTGTGAACATTTAACATCCACAATGTGAAGCTTCAAAGAATTCTGCAGATTAACAATAAGTGTGTGAAGAAACATTTCCTTTTGTTTATTTGTATCCTGCCTCTGTAGATTTAGCAACTATAAAATGACAGATTTTCTAATCTGTACATGCCTAACTGTATAGAAATGGTAACATTTCTGTACTGAGACAGATCCTGAACACTCCTTTCAGACCTGGGCAACTATGCAAAGTGAACTGCTGCTAGCAACAGAAGCTTGATTTGTTTTGATTTTTTTGATTTTATTTAATTTTTTTCAAAGAGATTCTAAGAACTTTTATGTTGGCCAAAGCAATTTCCCTATCTTTGGCAAGGTTAGGGGATTATGTAGCAAAGCCCTAATGTTCGTGGGAGATCCCAGAGACCTGTGACAGTATGTCTTTTCCAGGCCCTTGAGAGCCCTTAGAAGAGAACATGGTTTGTTTTGAAGATAAACAACTCTAATATGGTTATGCTTGGTGTATCCCATGGGGAAAACTGCTTAAATTTATTACTAGGACTTTGGGGAGCATTAGCTTTGGTGTAGCATTAGCTCTTCCCAAATGGTGAGTAAAGCTCTACACTGGAGGTTCGTTAAGAAATCCTCTATCTTTGAAACAGGGGTGCTGGCTTGTAATTGTTCTAATGGCATAAGTGTGCAAATGGGTCCCTGCCTCCTAGCATACACAACTGCACAACATAAGCATAACCAAAGTAGGATGATGCATGCCTTGGGACGTACTGTAAGTATTGTGTATTGTGTGTGCATTGTCTATTTGATGCATTACTGACCCAAAGAGTTCACACCATTCCTTTCCCTCTGTTGGGATAAGAGGGAAATAAAGTTGACCCATGTGAATGGGGTTCCAAAAATAAATTGAAGCAGATTGAATTCAGGTATTGTTTTCCCTGTTTGCTTGTTCCTACTTATCAGGTAAGAGAAAACAGACCACTTGGGGGGCACACACTACTTCCTCAGTAATTCTCCATCATCTAGAGTGAAGAAAATGGTATGGGAAATATGAAACAACAAAATTGCTTACAGTGAACTGGGTTGACCTATCTCATCTTCAACTAGTGCACAGATTTTCATGGGTCTTTCCACTGAGTTTGATTTGAACCTTAGCAGTGCCCCTGTAAAATGGCCTAATGAAATCTGAGATTGTATTTTGCTTGGATAGATATTCCCTGCTCACTTTCTGCAACAGGAGTGAAATCTTATATTGATTTCTGGGAATGGGTCCCATTTTCAGTTTGTTGCAGCTTTGGAATTGCCTACATTCCATTGGTCACAATGTTTCTCTTACACATTCGTTTTCTTTCTTTTTCTTTCTTTTTCTTTCTTTCTTTTTCTTTCTTTCTTTCTTTCTTTCTTTCTTTCTTTCTTTCTTTCTTTCTTTCTTTCTTTCTTTCTTTCTTTTTCTTTCTTTCTCTTTCTCTCTCTCTCTCTTTTTCTTTTTTCTTCACATTTTTTTTAGTAAGTTTTGGATCAAATCATCTCAGTTGAATTGGCACTGCATTCTCTTTTGGCAAGAGAACTGCCTTGTATTCACTGGGAAGAAAAGAAGTAGGAAGCATTAAGGAATGGACAGGGTGAAAGACTGAGAGAAAGAACTTTTAATTTAGCTTAGGGTCCTGAATGAGGTTAATAGATTGTGTGAGACTCACATGAAAGTGGTGGAAGATCAAACAGAATCTCAATTGATTTCTGATTCTGCTTTATACTATTTCATTATTGAGGTGTACCTTCTCTTCTGCCTTTTTTGAGGAAGAAATACAGTAAAACAAAGCAAACACTTTAGAAAATACACTTTGACATGTGGAGCAAAATTAAAAACAACAACAACAAAATAATTCCATGGTTTGACCTTAAGCTTTCTGAAAATAAAACAAAACAAACAAGCAAAACAAGAAGTTAATTGCAGTTTCCTCTTATCTTCCAAGGATGTTTTAATTGCTTTTTTTTTTTTTTCTTTTTGGAAGGGTATCTCAAAGCTGACTGATGTTCTTCATAAACTCTCCAGATATTTTAAGATTGTAATTATTCTTTCTCCATATTTTTTTCTCCCATCTCAGGTTGCAGCAACACATTCCAACTGCATCATTAAAAAGGAGCAAGAAACCTGTCTGGAGAAGATACGGAGGGCAGCTGCCCTGAGCCCTCTTAATGACTCTTCTCCAGGTGAGTTTCAGCTTGGGATACGCCACATGAACTGGTGGTGTCTAAACCTTTCCTGTTGTGCCTGCAGGGGATTCCAGCAATGTCAATGCAAACATCTTACTAAAAAGCAATGGGGACATACCATGCCAGTGGCTAGTTATTACCAGACATGATGAATTTGCTTCTATACATTAGGCGATGCAGTGACATATCTACAAAATGAATCAAAACACACACCAAAACAGCAACAACAACAGTGTACCTGGACAGGAAAGGTCTTGATAGGGTTTATGACTTCTGCTCGTGTAGGTGGCAACATCAGCTGTTGGGGACTGGACATAAGGCTTAAGTGCCTCATTGGTCTGTTTTGTAACAGCAATTGCTCTTTTCTCTTCATCATCTCAGTAATAATTTGTGCCTCTCTCACATGATCTGAAGACCTTTACAGGGATTAACATTATGATGACTGTAATCTTGATCAAGAATATTTGTGTTCTTGTTGAGATAAGAAACTGAGGCAGCAAGCAAAGAAGAAATTAATAGTTTAATATCCTTTCTCATTTCCCACTGACTGCAGCAGGAGCTGCTGATGGCCAGCACCAATGAGTGAAGGACAAAGAATGACAAAGAAACTAATTGGAAATCAGGGGCTATTTTCTGAGTCGTGTCCAAACTGCTTCTACTGTGACTTGAATTGGTAAAACTGAAGAGAACTGCAGATAAAACACAGTGTGTGTGTAATAAAAGAGCGGAAATTTATCTCCCTTTTTATTCACCACATATTTTAGCTCGGAAGCAAGAGAGGGCAGGGTGCAGATATTTGTGTCACCAGAACTTCCTCTGCAGCAAGCCATTTTAGCTGCCAGGAGTATTTCCATCAGTGTTCTGATATTCAGCTCAGACGTAAGCTCAGTTTTATTCTGATTCCCAGCTTTGGGCAAATGATCTGTGTGGTTTGGCAAAATTGAGGAAAAGATGTACTTAAGGTGGTTCATTTCAGCCCCGTGGTTGTATTTTTGAGTCCCTTTTTGTCCATTACAGATTTCCCAATTATTCCTCAGCCCAGAAGAGGCATAAGCAGAGACAAAAGGGAAAAAACGGTTTCTTCCTCCACAGAATGATGTCAGAAGCTGACCATGATCCCTACTTTTAATGATTATGCAATGACTATTATTTGGATTCAAGAATTTATAGATTTTCCAATGTGAAAAAAGACCATTTCACCAGCTACCATGTTCTTTATCACTCAGATCCAGAATAACCTTTGCTTTTTGGTACTTGAGGGTTATTCAGACCAAACTCTTTCCTCCTGCCTGTTTCAAATTCATAGAGCACAATTCAGAGATAGAGGAGGTCCAGAGCCATTGGAAAGCCTTTTGCATCTTAGTGTGAGGAAAAAGTATCACCCACACAGGCAGAAAGAGATTGAATCTTTTCAAGCACTACCTCGGCAAAACAAGTAGCACTCTTTATTATGTTCCCCCAATATTTTTTTGGTTTTAAAAACTGCAAACAGTTTTTTCCCAGGCTTATTCTGCTTAGACCTGCTAGGGCATATGTCAAACGAAGAGGGACTCTTCATTCAGTCCTTCACATTTTCTCTTTTCTCTTGAATAATACATGAATATGTGAACAGGTGATGCCTCCACAATGTGAAGAGAACTGCTGCATGCACAAGAGTGATATTGCTCACCCTCCATTTGACACACGTGGGGCACAGGTTCCTTCGGATGTCTAGTATACATGGTGAATTTGCTGGATGTGGAGAATGCAACTGTTCTTCCAGAAACTGAGTTGGATATCAAGCTTTTGAATGTCTCTTACACTGAAATGCATGTAATACTTGTTCATCTAGATGTCTCTGACAGCAGCCAGCAGTGGATGACTTCAGAGAATGATACTTCCATAACATATCTTGCCTGTTTACAGATATCTTTAGCTTCCTGCCCTACTGTCTTTCTGTTTAACAAGCTGCAGACATTTTGGTTTCATGAATTTGCCTGAACACCTTTGAATTAAAACAATCCTTTTGTTGTTCACCACATCCTGTGTCAATGAATTCCATCATATACAAGGCCTTAGGTAAAGAAACCACCTTTCCTCTGAGATGTGTATTTTCCATTAAAGAATTATGGCTTTTTTTCTTGCTTGAAAGCCACTTATTTCAAAGCTTCATCTTTACTGCCTTTTCTCCCTACCATTTCTAGTTCTTGTAGATATATTTTAAATATATTTCATTTCACTTCGTGTGCTGGAACTATAATAACATTCTGCTCTATCTCCTTTACGTCCTCATTTCAGACTCACCTTTCATTAAATGACACTTATTTCAAGCCAGATCCTGCCACGCTCATTCCCAACAAGGCATTATCTCTGTTATTAAAGGATGTGACATCAGTAGAGCTCAACTACCTTCTTCCTGTTTGCTCAATGACATTGGGTTTGGAACTAGATGATCTTTAAGGTCCTCTCCAACCCAAGCCATCCTATTCTATATACTACTTACATACTACTTACTCTGTTTTGAAAGGCACCTTGATGGTGACTGCTAAGAAGAGGTGTTCTAATAAGGGATACTCTACCTGCCATGAATTCACGCACTGAAATACTTGTGAATCACCTGCTTACTCCCAAAGCTCTCTTGCTGCCAGTCTTTTAGTGGAATGGAACACTACTCACCATGATTGAACCTGTCTTTTAAGTTAAGTTACCAAACATTTTTTGGAGAAGTTTGATGGAAAGGTAGTAACCAGCCATAAAGTAAGCAGCCATATTTGAGGTGTGTTCATTTCTCTCACTTTTAACCTGCTGCAGACAAACAATTTTTCACCTGGGAGAAGTGAAAATGGCCCATTTGTTTTTTGTTATTCATCTGTAACAATAGGACTTACTAATAACTTACTAAAGACTTACTTAATACTAATAAAACTTACTAATAAGACTTACTAAAGACTTACAAATCCTTACTAAGGTACTGGAAAATACGTTAGCTTGTTTCCCTTCGAAGAAAGAAAAAATTAAGGAATAACTCAGAAAAAGTTGAAAGAAGGAAAAAATCCTTCCTAGCTAGTAAATACAATTCTGTTTATTCAAGAGCAAGAAGGAGCATAAAAGTACCTCTTTTGACGTTTTTTTTTATATATAAAAATTTCCATAAAACAATTTCATACATAAATTTTCCGATGATTTATTTCTCTTCATAGGGGCTTCAGGGTACAAAATGAGATTGTGAATTTTTAGAGAGTCTGCAGAGGCTTGGGCACGTGCTCAAGTTACTGTGGTTTATTAAAAAAAATTAATCTTTGAAATCAGCTAAACTACAGAAACCTCTGGAAGCAAGGTAGCTCCATATTCTTCTGTTGCAGGTGACACAAAGTCAAATGATTACAAATAAAACTTGAATCTGGGACACAAACAGGTTTTGTAATCTGTATTTCTACAATATCTAGATCAATGATGTTACAGAACCTATTGTGCCCAAAGAATACTCCACATCCCATGCATTCCATAAATCCTACTACATGGTGTAAAAAATAATGATAGTAATAGGAGGTTCTCTGGTCCTGTTCTTCTGAGGCCTGGTCTTCTGTACCGATATTTCTCCTAGCTAAAAGTAGTGCATGGAAGGCAATGCACTTTGAAGTTAAAAGCAGAACATCTTATGGGTTCCTACGTTTTGCAACAATAACTTACTTCTCCTGCCTTTGCTTTGCCCGCTTGCTGTGTTCAGCATCTGTGACTGCAGACATAAACTAAATGGTTCCCCAGAGCTCCTCTGGGTGAGGTCCAACAGGAGCACAATTTTGATGCTGCAACTGTAACCACAGGCCTTGAAGAGCAGGGCTGGCACTCTATTATGGAAAGCAGCCAGCCCTAAACTATCAGGGCTCGGATGTTTTCCCTCCCACTCTGCCTCTCAAGCCCAGATGTTATGCTCATTACTGTTTTATCCTTCACAGTAGTTTTTCCTCCGTCTGCTGCTGTGATCTGCCTATAATGCTTCAGAAACAATGATTGCATTGAGATTTTCTGTTAGTTTTTCTGTGAGTTTTATGTTGTCTTCTTCCTCTTTAAATGCCTTAAATTCTTCAGAAGTCTTTATATGAAAGGAAACAAGATGCATGTGTGTCCATCTCTGTCCAGCCATCACCTACAAAATCTGCATGAAAAAGAGAGTTTGAAGAAAATAAAATTTCAGCAGGACTCAGAATTTGACTCCTTTGCTCTGGAGAGAGAATTAAAGTAGTAAAGGGAAATAATGGAAGCTAAGGGCAGAAAAGATAGGGAGAATGAAAATGATTCCTCTAAGCTGAACTTCTCCAGGTGGTGGGACCAGGCTATTTCTTGCATTAGTATTTTCAGTCTCCCTTGTTCCGGTTTTTGTCCCTGTTGTATTGTAGAGCTACAGAAGTTCCTGCTGGACCCTGCTCTTGCTGTCATCAGTCCAAAAGGGACTTTCTGCCACATAGCAATTGATAAAGCTCACTGCTGATCCATGTGCACTCTTTTCTATTATTATTTTATTATTATTTTTTGTTTATTTATTTACTTATTTATTTTCATCCAGACTGTGTTGACACTTGTCAACTCTGATGTCTAGGAAAGACTGTCACAGGAGATATCTCATGCTGGATGAGAATTTCTTGGGTCATGCCAATATTATCCTGGTCTGCATCAATAAAAATAAAAAAAAAAAAAAGGTAGACCCAGCCCATCAAGGGAGGTGATTCTCCCCCTCTGCTCTGCCCTCGTGAAGCCCCACCTGGAGTACTGCATTCAGCTCTGGGGCCCCCAGCACAAGAAGGATATGGATATGTTGGAATTAGTCCAGAGGACTGGAGCACCTCTTCTATGAAGAAAGGATGAGAGAGCTGGTGTTCAGCCTGGAGAAAGCTACAGGAACACCTTATTGCTGTCTTTTAATACTTAAAGAACTTCCCTGTTCTTTGTTCTCCAAGCATTGAGTCATTCTTTAGCTCTTTGCTGAATGCTTTTGTGTTTGTTAACAGGCTTTATAGAACTCTGATCATCAGATACAATCATAGAATCATAGAATCATAGAATCATAGAATCATAGAATCATAGAATCATAGAATCATAGAATCATAGAATCATAGAATGGCTTGTGTTGGAAGGGACTTCAAAGATCTCACAGTTACAACTCCCCTGCCATAGGCAGGGATGCCACCCACTAGATCAGGCTGCCCAGGGCCTCATCCAACCTGGTCTTGAGCACCTCCAGGGATGGGGCATCCACTACTTCTCTGGGCAACCTGTGCCAGTGCCTCACTACCCTCTGAATGAAGAGTTTCCTCCTAATCTCTAATCTAAATCTTCCCTCTTTTAGTTTAAAACCATTCCCCCTTATCCTGTCATTATCTGATTGAGCGAAGGACAATCTGATTGAGCAAAGGACAAACAATGGATGGATTCATGTCACCTGAATATGGTTGTCTAAAGTAGAGAGGCCTTTATTAATGATAGTTATTTAGATTGTTCTTATAGTCAATATATGAAGATAAGTACTTAGAAGTCACTTACCCTTACAAGTACTTACAAGACTTAAACTTGCCCTATTTTATATATCCAACTTATGTTGAGAAGACTGTGTGTAGAAGTGCCAATTTCTCTCCATTGTCTATTAAAGCAATCGTTACAGGGATCAGAAGTTAGTTGGTATGAATTTTACTGATTATACTGCAGCAGTACTGGAATTAACAAAACCTTCACAAATCAGGCGTAAAGCAAGCTGCAGGCTCTTAAATGAATCTTGTTCTCAAATGGAGCAGCAGCAGCTAAAGGGGATGTTGTGAGCCTTCTGTAAACTCGGGCACAGTAGCGAAGTTAAAAGCCTGGAAGTGTGTTGCTAGTGAAAAAAAATCAGGATCATCTGTTACAGAGGAAAGAAAGGATGCAGTGTCCCTGATATTCCTAATGGTAACCCGGTTTGATATAATTTGATATGGGTTCCTGAGTTTTTGGGGATATATTTTTCTCTGAAATGTGCTTTTTAAAAAACAAACAGACAAACAAAAAACTCTAGAAGGAAGCTGGAGAACAAATTACTCTATATGCTCTCCCTGAGATAGGTAAAGCTTAGGTGAGGTGATCATCAGCCTGGCAATGGTCACTTAAGATGACTCAGAGAAAAAATGCAAAAATTGCTGTAATGGAGCAGAAACTTTTATTATCTTCTTGGACTGTATGAACACATTCTGCCGACACATTCAGTGGCATTTTGGTGGTTCAAGTGAAGACTGCCTACTTTGAAAGCCGTCATAATAAATCTAAGCTTACTTATCTTCTCAGCATTTGCTGGACTTCGATTCAGATGGGTAGAGAAGAGAAGGAATAAAACTGAAATTTAAAGCCTGCAGTTCTGAAAACACAATTAACTCGAAAACATGTGTATGAGCTACTATTTCCATGCCATAATATACTTACAGTAATAATTCCTACCTGGTTCTTTCAAAGCTATTACTTTTATAATCCCCAGAACTGCCAGGAAGTGCTTCTTTAATAACAAAGGAACATGAGTTAAAGGAAAATAAAAGGTGGAATGGATTTTGTCTAGGCAACTTGCTAAGATATTAGCTCTGATAAGATTAATTTCTGGGAGCAGGACTAGAATCATAGAATCACAGAATGCTTTGGGTTGGCAGGGACCTCAAAGCCCATCTAATCCCAACCCCCTGCCATGGGCAGGGACCCCTCGCACCAGCCCAGGCTGCCCCCAGCCCCATCCAGCCTGGCCTTGGGCACTGCCAGGGATGGGGCAGCCACGGCTCCTCTGGGCAGCCCGGGCCAGGGCCTCACTGCCCTCTGCCTAACATCTAATCTAAATCTGCTCTGTTTTAGTGAAATCCATTACCCCTTGTCCTATCACCACACTCCCTGACAAAGAGTTCCTCTGCTTTCTTGTTGGCCCCTGAAACCTTCTCTTCTCTAGGCTGAACAACCCCAGCTTCCTCATCCTTTCTTCACAGCAGAAAAGCTCCACAACTCTGAGCATCCTTGTACCCTCCCCTGGACTCGCTCTACTATATTCCTTTCCTTCTTGTGTTGGGGCGCAGGGATCCAGGTGGGGTCTCACGAGAGCAGATCAGAGGGGAACAATCCCCTCCCTCACCCTGCTGCCCACGCTGCTTTTGATGCAGCCCAGGTTAGCTTTTTGGGCTGCAAGCACATATTGCCTGCTCATAACAAGCTTCTCCAACACCCCCAAGTCCTTCTCCTCAGGGATGCTCCCAATCTATTCCCTGCCCAGCCTGTATTTGTGCTTGGGATTGCCCCAGCCCAGGTGCAGGACCTTGAGCTCGGCCTTGTTGAACCTCATGAGGTTTGCCCAGGCCTGCCTCTCAGGCCTGTCCAGGTCTCTCTGGGTGGCATCCCTTCCCTCCAGTGAACACTCCACACAGGTTGGTGTCATTGTCAAATTTGCTAAGGGTGCACTCAATCCCACTGTCCATATCACCAATACTGACCCCTGAAGAACACCACTCATTACTGATCTCCACCTGGACATTAAGCTGTTGACTGCAGCTCTTTGAGTGTGACCATACAGCCAATTCCTTACCCACCAACTAAGGTGGTCCATTCCTCAGATCTGTGTCTCTCTGATTTAGAGACAAGGATATCATTCGGAAAATAAAAGTGATAAATGAAAGTACTTTTCTGCAAGCTGGATATTAATTAAAATAAAATAAAAAAAAAGCTCAGGTGAAATTTTTAAATAATTTAGGCTGAAAAATAATAACCATTAGCAAATTAGAAAAAATATATTGTACTGGCATTTCACTACTGAACATTGTTTTAGAAGTATTGCTAACTAAATTTAATTTAATTTAAAAATTAATGAAATGTTAAAATTAAAAATAAAAATTCCTGTCTGCCTGTTAAACTCTTTATATTTACTGTCAACCAAAAAGAAGGAAAAAATCTTACCACACTGAACTAAATGTTTTGTTTTGTTTTTCCATTTTTTAATTTAACCTTTGAAACAAAATATTATTTATTACGCAGCTCCATTTTCACAGAATCACAGAATCACAGAATTGAAGGGGTTGGAAGGGACCTCGAAAGATCATCGGGTCCAACCCCCCTGCCAAAGCAGGTTCCTTAGAGCAGGCTGCCCAGGTAGGCGCCCAGATGGACCTTGAATATCTCCAGAGAAGGAGACTCCACAACCTCCCCGGGCAGTCTGTTCCAGTGCTCCGTCACCCTCACTGTGAAGAGAATTCTTTCTCATGTTGATGCAGAACTTCCTGTGCTCTATCTTGTGGCCATTACCCCTTGTCCTATCCCCATAAACCACTGAAAAGAGGTTGGCCAAATCTCTGTCTCCCACACCTCAGGTATTTATACACATTGATGAGGTCCCCTCTCAGTCTTCTTTTCTCCAGGCTGAACAGACCCAGGTCTCTCAGCCTTTCCTCATAGGGAAGATGCTCCAGGCCCCATATCATCTTTGTGGCCTTTGTGGCTGGACTCTTTCCAGGAGATCCCTGTCTTTTTTTGTACTGGGGAGCCCAGAACTGGACACAGTACTCCAGGTGAGGCCTGACCAGGGCAGAGTAGAGGGGGAGGATCACCTCCCTTGACCTGCTGGCCACACTCCTTTTAATGCACGCCAGGATCCCATTGGCCCTCTTGGCCACGATGGCACACTGCTGGCTCATGGTCAACCTGTCGTCCACCAGGACCCCCAGGTCCTTCTCCTCAGAGCTCCTCTCCAGCAGGTCGTCCCCCAGCCTGTACTGATACATCCGGTTGTTCCTTCCCAGGTGCAGGACTCTAAACTTGCTCTTATTAAACCTCGTTTGGTTTCTTCCTGCCCATCTCTCCAGCCAGTCCAGGTCTCACTGAATGGCAGCACAGCCTTCTGGTGTGTCAACCACTCCTCCCAGCTTTGTGTCATCGGCGTACTTGCTGAGGGCAGACGCTATTCCCTCATCAAGGTCATCGATGAAGATGTTGAACAAGGGTGGACCCAGCACCGACCCCTGGGGAACACCACTAGTCACAGGTCTCCAGCCGGACTCTGCGCCGCCGATCACCACCCTCTGAGCTCGGCCAGTCAGCCAGTTCTCAACCCACCTAACTGTCCACTCCTCCATCCCACACTTTCTCATCTTTGCCATCAGGATGTCATAGGAGACAGTATCGAAAGCCTTGCTAAAGTCAAGGTAGATGACATCCACTGCTCTCCCCCCACCTACCCAGCTGGTGATGCCATCATAGAAGGCAACGAGGTTGTTCGAGCACAACTTCCCTTTGGTGAGTCCATGCTGACTACTCCTCATAACATTCTTCTCTTCCAATTGCTTGGAGATGGCATCCAGAACAAGCTGTTCCAACACCTTTCCAGGGACAGAGGTGAGACTGACTGGCCTGTAGTTTCCCGGATCCTCCATCTTGCCCTTCTTGAAGACCGGAGTGACATTGGCTATCCTCCAATCTTCAGGCACCTCTCCTGTTCTCCAGGACCTTTCAAAGGTTTTCAAAGATAGAGAGCGGTTCGGCGATCACCTCTGCCAACTCCCTTAGCACACATGGATGCATCCCATCGGGATCCATGGATTTGTGTGCATTGAGCCCACTCAGACGCTCCCGAACCACTCTCTCGTCAACCAGGTGGGAGCCCTCCATTTCCCAGCCCCTTTCTCCTCCCACCAGGGTCAAGGAGTCCCGGGGGGGAGTCCCTGAAGCAAAGACTGAAGCAAAGAAAACATTCAGTATCTCCGCCTTCTCGGCGTCTCCCGTTACCAGGACACCCCCCCTCGTTCAGCAAGGGACCCACATTATCCCTAGTCTTCCTTTTACTGTTTACATACTTTAAAAAACCCTTATTATTATCTTTTATCTCTTTTGCAAGCCTCATCTGTAGGTGGGCTTTAGCCTTCCTCATCGTGTCCCTGCAGGCCCTGACAACACTTCTATACTCCTCCCAAGAGGACAGGCCCTTTTTCCACATTTCATAGACCTTCCTCTTCCTTTTGATCTTATCGATGAGCTCCTTGCTCATCCACACGGGTTTTTGAGTTTCTTGTTTCTCTGGTGACAGCTCAGCTAGCTCATTAAATCACCCCGCATCTTTTTTTTTTAATTTTATTTTTTTTTTGTCTGGAGTAAATAGTGGCAGGAAGTCGAGTCTTACTTTCTACTGCATATCATACACAATGTGCAATGACAAGGTGAGCTAGAACAAATATGGGGAGCTTCTTTAGAGCGTATGCACAGACTGTCTGTAAATGCACACTGTTAAAAATGAACAATGACTATCAGCAAAACTTATGCAATGAAAGAGGTGATGGTCTTTCATGTACTTGTGTTATCTGTTGGTACCTTCAGATTCATTGACAGATTCACAGGTAGAAGCTGTGACCACTAGCAAATACATAGCTTTTTAATGTCTATAGTACCGTGGCAGGGGGGGAAAAGTTCATCTGAATTATAACTCAGTGACAATATATTATTTTAGTATGATTTTCATCAGATCTTTGCAGCTCCTTTTAAACTGCATGATTGTGTTGTATGCCATGAAGCAGTTGCTGCAGTCTTCTCCAGAAGTGAATAAGTTTCAGTGAAGAATTAGTGTTTTCATAAATTCAAACCACGTTTTCAAGATTCTGAATACACCTTATATTTCTGTAAAAAGAGTGAGTAAGGTGTCAGACAACTGGATATTCTTTTAAAAGCTAATTCTGTAAAAATGCTCTTTTCTTACTATTCCCATGATAAACTTTGTTGTCGTTTCTTGTATTTTCTGATAAAAGTACTTATAGCTTGTTTAGACAGTTAATCTCACTGAGATAGACACTGTAGTAAGAGAATGATTCTTTCTAGAATCAATGGTACAGTTCACTGGTTTCTAGGAGCTGCACTACAGACTTACAGGAGTAACAACACTGGATCAGAAGCAGAAGGTCAGGTAATAGTTCAGGTGGCCCTAATTACCTGCACTGAGGCAGATGAAGTCCACTTCATTTCACATACAGAATAAAAGAGCTGTAGAACTCACTAAAGCTCAATGGAAAGAGATAGGCATCTCCAGAAAGCCAGTCATGTTTCTTAAGAGAGACCTCTAAAAAAATAATGGCAGGTTTGTTTGCTGAAGGATATTAATCAACCTATGGGAAATATATGTATATATATATATATATATGCTTATGTATTTGCATTGATTGTAGAGACATAGGAAAAAAAAAGATCAGTAAAGTTTTAATATAAGCATTGACTAACAGGGACATAATTGGTTGTTCTAGCAGAGGAACTAAAGGATTACCATGCACACATACCTACAGAGTTTAATTTTATTAGTTAGAATTAACCACGGGCAGAAATAAGAAAGTACAACAATAATTTATGATCTCTGCTTGAGCTTGTAAAAGCCTGAACAGATGTAAAAGATACTGGTGCATATGCTAACAGGTAATAAAGACAAAATGCAAATATTGATCCTTTCTGTAATTCCTCAGGTTTCAGCTTTTGTTGCTAATGAATTCACAAAGTATGACCAGTAAATATAATAGGATCTACCAATACAGACTGTAAGTAGGATTCTTGGTTGTGTTGAGCATATGTTTTATCACCCTGCTATGATGAAGGATCACAGGATACAGGATACACCTGTTGATTCCCATTCCACCCTGAAATAGCTCCCCACATGTAATGACATTTTCTGTTGATGATAATCACAGAATCACAGAATCGTCTAGGTTGGAAGAGACCTCCAAGATCACTTAGTCCAACCTCTGACCTAACACTAACAAGTCCTTCACTAAACCATATCACTAAGCTCAACATCTAAATGTCTTTTAAAGACCTCCAGGGATGGTGACTCAACCACTTCCCTGGGCAGCCCATTCCAATGTCTAACAACCCTTTCGGTAAAGACGTTTTTCCTCATATCCAACCTAAACCTCCCCTGGTGCAATTTTAGCCCATTCCCCCTCATCCTGTCACCAGGCGCGTGGGAGAATAGACCAATCCCCACCTCGCTACAGCCTCCTTTAATGTACCTGTAGAGAGCGATGAGGTCGCCCCTGAGCCTCCTCTTCTCCAGGCTCAACAATCCCGGTTCCCTCAGCCGCTCCTCGTAAGACTTGTTCTCCAGACCCCTCACCAGCTTCGTTGCCCTTCTCTGGACTCTCTCGAGCACCTCCATGTCCTTGTAGTGAGGAGCCCAAAACTGAACACAGTACTCGAGGTGCGATGCACCTCGATGACATGATTCTTGTTCGTTTTTATGGTTCAGTGTTGGGAAGGGAATAGAGACACTAGAGCAGTGATCCAATGTGTGACAGTTTTTTCATCAGCTGACAAAGCTATGAATTTGTAGAACACAAGGCTTTTCAAAGAGAAGTGAGCACGAGGAATGATTGTCCAGCTTGTGACCTGCTGCAGGAGAGCATGACCAGACCGCCCCCTTTTTCTTTCATGTGAGGATTATGGTCACCCAGTCAGTCGTTTGCATGAAATGACCAGGAGAATCATCAAGTATCCTGCGGTGTCTTTCCACCTTGTCTCTCTATTCAGTCCTTCATCTGGTCTCTCATAAGAGGTAGATTTAATAGGACTGTCAGTGGCACAGCCCAGGAAGTGAGCTGCTTGGACTCTATTGGATACAATGGGACTCTTGTGAGCCTGCCATAAAGGTGGCATTGTTTGAACTTCCTTTGTTATTTTTTTGTAGCTTGATGTGAAGGTGAGAACAATATCAGGTTTTCTTTTTTTTTTTTCTTTTTTTTTTTTTTTTTCCCACAGAGCCAGCATGGAGTTTTTCTTATGGAGCTTGAGATTTCTGCGTCTTAGGTATTTTTATCTCGGCTATTGCCCTATAGCTGCCTTCACGGTCAATGGGCAAAAGTTGGCTTTTTGAGGGAATGAGTCATCAGACCTATTTCAAATGTCTGCTTTCAGATGAGAGACATTGTTCTCCAGGATTACCTCTTTCTGTCTACTACTACAAAAATTTTGGTGACTATTCAAATGTAGATGTTGGCAATTGGTCAGATGAATCTCACTCTGGAAAGCACATTTGCCAGTTACTGCTTGCTTTGTTGATGGGAATGGTTACCTGCACTTAGATCACCAGGGACAGAACATTAAATGCAATAGGAAAAAGAAGGGGTTAGCACTAACTTCTATGGCTTTTAGTAAAGAACTTCAATGTTAAGGTTTTCTGTACACTCTAAAAACCACTTCCTTTTCACATTCTGACATACTGCATTTTAAATATTTAGAATTACTCCTTTCGGTATCCGTATGTATTGTAGGATCATTTGGGAAGCTCTAATCGTGGATCAAGTGCTGCTCTACCAAATACTCAAGAGATTGTTCTTAGACTATTTTTTACTGTGAAATGTTTTTTTCTGATAAGACTTCATCAAGCACTAATGTTCTAACATAGGTGGCCAATGACTAAAATTACCCAACTGTACAATTTAATTTGTTTCAGCTCATTCTGAGCTATATCCACTACCTATTAATACACCTCACTTACAAACTTAAGCCAAGAACTTCATTATGTAAAACTGCCTCCTCAATAATATATGTAATTGAATAAGTGTAATAATTTGGACTGCTGACAGATTTTGCATATTGATTTTTCCTCAGCAAAATAAGACTGAAGGGCAGTGAGTTAAATCATCTTCAGACAGATAAGGAAGCTACAGCAATATAACAAGTATAGCTACTCCAACTGCTACGCAGTAGAAAAAATGTCGATATGTACTCCTCTCACCATGGAAAAAAAAAATAAAAATAAAAATGACATAATTCAGCTTTACTTGCAGAAGTGTAAAGTGACTTGTATGCATAATAACACTTTAAATAACAATGCTTTGAGCTCTTACTCTCTATCTAAGCCTTATTTCTTTTCCTCAAAGTTGTTTATATTTCTGCTTCATTGGAGACTTAACCTATTCTATGATTCTATGATTCTATGCCCTTTCTTTTGTCAAAAGTTGCAGTGGATCAAATCTTTATTTCCTCTATGGGATGCTGAAGAGAGATAAAATGTGAGGACAGTCCTCTAGCACCTGCTTATCTTCACAGCATCTTCCATCACTGGATGAGCAAAGCAGCAGGAACTGCATGTCCTATATTCATTATATTGTTTTTAGCTTCTGGACTAGAGAGCATGGGGGTGGAGAAAGGGAAATCTGTGCGTGGTTTTGCCCATAAGCAGCTAGCCAGCACTGCTGTCTCAGAAAGTGGATGATAATTTGCTCCTGACAAAAGAGCGGTAAAGAGAATATGCATTTCCTTCCCCAAATTCCTCTTGTGAAATAGAAGGAATGGGAAAGCAGAAAGGGAAGGATCTCACAATTTTACATTGTTTTCCATCATTTTTGTGAAACAAATGAAGCAAATAAGGACTCTTCTCAAGTGTTTTATTTTTGTGGTTATAGAGCCTAATGTGTTGAAATACTTCATCCTGGAGGGAATAATTTTATATGTCATACTATTTAAAAAAGGGGGGTTGTCCATTGCTGTTTTTATGCTTCCCAGCTTGAGATTTTACTTTGTAATAAGAATTCCACCACAAAAAAATGGGTTATTCAGTGGTGCAATAGTACTGCACCAAACTCTAGAGGCTAAATTCAGCTCACATTAGCTTGTTGAAAGCAGACGTGTAGGTTACTTAGCAAAAGAGGGAGGGAGGGAGGGAGAGAGGAAGAGAGAGAGGGAAGAGAGGGAGAGAGAGGGAGATTCAATGACCCCATCTCTATCTTTGACATGTATTTTAATATAATCTGTTAATTTCAAACACTTCACAAGTAGGATAGTATACCTTTTCTCCTACTGATGTGTGATCTTTGGTTTTGTGTTTTCTTTTTTCTTTGTTTATTGTTTTCCATTTCACATCTATAGGAATATTGAAGGTTAGAGTCCAATTCTAATTTTTATTTGCTTGTTTTTGTTTTGTTTTTGAGGGTAGGTATTATTCTTTTAAGATTGTAGGAAAAGAGTAGAATTTAGTAATCTTGTCATCCAGACTTCAGAGTGACCTCAGTTAAAATAAATTTTCTTTTTCTTCTCATCTCTGAATTTTGTTCCTGGATGCCACGACAACTTGTGATTTTGACAACTTGATGAATACGTAGTGCCTTATAGGTTTATAGGTGAATCAAAGTAATTACCTGCCTCTTACACTATGCTGTAAACACATATTTTGGAGGGTCCTGAGGTCAGCACCAGGAACAGCTCTTACTCTTCTTGAGATATAATTCTGCTGCTGTCAGTCTGCAACCTCATCTCCCCCTGACTTCAGTAGGCATTATCAACATGTATTTCAGTAAAGAGAACTGTACTGGGCTCTGTATTTAGGGAAAAATGACCTCCTTGGGGAACAATTACAGAACTGGATGTAGTTAACTGAGTCTCCCAAGACTCCTTATACAATTGATAGACAGATACTGAGATTCAGATTCAGTTTGCATATTAAAACACCTAAATTCAGGTGTTTTAATCTGTAAAATGAGTCACAATCAAGTTGTATCCATAAGCTCAATGATTTTAGCTTCATATTTCGCTTCTGGATGCTCATTTCCCTGATTCTCCATAATTTGCTTGTATGATTTTATTTTCCATCTCTCTGTGGAACAAACTAAATGAGGAGCCTGCCCAGCTAGTTTTGCCAAGTAAGACACATCTAAAGTTAGTGCAGTTTTCACTCCTCAAGAGCAGGTAGTTGAATCTTGTGGACAAGCATCTGGAGGCAGTGTTCTCATCTATTCTTTCTACTGCTTTTCTGATTACACTAAGAGCCATTTAAGGCTTCCTGAATGCCTGCCTCTCCACAGCAGCTTGTACTTTTGATAATGAAACCATACATTTCATGCTCACACAGTTGCTAGAAATGATTGGTTTGTTTCCTTTACAAAAAAAATAAAATAAAATAAAATAAATAACATAAAATAAAATAAAATAAAATAATAAAATAAAATAATAAAGGCAAATCAAAGCAAGCACAGTGAAACAAAACAAATAGAGACAACAAGCAAAACAAAAGACAGGGTTAGAATAATGCTTAATTTCTGATTGAAAGAGAAGCTGCAAGTACCATAAGTGAGTGATTACCAGGACAAGCATGAAAAAAAAAAAAAAAAAAGTAACTGGACATAGTAGCCCATGCAAAATGAAATGTTTTATAAGAGAAAAACCATTGTTAGAGTGTGTTACAAGAGCATGCCGAAACCATACAACAAAAACAAAGCCAAACTGGAAAAATGACCACAAACAATTAATTAAAATGCACTGGAAAACTGTTGCGTATATTCTGAAAACATGCCTCATCTTTTCTTCACAAGATATGAGTACTTGAATCCATTCCAGGTTTTTGGTCGTACAGCCAAATGACTAATATGATTCTACCCTTTCTCTGCTAACCTGTAAATGACTTAAGACAGAACCCATTATTATCATAACTGAATAAACAAGAACAAAATTAAATACAGTACTCCTAGTCAGACTGTTACATAATCATTTGTTTCACATTATTCTTCAAGGATCAAGAACTGATAAAGAAAAGTTCAAACGATACAATTACAACGGCTGATCAATACATATAAGATTTCTTGATTGTTTTATAAATGGTGCAACCTTTTATGTGCTTTCTCATTTTTCTTCTACAAGTACCCTAAAGACATAGTCCATGGACACAGGTATCTGAGGATACATATATTATATACATATTATTATTATATATATTATATTATTATATACATATATTTGTATATTATTATATATTATTATAGATATTATTATATACATACATCTGTGTTCCATACCTATATAAATACACACCTATATCTATAAATACCTTTTACACTCTTAACTGTGTTTTACAGTATGGGTTAATTTCCCGTCTGCTTAGGAATTTGACATCTATTCACTCTCAAAACATCATGAAAAAATCTTTTACCATCTTTATATATGACACTGATGCTATCACAGTCCCTGGAAGTCACAGATCATCAAATGGTCAAAACATAAAGTTTCTGGACCTTTACTGTAAGTGCTAAGATGTCCAGAACTGTGCCCTGTAATACATTCTAATCCTTTGTCCAGGTAATAAGAATGTCACCAATAATTAGATCTCACAAATTCACTTTTAGAGATTTTAGTTACAGTTTATTTTGTCTGGGTGCAAGGAATGAACTTTATGAACTCCACAGCTCCCTCCAGCCTTATTTTCTGTGTTTCTGTGATTATTAAACATTCTAAGAAATATCACCAGTAAAAGAATATTGATTATATGTATGCAAATTTTCATAGTTATTTATTGCTTCAGACAGGAGAGTAATTACCTGCCCACACATTTTATGAGCAATACCACAGAACAATTTCTCTTTCTACCAGGACTAACTTTCTAGTGAGAAGAGAGGGAGAAGGAATAACACAATTATTTCCATTTCATATATATTTTTAACCCATCTTTAAATTCTCCAAACTAGTAGTCTCCAACTTACAGCAACTTAATGCATGAAGAAACTCAGTTGCTGTTGGAATTAACTCCTCATTTACAGGAGTAAGCAAAAGGAAAATGAAGATCTGCAGATTGTTGGTTTTTTTTTGTCCAAATATGGTTAAAAAAATATTTTAAATGTTTTTTCCCAAAATACCACTTCATGCAATGCCTACTGTAGTAGCTTTGATGGAGGTAGTGACTAAACCAGCAGTGTTGGAGGTTTGATGTGTATATCTGTATATTTGGAAGTTGAAATTAATATGACTGTTTCTATGCTATAAGTGGTCAGGTAGTGATGGCAGCTTCAGAACCCCTTAATAACTGCTTCCCATTTCTTCCTGTATCCTCCTAATCTTTAGACAAAGATAGATACATTACACTTGTTCACTAAGAACCTGATCCACATTCTAACAAAGGCAAGGGAATAGTCTTGTCCCTAGTGGTTCAGATTTGGTATTATTTCCACTTGGACCTGTGACCTGTGACCACTTCCTATGGTTTTCTGGGCATTTTCACCTAACACATTTAATGTATTTAAGGCATTGGAAATCATTTTGCTCAATATTGGAAATATTTTTGTTTGATTCTTCCTGGATCTCATTATGATATTTATGGATTTTTTTTCTTTGCTTTACTATAGGCTGATGGGAGAGGTGTATGCTGTAGTTTACACACTATAGAGTTTAAAAAGTGTGTAAACTTATCCTTTGCCTGGATTATAAGGCCTCTGGTTTCTGGCTGTGATGGCACTGGTCATTTCTTCCCAGTCTACATCTCATTCCATTTCTTCTTATTCTCTCAATGCTGAAAACCTTTCCAAAATCAACCAACCAACCAACCAACCAAAAAAAAAAAAAATTATCCGGTTATCAGGGGAATGATCACGATATCTCTCCATGCCTCACTAATGTATCTTTATCCTTCTTTGTCATACACTCTCATTTTCACATATCAATACCACTCACGTTGCCTTTTCACTTCAGGCTGTAAACTGCCCAGATCAAACCATCAATCTTTACTTTGGACTGGAAAACATCTTGCAGCTGAGAACTTACTGAACGATATAATTTACTTTAGTCTTTTATATACTGACCAAAATTACCTAGGTGTATGCAAATCTTTAAACTAATGCATCGGATTTGTGCTTCAGTTATGTTTTTGCTGTTCTCTGAATACATTGTGGGCAGAATCAGAGAAGTTCATCATGAAACAGCAGACACACAATGTGTTAACATGCCTTTTAACCAGCTTTTTAAAATGTATTTATTTCCTTTGCTTCCTCCAGTAGATCATCAGGTCCCATGGGCTCTAATAAGGAATTGTTTGACTCACCACTAGAGCAATTTCCAGGAGAGATTATGGAATTTGCACACTGAAAGAAATTAAGTTATTTAATTCAGTCATTTCTCATTCTCAGAAGATTTGAAGGAGTAAACAAGGAATAAATACCTCTCAAATGTATCCACATTGGCGTCACTGTGGTTACATCAAGAACGAATTTGGCCTGAGATCTGTTATAAGTTATCTTCTACTACAGAAGTGCCTTCTCCATTTAGATAACTATTTATAAACATTAGAAAAGCAAGAAAATGAGGACAGGAGTATAAAAATGAAGGGTCAGCTTTCTTCTTAGCTCTATTACAACTCTTGCTCTGGAGGGTCTTTAGTTTTCAATGTTATTTCTTGTGTTTGTTTTGTTTTGTTTTCAAGCTGTAAAAAGAGCAGAAAATCTTCTTACCCACAGAGCTACCATGAAACCTAAATCATTACCATTTGTAAATGCTTTTGAGAGAAGTTAATGTATGTGCAATGGAATTTAACATAAGTTCTGAAATTAGCAGTCACATAGCCCTTGAGGTTGGTTGCTATTTTCAGTTGTTCAACGCCTGTCTGTTTTGTTTAGTCGATTTATCCTTTAAGAAGCAAGTCCAAATTCTTGCACATGTCATTGAGTAGGCAGCTGTTCACCTCAGGTTTGCTCTGAGTAAGTCTCATTGAAAATCCTATTTAGCTATTTTTTAAGTTCAAAGCACAGCCCCACAGGGAGAGACTGTTTCAAGGCTTATATCCCATTTTAGTCCCACTGTAGTACTGTTGTGAGATTTGTTAAAAACTACCAAATCAAGGAAATGTTTTTTGTTGTTGTTGTTTGCTTTTGTTTTTGTTTTTCCATTTGTGTCAGAGCAGATTTGAAATCCTGAATTTATTTCTGGGAAACGTTAATGCTCAGAAGACCTGCTACCAAATCCTCTTAATTTCTTCTCCCATACAGCCCCATCTTCTCTCTGTTTCCAAAGGAATACAAACTCCAAAACACCAAAAAGACATAACAAGAAATTTTTTATTTTCTCTGTGTCCATGGCAATGAGTGAATCCCATTGATCTTTACAGATGTCTTCTTCATAGGCCCATAAATATTACAATGGGCCAAATATCAACTGCTCTACATGTGTGGCAAAAGTAGCAATGGACTCTTATACAGCTTGGAAAGAATCTTTGCTTACAGCCGTAGTCGAAAGCCAGGGTTCATTGTGAGGCATGTTAATAATTGTGAAAAATTAGCATGCACATATGTTTTGAATAAAAAGTTTAGAGACCTATATTTCTACCCAGCTCCTCCACTAAAACAGACAAAAATAGTCTTAGTTAATACTGTTAACTGAAACACTTCGAAAAGATAGGAAACAGTTTGTAGTGCTCCATCCTGTTGCCCTTAGTTAATCATTAGTTTTAGGCAGGTTGTATGTGCGAAAGAGATGAACCATTTGGGCAGGATCTGACAGAAGAAGGTAATGCTTTATAGAAGAACGCAACTTTCTGGCTCTTATTCCTTTGTTTTCTTCTCAAACTTTGTCTAACTCTGTAGCCAGTATTTTTCCTAACTTTTTCCCAGAAATGACTTTGATCCTAGTGATTTAAGGATTAAGATTAATAGCACTGTGATGTACACAAAGCCTTCTAGGCACCGGTGGAATAGGCTGTCTTTTCCCCTCTCTCTCAGCTTAGAAAATTAATGGAAGACAGAGTTGATAAAGACAACTGCATTATCTCTGCTTCTCCTAAGAAAGGAGGGAAGTGAGTCAGGATGGCGTGGTGGTAGGGCAGGGCAATGATAACCATTTTGGCTGCCACCAGCAATAAAAGGAACGAGGGGTACCAGCTGCTGCCAGGCAAGGCTGCCTCCAGCAGTAACCCATGATCTCACATTACACATGCCCTGAGTGATGCCAGATCATCCACAGCTGGTGAGCTTGGCACTGGGTCAGGTTTTGGCAGCTTGGAAGTGTCATTCTGTACTCCAGCAGCACTGGAATAAAATCTCCTAATTTTCTGACTAATTTCACAAAGTTTTTCTGCCTCCAGAATAGCAAAATGGTGACTCTCACAGATGAATAACCAATCCCTTTTAAAGGAATTTAAATAAAACCTCTCAATTTCCCAGATAATTGGTTTTTTACTCCCCTGTATAATTAGATGAAGAAATGTTCCAAAGATTTTGCCAAACGGAAGTTTCCCTTTAAAATGCTCCAAAGCTCACCTAAGGCCAATTGGTTGGCAGCACTTAAAGGATTTTTGAGATTTTCTTGGATGAGGTTTTCTTGGCTGGTAACAATGCAAGAAAAGTAACAAACATGAACTTAGAATAAATATCCTGAGATCAAAAGAAATAAACAGCTTTAGATGAAGAAAATAGTTTTATATCTTTCCCATTATAGATAACATAGAATAACAGATAGAATCATAGAATATACTGGTTGGAAGGGACCCACAAGAATTATCAAGTCCAATAGCTTCTGGCATTTAAAGGCTGATCTTTGCCATGTATAAAATGTTCAAAGAATAATAATAATAATTTGGCATTAGCCTTTCCTGTTTAGATGTGTTTCACAGGAGATCATAGATGGAGACAAGACATAGACAAGACCTTTCACTGTCATGAGGACAGTAGTTCAAATGGATGAACTGCTGGAAAAATGAAGAGATCTTGGTTTTCTTTTCTCCTCTGAGACAGATCACGGTCTAACGGTGGTTAGTGTGTGTATTTGTATGTACTTGTTTCCCTATGTAAATAGTAGGAATAAGGATAGAGTTCTGATTTATAATTTGTGTAGCTTGCTCCTAAGATATATCAAGAAAGTGAATCAAACTGCTTAAGTAATGCAGAACAGCCAAAGCAGGTGAAAACTTCCCTGAGGAACACGGGAAAAAAAAAAAAAAAAAAAAAAAAGACTAGCTTCTAGTTCTGAAAAACACAATTTAGGTTTGGCAAATGCAAGGCATATGCACCTCAACTCTTGCAAGCTAAAGCCTGCCATCTTCATCTCATTGTTTTCTGCTTCTGTGCTATAAGACCCACTGTTATAGTCAAAGAAAGCCCATTCTTTCTGTTTATTT
This sequence comes from Anser anser, assembly GCF_964211835.1. Taxonomy (NCBI): domain Eukaryota; kingdom Metazoa; phylum Chordata; class Aves; order Anseriformes; family Anatidae; genus Anser; species Anser anser. The sequence goes on from NC_139721.1 coordinate 159,130,285, forward strand.
CACTTCTAGTTCTTAATACAGTCTAGAATTAACTTGATAGATAAAAAGTGAAGTATCTCAAATCATTTTCTTCCGATGTTTTGTTTCATAAATTAAGCCAACATTTTTTATAAGTTATTTGAAAACAGTGTTTCACTCAGGAATTTTTAGGTCTCTGTAAATATCATCCTGTAAAACAACTAACTTTACTGATAATGACATACCAGTAGAAAATATTATCATAGTTTATACAGTTATCACTATATAAACAATAGATTTAAAATAGTCAAAAAAGAGATTGTAAATATTAAAACAAAACAAAGAAGTGTTAAAAAAAAAAAAAAGATTTAAAATGAAACAGTGTTGCATTTATGCCAGGAGCAGCAGTTATCTAGAGAAAGGCAATGGAAAATGTTAATGTGGGCAAACTGCGGGTAGGTGTGACCACAGTTTATTTTTCTTCCTATGCAGCCCTAGTGGAGTGACTGGTACGATAAGTGTGGAATTCTTATGCTCTGAATACAGATTTTTAAAGCCTAAGATTAGGCTTTCTCTTGGTGCCTGTTCTAATCAGTAGCAGAAAACAAGAAAACAGGCATTCCAGAGGACAATTTATCTTAGAAACCCTACAGCAGTGCCCTCTGGAGGTGTCTGTTTTTTTTTTTTGTTTGTTTTGTTTTGTTTTCATGTGCTATAAAAGAGGTGTAGAAGAACTTAGCTCATATTTACGTATTTAACATTTATATTTTGAAGGCGAATGAATGCCATGATAGACAAAACAAGGTGCTTCTTGCTACAGCAGCAGGAAAATTTGAATAAAGGTAGAAATTCTTAGTGTAATAGCTGGTCTGGGTGGCATGTGCTGTATCAGTAAACATTGTTCAAATAATGCCAGGAGCTATGAGAAATAGTAACTGGGAAGGGGAGAAAATGTTTTTCTCTGCTGGGCTTCCCCAGCAAAGCTTTTTCTGGGCTTTTTCTTGTACTATGTCTTTCAATCCTGCTTTGTATGTAAGACATTTTAAGGAAGGAATGACTTTATGTATTTATTTTTTTTTTTTTACTTGCAAGTGATCAAGTATTTTCTTTTCCAACATAGGATATCTTCTGTTAGTATTTTTTTCCCTCCTTTGTAGCTTTTTCTGGAATTTCCATTGTTTTTTATTTTCTACTTTCTTATGTCCTGGGCTTTCAAAAAGAAACTATTGAATCTGACTGTTATGATTTTTCTGCCTAAATTGAAACACCTGCAGAGACACCATTTCTGCAATAGGAGCTCCTATAAGGTAATTCTACTTTGAAATGTCAATCACTTTTGGAAATCCAGGTCTCATACCCAGGCCTTGCTTAAACTTTTATTTATTTTGGTATTTACCTAGATTTATGAAAGAACAGGAAGCACCTATCTCATATTCCCCCTCTCTCTGAAGGGCTTTATATGTAGTATGCCCTTTAAAAGTTATTGTGCATCACATAATTCGGTTTAATATACTGGCTTGTAACATTATGTTTTCTTTGATATTACTTTTCTGAAGGCAATATGACCTTGAATGTGACATTTTAAACTAATAAATGAGAAAAAGAGCTGGAACTAAAACTGAACATTGTAAGCCAAATGGATTGACTTTCACCTCAAGCCTTCATTTCCATATATGAAAAAAATATAAAAATATCACATTTATGTATTTACATTTTTTCTTAATATTCCAAGGAAACAAATTTTATGCAAATGTGTTATCTATTACCTTTTGTCTGTGTATTGGCCCATTAACCCCTTTGCCAATTGTCTTGTCATTTCTTTTTTCACACCCTCACTTCAGCCAACAATTTTAAGGTCTCTGAATAAATCAGCAATACTTGTCAGAGAAGTAGTAGTGTCAGAGCTGCAAATTCCTATATGTTTTGTGAAAATGGTGTGCTGATTACAAGGAAGATGTCAAAATGAGTATTTTCACAGAGAGGGGCCAGGTAAGACCGACTTAACAATTTCAAGAGGACTGAATGATTTCACAGAGATTTAGTCCACAGACCTTGCCATCCAAAAACACATCTCCGCATTTGCACCTTCTCCTGCCAAAAATATATGTCAGAAATGAGCAGTTGTGTTCCACTAGGGAAAGAATGAGGAAATGGGAGGGTGTTGCGGATACAATAAAGAGCATGTAACTATATAGAATGTGAATGAGAGTATTGCAGAAGAGGCACCATGAGGTGATAGGACACAGATGTATGGAAAAAGAACAGTTTGCACACAGTCCTGGTGACAGTGACTCCATGTTGGCTGAAGATAGCAGGCAGCCAATTTAAAGCAAGGTCCTTTCCTTGAAACTGGGGAAGTTTAGCCATGGGACTGCCTGAAATCTGTTGTTATACCTAGCCACTATCAAAACCGGGACTGTAAAGAGCTCTTGACAGAGGTGAGGAAGAAGATAAAGAAAGCCAAGCTATTTTCAGAAGAGCTCTTCGATGACTGGATGACTGGATGACTGGAATGGTTTTAGTGCTAGGCATAATCTTAAAATTACATCTGAAGACTGGAAAATGATAAAAAAAAAAAAACACATAGTTTTCTCCTTGCTATGAAATTTGGGTTTTCTCTTGTACAGCTGTTCCTTTTCAGTTGTTGCCAAGTCAGATCCATCCTTAGGAATGTGAAGTATCACCATGAGTTTCAATAATATTGAATTGCAGCTTAGATTTCATGAGCTTCATATGAAATTTATATAAAATGCATATTGTTCTTCAGCTGAAATCAGAACCCCACTTCTTCAATATTTAACAGTCACAACAGAAGGTGAACACTGCCACAAGGAGCTTACAGTTAAACACTTTTTTCCTCACACTTTTACAAACAGAAGCTTGAGATAAAGGTGTGGGTATTGACCAAGTGGTTTTCCATAAGCAGCCGTTGTGGTTTACCTGTGGTTCGAGTTGCTTGGGAAGTATATAGCTATGCTGGCACCATTCACAGCCTGCAGTAACATGTTTCAGCCCTCAGCTAGACTTCTTCACTCAGGGTAGGAAGGTGGCTAAGGCTGCGTTGCTACTGGTCAGCTCTGTGCCCAGAAGGCTATTGGTTCATGTCTAATCCAAAAGACCACATAGACCCTACGGGGAATATAAGCTTTAGCTATTCAATAGGCAGATATTTAGGATAACAGTTCTTATACTCATTCTACTGAATGTAATCAGTGGAGAGAAGGAAGTACACTTACAGAGCAATTCATCACCACTGCCATGTTAAAATGGGGTTATCCCTATCTGAAAAGTGTCTGTCCATGGACTACAGAAGAAACTTCGCTTAGCTGAGTAAGGTTAAATAGGTAAGTCTTAGCCATCTGAACTTAAATCAGTCCTGACTAATTCTGTAGTCAAATTAACTTTGTGTTTCCTCAAAAGTCATTGACAAATGGGCCTCCCAAAGGATGAGACATCCGATTGGAGAGAAGGTAGCTAGCTAATTAAGAAGAAACACTCTTCTGCTCATGCTATGAAGAGGGTTTAAGTAGCTTCCCTAGGTCAGATGCCAAGCTTTGCATCACTTCAGCTAGCTGAGATGAATTGAACAAAGTTTAAGGAACATTTCCTTTCCTTTCCTTTCCTTTCCTTTCCTTTCCTTTCCTTTCCTTTCCTTTCCTTTCCTTTCCTTTCCTTTCCTTTCCTTTCCTTTCCTTTCCTTTCCTTTCCTTTCCTTTCCTTTCCTTTCCTTTCCTTTCCTTTCCTTTCCTTTCCTTTCCTTTCCTTTCCTTTCCTTTCCTTTCCTTTCCTTTCCTTTCCTTTCCTTTCCTTTCCTTTCCTTTCCTTTCCTTTCCTTTCCTTTCCTTTCCTTTCCTTTCCTTTCCTTTCCTTTCCTTTCCTTTCCTTTCCTTTCCTTTCCTTTCCTTTCCTTTCTCTGGCACACATTAAATCTTTTTTCTTTAAAATTATTTGCTGATATTCTTTATTCCTAACATGCTAAGAACCAGGAAAATTGCCCTTGTGAAGATGCACCTCCCTCTTACACTGTCTAAGGCACCTTTTTCAAAGTGAGCTTTTGTATCCCTACATCACATGGCAAAGGAGACATACCATCAGTGCCAGTGGAGAACCCTGCTGTGCAGTTTCACACTCAAGTCACATTGATTTCCATGGGCAGATTTCACCCAGCAGGAGCTTGTGTCTGTACCGTGGTTTATAAATGTAAGGGGATTGTCCACACTGTCTTGTATTACATTTATTTTTTTTTGTTATTGTTTTCTTTGCTTTTCTAAATTGTTGGTTTCAAATACAAATTTTCCAGACAGGATCAGGCAACTTTCTTAATGAATTATTTCTAATCTTCATCACTCATCTCTTTTAATAACTTGGGCAAATTATTTGAGTACTCTTTGCTTCCCTCCCTTCTCTTCCAATGTCAGCACATCAGTCTTTTCTAATACAACAAACTTATAGCCTTTTAAATGGGGCTATATTTTAGCTATGCATGGTAATATGACAATAACAAACATCTAGTATAACTGAATTTGATACATAGTGCTATGAAATATTTATTCACTGTCTTCCCGATCTTTTGTGCAGTATGAGGATTTCTGCACATTTCTCTAGCTTGGTTTGCAGTATCTATTGCTACCCCAGTGTTTAGAAGACAACTGATATTAAAGTAATAATAAAAAATAAGAAAGGTTTCCCTGTTTCTACCAAATCCATTTAATTTAAGTGAGCAAGGCTAGCAGGTAGTTATCAGAAGATTTTATTAGCCACTTTGATTGTTTCTAACACCTCTTGTAAGCAAATGTCTCATTACCATGGATATTTACACATGCTTTACTTTTGTACAGATTGCCATTCATCGGTGAACTATAAACCTATTACTAGGCATCTTCAGATTTAGAAGGTAAATACAGTTTCTCCTGTGTGGACAAACAGTAGCTATCAAAGACAGTAAAATCTAATAGTGCTCAATTTGATCTTGATTTCCATCTTTAGTACACTGACTGTGCCACTGAACTTTTCAAAAGACCGTCTTCATACCTTTTGGAGATATTCAATTCAATCACAGTATTCATAAAATGAGATCCTCATCTGGTGATGGAAACAACCTAGCATAGGAGTGGAAGAAAGGGATAAGGAGAGGGAAATGTAAAGTTTTAATTTTTTTCCCAACTCCTGTGGTGATTTAATGACCAATTTTTTAGTAATATTCTGGTGGGTCTGAAAAAGCTGAAAGACTTTTAGATAATAGGATCAGAATGTTACATGGTCATTAATTTATTTTATGTAATCTGATGCTACATCCTTTAATTTGAAAGAAGGATTATCAAATGCTTATAATATGGAATCAGTATAACATTGTTGTTTGACACTGACCTAATTCTTCAAACGCTGTACAACTCATAACTGTCCTATTTACCACACATGGTAGTATCTGGCTTATATTTTGTGAGATAACATAGGACTTGATTCCCTGCCCCTGAAGCTGATAGAAAAAATATACAAAGCCCAGTCCTGTGAAAATACATCCTCCATTGATGTCTATCTCATACTATCACACAAGTTTATAAAGCCCACGCTGTGTAAAGCAGTTGATCACCCAGCCCTCATTATACTGTACTTCTCCTAGTCTGAAAGTATGACACTTTGAAGTATTATCTGCTTTTATTGAAGATCTTATTTTCCCTGGCACATAGTCAAAGGGAAAGTATATCAACAGAAAGTCACTTAGAAAAGTGTGGCACTTGCAGCTTTTAACAGTTGATAAGATTATGTGCTTGATTTCAACATCAAATGCAAAGAAATCATGGGGATATTTAGATTTAGTCTTTCTTTATTTTCCTGCTGAGGTAGAAGATGATCCCCATTTGAGATTCCTTCACTAAGTCATTATTTGTACATTAGTGGGAAATTTGAGAGATATTTCTGAGTTTTTCTGTATACTGTATAAGTTTTTAGGTTTATGAGCTACTAAGATGGTGACCTCAGGTTTACCAAATTGCAGGAGTCATGCATAGAAAGCTGCTTCTTGAAAACCAGTCATAATTTGTCATGTTTCTGATGCATAAACCTGACTTCTTCCCATGTCCTAAAAGACGAAACCTCCCATCCCCAACCTCATCACCTCCTATTTCTGCATGCTTCTTGTTCTGGCTGTGTTTTGATTTTATGTCAAGTATGTCCATGCTTTGTTTCTGGTAAGATTAAAACCTACACGTGTGAGCAGGTAGGAAACAGCGGGAAGCTTTCACCTAGTTCCTGACGTAAGGAATAGAGAGCCGAAATAGAGCCAGATCTATATAATGACTGGAAATTTGAAATAGAAATGTTCAGGTTAGAAATACAAGGCACAATCTTGTAATAAGAGGTCAGTTATTCACCACTCAGTTCCTTAATTCAAGGCTTGCTCCCTCGATGGTTGTTAAGGGCCTGATTCTGCCTTTAGCAAGAAATCACTACATGTAAAATTGTGTTTGATATTTTGAGTTTATATGCTCCAGAGCAGAGTGCTGAAAAAACAGTGAATGATGTTATGATGGGTCATTACTAATGGAGTAATTTTTAATTCTAAACCCAATATTTTCCTGAGAGAATGAACAACATGGAAGAGATTAACTTCCGTCACATATCCACAAAAAGCAGTTTTAGGAGGAAGCAGAATATGTTTTTCAGTTTCCAGTCACCTTCCTGAGTCAAATTCCCCAAAGCGCCATTATCCAACCTTTGACAAAGATTAGAGTCTGCAGAAATTCACAGACTTGAAATTGAAAATAGGATCCACAAAAAAAAAAAAAAAAAACACTTTAGATTTATAGATTTAACAAAACACTGTTGAAAGACAGCTAAAAGGTGGTAGATTTCGTGCTCAAGAGAAAATTCATTCCTGACATACACTGGAGTGATTTAATTGGGACTAGGAAACAACATTTTTTTGCTAGGTTAGAGTCTGTCCATTATAGTACCATACAACTATATCATACTTATGCTTTTCTTACCAGTACAAATTATTCTTTTCCAGGGAAAACTTAGAAAATAATATTTATCATTCTAACCAAGTACACATTTGAGGATAGAAGAAGAACCAACAATAAACTATTATGATTGTTAAAAAAAAAAAAAAAAAAAAAAGAGGATTTGTACCATAATGTGTCTTTTGTTCCCCTCTCTTCTATAGGTTGCCCAGGAATGTGGGACAATATTACATGCTGGAAACCTGCAAGTGTGGGTGAAATTGTCTTTGTCAAGTGTCCTGCACTGTTCAGATTTATCATCTCTGAAGACGGTAAAGTATTTTCTCCATGTTCTTTGCTTCTGCGTGGCCAGCATGACTATAAAATCTGACTTAACTGCTCAATATAAAGGGAAAACAAAACTCTCAGTGGCCTAGGGTTGGTTGAGTTTCTATTCAAAAGCACGCAGTAGAAAAATGGGATATGTGTGTGTAGATGTGTGTGCATGTTTTGGGATCTGGGGGAGAGATGTGTGGAAAAAAATCTTCACAGATTATATATCAATAAAATATCACCAAGTCTAATTGTTAAAAGGGATGTTCTGCCCTTGGGTCTCCACAGAGATCAAAGAGGCCTGACACCGTGTGAAGGTCTCGGATAACTAGTCATCTCAATTCAAATTTATTTTAGAAAATAACTAGAACTCAGACCTGGGTTCTGCTCATGCTTAAGGAGAACACAGGCTTGAAATGATCAATGCAAGGAGCTACCCTCTTGGAGGCCCAGTGAAAGTTCAGTGAGAATTAAAAATTCCTGAAGAGATGCAGAAGCTCCATCATGTCTTTTTGTGGTCTGTAGAAATGAGAAGTCAGCATCCTACTGCCCCTTGCAACTGGCACCAGCAACCAAGTAAGCAAACAAAAGTAAATAAAAGATTGGAAACTTGCCCCGGTTGCAATGTGGTGAAATGAAATATTTCTGCTTCCAGCATGCATTGCTTCCTGTCAGAGTTGTCCCTCATCTTGCAGAATGTACTGCTTATGGCCAGCCAGGCTGGTTCCTTTTTCTCTTTTCTCTCTTTTCCCAACTACTTTAGGCTTGAACCAAAAGCCCCATGAACTCATGCTTGATAACCAAACCCTATCAGACACTTGGCTTCAATCCAGATACAACCCAGCCCCTGCTGCCCAACTAGGTGCTATTAATGTGAAAACCTATGTTATCAGTAGCAATAGTATTTACTTATTATTAATACTATTTAGTGTGCTTTAATGGTGAGTGAGTCTGTTCAAGCTACTGTTTGTGTGATACCAAAACCCCCTTATCTTTTCTTATATATGTATATCTCATCTTTTCTATATATATAAGTATATATATATTCACATATATATATATTAACTTTGAAATACTTGAAAATTTGCTGAGTAAAAATGAGAGGGTATGGAGAGGAGGAAACACTATTAAGATGTTCACAGCAGGTTTATAGATTTATTAGATGATCTCTTGAAATTTTTTTATTTTTTTCATGATGCAATGAAATGAGCTTCCCAGGTGAATGACTGAGGGTGGCAAAGTCCTCCTATCAGAGTTAGCTAACAACAAGCCTTTGTTGGTAATTAACAGTTTTTTCCATCTCCCCCCAGCACCCATCTAGCCTAGCATGGATCACTTAATTAGCACTTCCCATTGAAGTAAAGGTTCACCATTTTCCCTCTGGGATCCTTCTTCCCAAAGATTATTTTGCCAATGAACTATTCATATCTAATGTTGAGTACAAAATTCACCTTCTCAGTGTTGCTACATGCAGAACATGATTTTGGGGAGACAGTTAATGTTTCATAAACAGCTCCAGGACTGCAGAAATGCCCACCTTTAAATACAACCATTTGAACTCATCTAGACACAGAAGAAAATGTCAATACTCTTGTGAAACTGAGAGGAATTTAAGAGTGATCACCACCTCACTAAAAATACCCATATGAAATTCAAATGCCTTCTCTAGATTAGTTCACTGGACTCCATCTTTAATTAATGGAAAGAAAATAAGAGAAAAAGACCAACAGAAGACAATATATGTCATTTCAAGAAACATGAGGTAAATCACCCTTTGGAGATATCTCATTATCCAGCAAGTACTAAAGACAACTCACATAAACAAGGCACCTAATTTTTGAAGGGAGAAAGATAAGTCCCTCTTTAAATTATAAGATAGAAAAATAAAGTTATTACTATAATATTATGTGCTTCAATTATTAGCAAAGATAATTAAACATAATCTTTACTGCTGCAATATTGGTCCAGTATTGATTCAGTGGGTACAATGACACTTACTGAACCGTCATAGTCAACCATAACAGAAAAAAAATAACACACAAGTATTCATGAGGTTTTGTATCTAGCATGGGAAAGGAAATATTCTTCCATCCTTCAGGGTTGTTTTTTTGTTTGTTTGTTTTTTTACTTCTTCATAATTTTGTCATCGATTTTTGTCATTCAACCTGACTGTCAAACCAGTTCTGGTCGTCCTTTGAGCAGGATACACATTCAGCCAAAAGTTTTTGCAATCCAGTTACCAGTGATGTTTGCAGCCTGCAGACAAAATACGTTTATGTTGTTTATTGTGCATCAACAGATGGCTGATCTGCTGTTATCTTCTGATATAACTGCAGGAGGCCTGCTGCTCAAGGCAGTACCTCTCCAAATTTCTGTTAGGACCCCTCCTTTCTGGTGTCTTTTAATCTGCTTCCCCCCCATATCCTCAAGATAAGCATGGTAACATAGGCAGAAATTTTCAAATTGTCTCTCCCTCTCTTTGTCGCCTTTTTTTTTTTTTTTTCCTAATGCAATGCTCAGATATTACTAGTTTGATTGTATGGAGAGTGATGCCATGTGCATCCACAGTCTAGGAAATCTTAGGCAATCTCTGACAATCTGTCAACAAACCTCTGCAGCAGACCTTTTCACTGCTCTTTTTTATTTCAAGGAATATCTCAAATGCTCCTCATTTTATCCCCCACAAAAATAGTGCCTTCTCAAATTTATTGATGAAATTTCTTTTCTATGGTGACCTCGTTTCTGAAGTAATTATGGCACTCTCAGCTCTTCTGAGAAACCATCTAGTCTGTCTCCCTCCTCAAAGTCAGGGCCAGCTCAGTGTTATCTATTCCATTATTCCATCACATAACTAACCTTTTAAATGGAAAATCTTCTCCTATATTTATAAAACATATATATATATATATTTTTTGAAAAGTAATATACATTTTAGAAAAATAAAAATATTTCTTTATATAAAAATGAAATGCTCTACCATAACAAAAAACTGTAAATTAAATGTCTGAAATAATATTTTTAAATATTTGCCTTGGATTTACAGCCTGGTTTGTATATTGTACTTCACATTTGGCCTCTAACAGGGCGATAGTATGACCCTAAGGGAAGAGTAGTCAGTCCAGTGTAAATATATGTCCTTCTTTCTTTATCTCCTTAAGGGACCAGTAATAAAAGTGACAGCTGTTACCGCTTCTAGTGGTGGGTTTGAGGGTTTTTGGACATCTGTTCAGTAGGAGCAAAACCGAGATTCATAATTCATTATATAAACAAATAAACATTTAATCTGGAGTAGTTTGAAACCTCTGCAGGCCTGACTGGATTTGCACTAGTGACCCCAAGGTGGAAATATCTACATCCGTAGTCACTCTCTTGGGTGAATCAGTATGGGTTTTCAGTATCATTACTGCTAATTTTAATTAACCAAGTATATTTGCTTCAAGGAGGGTTTAATGAAAAAAGTCACATTTTATGAAGGTTCCTTAAATAAAGGATTATTAGATAACTAAAATGTTTCTAAGACATGGCTAATCACATTTTATAGATTGTTATAGTATTCTCTGGCTGCTTCTGTGTTTCTAGATTATGTAAGTGAGCTAGGCACTGCCAATAAAATTTGTTAATAGCATACTCATTCTTAATACAACAACGTTTTTATATGACCAAAAATATTTTTTTTACATTTTTACAAACAGTAGCAATAACTTTAATTTATACATTAAAAATATTTGTCTTATGAAGCCCCAAAGCACCTGTAGTTACAGTTGCTTGGATGACAGCAGGGAAACCATATGGGGAAATATTAATTTTAAAGAGTGGAAGGAATTTAATTCGTTTGGGTTTGGATATTAAAAGTTATTTGTGTATGTCTGAACAGGTCATATGGATTTCTGGTTCAATGAATGGAAAGCAATAGGTACTTGTAGATGTTTCCTCTGACCTATCTCAAATGCTTATCTTGAGATGAATGAAGCCACTGGAGAAGTCTTGTTTGTTTGATGAATTTCAGAAAGGAATTTGGCTGTCTTGACTTGGATGCCTGATTTCCACATGCAGTAAAAAGAAAAAGAAATGGAGTCTAAAAATAAAAATTAACTAATCTAATTCCATCATCCATAGAGATGCTTTGTTGAAAAATGATTCAGAGGATCTAGTTAAAAATACCATCTCTTGCTGTTCAGAATTTGAAAATATACTCTGCTCTCACCTTCATTGTAATTGGACTGAGCAGTAACATTTGAACTGCTGTTAACATCATATAGAAATCCCAATGTTAAAATCTTTTGCAAATCTCATGTGTATAGTTCCTTGTAAAATTTTATTTCACCTCTCTGCTCCCCTAAAATCATCAGAATTTTTCATTTCATTTCAGATGCAGATTGTGAACAAAAAGATCATTCTCAAAATCTCTCCACCTGAAAAAGGCACAATGGCTCCTCAGTTTTTTTTAAGCTAGTAGGTTACGGATTTACAGTGGGTTTTGTTCTGGAGGATTCCTAAATATTGATGTTTGGTTGATTGGTTTGTTATCTTTTTCATCTTCCAAATTCATTTCTTCTATCAATTCACAATTTTATTTTCACTGCAAGACATAATTTCCATGATACTGCTTTTGTAAATTATGTTTTCTCCAGTGCCTTCCAAGTACCACCTCCAGAGACAACCCCTCTAGCACAGAGGAAATTTAAAGTATTCAAAGTTATCTTTGCATTGAAAGGAAAAACAAAAACAAACAAACAACAACAACAACAACAACAACCATGTTAATCTGTGAAGTTGCATTTCAATGACATAGCAAAACTTACATATGTCCCCAGCAGAGTTATCTGCACTCCTGGATATAAAATGTTATGTTTTATTCTTTAAAAAAAAATAAATATATTTTTGGGGGCAGTGGTGATATGTCTAGCAGAGGAAATCTACAGATGCCAAGGCTTTTCTTTCTTTGTCCTGCACAGCTGAGATACTCTGTAGTAATAAAACCTATAAAGCCAAATTACTCAAAGGGACCATTGAAAGAAACCCAGTAACCAGATCAGAAATGAGCATGTTTTTAGATATTTGATTTGCAGTAAAAACTAATACTAATGATAATAGGCAGTTTCTGAGCATTTCCATATGCTCCGCATTGAGAAATTGTCTTCTTTCACAAATCCAAATAATAAATATGATTAGCTCTTACTGCATCTTCCAGCTATTCAGAACGTTTATCCAGTACTCAGTCTAGGACAATGCCTGCTGCACCCTCAAAAAAAGCATGACTGCAAAGCATAGTTTACTATGTAAAACAGAGAAAATGTACCTAATTTTTACTAAATGCATAAAACATATCCCATGCTGGTAGCAGGATTAAGGGGTCTAATTAAAATTCAGTGGAATAAAGAATGCATCACAATGTTGCAGATTTTAAGGGAGAATGATATTCCATCCTCACGTTTTTGAACCAAAATATTTGTTTGGCTTGCTGCTGCTCTAATAGTCATGTCTTCAGTGCTAGCCACCAATATTTATTGTCCCTGAGAACAAGGATTGGAAATCCTTGTCTATTGAAAATCAGTCTATTACTGATCTCATTAAAAATACTGAGAGTCACTCAAGTACTTTTGGCAGGAACACCAAGCCTCATATATTCTGCACTAGGGATGTAACGTTGGATTTAAGAATTCAGGGTTAACTGAACTTGGTAAATCACCCTTGTCTTTTTTCTCCTGTTTGAGTTTGCATGTTACCCCTAATCAAACAAAACTGGATGATAAGACACAGGTTAATGAGAGAGGAATTGATATTACACTTGCACATGTGGAAAGCCCTGTGTCACTTCTGGGGAAATAGTCCTGGCAGTAGAGCCTTTAATTGCTGACTGCATATTACTGTGAAAATGGTATTTAACTCCCAAACCAGGTGAAAGCAAATGAAGAATCATTGTCTTCTCAAGGTGAAAGCTGTTCTGAATATTTTTAAGTTAGTTGCTATTAGTTTGGCCTATTTTATTTTATTTTACTTTATTTTTTCATATATAAACACAAAGAAAAGCTGATTCTTAAAGATCAAAGGCCTTCTAACAAATAAAATGTATCTGGAAAGATTGTGCACTTATTTTCTACTGAAATAGAGGATTTTTTTTTTTTCCCCTACTAACTAAAATTAAGGTCAGCATTGCAGCAGCCTGAAATTGGAAATTGCATTTGCCTGTCAAATAGGCAAAAGTTCAGTGCAAAGGTCTAGATTTTCTGTTCAAATACATCTCACCCCTGGTGGGTCTTTCAGCATTCTGCATGAAAAACAGGGGAAAAATAGACTGGAAGCAGGGAGCGTTCTCTGAAAAACAGACATAGACCATCCCATAGTGTTTCCATCTCGGGAATAATAATAAACTATCAGAGCTTAATTAGTCTTTGAAGAGTCCAGGACTCTGTGTATGTCTTAGTTTTATACTTCACTTTATTATTTTTATATATCACTTCACTTTTATTATACACACTTTAGACCCTGTGTAACAGTCAGAAGGAAGTTCAATGCAAAGGTAGCTGTTTATTTATGTATATACATACATATGTATAAACCTATATATTTAAGATAGGTAGATAAATAGTTAGATAGGTACTAGCTAATGCCTTTGGACAGCTTTCAAAGCCATCTGCAGATTGTACATGTTTTTGTTGCTTAGTGTTCAGAAAGTCCTAGATAGTGCTTACTAGATAGCAAATCCTTTCTTACTTGTTTTCATCCCTAGGCTTTCCACAGGTATTAAAGCCATGGAATTACTTCAGTTTTTCCAAAGCAAGGAGGACAAGCTATAATAAAACATGCCTCCTCTGCCACAGCATCACAGTCTATGTGCGATGCAAATAGAAATTAGAGGATGATATTGCCACCAAAGAATAATGGCCATATCTACATTTCCAATCATGTAGTTAAGGCTTCATGGATACCTTTTTTTTTTTTTTTAACAGAAAAATGACATTTTTGTCCTTTCCCAACAAATTATGGGGACAAAGGATTCTGTGTCCCCGTTACTCAAACACTGAACATGACCAAGACCAACAATTGCTCTGAATTCTTCTGATCAATTCAGTTAAATATCAAGTCCTTAGTCCAGTACAAGATGACATCCTGTGGTTACCAGGGAAAATCTGTAGTGCAACTCAAGGCCCTTGGCAATGTGATCAGAAAGCTAATTGGCCTTGGAGAATTCAAAAACTATGCTCTTCTGGGATGTATCCAAGGATGGAACATGCTGAGAGCTGCTAAGAAGTCTGGAGAACACTTGGACTTGCAAAAGATAATTAATACATTGAGTATCACTGTAGGTGCAACATGGACAGCTGCCTCAGCTTTTACCAGAGCCTCTGCTCTGTTGTTGTTTCTCCCCTTGACTCAAATAATTGAGAAAGGAATTCCAGTTGATTGCAAGATTTTAGGTGTGGTGGGCACACATTCACTCTTGCCTTTAAGCAAGTGTTGTAACATGATTTCTTCTCTGGGACTTAATTCACAACTGATAACATACGTTGGACAATATTTCTTATTTTTTGGTTTCTTGCTTGAAAAACACCTGTTTTTCTCTGAGATATGACCCCTGCCCTTCTCTGAGCTAGGAGCCTCTTTGATAGTATTTGTGCAGATCCTGCGCTCTGATGGGTACTCCTGTGACAGGCAGCCTCATAGGAAGGGTACACATAATGTTTAAATGATGCCTAGCAGTTGCCATGGTGACCTCAGTCCACCGACAGTTTCATAGCCTTTGATAAGGAAGAGGAAGAAAAGAAAGTCATAATGTCCCTTACATGCTATTGATCACATCTGTACAGCAGTCCTGCCTCAGCCAGACCTATGTACAACAGCCTTTATGTTCTCCATATGTGACCTCATTGGGATTCTCCCAGGATCTCCAGACATGATTCACTGGGTCTTCATGCCTCCATGTCATGAAGCCATGTGCCCTAAAATGTGTATGGGGTACAGGACACAAGAGCTTGTACATCATCAGTTCCATCACTGTCTTTACTGCAATGTTTTGCACAAGGCAGTGGTTAACAAAGATACAGAAGGTTTCTACTCTTAATTTTCCTCTGTGTCAGTTTTCACGCTTGCTAAAAGCGGTGAACAATACCACTTCATTCTTCAGTGAATTAAGCCCTGTGTTCTCAAACTGCTTTGACCAGAAAAATGGCAATATGCAGTTAATACCAAGTGAACTAATGACTCCCAACCTGTAGTTTAAAGTATTGGCTACGGGGCATGAGGCTAGAGAGACTACAACCCCCAGACATACTGGAGGAAAGCACTTAGCGTATGGAAAGGTGCGGGATCCCGTAAGTCCGCTTACTCCAAAACCTTGCCTGGCAGCTACTTCCTACAGATTCTGCTAATGAGATTGTTAAGACCTAGCAGCTGAATCACTTTTCCCCCCAAAAAATGGGGGGACCAAAAATATGCCCACATATAGGAGTCGGCAGAGGGCACCAGCCACAGCAGGCAGAGCGTGCGAGCAGTAAGAGTGAGGGGAGCTCAGAAAGTCCCCGAAAGCTGCTAAGTAGGCTGCTGTTCCCGACTGCGGCTTTGCCAGCCGGCTGAACAGATTGCTGGTGCACGAGAGCAGCATGCAGCAACGGGGAAGGGAGCAAAAAGGCACCGTGTGGTGGCGGATGCTGCGGAGTCGGGCGTGAGAGCTGGTTGATTTATTTCATGTTTATGTTTTTGATGTTAAGCTTCTAATCAATGCTATAGAAAACAGGGAAAAACTGGATTCCTGCCTAACCAGCTTGTCATTCACATAGCTGGACAGCACAATAACAAGTGATTTTAGGAAATGTTTTTCATAACCCATCCCTCCGACAAACAATTCTGAGATGGGAACAATAGAAATAAGGTAAAATTGTGGGCAAGCCATTTTAGGACAGAACAGTTTTGAAGCCTTTCATTCCCCTCCATACACTAATAATGGGCAAAGGCTGGAACAAAAGGGTTAAATGCAAGTTGTGCTCAGATAAACAAATCAATGGGAGATAAAGCAGTTGCCATGCCAGCTGACACTGAAAGCAGCCAGCACGGAGTTGGCATGTAGGAGACGATCTAAAAGGCTGCACAGAGTGCCGAGGCTCATCATACACAGGCTGTTTCTTGGCTTTAGCTTTGCCAGTCCTGCTCGCTTTAAAGCAGAAGCAACAATTGCTTGCATTAAATTTCTCATACTACGGAATATAGTAATGAGGTATTTGTTCTTTTTAGGCTCAGCAAATAAAAACTGAGAAAGAAATGTAATACACATGCAAGAAATGCTCATGAAAGAATTGGGTCTTTGCTACTAACTCTTTCTAGATCCATCCCTTGGCAAAGTCCTTTGAATTTAATTTTATTTTCACCTCTTCATGTAGAAAATAGAAATACGCAATATTTTCTCTGTGATTTCTCTGTTCAGTCTTTGGAAATGAAAGTTCATCTGTCTGGTAAATCTCCTTTAAAGCCTCTAAGTAGTACTGCAAATAACACCTAATTAATAATGACAGTTAAAGTACTAATGGAAGATTTGCTTTACTTCTCAAATGACACTTTCCTATTCAAGCTGGTCAAATAGTGAATAACACTATCTGTCAATACACTGGACAAACCATCATTTGTCAAGGATAACATTAGCTTCCTCAGGAGTTCATTGACTAATGCAGACAGTTATTGATTCAAAAATGGTGTTCTAAGGTATTGTTTAATAGCTGCTGTTAGCACCATCTTTCTGTAGTTTGGGCTGTGCTGTTATTTAACTATACGTGAGGAGCACTGATGTAAGTCATTAATATAACCCTTAAGTTAAAATATTGATATCTAGGTTTCCAGTCAAAATGCAGGTAAAAAGGTGTTTTATTTATTCTCCCATTCTGTGGGAATAATGTACATCTAGCCTGTTTTATAATCACCTCAGTGGGCTTCCTTTGCTTCATCACTCAAGCCTAAAGCACCATTTTCTTATTGTCTGTGTCCCAAGAACAAAGCAACAAGAGGATGCGTGTGAATGCCAACACAGCAAGGTGCCTGCAGTTTTCCCCATTGCATTGCTGACACCAGAGCAAATTTGCTGAGGTCTCTCTAGAGTCAGAATGGAACAAACAAATAAAAAAAATGACAACCCAAAATTAAAACAAAAAACAAACACACACACACACACAAAACAAAACAAAACACACAAAAAAAAAAAAAAACAAAAACAGGTAGCATTGAAGAATTAAAGGAGCTGTTCTATGTACAGATTTCCATACAACCCCAGACTACCAAGCTCAAATGAAATTTAATGTCCCCATGTATGTAGACACCTTAAATGTTAAGCACGGAAATAATCCAAATAGACTCCATCACACTCTCATACCTGTGAGTAACCATACCCATTGGCACAGTTATTTGTCACATGAACCAGACATATTCTGGTGCTGGATACATAAATATTCAGTGTCAGAAAGAAATGCAGCAGTAGCTCATAGGAATTTAAAGCCCCGTGGCAGATGTATGTTCCCTCACTGTGGTTTTATAAACGTATCTGTGTATTTCCTGCAGTGCTTAGTGACAGTCTAATGGTGGACTTGGCAGTGCTGGGTTAAAGGTTGGACCAGATGATCTTAGAAGTCTTTTCCAACCTAAACAATTCTGTGATTGTATGATTCTATATACACAATTTTATGTCTATGTTATCTTAACACTCATTAGGTAAACTTTGACTTTCCATTATAATTCAGGCCATAATGTTCAGTGTAAATCTAATTGACTTTCCACTAGCTTAACTTATTAGTGAGAATTAGTTTGATGGATCAAGCCTTAAAAGCCTGTATAGTAAAAGGTTGTACTGGAACGTTCTTCAGTACATTAGCAAGGACTCAGCTGTAGACAAATATGTTAATAAAAGGCAATCTTGCTCCTACAGCAATCAGAAAATGAACACTGTTGAAAATGTGAATCCCTTCATAATGTCCAAACACAGCTAAATTGCAAAAACAATCTGGCTATTAAAAAAAAACAAAATAATAATGATTAATATAAAAAGCCTCTTCATTTTGCAAAGCTACATTAATATAATGTTCATACTGATGTCATGAAATTCAAAATGATCTAAAATAGATATTTTAACATCACTGTATCCAACTACCTCCCATTTTAAGAGTGAAATAACAGCAGATTTTATTTCCTTCTTTCTAGATTACAGGAGAAAAAAAGCTACATTAAAAACATCATTTACATTTCAAAAAATATTTTTGTGTGTGTTTTATTATTGTTTATTATTATTATTATTATCATCATCATCTGTCAGTGTAACATGCCAAGATGCCAGGAATACCATGTTTCAATCTACTTAAGAGTGCCTTGGTCTTCCTCCAACAAAAATTATGTAGTTTGTAATATCGCATTTTAGGATTTAAGTCACACTACAAATGGTAACTAAAACCAGACTTCTGTGAGTCAAAGAGGTTGGAGTTTTTTGCAGCTTTTTCTTACTCTTCTACTATAGGTCATTGTATGATACAAAATTTTAAGTGAGATGACCTCCTATAAAGAACCTTTATGACCTATTGACTTGAGTGGCATTAGGAGATGGACTTTATAAGACAGCGATACACAAACAGTGGCTATTTCCTCTTTCACCTTTTGATGAGGCAAGATTTCCCACAGGTTATACTAAAGCTGATAATCTAAATTCATATTGTAGCAACATAGGCATCTATATCTGAGCTGATCACTGTTAATAAACCTGTTTTTTGGTAGGCTCAGGAGGGCCACAGGTCTGTCCAAAATATTCTGCAGAGGCATCCTTGCTATTCTGCCAAGAATCTGGAGCAGAGCTTCTGCAACATCTGGAGCTTTAGTCTGATGCAGCAGGTTGAGTAATCTCCACTGGAAAATGTTTAGAATACTGGTGATTTATCTTCAGTAGACCTATGTAGAACTTGAAACATCCAAGAAATCTCATATGTGGAATCTGGAAAGTGGTCAGAATTGGGCAGAGAAGCCAAAAGACTGAGGGTGTTCTTATCATGGCATTGAGGATTAACCCTTCAGAGTAACTAGCTAGTTGAATGTGTAGGTTTTTTGAAGAGTGATGCTGAATACATCCATTCAAAGACACAGTGCAGCCTACCTGAAAGGGAGGATGCCAAAAAAGAGTGATGGTTCTTCAGCAAATCCTTCAGCTTAGTTTCCTAGACTTCCATCATCATCTTCAAACTAAACCATTTTATTTCCAGTTTGAAGATCAAAAAGTACATCTGACTAAAAGGACGGAGAGAAATCAATGAATTTCACATTGCTACATGATAAGAGTTTTGAAAAAGTATAAAATCTAAAATACATTTTAGGCTGTGCTGAAAAAACACCCTTTACTTTGTTTCCTTAGATGCTGTTTTCTCCTCTTCCCATAGGATCAAAACCAATCTCTGTGTAGAACTTAACTTTTTAATACAAAACCTTACACAGATAGATGAAGAGTTTTTTCAGTCCCTAGTTAAGAGATGACTGCACGTCCAGGGTTTAAGAACAACCTGAAGCCTTGCAGCTGTTCCAGGGAATACAGAGCTAAGCTAGTTTATACATTTAACCTGATGGGACAGTCATTGAAACGTTGGCAAGGTTTTTTCTCTTGTCCTGTTTGATCAGTGGGCCGGTGGCAAAGCTACTGCAAACAGCTTTGTCCAGCTCCTCCATGTCTCACTGCATGTGATGCAGCAGCACCACGCAGTGGCTTAAGGCAGCTCCTCTGTATGCATCCTCCAACATCCATCCCCAGCCAAAATCCACTGAGAATTCAGGAAAGTCTCATTTCAGTGCAATTGGGGTTAAGTAAACAGCAGGCTGAGCGGGAGGTTTGTTTGAGATAATTCAAGCTTTTTATGACTGAAAAAAGAAAGAAAAAGGAAGTTTTTAATGCAAACCCAAACTTTTAAGATTTCCTATTCTAATGTTTGTATTTCTGATAAGTAAATCAGCATGAATTTTGGCACAATATCTTGGAAATGTGTAGCCTCTTCTTATTTCAGCCCACTAAAATAAATTATTATTATGATGATGATAATAATAACAATAATAATCCCTTCTCTCTTTCTCATATCCTTCCTAGAGTTCAATGAAACTCCATGATAAACAAAGAGTTAACAACACATTGCAATAGACCATCGTCTGAAAAATGCTTTCCAGCTATAAACTATATTACCAGCTATATTACTTAACTTGAAAATAATAATAATAATAATTCTCTTGCAGTTCCTCCATGAGCTTTCCTACTTCTATTCATTTTATGGAAAACAAAATATTATCAAGATCAAAGTAATTATTTTTATTCTTCTAATTTCAGGTTGGGAAGTAGATAACTTGGGGCAAGCTCATGCAGGTAAGAACCAGTTATGCTGACTACCTCCCGCATAGTTCTTTTCTCAAAAATTGTCTGTAACACAAATGATAATCTCAGATTACTTAAAAGTTATTTTGTATATCAATTAGTATGATAATGAAAGCATATAACAGTCAGACAAAAAATGAAAATAAAAAATATGATCTGTTTCTAGAATTCACTGTGGTCTATCCTAGAAACAGAAACTTAAATTGTCTTCCTTAAAACCAATAAATTTTCATTGCTTGCAACTGATGGATGGAAATCATTTTTCATGATTTTTTTAAAGGCTGTCCTTACTTAAATATATATAGATTTCTAAAGATTTCTAAAGATACAATGCTTAGATTTTATATTTTTAAAGTAAAATGGGTCCTAGTTTGATGGTATTCCTTTTTAGCTATTTGTTTGCTGCTTGCAGTAGCAATTTTTTAATTTTATTGCTTCAACCTTGATTTAAACTTACAAGTAAAACTATGTTTACTTCCAGAAAAGACAGAATCAAGAATTTATTGCCTTTGGGCCTGATCCAAACAAATAAAAATCAATTTGACTCTATTCACTGACTTCCACTGAGACCAGCTTTGGTCCTAATAGAAAATGCAATCAAAACAATTTCATACCAGATTTCCACTTTTATAGGTGATTATGACCTGCTGGAAAGCACAGCCCAGTCTCCCCTAGGTAAGAAACAGAACCATGGAATTTTTTTCTCTCTCTCTTTCTTTTTTTTATTTTATTTTAGCTCTCTTAAAAAGGAAGCTCCAGCTTTTTCTCCTGCACTTAGGTATTATTTTCTAATCAGTTGTAATTATGGTGACACAATTTCTGGTACCTAAATTTTAACAGTGTTATGAAAATTTGTTCAACCAGTCTTGCAATCTAGCAAGTAGATTGTTAAAATTATATCTATCTGCTTAACAGTAATTACTAAACGGCATTAAGGAAGCTCAAAACCATGATTGAGTGGTTATTTTCTATGAAAAACTGGGGATGAACATGAAGGAATAATTGACCAAAATTTGCCAACTAATGCAATGTTCTTAAATGAATGTTGTGATTAAATTGATATATTCTGCTGCATGGGTGACAAACAGATTCTCTAAAAATAAAGTCACTGTTAGTGTTATGAGCTACTTGACTAAATTACTCTAAGAATATGAAGCTTCATAACCTCAGCAAAGCAAATAAACAACAACAACAAAAACTTTGACATTTCCATCAATTCTCACCATAGCTTAAATCCCAAAAAAAGTAATACTTTGAAAAATGAAAATTCTTTTTGTATGCTAGAGAGGAGTAACTGCAGTCAGCAACATAGCTCTAATTTTTCAACCAGGTCACTGAGTTCTGACAAAAGTAATGGTACTTGAAAAAAGCAATGAGGGGGCCATCCCACCTGAGGCAGACTTAGTAACAAAGAGAGTGTTAAGACATACTTTCCTCTTCTACATCACACTCTTGATTCCCAAGGCAGTTTTAAGTCTTTTAACTGTGCCAGCAAAAGACACTTAGGATCTAGTCCTTAAATGAGATTAACCAAACAGGGTAAAATGAGAGAAAAAAAGGAAGAGGTTTTCTCTGAGCCAGTTTTGAGCCTATTTGAAAACACGTGTTTTAAATCAAGGTCATAAGCTTTGATTGGCACAGATAATAAGCAAAGGAAAGTGAGAAGATCTGAAACAGGTTTGTTCTCAGGGAAATTACCAAGTGAAACCACAATGGGCAACAGGAAAACATATTGCTGTCAAGACAACAACAAGGAAGAGATTCCCACTGAACCATTCGTTTGTTTTCCTACAGACACTTCTTAGAGGGTTACTGTCAGAGCAGAGCCTAGGCTTGAAGATATATGTGTGGGATATGTGCTATGTGACTGTAGGGGAGCATCCAGCTGCCTCACCAGAGACCTATGGTGATTATTCTAGATAGCCCACAGTATTCTGCCTGGCTTCCAGCAGCTGTTCCAAATAATAAAAATAAATACATAATTAAAAAGTTATTAGCACCATGTTTTCTTGACAGTCCAATGCAGATGCCTCAAATATAGATCACCTCAAATAGCAAAATTTGCCTATATTTAAGCACAGGACTTACATTTTATTCTGAAGTGCAAATGCCTATGTCAAGGATATATTCCCAACATGCCTTTCAGAGTCAATGGAGAGGAATGGACATTTAGCTGACCCCTGCTTTTCGTATCTACTTTGGAAAGAGTCCTTGATGCCCTGGAGACACTGACTATACTTGTTAGATCTCTATTGCTCCTTGGTGACCAGCTGTAGAAGTAGGTGCCTAGTGTAGAGCTGTGTTATTAAAGATATCATTACAGATTAAAGGTGCCATTAAAGCTTTCTGTGTATACTCAGACAAATAGTACTCCCAATGGTACCATGGAGTTTTCTTTGGTCATGTAGCAAGGGGATGGAGGGTGCGTTCTGGGGTTTGCTTCAATAGTGTCACATTCCCAATTGTTCGTGGTATGCTTGACATAGGGGACATCAGCAGAAATTGCACTGAAGATGGCTGGTCTGAACCTTTTCCTCATTATTATGATGCCTGCGGCTTTGATGAAAATGAAACGGAGTCTGACAACCAGGTGGGAATTAATCTTATAATTAAAAACAAATGGAGAGAGGAGGAAGGGTGGAGCTAGCTGCTTTTTGTCCAGCTTCTGGTCATGTTCTGATCTGATGGTAATTATAATGAAACAATCACAAAGTTATGGGCATTAATACATGAGACTGAAATCCTTCTTAGCTCAGTGGTGTTTATTTCCAGAATGCGAATGTTTACTGTTGATGCAGCTTGTAACTTTAGGAAGCACAAGTTAGTCCCCATTTCATTCCCTATTGACTAAAGTCTCCTTTAGCCAACTAGTTTTTTCTACCGGTACATGCAGAGCGGTCACAGAAATATAGGCAGCCTCTGCTAGTTCACTGACAAATAAGCTTCACAGCATGCAGACCCAACAGCATGCCAAACGTAAAGCAGTGATCTAATATATAGTGAGATCTCAGGGGAACCAAGTGGAAAAAACAAGTGGTCTGTTCAAGAAACGAATCTTGCCTATGGTTCCTCCTGCACATTGACAGGGTAAGGAAGAGGTGACTATAGATGAACCATTTAACCATGTGATATTTTTCTTCCAAGGATTACTACTATCTGTCTGTGAAGGCTCTGTACACGGTTGGATACAGCACTTCTCTTGTTTCCCTCACCACCGCCATGGTTATCCTGTGTCGTTTCAGGTGAGTCAGGATGTGAGCAGTTTGCTACTCAGTCACTGGAGAAAACAGGCTGGCTCTCATTGGTCCAAAACAACATTTAAGCTTTTATCTCACCAGCTGCAAAAGAAGTGGGAGAAAAGCCTTTACTCCAGCTGTTCCCCCCAGGTTGGAATCACTCCAGTAGTCATATTTCAGTAGACTGCAGATGTAATTGCAGAAACTCTCTGCATTAGACTGAGTCTATTTTATGCTAACTAGCATGGTTTTGCAGGAAAATCCTCCTCTTGGTTGGTTTAGGGGTCAGTATTACTTACACTCCTGCCTTTCAGACTTTCAGACACTGTTATTCTTAGTACCAAGGTACCGGCAGGTGCTATTTTCACAAAAAGACAAAAAGTTTTTTTCTTTTCTTTTTTTTTCCTCCTATTCTTTTCCGCTCTCTTATTCCTTTCTTTCTAGGAAGCTTCACTGCACTCGAAATTTTATCCACATGAACCTCTTTGTTTCATTCATCCTACGTGCGATATCTGTATTCATTAAAGATGGGGTTCTTTATGCTGAACAAGATGGCAACCACTGTTTCATCTCAACTGTAAGTAAAACGAAAACGAAAGCTTTTTTTTTTTTTTTTTTTTTTCTAGCACAAAATACCAAAAAGTGTGAGGCAGGCAGCAGTCTCTTGGGTATCAGAGGCTGAGGAGATTATTTGGGGAGAGAAGGTAATTGGTGGTGTACTTCCCTGCCAGTTCACAATAAAAGTGTGAGTGGTATAGTTCCGTGATGTCTGCAGTCTTTACTGGTCTGTGCTTTAGGATAAACTTACAAGTTTGTTTCAGTTTCTGACTTTACTCAGGTTGTTCCTCCTATTCATGGATCTGCATAGTGATAGGTGGGATGAAAATAGAGATAAGCAATGTCCTTCATGTGGGGTCTGGATTTTCTCCACGGCCTTACTTGCTAAGGATGTTGGGGAGAGTTATGTTAAAGAGAGTGAACACTCAGAAACAAGAAAATACCCCTGACAGTCACTCTCTAAAAAAAAAAAAAAATGTGAATATTAGTTATGTGTTTGTCTCTGAAGAGGAGCTGTTCAGAGCATGGTTTCATGGAAAGTAGTCTCTTTCACCAACGTACTTACACGTACTTTACATCTAATATATACACTGTTAATCCTAACTCAGTTCATATTTAAGGGTAATATTTGATCTGACAAATCAGCTCACTTTGTGTAATTACGGCGGAATTATAGTGAGTTCTCCTTTATCTATCCAGTTATGAGATAAATTCCCTATGAGTCACTTCCACAAGAAAAGTGCACCTGTGTAGTTTCATAGACTTTTCTTCACTATTTAAAGTAGCTTCTGCTTTAAATTTTTCTCCTTAAAAATCTGAAGCCATATTAGATCTGTAGTTTGTTCATGTCACTCTTCCAACAATGGCATCTGTTTCTTTGTTTAAATAAACTTGAAGCATAAACATCTTGGAATCAGTGATCTAAAGGCCTGAGATCAGCTGGCATGAACTGGTAGAGCTTCTACATTAGCACCTCAAGTTTTGTTGGTTTAAACACATTGCTTATCCCACAGGATGGAACACAATTGTGAACCATCAAAATTGTCAACCTTCCATAGCCCCAGGCAGGAACTCCCAGTTTATGCTGTGATTCTGCTGTGATGTGTTAAAAGGTCACTTCAGTAGGATTAACGAGGTCTCACTGGGATGCAGCACTGTTAAGACAAGTGCGTCCTGCTCTCACAGAGTCATGGCAGAGCTCAGTTGCCACCTAAAGCTTTTAGAATGTTTTTTTTTTTATTTGTTTTTGGTTGGTTGGTTTCCTGTTCTTTTGCCCATGGTTTTTGTTTGTTTGTTTTGTTTTCCCCAATAAATGGATGAAAGTTTCTATCATTTTGTACAGTAAATCACTCAGTTTTCTTTACGCTTCTGCTCACTTTCATTTTCAGTCCCTGAGTGACAACACCTGCAAATGGCCAGGAAGCACAATTGTCAAGTGCGCGCAGGAGGGTGCATCCTTTCTGAGCCCACTCTCAGGGCTTCCAACAATCATCCTGCCATTTCGCATCCTTCCTTAGGTTTCTCAAAGCACAACTGGATTCTTTTCTTGTCTGCACTTAATACTTGGAAGGGGGTTTAAATCTGGCAATTAAGGTCCGTTGCTGATGTGAACTCCCACTAATGCAATAGCTTCTCAAGCTGTCTGCCGGCGCTTGTCGGCCACCTCCCACTGATAAAATTGGTTACCTGCCCTTTACAGCTTTGCTCTCTAAGTGGCCCTTCACATTACTCTCATGATTTTAAAACTTTACTGTTAAAAGTATATAATACTAGTCCCAACTGTGTTCCTTTCCACTAACAGATTTGGAGTGGCTGAAAGCATTTTCTCCGTCTGCTAATCTCCAGGAAAACAACATGGATATAACTTTGTTTTTGCTTGATTCTCTGCAGGTGGAATGCAAAGCGGTGATGGTGTTTTTTCACTACTGTGTCATGTCCAACTATTTCTGGCTTTTCATTGAGGGATTGTACCTTTTCACTTTGTTGGTAGAAACCTTTTTCCCAGAGAGGAGATATTTCTACTGGTACACTATTATTGGCTGGGGTACGTGACATTTCTTATGTAAAATGTGTGTCAGTGTGCAGAAGAGCTTTCTTCTCTGTCCTGAAAGGTTCATTGAAGGCACAGGAATGAACCACCTAATAATTCCTTACACCGATTCAAAGTATAGTTTTAGTCTTTATTTAGAAGTGCCACTGCAGACCACGCTGTGTTGTGCTTATGTGATAGACTCGAACTGAAATCTGCAGGGTATCATATCTCTTGCAGAGTTGTAGTCTACAGTTCAAAATTGTCTTCTACAAGATATTATCATAGTACCGTGTTATTCAGCATAATCAAGTCTGCAATGTTGAGTCTAGTCCATTCTCTAAGACTTCCTTTGTGCCTTTCTCCCAGCTAGTAAATAAATTGAAAACATGTTCAAAGGGTACACACAAATGCTCATTGTACCTGGGTGGGAAATGGAAACTTACAATGTTGGGAAGAAATAAGATTTGTGTCAGAAGGCCAGTTGTAAGATGATAAGCGGTGTAATTATTTTTCATTATGGCCTTCTGGAGCTAAATTAATTCCTGTAACATATTAATTCAAGCTGTACTTTGGTGACATTTTTGTGCAGAAGTCAGAAGGTGGATGCAGAACACCTTAATTTTAAATGTGTGCCCTAAGAAGGCTGAACTAAATATTTGCACTTAAACAACCTTGCTTCTGAAATTACATGGAAAAAGCAACCACACATATTCATGCATAAAAACTACATACAACCCACATGCCTTAAATGGTTCTCCCTTAAAAACAAATCCCCAAATAACGTGAACTTTCAAGTAATCTGTAACTTTTTTTACTTTTTTTTGCTTTGTTGGTGGTGATTTTTGTTGTTGGGGGGGGGGTTGTTTTGTTTTTTGTTATTTTTTTTTTACTCCTGAGGCAGCTGTGTATACATAAAATTTTCAGTTCCTGGCAAAGACTGCCTACAATGGGAGCGAAGAGACAGAGAAAAAAGAAGAGAAAATGTGATCAGAAATAGCGTATCAAGGCTGGGACCCTATTGAAAAAGGGTGTTCAAAGTTCCCTTTGTACCATCCACAGATCTATAATTACACTATTGATGAAAGATAAGGCTGTTATCATAGAGAACTTGGGGATGAATACATGAAAATGTGATAGTTATAAAAGAAAACATGTAAATCTTTGCAAATCAAACACATATCTGTGGTTGAGCTCCTTTAACTGAGTTTGCACAAATTTCATGTCACATCTGAATGTGAGAATATTGCGACACAGCATATTAACTGACAGAAGTCGACAGCATCTGTAAAGAAAGAACTATCCAGATGGGCTTATTTTGTAATGTAGCCTCAGAATTTTTACTCCTGAGTTGAATACTCTAAATAAGATCTAGCTATTTATGGATGCCACTTCATATTCAAAGTAGTATCAATGCCATCCCATCCATTAATAATAATAATAGGATCTCAAAATGTGGGATGTTGGGATGTGCTTTTTTTTTTTTTTTTTGAAGTGCAATATTTTCTCAGTTCCTGCTTATTTCAACTTGGATAATGGTTCCCCAGGCACAGTAAGAGTGATTGGCACTTTGTGAGAATAGAAGCTCTTCCAGACTCTGGATTCAGGTTTTCAAGTCATGTAGGGCAAAAGTGGCCCCCTCGGCTCAGAGCTGATGGGAAGAGAGTTGCATCGAAGCAGCAGTAGGCAACAGCTCAGCATTTTACAGCATCTGGATGTTTATCTGTTTCTTGAAAAGTGCTGAGCCCGTCAGTGCCCACATGTGATTAATGAGAACTACAGATGGCTGAGTCAATCCAATTTTGTCCTCTTAAATATTCAAGGTGCTAGTAAGCTTACTGGATAGGCTGAGATCTCTCCTAATGTCTGCGCCTTATTGAGGGCAGAAATACTGTCAGCAAGAACAGCTCTTTTCTGCAGCCCCTGGGTTTTTTGTTTTCTGTTGTTACTCAGAAGATGAAAAGAATATGATGAAGCTATATATATATTTTGTGTAAAGAAAAGTGAGTGTGTATATATATATATACATACAGCAGATGGTTCAAAATTCCAAGCTGATCCGATTTTTTTTTTTTAGACTATATTTTTATGACACATTGAGTGTCAGGTGCCTTCCTGACCATGTTTCAGACATGGAACTTCATTTGTACCAACAAAATTTCTATAGTCAAATAAGTACAAACTAGATAGCACGTCAGAGCCGTGACTAATATTTAAAGACTTTTTAATTATTATTATGCATCTCAGTGCACAAAGATCTTAATGTTTTCTAGGTATTCTCATATGAGAAAAGCAGACTCCAATTTAAATTAAACATGCACGATTTCTTCTCTCCAAAGCCATTTTATTTCTTTTTGTCATTTTCTTTTCAAATATTTGTGTGTACTTTTTTTTTTTTTTTAAAGGAGGAGGGCTTCATCACTCATCTAGGTATAACAAGGATATTTTCATTTCTAATATTGGGAATATGAGATTTGACAGAGACTCACTGAAGTGGATTCAGTTGAATGACTAATTAATGTGACAAATGCAGCTTTGCAAAATGTATAAAATATAATTGTTCTTGTGAATTTATGACAGTCTCATTCACTACTGCAAGCTAAGGTTACCAAGGTCATTGTTCTGTTTGCTTTTTAGCACTTTATCTTTCCAGTGGTGCCTGAATAAAAGTAGGCAGTTTTCTAGTCAAGGATATTATTTACCATAAAAAGTAGAAACAACTTAACCATAGTTTTCTTGCAAGAATGAGTTAACTTTTTTTTTTTTAATTTATATTTCCACTGAAAAAAACACCTTTTTAGTATTTTCAGAAAGGAAAACAAATCCAGGTTTCTGGATTTTTACTGTTTTGATTTAATTTGTATTTTACATGCATTTTTTAAACATTAAAGAAATCTCGAATAGAAATGAAACATTTTGTTCCCAAGTTTTTGTCTGTGTGTGTGTTTATTTGGTTTTAGATATTTTTTTTCAGGAAAGAAATGAAACATTCCTGTGAATACTGCAAAGCTGTCCTCTACTGATTTGCTTTGTTTGAATAACTAAGGCAAAAATCACTTATTGCATTTTATCTGTTATTTTATGAATATATGCAGTTGATTTACAACAAAACCACGTGGGAATATAAAGAATCCAATAATGCTATTACAGCTAAACATCTGCCACTCTGCAATCATTGCATAATAACAGTAGCTTTAGACATGGAAGTTGATGTCACTGATTTTATTTTATATGATATTTCACTGTTAATGTAACAAAATGCAATACAAGAACTTTGAGCAATATTGATCTGAAACAGCATCATTATTTTCTTTTATCAGTTTTACTTTTATGTTCCCGTCAAGCCTAGCCTGTACTCTGACTGAGATAGATGTTTCTAGAGCTCTGAATTAATGTAATGAATTGCATTGTTTGGTTCATGAGTGTGATCAGGAAATAAAATCTCAGTGGAGAAGTGCTCTTTGCTGAGTACTGAATAAGTCTAGACTGGTAATGATATCACCATCTTGTCTTCTGCAGGCACCCCAACAATTTGTGTCACTGTCTGGGCAGTGCTGAGACTTCACTTTGATGATACTGGGTAGGTATCACTGTGTGGGAAAACATTTCACATGCCTTTGGCATGATGACAAGGGTGAAATGGAAATATAGTGATCAGAGGACGCAGTTAATTTCTCCTTCCACTTCCAATGCTGATTTGAATATACATATGTTTATGTCTGTATTCCAACGGTGAAATTATGAAAGGACATGTAGACATCTGTACATTTGCAGCTGACCTAGTGGCTCTCCATTCCTGCTCAGTTAAGCCAGCGGAGTTCAGGATATGCTTTATCTCATCTTAAAAGAGCTATCAAGTGAATTGCACTTATGATACCCTGCTCTTCTCCAACTGATTATGAAGAAAGACAAAGTTGATAAGCTCAGCTGTAGAAATTATTGTGGATGTCTCTGATAAGATGAATGAAATTTGCACAAGGAGTCGCTGAGCTTCAGTTTACCAAGGTAATTATGAGTTTAGCTCCCCCTTGAGGGTTTTTCCACAAATCTAGTTTGGTAGATGAGTAGGAGTGAGACAAAAACTCACATTTAGTCTTCCGTGTGAAAATAAAATAAAATTTAGGAAATTTAATAATTTAAGAAAGAATTCAGGAGAGTAGATTCAACCCAAATAGTATCCTTTGGTGAAGAAAAACCTACAAAGATCCTGTATCCTTTGCTAAAGACCTGAAGGAAAGGATGCTTCCAGACTCCCAGGGATGGTCCTGCACACCCACGTAGTCAATAGACTGACTGGTATGACAGAGCAACAGGCATAGCCTGTACGAATGGATATACGTGCATCCTGAAAATACAAAATTATCTGTGTTGTTCTTTTTTTTTTTTTTTTCCTGACAACTATGTTTCAAATTGAGTGGTAGCAAAACTGCTGGAGAATGAAGGAGTTTGAGAAAAAAACTGAAAACCCAGCAGTGGTCCTTTGAAAACCTAAATCTGAGTGAAAGATGTTACTATGTGCCCAACTCTGATTCCCAAGGTATTTAGGCTCATACTTTAAATTCTCCTTATATTAGAGATACCTGGAACTAAAAATTGCACTAGACTTGCTGCTCTGTCCTGTTTTCTTCATCCTTGTTCTTTCTTGCTTATTGGAAAGCACATAAAGCCCTTCCTCTACTGGGGAAGCCAGTGCTTTGACCCAATGTTCTATTTTGACATTAAGACAAATTAAATCATTTATTTCCATGCAAAACAAGCCAGAAACCCCTGTTGTGTCATTATTATGATTACAACAGAGGTCCTAAATGCGTTAATTTCTCTTAGGAGTCCAAACAGTCCCTGTGTTTTTCGGGTAAGGGAAATATTTCAAAGAAGGAAAAGAAGAACGAAAAAAGAAAAAAAGCATCTTTTCCTCTCTTTTAGTTGCAGAAGCTATTTAACATGCAACACATTTAGGCAGATTCTAGCTGTGCGTCTCAGTGGTTACTTTTTAAAAATCAGCAAGCATTGTTCTGGGGGTGGAGGAGAAGCCAGCATGCGCTTGAAAACATTGCAGGAATTACTGAACTGGGAAACCACACTGACAAAGGCATGGACTAAAATACAGACTCTGAGGCTGAGTTTCCTCCTGCTTGCTCCTTATAAAACTGGCAGAGCTCCCTTGACTTCAGTTCCTGATTCACATCATTGTAAGTGACAGGTTTGTGGAGATAAATGCAACTGTCTGTTTATCCAGAGCCATGCTACTGAATTAAATGGAGTTATACCAGATGTACACCAGAGATGTAACAGAGATCAGATTTTGGCCTTTTCAAATAGAAACCACATCCCTCCCCCATCTCACTGGCTCCCTTCCCATCATCCATCCTGAAAAAGAGTCCTGTGTCCCTGATCTCAACTATAGCAATGTATTTGTAATGAAATTAGGGAGCCTGTTTACGTGGTACAGCTTGTTGGCTGATATTACAGACTGTTCTGTGGTGCACTGCTTTTTTTCTTTCTAATGATGCTCATCTGAGGAGATGATGGTGGTTTGTGTTTTTTTTTTTATTTTTCCCATCACATCTATCTTATAGATGTCACATAGACTGAATCAAAAAAGTTCTTAATAAAACCCTTGTACAAGCTTGATCTGGTTCACTGTTGACATTTCAGTGATAGACATCGACAACTTAGCTTACCATATAGACATTCTGCAGAAGAAGAAGAGTAGGTCTAAGAAGAAAAGACATTTCTAAGGGAAGATGCATCACCCCAGAGTACGCATTTAAAATCCATCAGTGAAGGGAAAAAAAAAAAAAAAGAAAAAAAAAAGGAGGGGAAAAATAAAGCATCTGAGAGCCTATTTGTCTCAGCCGGAATCTGAGATAATTAGCTGGGCTTTAAATGTCTTCAATACAGATGACTGAACAAAGAACAGGTAGATTCCATCCTCTGTAATTTCACATTTCTACCTAGACAAATTGCCATATATTAATGCCTAATTATATGGCTAAATTAATACTAGAATTTGCCCAGATTTTTCCAGTATTTGGCAAAGGAAAAATATGTGCTTTTGTGTAAATTTGATATCTCATCTCTAAATTTTCTTTCTTCTTCCCTGCTCTACCACACGCATACCTATAGATGCTTTTACAGGAAATCTAGCAAAATATTGCATTTATAAGTTCAACTGAAATTTCTAAGCCAGATGTCAGTCAGCTGCTTGGGGTTTCTCTGACACCCACTTGGACGATGGAATTTTAGCTCTGACTCCTCACTCTTAAACATGTCTATAGCTTGTATACACTATAGGTTTTCACTTTTCCCCCAGGTGCTACCAGACTACTGTTTAAATGACATAGAAGTTGTATTAAGCTCTCATAAGATCAGCCGTGTTTTATCCCTGTATGCTCTTCCAAATTGTTACTTGGCATCTGACAAATGTACCATGACAACCACTGCTGGGACTTTTGGCTGTTGTCCCAGTGGGAGGGAAACCATCCTCCTCTGAACTGCAGGTACAAAGAAGACATTTTTCTGTGTTTTCATGGTTTTTTTTAGAAGGGAAGCAGAAGGGGAAGAAAGCAGACACAAATGAAATAAGTTTTTTAACTGACAATCAAATTTTGTAATAACTTAAAGTAACGTAGTGTAGTGGTGTTGTGGCAGGGGAAATAAGATTTCTTTTTCCATTATTATCATCCTTGTAGCTTTAAAAATAAATGTTAAAGCTTAAAACCCATATGGGTCCTGCAATTAATTTGCTCTACAAAGGAATGTCCAAATGAACCTATATGGAAAAATCTTCAGCGTAATCCTTCTGTGAACTGGAGGAAGCTTTTAAATGCTGAGGTAGAAATGCCACTTGATTTATGATCACTCACTCCTGACAGCTTAAAAAAGGAGATGACCGCAACTGTTGCCCACAACTTGAAACTTCTCAGATGAATCATTGCTCCTTGGTAGGACTGACAACTCAATGACTGAAAAGTCATTCCTGTGTGTGAATACAGCCGGTCACTGCTACATTGTGGTGCACAAGATGTGTGTCAAAAGCCTCATGTCATGATCAGGAACCAAAATTTCTATCTGCTAACCCTGGACCTTTCTCACCTGTTAACTTTGTACTCTTGCCTTTTTACCCCCTCTACAGAGATGTTGGCCAAAACGGACAGTTTTACAATTGTACTGTTTGTGGACACAGGAATGTGTATAGAGTGTTTTCCTAAATGTCTAAACTATTTAGTAAAAAGTACTATTGAAATTACAGTATATATATAGGTTCCAGATAAGTTGGGTAAAGTCTGTAGAAGAAAGTTTTAAAAGGGACAGACTAAGGAACTTTTAAAACTCAATAAAGTAATTTAGCTACAAGACCAACATCCCACTCTCTGCCTTCTTAAAAAATGTTTGTAAATTTATTAATTTCCTTGTTGTATCTTCATCTTTTTCTTTCCTTCTCTTTCCCCACCCCATTCTTTCATTGCTAACTGCAGCTGCTGGGACATGAATGACAACACTGCCTTGTGGTGGGTGATCAAGGGTCCTGTGGTTGGATCAATCATGGTAAGTAACACTTGAAGGAGGCACTTCCTCAGCACTTCTGAGGGCAAATAACTGATGGAAATTTCTTCCAATGACCTCACTACATAGTGTTCAACTGTCAACAAGGTATCTAAGCTCTCTTTAGATGATGAAGGCCTTGGGTTTTCCCCAAATGGTGCACAATACCTACATATGGACAACTGAGAGGCATTTGGTCTCCAGGTTCTGCCCCAGACTTAGCAGGAATTTTTAAATGGCTTTGAACTCTTCAATATAGTAAATCAAATTGAGCCTCTCTGCAATATGGTTAGGGGCACCTAAAACGCAATTTGGCTTACTACACATAGGTGTCTACATGCTAAGTTGCTCTCCATACTCCAGTGACAATATTGGCAAGGTCTCTGTTTACCGTTGTGCGAATTTAGACATCAAACTCACAGGTAGATACTTAGATATAGATGTCTTCATCAGGTGTGGTGCCTCTACTTTTAAGTGTTTAGACAGCTCTCTCAAGTACAGTAACTTTCAGACATGTTCAGGGTAATTCATCTAATAACATCAGGCTTCTCCGTCTACATGTAGTTTTCATATCCAAATAGAAAAAATTATTCTTAAAAAATATGCTGACAGCTCTTTCAAAGAGAAAAACAAGCAAGCAAACAAACAAGCAAAAACTTAAATTTCCTGTTTTCTTCTGGCCTATGGAGTAGGTCACAACTAAATCTGAATTCAAAACATCAAAATAAATTGCTTTTGCTCTTCTCCAAAATTTTAAAACTCTACTTGTAATGGCATGATTCTCTGAAAAAGATGTTCAGGATGAAATAAAACTAAAAGTCATAAAGAAGAACATAAAAGGGAAAAAAAAAAAGACATTAGATTCATCTCATCTTGGGACAGTTCAGCCAAGTGGAGTTAAAGTGATAGAATTTGGGATTTTCAGGAAATGGCAGACATTAAATTTTGTCTGAAATAAATGATGGGGGGAGCTGCTAAGCTGAGAAATGCTTTAGTTCAGACAATGGGAATTAAACATGAACAATGGACAATGACAAATGTTTAAACCTTTGTGTTTGTACTTGTCTTACCTCACTCTTCTGATAAACTACATTCTTCCTTAACTTCACTGCTGCCAGGGGGATATTTTTGTCTGGAAAAAGGGGCAATATGCCTTTTGTAAACTTAGCTAATGACCCTATAAAGCTCTTGGAGTGCAGTTTGGAGAAGAATAACACAATGGAGCCAGCAAGTCACTGTGAAAGTCTCATCTTATACTTGAAAAAATATATCACTGTCAAATTTCCTCTCTTTTCCCCCCAGATAAACTTTGTGCTTTTTATTGGCATAATTGTGATACTTGTGCAGAAACTCCAGTCACCTGACATTGGAGGCAATGAATCCAGCATTTACTTGTAAGTACAAATAAAGCAGTAATCAATTTAGATTTCTAATATACACATAGGAAAAAAAAAAAAAAAGACACCTCATCTGAGTTAATTTGACTTTAAAAGAGTCACAGGAGCTGTTAAAAATGATTTGGTTGATTTAGATTTTTTTTAATATTGTTATTTCAAAAGCCATTAAAGTACATTTTAATACTCATTTTCATCTTTAAAGCACTTAGCAAATAAAATAAAAAAAAATAAAAGAAAAAAATGTAAATACTAGATTAGAAAAAATAATACTAATTCTTATTTGCAGATCAATTGTCTCTAAATTAACATACTGACCAAGCATAAATATTATTATACTCATGAGACAGTCTGCTGTGCTTCATACGTTCCAGAGACGTGCTCCAAAGTTGACTGAGCAATGAGATTTGGTAAAAAGATTTCGTGATCTTTAGACTGAATTTTATTTTAAGCGACTTTAGGAGATCTTGCTATGTTCATGATCATGTTTCTGGTAATTTTGAATTCATTCAGCCTAAGCAAAATAATTCACAGCATACCTAGAATTGCTTAAAAATGCATAAGAAATCCATTTTTTTCTCCGTTAGAAGTTTTAAAACTTTATCATTCCTATTTTTATTAAAGCTTGCATCCTTTTTTTTTTTTTCCCGAGATCATTAGAAGATTGAGGTTGGTCATTTGAGACAGTCACCATCTCTATTTTGAGTGCATGCAGCCATATAAAATATTATATTTTGAATAACTAGTGAATGTGGCAGAAAAAATGCAAGTTATTCAAACAATTAAAAATAAAATATGTCAGGGTAAAGTAGGAGACCTTTATTTTGTAATACCTTTTTTTTTTTTTTTTTAATTATCTCCCTAGTGATCAGTTTCACCCAATATAATGATATAATCCATTTAAATAACAATTTTCAGGTAAAACTCTGACCCCCAGCTGCCTATTTTACTTCCCTTCTCATCTTTATTCTTCTTTGTGTTTACGTGAAATGATAATATTTACACACTGAAAATACTGCCCTTGATGTTTGTTCTAAACTGTGCCATAAACAATGAGCAGAAACTCAACCATAAACAGTGTTTTAAATTCATTCTGCAGGTCAATATTTCTCTGAATTGAAACTCAGGAGAAAGTGTAGTGCATAAATTGTCTCCCATGCATGGTTTGCCTACGGTTTGCATGAAGTTTTCCTTTCTATGTGCTTCTGGGAGGTCAACCACTAAACCTTAGATTGTCCTTGGTACCCAAAATGTGCAGGGCTAGTTCTGATTAAGACCTGCTAAGTGCATGTTTGACATCTGCTGCACATCTCGCACATATGAAGCAAAGCATGCCACAGACTCCAAAGATTTGACTAGACTATAAAACATCTTTGTCATTTTTGACCAATATGGTGACTGGGTTTTACTGATATTTTTCCTATGTGTATAGTTAGCAACCAAAACCAAGAGAAAACATCATATTTTCTGTTTCATTCGCTGCCATTATTTTTCATATTTCTTTGCAACTTTATAAATGGGTGTGTATAAATTGATCTTGCCTTTATGTATGTGTTATGAAGCGGAGTGTTGTTTATCCAAACAGATTCAACAACAGAAATGTCACACAGAAATGAAACTAATAAGTTTATGCAGATATACACCAGGCATACACATTATTTTTGCATACTTATCTTGTAAAAAGAGAGACATTATAACAAAGGAAAAGGCTAGATCATAGTATGGTAATGTCACCATATTGAAATCTCTGCAGCATATAGATTATTGTCCATATATAAGCATTTTTCTTGTCTTATATTGCTACTTCATGCTAGTGAATGCTTAAAGCTCATTTCATTATCTATGAAATATGCAAAATACAGATCAAATATTTCCAGTACTTACCTAGTAGACTGATAAACCCCAAACAAAATGCATGCTAATAGCTATTTGTTTGAGCCTTCTCTCTCCATGCTGATAGATTGTTTTAAGAATCCCTTTGTTGCATTCAAACCTGTGAAGTGAAATATGAATGTTTCCCCATTCTCATTTTGAAATCACAGATCTTATTTGCATGGTGAAAATAGCAAACAAATAAAACTTTTTAGTAAAGTCCTTTTCCCAGCAGTATTTGGCTGAACACTGTAGACTTCAATAGAATCACAATCTTTGTAATGGAAAAAAAAAAAAAAAAGACAAAGTAGTTCAATTTCCCATTCAATTCCCCACCAGGCCAAACTGTTCATCCAGATCTTTATTCCACAACATAATTAAATAATTAGTACATAGGACATATAAGCTATGGTTGAGGGAGGGTGCTCAGCCTGTTTCTAAAGGTAATATCACATGGTAACTGAAGCAGTGATTGAGATTTACTCTGGTATCAGCCTTCCACTCTTGGGAACAACCTTTAAGCCAGGACTTCCATCACCATTAGCTGAGCATGGGCAACCAAGGCTCCAAAGAGCTCTTCACTTGATTCACCTCAGTGCAAAGTTGTAAAGGATCATTTAAACCTTCTGCAATTGTTCAATTTACACCATCTGACCTTGCACCGGTGCAGATGAAAAATGTTGACACAATCCCTTGCTTTTCCTTCAATGTGAGGGTAAATACTGCCATATCATGGTGATAACAAGAAATTTAAATCACAGTTTTGTAGTGTTTGTAGTGATTATGTACCTGTTAGACTAAAATGAGGCATATAAGGAAATGTTTTTTTACATCAGAGTCTTCTGATGCTTCAGATTCAAAAATTATGTTGAAATTTGACCTCTGACTCCTGAGAAATTGCCTGTAAATAATCTGCCATCAGATTATGATCTAATGTGACAAAGATTAGAAGCCATTGTTTTGTCTACTATACACCTGTGACTCAGGAACTGTGGTTTAAAAAAATATATATTAATAATAATAATAATTCATTTTTTGACATCAGAGAGGATTTATTTTCTTCATACATATAAGGTATATGTTCAGGTTTAAGAGCTTTTAATGATTATTTTCTGTTAGGAAAATCTGCATCCAGTTCTATTTTATAGACACAGAGGTCATGATTCTGCAAATCACTTAAGCCTGTATTTAAATTTACAAGCCTTAGGAATGTGCTTAAATTCAATGATTAATTATATATTATTACCACATTGCATTCATTGTTAAAAATTCCCACTACTGAAGTTAGCTTCAAGATATGACAGAAACACAACAGAAGATTGCACTACTGGGGACTAATGTTTAATTAACATAGTGTAGCCACTAGGGATTGCAAGACTTGCTTTTTAAAAAATAATAATTTGTATAATCTGCAGCAAAATAATGAGAGCTTCACTCCCATAAAAATTTAGTATGCCTCTAAAAACCTTCCCTATGATTAATACATGTATTAGCCTTTTCCTTTAGGCTGACAAAAACTTGGAAACATGTAGCTAATTCCTAATGATTTTCTACAGTAGTCAAATGTTTCAGTTATCATAAACTTCCGTTTTATCAACTTATATGTTCAATCATTCATTACCAGTCTCATGGCTAACTGATCTTTCATCACGCATTTAGTTCCCCGTAAAGCTGTTTGCATGCTGCTTACTTCATTTCAGACCAAATTGCTGAAAATGTGTCAGCCTGTGAGAGAATAACTCTGTGCTTACTTCACTGGTATTTTTTTTAGAAACTCCTTATGTTTGAAATGACTGGGGGTTAGATTCATCAAAAATATCTAAGCAGCTGAGGTAGGACTTAAAAAAAAGAAAATAAAAGCTACACTTTTTAATTTTGGTTTTGATTTTAGGATTTCTTTTTATTTATTTTTCCCTAAGAATTTTAAGCAGCTTTCATACTTCCTCTCAGTAGTCAGAATAATTTTTTTTTATTATTATTATTATTTTTTACTTTTAAGTGTTAGGAGGGAGTAGCCAGTCATCAAAAAGGACTTATCTTCATTGCTTGGACCATGTTCTGGTTTCAGTTAATCTCAGTTAATTCAGTTAATGTCAGTCCTGAATAATTCCAGCAAATTAAGTATCAAAACAAAACAAGCCCAGTAATGCACTTGCAATAGATTTAATTATTTTTTTTTCTGAGTGAGAAGTTCTGAGATCCTTGGGTGCTAGAAAATCAAAAAGTGACACAGACTGTATTCCTTGTCCAATTAAGACAGCTATCGGCATAGTCCAAATAGGTCTCTGGCCCCAGCTGGTAAATGAATTCCATAAAGAAGTTTAGTTTATTATGGTTATGATCACGACAAACTTAATCCTGTAGTACAAATGTGTTTGTACCTGTGTATTCAATCCAGGTAGATTTTGCTTATTGTGCTTCCAAATAGAAGACACAACCTGATTTTTACCAATATCCACTTGTGTAGGTTGCAAGTATTTTAAAGAGGTAGTGAATTATTTAGGGACACTATTACATTACATGCTGAAAGTGAAGTAGCAGCACATCCATAAATCTGCTTTCATAAATCCAATATTAACATGCACTGGAAACATACCTAAGGACTAGAAACACCTATTCACAACCCTACTGAAGCTGGCTCAACCCAGTGTGTCACATCAGGCCCATGCTGTATGGATGGATTTTCATACATCAGTCCCTGAACTGGAGTTTTAAGAAACAGTTAATAAGTTATTCTGGCAAAGCTTCTTTATTTGTCTTGGGAGAAATACAGCCAATAGTGTGTAATTTGGTATGTCAGACTCTACTTTCAGGCATCTGAGCTTGAGTCAAGTTGTTGTAGAGAGAGTACATTCACCCATTATAAAAAACATACTCCTCTAGCAATGCCTACACAAACTTAAATCCAGGCTACTATTTTCAGGAGCAGTGTTGAAAGCTTCATTATAGACAGATCATCTAATGATATCACTACCATAAAACAATACAGTAATTAAGTAGGTATGCATGGTGAAGATGCATGCTGGAATAACCTTTAAGATTAAAAAGGCCCAAACATTTCCATCAAGTCTGCTTATTTATTCATTTTCAAGGATCAAAGCACATTTGACTGAAAAAAAAAAGCTTCTTTTTTTTTTTCTTTTCTTTTTTTATTTTTTTCGGTCATGAATAGTATAACCAGGGAGGGGGAAGCTTGTTTCTGCTTTTGCCTTAACAGATTCTTCATCATAAATTTTGTATTACATGTTGAAAACTCAATGAAAAAGAAAACAAACCCCACAAATACCTAGCTAATTCAGGTCTATGTCATTCCTCCAATCAGCATCTTGCTGGAAAGAAAGGAGAAACATGGCATATATCATAGGTGGGTATGATTTTACATACGGTGCAACCTAGAGGGTTAGGGCAGAAGCAATGTCGTGACACAAATGTTTTGGTAAACAACACTCCTCTGCAGTTCACCTACAAAGTCACTGGACACTCAGTGATTCATTCTGCTACTGCTTTGTCTTGCTGCAAGTGCTCAGACTGCTGGCATTAATAATTATTGACAGGGACTTCATTGCAAGAACTCTCATTTCTGACAGGAAAATGACAGACGGTAGATGAACGGCGTATTTTTTAGCATGGCACTTTAATTTCCTAATGCCAGGTTCTGTCAGTTGAGTGCTGGAATGCCCACTAACCCAACAATGAAGGGGACTCATGTCCCTCTGCTAACCCATTTCTATCATAAGAAAATAAAATGGAAAGCATAGACAAGGATAATTTGGTGTCAGTGCATGATCACCAAGAACCTAGTTCCCATTCCTAAGAAATATTAGGAAAGCAGATGTTTACGATTGTGATTCTTAAGACTATTAATTTATTTAATATTCTAGAGAAAATGTTTGCATTCACAACTACTATACTTTTCATTGACATTTCCCAAGAAAAACAATTATTTGCGGGGTTGTTTTTTGTTTTGTTTTGTTTTGTTTTGTTTTGTTTTGTTTTGGGGGGTTGCCTTTGGTTTCATTTATTAGTTGTTTGGGGGGGGGGATAGGAGTGTTAATTTATGCAAAATCTTTTCAGGTAGGGATGTGAAAAAAAATTGAATATACTCCTTAGGGATATAATATCGTATAGGCTATGTACCATAATTAACAAGAATATAATTGCACAGGGGTTTATTTATTTTCAGATAAAATAATTGAAAATCCTATTCTCCTTTGATTATTTATCTACATATTTTCTCTGGTCTCAAGAAGTATAAAGCCAATCAGCAAAGCATATATAGTGTGTTTATAATGCTTCTGTGAGGTGTTATTTCTGTTGAACAGCTAAGAGTCTGATGCAAAAA
This sequence comes from Anser anser, assembly GCF_964211835.1. NCBI lineage: Eukaryota > Metazoa > Chordata > Aves > Anseriformes > Anatidae > Anser > Anser anser. The sequence continues at coordinate 159,171,859 of NC_139721.1, forward strand.
GGGGGCTACTTAAAATCCCCCCAGATGCCTGTGGCAGGTAGAGGAGCTTGGTCTTCTGTTTTCAAATCTGGCTTCCCAACCACAAGGCTGTCCTTTCATCTAGTGTGCATCTTTTCCATTCTTACAGTGATGATGGGATCAGGCCTAAGTATGTCCACCTTGATAGAGGTTTTGTTATTCCATGGATCACTTGCCTGAGGAAATTACTACTACTATAAGAGCAAATTACTATTTCTGAAAGGAATTCCATCCACTTCCAATGATATTCAAACATTTTCTGGAGGTTTGACAGGCTCTGATTTTGAAATCATTGATCACAAAACTTGTTTATTGTGGTTGCAAGAACCTCTGTGATTAATACAATGTTTAAAAGTGCTCTTCTTCTGCAATTTCAAGTTCTTAGAAGGTGGTTAGAGTGGAAGTCCATTGTGTCTTGGCCTGCACAGGTGATACCTGTACACTGGAAGCTGATGATCATTTTTATTTTGAAATAGTAATGAAAAAGAGGAAGGCTCTCTCTTTAAACACTATTTGTGCACATTGCTGTAAGGTATTTTCAAGGGTAAGTTTATTGTTTCAATGGTTATACAAACAGAGGAAATGATACACCTCTGATTTCTGTGGTTCAAGAATTAGCTAACTACTTTGAAATCTGTTTAAGTTTCTTGCTTAACAGTTCTGACTCAGAATTCACACATGGCTCCATCACACTCTTTGGCTGTCTCAGAGAATGAAGTTCTCTGTCCGCAGACTGTCCTGAATGTGCAAACAACAGACTTTTTTACCTTACCTGTTACGAGAGGAAGACATGAACTGGAAAAGAGTGTGTTTGCATTAAAAGAGAGGCCACTAATGGATGGTTCTTCTTTAGAAAGATTAAGGAGATGTTCCGATCAGTGAGAGTGAGGACAATATTGTGTTAAATTCAAGAGCGTGGTTCTCTTGATAGGAATGTTTCTTCTGTATTTTTAAGAAGTGGTAGTATAAAGCCTGATGTTCTCTCAACAGTTCAATCAAAGGCTGGATTACCACTAAACCCATGTTGCCAAGAATATTTAGGTTAAAAAAAAAAAAAAAAAAAAAGAATGTCTTCTGAATTTCCATTTTCCTATTGAAAAAAAATGTTAGTAGCAAACATTTGAACAGGTTTTTTTTTCTTTTTTTTTTTTTTTTTGAGACCTGAATGTCTTTCAAACCCTGTACCTAAAATCTTGTGGCTTGACTGTCATAGTTGGTATGAAACTAGGAAAAAGCACTCATAACAACTGAAGGCTCAAGTCAGTATTATTTATGTGTGTAGGGTCCATGAGTGTGTACATAGGTAAATATAGGTCTTTACCTACGCAAGTGCTGTTTGAAATGCTCTAACTATGTAAAGTAGTTCCAGCACTGCTTTTTAAAAGACCACAAATACTTTAGCAATGTGCACAATATAAAACTTCTTCCTTTAATAGGAAACCAATTATACTAACTAAACCCTCTGTAATATCACTTTTGCCTCACATTCAAGTTCACTAATTAGAAAAAATAAGGTAGGCTTCCTAAAGAAAATGGGGTACAGATCTCAAATGTGTTTCTAAAGTCACTGCACCTCACTGAAGTGAATAACCTATTTTTGATCTACATTGATAAATGTTAGTGGTCATTGAGATCAGCGGGAGAAAAGAATGTCCAGTGCCAAAGGCAGTGTGTCTTCATGAATTACCCATAAATTTGAGGGCAGTGTTGTATCCTTTAGTTTGTTCAGTAGGGAAGATAATCTTGATAATTTTGGAGATTCAGATCATTTTTCAAAAACCTCAAATTGGAAGCTGAAATGGGAGCATCCACATCAGATCATTCTAGCTGTTTTTCACTCTCTCTCCTGCACTGCTAATAACTATGTTAGTTGTTTTAAGGCCTTGATATACTGAAAAGGAAAAACTTGGAATTTTATTTGTCCCAAGTCAGTTTGCACCTTTGTTTCTTGGAATTTACTTAGTGTAAAAGTAAAAACAAAGTTGAAGCAACTGGTCATGCAGCAGTTGTTAAAAGACTGCAGAGAATGGGGAATAATTCTGACATCTCTGATCTTGAACGTGCTTTCAATTTATGTCAAAGTTTGATGAACACCGGCATCCATGGTCTTCCATTCACTTTTTGCTGCCATTCACATTTTTGCCACTACCATATAAGAACAAAAGGAGTTTAATTTTCCCTCAGTGTCTCTGCTTCTCCTTACCATTGATTTCTTGTGTCTCACTTCAGCAACTAACATGCTTCACATTCAGTGATTTTGGTTTTATGTCTGAAGAATTAGACATCTCCTTCCTTAGAGAAGGAGATTCTCCAAGCAAGCAGATAATCCTTAGAGCCTGAGGTATGGAAGGGACAAGAAAGAAGGTGTTGAAAGCATAAGATTTTCTATTTTTATTTTTTTAATCTGGAAGGATGATCTGCTTCTGAGGCTTTTTTAACTAATATTGTGCATAACAGTAACCATGTGGTGCTAACTGGGTAACTGGTTAATTCCCCAGAACAATTTTTTCTTGCCTTGGATAATATGAACACACACTTAAAGGCCACCAAGTTACAATGGCTTAATATTGAATTCAGCCTTAATGAAGGTGGTTTAAGGAAATGTATTCTACCTCACGATTTGGCCAGTCTAAGGTTGTACACATGGCTTACGTCATAGTTTTAGAACTCCAGCTCCTGTGCATCAGTGTCATTACAGAGAGAGCTTCTGAACTGTAATTTGTCTTACTCCAATTGAAATCACTGGCGTTGTTCAGATGATTAAATGCCTGAAAGCCCAAGCCTTTTCAACAAAGGCATCATTCTCTTTTTTCACTAAGGAGGGTTAAGGAGATGGGTTGAAACTTGGATCCTTCCCCACAGCGATATTCTGAAATATGTAAGGCAGGTGAAGCACAGCAACATAACTGAAGCTTCAGAGCTCCAAATTATGTAAACCCAATGTAGCTACACCAATGCTGAGCTTTGCTGGCTGACCAGACTAAGACCTGTCTATAATGCTTGAATGTTCACTTTTTCTGCCTGACTGAGACAATAAACACACTGCAGGTTTTACTTGTTAATGTGTTTTAAAGATTATGAGGCATAAGCTAATCATATTCTCAGATGTTTAATGGTTGGATTTGGGCATACATAGTCATTGTTTCAAGCAGTAAACCTAAATTCAAAACCATTTAAGAATCTTGTTTGATGTGGTACATTTTTCTCACTAAACACACTATTGTCTCCTACCCTGAAGTTATGTTAATGCACCTCCATCAGAATTATTCCATTGTGCATGACATTAAATTATATTCTAGAGTCAGTGAGAATAAGCTATCATGTGGAAGTAGAATCTCAGAGTTAATATAGAAGGATGAGGACATATAATTTTGAAGTTACATTTCATTTGAAGTCTATTTTTTGATGGAAGTATTCTACCCTTTACTACCTGTTTTCTTCTCTAGAACACAGCTAAACTTTAAACTTTACCTCTTTACTTTTTGACCTTTGAGTATAAATAGTTGCTTTCTCTATCCTTGCATGACCACCCTATAGATGTTAGCAAAGTCAAGAACGAACAAGGTAGAGTTGACTTTTGTCTCTCTTTATCCACTCTGTTTCATCTTCAAGCTTCAGTTCTGGAAAAAAATTATTGGCCAAGAAGTTTCAGTTTTAATTAATTTTTGTTAAACATCTATTTTCAACTGCATCTATAGTCTGCAAACAGTAATCTGGTCTCATCCTCTGTAGAAGAAGTAGAGGTTTCCTCAAAGACATACAATTTCCATGTCAATTTTATTTATTCATTTATTTATTTATTTATTTTAATTACCATGCTAGCTTTCAGTTTCAGTGATTAGATCTATCTTTGGTGGAAGTAAAATGTACACTCATGGAGAAATTTTTTCCACATGTTCTTTGTGTGTTGAATCTTTTAAATACATAGGACACTGTTGTGAGAATTCCTATATAAACTAGTCTGAAGTTCATTGCCTTTCATAGATTCATAGACACAAAAAGTGAAAATCTTTATGTTTCTACAAATCACTGGGAAAAAAAAAATCTACTGAACTGTGCGATATGCTCCTACTCAGAACAGAAAAAAAAAATAATAAAAAAAAAAATAACCTCCTACATGTTAAACTGATGGAAGAGCCCTCAAAGAATAAGAGACCATAAATAAATAAATAAATAAAAATAAAAATCTACTGCCCAATGAAGTCAGTTGATCCAAAGTGTTTGAACAAAGACTGAAAAGGTGTTGTAACTCTTCGCCTCATTTATCCGAACTTGTTTTCAATTTATTCCCATGTGTCAGAAGATGAACCTAGAATACCTCAGACCCCTTAGAGATATCAGAAGAAAGTTTTTTAGTTTGGTGGTTTCAGGAATATAAAGTAGAACTATAGATAACTACGCTAAGACATCTTCAAAATATGACTAGTCTAGGACTTTTGGACTTGTTTTCAATTGCAGAGTAGAGAAACAGCAAAACCTTTTTACTGAGAGCACAACAATGGTTGTACATTTAGAAAGACAGCATGGGATCCAACTGACTTAATAGGCTAATCATATTGGTCTCCTTCTGTAGTCAGTAGAGATCTACCCAGTTCACTGAATAAGATCCTTGGTTACCACTCATTTCATTATAAACAAGATGTTTAAAAGAGGTCAGACAAATCTCATTTTATGGTCTGTTTCTCACCACTGACTGCAAAGCGAGTATGGGATGACAGGGTTAGAGGCAGATATCTATATTATAAACTGCGAAAGTTATATGAGATGAAACTAAATATCAACTTTGCTGAGAAGCATCCATGCTTTTTATTCTGTCTGAATGAGAGAAGTGAATGAGTCTACTTGCACGCAGTGGATTAGTGCCCATATTCACTGCAGCAGGGTAGAATCGTACAGTCTTTGTTTTCTGCTCACATCTGATCTGTAAATACAGGATTTCTGTAAAGGTAGCTTGTGTTTTGACCAGTAAACAAGTCAAGGTGCAAGAAATCCTTAGCTATTGAGTAGCAAGGAAAGGATTTCCCACATCCTATAGCAATATCAGACATAAATATTAGATGGTATGGCTGCATTTTTCAGTTTTTCCACTCTCCCTCCCATACAATCTTTCAACTTTCACTTTGGTTAACTTTTTACTGTATTTTCAGCAGTTATTTCACTAGTTTGTTTCTACATTTCTTCCCTACTGCTACATATTTTATTTTTCTTTTTCAGTGACCAGGTTGCCAATCCTATTTGGAGTAAGGTTACGTAGAATTATTTGAGCAGGGTGCACAAAGGTTCTTAATGAGGCACAGTATTAAATTCTGTTAATCAAATTCTACCTTTGTTATGTTTTCCCAGAGGCTCTACGTTCAGCATATTCAGAGATGACCCAAAAACTTTGCCTTCCCCTGTGTGCTATTAATGACCAAAACCCAGAGCCCTGATTTTTCGTTATGTATCTACAAGGACTTGGTAAAAATGCATAATGTCACTCCCCTGAAAAAACATACTTATTTTACTTCTCTTAAGCATCTCTGAGAAACCTACAAAGTCTTTAGGATTGAATTGCAACTACTTTTGCCTCAAATTTGTGAACTCTCTCATTTGCATTAACTTGCTAGACGTAAGGTGTTCAGTCTGACAAGATGGTCTTCAGCCACAACATACATCACTCATTTCATCCTGGGAATGTTTAACTTTTTCTTTCCCCTTCCACCCTAGCACCCTCCCTCTTCCTCCCAGATGCAGCTGCAGTCCATGCACAGGACACATGCGGTGAGACTCAGCTTATTTGCCTTTAGCTGTCTAAAGTCTCGTATTTAATCTAAGCAGTCTAGTTGTTGTCTATGGTCAAACTGAGAGACCAGGGCACCTCTCCATAAGACAATGCATCCCGTATGTCCTAGATGCCTCTGTTGCATAGATTAGACCAACCTCTGGAAGTGCCTGTTTCTTTCCATGACTGAGTGAGTTAAAGATGATATTTCAGTTTAAATTCTTCTTAGATGCATATAGTTAGACGTGACCAGTTCCATTTTGTGTGTGCCTACAGAAATCTGAGGCTTCTGCCCTAATTCACGTAATGTTTTGATATCCATAATCTCATTTATATTATTTTTCTCTTATTTAGTTATTTTTCCTCCTTTTCATTTCTGTCTGATTCGTGCCTCCTCTGTTTTTCTCTCTTTCTCCATTTCTTTGTATTGATGTTTCAACTTTGCTTGAAAATAAATTAATAAATAATGATAATAATAGCAACATGAAAAAGGAAGAAAACTCCTGTCAATCCTGTATTCTGAAGATTTTAAGTGACTTTAAAATATCTAACATTAGGGAGATGATTATGTAAATTAGATATGATGGCAGAAAAATGTTAACAGCATGCTAAAATACCAGCATTTTCCTCAGAAATGCTAAAGTTTTCCATCATAAGGCAATGTATGAGCCTACCCTTATTCACTGTAGAGTAGCGGTTATTTCTTAGATATTTTTTTTTTTTTTTAGAACAAGTCTTACCTTTTTGATAATTATATCAGAAAAACAAATGCTGTCATATTAGTTCTACACACTATAATGAAAGTCAGTCTTTGCCAAATAATACAGGGCATAATCAGTAAAGGAACGAGTTATAATCAGTGAAGATTTTTTTTTCCAGATTACCTGTGCAACATCAAGCATGTCAGTGAAGACAAGCTGCTACTACACCCCATAACTAAGATTTTTAAAAGTGATTATTGATTTTTAGATAGTTCATTTTCAGATTATGTACCTTAAAATGCCTTCATAATCACTGTTTTTCAGCACAAGCTGGGCAGCCCTCTTGTGGTAAAAGTTCTGATAATTTTCTGCTGTTTCAACTCAGGTGATCCAAGAATGAGACACTCAAAATCCAGTCACTTTTGAAAGTCTCAGCCACTGTAAAAAGGAGCTTTCTCTGAAGTTCTCTACAACCTTCATCCCTGTTTTTAATCAGTATTAAATATCAATTAAAGCACAACTCAGTTCTGTAAAAGACAGAGGTAGTGCAAAATTTTATCGCAGAAATGATTCTGTAAAAGGAACAGTCATTTTCATATTTACTTCAACTTCATACAAGAAAAGAGTTTTTTTTCTTTTTGCAAGTTGAAACGTTTTTTTTTTCTATCTGCTGGATGTTTGCATTCCACGACACTGTAATTTTTCCAGCTCTTAAGCTATAGTCTCTATAGTCTCTAATAGAAATGTAAGTTTTTGATTACCCCACTAGGAAAAAAAAAAAAAAAGGCAATCCCATTAAATGGGATTGGCTTAAAAGTGTTAACAGTAGGGAGAAATTTAATCTGTTTTCAACTTACTTTATTATACTGTTAAAGTTATGAAGTGTTTCTTCCATCTATGAGTAGATGAACACAAATCATACACCATGCATATTAGCAGAGAAACAGAAGCAACTTTTGATTCGTTTTCCAGGCAATTGCTTTAAAAAAAATAATTAAAAAAAAATCAGAGTATCCTTTAGAGTCAACAAAGATTTAGTCAGGATAGTTATTGGAGTTTTCTATTCAACCCGTCCTAAAGTGGACATCTAAAATAGATCAGATATACCCTGACCAACAAGTATGTACTTCTCACTTGACCATCCCTCTGATGATTCCCAATGGACCAATTCATGTCCAGTTTACTTAGACATCTGTATTGTAAATATCCAAGCTTCACTGAGGTGAATTCCACCAAAATAACCATGTGTTGAAAACAAAACAAAACAAAAATCAAACAGAAATCCCCCCCCCCCCATACCTCAACAACAAATCCCTATTTTTAATTCTCATGGTTTATTTTTTTTAAGTCTGACACAGCAGATACAATATATCTATCCCTCAGATCCTTCAAAATGCTTTCCCATGCTGTTTCAAGATTACAGTTCTTAACAGCTGATTTGGATTAGCCTCTGTGTGGTTAATTTTAAATACACACTTCCCATTCTCTATTGCTCCTTCTAGAGTACAACATGTAGGGATCACAGTTCTGGTCTAACATATGAGCCTGCTGCTTATACAACCCCACAGGTCTTAGTGTGCTGGACAAAAAATAACATGTATCTCTGAATTAGCATTGAGACATAGTTTCTATACTGAACTCCCTTCTTCATGCATCAAGGAAACTGGGCAAAGTGCTTTGGTGTCCTTAGTAGTAATCTTCATTAGAAAGAAGGGATTTACACCACCTTGGGTACTTACACATGAAAATGAAGAACATCTGATCCAACTTCACCTTAGATTAATTTCCATCCTACAAGTTTATGTTACTATTTAATTGTTCTCCACAAGTGTGCAGTCAACTTTCATTTAGTATATTGTTCTGTTACCCTCTGTACACTACCAGGCTGCAAAAGTCATGTGTATTTTGGATGCGTAAAACTGCCCGCCTGCCTCCAGGTTGTTTGATCTTTGGTTTGTCTGTGAATTGACACATCCCAGTTGCCAGTGACACCCAATGCATTTTATTTTTATTTCTTTATTTTTGCTTCAGTCAAGCGGCTGATTTGTGTTGTAACTTCATTCTGTCATGTCCGCTTTCCATCTTTGTGACGTGTCTCATGAAATGTGTTGAAAGTGACCTACCTTGGCCTGTTCACAATATGCTGAAAAAAATGCTAATCTTGTCATATTTAGCAGCTGCGTTCAGAAATGCTACTGTAAGCCTAAGAGGGCTAACCAGCACTCTTGCAAGATGTCAGAACTATCAACCATTACCCTGTAAGTGTACGCGATCCTGTAACATTACTGTGTTTGTATGAAGCATGTTGCAAGTAAATGATTTAATATTAGCAGAGGGGTAGTAACGGAAGAGCAAGCATACATTTAGTTCTCGTTGCATGTAGAATTTTTTGTTGTTCTGTGCTTTTGCTGATGCACCTTGGTCAAGGATTTAAAGGCTTTTTTTTTTTTTTGAAATTTTTTAATTATCACTGATGCTATTTATGGTTTTGGATAGTGTCTCTGTAGAAACTATTAATAGCTACTCTTTATTATACAACAAAGTGGTGTTCTCTGGTCATCCTGAGAGGAAATGTTTCACCTGAAAGTTTGCTATAACAGTAGGGGTAGGGTAGGGCAGGATTGAGCGAATTGGACATTCAGTTGGTGTACAAGTCTGTTGAATTGAGTGAGGTTTGTCCGTATACATGAAGGGATGAGGAAAAGTATACATGAAGGGATGAGGAAAAATTTGTCTTTTTGTTTAGAGACAAGAACTGATATTGTTCTCACAGTGCATCTCACTCTCTGTTACTTGTGCAAGTCCACAGGATTCGTTTAGATGAGACGTACCTTTCAGAAATCTTATACTCTATACTTTCTGATGAACATCCCCTTTAATTTTATAGCAGGCTTATGAGTGCAAATCAACACTCTCAGGGATCTCCGGCTGCACTGATCCACAAGTACAGCATTTTGCTGAAGAATAGTATTTGCTGACATCATTAAGGAAAACAAATTGTTTAGTAACTTACAGCTCTGTATTTTGCTATGTCTTTTTACTAACAAAACCCATTTTAAGCATGAATATAAGCTTCCCCTGTTCGTGATTCTACATCTCCTCAAGGTATTTAAAAAATAGATCACTGACAATGCTCAAAAGATTCAGTCAACAGACAGATGTCATGCAAAAACAGGTGGAAAGAATAGAGACTAGCAGAGAGGCAGGCAGCAGGTCCATTTTCTGCATGGAAAGAAGCCTGAAGTCTAAGAAAAGTAGTGGCAAAACTAGGATGTACATTTAGGAGGAGATACTTTTAAATATGAGGTTCTCCTCTTAACCTATACCCTGATGCAATATAGAGTTCATGTTGGGCCTTTGCAGGGAAACAAACTTCATATTAAGTGCTGTACTTCTCAAAGACGGAGGACTGACAGCTGCCAAAGGTGGAATTCTCTACTTAGTCAATGGCAGGGAGAGTTCAGCCTAAACAGGAGGCCATAAAAATTATACACTTCTCCCCCCCAAAAAAAATTAAACTGTACTTTTTGTGCCAGAAATGAAAATCTCAGTAAGCCTCCACTGCTTTTCAAGCTGTTAGTCTGAAGACGTGATTTACACATGGGAAAATAAAGACATAATCAATTATTGTGTCTAGGTCTTGCCTCAAGTCTTCCAAAGTCCTACAGACCTATTTAAGCTTCCAGATAAGATATATACCTGTCAGAGAGACTACAGACATTCACAAAAGTCAGGTTAACATGTTAGCATCCTTCAGATAAAATAGATTCTCTGGTTTATTAAACAGGAGATCTAATAAACATGTTACTGATGGTGACATCCTTTATCTTCATGGTTTGCTGTATATCTTTCTATTTGAAATATTGTCATTAAAACCTTTTGCACATATTCATCACCGAGTTAGGACCAAAGAGAAGGAATTCCTCTGATCTAAACTTTACAAGTCTTTTATGCACATATTCATCACCGAGTTAGGACCAAAGAGAAGGAATTCCTCTGATCTAAACTTCACAAGTCTTTTATCACAATTTATGTCACAAACCTAGTCTAAATCCCCTTTACAGTCAATAGTGAAACATGGAGATGATATTTAAAGGACTTAGGGAGAGACAATTCATCTTCATACATAAGTGCCTGTTACTCTTTATTGACAATAAAGAGAAAACATAACTACTTTCCTCAAAGCCTGTGGTTTTGAAGGTCTTTTGCATCATTTGACAGTCTGTGATAGTCTCCAAAAAGTTGAATGATAAAAGTCTCTAAGCACAAGGCAACAAACTGTTTTCCAGAGTACAAGTTATTGTGTATTTTGTCCTTACCTTAATAGCACAGTGCTATAAAATCTGTCAAATTGTATGTAAATTCACTTTTTTTTTTTTTGAGCTACACAACTCTGCAGTTAGTCCAATAGAAGCAGCTATAGTCCCAGGAGAAAAGGTTCAAGACACTATTTCAGTGGGGATATCTGGAACTAAAGGGAGAGTAAGCTCTAAGCTATGGTTTTCACCTCTATCTCAAAGACAGAAAAAAAAAAAAAAAAAAAAGAGTGACAACCACAAATTTCCTCAATCACTTCTTGAGCTTCATGCCACCTGGTGTAGAAGACCCATGTTTTTTGATGGCTGCCTTCATTTTCTGAAAATAGTATCCTCACATATCCAGAGCAGATTTTCTTACAGTTATATCTACAGATTGTGAATCTAGAGATATCTTTGCTGTCACATTCAAAGAAGCTGGAAGAACCTATTTAGACCATTGGTGACTCGTTGGTTCTTGTTGCCTGTAACAGCATCTCTCTCTCACTCTCTCTCTCTATTTCATTTGAGCAGTAGTTACTGCATTTGTTTAGCTAATAGCATAAATTTGTCTTCTAGAATCATGTTTTAAAATGCAGAATATGATCACACTAGAACATTTAGTAGAAATTGCTTGGAATTCTATTCAACAATGCAATATGATGTGTATTTTCATTTCCAGTTCAAGCCTGGTTGTGTCCAATGTAATATGCACAGACATTTCAGGAGTCCCCTGTGTAAGTGTGGATGTGCAATGGCAAAATAGACATGGTTGCTCCAGAGACAGGTCAAAGTTAGATGACCTTTCTACTTTCTGTTACATTTATTGTAAGGATGTCTTTCTATAACTTCACTTGGTTAAGGAAACACATTCAGGAACAAGGAAAATAAGAGACACCATTACCTGTGTCTTTTTGGACTGACTTTATGGAAAGTTCATATTCTATTGGAATGTGCATTCCATACTATTGGAATTAAGCTACTATTCTGTAGCTGTTTTTAAGGAAAATGACAGATGGAAAATGGAATGCCAGCCTCTTATATATATATATGTGTGTGTGTGTATATATATATATACACACTTTTTAATTTTATTATTATTATTGTTTTACATTTTTTTCTTTTTTTTTTTTTTTTTTGGTAAGTAAACTTGAAATATTCCTTTACCCATTGGAATGTAAGCAAGGTTTTTTCTACACCTCTGGAGAATATACTTCTTCCAAATAGTCTGTTTAAAACTCATTGAGTGATTACTATCCTCGAAACACTTGGATCTGTCCCCCATGTTCCTTTATCTGAAAGAGTGTGGGGAAAAAAAAGAGGATGGCCTTGTTGTGCATGGCATCCTCCATGTTGCACTCCTGAGAATTTCACTATATTTTTATCTTTAACATCTTCATTTCACCACTGCACATATACATATCAGTCTCACAGCTGCTGCTTTGTCTTTCTTCCTAATATTTTCAGAAAAACACAGTTCATCATCATCTGCGCAGCCATTAGTAATAGCTTAAGTTCTTCTTCCTATTAAAATCTTATTTTCCTCTCTACTGATCTTAATCATATAGAAATTTCAGGATGTGCTACGTCTTACATTTCATGTATTTTCTTCATGACTCCTATGACACTACTAAAGACAACATCTCAAATAAGTTGATGATGACATTATATTTCAAGATCTTACAAACTAATGTAATGATTAATTAAATATAATTAATGCCAGAAAAATGGCTATAGAGAAAATTCTTCATCTTTCCCAGAAGTAATCCCCTATGACTGCAGTGAGATACACCATACTAATTCACAATAATATTTGAATCAAAATAGCATTTATCATTTGATTGTTATTGACATTAAACCTGAATAAAAAGCATAACAGAACTTTAGAAATGATACTTATTTCTTCTGTTGACAATCTTCATTTGATTTCTTTGTATCCTATTGGTAGTTGAAGACACTGTTAAATTCTTTAGAAACTTTATTTTTTATGGAGATAGCATTATTCTATAATCTTTTCTACAATATTTGCATTCCTTTTCATTAATCTGATTGCATACTCATAGAGAAAAAGGACTAGAAGAGACCTTGAAACTTCTTAATCCATTGTACTGGGTCACTCCTGTATAACTTACTTATTTTATAGGTCACCAAAGATGAAGATTTTGTACTCTCTTTATCAACCCATTTCAAGGTTTTCTTCTTTCTCTAGTTAAAATACTTTTGGCCAGTGTCTAACCTGATATTTTGCAACAACTATGCTCTGTGATTTTTGGGGTCTTCCACAAAGACTTGAGATTTAGTCTGCACCTGACTAATGAATTGTGTGCGTTTAGTATCATCTCAAGGCAAAGTCTGTGATGTGTTTATCACCACTAGCGCACAAAGTATGATAGAGGGACATTAGAAATGTGCTGATGTCCCATTTGAACAGTATATGTTCAAAGCGTTCTTGGAGATATTAAAAAAGTCTTCATTTTCAGTAAGAAAACCACATAATTTTAAGGATATTATAGAGCACGTAATAAGCCAATTCAAACCAGTCTGCAATATTCTGCGTAGATATAAGGAGACTGAAAATTTGAATCTAAAAACAGCATGGAGCTCCTCCAAAGGTCTTTATGGTTTTATAGATTTCCTTGTCCTCCATCCATGTCCTCCATATTTCCTTAACTTATTTAAGAAAATCAGTAACATTTTTTCCTCAGAACAAACCCTCCACGGGAATTAAGCAATTATTTGAGAGGTTTATAATTGTTTTATGGTAGCAGTTTGCATCCCATGCCAAGATTACCTTTCTCACATTTGGCAATGTAGGAAAAAAAAAAAAGTTTATAATAATATAAATCAAAATAACAGTACAGAGTATAATGTATTACTAATGTGTTATAATAGTTCTAATATGAAGAAACTGAAGCAAACTACAGTGTGTTTAAAATTACTGTTAGGGAACAAATGGGGATGTTGTATATTTGTATGTTTAATTATATAGTATATGTACTTCCTGAAAGGGAAGCAACAAAATAGATTCTGTGTTTTCTTCTTTAATTAAAGCACAAATTGTTTATTACAAGGCTGCATTAAAGTTCTTTCACTCTATTACAACAGGAGACTGGCTCGCTCTACGCTACTGCTTATCCCCTTGTTTGGAATTCACTACACGGTGTTTGCTTTTTCTCCTGAAAATGTCAGTAAGCGGGAGAGACTAGTGTTTGAATTGGGACTGGGATCTTTCCAGGTGATTATATAGTGAATTCTGCTTTTGTTAAAAAGAAATCTCTATTCATTATAATGACTATGCACGCACAGTTCTCAGACCATGTGTTTATTCATTAATGTATATGCTTTGTGTATAAAGATTTGGGGTTTTGTTTATTTATTAAACTCCATCTGTTTTCCAGCATTTCCTGAAGGATTTTTTTTTCTCTCCTGTTTACCTAGGGTTTTGTTGTTGCTGTTCTCTATTGTTTCTTGAATGGGGAGGTAAGGCCTTTAATATTTACCCTCCCTCACCCTCACCATTCCAATTTCCATCCCCATCCCATTTCCTTGTAGGACTAACTGTTATTCTAATTTCTCCCTGTAACTCATCATCTACATATTTCCTAATACCTTAGTCTGAATTTCACAATATCTCAACAAAAGAAGGAGGATGTGTGATGTCTTTATCAAAACAAAACATTGGCCTTGCCACGAGTGATGGCTCAGATTAATGTTCCCTAACAGAGGTAATTATTTTGTTAAGTGACTCGTTTCCCAGGAGTCCTTCTGGAGTCAACAGAGAGAGAAACACCTTGAAGGAGAGACTCAGACCTTAGCTAATCTGACTCATTCTCTGCAGTTACCTGTATCATCCGATTAACTATAAAAATATCCATAAGAAAGAAGGTTCCTAATTTAGGAATCTTATTTGAGTGGCCAGTACTATGAGGAATGAATCCTGACCAGTCAGGCCAAGTTAGTAAATCACTCAGACTTCTCACAAGATGAAGATTGGGCAACTTTGTGTCACCTGACAAATCCTTTACCTGCAAGTACAGGATAATGTAGTTTTAATATAGTTTTTTACTGCTTTCAGTAGTAAAGTAAGATCACTCTTATCTTTAATACAGTTCTACTCAATATTGAAGGCCTAGAGGCCTAGGAAAGATTAAAGTTGTAGAATGACATTCAAGTGTGCTTAAGTGTTGAAATACTCAACAAATAACTGGGGTAACTGTGGGCTGTTAACCTAGAGGGAAAACAAAAACAAAAACAAAACACACCAAAAAAAAAAAAAAAAAAACTTCTATAAGGTTCTCTGTCGTACTCAACAGTGGGTACAGGTTAAATGAATCTTCCACAGATGTCTGTTAACCTGACTATAAAAAGATTAGTTCCTCACTTAAACTTCTAACTTCTGACTATCCAAATAAATAAATAAACAATAAAAAAGATGAATTGATGAATCATACCCCAAACACTCTATCTTGGTTTCATTCAGTGGGGTTACACTAGTTTATATTGGCCAATTTCGTTCTATAGTATTTTTAAGCACGGCAACTGTAACGGTGAAAACAGGGAAAACTTCATCGTTGTTCATTTTCTAATTGGACTTCTGACCAGGTATTGCTTTGCTATGGGTGATTTACTCTGCCCATGAGAAAAGGTCATGGGAAAGGAAGGTGTCATAGATGTACATGGATGCAAGAACTGTTGTCTACTGAGAGGTGAGCTGAAAGCAGAAGGCGAAGTTTTCTCTGGGCTGATCCTAAGTTATCTGTAGTCAGAGACACCGAATCCAGGCTGTTGTTCCCACTGCATGCCTGGCATTCTTCATACACACAGAAGTCACCTCAGATGAAGTAAGGAGTTTTTATTGCCATTAAAATTGTTCTGTCATTTTTTTTTCCTTTTTATTTTTTTCTAAGCTTGATAATTTGTCAGCATGTCCTCGAGCGGCTAAGTACATAAAAAATGACCTTTTGAAGTTTCTCCCTAAAGGTGCAATCAGAAATAAAGAGAAAATGGAGGAGCTGGAAAGTCAACCGGTATTTTGCTGTGGATTTCAAACATCGTCATCCTTCTCTAGCGAGCAGCGGAGTGAACGGGGGGACACAACTCTCCATTCTGAGCAAGAGCAGCTCTCAGATTCGGATGTCCAGCATAAATGCGGAGAATCTAGCGACATGAGCAGCTAAGGAAAACAAATCAATAAACAAGCAAACCAAAAACCACCCCTTTAAAAAGAAAACAAATAAACATAGTTTTGCTGGTGGTATAGGTTTCCTTTCCTTTCCTTTCCTTTCCTTTCCTTTCCTTTCCTTTCCTTTCCTTTCCTTTCCTTTCCTTTCCTTTCCTTTCCTTTCCTTTCCTTTCCTTTCCTTTCCTTTCCTTTCCTTTCCTTTCCTTTCCTTTCCTTTTTCTTCCCTTCCCTTCATTTTTCCTTCCCTTTTTCCTTTCCTTTCCTCCAAAATGTCTTTGATGGTTGTAGAGGTGAAAAAGCAAATGAAGTGTATATATATAACTTTTTAAAAATCACTGTAAATACACAACTGTACTCAAGGCCATTGATGGTTAAATATTTAAAAGTTAAAAATAGGCCAAGCCCACCTGCTCAATGATTTACATTTCAGAGCATCTGCAAGTAATCTGTTGTCAGTCAAAAGTAACAAGTAATTGCTGTGCAGTTGTGATTCTTGGTTGCCAAACCGATACTAATCTGTGAATGGACATGAACACTGTAATTTTTCAATTTGGTTTTCATTTTGTTTTGGATTTATTTTTTTTTATACTTGTCAAACGTATCTTACCCTGTCCCTGTCTTTTGGCATGTGAATTTCCAGTGTTTCTTTTTTGAGTCTTAGGATGGAGCTAACATGGGTTGATCATACCAGCAGGTTCAGGAAGAACTCCAGGAAATTAACTTCATGGTTGAATCTAGTCAGATGTACCAGTGGACTTAAAGAAAATGCTGTGCCAATATGAAGCTGCATAGCTATCATCAGTCAGCTGGGGGACGCCAGGCAATAGAGATGGGATCAGCTGTGTTTTGCCATACCCAGGGACACTTCTGAGAATGCTTTATGTTCTAGCTAAGCTGTGAATTTTCTAAAAGGGCCATGTAGTTAAGATATATCTATATTTTTGGCATTGATTGATTGGGAGTTGATTGATTGATTGGATTCTTTGAATAATAGAAATAACTGTCTCCTCCTTCCCACCTTAAAAGCAAAAGTCAGTTCCAAGATGGTGTTTCCCTCCAGATAACCTTGAACCTCCTGCACCTGCGCCCAAACACAGCATGTTTTGGGGTAGTGCTGTCATATACAATGTGGTGCCTTTGCAACCTGGTTGACTTCTGTGTATTATGACTCTTCCCTGCCAGAGCAAGAGGCACAAGAGAGATCTGGCATGATCGCTTTGGAAAGTAAAAGTCAGCTGCATTTGGTGAGCAACCAAACTGAACAATAAGATGCTATAGAAGGAAAAGATAAAGACTTTGGATGACTTCCCACACCTGGTGTTTTTCTCTCTCTTTGGATAATCCTTTTGATTAAATACTGATGTTCTTACTGGTTTTGTTTGGTTGGTTGGTTTTGGTTTGGTTTGGTTTGGTTTTGGTGTTGTGGTTTTTTTTGTTTGTTTGGTTGGTTGGTTTTTTGAAAGAAACTAAAACATTCTTTCCAACCTTGCCTTGTAGTTAAAGCCACGACTGGTACACATCTACTTCAGTCAAATGTCAAT
The DNA here is from genome assembly GCF_964211835.1 of Anser anser. NCBI lineage: Eukaryota > Metazoa > Chordata > Aves > Anseriformes > Anatidae > Anser > Anser anser. Next base: position 159,189,357 of record NC_139721.1, read on the forward strand.
GATGTCAATTTTTAAAAGTCTTTATACATAAAGGCTTTGATGATCATACTAGCTCTCACTTCATTTTGGATTTATGAACTGATATACATATATATATCTAAAAATATATATGTATGTGTGTGTATGTGTGTGCATATATTAAAAAAAATATGAAAATGACATTCTAAATGTGAAGCTATAAACTGAAACTAATAGTAACCAGGAAATTTAAAATTCAGGCTTGTTCTTTGTTGTTAGTTGACTTGATCATAAATTAAAAAAAAAAAAAAAGGAAAAAGAAAAGTGAATGATTCAGAATTTTAGTGTCAGCCGAGCTTTTAATTTCACTGGTTTTTGTTAGTTTAGGAAAAAAAATGTCATTTTAGGTATAAATTTTTTAAAATAACACTAGTTTCCTTATTTTTAAAAGGAAAAAGGGTCAGAAAGTTGTGAAAGAAGTATTAATTGTAATACTTAACTTTTACGTAGTGCTTTATGGGACATACTCTGCTCTCGGTTGTAGCAGTGTAAATGAATGTAAAAATCACTCTAAACAGAGGGAAATGTTAAGATTGATTTCATATCATACAGGATCGTGCTCATATGAGACACTTATGCCCCAGTCAGGTTAAATCTACCCTTGTACAGAGGACCAGCAAAGAGGTTTATATCACTCAAATTATACTACAGTACCTTAAATGGGAGTTACATGATCCAGACACCTTGTTTGCAAGTCTTCAGCACTGGTTTACTGCTCTGAGAGCAGAATTTGTCCCCCTCTTCCAGACTCTGCAAAAATCACTGAAGTATTTTTAACTGATAGATTAGAATTTCTTATCTCATTAGATGTTGGTAAAAGCTATTTTATAAAGTTTTCCGAGGAACCATACTATTTGCAGACCAGAAAGACAGAGGGAGATGAGGTGAGTCAGATCTATCAGGTAAATGAATACTTAAACCTTTTTTTAAATGAAATTATCTAATATTAGATGAACAGATATCATTTAGTTTTGTATTTTCTGTAGTATGGGCTTTCACAAGGTATTATATTGACAATACTGTAAGTGTATTATTAAAAAAAATCTAAAAGTATATTTTGCATGAATAGCTGGTAGCCAATTTTCAAGCATTAATAAATTAGAACCTTTGGGGGAAAAAAAAAAAGTGTTGATTAACTGCCTCTGGTTGGAGACTTTATGCCATGTTTCAGTCCAGAGCAGGAAGATGTTTGGATCTTTTTTTTGGTCAAGGCTTTTTCTAAGCTTACTTTCACGTTCTGTTGTTTTCTTAGCTGTCTTACAGTGCTCTGCAATTTGAGTTGGTGGATCTTTTTCCAGTGCCTCATGGGCAAGTGTCCACAACACCAAAACTACCCTCCAATCATGCCCTGTAGAGACCAGGTCCTCAGCTGTGTTAGAATCAATACAGAAAACCATTGTTATTGTTAGAACAAAGCCACTTCACTTTGGTTCTGGATTTGTGCCTCAGCGCAGTATTATTAATACTATTTTTTAGGCATTCTCAGCAAGAGAGGCTAAGGACTAAATAGTCATGAAGACATGGACTTGCCCCGTATACTCCAGAGACAATGCTCTGGAGCAAGGCAAGTTAGAGGGCATTGAAGGGGAAATTTCTACTTTTGCAGTCCATGTGTTTACTGTTCAATGGACAAATTGAAGTCTACAGTACCTTTCACCAGCACTGAATTTACTAGAAGAAATGGTATATCTCTACATATCTAATATATGTTATATTATACAAGGAACCCCTTCTATTATTTTTTTTTATTGTGAGTGCTGACACACTTGCAAAGTTGTTGTGTTTTTTTTTGTTTGTTTGTTTTTTGTTTTTTTTTCCTTAGTCATTCTGACTTTCTCAGTGTTACTGGAAAGATCAGATTTCAGGTGTATATAGTAAACTAAAACAGATTCTGATGCCATCGCACAAATAACTGTCTCAGAAATCTTTATGTTGAATGTAAGCTGAAGATACTGGACATGCATGGCCACCACTCACAGTGGCTGTCATTTCTATTTGTTTCAGGATGGAAGAAACCAAAAAGTGGTTTGCTTCTAGGTGTGTGTAAATATCAATTCAGTGTAATAGTGCTTTGTTTGATTTTTCACTGTGAAATATATTTTGGAGCTAGAAAGACTATGTTATTAAAACTGTTTAATTAAAAGGAAAACAAAAGTGTGCAGTGCTCCTTGAGCCATCTTTTCTACCATGTGCATAATGTATTTCTAATCTAATTTTCTTAGTTTTTTTTTTCTTGTAAGTGTTCAAAAACCTACTGTACTGCATCTTTTGTGAGCATTTACTGTACCTAACTACCGTTTTATTATTGACTTTTTGATGTGGATTATTGGTATGACAGAACTATTAACATCGCCAAATGAAAACTAAGATATATATTTCAGAAGGACAAGGGTTGTTTCATTGTTGCCTGGTGACCTCAAATGTTTTTACCTTCACCTGTATTGTGTTCAGTTGTGTGTGTTTTTATTTTGTAGAAGAAATATGCCCAGGTTGCTCTGCTTCATTTAAGTACTTATATTTGAAAACCAGGTGTTAAAATGGGATGATGGGGGAAGGGAGAGAGATGAGAACAGTTAAACTGAAAGTTAAATTCAGACACTTTGTTTGGTATCGTGTTCCACCTTTTCAGCAGCTGTTCATCATTACAACAAAAAGAACCAAGTATGGCAACCACAAGGCTAACACAAATGAAGGAAAGAGATTGAGTACAGCAGGAAAATTAAACAGAAGTGACATGCCAAGCAGCTTGCAAAAGAAAACTAACAATAAAAAAAAGCTAATAGAAAAAATTCTAGTTCTTGAAAGGGTACAAATGAAATTTAGTTTTTGAGCACTTTCGTTTTCAGTCAAATATAAAGTCAGACACTTTCTCAATCTTCTCCTTTTGTAGTTTCAGTTACAATTTTGTAAGAGGAGCTGTATTTCTGCTATTTCCAGAAGGGTAGGAAACTCATTCAGACAAGATATTGCATGAAATCCCCATTTAATGGGCAAAAATATACTAATTGTGTCAGTTTGTTAGGTTCATGCATCTGACTGCTACTAAATCCTGACTGACTTCAAAGTTCAAAGCTTGGCCTGTGAACCATGCAGGTACCTAAATTTACATTACCATTCCAGACCAGCCCTGCCAGAAATTAGGCATAGAAATTAAAGACAGTGCAGGAAAGAGAAAATAATTCTATAGTGACTTTAATAAACAGTGGCAATGAAAGAAATGCAAAATTATAATTTATTAAAACAAACAAACAAACAAACATTCATTTAATTGACTTTGTTTACCTTCTTGGTTTAAATTATTTTTCAGTAGTGTTTCAGAGAGAATCGTTTATGTCAGTGTTTTTTAACCTGTGGTCAGTGGAGACTTCAGAGCACATAAACTATTTATGAAGTGTCCATGGAAGATAATTAAGGAAACTAAATTAATACATTGTATATAACTATAAATGTGTGCAAGGTTTCTGAAGGGCTTTTTTTTGTGTGAAGTCTCCCACAGACCAAAAAAAAAAAAAAAAAAAAAGTTGAAAAACAGCTGCGAAAAGCTGCTGGTGAGTTATTATTATGTATTTATTATTATGTATTTTCCCAGGACAATCTTCTTGTCTGTATTAGTTTCTCAGCGTTCTGTACATAGACAGGTCCATTCAATCGTTGATTAACTCCTCAATGCCTCCCATCCAGCATCCACAAGCAGTGGTGGAGAGGAGCTGGTGAGGAGAGCATGGCCACAGTTAACTAACTCTAATCTTGAGGAGTATCTGTGTATTGCAGTAAGGCCGGGATGAAAGAGAAGTGTAACCAGGTCTCTTTGTAGTCTTTTCATAGTGAATGACTGGTTTGAGAAAATGCAGGTGGAACGAGTGCTGTACACCAAGAGAAGTCGCTGTGTCCTCAGCATCAACATAAACATGCAAACTGTGATTTCGCTGCTGCTGTGAAGTTCTGTGAACTCTTACACAACAAAGTACAGGATCCAAATATCAAAGTTAATCTTTACAGTTTCCAAATACAGTGGATCTACCTAGAAAGCTCAACAAAATAAAATTGTCCACCCTAGTTTGGTTACGTGATTTCACATTTATTTTTTTTATCCAGGGATTTGCTCTTATGAACAAAGCTTCCAGAGAAATGTTGGATATTTAAAATCATCTTCTGCCTGGTGCTGCAGAAAAATAAATGTGACCCTAGGAGATCTGTTATAGCCTGGAAGTTCTAAGGGAAGCAAGATAAAGTAGTAAAGACAATTAGAGCAGGATACATGGGATCCTGCTTGACTTCCAGCTGTCAGACAAGATCGGTGTCTCTTATAGCTCATATGTGATATCTGTGATCTCTGTGTGGATTTCCAGGAACCTGAAATAAACTCACTCACTGAGATAAACTAAGCTTATCTACATTTGGGTAGCTAGACTATGTCTATGTGAGAGTGATGTCTGTTGGATTCCTGAGGTGGAACAACTTTAGAGGTGTACATAATGCAAAGATACAACCAAATATCTGATTTTACCTGATTTCCAAAGTATGTCCTAAAACCTAGATCTGTGGGTTTTAATTAGGGCTTATAAGAGATCCCGTGAAAGAAAAAAAAAAAAAAAAAAAAAAAAAAAAAAGCACAACTATATCTCCATAGCTATAACTGCAAAGCTGTTTAGACAGGCTCCAGAGGTTATAGCTCCTTAGGCTATATTACACATCTGTGTCCCTTTCAACATCAAGCATTTTCAGCATTAAGGATTCTGGCTCATAGGAAAGTCCTGGGAAAGATCTTATGTCACTAAGGTAGCTTATGACATCCACGTCACCACTGACAGTGAAGTAGTCTTCCTCTGATCAAGTTGTTCTGGCTGTAGCCACCAGAGAGAAATGAGAGATTTTAGAGTAAGAGCATCAAACATATCTTTGATGTCTACTCAAGGGTGACATGATTCATACTTCGCAAGTATCTGTTTCTTTCCACCAGGAAGTCTGACCAGATCAGAGACTGATATCTGTACTGTGAAAGTCTATATGTCTTTCCCCTAGGATCTGTGCTTAGTCACTGTTATTCTGTTTCCTGTATGGTGAGGAATAACGCTCTTGAAAATCTTGAGGTTGGCTTCTGTCGGATGCTATCAAGCAGATTTGGGGGAGATGCGTGCCTGATAAAGGCTTGGTAGCTCTCACTGAGTGCAGTTTTCAGGAGGTCTTGTTCTCTCCACCAGATTGTGTACGTGTGATAAGCACTTCTCTGTCTAGAAACAAACCATGGTACGTAGTACACACACAGTGAAAAAAAGTTAGCATTTTATCCTCTGCTTTTAGGAGTCAGAAACATGCAACCTGTTCAGAATTGCATTTAAGAGTAAAGTTGGGAAGATATGGAGCATGAAGGAATAGTTAATGATGCTCTGATGTTAAGCTCCATGCACATCTGTACTAAAGAGTAAAGTTCAGCTAAATACACATTGTACTTTATGTATGGAAACACACCAGCAGAGCTCAAAAAAAAATGCTTTAAACTTCATGGTCATTTCACTTTCTTATGATTAATATCACAATTTCCCATTGGTTTTCTTCTGGGGAATTCATCCACGTAAAGAATTACTCTGTGATATGATGTTGTGTGATATGACACTCTTTAGTGTCTGAAACTACAAACTTCTGGATATGCCTTTTCCAATGGAGTGTGTCCTTGCAGAAAAGTCTGAAGAGGCCTTCATGTAGCAGTGTAATCTGTAAAAACTAATAGTTTATGTGTTCATTCTCATTCCCTTCTTTTTGTCCATTTAGCGGTGATGCAACATGCTATAGCTCTGAGAAGAGATATACCAAGTTATCATATGGAAAGCTGTATTTTGGCTTTTGACTGTGTCAAGGTACAAACCTACTGGCCTGGCCTGTTGGTTCTAATACTGGGCTTTTTTTGGTCAAAACTGGTTTAACTAATAATGGGATCTGAGGTTATTCAGCTTTGTTATGAGGTGGAAAAACATACATCAATTGCTGCTTTGTAACAATTTTTGTGTTCTAAGAAATTGTTTTTAACATGTAGACTGCTGTAGATGACACAAAAAATGTATTACCATTTTGTATAAGTCCATTCTGATATAAAATGACAACAAAGAGAACTTTTTGTCTGTGAAGTTACAGGGTAGCATATTTCTATCCAAACAGTCGGGATGGAGTCTGGGGGGGCTTAAAAACATTAGCTTACTCATGGAAAGGAGTCCCTGAATTATACTTGGCAAAGTCAGCCCTGGAGTAATGAGGCATGAAGTCTTTGCTATTAGTGGGCCATGCACATTTGTCCTTCACCATCAACCAGCGGAGTAATGCTAAGAAGGTGTTTAGCCCACCACATAAGTATCAAGAGTGAATATAGTCTGATATTGTCAAAAAATAAAAATAATGCAACAAAGCAACACACTCTCTTGTAACTAATAACACCTGTTGTTCTAAACTTTAATCCACAGGTGCTTTTGGGCCCGTGGATTATTTCTAAGGAATCTAAAGAGGAAAAGAAAAATTGTTTTTTCTCAAACAAAAGCATTGCCATTTGGCAAAGCTGGAAAACCACTGGTCTCTATCATATCTGACACGCTTTGGGGTTTCATTTCTTTTCCAGTCAAAGCAAGCCTCAAGATTTTTGTCAGGGTCATTTTTAAAAGATCATGGACATTCACCCTATTATTACAGAGGACTCTGCGCTAGATGATCTATTTATGAGTCTTCTCCCATCTTTTTCCTCAGCTTCAGCTTCTGTAACTCTTTGTCTATCCCCCATGGATGTGTGATCATGGATCATTAGGCAAGATCATGGTGACAAGGTAGGTGCACAACAGGTCCGAGACGAGGTCATGATGTCAGCCTATTTCAACAGGACCAGTGGTGGGGCAGGGCTGTGGTGGAGTTGGAGATCAGCATCCTATAGTGTTACAATAGGAACTGGGATGAAATGGGATACTGGGCTGTGGTGGTTTTACCCAGCTGGGCAGCTGAGCTCCACCACAACCACTCTCTCATTCCCCCTCCTCAGAGGGAAAGAGGGAGAAAATATGATGCAAAGGGTCAAGGACTGAGATAAGGACAGGGAGATCACTCAAGTTATCGTCACAGGCAAAACAGACTCAGCATAGGGAGATTAACAAAATTTATTACCTATTACTAACAAGCTAGAGCGGTGAGAATCAACAAGAAAAAAAGACAAACCAAAAACACCTTCCCCCTCATCCACCCTCTTCTCCTTCCTCCCCATGAGCAGCACAAAGAAATGGGGGCTGCAGTCAGTCCCTGATGCTTCTTCGTCTCCGCCGCTCCCTCACGCTCCACGCGGGGTCCCTCCCACGGGATGCCGTCCTTCCCCAACTGAGCCTGCGGGGGCTGCCCACAGGCAGCAGCTCTTCAAGACCTGCTCCCACACGGCTCCGTCCCACGGGGTCCGTCCCCCAGGAGCAAACTGCTCCAGCACGGGTCCCCCACGGGCGGCAGCTCCCCCCAGACCCCCTGCTCCTGCGGGGGCTCCTCTCCATGGCTGCAGCTCCGGCCCGGGGCCTGCTCCTGCGGGGGCTCTCCGTGGGCCGCAGCCTCCTCCAGGCCACATCCACCTGCTCCACCGGGGGCTCCTCCACGGGCTGCAGCGTGGAGATCTGCTCCGTGTGGGACCCGTGGGCTGCAGGGGGACAGCCTGCTCCACCAGGGGCCTCTCCACAGGCCGCAGGGGAATTGTGCTGTGTGCCTGGAGCACCTCCTGCCCTCCTGCTGCACTCGCCTTGGGGGCTGTAGGGCTGCTTCTCACTCCTCACTCTCCCAGCTGCTGTTGTGCAGCAGTTTGTTTGTTTGTTTGTTTCCCTTCCTTAAATCTGCTCTCCCAGAGGCACTAACAGTATCACTTACTGGCTCAGCTCTGGCCAGCGGTGGGTCCCTTTGGAGATGGCTGAAACTGGCCCTTATATAAAATGGGGCAGCTTTTGGATTCTTCTCACAGGCCACACCTGCAGCCTCCCACCACCAAAACCTTGCTACGTAAACTCAGTACATGGGTCCATGGTCAGGTTGGGGGAGTCCCCAGTGCAGATGTGTGGGATATTATTTTTCTGTATCGCTGTGAATATCTTTGTGACAATCCACTTGGGGATTTACTAGGTGAGCTGGGCCAGCATCAACCCCTTATTTTGGTTGTACGATGATGCAGATGATGCGTCCGCCCTTTCTACCACACGCTGAAGAGCTGCATCAGTCACTGTCCTACTAAACAGGGAGTTTAGCAAATGTGGAAGAGGGAATCTGGAAAAGACTTTATTTCTAAAGGTTACATGTCTAGTCTGAGCAGATGTTTTAGGCTTCTTTTGTAGTTAAGAAACAGAGAAAGAAAAGGCGCATACAAATGTATTTCAGCTTTCTGTAAAAGTCTTGTGGTAAATATCCATAACTTTAAAGACGCAGTACCACACTAACACATTTGCTACAAGAATCAGACACTGAGAAACTTTCATTTACTAGATCTGTCAAAATACCAAAGAGAACAACCTCAAAAAATTCTCACTGTCTAGTTCAAATGGATTTTAACACAACTTTTAAACCAATATCATCAAGACTTACAAGTAGGGTCTCTAACTTTACCAAAACACTATTTCTGGCAACTTGTTTCTAGTGGAACAGAGTCATCAAATTGTATCTGAATTGTTCCAATAGTTGCGCAATAAATGAATACTGAATTTCCAAAAACCTTGACCAATTTTGGCAACTCAGGATTTAGTCACTCACCCATTATCTGGTATTGACTCCTCTCACACCTGTTTTTAATCTCAGCCTTACAAGGGTGTGGGTTTAACCAACATTGCCCACTCACATAACTTGGCCTGAGAGTGATTTTTTTGGACGGGAGTCATTTTTGTACAGCATTTTAGAAGATTAAAAGAAAGTCATAAGATGCTGCTGGTGTAATCACATAGGTAGCCTGTATACAAGGAGGCTACGACACTCCTTTAATAGACTTTACATACAGGGTTGAGTTTATCTCATGAAGTAGGAATAAGGGAAAAAGAAGGCACGTATATGTGGGCTATGTGTGGGCTAAACTTTCATTATGAATAATAAAGACCCAGGGAAGGAATTGGTTGCTTAGATTAAATAGTGTCATTTCAGGTACAGCGTGGAGTACTCCTTGGTCTCCAGATGAGTGTAAGTATACAAAAACCTGAATCATATCTCCAGGACAGCGCAGATGTTTTGGATGTCCCAATAACATTTGATAACTATGTTTATAAAATCCAACCCCAGATTAATAGTTAATCATGTTTAGACAACTCTATAGTTGGCCAAATATAGGTGCTTACTTCAGGGAGAGCTGTGCAGCTCAAGGATTTCACTAACTGTACTGCTAATACTTTCACTGGCTTAGACATCCAACCTTAGTTTATACCAAACAGCTTTAAATGATACACTTGAGTAATCTCCATTCTGTACACCCCTCTCATATAGTGACAGAGCTGCCTATGATCCCAGGATAAGTTGTATGTACCCTCATAAATACTCTAGTACCATATGTTACAGGCTCCAGTTCCTCAGTTCAGCCTTTTTCTGAAAATAATCAGACTTCATGTTTTTCAGTCCTTTTTTTTTTTTTTTGTTGTTGTTGTTGCTGTTCTTCTTGTTCTTGTTGTTCTTGTTGTTCTTGTTTTTTGTTTGGTTGGTTTGGTTTGGTTTAATATCTTCTACTATTTCTCTGAACTATTCTGAAAATCCAACTGTGCATAGAATATGCAACCTTGGGAAAGGTCAGCATTGTTCAGCATTGCCAGAGCAGGCTGGAGGGTTTTCTTTTAATCTGGAATCCACTCAGTAAAGCTTTCGGGAGAAAAAAAAAAAAAAAGACAGTAAGAGTTAACAAACTACTCTTACTGAGAAGTTTCAATCACCTAATCAACATCATCGAGAGAAACAGCTGAAACAATTGTTTTTAATCTTTCTACGAGTTTGTGTAGTTTAGAAATGGATTTTAAAATAATATGTAGAGAGTTAAACTATGTGAAAGATAACAGAGAATTAGAGGAAGAGAAAACAGCTTTTCCTAGCTGATATACTAAATGGTATATTGCACATGTCTCTTGGTAATCATATAAATCTCACTTGGGAGAGGGTACATCTCAGATCCTCAGCTAGTTAGGATAGCTGTGAACAGTGAGCAATGCTTCAGCATGCTTTATGGCTGTTCTGTGAACTTCCAGACAGGGCAGCAGCATGCCCAGCACACACCATGTACCACAAGATGGCAGTGCCTTCACACAAACGGCACAGCACTTCTAGGCATCCTTTGTGACAACGCCTTTGCTGCCTTCAAAGGCCTGGAAAGGAGCAGTATATCCTTAACACATTCCTTTTCCTCCATACACCATCATGTCCTTACATGTGCCATGAAGCAGCCTTCTCAGTGCCCACGCAAAATCTTTATCCAAGAAACTTTTGCTCTCCCCAGGGTTATTAACCTCATCATCAGGTTGTTCCGTGTGCCCTTTATACAAATTATGCAAACAATGTTTTTATATGTGCAGAATAACTTTATATAGCCCTCAATTCCAGCTTACGGCTTACACAGCTTGATCAAAATGATTGAAAAGTATAAGACTTGGAAATGTCAAAAGCATAAAGGAGGGATGCAGGGACATTCTGGACAAGGCCCAGGCAGAACAGGTGGCTGGCATATTGCTAAGGTTGCTGGAGAACATTTGAGCTATTTTGTTGGATCACTGTGAGGTGGGATATGAGGGCGTCTGGAAGGAGGCTAAGGTAGGAGTGGTTATCCAAGGAGATAATGCAATCCGAGTGTGAATGGTGACAGTAGATGGGCACAAAACAGTTTGTGAAGTCTGACAAGAACAGAGGCATTGCTGGATATTTTGAATTTTATGCTGCTGAACACTGGATGAGTGATGGAAAGATCCTTCATGATGTACCTACCACCACTCTTTGTCATCATTGCTCCTTTCCTTGGATCCTGGGTCCAGTAAAGAAGCTTCCCAGTAATAAAATCAAAGGACATGTAGTGAGATAGGTGGCCTTAAAGTCAAACTTAGGCCATCCTGGGGGCACAGATGGGAAGTGGAAATTGCTGTGTAACACAAGATGGCTGATATATGCACCAAATAAACCATGAAGAAAGGTGTAAGAGAAAATATGGTAGTATGTTCAAAACATAAAGCCTCAGGCCAGTCTTTTGTTTGTTTTTGTTTGTTTGTTTGTTTGTTTGTTTAGGAAACATTCTCAGGTCAGACAACAGCAGGATCACTCCAATTTGTTCCCTCCAAAGATAGATGAAAGGAAATTATCTGTCAACTCCTTCATATATTATATAACTCAACACTGTTTAATTATTTCCTCAAGAAAACATTCATGAGTAGCCAAATATCTGAACAAATGATCTTTTCTCTTAAAGTTATAGAAGCAGGCTACTACAAAGCTGTGTCTTGGTGATGGTGTCTTGAAAGAGGAGTGAGGCATTAACTCAAGCCACAGGTAGAAGTTCCTGTAATGTAAATGTCCTCTTGGGTAAAGAGATCATAATCATACATATTCATTGGCTTCAAAACTGTATCCATAACAAACACAATTATAAGACTGTCATTTTTTGATAAAGTCTCAAAGGAAATATCCAAACTGACATAAAACGTTTAAAAATTACAAACACAACAGTTTTAGTTATCACTTACATTTTATAGATGTACATCACACAAATGTGTTCAAATCACTATGCTAGGCAACACACAACACATGAGCAAGGATTACTTTTGCAAGGAAAACTAATAAGGTGGTCAGAATAGACAAGATAACACCTTGTATAGGGCATGTGATTCATTGGGACAAATGGAGTAAACGTCTGATCAGTAAAGGAGTGATCTCAATTATGAGTATAGAAACCTGGACAATGCATCTCTGCTGTAATAATAAGTCTAGAGATGATGCACGTAAAATCAACAAAGAGGTTCCCACAAAGTCAAATATCACCTTACTTAAACAATTAACCAAGAGTTCAACAAAATGAGGGACCAGAGCTCTACTTTTTTAAGCTAAACTGATATTCCAGTTCACAGAAATTCCAGGGTGTACTTAAATGGCTATAGTCTCTAGAAGTGCATCCTGTCTGGATACAGGTCCTTCTGGGAATGGTCCCATTTTGAAATGAACTACAGCTATGTTTCACGTGCCTTGTGTACATGCACTGTTTTTTGGAGAGTTTGATGTAGAGGCCAATTCAATCCCAAAGAAAGAGAAAGGCCGCCCAAAGAAGTGATGTAAGTACAGGATTAGTTTGCTGTGTTTTACCAGGCCATACTCTGTTTCACTTCTGACCTCTGACACATTCTTCACTGGAGTGGTAATGAGCTGAGAAATGGTGGGCAGGACTGAAATCAACAGAGTGCAATCACAGAGTTCATCCTGAAAGAGAGATCAGCAAAAATCACAAAAGCACAGTTTAACTGTGGATTTAATTGATGGATCCAGCTAACCTTCAAGGATATTGCAATAGAAGTTCTGTTCCAGCTACACATGGACCAGTGTCTGGTCACTAAGAAGACTCAGTTTGTAAATTATTCTGAGTTTAAGAAAGCCCAGCTGGGATATTGCATTGTGTTTGCTGTATGTTCTTCATTTGTACATGCATAATCTTCCTAATGCTCAGCTACTGCATGTTTTCCCATGGATGAGAAAAGGCCATCTTGAGTCCTCTGGCCTGACTTAATGTTGTCTCCATTGTACAGGCATGCAAAAAACAAAAACAACAACCAAACAAAAAAACAAAAACAACAATAACAAAATCAAACAAAAAAACAAGCAGATAATGTAACTCAGTCATTTTTGCATCACTCTTGCAACACCTTGAGATTCCTTTCAAAGGAGCTTACTGCTCCTTAGATAGGTGCTTAACACTTGTCAGTGCATAATTCCATCAAGTTAGCTGAAGTTGCCTCAAAATAGTTAGTAAAAAATCACTAATTATTATCACAAGCTTTTGACACTCTGTGACTCTTTCAAATGAAGATTAATTATAGTGCTCTTCCAAACTGAAATTTCAGGAAACACTGGCAAAGATGTGACAGACATGCTGGACCTGGGAAAAATGAATGTAGCTCCTTTGATTTGAGTGCTAACCCGATGATGCACAAGACCTGAAGATCTGTCATTTCACAACAATAACAATGAACAAAAAAGTGGATTATGTGTGGTTGAGGTGAGAAAAAGACGGAGTTGTGATACTAATCTGTACCAGTTGAGAAAAGCAGCTCATGTTCAGGACAAGAAATTCTCAGAAGTCTGTTGACACTACGAAAAGCCATAAAGAATCCCAACTGTCTATATTTTAGGTAGTATGCTACAAGGTTACAGCAGCTCAGCCTGTTAGATAAACTCAGACAGAAGTCACACCATTCTGGTATGCAGACATTTTCCTTTTCGGACTGATTTTTTCAAGCAATGATAACTGAGTAACATAGTTGACTGGACTGTTTTCTCTGGACATAGTCCCATGTTTGTGTGTGAAGCTCAGGTATTCTTGATACTGCCACTTGCACAGTTGTTTCTTGAGTTCACTTTGAACCTACGGAAAAGGAATTATAAAAGCAAACAGAAAATAAAGACTTAGTGGTCATTGAAGATAAAATATGCCAAAATTTCTATGTGACTGCTAGGCCTGGATACACCCAAATCAATCAAGATTAAGCCTTAGCACATTTTTGGGTGGAATTAAATCATACACCCATTCACACTGAAAAATAAACAATTTCCAGAATTCAGAGGATGACAAGGAAGTGAGCTACTGTAGTTTCTTTATTTATTGTTGTATTTCTACCACATAAATATTTCCGCTTTATTATTATTATTATTACACATATTTTTCCTCATACCAAATCTGTGCCTCCTTGTTGTGACCTGCAGTGTATAATAAGACCTTACAAGGTCCTTCTCCAGGCTTTCAGCTTATCCATATTGAAATCCCTCTTACAGACCTCTTACTGATTTGGGAAGATACTGAACCAACTTGGATATATATTACATTACATTACACTGTTTATACAGGGAAATCCAGACAAATCTCCTTCTTTCTGTGGGAAGTTGTTTTTAAAATGGTAAAGCTCTGTAAAATGTACTATAGGGATTTTATCCAAATTCTAAGAATGCGGCAAAAACAGGAAAGGAAGTGCTTGAGTAAAACTGATGAAATCATACAGGCTGTGCTGGAGGAGGGAAAAGGGAAAAGGGAAAAGGGAAAAGGGAAAAGGGGAAGGGGAAGGGGAAGGGGAAGGGGAAGGGGAAGGGGAAGGGGAAGGGGAAGGGGAAGGGGAAGGGGAAGGGGAAGGGGAAGGGGAAGGGGAAGGGGAAGGGGAAGGGGAAGGGGAAAGGAAAGGGAAAGGGAAAGGGAAAGGGAAAGGGAAAGGGAAAGGGAAAGGGAAAGGGAAAGGGAAAGGGAAAGGGAAAGGGAAAGGGAAAGGGAAAGGGAAAGGGAAAGGGAAAGGGAAAGGGAAAGGGAAAGGGAAAGGGAAAGGGAAAGGGAAAGGGAAAGGGAAAGGGAAAACACACCAGGAGAAAACAAACCTAAAGAAAGTACAATGTTACAAGCTTTCCACTGAGACATCATCATGATAGCTATCAGACATAAAGCAGAAAAAATATCCCCTGACAGAAAAGTCACCAACCATTTGTAAAGGGTCACTGCTTCAAAGCTTAATCTGTGTCCTGTCAGAATTATATGAATACAAATAAAGTCAACAAAGGTACCAAGGGAAAAAGAGATAGGGGTATTTCATGTGTTCAGGAATAGATCAAAGCTCAGATCAATTCTGGAAACAGGAAAAATGAAAAACAAGAGAGGCCCATGAGTTTCAAAGGTTTTGATAATCTTATATACTTGCTACTCACCTCTGCATTTGAGAAACAATATAGAAGTGCAACAACAAAACCCTAGGACAGGGAGAATAGAGAGGGGAAAAAATCAGCCATCAGGATTTGAAGCATAGAAACAGGGAAAAAAAAATCATCTTTTATTCAAACTTCAGGTAAGACAGCAAAAATATTTTTTCCATTGTTCCATTTGGATTTAGGTGATGTGGAACTATTTAATGGGTTTTCAAATTTGGAATCAATGTCTCAGTGGACTGGTGGCACTTTATATACATCACTGTCTTTGCATGGAGGCACTAAGGACTAAATCACTGTTCACTGTATCCTACAAACAAATTCTTCCTCAAATAAAGTAGTAGGGACCTTCATCTTGTTCAAGGCTATATTTTCACTAGTGAATAAAGTTGGTGAGGACCTGTTCTTGGTTTGCATGTTTTCTTCTAAATTATCTTCTTTCACTCACAAGAGGATGTCTGTGTCCAAAGAATCTATTGGGAAAGGTCTTGGGTTCATATTCACCCAGACCTGCAGTCAGACATTTTTGGGTAAATGTTAGTCAGCCCACACCCAAACCTTTTCACAGACTGTGCTAACACAGGCAGTGTGTGTATCACTAGACAGTGATACACTACATCTTCATTTATAAACTGAACAAAGCACAGCCCTGAACACTGGCCCTTGCTTCTCCACCTTGTTAAAATGTTAACATGGTCCATGGCACAGATTTGGCTTAGGCCAAAAGATGGTGGGGTACAGATGAAAGAGGAAGAAAAAGACCTCAGATGTTTGCCAGTCCCTGGCCCTCAAAAGCCACGATATCATTCTGAACAGTGTTATAGCAAATAAAAGAAGCAAAGAAGTATTAAGATGATGGATTTACTACTGCTGAAGCATAAGGGCAGAACAGGTTGCTATATATTATCATTATTTTTTCAATTCTCTTATCATCACCTTTATTACATGTGGAATTAAGTTTCAGTCAGTTCTTCTTAATCCATAGACTGATCTTCATGGCACTCAGTCATTGTTATTCAAAAAATGTAGATGTGCTTTTTTGTGATTTTTAATATAAAGTCTGAGTCAGAACTCAAGACTAGCATTGGATTTTAAATAATAAGATAGTGGAACAAACAACAGAAGGAGCTTGTGCAGGAGTAAAATAGAATGTGTGCGTTGAATTTAGACACATTATTAACACCTGTTGTAATAACTAAACAAAAATGTAAAACTCCCAAGAGTGGGGTGTTTCAGCCCCAACCTCTTAGGACTCAAACTTTTTGTTCAGCTTACCTGAAAGGATCCCAAGCCTAGCTCAATGTAAAGGCGAGCTTCCAGACCAGTGCTTTCTGGGAAAAATGCAAATACAATATAGTGCACTCCAAAGAGTGGGATCAAGAGTAATGTGGATTTAGCAAGTCTCCTGGAAAACCAAGAATTAAAGAACAAGGCACTGTTAGAAATACAGAATTAGTGATGACCATTATATGTTGGAACAACTTTTACTATAGAGGAGAAGTCCAGAATGGAGGCAACTACATCCAATGAAGTTGTGGAAAGATTACTTTCTGCCAGTCTCACTGTCAACATCTGGTCAGCAAAGATGAATCAGCATGCAAGTTTTCCAGACTGACCTTTAAGGGTCTTCTCCCTGCTATGTATGCAAGGGTTGAGGCACCAAATTACCTCCTGAGACCAATCTCAATTACACAAAAGTGTGGGATACAAAGACCAGTTTACTTTGTTATTTCTGCTGGGGACATCTCTCTATGTATAGTAACGAGTGGAACATTTTGTGGTCCTGTCTGTAAAACAATTTCTTAGAACAACTAAAACTGGTCAACTTCAAAAGACCCTGCAATACTTACACAAAGTGGCTTGAATGGCTCCCTCCTCCGTCTTGAGATTTCAATTTGTGAACTAGAATTCTGATCACATTAATAAATATAATGAAGTTAATCTGAAAAGACAAGACAGAATCTGTAAATTTATTACAAATCAGGAAGTATCTTCAGTTGATACAAATGAACTAAGAATCTCCCATAATTAGAATTGCACTGATATAAACCAGTGGAGATTTGCTCTCAGATCAAATGAGTAACATTAGAAATATTCATTTTTTCCCACCAATATATTATTATATGTAAAGATATGCTCAGAGTTTTGCTGAGTGAATTTAGTCCTACATATCTGAATGTCATTATATGTCTGATATTAACTCATTGTATTCACTGTCAACACACAGATGATCTTCTGTGGTTTAAATAGTCCATCCAGTTCCATTCATCATTAATAACTGGGATTATAACAGTCATAAATGACATATTCTTTGCTTTCTGAATTTAGATAGAATGAATCTGTGCATAAGAGAATTTTTGTCTTAAGTTTACATCCTAGCAACTCATTGTAAAAATATACCAGACAAAATGACCTAGACGTATTTCTTGAATTAAGCCAGCTTCATATTATCTAGGAGTTCTTGCCAGTATGGTTTGCCTTTCTTCAGGAATGGATTACAGAGACACAGATAAGAACATGGTATACGGATTGTCTGTGGAAAAGTGATTCTATAACGTCCTAGCCTGACTCTTGAAAATATATGATTTACCCTTTAGACTGTGATTAAGAGATTTTGGAAAAAAAAAAAAAAAAGTTACATACTGTACAATAATTTTCAATTATTTGAAATTCAAAAGAAATCAAACATAGCATGTGCTATTGTGCTTTTTTTTTGCACCTTACTGAAAGAAAACACTAACATATCTGTCAGATTTCAAAAGATGCTCAAGAAAAAAATGCAAATCATACTAATACAGTTAGCAGAATGGGGCCTTTGATGATCCATAACACTACTCCATTTTCATCGTCATCCCAACATCTGAAACAGCAAACAAAAACAGAAATATTATCTATACCATGTGAGCTTTTCCAAACTTTGTTTGTCACTGAATAGGGAGGTGACAGACATCTCTAAAGGGCTATTCAAAGGCCTCTGCTACTACTTCTTCCCCAATACCTCCCCCATAAATTCTGTACAGCCCAATTTAAAGGAATTCTATTCAGTAAGAGCCAAGGGCTGCAGAACTAAAGTGAAGTCAAGAAATACACATTTATATTTTCAGGCTTCTTTCCCACTCTCCTGTTGAAAAACAGAGTTTTACAGAGTACAGATTAGCCACTAAACTGCTATACCTCCAGGAATATAAGGATTTTGGTGTCATAAGAGAAGCAGACAAAAAATCTAGACCTCTAGCGAAGGTATCCTGAAGGCAGCGAGCAGAACAGGCTTTTGGTCTTTGTTTGGAGGCTGTTAATGTAATTAGCATGAATAACATTCCATTTTTCCTCCTTTCAGTCAAGTTCCGTACATGCTAGGTTTTCTCATTCTCCTTCGTTTATTTTCTCTTCCAGTTTTGTCACACAAAACACTTGGCTGCATGTCTGAGTGTAAGGTATTCCTTTGCAACATGAGTTCAGACCAGCTGCATCTGAAGGACATGGGTTTCCCTCTTAGATATTAGGCAAAAAAAGAGTGGTTCTGATACTGTGGTTTGCTTATATATCTAATATCAAAGGAGCAAACAAATGTAGCAATCTGCAATGAGATACATCTGACTCTTTAAATGTCTTCATTGGAGCTATTCCACTACAGTTCCTTTGCAAAGGTGATCAGTGCAACAGGGTATGATTCACCTTACCTTAAAGTAGGCACCAAAAATATATATCAGACAAGTAAACTGAGTGGGTAGACCCTTTGCTGGAAGAGCATCCAAAGTTCAGACACTCTTCAGCCTTCAGCCCCCTCTTTAACCCTGTGAGAACTTGTCAGAACTCTCATTCATCCATCTTTCCCTGAGCTTTCTTTATAACTGGAGTATCTTGTGCCAGTTTCTTCTGTTATAGATTCAAGAAATAAACCCAATACTCTGGCCATTCTGGCATCTGGGCTGGGGTTTTTATTTTTCAGCCTAAATTATTTATAAATTTCACCTGAGACTATATATTTTTTAATGAATATCCTGCTTGCAGAAAAGTACTTTTATATATCACTTTTATTTCCTGACTGATATCCATGTCTCTAAATTGGCGAGACCTGGATTTGACAGATGGACTACTCGGTGGGTAAGGAATTGGCTGGATGGTCATACTCAAAAGAGTTGTAGTCAACAGCCCAGTGCCCTAGCGGATATTAGTAATGAATGGTGTTCCTCTGGGGTTGCTACTGGGATCAGCGTTGTTTAACATCTTTGTAGGTTACATGGACATTGGGATCAAGTGCACCCTCAGCAAGTTTGATGATGACACCAAGCTTTATGGTGTGTTCAACACGTTGGAGGGAAGGGATGCCATCTAGAGGGACCTGGACAGGCTTGAGAGGTGGGCCTGTGCAAACCTCATGAGGTTCAACAAGGTCAAGCACAAGGTCAAGGACACAGGCCAGGGCAATCCTGAGCACAAATACAGGCTGGGCAGAGAATGGATTGAGAGCAGCCCTGATGAGAAGGACATGGGGGTGTTGATGAATGGGAAGATCAACATGAGCTGGCAACGTGCGCTTGCAGAAAGCCAACCATATCCTGAGCTGCAGCAAAAGCAGCATGGCCAGCAGGGTGAGGGAGCAGATTGTCCCCCTCTGCTCTGCTCCCATGAGACCCTACCTGGAGCCCTGCACTCAGCTCTGGGGCTCCCAACACAAGGACAGGGACCTGTTAGAGCAAGTCCAGAAGAGGTCACGAGGATACTCAGACGCTGGAGCATCTCTGCTATGGAGACAGGCTGAGGGAGTTGGGGTTGTTCAGCCTGGAGAAGAAAAGGCTTCGGGAGGCCTTATACTAGCCTTCCAGTACCTAAAGGGGGCCTATAGGAAAGCTGGAGAGGGATTCTGTCAGGAAGTGTAGTGACTGAGTAAGCAGTAGCAGCTTTAAACTAAAAGAGGGTATATTAGATATAAGGAAGAATTTTTTTACTTAGAGGGAGGTGAGGCACTGGCACAAGTTGCCTAGAAAAGCCACAGATGCCCCATCCCTGAACGTGTTCAAAGCCAAGCTGGATGGGGCTTTGGTCAACCTAGTCTGGTGGGAGGTGTCCCTACCCATGGCACGGGGTTTGGAATTAGATAATCCTGAAGGTCCCTTCCACCCGAAAGTGTTCTACGATTCGTTGGAAGGGGAGCAGCAGGAAAGGAGAAGAAATGAAATCCTCCTTGCACCTTTTCTGGCTACAAAAAAAAAAGTACATGCTTTGGAAAGGTAGACTACTTTCACTTATGAAACACTACAGTAGAGAACGTCTACTACAGATATACTGCAGTAATACAAAAAGAGGAAAATAGGATGTACCAAAGTGGTGGACTGTAATACTTATTGTTTCTACACTATTTAAGCGGGTCCTGAGGAGGTAGGTATAAAATAACATCTTTTCAAACTTATCATCCATGTGAAATGACCTGAAGGCTTTCAGGGCAACCCTTAGTAAACAATCTTCTGCTTTATAACTGACTCTCATACTAAAAGATAAAGAATAATAAAATTATATATGTATATAAAGATTCAAAGAAAGGGATGAAAATAACACATGAAACTACCTAGCAAGACATAATAATGTCTTTGTTTTCAAGGTACAGGTTTGAAAAGATTAGAGCTAGATATAAATGGCTGTTTTTAAACAGAAGTATTGGTTTTCTTAAACAAATTATTTCAAGAATTGAGGATTAGAAAACTAATGAAATTTTAATTCTTACTATGGCATTTCCAAATTTTAGTACTCAGTATATGCGCATCAAAATCAGAAGACTGAAAATTATTTTCTCACTTTTTTATGAAGTTTTATGATTGGAGGCGTGACTTTGGAACAATATTTTTGTTTATCTGTTTTTAATTTCTATTTTTTTCCCTGTTAATAAACCAAAATATAATATAAAATAGGTTGACCTTGGCTTCC
The DNA here is from genome assembly GCF_964211835.1 of Anser anser. Lineage (NCBI taxonomy): Eukaryota > Metazoa > Chordata > Aves > Anseriformes > Anatidae > Anser > Anser anser. The sequence goes on from NC_139721.1 coordinate 159,210,183, forward strand.
TTACCCAAGCTCTGACTTACCCAGTATTTTGTTGATGTATTCTTGTGAGGACCCAAGTAAACATCACAGCAGTGGGAGCTCCTGGACAGATCAACGTAGAAAACAATATAATTTGTTTAATGCCATGTCCCATGGAAACTTTATTGCAAGAAGTTTCACAGTACAGCAGATTGGATGCACATTAAATTTCAGACAATGGGATAGACAATCTTGAAATGACTTTATGGAAGAACTTAACTCTCAGTACAGAGGGAAAAAAAAAAAAGAATAGGAAAATGAAACAAAAATGAAAAAAAATAGGGGATGCTGTGAAACTATGTTTTCAAAAATAACAGCTAGGATTACTTGTAGGTTTGGATATAAATTACGAGCAGATGTGCAGCTGAAAGAATCGTTTATCGAGCTAGAGCTATTTTGTCTTGTGAATAATGGTCAGAACACAATACTTTGTACACTAGCTGGAAGAATTTATGTGTTTTTTTGTTTGCTTGTTTCTTTCTTTCTTTCTTTTTTCTTTATTTTTCTTTTTTTTTATCTTTTCCTGACAAGCCTCTACCAATCCTTGTAAAACAGTCAACTGGTAAGCATTCCATGAAAAAATGTGCTAATAGATTATTAGCTAAGATTAGCTAAGATTCATGATTTCTTTTCAGTCTTTGCCATTGCTTATCCTTCTGCATTTGTTAGTGAATAACTATTTACATTTTTTCATAATAATTATTATTTATTTATTTATTTGATTTATTTATTTACTTTGTAACAGGTCTTTAAACTAGCAATTTCTTTTGCTTTCCATCAGTGGATTTCCAAAGACTAGGTGCCTTTCAAACCTGCCACAAAAGAGACTCTAATCAAAACAAGGTGACATTCACACTGATAAAACAAATGAAATATAGATAATGTCTATTTAAGTATCATATAGAATCTGTAGAAAAGGTTCAGAAGTTGTCATTCCTAACTTTTGCTCAAAGCTTTTACAAAGCGATAATATTCAGTTTAAGCTGACTTTTTAATTAATGAAGGGAAAAAATATATATCCATATTACCTGAGTATTACTACAATATCAGTTGAGGTGTTTCTTTTGTTATCTCAAGTTAGCTGTGATCAATCAAGACCTACGTGTTTAGTTTCTGGAAATCATAATTGAAATGTCTCCAAATTGGCATCCTCTTTATAAAATTCAGATTTTAAAAATTTTAGTTGCATAAATAAAGTTTAAGAATCTGAACATGAAGGCAAAATTGCTATCTACTTTAAAAGAATTTGGATTTTACTTCTAATCCAAAAGTGTTATGTAACCACTCAATTCAAGCACCTCAATTTTAGAATAGCCAAGGTGAAATACAAGAATATCTGAGAGTCAAAATAAACAATTCTCTGCAGTGAAAGAAATTTTATGCATTACATGCACATATTCTGATAATGGGAGATATTTTTAATTGTTGTATAAACTCAAAAGATTCCTTAAAGACAGAGAATGTCTTTGGAAAAATAAATAAATAGAATTTTTGATTCCTAGACCCGAACTCATGCGATCTCAGATATCTATTTCTGCCTATCAAAAGCAAAATGTCAACTTAAAGTTAGTCACTCAAATTTCTTTAGTCAGTGGAGGAAGACAAGATGTTTTCAGGATATTATCCAGGCACATTAGTCATCTGTTTGAAGACTGGATTAATCATTACCACAGCATGACTACCTCATTCTACTGCTGCAGGAAAAACCTGGAGAGATAGTTTAGATTAGATGATTAACTTTTAAATGACTGTAGTTGCATGAAATTAATTCCAGTCATAAACAGGAGTGCTGCTGTCTTTCGAGTAGGCATATCCAAGTGCTTCTAATATTCTGTTCTACCCTCTCCTTCAAAGTTTTAAATGGTGAAAAATCTACCAAGATAAGAAGAAAGGCAGAATAATGGTATGGTTTTGATGTAGTACTACTGCATGAAAAGGCACCTTTCATCAAAGGAAATTATCAAAGGAAATCTCAGAATATTTTGTTTAGTTCTAAAAGCAAATGGAAATACTAAACAACACAAAGTGGAAAAGAGTACTAACCCCAGCCAGCAAATATGAACCACCATACATATTGCTTGTCTGAAACAAAGGTCAGCAAAAGCAGTGTTTGCAGGTATATCCCTTCTATAAGAAGCCAGAAGAAATTGGCTAAAATACTGAACTGGAAGAATGCTACAGCAGCTTTACAAGCAACCTGGAAATGCAGAGGAATAAAAAAAACTTATTAGGTCTACTCTCCATTGGGTTTGGATTCTCTACAAGTATAAGGAAATAATCAATTTTGCCAGACAAAAATGAGGAAATTAATACAAGGTTTCAGCAGGTTTGGGATTCCATCATTTCAGTTAACTTTCTGTTTTTTGAAAAGAAAACATTGGGCCCCTCTTATAGAATTTGTGGTAGAAATTGAAACAGCTCCATTAGGGTCAACAAGGCTGTACCTTATATACCAAATCTGGAAGTAATGTAACCCATAGCACTTGGTCTTTTTGTTTGTGCGGTATTGATTGCTTTAAGATTTCAATTCTTGCAAACCAAAGAGAAATTGGATTAAGAAATCTAAATGTTCTCTTCAGGTCATGAATTAAGTATTAACTCAACGAAAGACAGTGGGGAAGTTTAGTACCGTTGACATTAGGCAGTGGTCCATAGTTTCATCTGCAAACAAAACAGCATCTTTGGTGAAAACAGCAATTGCTCTCAGGATAAAGGAGACAAACAGGTGCATATGGATGTAATTCCGTGTACAGTGGAATTTTCTGACATAGAAAAAGAAAAGGAAAATGGTTTTTCAAGAGAAATTTCTCATCTGAACTCAGACAGGAATGCAGGGTGACTTCAGACACCTTCCAAAGCAAATAATCTGTCACCTGAGAGGCAGCTAGGCAAACAGGATCACAGCAGTTGTTATCTGTTTGCTCTACTAAAAGTGCTAGCTTAATTGTCCTTGAATTGCCACACATTTAAAGGAGGTGCCAGGAGCAGAGAATAACTCTGGGACTCTTGGGCTATACTGCAATAATGTCTTTTAATTATCCTAAATAACATTTTTTTTTGTTAAACAAGACTGCAACAGGCTCTCCAACCCCTTTCTGGCTGGAGGAGAACAGAGAGGATTGAATAGGTGTCAGCTGCCTGTTGTGGGATCACTACCAGAGAAGCAGCTGCCTTACCCCTGGCTGCATTTCCCTAGATTGTCCTGTCCACGGTTTGACCTTGAGATGAAGGAATCTCCTTCAAGGTTTGGACATATCAGATTCCTGGTCCTGGGTACTTCTATAGGAGATATGACCTTTGAGACTGTCAGTTTACACCACCTAGGAAGTTGCTTCTGTGGTCTGCACTCCTGCCTGGAAAGGAGGCTTAACATTCATGTCCAGGTTCATTGGGGCCAGTCTAAACCAGGATCCATTTCCTAATATCCGACAGTATCAAGCATGACATTTAATTTCTTTAAACCTCTTTCCATTGCTCCTTATTATGTCTTTCACAGAGGGAATGAACAATTTGGAATGACTACAGGTTCAGGGCATGAGACATACTCAGTTTCTGCAGAGTATGTCCTGCTATGTACTGGAGGAACAGTTATCTTATGTTAATAGCAATAACAGCTTGAAGCATTTCTACTGTATGGTACAATTATAGAGAATAAGACAGACTGTCCAGTCAGCTTTATTGTTTTAGTGTCTGCAGGGAAATGCCACAACATGAATAAAAGAACACATTTCCATTGATAGTATAATGCCTGAGAAAGGTTTGAAAACAGTTAAAAACAAAAACAGAAACAGAACGTTTGAAAGGAATTAGGATAAGGCTGTCTTGAGACATCCTGAAAAGAGACTTTTTCTTTTTTTACCTGAAGGCAGCAAAGACAATTAGAGCTGTAATGAGTGAAGTCACTGATGCTGCATAGCCAGCAGTGTAGACACGCCAAAATGCAGAATAATATGATTTCTATGAGAAAAAGAGAACAAAGACCAATGCTGGTGGTTATGCAGCATGCATGCTGGTGTGCTCGTTTCACTAAGATACAGTTTCCGTTAGCAGTCAGTCCCATCCCCTACATGCTGCTTTAGGTGCTAAAGATCTGATTCAGGTTTTCCCTCCATCACTAACATGTCTTTTTTTCTTTTGAACCCTTCAAAACCTTACGCATGAGACAGGTTCCACAGCCCACCAACCCATCTGAAATAGTGACCATAAAATAGTTCGAGCATGCTTAACAGGAAGATGTTAACTTTGTTATATAACTATGATTTCTAGTTATATATGGACTCTAGGGCACTGAAACCTGCTGATGGGTGATTTGTGAATCAGTAACTTTAGACCAGGGCCGGATTGTACTCCATTTTGGTCAAAGGGTGTTTTCTGCTGATTCGAGAAGTGTTAGTTTTCATAAACAGTTATAGTTAAATAATAAATAAAACTTGCATTTTGCAGGAGAGGAAAGCAAAATTCTGTGAAAAAGTCACATGGCATCATGGAAGTAAGGAAGTTAAAGTCACAGAAATAACCTCACAGACTTTAACTCCTTGGACAAGCAGTTCATTCAGTAGCCTTACAGCTGTAACACTGTAAATTCTTTATAGTTTATTTGTTTGTTTGCTTTGCATTCATATATTCTATTTCCAAAGAAAAATAAAACACTTTTATTTGGCTTTAGCTATGCACATTTTATTCTGATTCACTACAGGATCACCTAATTATTCAAAATCCCAAGAAACTAAATTCTCTGAATTCAGGCAAATTTCCTCCTTGCAAATGCAGTGGACACTTTGTTCTCTAATTGATCCAAACTATATTAATCTAAAAGGCAGCATTTCTAGGTTGAGACAATATATTAGCAATTTTAAGTAGATCCATAAATAAATCAGGTAACCCTGACAATTTAGGAATCACCCTGATGTTTTTTAAATACTGCTAATCTTTTATACGATATTTTCAAAACAAATGTGCAAATTAAAAAATAGATTCTTCAGTTGAATAAGGAAGTATTTGGATATGTTATCTATTATTGTAGCATAGCTGAAAAAAACAATACGCAAAAGACACACAAGGTTCTCACTGAGGATACAAAATATGAAACAAGTAGTCCTCTTAGATTACAAGTGGGATTCTTCTCACCAACTTCCTTCTGTTTAAAATGCAGTAGAGCTTATTGATCTTATCTTCCCTTCATAGACCTTGTGGTTATGACTGAGGTAACAAATTAAACACAGACACAGCATGAACATGAAATCTTTGCTAATGTTAAAATATAAATATAGTCCCTTGCCTGTTATCAGCTTAGGCCAACTACAGATTCTCCATGTGCATGGTTTACTGCTTAGCACTAACCTGGGCTTCTTCGAAAAATCCACTCTGGTTTGAAAACTAAGAGAGTTTTCTCTCTTAGCTCTGTGTGTGAGAACCATGTCATGGTACAAATATTTTTATTTTACAGTTGGGAAATTTTGCTCCAGATATTTGTACTGCCTATTACAAATATGCTTGTGTTTCCAAATTCATGGAGCCATATGAAGCCAATTGTGTCAACACTTCCTAAAGATTCAGATACTTGAACTAGTACTTCTGTGTTTGACCTTTCCACTTCTGGAGAGCCAAATGACTTACTCCAGATAACAACCAGAGTGTTAGTGAAGACAATCCTCTTCAGCTTTTTGTGTCTTGGTCTGTGACTAATAACCTTTTTCCACTGTGAAGTCAAAATTCTGAACACTCACAAGGAATTATATGAGTTAGTCTTTTCTTTCATAGATTGGAGGGAGTCAATCAATTCTATCAAATTACCATATGAAGAGGACACTGTGATGATACAGGCTCTAGTGCATTCATGTGAGATGTATGAACCTTGCCCAGTGCACAATGGAGATGAGGGGATGGAGATACCCCTATTTTCTCATGTCTCATTAGCAAAGATCAGAATTCATGAGACAGAGGCATTGAGCATGGCTCTGTAAATAAATACCATTCAGCCATGAAGTAAAGCTCATCCACTGAAGAACAAACACCACCAATGCAGTGCAAGTCATTCCTACCCTGGGGACACACACAATGGTAAAGAACGTGGAAATTTAAATCATATGAAGATGTGGGTAAAAAAGAAGTGTTGCTGGAGTCTATGTGGAGCACCTAACGTTGCTTTCAAGACAAGAAAAATGGGGGTTCATTTCTTGCTCCACTGAGTGCCTAAAATGAATTGTGGAACTACTTAGTAGCATACAAGAGTTCCTTACTAAATGCATACATTGATCACCATGCTATAAAGTTATGGACTCCTTTATTCTCTGACTTAAAGAAGACCTGGAAAAACAATCAAGAGCAGGGTTCCCTGAAAAATTCCCTATAGACGTGTTGGTAAGGTTACCTTGGAAGATAGTGTAGATTCAAATCCTCTATCTCAGAGAAACAAAGTCTTTGTTAGGCAGGACAGATGACCTAACCATGAATCTCTTGAGTAAAAATACGAGGAAATAATGGAGAGGAAAATGGCCTTCCTACCTGCTTTACACTAAGCCTAATTTGTTAAACAGGTGGTAAATACACTTGAAGGTTTGAGCTTAGTATTGAAGGAGGGTAATTACTGAATTCTGGTGGGGCTCAGGCATGTGGGAACATCCATCTCTTCAGTATACTCAGGAGAATGTGCTCTGGAGATGTCCACAAGTAGGAAATAAAAACTCACCTGATCTTCAGGCCCTTTACTGGAACCTTCATCAAATCCACAGGCAACAGCGTATGGTGGGAATGGTTCTGACCAATATGCCTCCTGTGTACAGTTTCTCTGAAGGAAGCCTTTAAGGGTGAAATATATCAGAGAATGAATTACAGGTTTTGTTTGTTTGTTCTTGTTTTTTATTTTTTGACAAGAAAAAAAAATATATTCCTACTCTGATTCATAAGTTAGATACTTGCAGGTCTAGTCACATTATCAAGATTAGCTACAGAGAGTTAATAATTTATCTATCATTTGAAACGTTAATACAGATGTTCCCATTCATTTTTTCTGCAAGTTCAATCTTCACACAGAGGAAACCAAATTATGCAATCTATCCTGCACTTACAACATAATCTGTGGTTACAGACGAAGTCCTCAGCCACCTGACTTAGCTTTGAAGTTAGATTTGATTTTTGAATTTGGTCCTGCTCTGACGGGAAGATTAGACTAGAGGACCTCAAGAAGTCCTTTCTAACATCAGTTATTCATGACTTTATAAATAGTCAGTGATTCTATGATATACTCCATTATAACCTCAGCAACCTAGTGCAATTACCTATATATTTTAGACAAAAAAGGAAGTTAGATGATTCAGTACAGCATAACACTACACCAAAAATTGCCAAGTATTCACCATAAGCCAAGATGTATACGAAAATCTACATAATTACTCTGTGTCAGGTCACATAAGATAGCTTTGTGAATCATGAAAATATGCAAGTTACTTAATCTTTAACTATTCAATTTTTTTTTTCCTAAATATCTAGGGATAAGAAGAATAGAAAAAACGTCTTGCCATGGATATTGGTGATTTCTTCAAAAAATCTCGGACAGGGAATTTTAACCACTTCCCCAAAAGCAGCTCTGGGCCAACAGCTTAGACCATCCCAATCTCTGGTGCATCCTGGAAAGAAAAAAAAATATATCATAGACCCATAGAATATCCTGAGTTGGGAAGGACCCACCAGGATCATGGAGTCCAATTTCTGTCTCCACATAGGACCTTCCAAAAATCAAATGATACGTCTGTCTGAGAGCATTGTCCAAACACTTCTTGAACTCTGGCAGGTTTGGTGCCTTGACCACATCCCTGGGCAGCCTGTCCCAGTGCCCAACCACCCCCTCGGTGAAGAACCTTTTCCCAACACGCAGCCTGACCCTCCCCTGTCCCAGCTCCATGCCATTCCCTCGGGTTCTGTCACTGTCCCCAGAGAGCAGAGCTCAGCACCTGCCCCTCCGCTCCCCTCGTGAGGGAGCTGCAGGCCGCCTCCCCTCGGCCTGCTCTGCTCTGGGCTGAACAGACCAAGGGACTTCAGCCAATCCTCATAGGTCTGCCCCTCTAGATCCTTCACCATCTTCGTGGGCTTCTTTCGTGGGCTTCATCATCTCTGTGGGATTCCTTTCTCTCTAATAGTTTTATGTCCTTCTTATGCTGAGATGTCCTAAACTGCACACAGCACTTGAGGTGAGGCTGCACCAGTGCAGAGCAGAGTGGGACAATCCTTTCCTTCAACTGGCTAGCAATGCTTGATGCACCCTAGGATACAGCTGGCCCTTTTGGCTGCCAGAACAGACTGTTGACTCATATTCAACTTGTCTTCCACCAGAGCCCTCAGATCCCACTCTGCAGGACTGTACTCCATCCTCTTGACACCCAGTTTGTACATATATCCAGGGCTGCCCCTTCCCAGGTGCAAAATCTGATGCTTGCTCTTGTTAAACTTATTGTTTGTGATTGCCCAGCCCTCTAATTTGTCAAGATCTCTCTTCAAGGCCTCTCTACCCTTGAGAGAGTCAACAGCTCCTCCCTGTTTAGTTTCATCTTCAGACTTACTTAGTAAACCTGCAAGTCCTGTATCATCAGGCCACCGGCCTGATTGACCCCATTTACTATAACTCTTTGAGTCCAACTCTAAATAACTCTAAATAAAGGAATACACACAGAACATCACACAGCTGGTCTTCCATAATGAGATTATCTATGGCTTTCCCACTAATACACGTGCATGAAGAAGAGTCACAACAGGCCATGAAGCTCTACAAATGAAGGACTGTGTTGCTTTCTTCTACTCCTTGAGTGTATCATCACTTACACACATACTTCCACTTTGTCTTTTGAGAGAAAATACATTAAATTCAAGCAGACACACTCTGAAAGTCAAATCAACTGCAGCTCTTTTTATTGTCGAAACAAAAGTCAACAAAATAAAAATATGGAATAATTATAAGATTTTGGGATTTTTTATTAATGCTTTCAGTCCAGATGAAAATCATCCTACTTAAAAACTCAGCTTCTTGACTTCACGCTTAAAGTCTATCAGTTTCATCTGACTTAAAGAAAAAAAAAATATTTATATATATATATATAGGGGTTGAAATCCTTATCTTAGTCAATTAACAAATTTTTGGCAATGACTTCAGCAGGGATTAGATTTATCCTGAATCAGAAGAACTTCTCCCAGCATCTTCTGAAATAATCATAACTGGGAACAGATCTGGCTGGTTGGCAGTTATGAGGTTCCCTAAACCAGAGGTTGTTGGCTGAAGATACAGGGCAGTTAATTAACTATGCATCCAATAAAAAGTGTTTGCAGAAGTTACAGTCAATCACAGCTTTGTCACTGATGCATCACATTGACACTCAAGCTGCAGTCATGCTGTGTCAGTTGTCAGGTAGGTGTGGGTGAAGCACAGAAAAATTATCAGCATGTAAAGGTGCCTGAACCAATAAAAAAGCACCATGCTGTAACAGAAACTAATCTCTAGGTAGTCATAAGGCAGATATAAAACAGTGCATGAGTTTCATTTGGGAGGTGTTATTTTCTTTCACCGATTCTTTTCTGTTTCCTCTGTGACTGATGACAAGGCGAATCTAAAATTGTCAAGAGCTGAAATGTGGAGGCAATATTACTTGCCTGTAGCCAAGCAAAGTTACTCTCTGGCTTCTGAAAGAATAGTCCCGAGAATCTTCCACAGGATTATCCTCACATCATCCTCAGAAGGATGAAATTCCTGGTATCCCTAATTTGCCAGATGGGAAAATAGACACTCTGATTCATTATCTCTAATTTTAATTGTCTAAAATATGTTACCTAAACTTAGCTATGTTCCCCCTGTAATCAGCAGAAAGAGACAGGGACTTCCAGTGGATGATTCATCCCATATATCGGTGTCTCCTTTTTGAGGACAGGATGAATCACTCACTGCATGTACCTAGGTCTCTCTGATGATTATAGACTAAACTGGGCTGCTAATTTTCAAATGAATAGTTAGGTAATGTGAGGTCCACATAGACTTGCAGTAGTCCACACATTTTAAGAGACTTAAAGAGTTCCTCTAAGAAGCACTAAAAGACTTCTAAGGAACTGAGTCTAAAAATTTAGCCTGTTTGACAACGTGGGGTTAAATAACAGAATTAGGTGAACTTATCTGGCAGGGGGACCTGGATGTTTTATCCTGCAGAGTGGGTGGGCTTCATTTCCAATAACTTCTATAGTTGATAGAGAAAACACTGAGTGCAAAGTCAGCAAGAACATTTCACATGCTGAGGTTTTCAAGACGCTAACAAATGGCTAAATCATCTGAGACTCCATGAAGACAAGTGCAGGAGGAATCCTATGAAGTAATGTTGACATCATAGACATTTAAGTCTGCTTCAGACACCCAAAACTCATTCGTTGATTTTTGTTTGTTTGTTTGTTTGTTTGTTTTTTTCAAAGGAGAAAAATAAGCATTTTTAGAGTTTGATTCAATTGACCTATTTTACACATGAACTTCAAGAAGTGAGGAATCGCACCCTTGACTCCACTGAGGACACTCATTAGACACCACTCTGTACAGTGAGGATAATGACTAATGACTTTAGATTAAAAAGTCTGCAACACAGAATAATTCTGCCTCTGATTCTCTGAGAGTGCCAGGAAGTAACTGTACAAATTGTGGTCTTTAATTTTGTCTCATATGCAATTCCTGAAAACTGAAAAACATCCAGAGACTTTTATCAATCTGAAACAAGTTTTAAAAAGCCCTAGATAAAATACACTAGGTTTTTTAAAAAACCGTAGATGAATTGTTTTTCCAGATCTAATGTTTCATTTTAGAATATACTGAGAAAGGCTGCAAATACCAGAACAGATTTTCATTAAACTCTTTCCACCTGTATAGAACAAAAGGTGGAAAGGGGATGATTGAGAAAATCACAGTTGACAAGGTTCAAGATTTTTAAATAGTTTAACAGAAGTTTCAGGATTTTATTTATTTATTTATTTGAGTAGCCTTTGCTACAAAGAGGATTCCAAAATCATGTAATTGTTTTCCTGGTAAAGAGAAAAATATCTGGAATGTCATAATGTACTTTTCAAAGACAAAATGCTTGTAATAAATCATGATGAACAAAGCTTGATTGTTGCCAAAATTTTTGCAGAGTGTTAGTGGGTGTTCCAGGTGTAAAATGCATCCAGGAGGTATTTTGGAGTTGATTAAAGGAGTTGGAGGGGTGAAGAAAAAAATAACACTAAAGTAGAATGGGCAAGAACAAGAAGAATGCCAGATACCAGGGTGACTGGACAGGTTTCAGAAAAATACACAAGATAAAGGACATATCCTGTGATTTAGTCTCTAAACTTCTGTAGGCTTCTAAAGGCAGGTTTCCAGGTGGTTGCGATACTTCTATTCATACCAAGTGCATGAGGCACCTTTGTGTCATAACTCGTCTCTAGAAAATGACCATCTGATAATTATGATAACTGAAAGGCAGTTTCAATCTTTTTTTAACTAAAGTTGGCCAGAAAAAAAATGGGATTGAGTTTTTGAAAGAGTTTGGACATTTGTTATTTCAATTTGAACCAATTAAAAGCAGGCCTCTAAAATGCTGGAACCACAGTAAAGAGATTCCCTTCTACAGCATTTTAAAAATATGTTACAGAAATGCTGAACTGTTCATTTTAACTTACAAAATTTATATTTGGACATATAATAGATTTCAAAACACTACTACAGTAAGTAATTTCAAACAAACAAACAAACAGAAAAACTCCAAATATGTAGAAATAAGATATTTTGAAGAAGTTGGGATTATTATTTTTTTCTCATTTCTTCTGGAAAATAACTTTTTCACCAAATTGGAATGATTTTCAACATAATAGAATTTCTGCATGTTTTTTTCTGTATTCTGTGGAAGCTTCTTTGGAGTTTTGGATATAAGTACATATAAAATACTTTAATGACTTAAAAAATATATCCAAATATGATTTTCTTGCCTGAACTAGACATTTAAAGTTGTCAGAGTCTGAACTAATCATCTTAGCCTCATTCTATAGTTAGTAAAGAGAATGTTATTTCAGAGAATGATTCATCTCATCCTAAAGTAAGCATCTAAGGCAAAGGCAATGAAAATTTTTCTAAGGACACCCACCTTCCTCCATTTACTTTAAGGGAATCTAAGAAGACACATCCTGACTTAGACATTGAGCATTTACAGATGTCTAAAATCAGATGAGGTAAAGCTGCAGCCGATAGAAGGAGAAGCACTTCAAGCCAAATAAAATAGGATTGTGGAATCAAATTTTGATTCAGAAACTGGTATCTTCACATCACACACCTGAAGTGACACGAGATAATAATATTAGAGCTTGGCAATCAAGACCATTACCTTTAAAATTAGATGAAACAGATTCATTCTTTTCTAGGCAGAGTGCCTCCTCTTTCACGACTTGCTGGAATATCTTGCATTCTGGATGGATTCCCGCAACCTCAGTGAGACAAAGAAAACATAACCAAGAAGTTCTGTGATTACCAGAATGAACAGAACCTTTTTTTTTTTTTTTTTTTCTGCAAATAGGAAATGTAAATAGCGGAAGGATAGACAAAGGGAAAAGGAGGCTGTGATCTTGTACATGTATCAATTTATATACATGTGTGAGTATGCATATACATTTGTTTTTTTTTTTTTTTCTGTGTCGTAAGATTAGAGCTCATGTAGCACCTTTTCTCTAAGCTGGACTTTTTTTTTTTTTACAAACTCCTTTTTATGCCTATAATTTTCACAAAACTTAAGTGGATTTTGCAGTCTTTGGAATTTCACAGTCTTTGGATTTCCATCTCTTTGTCAACTGGCCAATACTGGATAAGAAGATCGTGACCTATTGGAATCAGAGTTCCCCAAACATACATGCCTTCTGACCATATGCATGTTTCTTCTCCGTAAATCAAAAATAAGTAATTTTCTTTAAACATAAATAGATAATTTCTTAGTTAATTATTTTGAATGTTCACAACTACGTCTTGGCAAAAGATTCCTAATAACTCTTGGGAGTTATTTTTGAGTTATTGGGAGTTTTGAGTCTTGGGAGTTATTACTGGAGGAGTTAGGTCAAAACATGGCAATGTCTTTTTTACTCTTCAAGAGCAGGTACGCACTTTTCTCTGATGCTGAGACTGACAGAATTGGTTCCCCATTTTCTCCAAGACTTTGGGATGACAGTGCTATACAAATCGCTCTACTGAGAGACATGGTCTAAGCTCTTCCCTTCTGAATGCAGTTGGTATAATTAAAAAGGAAGAAAAGAAAGAAGCCATAGGAAGGAGCAGAAGATGTCTGTCCATTCAGATTTAAATAAACAATATTAAAGTCCAAGAATTTAGAGAAATTAAGAAAATGGTAGCCCTGATCAATCTGAGTTCAATCTGAGTGATTACATAACTTTATCACTTTACTTTCTGAGGGTGCAGAGTTGGTACATAGAGGCATTGTTTCCATTTCACCAGAGGAAGAAATTAGAAAAAATGCGTGATTCACTTTTGTAGCTTAAGGAATTATATTTATTTCTCAGATGAAGATAACTACATTTAAGCAGTTAAATGGACTTCTAAACATCACCAGTGTTGTTTACGAGGGTCTAGATACAGCTTCTTAATTACAGATACTTAATGTCATTGAGGTATTGTCATGTATTTTACTTGGCCTCCATCTCGTACTCTGGAAAGTTTCAGGATCCCTCAGTCATAATTGCTGTCATTGTGAAGATATTCTTAATAGCCGCAACATTCTGAAAATGATAGCAGGTGCTTCTTTAGGGACAATTAAATTCTGAGATATTATCTACAATGTCAGTGTCTACATGAGGCCTTGTTATCTGAGCTTCTTTTGCAGTCAGTAGAAATTTAAAGGATGTTTCACTCACTCTGGAATGGTTAATGACATTTGTGTTGATATAGGGTATCCCAGACCTCTTGTGTAGGTTTGATATTAATTTTGCCAGCCCCATGACAAAGTTTCAAACACTATGGGTTGTTTTAAATAGTTCCACACACACATATTTAAGCAACAGAATTAACCTCCTCAGTCATTAAGAGCTAAGAGAGTCTAGAAAGTAACTAAACTATGTTCAGACCGCTGAATAGAGCACCAAAGCCTCCTCTGGCTATAGTGGGATTTTCAAGACATGGAGTCTTACATGGAAGAGAGCAGAGGGTTTGCTCCTTTGCAAGCTATACTATTCAAAGCAAAGCCAGAGGCTCTGGGGATAGTGATTTTAATTGTAGTGATGGATTGAAGGCTTTCTGAGATATTTCTGAGGGAGACTGCAGGCCATTCTAAACCTCTAATGACTTTGAAAACACAGTGCAGATGAAAACATCACTGCTATATTGCCTTTTCAGTCACTGGAAGTTGATTTATTGGCCTTCAGAATGTTTAGTGAGCAGTGCAGCCAGGACTTCTTTTAGCATCAACTGAAAGTGACTGGAAGTCTTGTAGACTATTACATTTTTATAATAATATCTGCCGGAGGGCAGGGGATGGGGGACAAAACAAACAAACAAACAAAAAACGTTGCCTTCAAAAACTTCAAAATTTTTACCTGTATTTAGACTTTAAAGTAGCATGGACAAAATGCATTTAATTAAGAGGCCCTAGACATGGTTCATACATCCTAATATTAGAACAGAAAGAGAATTAAGGACAGTGCATGAAAATAAAATTAAGACGTGGCTTTTTTTTTTTCATGCGTTTTATCTCTCCAGTGGGCAATTTTAAATACAGTTTATAAACCAGCATGAGGGATTCTTAAAATATCTCTTGCTGTTCATCTGTAGTAACTCTACCCTGAAATGTAATTTTTCAGGTTTTAGTGTGAGCCACATTTTTTGCTTACCTTTTAGAATACATTTTGGTTTTCCTACAGAACAAACAAATAATTTGAGTAGTAGTAACAAAATGATCGTTACCAAAAAATCCCTCATTATTTCTACTTGTAAGGATGGATTCAGCTGGACAGGAAACAAGTCTTTTTTTGTTTGTTTGTTTTGTTTTCTGGAATTCCTGGACTCTGTTGATGATGATGAGAAACTTTGTATATGGAATATTCTTAGGTTTGATGTTTAAAAGTCACAACAACTCAACATGATTTTATACAATTACTGTCTATTTTGAGCCCTTTGGCAAAAGGCTTGAAAGCAATGACCAGTCAGAGCCCAAAATGAAATCAAAACCATGAAAAGAGATTTGGAATGCCTTTAAGAAAAAAGCATTTGGGATAGATGGGTTAACTTAAGGTTCCACTTCGTGCCAGAGGTGCCAGGAATGGTGAAAGAAGACATGTCATTCATAATGAAAGGTTTCAAAACAGGAAGTGATATCTTTTTCCAAAGGCCAACTTAAGCAATGCATGCAGTAGTTGCAGGTGTAACACGTATGAGGGACTAAGCATCTGTACCCTCCCAGATGCATTGTCAAAGAGGCAGTATGTGTGCCTTTTCCCTCCTTTGGCAAATCCACACCTGTTGAACCAGACTATCAGTCACTATAACCCAGAACTGCACTGAAACCAGTGGAGTGTAATTCATTTGCATTGGCTGGGAAGCCCATACTCTACCCACAGGGAAGGTGTGTGTTGGTTTTCCACAAGATAGAGGAACTGCCATAACAGGTCAGATCCCTTGTCCATGTAGTCCAGCCCTCTGCCTCTGACAGCAATGATCAGAAAACATGATTTTAGGATTTTCTCTAGAACAACTGTTGCTGACACTCACCAATAGTGAGATTGTACACAATGTTACTACTGTTGATAGCTTAGCAATTAATAAGTATATATAAATTTTATTTGATTTTGGGGTACTGGATTTGGTGTGCCAGTGACTGTAGCCATTAGAAACCAGAATTTTTGTTACAGGCCAGAGCATAGATTAAATATTTCTGACAGTTAGAAAATCAAGATCAAGTGTAATTACAGAGGTAACCTACAGCCTACCCTGTAAGAAGCAAAAATGAGGCTAGTTTTGTCAACAAACAATATTGTAGCTTATTGGCAGTAATGCCATTCTAAAATAAATAAATAAATAAGGAAAAAATGACACATAAACAAGAAATTTAGAACAGTGATGATGCTTCAATTTGTTGGTTTTCCTCTGGCTTTAAGAAAAAGACAACCATTAAGCCATTTTACAGTTAAAGGAAAGCCTTCTGGGCAGAACATTATTTGTGATTTGTTAGCTAAGGTTTACTTATTTTTTCTTATTATTCTCACAGTGCCTTGAGAGAAAAGTGCCTGTTGTTGCTCTAACTTGCCTGCAGTGGTTAGGTGATGGGGCTTTCTAGAAAGCAAGGGCCCTGCACTAGTTGCTTCACCAGGTAGGGGACACTGTATGGCAATGTGGGAGGCATCTGACGTAATCACTGAGCTCTTGTAGGAAAAGAGCAGCTCCTGTTCACCTTAGAAAGGGGTAATTTAGGAACCAAAGTAAGGGTGTCCAATCTGACACAGTCTTCACTGCTGTGGTAATAATTCAGAGGCTAATTCTAAATGCTGCTTCTTGGATCAACATTTCCTACTGGCAAGGCAGTAACATCGCATTGACCTTACTGAAAATCACATTACAGGGTGCCTAAGAATTAAACAGAAAACTTAGATGTTTCGTGCAGTAATGTGGACAGCACTCAAGGAATGAGGTTTTGCATTGCTGAGCTACACTGAGATCTTTTTGCAGTCTCGAATGTTAGTGACCAGCCAAAATTCACAGTGGTGTCTTAAATCTAAGTCCTAACGACCTTAACAATGTTGCCTGGAAAAAAGCAATCAGAAGTGAACATAAAAAAGTTGTATATGACAGAAGCGGGCATGCTAAAACCCTGAGACAGTTTATAGAGCCAGATGTTGGATTTGTACTTACTTTTGAACTTCATTTTCTTAACATCCGTAAGGATACTGCATTGAAACCTTGAGCAGTACACTTACCGATAGTAAGAAGCATAACCTTCTTTTATATTTCCGCTGTATTTTCATTTGTTTGCCCAAACAGAAAATTCAAGCTAATGACACTTTGGGATTTAATTTTCTTGTGTTGGACAAGACCAGATTTAGCAAGCTCAGGGAAGCAAGTATTTTTAGCAACATCCTAATGCCATACTTAGTGCAGATTAGTTAAAAGCAATTGTTTGTGAAAGCCCATACAGAGATGGTGCCCTCAGACTGTTGTAGTGATAGAAAAACTGTAATTTAGACATCACATAAAGGACAGATCTTCACTCATTAAAAAGTCTATTAGCACACTTGGGAAAAAGAAGGGACATTTTCTATGTTCTCTGAAAACAAGGGAAGTGCTTCAGAGTTGGGCATCTAATATACTTTTGAAAAAGAAATTCAGTGGGATCAAAAAAACAGGAATGAATTGGTAACTCTTAGTCATTTTGAAAAGTAATCAAAATGGAAGAAGTAGGTGAATGAAGAAGTGGCAAGATAGGAACATTTCAAGAACTTGAAGTGTATTTCCAGTGATCTGGTTAAGTTTCCAATGCAGTGGAAGCCTAAAACCACACAAACAAGTTATGCATCTAGTGCATAAATCATTTACTAAGAATATTCATAATATTCGTCACTATTTTTTTTCCCCCTCTGTCTCTACCATTTGAATTCATCTGTCAGATCTCATCTCCTCTGAAGTCATCTCTGTACTCCCTGCTCTCCATGTCTGGGCTTCTTCTGTTCAGCTTTTTTCTGTTATGACTTGGATGCCCAAATAGTTTCTTCTCCATATTCAAACCAGAGTTGTCTGCCATCCGTGTCATACAGACTCTCACCTGGGAGAATTAAAACTCACTTGCTATTTTGAGATACAGAAGAGCACAGCAAAGACGTGAAAATCATGCATTCCCTGATCTTTTTTAACCATGCAATGCTGTGTTCAGTCATTCCTGGAAGTTGGCTGGTTTTACCAAAGACACAGTCCAAAGAAGAAGAACATACTCTGAAGTGAATGCTTTTTTTTTTTTTTTTTAAGTTGAAATGTTGATGAACACATCAAAGTGATGAATTCAAAATGAAAGGTGGCTCATAAAAAAATCTGAATACGTCTATTCACTGAAGAAGTCTAAGAAATCCCCAGCCATTTTCATGAACTTCTCAAT
Organism: Anser anser; assembly: GCF_964211835.1. Lineage (NCBI taxonomy): Eukaryota > Metazoa > Chordata > Aves > Anseriformes > Anatidae > Anser > Anser anser. The sequence continues at coordinate 159,228,323 of NC_139721.1, forward strand.
CTGTCGAATATATCTTATGAAAATCTTCCATAAGGCTTGTCCTTGTCCACCTGTTTCACTTCTTTCTGAAAAAGCCCAATACTAATTAGAAAGTTTTGAAACATCCAAGTCAGGGACAATTTTCCCATGTGAAAGGAGCTAAGACAAACCTTGAGCTCTATAAGTTCTTGTCCATGTCAGTTTAACTACTTTCACAATCACTGCAGTAAGGACATTCCTATTCATTGTGACCTATAAGCGATTCGACAATATTATAATACAATACAGGCAGTATTCCATTCTGTCAGAAAACTGGAAGAAACTATAAAAAAACAGCCAAAATTTCTTACACAGCAAAAAAGCCCAATGCTTAAGTGTGCTTGGAAAAAACAGTGACTATCCACTTTTCTGACACAGTCTTGATCCCCAAAGCTTTTAACCCCAAAGGTAAAGGCCTATTTCCAATCTTTCTCTTCAGCCAGTTTAAATAGATTATTCCGGGAGTCTTTTGGGCTGAAAATGACTACCTAGAGGACATTTTCAGTGTTTGTTTCCTCTCTGTAACTCTATTACCTATGGAACAAGAGAAGCTGAGATACTGATTGCCTTACAGTCATTTAGAGGAATATCTTTTCAAGATTGTTTTTAAGACATTGGAGTAGTGTTTGAATGCTCCTCTGTGTATTGGATTGTATTTATCTGACTGTATTTAACCACATAGCTTTATACAGAGCAGTACTAGCTGCACATACATATCTGTGTATATCAGTGTATGTATTTACTCATAGATAATTCTGTATGTGACAATACAGACATACTAATTTATTTTGTTTACAAACCCAAGTAATTAGTATTATCTTGAAGAAAATGAAAATGAATGCATTAGCTCTATAAACCTGTTAGAGCATTTAATTTCTTAACTAATACTGCCACTAATATTTACGGAATAAAAGCACCCTAATAGCCAAGGATCCTTCTCTTTGCTATTTCAAGTGCCCATATTAAGGTGAAATTTCTCCCTTTCCATATGTGTAGTATGTTTGCCTAAGGGTGGGGTTCATGTCACCAAATTCCAGAGAAATGAAACTTAGATGTCAAAGACCATCAGCAAGCTCACTCAACCAAAGCCATAGCCATTGTTCTTGGAGTGTTCCTACCTTTTCCCAGTAGTATTAAAGGAGTCTAAACTAGTAACTTTAGACAAGATTCCTAATTTTAGACAGATAATTTTAGATGATTAATCTAAACTCCTCCATCAGGCCTCCCTTAATAATCAATGAAGGCAGACAGGCAGTTCCAGGGGAGGATTCCTCCCAGCTCTCTCAGACACCCGTTTGAGGACACAGTGACTCATTATACAGGAGCCTGTCTCCCTCCATTAACTCGCTCCAGGAGAACAAAATGCCTGAGCAGACGGATCCTTCCACACCTCCACTTGCCTGTGGAGGGGAACCTAAGGTGTGCAGACACTGAATCTCTAGAAGAAGCACATATGTACCTTAAACGCAGATTGAGTAGTGGCTGTATCAGGAATTTAAGCCAGCCCAAATCTCTTTTACTGGGAACTCGGCACCTTGCTATGGATTTGGATCCATGTGCCTGCTTGCTATGGATGTGGATCCATATGATAACCCATCTATGCTCACTCTCACCTCCATTCTTCAAACAAGGCAGAAGCCCTTCCCCAAAAATGTGAAAAGCTTTTAAGTGTTTGGAGATGAAAGCAGTTTAGTTCAGCAGGAAGGATGACAAATACAGTCTTTTCAGCTCCCCATCCTCTGTTTCCTGAGACTGAGCTCTTTAAGACAGGAAAAGTCCTTTTTATGCATTTCAGCACCCACTGCTCTCAGTTGCTTGTCACTTACAAGCAAATGGTAATTTTTAATGCCAAGGACTCTATTCTCCAATGCAGAAAGTACATCCTGCAACATACAGCTCCCCGGGGAGCTGACAGGAGGTAGAAGTACCTAGTTTCATAGAGGAAGTTTTCAGGATTATTTCAGGATTATCTTTCTGGTTTATTTTCATATCTGAATGAAGAAATATTTGGAGAATCTGCACTAGATTTTTTTTTTCTCTGATGTGACCCTTTGATATGTGAAAAGACCGTTTACTCAAAACATCCAGTGGGTCTCTGGCTTTTCCTGACTGTCTGACTTAGGGTCCAAAACTTTCCAATAGACCAAGTCTGAAACATGAAAAACACTGAGATTTAGATCATTGACACTTACCAGAAATGCAGTTGGTGTTCATATGTAAGCAATAGTTTGATGCCAAAAGCTACTTGGAGCATGCAGTTTGTCAAACAGGAATTCCTCTGCTCTCATCCCATCTGATAAGTAATTTATTATGGGCACAGACTGCTGCACTATGCTAAAATGTTAAAATGTGTGGCAGCCCACAGATGTTCATGATACATCATTCCAGGTTAGCTCCACTCTGCAGACATCTGCAAGAACAAGCTATGCATCTGATATGTGTAAAAAGGCTAGTCCAAATGCCAAAGTCACTCTACCTGTAGAAGCGTAACACTGCAGGCTGACGAGCTTGCCCTGAATAAAAACTGTATGTAACAAGATTTGTGTAGCAAGATTCTGTATCTTAACACTTGTAAATAAAGCTGCTTAAACACAAAGAAAATCCAGTGTTCCAAAAGATGTGAGGTGCTGATGTGAGAATTTGCCTCCTGTCTTTCACCTTATTAAAGAGAAGGGTCAAGTCCGGTCTGTAATCCTTTAGGCTGCTGTTATCATCAATGGGAGAGAATAGGCTTTATAGGAATATTTGCTCCATCTTTCTCAGGACAAGAGGAAATCCTTCCAGGGAAGGCGACTGTCTCCCCGTTGAGTACAGAGGGAGTCTGAATCCTAGCCTACACTAAACATTCATCTGTGAAATGGCTTTAGAATTAATGAGTCCCCAGGAATCACACCGAGGAAGGTTCCCAAACAATTCTTTGAGACTAAAGATGTAGGGGAAAGAGGAGCTATGGATGTACTTACACCTACACCTGCTTTTGCTAATCAGTGCAGGCAACACCAGCAGTTGGCATTGGGCACGGGAGAGATATACATGTTTGAATTGCTTCTCTGTGCCCATACATCTTCCCTGAAGTTTAATGTTACAGTCTCACCTGCTGCCTCCAGTGCACAGCAGACACAAGATGGTTCAGGCTTCTGCTTGGTGACATTATAAGCAGCTGCCTTCAGCAACAAAAACATCAGTGCCCTCTCACAGAAGTAAATGTCCCGAATCCATCAGGAGGAAGTATTCCCTTCTAGTTATCCTCTCTCTTCAGCAAAGTTACCTTTCTCAGGACAAGACAGGAAGCAAGCCATCCCCTCCTGTCCCTCTAAAGATATGCTACAGCTACTCTGATTTAGGGATGCTTTTCTGTCCTCTGGAAACTGCAGTTCTAATGAATGGAAACTGAAAGAGGTTTATTAATAGCATCATAGGGTTGGAAAATTTAAAGAAAAGAGCTGGGTTAAATCTGTAACTCTGGAATATGTTTTCTATTTTTTTCCTTCCCCCTCGCCCTCTTTTGTTTTTTCTTTTCATTTTTTTTTCCCTTCCTTCTGCTTTCTTCCCCTCCTGACAAAAGTTACCCTGCCTCTGCGGACGACCCTCCCCGGGACCCTGCGGGGCAGTGGCAGAGCCATCCAGCTGTGGCCAGCTGTGTGGGCAGCCAGATGTGCGGTTCCCTCTGCTCCCCCCACCCCCCGGCACCCAGTGCAAGGCAAAGGTGCCCAGGGGACCCCTTCCCCCGGGGCCGCCGCCGGACACTCACCAGGGGGAGCAGCAGCCAGCACAAACTTAGCATCCTCCGCAGCATCCTCCGGGTCCTCCCCGCTCCCTCTGCCTCCTGTGAGGCTGCCAAAAGCCGATGCTCAGCCCGCCCCCACCTGCCCAAGACCCGCCCCGGAGCTCCTTGCACCTCCTTTCCCAGACCCCCGGGTCCCTCCTGGGGATCCCGACAATTGCAACTTTTCCTCCCGCACCTTCGTGCCCCGCAGGGCCAGGCTTGAGATCCCCCTGGGATTTCGGACCCACCTCCGTGCACCTGGCATCTGCAAAATTGTAGGGGGCTGGAGCACCAGCCGGTCTTTGAGGGTGCTCTCGGAGGCAGATGCTCCCCGTGCAAGAAGAGATGCTGAATTCACCTCCCCTTCTGTTTATCATCAGCCTGTGCTTGCAGCCGGTGGCAACAGGTTTTCAAAGGAGCTGTGTTTCCAGTGGGTCTGGCAGGGTGGCATTACCTGGGCACTCTGCAAGAGGGAGTTTCATCTGCCTTCTCTCAGGTGGGAATTTCAAGCAGCGACAAGGGATTTCCTTTGCAAGCCGCGTAAGGTCTTTCTGGCCCTTTTGTATAAATTTGTCTCAAAACCAGCTTTATTAATGGGTGCAGTGGGTAAAGAGTAAAACCTTTCTTTCCAAGTCTGCTTCTTTAGGGGTAGGAGGGAGTGAGGGAAGAAGAAAAAGGCAAAAAATGATAGTAATTTTTAAATGTCAGGGTTCACAGGACCTAGGCACCAATTCTGGATTTTGCCACAGGAAATATTGAACCAAGCTATTCTCAGGGCCCAGGAGAGCAGGAATTATGGACATGGCAGAAACATTTTTCTTGATAAGATTGAAGTGCTATTTCATATCCCATTTATCATTCATTGTTTCCCAATAGTGTTAAACACAAGGGCTCTGTATAGTCAGAAGAGGTTCAGGGTTCACCTAAGCCACTCCAAAGGAGGCATCTAACACCATTTCTGGAATTACATATATCTGCAGATTTCTTCATAACTGTATAGATCTCTTATAAGTTCTTTGTCATTTTTGCTAGCTCCATGTAGATACTTCAGATATACAAGTATACCTCGAGTAACACTTCTTACCTGTGTTTGGGCAACTGTGTCACGTCAGTGATATCTATTAATTTTTCTCTTTGCACTCTGGTAGTCCAGACCAGATCCGTCTCTGTTATAATGGGGAATGTGTACATTGCTGTATTAAAATGCTGAAATGTGGGTGTTTTGTGTCATGATGTACCTCACCTTAGACTTGCAAATCAACAAAATTTGGATCTAAAATCCAACAGTAACCCCAGGCTTATGTTAGAGAGACAGTCAAACCTACAACCTGTGCGTGATAGAGGGGAATGAAAGCAGAAATTTGTAGGATAACATTGGTAACCCAATTCTCATTTACGTCCTCTTTCCTATATGTTTGTCTTTTATTAGTGTATAATAACATCTGATCACTTACCTGTTCAGATAAGCCTCAAACACTACATCAAAATCAAGTTTGTTAAAAAATCAAGTAATAAAGCCACTCAAAAAATTATTTTAAGTCTTATTTTGACAGTTTTCCCTTTCTCTAGAGAATGACTTAAAACTATGGCCAACTCCTACTAGTCAATAAAGTAGTTCTCATTCAACTGGGGAAAAAAAAAAAAAAAAAAGGAACCCAAGGAACCCATTATATAGAATCATAGAATCATTAAGGTAGGCACCACATAATATTATTGGTTCCTATTCTAAGAGTTACAAAAGAAAATGCAAAATAGACATCAATCAAATACCCCCAAGATAAAAACAGATAAGAATTCCTGCTGAAGAGTATTCAACAAACTTGAGTATACAAGATCATAAAGTAACAGAATAATTTAGATCAGAAGGCATCTGTGGAGAACCAGCTCCTGCCAACTCCTCACTTCAAAACAGGACAAATTTCAGCATCAGGTTAAGTTGCACAAGGACTTTATTGCTGTATTTATATATACATATATATATGTGTGTGTGTGTGTGTGTGTGTGTGTCAGTCTGTAAATATGGAGATGCAATTAAATGAATATCAACATGACATTCCAATCCAGAATGGTTCAGTTACATTTCATTATTTAAAGCCTCTCATCACTTTGGTGAAGCCTTTTAGGTTATCAAAACCAGTCTCCCACTGTGGAGCAGAACCAAGTGCGAACCACCTTTGTGGTTTTGTTTGTTTGCTTGTTTGTTTTTCAGGAGAGAAAGGGGAGGGTAGTATCTTGACACGGGTGGTCATAAGTTGTCCACAGGAGAAGGCATTGGTCTCTCAGTGCTTTCTTCTTCCTAGATTTCCTTTCTTGCACCTGCTTTTCCTATCTGTTCTACAGTTGTTCTACAGTTGATCTACAAAACAGGTCCCATTCTAACACCTGAACTTTAAACAGACTAGCTGGAAACTCCTCTTTTTATGAGTTTTTCTCCATGCTAAAAAAAGAAAACAAAGTCTTCTGTCATTGTTCTCTAACATGTTGATGTAGTTGATGTTATAAACCCCACTTATATTCGAGAATCTGAGTTCCTTATTCTACTTACGTCCATTCATTGCTTCAAACTGATCTTTTTTTTTTTTTTTTTTTTTTTTGTAGGCTAAAACCTTATTTAGAAATCTAATTTCTGTTTATCACATTCATTTACTTTATTCACTGTACTCCTTGTTATTACTCTGTACTCACCCAAAGAAGTTCCAATAATGAAATAGCAGAGGGAAGTAACCATACTTCTCATAATCTCTTGCAGGCTCTGAAGGATTTTGTTACTTTTTATCACAAAATGGTTCCTCCCCTGATAAGCTTACTATAACCTACTGTTCTACAGCACCAAGCTGGTCGCAGAATATAACTCTGACATGCATTAAAATGTCCTCTGGTCGGCATTAGAGAGGGATCTAATCATCTTGGCCATATGAAACTTAATGAATGAGGCAATAGACCTGTGATTCTTCGCAATCCCCATCATGAATGTTCTGAATCAATTAATGTCAGTTAATGAAAATTACTTGGCATTTACTGAGCTGCTTAGAACCTTTTATAGGAGCCAGAGAATGTCAGTTTTGATACCATATGCTACCTGCATAATGTTTTTCCATAACAAAAATCTTTCTGAAATGCAACTGTGTTTCCTTTGAGTGCATATACAAGCACCTTAGACAACAAAAGTATAGTGCTCCAGCACCACATTGCAATATAAGCCGTCAGCTGGGGAATAAAGGTGAATCTATTGACATTTTAAACAATCTTTTGATGAATCTGACTAAAAACAGAAAACAAAAAGCCCTGGAAGTATGGGAAGAAGACTGCAATTACTGAAAGCATGTAATCCAATGGTTAGGCAGAACGCGACATTAGCGAGTAACATATTGCAACTATAATTAAAAACAAAGCTCGACTGTATTCAGAAAATGGAGGATGTACAGAAAGGATAGAAGCGTTATTCCTGAGGGTGATTTCTGTGTGATATTTGAGGGAATGGGAAGCAGGAAGATAAAACAGCTGAAGAAATGGGTTGTTGTGGAGATGCTAAAGAGGTAAAACACTAACTATGAGAAAACAAGTACTTAGAGCTGCACGAGGCTGATTTGTCCAATTCATTTTCTTTGTATACACTAGCTGTGTTAACTATTTGCTATTTTTCTTGGGTAAAATTGACTCCCACTGTGTCGTGTGGTTTTCGATCTATATGTACCCACATTCTGCTACCTTTACCTGGCATGGATCCAGGGACAGCACAGAAATATAGGCAGAGATGCAGTCCAGTCTTGTTTCCTTTGCCTCTAATTATGGTTTAAAGAGTTAATGCTGCTTGGTGTCCTGAACTGTGTTGTCTCCTTATTTCTCTGTCCTGTTCTTTCTATCCCTATTGGCTCTTGTCTTGTTTTTAGAATACAAGATCTTGGAGGCAAAGGATCAATTGCACTTCAACTGCACTTCAGCATGGAAGAAATACCAAGTGCTGACAGATCCCAGGGTATGGATGAGGCAAGGGTGTCAAGAACTGTTATAATTTAATATGCTACTAATGTGTTGTAGCAATAGGGAGAAACAAAAGCAAAAACAAACAAACAAAAAAGCGCACACACACACACACACAAATAAAAAAACACTCATGAAGGAGTTCTTTGGATTTCAGAACTCAGCTTGATGCATATAAAAACCTTCACTGATTCTAAAAAACATAGCACCCTTCTCTCATCCTCTCTTGCTTCCACTAGTTCCCTCCCCTTTTTGTATTATGGCTGAGCTGTTTCTGCAGCTGTAAACTTAACCAGGTTCAGGAATAAGTCCTTCAGAAGATATTTTTTTTTCCTTTCTTGCATGGTATATTTCAGACTGATGTTCTCAAGCCTGGTTTTCCACATGGTCTGCAAATACCTCTTCTGGTATCCAAGAAAGCATTAGCTTAGGGATAAGAATGAGTGGCAGAAAGAAAGGGAATTGTCTCCTTAATTTAAGGATTTAAGGACAACTTAAGGACAGCATTAATTGAAGTGAGCAGCCAACCACAGCCTCAGAGGGCTAACAGAAGAGCTTAGAATGAGGACCAGCACCAAGCATTGCGCAGATTTGTTTGGACATCCAGCTCTGGATGTGGAGTTCACAAGCCCAAACTGTGTGCCTTATAGAAACCAAACTCAAGCCCATTTCCAGTGATAAACTAGAGCTCTGTACCTTATCCCTGGCTGGCAGGAAGCTTGTTGAGCTGGATAACACGAAGACAACTACGAAAATACATTAGACACAGGGCCATGATACTGACATATGTGTTATGATCAGCTCTAAGAAGAGTCTCCATGTCCGGAGGTATATGAACAGCTACATCAGGTTTTTGTAGTAGAAAATGACTTGACATTCCACCCAGTGTGAAACATGTAGGTGAATTTTAAATAGCAAATATTTAATGGCATGCTTCTGTTGTCTGCATCCTGTATATCTACTTTCATTTAAGATGTTGTAGGATGTCCCATCTGTCTTCCATTTGCTGTCCCAGAATGACCCAAGTATCCCGTAGATTACTGCCATACCTGCAAGACCAACTTGAATGTCTTGGGTGTCTGAAAATATAGAAGCCCTCTAGATCCTTCCTTATTGCTATGCAGGCAAGGGCACTGGCCTCACATGGACTCTTCCCACATGTTTTAATCTATAAACTTTATTCCACCTAAGCACCTAAGATGTTTTCTGAATTTGAAAAATGTTTCTTATCGGTATATATCTACTAAAAACAAGCTATTTTTTTAAATAAAGAAAACACCTTCTTTTAATCTTTTCCACATTTCTCATTTAAAAGTAAAAAAAAAAAAAAAAAACAAAAACAAATCTGTCAGCAATCTTTTCTCTATTTCTATTGTATCTTATCTGTTGAATAGGCAAGTTATTTTTTCAAACCTAAGGGAAGTTACTTTTCCCAGTGACACACAAAGCAATCTTCATTCCTATTAATAGTCTCTAAAGAGCTGACAACCCAGCTGTTCCTGTCCTTGGAAATAGTTTTATGCATTATATTATTCATTTGTTTTTTTGCTTTCCTCTGGCTGTTTTAACCCAAATTCATTTCTGTTTGTTTTTCAAGATAAGCAGAACAACGCTGATTTTTATTCACTGAAATAAGGTTTTAAGACTTAGCTTGCTCTCCTCATGAAAGCCAAAAAATAATATTCATGCTTCTTCTAGGTATTGGTTGAAAGGGCAAAATAGGAGATAGGTAAGTATGAGTAACCTATTTTTAACAATATAGGAGTTCACTAGCTAGTATATACTTGTCTCTGATCCTTTTATGTTTGATAGAGAGAGATAAGGTCATCATTTGTTATACATTTCTGTTTTATGGTGCCAATTTCTCCACTAACTGTAGAGGGGACTCAGACAGCTAGCGCATCTCAGATCCCTACAGTTGTGCTCTTCTCATCTAACTTCAGACATTTAGAGAGTAAATGTGAACTGATTATTCCAGGTTATTTTCACAGTCACAGGCACTGTTAAATGCAATTTGCCTGACATAATTTAGATGTCTACAGAGGACAAGATAATCAGTTCCCCAGGGTGTACTCCTCTCCACTGTCTCTAAAAGGAGGATAGGATGATCACTCAGATGTAGATGTTTACTTTAGGGGTGAGATTCCACACACTGGTATAGACACCTAATGTAGGCATCTATCTGGATGTGTAAGCTGGAAAAGTGAGCTCCTGCTGTGTTTAATAGACAGTCTAATCTAATTATCTAAGCTTGCTTTACAGTTATGAGAATGAGATCGGAAGTTCCAGTTTGAAACTCATCCTTCCTGTATCGTGGTGGGAGGCACTGACTCCTATACCATTCTGTCCCCTTTAATTGACTTCAAAGGGAGATGAGAGGTGGAGAACATTTCAGACATTGAGAAATTTAGGTATCAACATGTAGGTGTTTAAATGCAGATTAGGTGCTTAAGATGCAGATAAGATATTCCATTGGGGTCAATAATCATCTAAAAGATGGCACCTTCAATTAGGTTTTTTTGACTCCATTGACTGTATTAGGTAAGATCCCATTCACTACTGTATAACCTTACACACCTCAATGCTCAATTAAATTGCCTAACAATAGGTGACCTGTGCCAATCAAGATGCCTTAGTATATTTGATGTTTACAAGATGCTGCCAGATATGAAACATGGGTACTGAAGGCATGGCAGGTTGAAGCTGCCTAGGTAAATGACACTAGATTCCAGGGGGTGGGAAAGTAAATCAGGCCTGAGAACATGCAAAGGGCCCCAAAGTTAATTATCTTTTTTAACTTCCTGGTTGTGGTAAAATACCTGCTCATAACAGAAAACAGTTTTTGATTTTAAAGATGCAAAGAGGTTAATACAAACACTGCCAGTTGAGTAAGTATTGTGAATTTATTTCTGTTCTTTCAATTGAAGATATTGCTGCATACATTCAATGATCCCAGTGATAACACAATGATTAAGGCTGTTTGAAACAGGGTTTGGAATTGTAGTTGATAAGAAGAGCAGACCTGTCACATGAGCCGTGACAGGAGATCCGTGGGATCTATAGCACTTATCTAGTAGTGCAAGCCAGAGTGTTCTGCCATCAAAATTTCTGGTAAGATGTTTGTTGCTATGCCTTGCTGTGTTGCTTGTCATATTTAACATAAATAAATAAATAAATTAATTAATTAATAAATAAATAAAGACCCTGAAGTGTTCCAGTTCCTCCATACAACACAATTTTCTTAGCCTCTCTTTTAAGTCTCTCTGCTTTGTGGAGGTACATATCACACCCACCTCAAACCAATGAAGATGGCTTTCTGAGGACTGGATTAGGTTTGCATCTTACATCTAACCTAGCAAATCAAAATGGGCAAGGATCCATTCTGTGGCTGAAGGAGCAAGTGGTAGAGACAGTCTTTGTCCATGTAGCTAACTATGGCTAGCTCCTTTTTTCCCCAGAAAGAGCCCAGTCTCACTCATACTTTCCACTGGAAACATTCTCTGGACTATGCTATCACCTGAACAGTGCCAAAGCATGATCTAAAAGAGTGACAGGCAAAAACCATACCAGAGAATACACTAGTAACAAACCACTACAGATGCCACAAGCATACCAGTGCTTCTGTCCATCCCTGGCCCTCCTCACTTTGCTATATTCACACCACACAGATAGCCCTGCTCTGAAAAAAACGCCTTCCCAACCCATCACTGGCAGGACTGAGGACAAAGATTCAATGAAGTGAGACTGAGCAAAAGTAGATTTATTACTTCCTTCAACGCTTGTGGATGTAGAGAGAGGAACATGGAGTTTTCCTCTACAGCATATGCATGTGCTGCTTCTACCCAGCCAATTAGCTCAGAGCAATGTGCCCTTGTATTCTCAGGGGATAAGGGTGCAGACATATTCAAAGAAGATTTTAATTTCTAGGAGAAGCATTACTTGTAGGAGGAACAATATAAAGAAGATGATGCAGGAGTGTGATGTAAACTCCTTATGTACAAGTATGACATGCTGGCCAATTTCTTAATTTCACGGGAAAATGTAAGGAAGAACCAAGAACAAGACTACAGTATGCAAACACATTGATTTTATTTAATGAGTGGTTATTAAATAAATAACGCAAAATAAATAATAAATATAAGGACCCAACTCTGATATATATTCAGGTACTGGCCATCATTACTGATCCTGAGAAATATGACACTTCTCACCTTCATTCTTTTTCATACTGTAGATATGTACAGCTGAGCTAGTCGTGCCATAACTTTATTTGTAAAGAAAGAAGAAAAACAGGCATGTTCAAGCATTATTTTTTTTTTTTTCTCGCATCAGACCAATTAGATTCTGTGTGCCATTGACTGTACTGACTAAATGAATCCAACACAGAAATCTTTTATGTGATCTACCCCCTAGAGACTCATTATTCTGAGTACTGGCATTTTGGAAAAGGAAAACTAAAGAAAAATGAAATCATAACAGGAACCACAAGCTTTCCTGAGAGGGAAACTTTGTATGCTCAAGGCCAAGCAAGCTGCAAACTGTGCGTAGGGGGAAATTATTTAACTCAATTTCTGTGAGTGCAAAAACCTCTAGTTAAACATTTCTGAGTCACAGCCCTCAGATGGGACAGAATAAAGTCTTAAAGGGATGAAATTTTCTTGTAGGTCTTTCAGCAAAATCTATAAGCAACAGAGCACTAGCGTTTAGCTCAGAAATTCATTTATTTATTTATTTATTTATTTAACGGGTTGCCTAAAAATTAACTACCACAGGAAAGCAGGAGGGCCATCAGTCCCTAGGTTTAAAATAAAACTATTTTGGTATCTATGTAAAAATGCCAACACCAGCCCATGTGCTTCCACAGACATATTTGGCCTATGGAAGGAGAAATGTTGAATATACGTATATGTATATACATGCACACTTCCATTTACACTAATTTTGGATGAAAGCCTTATAATTTTTTCCTCTAAGGAGACTTAACCCCTAAGAATGCCAAAGCTAGGTTTCTGCTCCGCGGACGGACATCTCTCTCTCTCTCTCTCTCTCCCCCCACCTTTTCTACTGACTACAGGGGTACCTAGGGAGACCATGCCCTTAGCCTTAGCCTAAAATTTGTCAGAGTGGATTCTTCAGTGTGTTCCCTGAACGCTACCTTGAGAAACACATGTAAGTAACTGCACAGTCTAAACCAGCACAAATATAAGAAGCAACAATCCCTTCAGATTCTTACGAGCTGAAGTGTTTCCTGTTTCACAAATAATATTTGACAGGCTAATAATAAGAAAGCATTAAATATCAACAAAAAAGAAAATCAACTTTGGATGTGATAACTACTACTGGGAAATCTTTTCTCGTTTCCTCTTTTCTTTATTCCCCTTTTCCTCCCTTTCTTCCTTCTTTCCTTTTCTACTATAAATGACTGTTCCCCTCCAGAAGAGATTAAATATATAAATACAAAAAACCTTATGGCTCTCAAAGGTTTATTAAATGCCTGCTTTTAGGTACTTGATGAAAACCATATTTCAAATAACACATCTAGCTAAAATCATAACCAAAACAAATAATTAAAGAAGAGGTCAAATTGTTAGTTGCATAATTTCTCATCACGAAAAATCCATGACAAAAATAATATGGAATATTAGTGCTAGGTTTTTATATCAGGTTAGCACAAGTGTGGTGGCACCAGGTAATTATCACTTCTCCCTCTGATTCATAAGCACCAGAAGAAAAATCTACGAACCTCTCCCAGGAAGAGACCAATGGGACAAATAGCTTTTATGTTGCAAAATTTGTGAATGTGCAACAATTTAACAGATCTGAAGGAAAACTGGAAAGAAAGAAGGAAAGAAAGAAAAGAAAGAAAAGAAAGAAGGAAAGAAGGAAGGAAGGAAGGAAGGAAGGAAGGAAGGAAGGAAGGAAGGAAGGAAGGAAGGAAGGGAGGAAGGGAGGAAGGAAGGAAGGAAGGAAGGAAGGAAGGAAGGGAGGAAGGGAGGAAGGAAGGAAGGAAAGAAAGAAAGAAAAAGAAAGAAAGATAAAGTGCAATTTTACTATCTTGACAAGGATTTCATTTACAAGGAAATAAAAGAAAAATCTTGATTTGACTCCAAGTGAAAATAGTGTTTAAACTTTTGGCTAACCAGTTAGCCAAAATAACATCTAGGTCAAATTTAAGGCTGTAGTAATTGTTTATATGAGATTGAGAACTTAATATTTCAGAACAAAAAGTTGGATATTTTATCACTATTTGCTACATTTTTTGCTATTAAACATCTTTTTTTTGTTGCTGTTGTAGCTCAGCAATATGACATATTATGCATACGTGAATGTAATTTCAAGTGTTACTTGAACATCCCGGATATATTTTATAAAGAAAACAGAAGTAGTGAAAACAGAATACCATGTGATCTAATTCTGCAATTCAAATTACCTAATTTGAGCTGTGTCTAAGAAATCAACCATTACTAGATTAATAATTCCAGATGATAAAAAGCTACCTATATTATTATTTATCATAAAGCTTGTGTGAAAGATGTTTTCTAGTTATGTTATTGTGTAGTGTATGCCCATTGTTACTCTTATTTTTCTAGGAGACATTACAAAATAATAATAAAACAATGTGAGAAAAGGCTTCAAAATCTTTTTTTTTTCCATTATATAACAACACTAAATAAATTAATAATAATAATAATGTAATTTAACCACTAGGGTTTTTATTTTATTTTATTTGGAGAGAACTGCACAACAGCTAGTGTAATGCACAATTGCATTCTAAGAACTAAGCTTTTTACCACAGCATTAGTTGAATGAGGTGAGAAAATTCTTGCTGTAAATACCAACAAAAAATAACTAGATGAAAACCAATTTAGTATTAGGACTGATCTATACTCAGGAACTCATGAACAGAAACTACATAAAAAACAGCTCAGCATTTAGAAGCGGTATAAGCATGCCACAAAGCACAGTCAGGGAACAAGCTTACATTCTGGGATTGTGGGTTTTTGCTTACTTGTTCAAAATTTCCTTTCTTTTAAAGACAATTGTGATTGCCTTACTCTGCTTTCTCCCACAATGTTTCAAACACAGTAAAAATCCCTGAATTAAAGTAGTTGGGTTGGAGAACATAAAACCATCAGTTTCTTCTTAAACGTGGATAATTAATTCCACTTATATTCATAATATCTAGTTTTTAGTGACGAACATGGTGAGCAGCTCACCATTTACACATATTCACTCTTTTCCTGTTATTTAATTGATTATAAAAAAGGTTTTAATTCTCCCAGATTCGTTATCTGGAAAACAGGTGAATAATTCTTGCACACTGATAACTTAGAAGACTTCAGGCACATCACACATTTTAGCCTCTGATCACTCTGGCCTTTGTTTGCTGATGCAGAAATTACAATATTCGTTTCAATATTTAGGTTTTTTGTTTGTTTGTTTTTATTTTTGTGTGTGTGCAGAATACAATGCTTACCTGAAAATATCTCAAAAGTGATTGCTTCCCTACTTTTTATTTATTTATTATTATTATTATTTATTCTCCCAGGGAAATATAATTGTCAAAAATGAAAATGGGAAAAGAAGTCCATCACAAAATGCTTGTAACAATGTTGATGGAAAAAATCTCCAGTGTTGTTCTGATCTGCAAGGAGACTCAACATTTGTGTACAGGCTGCCTAAATACCAGAGTAGCTGATGACACAAGCAGATGAAAAAGATTGGCATTACACATGCCATACTTAACAAATACCTGCTTTTAGTAGCAGCCACTTGCCAATTTAGGGGTCCAGGAAGGGTCACCAAGTATTCAAAGGTGACTGGCTAAACCTAATATGTTGTGTTTAAAATGATTGATTTGCGTAACAAATAATCAAGTCATTGACCACTGTGGCCGAGAACATTTTGCTGAAGTCACTAAGCTGCAAATTGCTGGAAGTCAGCCAGGCTTTCTTGGAAGAATCTCTGCATAGTTGTTGTCTTCTCATACTTGTCCTGAATTTTCTGTTATGGCCACTGTCAAAAAAAAAAATACATAATTGGCTGTATATGTTTCTGAGCTGAACCGTACAGCTGTTTTTCTATGTTCTTAAGCTTTAAATATATATATCTTAAATTTGTTAAATTATGCATTTAAATAAATATGCATTTCTCTATTTAATTATTTCCATGCTGAAAGGCTTATTCTCCAATATGAATAAAAACTTTTTAAACAATCATATTTTACTACAATATTTGCCATTAAGAGGCCATGAATTTTGTCTGAGATGTTACTAAGGAAATAATAAAACAACACTCCCATTTACACTGGCTGCTAAATCTGCAGCTCTTGATGCAAATATTCACCAGTGTAAGAAATGGTCCAGCAATTCGTGCCACTAAGGGGTTTTGAAGGGTTAACATTGAGGCCTGGGTTTAGGCGAGAAAAGAACAAAGGGATTTCTTCGGAGAAAAACTGCTGACTTTGCACGGATGTGCAGTAACTTCTGATAGCCGGCCAAGAGACCACTAGATAAGGAGGAAGAATAAGAGCCTTCCTGTCTCCCTGTCTCCCTGGACCACGAGATAAGGAGGAAAATATGAGCCTCCCTGTCTCCCTGTTCGAACGGCCCCTGAGAAAGTAACAGAGACTGATAAGCAGGCGACATCGGATTTGGGAAACCAATTATAATAACCCTGCCTCTTCTAGAAGTAGTAATAAATATGTATTAGCCTAGGAGTATAAAAAAGTAGATGCCTTACGTAACGGGTGTGCGTCCCGGTGGAGCAGAGACTCCCGGCGCACCCAGCGCTGTTTGCTTGCCTCTATTCGTTTAATAAATTGTAAACTCTGATTGTAATCCTATTTGGGACTCAGTCATTTATAACAATTGGGGGCTCGTCCGGGATGGTCTTGGTTCCTGAATTCTGACTTGATCTAGGAGGGGCGCCCCCACCATTTGGTGGCTCCTGTTCGAGTCAGGTCGGGGCTAACACCATCCTGAACCTGAATAAGGGCAAGCAAAGATTTAGATTTTTTTTATGAGCTCCCTTTGCCGGCTGCAGCACTATATTTTGCCCGTAATTCTGCGCGCGAAGATCCGAACGAAGACGACGGAGTCGTAAGTATTTAATGTGTATACCGTTCGGTTGGGTGGGTTTCGGTTGCCTGTGTGTGTGAGAGTGTGACTGAGACGGAACGTAGTTCCGAAGCGATTGTGGAGGTCTTCTAACCGCGGTTCCAATCTCCCGCGAGGGACTTGGCCGGTGAAGGACCGAAGCGATTCCTATAGGATTCGTGGGTGGGTGATAGGTCCTAAACCCCCTGCAAGACACTCTCACTAAGGCAACCAAGGGCTGTAGGAATTGCCACAGTAAAATTCCTAGATGGGTCAGACAAAATTGAAGACCCGGGACCAGAGAAAAGGGAGCAAATTACCAGACATACCACCAGAAAGTCCATTAGGGATAATGATTAGAAATTGGAACGATAGGGGCCCCAGAAAAGGAAAAAGCAAAGTAAAAATGATTCAGTATTGTATGATAGAATGGCCAAAGGAGCCTTTAAGACCACACGTCTTTTGGCCTATTTTCGGATCTTTTGAAGACTGGGTTTGCCAGGCTTTAAATCTACATGTTAACTCAAAGGAACCTTTTAGTCAGGAGGAAAGTGATTATGCAAGGTTATGGATCAGGATCTCACGTCCTTTTCCAGCCTCAGTATTTACACTAAAAACAGAGGAGGAGTTTGAAGAAGGAGAAGAAAAACGGGAAAAAGAAAAAGAGGATAAATGGGAGCCATTAGATAATTTACCACCTCTATATCCTAACAATCCACCCCCGGTGGTGCATCTTGTAATCCTGTTTTGTTCTTAAATGTTTTGACTGTGTCAAGGAGGAAGGTGGGAGCATTATCTAAGTAACAGTTTAGAAGTTTGGGTATATTCGCGGTGGTGTTCGGTCAGTTTCCCAAGTATCGGGGGAGGGGGGCTGACTGATTATCAAAGTGGTAGAACGGAGAGTCACTTCTTTGGTGGTTCGGGCCTGAGCCCTGGGAATTCGGTAAGAAGGGGGAGAGCGAATTTATTTAGGCCTCAATACCTTTTTAAACCCCCATCTTGACGGATACACAGGAGTGATTCCTTGTTTTGTGTAGGCTTACTAACAAAGTGCATGAGAAAAATTAGCATTTGGCTTGAAATTCGGTCTTATTGAAATGTAAATTTTGTGGAAAAGGTGTTATTGTTTGTCTAGAAGACAGAAGGCCGAGTGCTTCAGGTGTTTTTCCGAAGTCCTGTGGATTTATGATTGGAATGGGGCTCATTAATAATCTGAAATAGTAAAGTTTGTATGTGGAAAGAAGAGTTTAATCCCAGAGAATTGGGACATTTGGGAAGAAGATTAGGAAAAGATAGTAAAAACCTGCAATAAAAAGGTTTGCGTGGAAATTGAAACAAGGGACAGTAACTAATATAAATAAATAAAAGGGAATGGGAAATCAAGGAAAAGGGGAAAATCCAAAAAAAAAAAAAAAAAAAAAAAAAAAAGACGTCCTAAAAAAGAAAAAGCCTCCTTGGGTGCATATTGGCACATTGGAAGGATATTGTTAGAAATGGGGGCACAGAAAGCAAGAGGACTTTCACTAAGTATTGCAATCAATGGTGGCCACTATATAAACTAAATGGCCACTTTATGGATCAATCGACTATAACAGTGTCTTGCAATTAATGTTTTTGAGGAGAGAAGGAAAATAGGATGAAATGTTGTATAGTGATATGTTGTTTCAGCATGTTGGAGGGAAAAGGTTTGGAATTAAGTTGGCCCCTGACTGAGCCTTTGGTGTTGGCATTAGAAAAGTACGGGCTGGAGAAAGATAAAGGAAGTGTTAAAAGGGTTGTTGAAGGTGTTAAAGGTTGTGTGGCATGTAGTATTTAACAGAGCTGTTTGAAGTTGAATGAGCAGGGGAAGAGGATGTAGGAATGTTAATAGTTCCGTCTCAACCCGAGGCTGAGATCTCTAAATCGCGGGTGTGAGCCCTCTGGGGCAGGGGGACCGTGATGGGTCCGAGAGAGTTGTCGTGGAAACAGAAAAGCAGCTAACTTTTGAAACAACCTGAGTTCCTGTGTGAGCTCAGATTGCCAATGGGACCGCTCAGGGAACTTTCAACGATTGCATTCCCCTGACCGACCCCCTCACTGAGACCCTAATCACCCCGGAAATTATGTAAATACTAAAATCTGGTTAAATTGGCTATTGGGAATTGAGAATCTGTTCCAAGAAGGTCCAAAAGAAACCCCTATGGAATTTATGGAATTTTTGAATTTCTGGACCAACTTTGAAATGCAATGAAAAAAAAAAAAAAAAAAAATGGACCTGGCTTAAAAAAAAAAAAAAAAAAAAAAAAAAAAAAGAGAGAGGCAACTGGCTAACCTCTTTCCAGGGCAATCAGCCCCTGATATCAGAAAGAAATTGTCTTAGGCTGCAGGACAAACTTACAACAGTCAGGAATGATGGGGACCTGGGGCATCTACCCTAGCAGGTCCACTAGTTGAAATAAAGCTAGGAAACGAAGACAGGCTTGAATTTTTTGTTGGTTATGGGAGCTTCTTTCTCTGTGTTAATTAGGCTGTAAATGTAATAGGAGCAACATATTCAGTGTTAAATAGTTTAAAAGGACGATTAGGAACTAAGACAACTACAATAATTGGAGCCACAGGGAAAGAGGAAGAATGGTCATTCTTACGACCCCTTGATTTGCGTTTTGGGGGTGAGGAACTAACCCATAAATTTTAGTATGTACCAGAATGCCCGATGCCACTCTTGGGACGGGATCTATTAGCCAAATTAGATGCAACAATAACCTTTGAGGATGGAGAATTAATAATGAAGGTACCTGAGTCCAAAGTAGGCCAAATCCTAATGATCAAAGATAAACCCTTTGTTAATATTCCAAGAGAAGTAGAAAATGCAGTTATAGCAACAGTACGGGAAACAGATGTACCAGGGAAGTCGAAACTGGCACAACTGGTAAAGGTGGAATTAAAGGAAGGAGCCAAACCTGTTTGAATCAAACAATATCCACTTAAGATAGAAGCTAGGCACGGGAATAGTGAAAATTATTGACAAATTTCTCAAATATCAGATTCTGGAAGAATGTAAATCGGAATACAATACTCCAATTTTTCCAGTAAAGAAGCCGAATGGCGAGTATAGATCTGTACAAGATCTTAGAGCAGTAAATGAAATAACAAAGGATATTCACCCGGTAGTAGCTAATCCTTACACATTGTTAACATCTGTGAAAGAGAAATATAAATGGTTTACCGTGATAGATTTAAAGGATGCCTTCTTTTGCATACCTCTTGATAAAGATAGTAGAAAATTATTTGCCTTCAAATGGGAAAACGTATTGAAGTTTTTGGACCACATATGGTAACAACCGTTTTGGAACAAAGGGGGGGGGGCACTGGTTATCACCCAGCCGGATGATGAAATATCAGGCAATACTAACTGAACAAGATGACATAACCTTGAAAACGACTAACCTGTTATATCCAGCAGTATTTCTAGGAACTGTTCCAGAAGAAGGACCATTGGAACACAATTGTGTGGAAATAATCGAACATACGCCAGCCGTGAATATTCGAAGGATGTACCCCTTGAAAGGTATTCAGTGGGAATACCACACTCCGTGGCACCCACAAAGCTCAGGGAAAGTAGAAAGGATGAATCAAACAATAAAACAACAATTGGCTAAGTTAATGATCGAGACACAGCTGCCCTGGACGAAATGCTTACCATTGGCACTTTTAAACATAAGAACTAAACCACACAGTGAGACTGGTTATCATCATATGAAATGTTATATGGTACGCCTTATTCTCAAGGGATGCCCCTAGGGAACAATGTAGTTGAGGATCATAGTATCCAGAAATACATAATTACCATTGGAAGGAGATTACAGGAGATAAGATAAATTGGGATGATGACTCAGACACCACCTTTAGGATTTGCTATTCATAAAATACAACCAGGAGACAAGGTCTTAATAAAAACCTGGAGAGAAGAATCATTGAACCCCCGATGGGAGGGACTGTACCTTGTTTTACTTACTACTGAAACAGCTGTGAGAACAGCAAGAAGGGGTTGGACCCACGCATCCAGAATAAAAGGACCAATAACTACCGAAGCCTGGAGGGTTGAGTCCACTCCTGGGGAACTGAAACTGAGACTAAAGAGGAACTGATATCCCAGCAATGAGGTTCTGCATGAATTAAGGGCACTGGATAAAGAGGACAAGTCTGAAGGGAGGAAAGGGAGAAGGCAAGACCGGGGTAGGACCCTCCACTGCGGCGTGTATGGTCTACCGAGGGAGGCAACCCCTATGGGTATTGACCGCCGAGTGAGAGTGCCTCGACCGGACTTCTCCCTCACCAAGATCAGTTTGTCCTGAGAAAAATAACATGAGAACCTTTTAAACCCATAATAAAATTGTGATTAGTTTTTCCAGGAGCTGGATCACCCTGAAGGGCTGAATGGTAACACAAGCTCTGAAAGCGGGCCCAACCCCATGATTGAAGGCGCTTCCCACACTCTCAAGATTGGACGGCGAAAAAGGCTTATAATATGACAGGTCGCCAAAGAGAACTGAATTGTGACTGTAAGTGGAAACCCAACGTGGGAGCTTGGAAGCGTGCATATACGAGTACAAACGGGGCAGACATTGTAACAGGACCACTCGGTAACAAGGACACTCTGTATTATCACGCCCCAAAGGGTAAAGATGGATGGGATGGTCATTTTCCAAACGGGACGTGGGCCCTAAAGGGACATTATTGGGTGTGTGGCAAACATGCTTACAAGAGGCTACCTGGAAACTGGTCGGGAATATGCTATGGGGGGTACATAAGACCCTTGTTCTTTTTATTGTCACAAACACAAGGAAATCATTTAGGAATAAGATTATATGATGACCTGAACAGAGTAAAACGATCTATTGATACTTCCTTATCCGGGGGTAGTGCCCAAAAATGGGGAAAGGATGAATGGCCTCCTGAAAGAATCATACAGCATTATGGGCCAGCCACCTGGAACCCAAATGAGTTGATATCAGGAGCCCGAGAACCTATTTATAATTTGAACCGAATAATTAGGTTGCAAGCTATCCTCGAAGTTGTAACAAATCAAACAGCGACAGCCTTGGATCTTTTGGCTGACCAATCCACTCAAATGAGAAATGCTATATTCCAACATAGAATGGTCTTAGACTATTTACTAGCAGAAGAAGGGGGAGTATGTGGAAAACTGAACGATTCTAATTGTTGTCTACAGATTGATGATAATGGAAAAGTGGTCAAGCAGATAACAAAGGAAATTAGAAAGTTAGCCCACGTCCCAGTACAAACTTGGAAGGGTATGGATTGGGATTTCTTTTCATGGTTGCCTGGTGAACCATGGGTTAAAAGGATGCTGTTTTTATTTTTATGTGGTGTAATGACATTATTGTTTATACCTTGTATGATACCTTGCTTTACGTTGTTGATACGGCGAGTAATAAATAGCACCCAATTTGTGATGACTTCAGTGGAGAGAAAAGGTGACGTGTCGATAATGATGCTTAAGAAGTGGACACCCCGAGAACTGACTGATGAAATCCAATTGTTACTGACAAAGGTTGAAGGAGAGACACGAATTGATGATTAAAAAAAAAAAAAAAAGGGAGGAATTGTAAGAAATGGTCCAGCAATTCGTGCCACTAAGGGGTTTTGAAGGGTTAACATTGAGGCCTGGGTTTAGGCGAGAAAAGAACAAAGGGATTTCTTCGGAGAAAAACTGCTGACTTTGCACGGATGTGCAGTAACTTCTGATAGCCGGCCAAGAGACCACTAGATAAGGAGGAAGAATAAGAGCCTTCCTGTCTCCCTGTCTCCCTGGACCACGAGATAAGGAGGAAAATATGAGCCTCCCTGTCTCCCTGTTCGAACGGCCCCTGAGAAAGTAACAGAGACTGATAAGCAGGCGACATCGGATTTGGGAAACCAATTATAATAACCCTGCCTCTTCTAGAAGTAGTAATAAATATGTATTAGCCTAGGAGTATAAAAAAGTAGATGCCTTACGTAACGGGTGTGCGTCCCGGTGGAGCAGAGACTCCCGGCGCACCCAGCGCTGTTTGCTTGCCTCTATTCGTTTAATAAATTGTAAACTCTGATTGTAATCCTATTTGGGACTCAGTCATTTATAACAACCAGCAAATCAAATAAAATAGAAGCAGAAGGTAAGCAAAGGTGAATGCATAAAGCGATCCAGGCTTTTCTGCATTGTTAGTTTATTCTTAGAACCGCTCTTCAGGCAGATATACAAATGCTGAAGAGATAAATGATTACATCCCTGAGTACAGGTCTGGCCTGGGAACACATCCTCAGATCTTTTCTTGGAAACATCACCACCTTAATTCAGGTTGAAATGATCAGGTGATTAGTAGGTTATTTCTGCAGCCTCCAATTACAAAGGATAGAGCTATCACTTGTAAATACAATTCTCATTCAAGAACAACGAAAACAGCTCCTGTGGCCTCGGTTAATTAATAGATGGCAGCAAGCTTTGTATCAAGGACTGAAATGTTTCCTCCTAATGCAGGGTTTGTTGTTATTACTGTTTCTCCTCCTGGCAGTAGAGGGCTTATTATAGCGGAAAAGCAACTGAGGTAGAATCACTGTAATTAAAAAGACATTTCATGAAACACGAAGCAGCAACAGGAAGACTGTCCTCTTTTGTGGCAGCTAAATGTGAAACTACTCTGGCCTAAAGAGTCTGAGGGGTGGTGTGGGCCCAAGTGTGTGTGGTGTGCCAGCTACAATGGTGACTTGAAAAGAGATTTATGCAGCAGAGAGTTCAAGGAGCTATGGGAAAAAGAAGGCAAAAATAACCGGTGACCTTTAAAGGAGCTGGTTATAGAGGCAGCCCATGCAGGGTCCCCTGATGCTACTCAGGGTGCTAGCCCTGTACGTTGTCTTCTGCAGTACTTGCTGACAAGCAGGTGGGTCGGCATCGCCTCTCATTAGCGGCTTTGTGCTGGTTTGAACTCATCTGCCTGTACGGAGACAAAGGTCTTGCCTCTGACAGGGCGCTGATGCCTGAATTTCTTACTGAAGTGAGCAAGTGGTGGTGGTTAGGAAAGAAAAGGAAAGCAGTGTGTGTGTCAGGAAAATGAAATGGAAAATTTGAAGCTTCTTTTTAGTTCTTATAACTAGAGAAGACGTTCAGGTTGTCCTTTTTGTTTGACTGTTCATTGTTTTTTTTATTATTATTATTTTTCCCTTTCAAATATACTGATGAACCAAAAAATACAGCTTTAAAAGATCAGAACAAGTAGCAATAGTTTGCTTAGGTTTTATTAATTCTCTCCCTCTCTCTCTCTCTCTCTCTTTTTTTTTTTTTTTCCTTTAAGTTCCCGGAAAATCACAAGAGCAGGTTTTTGCAGGTTTATTTTGGGAAACAAATGACACTGGAATATGTTGGTAATAAGAGATACTGAAATGGAAAAATTCACTTTCTGAAAATGCCTTGGCTGACATGAATCTGTGTTTCCCAGTGAACATTTTCATGCCTAAAATGTTTCATTCATATCTGCTCTAACTGGTTGGATTACTTGTCAACTTTTGTATTTGACCTTGAGCAGATCACTTAAAAACCTAATTTTGGACTCTGTAAAAATCTATGTGTAAATGTCTAAGATGGATGCCAAATGTTGTATGATAAGTATAAGCATACCATGAATGGAAAGCCATGCAAAACAAAGAACATGTTAATGTTAACATGTTAATTTTCTTGCTCTAGGCTAAATAGTGTAAGATGTTAGAATGTAAGTGATATGCATATGTGCAACACTGAGATAACTTAAGCACTTGGAATGGTTATTTGAGCTTGGAAAGGTTCAAGAAAATAATTAACTGGTTTATTAACACTCACTTGCTCACAGAAATCACATGGACTAACTTAAAAAACCAATAAAGGATAATCCTTATTATGTAACTTATTACGTAGTGTTTACCTATACCAGTAAAAATGCAGAAAGAAGAAACATCTGTGTCGTGCACATCTATAAACCTGGTCATCACTGGTACAAGGCCAAATCTTGAATGATTGCTGGCGCATAAATATTAATGACAGTCCTGTGACAAAGGAGCAAAGAACAGATGAAAGTGTCAGAGAGGGAGTCGCACACTGGTTTTGTTGTTTTTGTCGTTGATTGTGCAGAATCAATTGACCTGATAACAAAAGGCAATCACTAGATCTTACTGTCCTCTGGGCGGTGGCTTTTGTGAAAGGGTGCCCCATCCATGGAAAGCCTTCACGCGTACGTTGAACCCTGCATTTGCAACCAGAGTAAAAAGGTGATATTTGGGGAGACAGTCTATGGACTACATATTGCTCAAAACTGTACTTCAAAGCGTGAACTTGTTTCTAAGGCAGTATCTGAAGCTGCATCTGAAGGCAGTGGAGATTGTTGCCTTCAGTGAAAAAATTACCAGAAAGTCGTCACAGCACAGCAGCAAAAGATTTTGTTTGTAATGTAACTGTGTCCCTTCCTCTTCACTCCACTTCCAAAGCAACCCGAAGACAAAAACTGTGCTTTAAAATTGAATTATATATTCTACAACTAAATATAGCGTCCTTCTATTATTATCATTTGACTGTGGTGTGCATTTTGTTTGTTTCTTTCAGGAGAAAAAAGTTTAAGTGCTGGTTTAAATGTTCCATTAAAACCCTCAAGCCAAAACCAAAAAGGAAGTATTCCCACAACAAATATCACAAAATAATATATATATATATATTTTTCTTCCCCAGACAAGTACTTAAAGAGCAATTCAAGTGCCTACGGATGGACATCTGGCTCTATTTGAGTCACCCAAGGACATTCTGCCTGGCTTCCAGCTGCTGCTCCAAAAGGACACAAAACCTCCTCACTGCAGTGCCACATCTGTCTGCCTTGTGGAGACCTCAGCGATAGTTCTGGATGTTTTCAGTGACATTAGACATCCACTTTTTTTTTTTTTTTTTTTTGCCTGAACTCTCCCCTTACTCTAAAAAACAAATGACGAGGAAAATGGTTTTGATTAGCTCTGAGAAAAATAAAATAAAATCTATACTTGGAGAAGTAGAAATCAGTCCTTCTAATAACTTCCAGATGCTGCAACAAAATCCATGTGGTGACAGCAAAATGCAGTGCTGAAATTAGTTGTATGTTGTTTCTTAAAATAAAATCACTCTGGAGGCACTTCAGTGGTTTCATGGAAAAATGACTCGTATGATCCCTGTCTACACATGTGCTCTTGACCATTTTCCCCCAAAAGCTTTTAAATCCAATGTCCCACTCCAGCCACCCTTGACAAAGCAAGACAAACAGAGGCTGAATAGCATTACTTTTTAAGCAGTTTAATAACAATAGGGAATCATATAGCTGAACATGACATTATTAATGCTCTCTGTTGAAGGAAAGAGAGAAAGGAACAGCATATGAGACCAAACCTTATTAAAAATCGCAGAAGCCACATAAGAGTTCAACCTTTTCAGCTCATATTCATTAAAAAAAAAAAAAAGCATCCTTTATGATTTCCACCATTCACAGTACTGCCTGAGTTATTTAAGACCTAAAAGATCTAAAGAACCACTCCTAGCAATGAAAAAGTTCACACATAGGAATAATACGTCAGTCGTTTTGGGCAGGTCAGAAGAAGAGGGGTGTAGAATAAATGGACAGACCCAAGAGATTATTTTGAAGCTATTAACTGGGGAGAAAAAGAAAAAAAGGAAGAAAAAAAAAAAAAAAAGAAAAAAAAGTGCTTGTGTCTTTATATTAATGTGTTGTATTCTTTGAGATGAATGGACATTTGTTTGAAAAATGAAGATTCAAATTGACTGACTGGGTGAAACATTGCTAAGTTCGTCAAGTTATTTCAGCTGATTAAACACACAAATTAAAAGTAAAAAACTGTCTCCCTCATTTTAAAATATTGAATAATTTTCTTTAAAACTTAGAGTAGGAAATCGATACAAAAATTATTTTCATTTTACTTTGTCTTTTAAAATCTTTGGAAATTTTGAGCCTTTAGATTTGGAGAGCAAGAAGAGCTTTAAATCTAAATGAAACCTCATACAGCCTTTCAAATGGGGAAAAAAAATCAGATACATTCACATTTGACTTTGACTTAAATTTTAAACTTTTCCTAATTTCTCAGTAATGAAAACTAAGCACAAAATCAGTTATTTACTTGGCTGTGTTTGCACACAGTAAACAAATACCACTGGACATAAAATCAATTTTGCTTTACAAATCCTGAGTATAGTGCTGCTGACCTCTGTCTATATGGGTCTTGCAAGGAAATTTTTGTACATCCGTCATAATCATTTGAAATAACCTCAAATTTGGCTCACATTGAGCTCAGCAACTTTTTCTTCTCTGTGTAAAGTCACTGCTTCGGAGAATGAAAGGAGCACCCCAGCACAGGAGAGGACACCGCCAGGGACAAAACAGCTTCGCTGGAAAAGGTCAGTTTGAGAACAGACAGACTTAGGAGTCAGCTGCGCTGGGTTACCTCCCCAGATGCCTGAGTGCTATAAAAACAGCTGGAAAATGCTATTTGTTCAAAGGAAGATCTGAACTCCTGCCTCCCCTCTGCATCCTGCATCATTAGGTGGCCTCTGGGAACATCTACAGCCCACTAGGAATCTCCGAGAAGGATGTCAAAGAGATGCCAAAGAGCTGTCATGCTTGGGATCTGGATTAGCTGAGGAAGGCTAAAACTCCCTTAACAAGTGAAAGCTAAGTGTTTCTAGGAACCAGAAGAATAATTGAAAAACAAAACAAAATAGAAACTGTTCTTTATGGAGTTTTGGCCTATTCTGTACAGAGATTTTTAGAACTGTAATTTGGCCTTGGGTACCTATGTTTTTATAGTTTTGCTTTAAAATGTAGCTCTGTGGAATGTACCCAAGATACCAAAGTCTGTAGGAGGAAACCCAAGCACTCAGCCTTGCTCTGATTGACTTCTCATGCTGTGCTCTCCACTAAAGGACCAAAGCTTTGCCCTTGACTCAGAGATGCTCAGCCCCAGCAGCACTGTCAACAAATCGCTTGGCATTCTTGAAGACATCGATTATAGTTTGAAAAATGATACAAGGCTGGTGAAGGGCCTGGAACACACGTCCTATGAGGAGCGGCTGAGGGCACTGGGGTTGTTTGGTCAGGAGAAGAGGCTCAGGGGAGACATTATTGCTCCCTGAAACTGCGTGAAAGAAAGGTATGGGGAGCTGGGGGTCGGCCTCTTCGTGCAGATAACCAGTGATAGATCGAGAGGGAATGGCCCCAAGTTGCACCAGGGGAGGTTCAGGTTGGAAATGAGGAGACATTTCTGCTCAGAAAGAGCAGTCAGGCACTGGGACGGGTTGCCCAGGGAGGTGGTGGCGTCACCGTTCCTGGGGGTGTTCAAGGAGAGGTTGGACGTGGTGCCTGGGGACATGGTTTAGTGGTGACATTGGTGGGAGGGGGATGGTTGGACCAGATGAGCTTGGAGGGCTTTTCCAACCTTAATGATTCTGTAATTCTATGAAAAGCTGTGTATTCTGGATATATTCGCATTCCCTCGCCATTTGGCTATCTGACACTAGATGGAGCTCCGGATCTGCTGAAGGATCCGGGCTCCGTCCCTCTTTTTGTCCGCAGAGGGCTCCCAAGTTCTTCGCAGGTCTGGTCGTGTTAGTCCAACCGAGGGAGCACGGAAAGGTGAATCCAGTCCTGTGAAATATTAGCCAGGGATTTAGAGGGGTTGGATGGGCAGCAAGTTTGGTTCAGTCTCTCTGAATAATGCTGACTTCTTAAAATTGTTTTTCAAACTGAACAATTACGATTTTTTGAAGCAAGCAGAGATGGGAATGGTCAACAAAGCGCACGGCAATTGGTTTGTGAATGGGATGCTTTCTGAAGTTCAATGACAAGATGGTGAAGCAAAGATGGAGTTGCTAAAAATGGCTTTTTAGGAGCTGGATCTTTGCAGAGGCAGCTGGATGCTACCTCCCTGCTTCCCACCTTCAGCAGGTGCCATGGCTGGTGGAAAAGGATTGCCATTCTGATGCCTCCGATGTTCCCAGCCTCTCTCTTTTCTGTCACTGCCCACCGAGCTACAGAGCCAACTTGTACAGCTCTGATCTCACATTCACCCACAGCTCCTTGACATATCACATGGTCTCCAGAAATCCCAGGCGCCCTCCCAGTCAAATAATGAGCCATCCCAGAGATCCTTGGCTTCTAAAAGCAGATGTGTTTACTCAGTAGTGGCTGTTTACCACTCAGAACCATTTTTGGGGCCCCTCACCACAAGAAGGACATCAAGGTGCTGGAACACGTCCAAAGAAGAGCAACGTAGGTGGTGAATTGTCTACAGAACAAGTCTTATGAGGAGTGGCTAAGGGAACAGGAGTTGTTTAGCCTGGATAAAAGAACGCTCAGGGGAGACATTATAGTCCTCTATGATTACCTTAAAGGAGGCTATAGTGAGGTGGGGGTTGTGTATTATTATAATCATAATATGTCATCATTACATGTCTTAATGAATGATTATAATAATATACATATTCGTAATTCTATAGTGATGTTACAAGTTTATTCCCCACCTCCAAAGCAAATTAGATAGAGGTACTTTCTTCTTATCAACTGATAAAAACACCATGGAAAGATTTAACTGCAGATGATCCCGTTAAATCAAATACTTTATGTAAATAAAGTATATGAACTAAAGTATATGTCTCTTTGCATTTATATACAAGTATGTGCACGATTGTACATGTTTACCTTTCATTGAAGATGAACATTTCCATGTTTACAGCTTATTCAGTCTAGAAACAGCAGTCACTAATTAGAGAGTATGTTTGTGGGAGAGAATTAACTTAATTTGCTGCTCCATATCATAACACTAAAGCTAGGCAAACATAAGAGCTGTTGGGGGAAGTGGAAGAAGTGGGTTTTTTGTTTGTTTGTTTGTTCCTTTTTCTTTTTGCTCTTTGTTGCACTGTCATTCCAGGTTAGGTTTTGGAATAACGTGTAGGAATCCTCCATTTGTAGCAGCCATGAAATATTTTCCACTGACTTCATATGCAACCCGCCTCTGCCTTAATGAGATCCAATGGGCATGTCTTGCTTTGAAAAGGGCATATTTGTGAGCAACCTTGACTCACATGTCCATAATCTGCTTTGTGTATGATGGTAACGTTAAAAATCCAACATTGTTCCCAGCAAGTCAAGAGCAAGATTGCTTCCAGCTTTAATGAAGCAAAATCTGAAAACAGAGGTGATAACTTTCATTAGAATGGCAGACACCATTGGAAAAGGCAAAGGTTTTGAGCACACTCTTTTTTCTTCAAGTCTGAAACAACACTCAGTCCAAATGAAGTTTGAGGACAATTTATCCCTGTTTAACTTAGCTGTGCTAATCTGCCTCAACAAAAGCAAAAGCAGATGCTAGAAAAACAGAAAAATCATGATTCTCTGTGTAAATACGTAGATAATTCTTTACATATTTGTTGGTAAACTAGATACCTGGGAAGAATTCCCCCCCCCCCCCCCCTTTTTTTTTCTGCTTGAAAAAGATGACATCATTATTCTTTTTTAACCAATCCAACCTGGGATGCTGAGCCAGGTCAGTAGGGTTGGTTTACACCACCCAAAGTTGTATTTACCTTTCCATTATGTAAAGTCCTTCAGACAAGGAAACGAGTCATAGAGAGAAAGTTCCTCTAGAAAAAGGGAAAGAAAAAAAAAATTAGTAACGGCCAAATGCCTTTCAGTGGTGACTCTAAGAAGCTACTAGCCTGGTTTACTGTCTTTAACTTCTGCATTGCTCCAATGTATCTCAGAAAAGCCACATGAGTTGCTAAAGGTCCCTCAGTGCTATGACCAAAATTGGGTGGTTTGTTGGGCTCCTAAGTTCTAAAGCCTGATAACTCCTTCCAGGTGAACATGGTGTAGTAGAACTAAGAAAAAGAAACATGGTGAAGGAAATATGGAAAACCTTTCAATTTATTTTTTTTTTTAATTTTTTATTTTTATTCCTATGGCTCCTGGAGAATAGGAAAGGTGCTTCTGTGGAGATGTAGCAACAGCTATTGACACATACCATCTTCCTGCCGAAAGGCTGGTCCTCTGCTTCCAGCGTCTGCCCCTCTGGGGCAAAGCAGATGGCAGAGCCTCATTTTTTGTTCTTGTTTTGTTTTGTTGTTTGTTTTGTTTTGTTTTGTCTGTAGGGTGTTTTTATTTATTTATTTATTTATTTATTTTGGTGGGGGAATATGTTGTTTGTCTTCAGGATGCTTTACCTGTTACTCTTGCAAAATAAGCTTGGCTACTATTTGAAGACTGATTGATCTTCCTTACGCTTCAGGGATTTTTTCCCCAGTGAACAGTTTCATTCTTGTAACTGGCTGAACATAATAAATAAATAAATAAATACAGCACTCTCCAGGAAGCCCTACTGTGAGTTCATCCTATAAAGTTAATCTGAGGAATGATTTAATAAGCTTACATGGATATGCTCAAAGCACAAGGACACTAGAGACTTTGGGGAGAAGAGCCCATCAAAGAAGTTATGCATCAGGGAACATCTTGGCTAGTTATAGCTCTGATGGGTACATTATGGCCCTGAATGCTGTGTGAACTGCCTCTGTTCTTTAAGTCTTCTGTCTGATTGCTCTGAGTATGTTTAATGCACCTGCTTGCTGGTGAAGAAGGAAAATGCTTTGTAAGAGTATTTGCTTACATTAAAAAGTCATCTATGCTCTAATCTAGGATGACCACTAATGACAGAAATGTGAAATTAAGGCTGTAATTAGAAGAACCCCATGCTGTGCAGGCACTGATTTTGCTTGCAAGAAAGTCTCCAAGAGATCATTTATGTTTTCAGTGAGCCTACAGGTGATTAAAGGCAGACTGGCAGAATAAGAGAAGGAGAAAAGATTAGGGTGATGAGCTAAATCCATAAATTAACACAACTGTTTAAAACAAGGCCTTTGAGGAGAGATTTTAATTGACTGATTGATTGATTTGGTAGAATTTGCTATTGAATGTTTCTACCCAGAGACTATTATTTCTATGAATCTTTTGCAAGTGCAAGCAATTTTTCAATCTTGCTTATTTATTTATCTATTTATTTATTTATCTTCCTTCACATCTAATCTGTGCTTTCAAGAAGGTGATATTTTTATGGAGAGGTAATATATTTTACTCTACATGTTGACATTAAGGGAAAAAAGCCCTTCAGTCACATCCTAAAACCTCTGTCATACCTCAACACCTTCATAGCTACAGCATACTACAAAAATGGATTGTCACAACATATGTCTCCTGTATAACTGAAGTCCCCTTCAAGGTATTGCCTATCTATTGCTACAGCTTAAGTTCCCATTGATACTGAAGGGGGAGTCACAAGTCTTCATCTTCTCCTCGGAAGGGAACGTCTTCTGTGAGTATTCTTCTATCTTTGGTACTACCATCATATGAGCTGTCTAGGTTGTGGACATTATTGCATTGGTCTAACATGATTTTAACGCTGGCATACCTTGAAAGTTCATTCATACCAATTCTACTATGTGAAATGGTCATCAACAGCTGTGAGGTTATGTTCCAAAACAAGATATTCATTCCTTCAGTCCTGGAGAGACACCATCAAAGAAAGACAGAAAGCTGCATCAGATTTGTCATTAAAATAATACAGACACTTCCCACACAGGAAAAACTAGACAGGGATGGGGGAATGAGTACCAACCAATGTCTTTTCTTTTAATTTTTTGGAATGCTTTCATTTCTTTAAATGTCAGTTTGTATAAAATTAGAATTAGGGGAGAAACGAATATTTTTCATCCAAAGATCAACAGGGAAAAATGTCTACTATCCACTCTCACATGAATGGAATGAGTGAGGAATATTGAAGGATAAATTTCAGCTTTTTGTTTTACACAATAATAATATTTTTTTTAGCAGGGATAATATATGGATTCAAGTAGACAAAGTCTTCAGGGAAAAGTAGTATTGTTTATTATGTCAGCTGAGGTGAAGACAAATGGAAGCTTGTCCACTTTTTTTTCCAGTTGTATCAGCTGTAGATAGTCAATGCTGGAAGATATCTTGTCTAATTCTTTTTTCCTTTCCTTATGTGTTAGAAAAAGACTACTGTGTTAAATGAACCCTTTGCCTGACCATAGCACAGCTATTTTATGTTCTTAAATTCACCTTGCACATCTTATTTTAAATGTGCACTACCAAATTCTGCAGATGTACAAATCCTGGCATCCCTGAAAACAAGCATGTGTCTAAGATAATCCAATAGCCCAGTGTGCCGAACACCCTTGCATATCTCTGTTTTGAAACCTAACTGTTGAGATTCTTCTCATTGCAATGTCACATCGAAGCGCGAGTGTCTGGAGAGGATTATTGCAGCAATAATTCTGGATTTGCTAGAGGACAGTGAGGTCTGTCTCTATCAAACTGATAGACCAATTTGGTTAAATCTCTTTCTGCGTGTTACTTTTCTCTTGTGCTAGCCACAGATAGCACACATCATCCAGCCAACACCACCTCCTCAACTTACTACAAAGGGATGTATCCTGTCCCTGTCTGGGGGTGGGGGGGGGGTGGGGAAGGTTTCCCTGGCTACCCCCAAGCAGCTCAGGCTGAACATGAAAATTGATGTACCTTAGGAGAAAGTCAGAAGGCCCCAAGCTCCTTCTGTCCTACAGTTCTTTTCATGAGATGAGAGTAAAATATACTGTTCAACTGTGTGTCTTCAGTCTTCAGCCCTCTTTGAAGAAAAAGGAAGAAAAAAATAAGTAAGATCTTTTGGGGCTGAAAAAGATGATCAGCATCTGGGTTAGTTCTCTTGTAGTGTGCCTGCACAGAAATCCTCAGTGGGCTATTTTGTTGGCTTCCCCCAAGGCTGCAGAGGTGGACGTGTGAGGGCTTGGGCTGAGTGTGAAAAGGGGCACATAGGAGAAAATTACAAGATCCTTTAAAAAGTAGTGGCTACTTCTAGTTTACAGCTTCTAACACTGAATATTCCTGTCCTTTTACTATTGCCTTAATAATAAATAACCTGTATTATTTCTGTTTCATACAATGTTGTTCTCTTAGATGTCTGTTGCATTATATGCACCCATACATCTACTACAGATTTTTCAGTTCCAATCCTGACTAGATAAAAGGGTAAGAGCTACTGATAATGGCTATGCCCTTTTGTTTTGCTCTTATTCAGATAATTCCTGCTACTGTGCCTTTTGCTTTATAGCATCCCATCTGGTGACCCACATTAGCTGGCTTTCTCCCAGGTTTATCTCACTTCTGCTTCACTTACCTAAAATATCCGTTTATACTGTGGGCACCCTCTCTTCAGCTGAAAATGCAGAGTAAGCTTTTGCTGAGGGCTGCAGTAACTTTCCAGGATTAGCCACATTTTTCTCCCCAGATCAAATCTAGAAGCACTTTTCCAAATAAGTCTTATCTAACTATGGACAGTAAAAAGTGAGGAATAACCATCAGGGATGCCACTGATCCAAGGCTTTACACTCATGAACTACTATTAATACTCTGTCAACCTACTAGCACAGTAAGAAAATGCCAGGGGGTGCCTGAATCCCTGGGTCCAGGGATGGGTTAGTGCAGTCAGACAGCTAGCACAGGTTGCTTGGTTGCTGGCAGGGACACACAAGGAATAAATATATAAATAAATAAATGAAATTACAGTCAGCTTATGACTACTCTTATAGGCATATGACCTCTGAGACAAAATCAAGAAAGAATCCTATGGAGGGGCCACTAAAGAGAGAAATAAAGGCTTACCGGGACTGGTTAAGACTCTTGGCAGTATGTCAGTGCAGTAAAAATATTTTTCACTAATCTCCAAAGTGCTTTAGAACATAAATAATGATATTAAGAAATCATTAGGACTGATAGTCTATGCCTGAGTGAGACGAAGGGAAGACTGGTAATGATTTACACCCTACCATTGCAATGTGGACACTTTCTTTAATTCAGCGGATGGTTTTGAAACAACCAGACTTAAGCAGATGTCCACTATTCCATTACATGCTGAAATTCAGTCCATCCACATCCATCTTTTGGTATTTAGATCCCAGCCTGTGCCTGCTGTGTTCTGCCAGTAATATTTCTCTAACCTTACCATCCTTCTTGCCACCTACTGGCCACCCACTCACAGCCACTAATGGGAATTTCAGCTACGGGGGGACAGAGGGGGTGATTTATCAGGCTGTTAGGCTTCTCTTAGTGAAGCTCCCTCATCTGTGGGATCTGCTCTGTTTAGTGAATTCTCTCAGGGCTTTTGGTCATAC
This sequence comes from Anser anser, assembly GCF_964211835.1. Lineage (NCBI taxonomy): Eukaryota > Metazoa > Chordata > Aves > Anseriformes > Anatidae > Anser > Anser anser. The sequence continues at coordinate 159,263,457 of NC_139721.1, forward strand.
TGGTTTAAGGCACCCAATATATTAGGGAGGGGAGGAACATGCTGAGCTAGAAGGCATGTAATTATGGCTATCAACTTAAAAAACCTTGCTTGAGGGGAGGAGCGGGACCCATCATCTACATATTGCCATTATCATGATTTCTTTAGCTAACATGTTTAGCCATTGAAGTACTCTTTGCTGTTCAGTGAATCTTAATAACATATTTAATAGCTGCTGCCTTTTTTTTTTTCCCCTATTAACTTGCTCCATTTCCAGCTCTTCATAATGTTTCTCTCCCTCAGTTACAAGTCATTTTTGCATCTCTGACCCAGAATCTTCCACTTGAAGCTCTCCTTTCTGAGCTCCAGAGCTCACATTCTGCCCTAGCTAGTTTTCTTCCTTTCAGGTTTGGCTATGCTTTAAAGTTGCTTAGCACATTGCGGAGGCAAAAAAAAAAAAAAAAAAATGATTTAATTGTCATATTTTTCCCTTTACTTCTTGAAGAATAGTATAAAGCTTGTCTATAGACAAACATTTACTGCAGTTAGGCTTTGGGGGGTTTGCTTCTCTCTGTTTCTTGGGGGATTTTTTTTTTTTTCTGCTGGAGTATCTGCCAGCCTGAACACTGAATATGAAGGCAACATCTATATGTGTCTCAGGAAGATCCCTAAGGACAGAGTGGGCTCTAACCTTGTCCAGGAGTGAGAGGAACCAGTCAGGGACTTTGACTTAACTTTGGCATCCCACTTAAAGGATTTTTCTTTGTCTGAGTTCGTGATCAGTTCACAGCACAATATTAAGTTACTTTATCCCAGATTTTTTTGTGCTTTTGGAGAAGAGAATTTATTTTTCTGGAATGAAAACAACAGTGATTGCAGGACTTAAATGTTGATAATAAAAACTACTTCAGATGAAGTGTTCTACCAGTGTCAGAGGGCACAGACAAGAAAGAGTGAGCAACATGTTATTTTCAGCAAATTGTGTTGTCCTATCAACTTCTGTAGAGAAAAAAAAAAAAAAAAAGGAAAAAGAAATGAAGCAAGCTTTCCTGATGCTGAGACCAATTAGTAAGGGATAGAGAGCTAGCGTTAAATTCTCTAGAATGATAGGCACATATTCCTGCCCACTGGAACATAAAATGACTTTTCTTGCATTATAATTTGGCCCCCAAGTGGGGGCCTTACTTGACCTTCTAGTCCTGGTGGCTTGCCTCTGCAATGGTTCCTCTGAATTTTTTGTTGTTCATATATATTTTTTTTGTTATTTTTATTTATTTTATTTATCTGAATTTTATTCTGCACTTTTGTTTCTCTCCTGAGATGATGACCTGCTTGGGAAAGGGCTCACAAGTCTCTGTTCAGCACTTTCTTTGTTCACTTCTCATTAAGTATCCCTTACTATTCCCTTTAATTAGTGAATCTGAACTAGCTTGCAATATGTTTGGCTTCTTGTTCAGCCTCTAGAAATAGCTTAAGATTTTCACAGATATGCGGACCACAGGTCAAAAATCATTTTTGCATGTACTTATAGCTTGAACAGTTTCCTTGCACTGGAATGCAAATGTTGAAACATACACACACAAAAATAAGTCCACTAATTATTAATGAATACTGCAATAGAATTGAGAGTGCTGAGCACCAGCTCTTCTGTGATAATGTCCCAGCAGACTGCTTTCACCCTCATCCAAACTCAAACAACATGCACGCAAATTCTAAGTAATATAAGGAGTAGAGTTCCATGATTTACATGAAATGTTTTGGTCACCGGGGGGGTACTTCAGAGGTGGCCTCTGTGAGCAGAGCCCAGCAGCTGCCCCATGGCAGATCAGAGCCAGCTCCAAAAGGGACCTGCTGCTGGCCAGAGCTGAGCCATGAGTGACACAGTCTGGGCCTCTGGGAGAGGAGATTTAAGGAAGGGGGAAAAAAATGCTGTGCTACAGCAGCTGGGAGAGAGGGGTGAGAACTGGGAGAGAAGCAGCCCTGCAGCCCCCAAGGCGAGTGCAGCAGGAGGGCAGGAGGTGCTCCAGGCACACAGCACAATCCCCCTGCGGCCTGTGGAGAGGCCCCTGGTGGAGCAGGCTGTCCCCCTGCAGCCCACGGGTCCCACACGGAGCAGATCTCCACGCTGCAGCCCGTGGAGGAGCCCCCGGTGGAGCAGGTGGATGTGGCCTGGAGGAGGCTGCGGCCCACGGAGAGCCCCCGCAGGAGCAGGCCCCGGGCCGGAGCTGCAGCCCGTGGAGAGGAGCCCCCGCAGGAGCAGGGGTCTGGGGGGAGCTGCCGCCCGTGGGGGACCCGTGCTGGAGCAGTTTGCTCCTGGGGGACGAACCCCGTGGTACGGAGCCGTGTGGGAGCAGGTCTTGAAGAGCTGCTGCCTGTGGGCAGCCCCCGCAGGCTCAGTTGGGGAAGGACGGCATCCCGTGGGAGGGACCCCGCGTGGAGCAGGGGCAGAGAGGGACCGTGAGGGAGCGGCAGAGACGAAGCCTCAGGGACTGACCGCAGCCCCCAGTCCCTGTTCCCCTGTGCTGCTCGGGGAGAGGAGGGAGAAGATGGTGGATGGGAGAAGGTGTTTTTAGTTTGCCTTTAGTCCTTACTGCTCTAGTGTGTTAATAATGGGCAATAAATCACATTAATCTCCCTTACGTTTTGAGTCTTTTTTGCCCGTGATAGTACTGGGTTAGGGTTTCTCCCTGTCCTTACCTCAACCCATAAGCTGTTTTCAATGTATTTTCTCCCCCTGTCCTTTTGAGGAGGGAGAGTGAGAGAGTGATGTGGTGGTGCTTAGCTGCCCATTGGTTTTAAACCAAGAATGTTTATAAAAAATTTAGGTGCCTAAACACTATGGGAATCAATGGAGCTAAACACTAAGCGTGTATGTTAGTCTGAGATGTATCTAATGATGACCTCACTACACATCTATATGCATGATTAGGCACATAAATGTTTTTGAAAATCTGGTAATTGGTGACCAGCTTCAAAATTACATCATTAACGAACAGAAAAGATAGAAAAATTATTTAGAGGTCATAATGACAATGGTCTTATAGCTGTGATGTTCTACAGAGAGAAAAAAGAGAAAGTTTGTAGGCAGGCTTATGTTGGACAGTACTGAAATTTTATTAGACTAGATAGTATAAAAAGGAAAAAGAGAAAAGTTTTTCAGGACTTCAGAATGCTTTACTCTAACAAAAAAAAAATATTAACTTTAACAAACTCTTCTTGCATTAGAAGTCATTGTTTCTGACTCTTTGCTTTAATGACAAGATTTTCTTTTATTATTCTATTCTATTCCATCCTTACTATTCAATGTCAAGGTATGTTATGTCATCAAAGACTGGAAGAGGACATCTTCAGTATGAATACAGGCGTGAAATGATTTTATGCACAAACTTGGACACAAGGGTTCATTTTGGGGCCTTGGCCAATCTGATCTACTGGGTGGCATCCCTGCCTATGGCAAGGGGGTTGGAGGTAGATGATCTTTAAGGTCCCTTCCTACACAAGCCATTCTATGATTTTATGTTTCTATGATTTTTTTTTTTTTTCCCCACCATGTGGGGTTTCTGCCCCAGAAGACTATTTGAATCTCCAGGTGATCAGAAATCTCATGTGGGGCATTTTCTCTCCCACTGAACCCAGGTAGGAAGGAGTGTTAGGCAGCAAGAAACGTGAGCATGAAGTTTGATACAGGTTTTCAAGTTTCATGGACTCCATTATGTTTAGAAATATTTATTGAATTTCTTCTTTCTTATATCAGTGAAGACACAAAGATGGAATTTAAACCACGTGTAGTAAGGTTGTCAGCAAACTGGGCCTGAACTTTAAAGTAAGATAAAAAATAAACCTTACTTGTGTGAAAGAATCTGTGGTATTGAGCAATTAACATGCTTTTTGATTTGCTTGCCCCCGAGCAGCTGTAAGCATCTGTAAGACAATTAAATTCTTTCCTGCTGGTAATTTATATCTAGTCAGCCATCCCTAATTAGTACTTTGTGGAAAACACCAGTAGCCTTGTGCATATAATACAGTTTTCTTGCCTCTGTCATAAGCAGCACAGCAAAAAACTGAACATCACTGCTAGGGAGCCATTTCAGCCCCTGACCGATGCAAATTAAAGACAACAGGATTGACTGTGCTCCCAGACATAACTGTAAAGATCAAAGGGCCTTTCAGACACTTGTGCTGACTGACTTGAATAAATCCAGTATTGCAGTACTGACTGCATTCACAGAGGGAATATTACACATATATCTTATGCAAGGAAATGTTTGGATGGAGATGTATTCACTTTTTATCAGACCATCTAAGATACCTGGAGGGTACAGAGAAGGTGTTTGACACTTCTGCCTTTCTCTGGCTCCGAGCAGCAGCAAGCTTCAAACTAAGAGCAATTGCTCTGAGTTTAAATCAAGTAGGTCAGTCAATGAGACATTTTCAGAGGAGAGTGGTTGATATCTGAGGGGAAGAGGGGTGTCACCAGAGGGACACTTGGAGAAAGAAGAGGCAGAGAGAGCTAAATAATTGTCATCTCCGTAAAAGCATTACTGTGTACTTTCTTCTATGAAAGGTAAGAAAGGCCAGTTCCATGAAGGGTTTAATTTGTACCCCACAGAAATAAAGTGGGGTATAAATTGTTCATGGTCATGTGGACAATACCCATGATTAATTTTAGGGATGTGATCCATAAGGACTACTGACACTTTAGCCCTTTTGCAAAGTTAAGACCTAAAGGACAGCTCTACAACTGTACCTGAGTAGCACCTGGGTGCCCGCTTTTAAAAGTGCCATCCTGAAAACACCTGTGCAATTGCCACATAACCTTAATCTACTTTTCAAAGCTGAAATGCCACAGGCACCTACGTTTATGGGCTGTCTCTGAGCGTCTTGAGTCTTGACAGTGCTAAGGAGAACAGGGCCTATCTGATACCTTCTCCGTTTTGTTCTGGCAAGATTCATCTGATAAGCTCTCACTGGACATTCATATTTTGTAGATTGTCTTAAACCTGAAAGTTTCTCTATTAAACTTTCTTCTAAAACAGGGCTTTGGCTACATTAACATCCCCTTTTTCTCCCCTCGTATGGAAGAGTTTATATGGGCCCTGCAGAGAAGGACTTGGGGGTTCTGGTGGATGAGAAACTCGGTGTGAGCCAGCAGTGTGCTCTTACAGCTCAGAGAGCCAACTGCGTCCTGGGCTGCATCAAAAGAAGCGTGGCCAGCAGGGTGAGGGAGGGGATTGTCCCCCTCTGCTCCACCCTGTGAGGCCTACCTGCAGGACTGCGGCCAGCTCTGCGGCCCCCAGCCCAAGAAAGACATGGACCTGTCAGAGCAGATCCAAAGGAGGGCCACAGAATTGATCAGAGGGCTGATCAGAGGGCTGGAGCACCTCTCTTGTGAAGAACAGGACTGGATCTATGGACAGAAGAGAGGATGAGGGATCCTTTCAGTAAGCAGAATGGCCCATGAATTATTCAGTGCTCCTTGACATAATTGTTCTTCCACATGGAAAAGCGTTCCCTTTGTGGTAACCTTGGATTGACATATGTCAAAAACAATTGTTGTTTTCTGTTATACAGAAGCAGCCCTTGTTCAGGCCAGCTGCCCAATGCTATAATTCCATTGATTCCAATGGGACAGAGATCTTAGCTCAAAGCTCGTGTTGTTTTGCAATGCAAATCCCTTCCACTTTTTTTTCCCCAGTACTGACGACAAGAGTGAATTGCTGTGTGGCTCTGCTAATCTACACAGACCTGCTGTAAAGCTTGCAAAGTGGCTTACTATAAGTCAAAAGTTTCAACCTTGTAATGTCTTGGGGTTCAGCCCTGAAACTTGTGGTTCCTCTCCACTGTGTTGCCATGAAGCTAAATCCTGATAAGAAATGTGGTTCTTAGTTTAATTACTTTTTTGACTTCATATATATTTTACTTTTTTACTTCATATGTCTCACTGTTTGCCTAAAATATTTTACTCTCTAAAAAATTGAGTTAACGAAACCCAGTTTCTCATGATTTTCCCTCTTAACCCTAGCTATCTACAGATGCAATAATACCCATTAATCCTCCCTGTAATCCTTTATCTGTACCTTCCAGCCTCTGCTGGCTAAACACTAGGAAAACACAATCTTTATTGTGGTTAATTTCAAGTTACAGATGCACTGATCGGCTTGCTGGCACTTGCATAATTGTTTGATAAGAATGAGTGAAGTAAATAACAGCTGATCTCACAGGGATTTGTTTCGGTTTTGTTTTCTTGGCTGTAGAGGCTGAGGTTGACTCTGTTCTTTATTCAGATTTTATTTTTGCTGTTGGTAGCACTGTTTTTAATTCCAAGACTGGAAAGATTCTTAAGTGTTCTTCAAGTGGATTTAGTGTCATTTGGGAGGTGACAGTGTATCATTATAGATTTCTGAGTATGGTTTGTAATCATTGCTGGCCTAAAAGAACCGTGTAGGTATTACGGTCTTTATTTTCTATGGAGCTTAGTCTATACATTGCTGTTTTGGATATTGGTTGAGGCTTGTAGGAACTGGTATGACCTAAACATTTTGGATGAAGGTATTACTACCTTTCAGTACTGTTTCAGTATGGAACTTCAGGTTTATAGTGTAGCCAAGGCTCCTAGATACAGCTAGTACAACCAATTACTAGCACTACTACACCCCTCTCCCCCCCCCCCCCCAAATTGACAGAAATATTTACGTATTATTGGATCTTTTTGACACTCTGAGTGAAAATACTGACCCTCACACGTGTGAGGTTGCTGTCGGTGAAGAGAACTGAATGAACTTAACGGTACAGAAAGTTCAGAACTCTGAGTGTGGCTCTTCTTCTTGCAGGACTTAGTTTATTGTCATTACTATCACATTCCCTGCTGTCTCCATTGGGCTAACAGCTTCAAGAATTTCTTATATTATTGCACTCTCACTGGTGTCAAATGCTCTTTCTTTTGAACTAGCAAGTTAACATAATTGAACTGGACACACACTGCACAGCTGCACTACTCTCAGCATCTGTTAGGCTTGAAATGTGTTCTGTTTTGTTTTCTCTTTCATTTTGATGTTATAACTGACATTGGCACTTAGTCAAAGTAACCTAAACTCAGTTTGATCTTGGTAGATTGATTTCTCTATTTATTGAAAGTAACACTAGGAAAATATTTTTATAGTTTAAATGAGTCTGTGAGGACATGCTGGAATATCCATAAAATCTTCATATATTTTATCAACATTGTCACTTCTTCTTACCTAGTTCTGACACATATGTGACCCCATTATTGAGAGATCTGAGCATTTCACAGTCTTTTTTTATCTTGACAGCTCTCTTAAAAGATAGGGACATAATATCATCCCACTCTTACAGTTAGCTGAATCACAGAAGATAAAGCCCAGATTTATTAATTTCTTTACAGTAATGTTCAAACTACTGTGTTTCACTGACTCAGCAGTTCAATCATTCAGGGACCATAGTCAAATAAGCAGCAGATTCTTAAAGGTAAGTAGACATGTAAGGATGTGGTAGTGAAATATCTACGTGGAGTTATTGGAAAGAAGACTCTAAATTATGTTGATTTTTAAAAATTTTTTATTATTATTTTTGTTTAGAACCTTATGTGGGAAGTGGCTATTCCTTTATATATATATATATTCCTATATATATTCATTTATATATATATATATATATATAGTTGAACTTCTGCTGAATTTAATATTGCATCAGGATTAAGCAGGGCAACCTGTTCCAGTGCTCTGTCACCCTCACGGTAAAGAAGTGCCCCCTCATATTGAGCCAGAACCTCCTGTGATTCGGTTTGTGCCCGTTGCCTCTCATCCTGTCACTAGGCACAGCTGAAAAGAGACCGGCTCCATCCTCTTGGCACCCTCCCCTCAGATATTTGTAGACATTGATGAGGTCTCCATTCAGCCTTCTCTTTTCCAGGCTAACCAGGCCCAGCTCTCAGCCTGTCCTCGTACAACAGGTGCTTCAGTCCTCTAATCATCTTCGCAGCCCTCCTCTGAACTCGCTCCAGTAGCTCCATGTCCCTCTTGTACTGGGGAGCCCAGAACTGGACACAGCACTCCAGGTGTGGCCTCACCAAGGCTGAGTAGAGGGGGAGGATCACCTCCCTTGACCTGCTGGCAACGCTCTTCCCAATTCAACCCAGGATATCGTTGGCCTTCTGGGCTACAAGGGTACATTGCGGACTCGTGGTCAGCCTGCTGTCCACCAGGACTCCCAGGTCTCTCGCTGCAGAGCTGCTCTCCAGCAGGTCAGCCCCCAGTCTGCACTGGTGGAAAAGATTTTTCCATTTTATAGAAAAAGAGAACTCCAGAGAGTGACAGATTCCAGCTAAGAAGGCTCAGACTGTAACTGAAAGTCTCCCTACCGTGATTCCAGACAACTGGTTTAGCCTTTGTATTCTAAGTACTACCCTAATTAAAAATGGGACAAATACTGTATACAGACATCCACAGTAATAAAATGGATCGTGTTGGTTGTTGGTGCAGCTGTTTTTTATCTCACAAATTTTATTGAAACTTCAGTTTCTGTTCCATTAAAAATTATTCAAAATTATCACAACACCTGAAATGCAATGATTGGATGCCCTCTCCTGAATATACAAAATTTTTATTTAAAAAGGAAAAAAAAAAGGCAACTCACTTGACATGTTCCCCTAATCTATGTAATTTAGTATGCGTAAGACTATATTAGTATATAAATATAATTAAAGTATATATTATTATATTTAACGTATTATGATAATATATATTAAACTACACATAAATATGTATATATATTCTGTGGCTCAGAAAAGAGCCTTTATTACCGCTTCTATTTTCAGATGTGAAAATACAACCCTGCTTTCTGTGCCCATATGCAAGCATGGCTGCTTAGTGAGTCAGGATCAAGATCAAGGTTTACCAGATACATCCGATTCTCACTGAAACAGTAGTTATTAACTATTTAAAGCTGTTGATCTGACGACCATGGTCAGTACATGTTGTACGTGTTCTAACTACAATCTTGTTTCAAGTAGTGTCTTTAGGCTGCATGCTTCTGATGTAAGAAATGCGTGTTTGCAGTACTTTGCACAGTGGAGTCTGAATTTAGATTAGATACCTCCTGCAAATCATCATCATTGTGGGCTTAACAGTAGAGGTTTGATTGGATCTTTTATTCCTGATAAGAAACTTTGTTTCCTACGTGTTATTTTTTTCCACTCTCTTACAAAAAGTGCTTAAACCCAACCTTATAATTTTGAGAAAATCGAAACTATGCAGCTGTGGGAGCTGACAGTGTCTGACAAATACTTTTCCTTTGGGGTTATGTCAATTAGGCTGTTACAGAACATGCTGAGCCTGGATTCATCTTGTCTTTATTTTATATATATATATATTTTTTTCACACGTAACTAGGAGTTGTCATTTTCAATGACGGATGAAATAGTTACATTCTGGCAGTGCTTTCTAAAGAAAGTTGTCCTGCCTGCAGAAAGATGTGTTTAATTGCAGGTTAGAACCATTAGGCTTTTTTTTTTCATTATGCATTCTGGTAGTTTAATAAATACGCCTTTTAAACATTTATACCTCTTCAGGTAGCTGCACTAAATAAAGATTCAGGAAGTTGCAACATCCTCTTTCCACCCTGAAACTATATAGAAGTTCTTGGTTTTGTGTCTTTGGTGGTGGTGGTTGTTTTGCTTTTTCCTGGCTTTTGTGATTTCTAGTCTGGTCTAACTGATTTCTAGTCTAGTCTAACTGATAGTATTTTGAGATAAATTCACAGGGCTTGGTCCAACGTCTTATGATTTCATTGAGCTTCCTTTTTTTGTTTTTGTTTGTTTGTTTTGTGTGTGTATGTTGTTGTTGTTGTTGCTTTTATTTATTTATTTATTTATTTATTTGAGTTTAGATTCAAAAACATCCAATATTTTTTTAAAATTCATGTGTCTGCCTAGTAAATTAACCAAATATGGCCCAAGCATGGGCTGGATTAATTACCCATGTTGTTGACTTTTTGTTATGGTTTCTGGCATGACTTTGTACATATATTCCAAGCAATTTCCAGATTTGTTCAGATTAAGTAATCAGACCCTTGGTTATTTTCAAAGCACTTTGGATGAGGCTGTATTTCTTGAAGAGGGAAAGGATTTTCCCTCCCTCCTTGAACAGCTGTGATCCATGCTATGCCAACATTTTTGAAGAGAATAGCTCCTGCCCCATTTTAGATAAAGTACAGCTGGAACCATAAAGTCTAAAATACAGTAGCTCAATATGGTCTCAAGATGCTAAATTTTTGTACTGAAGAATTTAAGGTACAAGATTACTGTCTTTTGCCTTTAGACATTCACGGGTGTTTCTACCAAGGCTAGTCATGTTGACTTCGTGGTCGATGGAGAGAAATCAGTGCTTTTAGGCTGTACTTTACTTGACCTATTTTAGAATTCTGCACTAGGATGAGAGAAACAACACATGAAAGGCTTTATAGCTCAGATGTGAGTCAAATGTGACCCATGAGAGATGCTGTAACTCCTTAATGAGGATCTGTTTTTGCTTGGATGACACATATTGCACCCTAAAAGTTTATCTCAGCACCATTTGGGAAGCAAATGGGATGACAGTCCCTGATGCTGCCTTCTGTTTGGAATTTGAGCCATAGACTTTTAGGGAGACTTCCTTAAAGATAACAGGTTAGCTATTTCATTCAAAAAATTCCTGATTCTGGACTTGGAAAAAGTAAGTGCACCTACCTTTGCTATAAAGGAGTCTGAATCTCTGCATTCGCTTTAGAACCTGTCATAAATATTTTTCTTCTGGGTCTCTAATATCTTTCTGTTAAAAACGTAGCACTGTAATCCAGACCACCAGAGTTAAAAGAACTCCTGAACACATCCAATGAAAGGGAAAGAGCAATTCTTGCAAAATGTGTGGTGTTGGAGTCAATCATAACACTGCAGTTATTAGTCAACTCCATATTTATTATGTTTAAAATTTCCTTAGGTAGTGCCATTTGAAATTCCTGCTGAATTCCAAAACATTGAATCAAACAAAAAAACACAAACCACCAAACAATGTCCAATGAATGAATTCCATGCATTTTTCTAATCAGAAGTTATGAGAATTCTTTGACTTTTCATGGAGTTTCCCAGAATACTATTTGATATCTCATTCTGATCTCTTCTATTTGCTTGTTCACTTGCTTTGTGACCGCATTATGACATTTAACCTTACTTAGAACACTAAAGGAGTAGAAAGGAGAATGGCTCTGCTTTCATGTTTACTTTGGTAACATTACAGCGGTTCCTGATCTAAACAGATGTCACGGTCATTTTGAATATGTAACTTTTCACTCCTTGGTCTAAGAAAAAATATCAAAATGTAGTGCTCTTGCTGACGATTAATAATTGGAATGGTACAGCATGACAAATCTCTGAGAACACTCTGCATCTTGCATCCATCTCTAATTCAGTCAAGCAGACAAACCTAGTTGCTTTAATAAAACAGAATTTGTGGACCCTGTTTTGGTTGAGGGAGGAACTTCTATCCTTAAAACAATATACTGGGATTCTTAAGAAATCTCATAGCCATTTTTCTCAGTTTATACTAGTTTATGCTACAGTATTCATCTTTCATCAGTCCTATGACACTTGACGTATTACTAGCATTGTAAGCCTGACTCACTGTTTTCCTTCTATTTTTATACCACCTTCTTCATCAGGAAAGCCTTTTAACACAGACAACTCCAGTTCCTCAATGCTACCTTAACAGGGATACCAGCTTCATAATAAATGTACCAGGAGTTTCATGAAGGTCTCCATCCCGCTGTGGATCAAGATAAAAGATTAGGAATGTTTAACTAAGTCAGAACAATACAAGTCCTTAATCATCTATACATTTACAATTCTGATCTCTGGGGGCACCCATAAAGGCAAGTTTATTCAGGGTGAAATATTCGCTAAAGCTTGCAAATAGTGATACATATAGCCTCTGCTGTTGCGCTTGGACAGGCATCTGTTCGAGGCCTAAAATAAGCAAAGAGAGAATAGGAAGGCAAGTGATTCTTCTTGGGGTAGATTTTTCTACAAAAATGAAATCAAGTGGAATCTAAGCAAGAAGTGTGCTGTTCGGTGTAGATGCCTTACAACGTTTTGGTAGCCAGTCAAGAAGTGAATGTGGTTCAGCTTGACTGATATTGTGTGTATTTAAACATTATCCCAAAGCTGGGATAGCTGAGTGATGACTTGCTGTTGAGAGTGGTTGCCATTCATTCCAGCCAAAGATATAGCTAGGCAATGGCAGTCACCTCACTTTGCTTTTCCATAAGTAAAGCCAGTAATGGGGTCCTAAGCACTTGATTCTCACTGTACTCTTAAAAAACAATCTGCTTTGTTATTGTGCTCTAGACTTGCGTGGTTTGCTGATATATCTAGACTAGTGAGACTTGATGAAGTCAAGTATCATGATTGATATTAATCTGGCTATGGTGTGAAGTAGCTTTCTGGCTTCCAGAATGGAGCTGATTCATGGCTCACCAGCTCAGAAGCATAAGCAGAGGCTCTCACAACCCTCTGCTCCTGCCTAATAAAGTCAACAGCCTGATTAACTTGAAAATAGAACTTGAAAATAATGTGAGAAATGAAATTGTTTCCTGTTATTTCTATTACAGAGTAGGTAAAAGGGGATTGTCCAATAATTGCCACCTACCTATTTTCATATAAAACTTATTCATGCAGAGAAATCATTTGATGATACTTTTTGTCTGACAACCTTTGTAGAGCACAAATAAAGATTCAAATAACATTGCCACTATTACAAGATCGCAAACTGTATATGACTTGAATTAGCAAAATGTGGCACTTCAAGTAAAACTGTATGGTTACCTCTGTCATACAGCATGCAGATGTCCTCAAACGGACTATGAGGTTACAAGTCCGTATTGGAAATTTGCCCATGATAAACTACTGATTGCTTCCCAGGATCAAAGTCTGTGCAAGATAATTCCAAGCGCAAGTGAAGAAAACTTCAAGCTCCAAGCTTGCCCTAAGCAGGTTAAGAATTAAGGTTCCTACTTCTCCTCAAGAAAGGCTTTCTTCAGTAAATCCCAGCAAATGTTCATGAACTGCTTCATCCCACCAGGAAACTTTGTTCTTGTTCCTGTCCTAAGGATTTTAGGATGTGGTGATTGGACTGTACTGTACTATATAAACGCCCATCGTGTATAGCTATAGTAAGAAAAGCTCATTGATAAAGTAAACTTTCAGATTTAAATGTTGTAAGATTCATCTCATTTAGCTTTTTACATCTGCAATTGATAGCTCAGCTGGTCTCCCTGCAAAGCTCTCACAGTCAGCAGAAAGAAATGAGTGATTCCAGAGTGATTCATCGCATCTTTCTAGATGTGTCACGAGAGTTAAGTGAACTGTGACATAGGTTTAATGATGACGTTGATTAGATATCCCATGAAAAGAGCTCAGGGTCAAAAGTTAACTGTATGTAGGCATTTGTGTTTAGTTAAATGCTTTTACATTTTAATTTTTCATGAGTATTAAAAATAGAACATACCCGTGAACAGGGAATAGGATATTATTTCAGTGTTCATTGGCATGTTGGGTCAATAACCTCTGAATTCAGTGAGCTCAATTTTTGTTTCATTCAGATTCAATTTTACCTCACAGTTAAATGCTATGGTTATTAAGTTATAGACTGTTCTTGGGGGTGAGCTTTTGAAGAGAAAAATACATCCTACAAGCCAAAAATTCTTTACAGAAATGTTTTTGGCACAGAAATGGTTCCATACAAGTCTGTCTTTAGCAAAACATGCCTATGAAGGGGTTGGAAGAAGACTTGGGTACTTTTATAAAGTGCCCAATAGATATTGAGTATAGATTTATGCATTAGCACCGGTGTGTATTTGGGCACAACAGGAAAAAACAAACAAACAAGAAAACTATAGTTGATCTATTCAAGATTTTTTAATTTTACTTCAGTCTTGGGAGGGACTCAGATTATGGGCTGTTGGAGACCTTGACATTTATTGCTTTCTAGTACAGAAACAATGAACATTTGTGAATGATGAAGATGCTCATCTGAGCCTACCAGTTTCTACTTTGTTTGCAGCTTTCTTTCTGTTTATGTTGGAACATCTTGTTATAGTCCACCTATGGAAAATTCCAATGACTGATAGAAACCCACAGTTATAACTGTGTTATTTGTTTAGCTGATATTTGCTCTGTAGGAAGCTTAGAGCCAGACCTTTAGTAAGCACAAATCTACATATTTCTATTTCATTCTTATTGCTCTTTGCAAATTGATATGATGATTGAATCTGATCTAGTGTTAATTGATTCTTTCCTACACCAGTTACTGCTTAACTAATTTTTTTTCCTACCATCATCGAGACAACCAAGCTTCATGTATATCTGGCATGTTTGCTGAACAGAAGGTCTATGTTTTTTCAGACTGATATTTTGTATATTTAAAGAAATAGCCCCCTGTCGTATCGAGGGGAAAGATTACTTCTCCGTCATGAATTTCATCCACCTAACCTGACTTAGAAAACTTGTCACAGGAGAAGAGATGCTTTGGGTTCCACTGAACAGACAAATTAATTCCTACAAATGCAATAGATGGTGACACAGAAGCCTGTTTTCCTTAAGCAACTTTGAAAGCATTGTTTTGCTTAGATTTAAGGCAATGACTGCCCAATTAACTAACTGACACCCCAAATTAATCACTGCAAGTAATTTATTCAGTGGCAAGTAGACTTTTTGGATAATCCAAATAAGCCTCCTTAGCAGAGAATTAATAATTTAGTGTTTGGGGCTGAACAAGGGGACAGAGGAAATAAGATATTTGTTAGTACTTATGAAGCTTGCAGCCACATTTTTCTGATCAGAAGATGATGTTGCAGTCGACTAGTTTCCTGTTTCTGCTCCTAAATGTGTGCTGGATATTAGAAACTTGTGATACACTTCTGAGTAGCTGGGCCTAGAAAAATTTCCCAAAAGTTATGATGACAGTAATCTTGAAGAGATACGTGGCTTCATCATGTTTTTTTTTTGTTTGTTTGTTTGTTTTTTTCTCACTGCTGATACCAAGAAAAGAACAGAGGTTCAGCCAAAAGCTTAGAGCATGTGGATACTTAATAAGCAGTTGTGCTAATTTTATGTAATGGGCCATGATCTATATTGTCACCATGTTTGCTAATTTTATGGGATATGTTATAATGAATGAGCACTGGGACTGTTATTTTTCACATGCTGCATATATAGAGAGAGATATACTGGGCTAACACAGACTAGACTTATGCATTTACCTTCTTACCTTCTATTTACCTTCTTACCTATATTACTTTCTTACCACCATCTTCACAGGTGGCTTATTTCAAATCCCACTCACCCCACTAATCCCTAGAGCTAATCCCTCCTAGAGGAGGAAATAGGATGTCATGAGACAACCCAAGGCGTCCACAACCCTGCCTAGCCCAACATAGCCAAATGGCTGTAAGGTGTAATTAACTCTGTCTCCTCGGATGTCCTTTAATCTGAAGCAAGTATACACCCCTTACCTGGGAATCCCGAGCAGTGTCCATTTTTCTTTGGAATTAAAGGTTTACTATGTAACTCTTAAACTCACCCATTTGAGTGAAAGTGGTTCAAAACACAGCAGTGAGGATTTCAGGACTCTTGGCTCCTTTGGCCATATGCTTATAGTGTGTCACGAGCCATTTCCAATCTGCTATACAATCTACTTGAAGAAAAGGGAAAAAAAAAATCTCCATTAGGGATAAGCTGCCTCCTGATTTCTCCAAGCTGCCCCATGATAAAAACAAACTTAGAAATTGCCTAGCATTAAAGACAGATTGCTAGTCAGTGTTGTCAAGTAAAAGACAACATCATTTTCTAAACAATGAAACACCTTCACTCATGGGATGTTGGAATGAAGCTGTGTAGCCAATTTAAAGCTTGCAGAGCTCTATCAGCCTACACACTATTGTTCCTTTCACTGCTGGCTGGAGCCTGCATTATAGACTTGTCACTCCTGCAAGTACCTGGAGGGATTATATTAATTCTTGAGCTGCTGCCAGGCTTCCCACTGCAGAATTCCTACTGACCTAGCAAAAGAAAACCAAGTTCACTTTTCAGCTTCCTTCAGCAACTGTAATGGTAGACTCTGCTATCACTAAAGACACTGTCCTTATCCAATGGTCCCACCTGTGATGCTTCTGTTAGGAAAGCTGCATAAAGGACTGGATTCTAATTTAAAATACAGATTCTGGTCCTCACCCAGACCTCAGAAAGTTACTTCTTTTTAGTTTTGCAGCTGCCTGAACTTCCAATTTAAGACTTTATGGTCTTTTCATTTAGAAAGTTCTAAGTTGTACAGATCTGTTTGTGGTGCTTGTTACTAAAAGTTTTTCCCACTCCTCCAGCTCTTCCTGTTGGTCATACTTCACACCGCTTCTTGTTCTCATTTACTTCTATTTCTTGTCATTTTCTTTTTATGCTCAACTTCTCTTAGCTCTCTGTTCCTGATAGCTACTGTAGATTCAGAAACTTTGCTATGGTAACCATTAGTATTTTAGGTAATAAAAAAAAAAATAATCTCTTGGGTCACAGGAAAATCTTAAATCACTTTTTCCTGTCCTTCTACTTACCTTAAAAACAGCTGCTCACAATTCAATCTGCTTTTATTCCATATCTTGTAGACTTCAAAATTAGCCCTTACATCTTTGGGATCTCTGTGCAGGCTGGAGGATGTAGCTGCTGCTTTCTTTTTTGCAGGTTCAACCAGTAGCAAAGCTGAGCACATATCCCAGAGACATGGGAGTAGAAGACCCATATTAGCTCCAGTAGAGTCTGTGGGGACTTAACCCCTGGCCTATTCCAGTAGTTGGCATTAAATACCATTCATGCTGGTCCCCCAGTAGCTGGCACTCTGGGCACAAAGTCCTTAGGACCCTTTCGGATCCAAAGAGCTAACCAGAACCACTGATGCTAGGCCCCCAGCTTACTCCAGTAGTTCTCACCACAGGCCTACAGCCCCAGACTGACTCCAGTAGCTGACACAAATTCCATTCACACACACACAGAACCCACCAGTGACTGGTACGTAGTAATTCAGCACATGTACACACTGGAGAGAGAGTTCTTAACTGTCTCTACATATATGCAAAGGTATAATGACAATAAATAAGAAGATAGGACAGGCTGTGGTGATCAGGTGCAGGGCTTCGCCATGCGAGTGTAGTGACAGGTCCCGTTTTACATGTGACTGGTCCTTTTTTACCCTTTTCTACCTATCCTCCCTCTTCATCTTCCTGCTTCCCCTGCAAACACCCGAGTGTGTTTGCAGAGCTCAGCAGTTTCTGCACCTTCCCAGTCCAGGGCGCCCTGGTTCACATCTTACCAGCTGCAAAGTCCAGGCTGATCTTCCTGGAAGCGGTGCATGTAGTTGGATAGCCCACCAACTGATGAGAGTGGGGGGGTTGTTTCTTGTTATTGTCTCAGTTTTTGCCTTGCCAGGTCTGTGTCTCAGCATTTTGCTTACTGTTCACCCGTCTTTACTCATCATCCTGATCCAGAAATCTTCACTCGGACAACGTTGCTTGAATCAATATTCCCACATTCTGTCTCTTGCCTGACCGGGTTTGATTCCCATCACTCACTCCCTGTTTAATTATCCCTTTGTTGCACTGGACAATGTCATTGACCAGATGCCCTTAACAGAGCAAATACACTGCTTCTCTGTATGCATTACACAGAAGCACTTTTTTTTTCTAAAGTATTTCACTCCTCATTTTCATTTGCCTGTTGAACTAGGACTGTCAGTGAGTAAAAATGGTCACAAACACAGTAGTTTGATATTGCCAGAATATGTGTTCTATAAAAAAGATATTTTAGACCCTGTAATATCCATACTCTGTCCCCAATACAATGCTATTTTAAAATAGTTTGTTGGAACTTTATAGTGCAGCAACAAAAATTACCACTAGGCTATTACTTTAATTAGTGCTGGGCTTGGTATCTTGATGAAAAGTGCTTGAATCAAAATTTTAGCACCTGATCCTATGATTTCAGTGTGATTGTATAGAGATGCTGTCACAATTGTCTAGCAAGTGTAATTCAATATCATCCAGAGCACAGGCTAAGGTGACTAGTTCAGATGAGGACTGCAGGTCTGATGACCCCAGCCTAGACAAGTGTTTAATTTTGCACACAGCTGACCCAAATTCTTTTTTATTTGGATGATTAACAATCCAATTGGAGTCTTTTTTTTTTTTTTTTTTCAGCTCCAGATAAGTAGAATATAGCCCTTTTTCCTGGGGTACCACTTTATTCCACAATTGGTCCTATTTCTAAACTGGAATTGCAATGTCTTAGTGGTGAAAATCAATACAATGTCAGTCCAATAAGCAGAACTCCAGATCTGTATCAGTTTAGTATGTGGCTACTTTCTCTCTAAGCCTTTACAATTGTATTCTCCCTCATTCAGGCCAATTTAAACCAGTGCCAATCTATCAGTGTTAATGGAGTAGTGCCAGATTTATAGTGTTGTGACACTAAAATTAAACCGAAGACCCATAAAACTTTAATTAATCATTTTAACATGCAGTAATCAATGTAACCTACTTTCATGCCAATTATTTTACTTAGAGAAATAGATCATCATGAATTAATTCTGCATTTCTTCAAGATAAAAATGACTGCAAGCAATTTACTATGTGCCCGTGGCACTGCAGGAGTCTGCAACATTTCTGCATATTTATCTGCTACAATTGCTTGTTTTCAGACTTTTTGTACTTTCCATGATCGACAGCAATTTATTAAAAATAATATCACCAACCTGAGTAATTCAAACAGCATGTTTCACCTCCTCTGGCATTGACCTTTCAGCCTTGAGGCTAACTGCCATTTTTGGCATCCACTCCAAGACAACAGACATACCTGATTGACTGAAAATATTTGAGGAGGATAGTAACCATTTGGGATCAAATAGAGCAACATAAGGAATTGTGTTTGGGCGTTGTTCTTCAGCCTTGATATCCTTCTAATCTTTTGTTAGACAAGCTCCATCCAAGTGATAGGAATCAATGAGGACTGTCAGCAAACTGTGTCTCTTTTTAGCTGTTCCCAGAAGGGTGATTAAGTACCCTGAATTTTGCCTGGTTCAGAATACACTACTACAAGGCAATTGTAGGATGGTGGTTGCCATCATCTGGGCTTCCCAGATATACACATACAGTGGGACATCGCACTGAGAGTACATCTTTCCTCTACTACTCCTCAGCTGCTGAAATGGACTCTTAAGTCACAGAAATAATCCAGATAAATACAGTGACTTGGTAAATATTACCTTAAAAGTTAATTCTTTTTTTCTTTTTTACACACACACACACACAACTTTTTCCTTGCTAAGAAGCCAGTATTTCTTCACCTAAGCTAGAGAATTAAAAGAAGTCATGGTGAGCAACTAAATATCCCAATAACAGATTTGAGAGAAACGTGGATTATTAAATTGCAACAACTAGACACACTCTCCAACTCCCTTAGGAAGAAGGGCCAAGGAAGACATGAATCCTTATCTCTTCTTCACAGTTGCTCTTACACTGGATTTTCCTTTCTTGAAGGACAGAAGTTTCCAAGTCACCTTGCCATATCTGAATTGCTGGTGTTAGAGTGACTGCTGTATTCTTGCTCCATTAATTCAACTTCATAATTCCCTGCTGTAATTTTTCTTATTGCTGTAATCCTTTTCACCAGCAGGAAATGCACTTTTATTTTCTGCTTGCACAGACTGTGGGGAAGATGCCAACAGTTGTTCTGGTGAGTCTTCTCAGGCCATGGCACTTCATAAATGTAATTGAAGAATGTCATGTTTCTAACATTTGTCAGAGAGAAGAGAAGATACCGAGGTAATAAGCCAAAAGGAACTCTGCTTATCACACTGGACATACCTAAAGCCACAGGATGCCTTGTCTGACTCTCACATTTCCCATTATCTAGAACTCCACTTCCAGGTGAACATCACAGCGCTTGCACTACTGAAAAGCTAAATGTTCCTCTGCTTCAAATGCAACAATAGCCTAATCCCCTTATTATGCATAAAGCATATCTAAAACTTACCTTTCAGAACTGGACTGCCTGCAAAGTAATCTATGACTACTTTATTTTAAAGTGCACTCAGATTAACACAAGTGCTTACTGCTTAATGGCTAGCAGAAATGATTAAGAAGGGGAAAGATAAAAGCTCAAGTCTCTCCTTGCTCTGAGACAGACAGATTTATGCCATGTTTTTATGCTAATTCCAAGGTAGAGACTTCCTCATCTGTCTGGACAGAGCCCCGGCCATGCTGCTCCTTAGCAGTGGCTAAAGAGCCTTTTCAAGGCGGCAGCATCACTTGCAGAAAGCTGAAGGATTTGCTGCAAAGTAGGTGGTGGTTTCATTATGGGATAAAATGCTTGTTTGCACAAATGCACAGAGGAACAACAGAAAGCGGAGGAACCCCAATAACTGATCACAGAAACAAGACCTCGTTGCTTCCAGGGATGTCCCAGGAGAGCCTTGGACTCATGGGCTGGGGTTGAGACCCATCTCAGCAAGTCAATGGGAGAGGGTCCCTGGATCACCCTACATAGCGAGGGGGTTTACTGTTCTGGGTTATGGGATGCAGGGGAATAACATCTTGGAAAGGTAAAAACAATATGAAATGCTTAGGGGAGTGACCAGAGGCAGGGAAAAGGGAGAACTGAAGTGACTAGGGGAGGAATGAGCATGAAAAAAATTGCATGTAAGCAGTAGGTCATTGATACGGTTGTCTGGAAGTGCCCTACACCTGATCAGCACAGTCTATCCTGTCTCCTTACTAAGCTCCTCTTCTAACTGTTTTCCTGGGTGAGGGCCTCTCTATTCCATGTGCACGTGTGTCTGTGGAGGTCTGAGTGCCAGCAACCGGAACCACACCACGGGTTTAAGGGTCTGGGTGTCTGTGGTGCCAGCAGATGGAGAGTTTGGAATGTGTGTTTTATGTCAGTGTATGCTCCCTAGTGAATGTCAAGCCGAATGTGGTGAGGGGTATACGAGGCTTGGGAGCCAGGTATTGGGATGGGCATAAGTTAGACAGATACAGGAGGGGTATGAGGTTGGCATCTGGGCTGCTGGAGGGATGAGGAGATCCAACCCAGTGACTGGAGAGACAGCTAAGTTTGGAGGGACCATCTGTGCCCACCTGCGTGTTGTGTCTGGGTGTGAAGATACTAAGGGATCCAGAGACAGAAACCATTTAGACTGAGTGTCTCAGACCAGTTAGTGGAGGGTCCCGTAGTGTTAGTGTGTGTGTTGGTGTGTGCAGGGGTGTCCAGCAACTGAAGTAGGTCTGTAGGCTTCAAAGGCCCATATGCCCAGGTGCTGGCAGCTGGGGAGACTGAGGATCCAGGGTTTGTTTCTGGGTAAAGTGTATGTATGGCCAGTTGACAGAGGGATCCATATTGTATACATGTATTTATTTTCCACAAACAAGTCAGAGAGGGAACAGCATGAGGCCATTGGCACTGTCAGTGCTTGTCTGTGCTGTTTTCTCTCTGTGTTGACCTGTATGGATGTCATGTGCTTTTTATATATAAAGTGTGCGTGTGAATTGGAAATATAAGACCAGCCTTGCTGGACCTGAAGGTATGAAGCTACAGCAGCTTCCTCTATGAGCTACCAGATGTAGCAGCTCCCTGGCAGTAATACAGTTGCAATCAATTGCATATCTCCTGTAGTGGCCCACAGGAGGCTCGTACATATAGTAGTAGAGGTGTAGCAGGCACAAGAAGTTTTAATCTGGACCAGAATATTAAATTTGAAGGATATTGAACATTTTGAGCTGTAGAAATGTAAATGAGGCATTGATATATTCCTTTACCCTTCTGTGCCACCTGGTCCTTTTTTTCTTGGGGAAACACTCATAAAATTTGTATTTCTGTAAGTAATAAAAGGTCATTTCATAATTATTATGATCATTGTCATTTAAATGGCCCCATCTAAACAATCCTGATGTGATTGCTCCCAAATGAATTACCTTTTCTAAATTAGTTCTGCCAAAAGCTAAATAGACTCTCATAAAGCCAGAATTAAAATTAATATTAGAAGAGATTTTTGTATGGCTTGTGTCCTGTTGTGACCAGGAGTTTCAAAACAATGTGTCCCATTTGCATCTGTAATATAATTGTAAATGAAATTTGTATTAACAAAGGTAAACAACTGGCAGTCCAGGGAAGCACTTCTCAATCATCTTCTCAAATCTAGCCCTTTATAATATGTAGTGCTGGTCTGCATTAGTTTACACCTTACTGGGAGAGGAAGAGGAAAAATGCACAAATGGCAAATTTCTAGGTGGGAATATTCTTGCACAATGCATAAAATTCAGAAGCTACAGAAAGCACAAAGCAATAAATCTACAAACCATATGGGAACAAGGAATTGGGAACCACGATGAAAGTCCTGTTGTTATTATTTTTTAGCTGTAAGATATCACTGGTATTTACAATTTGAGCTAGAGGAAACATTTACAGGCTTATGCACAGTAAATGTGGTTTATTCCCTGTGTTTCAGAAGTAATTTTCCCTCATGCATGCATTCTTTGAAAATGTTTATATTGCTATAAGGTGAATAATGCAGTTATACACTGGTGAACAGAAACCTAGCCTAACAATAGGCAACTTACAAAAAGAAATATTTCTTCTAGTGAATTTACAAAATGTTTTTAAACAAATTCCCCATCATCTAGTCTAGTCAGCAGGGAATTCCCGCATAAATACTGGTTTTCAGTAACACTAGTGGTCTACTGTGAAGCGAATTAATCTTTTGGCTCCTTCTGCTTTCTGAACTCCTGTGTTCTTTGGGGTATCTCTTCTGCTCTTGGCTAGGATGGCATCACTGGGGTTGGTGACCTAGAGCAGTTGACTAGTAGTGAACTCAGCTAGCGCATTTTCTGCTATGCCTGCTCTTCAACACTTTTTCAGGTTCCCCAGGAAAGGTACAAGGGCATGGGGATTCATGTGGAGATCTGTCTACTGAAAGAAAACTCCCTGAGCAGAATCTCTACTTAACTTCATTTTTGGAAAGGAAAATAAAAATCTCTCAGACTTTATTTGCCTAGAACTTTTCATCGTGAAAGCAGAATCTGCAACACTAAAAGGTGATTGTTGCCTTATGTAAGGCTGAAATGTTTTGCCTATGTAATAAACGTGATTATAACTGTTAAGGTTCCCTCATCTTTGCATAGATCTTCTTTACAGAAGTGTTGGAAGATATTTAAAAGGAAATAAACAAAAAACAGGGACCAACATGTTCTAGTCCGGGTCCATTCCTGTGAACAGTCTGCCTTATTCAAAATGCCAGCATAGGGCATGTGGAGAGGAGGATGCTCTTATATCTATATATTTTGACACCATTAGGTTTATATTAGTTAGTTATTCTGTTGCGCTAGTTATAAGGTTTTGTTGTTTTTTTGTGTTTTTTTTTTTGTTTTTTTTCCTGCAGTAGTTATCATGAGTGTAGCTCATACTTCTCAGTCTACTCAGCTTTTTAATCCCAATAGTATTTTTCATGACAGATGCTGTCATGTACCTGATCCTTGACTACTGAATTTTTTAATTCTGAGGAGATGTGTCCAAGTTATTAACTTCTGTACTTCCATGATGTCCACTGTTATGTTCCTGTTCTGCCAGAAGGCAAACCCATTGCCATGCATTGGTTCCAAATATTTGCACTGGTTATATAAAGGTGATGCGCTGGACCATGACAGATGTTAGTTTTCTTCAGGGACTTTTTGCTATATATTGCCAATGACCTGATTGTCACATATTCGAAAAGCATTACACAACCCTGTAACTTCTTTTGCAGAAGAAATTGTTCTCACTAGTCTTTCTCTCTGCTAACAAGCCTCTGAGAACTCAGATGGGTAGGAGAAGTAAACAACATTTGAGCAGTCCTTTCCTGAGAACTCCTGTGTGTGAGTAGCTGGAGAAGCAGAGAAATTTCAAACATTCTTAGTTTCTGCCTCAGTGTGATAGAAAAAAAACTTGTGGTCTCTTAGAACACACCTTTATTAGATATGGGTTTATTGTGGATTTCTTCTGGGAGTGGAGTGGGGAGAAGATTTTCTATAGTGAGAAAAACAATACAAGCAGTGCCAAGATACCCGGGGAAGATCAAGATATCCCACATCAGGCAGCCTTTCTTTAAAACTTTGATGCCTCTGCTCTAACAAGGAGACCAAAGACATCATATTGACATTTACAGAGATTGATGTGTAAGAAGGGAAGAATGAAATGAGCCTGAAGGATGTCCAAAAGGAATCTTAGGAAGCAGACCTCTCTGCTGAAGGTATATATTAATAAAAGGAAAAAAAAAAAAAAAAAGCTGAAATGGGCTTTAATTTTTACTTAGCAGTACAGTGGTAAGAGTACTTGGTCTATTTAATTGTTTAAAAGTCATAGATGAGTGTGCTCTCTACATACTAAGTGAAAGGAAGGGAGACTTCCATTATAGCCATGCTGGCAATTTAATACTGTTGTGATATTTTTGCAGGCACGTACATTCCTAGTCCTGGAAGTCTTCTGTTTTTAAAACAGCTGTTCCAGCACAAAGATTGAGAGAGAATGAAGTGGGTTAAAAAGTTGTGTTTCATAATTACAGTTAAATTCTACAAATATACTCAATTTGAATTCTGCAGTTTCATTTCTGTTACAATTTTTCATTTGCTTTAATTGATTCCATATCATCCACAGGTTAGAATATTAATTTTTTGTTAACTTACTATAATACTAGTATGTCTGTGTACTTTTCAAAGGGTAATTCAATTTAAAACATTTTTTTTCGTTTGAATTGCTTGATTGGAGGAGTCTTCTCAAGTCTAATCAGTTTCTATCAAACACTATAAAAACAGTTAGGGATGCTTACTCTTGTAGGAGATTTATTTTTTCCCTACAACCACAGGGGTAGGAAGATTTCATTTGAATCCTAGAGAACGGCAATAAATATTTATAGTAACACATGGAATTTGTATTGCACTTTTCATTTTCAAAGCGTTTGCCAAAAGTTATAGCTCATCAAGTTCGTAATACTCCTGTGGAGTTAGGAAGTAAGCATTGTTGGGAAGTAAACATGTAAGCGTACATAAAGGAAAGATTAGGGGAATGCCACTGGGAGATGTCTAAGCCCCAAGCCTGAACTCACAGAACTGATATGTCCTTCTTTGTCTCAGATGCCAGTCAGGAACAAGACATGAAAAATATCTCATATTTTTCAGTGCCCGGTTAGCCTAGATAATTACCGTACTTCATTAGAAGTGTGTGGTAGAAGCAAAAAAAAAACTATTAGAGGGGAAAACTAAACTATCCGAAAACTAAAACTATCAGAGTTCTTACACCAGCCGGAGCAAATACCTTTGATAATAGTTCAAGAAGCCAAAGGCCTCAAGGTGGTGTTAGAGCTCAGTGCTTGGTGTGGTGGTACAAGGGCCTGCTCTGAGCATTGATCTGAAAGTGATGAAGGGTAGAAAAATCATTCAGAATCATAGCTATTATTTTTCTTGGAAAAATGAATATTTGATCTTGAAGTTAGCAAGAATGAAAGCAGGACTGCTAAGTAACAGCTAAAGAGATTTCTTGGACACTGCTCTTACTCAGGATATGCTCGTTTTGGTGAAACAGCACCACCACCCATGTACAGTTGCAATCTGTACATCGCAAACATCCCAATAATATTTTCTCGTTGACACAGGTGTTGCGCTGAAACCAAAAGAGAAGCGATGAAAAAGTGAGCCTTTCAGCAAACGTCACAACAAGCAAAGAGGTGGTTGTTCAGTATTTTTGAGCAGTCACTAGCTGGGTAACGACATAGGCCCAGTCAGTACAATTTTATTTATTATTTTTTTTTACAAAGAGAGTGTAAGCATTGCCTACCAGTAGTGCAGAGAGCTCCATGAATAACAGATTTCCTAGTAGTCAGCCTAAAGGATCCTACCTAAAAAAAAAAAAAAATCCTTTTTTTTTTTTTTCAGCTGAAAAAATACGTAAAGCTCCCTAGTGTTTTGATTTACCTAGGCTCTAACCCAACCTGTTTGAAAAGAAACATGACTTTGGGGGGATAATGTGCTGAACCTCATCCTTTACATATCAAAATCAATCCTCTGCAGGTTTAGTTCGTTTTGCAGTGGTGTTCTATAATCATTAGTGTAATAAATATAGATATTGTTCACAGAGAAGCAATTCTTTGCTTTCTCTTGAGTTTGCTGATTGCCCAGTAGCTCATGAACTCTTCATCCAGTTCCTCTTTTTTTTTTTTCCTCCCCTTCTTTCTTTCCTTTTCCCCAGCAAAACAGAATTTTGCAGTCAGGATAGTCAGATGACTGCAGCTCATCAGGTTGGCTCTCCTTGCAGCTGGATGCCAGCCTCTTTCAACAGATATTCAGTAACGGGCTGTGGAATAGTTCTTAAGTTATTATAATGTTAAGCAAACTGTGTTTATTGAAACCACTTGAGGTGGTGGAGTCAACAAGACTGTTGTTTGCAATGCGTGACAATACCGTACACACAGTTATTGTGCAGCTTCAGGCAACTATTATCATGTGAGTGCTGGCCATGCCCTCAAATATGCTTATTTTCTTGCCATTTTCTGATTATAAATTGAGATATTTGGGCACAGTAGACACTTACCACCTTTCTTCATTGCAACTGTGATGATTTACAGGCTAAATTAGGCCAGTAGTAATTACTGTCTGTGTTAGGTGCCAAACACTCTTGAGAACAACATCTCAATAGCACTCAAGCTAATGAGTTCGCAATCTAAAACTAAATAAAGACTGGGAACATAAGAGATTTTGATAGGAAAGTCCATGTTTTGGTTTCCCTATTCAAGTTCTTCATGACTTTTTTTGATCAGCAGGGCTTTAGGAACCAAAAATCAGGTGCTCAAATGTATTTAGGTGTATCAAGGGCAGGTGTCCAAGAATATTCAAAACTGTTTTAAAATTAGGTTAGCTGTCAAAATCATTTCTATGAGATGAAATTGATAACAAAATTTTATGTGGATTTGGAAAGTGATTGGACAATTTCATGCAAATGCTATTAAATACAGAGTTACAGCCAGGGCTCAGTAAATCTGAGTCACAAATTGCTGGAGGCTGGAGGAATACTCTGGGAATGTAGCACTGCATGATTTTTCAGTTTTGATATTTTTTCTCTAGATATCCACTACGGACTGGATGACAAAAAGACTAAGAGTTTAGGCTATTTTCCTTATTTCTAAGAGATGTGTTGACTACAGTTCTTGTATCAAATGTCTGAAATACATCACTCAGCTGAAAAAAAAACCAAAAAAAAAAAAATAAAAAAAAAAGATATTGGAGGGATAGACTAACAGCTCCACGTACTAAATATATATATATATATTTATATATATATAAAATATATATATTTATATATAGAATATATAAACCTGTGTCTCCTATTTTACTGTAGCCTGCCCGGACATTAAAACCTACACAAGGCTGAGCGAGAGGACGTAGGAAGTGTGTTACCTGCACAGGGGGGCTGATTGGGTAGCACTAATCCTATAAATCCATTCTGACCACTGTTCTGCTCTGAGATAGTCCTTTCCAAAACCTCAGCTAAATCCAATTTGCCAACATAAATTCGTGCATGTTAAATGTCCATGTCAACCAGCCTAGCCCCTTCTTGTAAACTCTGACAGTATTGAGAATTGATGTTACTGGGTTTGTACATTCTGGGGATATTACTGAAACTGAGCCATTTGTAATGGTCTGCTGTAGTGGTACTGATCTAGCAGGGTTATATGTGAAATAAGCTTCTTGTTCCTTATTGGCTAAAAATGAGCAAGTTAAAAAGAATTAATACTCCTTTAAAATAATCTGATGCAACAGAAAGAAATTCCCAGATCTGATAAAAGCCAAATCTGCATGAGAAAACTCTTTAATTCCCCCAAGAGACCTACAAAGAAAATGTAAATTTTCATATGAAAGGTTCCATATTTCTTTTGTGCGCGTTAATGGGTCACCCAATCCATTAATGGAATAATAATGGATTAATTAATTGATGGCCAATATTGGATGATGGATCTATCTAGTGGCATAAATCATCAGTTCAGTGAGACCTACCGGTACAGACAGATGAAAGGAACTTCCATATAGGGATTTAGATGAAACTGGGGCACTAAAGCCCATCTCTGACCTTAAAGTCTTTGAAGTATTTGAACTCATATCTCTGCAGAGTCCCAGAACTATCTTTGTGTTCGTTGCCTTGAGCAAACCAGTACCTCACTTAAATTGTGGTGACAGTGTTTGTTTTCTGCTTACTTGAAACAACCTAACAGGAACTCCGAGTGAAAGCAAGCTGGACTCTCTCTGGGAGCAATAATATGTTTATATGTATGATGAAACACAGGAATCCCTTCCTGGTTGCTTTGTTCAGTCTCAGCAGTTGGTGCATCTTAAGAAGGAGTTAAAAAACATCGCTATGCACACAAGCCATAGATCCCTTTGTTGCCACTGGGAAGCCTAGTGCTTATTCGTGTAAACTGGAACAGAGGATGCCTCCTTTCCCCTCTACTATTTTACCTTAGCTTGTTGCACAGTTTGCACAGGATGTTGTGTGTGTTTAATCTCTGTCCACCTTACATGCCTTTGACGCTTCACCTGTAAGAGCACACAAAGGTATCCTTTGGCTGTCCATGGAGAAAAAAAATAAAATAAAATAAATGCACACACAAAACAAAGAAAACCTCCAGACAAAAATAAATAACCCAAGACAATTTATGCTATGTTTACTCATTTGGGGTGGAAACATGGGACCTGCTTTGAATCCTGAGACCTTCTGCCTTAAAATGACTGCAGTGAGCAGGAGATACCCTTGCTCATTTATTTTAAGAGAATTAACAACTGGATTAACATAGTTGATTGGGGTGGTCTTTAAGAATGTATAAATGCTGTGACAGCAGCTCTACCAAAATGTTTTCCTGATTTGTCCTTTTTAACTTTTATTTTTTAATCTAATAGGTTAAGAAAGGAAGAGAAATATTTAGGCATTTTTGTATCATGGCCTAAGGCTGTCTGGGTTTTGGAGAATGTTTTTTTGGTTACGATTTTTTTTTCATCTTTGTTGCAAATCATCTGAATAACATAAATATTGAAAGAAGCTAGCCTAAAATGAATAGTCTATAATCTAAGCTAAAAGCAGGGAGTCATAAATGTTACATCTTCCTACATTCCACTTTGGACTCTGTTACCCTGTTTTATATATTCAAACCCGATTTATCAAAATGAACACTTTGACCTTTTTGATTGATAGGCTTCTCAGGACTGGGTTTTTATTGCTGCTCATATTTTCATATTGTGAGCATTGTCACACCACCAAGACAGAAAAAAAA
The DNA here is from genome assembly GCF_964211835.1 of Anser anser. Taxonomy (NCBI): domain Eukaryota; kingdom Metazoa; phylum Chordata; class Aves; order Anseriformes; family Anatidae; genus Anser; species Anser anser. The sequence goes on from NC_139721.1 coordinate 159,292,858, forward strand.
AAAAAAAAGAGAGAGAAAAAAAAGAAAAAAAAACACTTTTAGTTATGGTTCAGCACTTCTGAATCATAGCAGCCAAGGCCATCTATCCAAGGAGGAGCAAGAATCAATTGGAAGTTTATCTGTGTGCATGCTGTTCATAAATCACTGAGTTATAAGAAATGCTGTATCAGTTTCAAAAACATTGCTTCATTATTAGAAGCTTCCATTTGGTCAGTCAGAGCCACTGAAAATGTATTCAGTGTAAAGAACAACGATTGGGAGGGAGCTTTTGTAAATAAATAATGGGATTCTTGTGCTTAATACTCTCTTATCAAGCTTTTCTTTACAATAGTAAAGATGAAAGTTTACTTTTTTTTTTTTTTTCTTCCTATGGAAAAGTTGCTATTATCATTTCATGATTTCAGAAACTAAAGTTTTCAGAAGGGCAATAGTTCTTAAGCCTTGAGGAAATCTTTAGTTTTCATCACGACAGCAGAAGCATGTTTTGCTCTGCACCACTTGATCTCCTGTGGTGTCTTCAGTTTTGTGTTTCCAAGGTTGCAGACTTCACTTTGCAAGAAAAAGAGGACAGTCCCTGATGAAGGGAGAGGCAGCTCTCAGTAAAGCAAAGACTAGCCCAGCGGTTTGCAGCAAGGGTTTGCAGCAGGTAAGTGATGTAATGCAAGGTCCTGTAATGCAGGATGTCCTGCAGAATTCACATGATCCTTGACTTCAACCGACCCTTCACAATATCAATTAGTTTCCACACAGCATTAGTCCCTTCCTGATGTGGTCTCATATTCCAGTTCTGCAGTTTCTTTCCAAGTCTCAAAAAACCAACCAACCAAACAAACAAAAACTAAGCTTATAGTAATATATTTAAGGGACCTTTAATTTTAGATCAGTTTGGAAGCAAATTCTTCCCAAGATCTGGCTTATTTGGAACAGGTCATTACGGCGTCCATGCCCAGGTTGAGGTGAAAGCTGGAGACAAGGAATCTCCTTACACATTTAAGAAATATGACCGCTGGCATATTAGACCAAACAGTTCAAGGCTGATTTTCCAAGCTCTTGGAGCCCTCTCTTTATCAGGTATTTATATAGCATGGAGAAACAAAATAAATTTTCAGAACTAGGATGCTATGAAATATATTTATGTTCATTTACTGTTGCCACTAGAAAAGTACAGAGAAGCATTGGCAAAGATTTGAATCACCAGATGAAGCTTGATATATATTAATAACCGTGTATTTTAGGTACAGAGGACAAGGAACTTCAGAACTGAAGACATAACTGTATATTGGTTTGCAATTTGATTTAATCCTACTTTATTCAAATTTGTAACTGATGCAGTGAGCTTAAAAATATTAAAATAGAATGCTTGGTGTCAGAAAACTATAGCCTACTACCTTTTCATTTAGTAATATAAATTAATCGACAAGTGACTGATATCACCAAGCACACTCACAATGGATGTATGAAGATATTTCTGTTTTAAATAGTACTAAATGCAGTCTGGTTTTAAGCTTGCATATTAACACAGAACTCCTCATGGCCATGTTAAAATACGTTTTATGCACTGTGGTGTAAGCAACATTCACCAAAATATTTTGATAAGCAAATAGCAAAAATGAAATATAGTATACTCAAATGTTAAAATTTGCCTAATTTCTGGTTCAAATAATAAAGAACTCTTGAAGTTCTCACTGTATCCATAAAAAGGATCATTTTTTCTTCCAATTAGTATTCCTTTTCTAAATCCTTTATTAGGCATGAATACATATTTCAATGCAATGAAAATATGAAGCACAAGGTCAACTACAAATTATGTCATCAAAAGATAGACAGCTAAATATGCGGTGGATGGGTGTATGGATGGTTTTCTTTTCATCATTCTGTCCATGCTGACTGTTGTTGCAGATGCTTTTTACCTGACATCAAATGCAAAGTTTTTTTCCTCTTGGTGAAAGAAAAGTTACTTTTCACTGAACCCATATTAAAAGTCAGCAGATCGCTGGTGCCAAGTAGTTTATGAGTTCTAAATTCATATCTGAAGTGTTTCTGTGAAATGGGGGAATGTGAAGGGGGGGGCAGATTTCCATACAATTCTGGATAATGATTTCTGTAGAATCATGAGTAATGCTAAAAAAAAACAATAAAATAAATAAATAAATATATAAAAAAAGAGCATCAGCATCTCTAGTGCCAGTATGATGTTAAGCATTACCACAAGTTTTTTTTTTTTCTGTTTTAAAGCTATAATTTTACTCTGAGATGATGCCATCATGCCAGCTAAGGCCAAGAGGGGAGCTTTCCACTTTCCATGGTATTACTCCTGTATTGCATTAGAGGCACTTGGGAAAACCTACTTATGTTTTAAGCAGACAACACAAGGTGAGCTGCCTCTTAGAAGTGAACAATCTGCACTTACCTCCTCCATAACATAACTTGGCCTTTGCCCACAAAGATCACGTACATTGTGTCAGCCTGTTTTCATTTGTCAATCACGGGGTGACAAAGCTCACATACTTGGTGTCACACTCACAATTTTTCTTCCAGTGCAAGCACAAGGGTGATATAAGAAAGACAAATCATACTGTAAGAAAATGAGATCCCCTAAGTGTTAAATGGAATTACTACAGCTCATGCCCTTCTCTTCTTTGTGGAGGTTATACTTACCCAATCATGGAAGTGAGACTGAAAATGAGACATGAAAATGAGACGTGGAAAACATGGAAAGTGACTGAGCAAGCTGAAAATATTTCATTGAAATCATACTGTGGAAAATTGCTTTTATTCAGTGCTACCATATCATTCAAAAACAAAGGGGGGGGGGGAGGGAGAGGAGGAGAGGAGGAGGAATACTTGTCTTTCTTCAGTAATAAAACTTTGCTCTTCATCCAAGAAGAAAAAGTCTGAAAACTAGGCAATTTCTGTTACAGTTTCAGTGGTTATTGGGTAAAGCAAAACAGCGAGGAGAAATTAGTTTTACTCTGAGGGAGCCTGACCTGATTCAGCTCCGGTCCTTGCAACCTTGTTAGCTGGGCTTCAGCTGAGCTAATACCTGCTGTCTCTCAGAAGCTTTTATAACATTGTTATAGTGAAACTCCAAGACCTTTGAATTATCATGGTCAGAGACTTTTGCTGCATCCCCACATTTAAGAAGCAAGACTTGTGGAAGATGCAACCGGCAGATTTTTTTTTTTCTCCTGCAACATACTAGAAGTGTTAATTAAATGCTGGTTTGGCTCTCAGGAAATATTTTAATTTGATATTTTTTTAATAAGTATTTTTTTAATAAGTCTGTGATTTCTCTCCTAAGGAAATTTCTTATCTGCTATTTCCATGACAAAGACATCAACAAGCAAAGTCACTGATGACTGAGGGATACATTTAGCCAGCACACATCATCTTTTGAGCAAGTTGTATTTTGGAAGATATTGGGAAGATGGGACCTTGACAGGCTTGAGAGGTGGGCCTGTGCAAACTTCATGAGGCTCAACAAGGCCAAGCGCAAGGTCCTGCACCTGGGCGGGGGTGATCCCAAGCACAAATACAGGCTGGGCGGGGAATGGGTTGGGAGCAGCCCTGAGGAGAAGGACCTGGGGGTGTTGGTGGATGAGGAGCTCAACATCAGCCAGCAACATGTGCTTGCAGCCCAGAAAGCCAACCATGTCCTGGGCTGCACCAACAGCAGCGTAGGCAGCAGGGTGAGGGAGGGGATTGTCCCCCTCTTCTCAGCTCTTGTGAGACCCCACCTGGAGCCTGCGCTCAGCTCTGGGCCCCCAGCACCAGAAGGATGGGGACCTGTTGGAGTGAGTCCAGAGGAGGCCACGAGGATGCTCAGAGGCTGGAGCACCTCTCCTGTGGAGCCAGGCTGAGGGAGTTGGGGTTGTTCAGCCTGGAGAGGAGAAGGCTCCGGGGAGACCTCACAGCGGCCTGCCAGGGCCTAAAGCCATGCTTTACAGGAGAGCTGGGAGGGACTCTTTGTCACAGGGTGTAGGGAGAGGACAAGGGGTAATGGCTTTAAACTGAAAGAGGGTAAGTTTAGATTAGATATAAGAGGAAATTCTTCACTCAGAGGGTGGTGAGGCACTAGAAGAGGTTACCCAGAAAAGCTGTGGATGCCACATCCCTGGAATTGTTTAAGGCCAGGTTGGATGAGGCTTTGAGCAACCTGATCTGGTGGGAGGTGTCCCTGCCCATGGCAGAGGGATTGGAATTTGGTGGTCTTTTCCTGGTGGTCTTTGGTGGTCTTCCCTGGAAGGGAAGGTCCCTTCCACCCCAACCTATTCTAAGATTCTCTGATCCTATATTTCATTAACTGTCAGAACTTTTTGAGAGAGGACTCGGTCACAAATTGATCGAATGAATCCACACTATGTCCAAGAAAAAAGAACTTTTTAAAAGAGAGAGAGGAAAGGAGAAGATAAGGATCATGACATTTTCTCATCTTAGGTGGTTCCTAGATTCTGTGCAGAAAAGAAATTTTGACCATTTTTGATTAATTTTTAAACCAGCAAATTTATGCCTGGTGTCTGCAGAACAATTATACTATGACATTTATACTGCGTTTCTTCCTGCCTTTCATATTTTGGTTCTAATATGACAGAATTAATTCTATGTATATATAATATATATTATTTTCTTTTTCCTCTGCTCACCAATTTTCTTTTCATTATCAGACTGTCATCAAATGTTACAGTCATCTGCATTCCTTCAGCAGATATTTTTCCTTTCAACAGATGTGCAAGTTTGCTCTCATCTTGCTCACATTCCTCTTATTATAGTATTAAATTTATGTACCCTATATTTCAGCAAACCAAAAAGCTTTTACTATTTTTTTATACCTGAATAAACTTATCTTCCTGTATTATTATTCATTTTATTTATTCAGAACTGTATTTCAAGCTAGTTTATTTTTATCACACTCAAGTATGCATGCATTTAAACTTTAAAAAGAGTAATTACTGTTCAAGTTCATGTCTCAAAAAAGTTTTTTTTTTTTCAGATATTGCACAGCTTAGTTTTGACAGATTAGTTTTCTCTTTGCAAAATGCTACTTATGTTAACAGTTGACTGTTTCTCATTTTTCTTTCTTTAATACATTTTCCATTCCTATCAATAAATCTCTACTCACTTTCATTAGAGATGGGCCATCCAATATACTGGTAATTCAGCTAATATTTTCACTGGTGATTTGACTAGAAAAAGGATGATGTGCTAGCAAAAACAAAACAAAACAAAAAAAGGAACATAAAGCTACTAAAGAATGCTATTACGTGATGTTACAGAGACAGGATTTACTGAGATTCTTTGTTAAGACCAAATAAATAAATTAATAATAGAAAGAAAGGGTGTTATTCAAAAACCAATAATGTCCGTGAGGTGTGTTATACACACAAAGGAAAGAGGTAACTTTGTTTTTAATCTCCACATGAATATGATTTCTGTCCTGCAGATCTCCAAAATCCGTTAGACCTCATACCTAATATTTTGTGGTGTCATAAATTCAAGCAGTATGCAGTGTTCTGTAATATGGGGAAGTCTCCTTAAACAAATTCCTTAGAAATGTACGTGAGTATATTATTTGTACGGTGCTGTACATTACACATTTTTTCATTCTCCTCCCCAAAGCCACCTAGTGTAGGCTCAGAGGCTGGCTCTGCACTTTGAATGCTACAGATACAGAACATGAAATCCCAGTCAAGCAATTGTCAAATATCAATTGCAGAAGTTAAACGAGTGTAAAAAACTATTTTTGCATTATCATTTCAATTCACTCGAAAGAGCAAAATATAAATAAACAAATAAATAAAGCCATCTGTGGGTTATGTAAATGAAACTTGTCAGCCCTGGTTTCTATTACTATCAGTGGAGATTGAGTCAGTAGTGAAGTACAGGGAGCAATTAATCTTGTCCTAAAGAAGTGCCTAAAACTGTCCTGAAACACTCCTTGAAAAAACTTTTTTCTCCTTTAATTACAAAGGGAAACCTGAACATGTAGTTGAACTGGAGAAGACTGGGATGGCTTAGCCCTGGATGAGAAAAATGCCACATACAGTTCAATAATGCTGATGTTCAATTCAATATAGAGCCCCCACCTACATTCTAACTTTTTCCAGAGGGGCTAGCTAAAAATCAAGCTATGTGGCCAAAATCGTCATATATAAAAATAAACATCTTAATATTTACTTTTAACCAATCATTGCCTTTTCATCTACTTCTGGACGTCAGTGAAAGAGACAAGAGAATTAAAAAAAAAAAAAGTATGTTACACTTTCATTTGCCAATGCTTTACAAGTCCTGTAATTTCTACAGTTAGCATTACATGTCCTGTAATTTCTACAGTTAGCATTAGTAGAAAATTCTTTATTGCCTATCAGTTAAATCCAAATGTGTTGGCTTAAACAAATAATAATTTGTTCCCTATAGTCTAGTAATTGTTTCAGATTTTGGGAGAGATGGGGAGCTCTTCTGTCTCAATTTCTCCTTCTCTTTCTTTTTCTGATTCCTTTAGTCCATGATCTCTGAATTACAAACCTTGTTGATTATGCAGACCCAAATATTTTGAGAGAAAAAAATAATTCTCCAAGTACTTTAGGTGCTACATTGTTACTAGATTTGTTTTTATTTTATTTCTTGTTTTGGAGGAGGGTTTTCCAGATTTTATGTGCAATTCTAAAGCTCAAAAACGAACTGTTTTCTCAATGTTATCTTAATAGAGAGATTCTTTCATGTAAACTAAACAAATCAAATGCCATAATAAGTCTTTTAGCATCTGCCAATGTCTTATTTGCAAGTAAACATGTTTCTTTGAATTGTCATGGATATTATACAGGTGTCCAGAAGGCAAGCAGGAGAAGTTTTTTAGTTGTAGTATCCCTGAACTCCTCTGCAACTGAGAATGCCACATGCTCTTGGATGTAAGATCTAAATAAATACTGGTGAAAGTTTTGTTAGCATTTACTGTCTTTTCTCACATTAAAACTTTTTCATACTATAATGGGAATGGAATAACTTCACCAAATAATTTCATGAAAATAACAGCAATTTTCAATGTTCTTTTTTAGCAATCATTCACTGGGCAATCCAAACTCAATCCCAAAGGCTAAACCAGCATTCTTAACCTACTATTTACGCAATGATACGAAACATAAACTCACTTTTGGAGATAAAAGCATAATAAAATATAAGCATTGTCATGAAATTCCAGTAATCAAGGGATATTTACTTGCTCCTCTGGACTTTTCTGCTGTGCCTGAAGTTGCAGACCAAGCTAGAACATCTGACAACAGAGATGTCCAGGCTGGTGAGGGGAATGGGCAGCTCTTCATGAGTGAGACAGCATGTAACAGCACAGCATGTTCAGCCTTGAAAAATTAATGTTGAGTAGGAATGGGTTGGGTGAAAGCAGAGGATTGTAATTTATCTTAAAAGCCAGTGAGGTTCAGGATAAAACAAGAAGAAAAAAAATATGAATTCATGCCTGATAGAAATTACAAGGTTTTCAGTTTTCAGGGCAATCTGTAATCAGTTTTGTAAGGGCCTCTCTCTCCCTCTGTCTCTCCCTCTGTCTCTCTGTCTTTCAAAAAAAAAAAAAAAAAAAAAAAGGAGGAACAAAGGACAACCACATTCAAAATAGACCATAATGCATTTTTGAAGGTAATTTTATAGTATCAAGGCTCTGACAAACAGAAATAGAACTGGATTATATGGAAATCTTCTATTCTTATCTTTCCATGCCTTCCAATCAGAGCATTCCAGAATCATTTATCTGTGACTAAGACACTGGACTTTGGGGATAAACATGGACTTTTGGAGTGTGACAACCTTATGTCTTGTTAAAAAAAAAAAAAAAGTAATATAAAATGTCTTAACTGTTATGGAAATGTAAGCTGCTATCCAACCATGGCATATATTAGATGATTATGTGTACTCCCTAGTGAATGTGAGCATATAGTTCGTATTCACAGTATAAAAAGTGGAAAGCTAAAACTTGTGATGACATAGAGTAGAGGAGCTCAACTCTACAAGATTTCTCCAAAACTATCTCTGAAGAAGAGGACTGATGATGGCCACATTTCCACGTTATTTTTATTATGAAGATTTTTAAGGACCTGTTATTAGGTTTTAAAGCAGAACATTGGAACCTATAATATGCATTGAACTGTGAATATATAGAAGCAGAGAAGAATTAAAGAAAAAAATTTGATGTCAAGGTAAGAAGGGTCTTATTTTCAGCGCTCAAGAAACCTTTGAACAGATGTGTTTTAACAATCCTTTGGCACATTTTATCCTGAATTTTTTAGTGAAGAGTAAGTTGTCTACTGCATAATAATATTTGACAACGATACTGTATTTTGGTGTCATATATCTCATCTAACAACTGGAGAAAATTTTATAGGGAGTTAATTGGGACTCACCATATGTTTTAGAAGTGGGAAAATATTCCCATCCTGTTCTTAAAATGTGGGATTTCATGTGTATGTCCTCTGTATTTAAATACAAGCTGAGTCACAAAAGTGATGAGACAGGTTCAGCCACAGCATTGTTACTGAGTCTGGCTTTAATCTCTGAGCAAGTAAAATCTCACTGAATCAACACCCAGCGTGAAAATGTGCCCGGCAGAATATGTCACAAGTTTCTCAATTCATAAATCACAAACAAGCAGCAGGTAAGATGGGGAGAGTTGGCTTCCTGTAGCTTCCTGTACACAAATTGCAATACAAAAGTAATTATCATAAAGTCCTGCCGTTTACAGGAAATGGAAATATTTCAGTTTAGAAGGGTGCCTGCTAGGGATTATCATGTCCCCATTCTTCTTGATAGGTCAAAACACACCCTCCCTGACCCATAAAAATCTTTTGTCATGCAGACGTTATATTCCTGAGAATACCCTGGAAGCCAAGATACACTGCAGGAAGAATAATGAGGAGGAACATAATCTTTAGTGGATAATAATATCTCGAGGTGTTTGTTGGATCTAGACATTCCAAATTTGTTGGATGTGAAGTAAATGTTTAAAATAGAAAATATTCATGATTTTTTAACTAGAAGTCCTTATTTTGTTTCTAACACACAATTTCAAAGGAAGACAGATATAGATATAAAATTTCTATAGATAGATAGATTTATGGTCCTACAAATGAGTTTTCTTTTTGTTTCTGGGTGGAATGTTCTTCTAAGAACAAAGGAAAAGAGACTTAAATATTATAAATTGTCCCCTACCAGTTCTTGTTGCATATTCATCTTTTCCAATATGAATTAAGGGTTGTCACAGTAAATGTACTTCATCTGAAAGCAGATCAGAGCAAATATGGGTCACTATTTTGTGGAAAGATCTGTTTAGCCTCTTTGGGGTTTTGATATTTTTAAATAAATAACTATGACTATAATATTGAAAATTGTATATTTCAAGCTAATAGATGAAAGTTTCAGAGATTAGAAGTAGCCAGATGTAGAAAAACAGGGACAATTCAAATACAGGATCAATGCTATAGGTAGAATTGGAATCTAATTCAGATAAATGTAAAATATTCAGCTGTGGAGCAAACTGATAAAGAGCATATATTAAATGAAAGAAGATACTGGAAAAAAAAATAAAAAAGAGAGCACTGCAAATATAAAAGAAAATAGAACAAAGTAAAACAAGACACTGCATGGATGACTGAAGAAAAAATAGAAAGGAGAAAGTAAATAAACTTCTGTATGAAAAGAACTGAGATGGAAAATTATAAAATTTGATAGCACTAAATCCACTTCCTTCAAAGTCAAAGTCAAACCTACTATTGATCGGGCCAAGTATAAACTATAAAAATCACTGGCTATTTATAAAGAATTTATATGCTTAATAAATATAGAGTAATTTCAAGAGGAGTTTTGATGAGAGATGAGGGAGTTGTGTGGGAGTATATTATTTAATTAAAGACTGTAAGAATCCCTACTGTATCAATCACTTTTGCAACAAAACATTTTGCTGCCAGCACTGACTTTTAGCTATTTTAGTTTAGACTAAAAATATCACTGTGAAACAATATTCATTATTGCTCTGATGTATGTGGTTTGAAGTTGGCAGACATTTCTTTTCTGTATATTAAATATCAGAAGTTGCTGTGAACTCTGCACAGAAAGGTGCTGTTTTGCTTTGGGGCTGCTGCAGCCTGTCATAAGAGCAGACACACATGTACATATGCATGCTTCTTTTTTTTTTTTTTTTTACCTAATTTAATACTTAAATTGCATCATTCTCTATTGGACTCAGTTTTATTCAGAGGATCATCACCCACAACTCTTGCTCACACATTTATGTGGATATACTATAAATAAAGGCCATGATTTAAGTGAGTTTGCCATCTAATGTACAAAGGGGTACAAAAGAGGACATGGAAACTTTTCCTTTTATCATCGTGAATAACATCTTGGTGTTCGGCACACATTATAACCATCATGGATTTTTTCAGTCTGATTCAGGGCCTCACCCATTGTCAAGACATTAATGTTCCTCCTTCCATTTTGCTTGCTGGTAAAGTGAGGCAAACCCGGTTAAATGATTCATCTTTCTTTGCAGAAGATGTCTCTAAAGTTGAGAAACTCAAAAAATGGTTCCCATCTCTTGGATTTAAGTGCATCCCACAGCTGCATCCTTCCTTTAGATTTGGGTCCTGGTGCTCACCATCCCTGCCTTCAGTCCCACTCCCTTCTCAGAAGAAGAAGGTAAAATAGATAAAAATACCAGAAGGAAATCAGGGGATGCCAGAATCACAGTCATAGAACAGAAAATACAACTCCTTCCATTTTTCACTTTTTATTTCTCACTTTTATCACCACATCCTTTGCTTTTCGTAGCAGGAATTTAGAAACTGATGCACAGAAAAAAATTGAGCTTGTGGTAGCACATTTTTGATCCCTATCTGAGACCAAATGTCTGTGCACAGTTTCTCAGCTTAAGGACTGCCTAGCTGCCCAGAAGTTGGAGTTACTCTAGGTTTGCAGAGTTTAAGGGGGTCAGGAACTGACAAGGAATCTGGCAAAGTAAGTCAAGCTATTCTCTCCTGTGCATAAGAAATGAGAGTCTGCCTAAAGCAATATTCTGTTCTGACAGGAATCAGGAAAAGATGCTTAATATATGAAGCAGAACTGTTTGGATCAAAAGCTATAGAGAGAAGAAACGACAAGGTGTTTTCTCCTACATTTGTTTGCTTCATCTCTTGTGGAAAGAAATTTTTTTTATTTTTTTTTTTTTTCTGTGCACCTTTGTCTGTACATGCACAGATGCTGACACACAGATGTTGGTGCCAGGGGATGCATGTTAAATTACTGAGAATAAGAGACATGAATGCAGAACATATTCTGGTATTTTCAAGAATATATTGAGGGCAGTATTTTGTTGATGGTTGTTAATAAGACCTTAAAAAGTGAGTCTGTTTTGACATTGACTGCTACTTTGACTTCAGCAGTGCCAGATAGGCCTGGTATAGTCATGTAAATCTGTCCTAGATAGGATCCTACATGAGAAGAAATCAGGCTGGTGTTAATACAAAAAAAGCTCACCAGAGTTAGAGTCTGTAAGTACAAAAGGGAAACAAGTGTGCATCATTTCTGTTGTCTTGGGGTGGCCAAAACCATGGCAAAGCATGCATGTGGTCTACAAATAGACAGCATCTTCAGATGGCAAGCACTGGATTTAGGCCCCAGTCTGAGAGAAGTGAACTTATCTGAGGGGTAATATTCTGGCGAAGGCAAGAAAATTTACAGGCTGCATCACTCTCCTCTTTTCCTTTTATCTCTTCTCAGTTAGGTGCAGTGCTGTCCTGCATGGTGGAGGATAGACAAATTGCTCACTTCAGTTAATATTATCACCTTATGACCCGCACAACACCATCATAAGAATGTCTGGCACAAATGGCTCTCTTGAATTAAACTTTTTATTTTTCTGACTTTTTTAATTTGAAAGGGGCCTCTGAAGATCATTCAGTCCAACACCACACTCAAAGCATGGCCAGGCCCCGGGTGTAGATCCTTGCAGGGGCCAGGATGAAGGTTTCTTACAAAAGCTCAGAGAAACAGTAATAATAAACTAACCCACTAGATGAAGGTCCAATCAAGCTTGAGATGTGAGGAAGGGTTGCTTTCCCTGTCTGCAATACAGAAAAGGGCACACATCCACGAACAAGGGGAACAATATCACCTCCACACATGTTCTCTTGTGAATGCCATAAGATACAGAATTTCATGGCCACAGCTGAAGGCCACTGAATGGGACTGTCAAAGAAGAGAACTAGTCCCAAACAGCAGCAGATAAAGGATCTGTCCCTCAATCTAGCATGAGTTTCTTAAACCACCTGGCTGCCCAAATCCTGTCCAGCAGGATTTGCTCTTGCACAGTTTCACAGGTCGAGACAGCTTTGCCTTTGCTCGCTTGGAGCAGAACCTATTCCACAAATAGCTCCTTTGGTTTCAGTGGGGTCACTCAAGGAGTAAGTTGTCACTCAGTTTGCAAAGGGTGTCAAATTCTGGCTCAGGCTCTGCAAAGAAAACATCTGAAGACAAGGAGATCCATTATCTGAGAGTCTCCATCCAAGCCTTGTGCAATACCTTCTGCCTTTATGCAACACTGGTGCATTATGTGTGCAGCTAGGAACAGTACCCTGCTTTTCTTTGACTCAAGTGAGAGATGACATGAAAGTTCAAGCTGAAGGTGAAACTCATTTAAGCATGAAGAATAGAATAAAGAGGTGTGTCTCTGCACTTTGAAAAGTGAAATGGCTTAAACACACACACAGTTATAGAAAGAAAAGTTCTGACAAACAAAGTAGCCTAAAGAGAGACTAGCTCCTTCTGATCAATGCACTGAGGAGGGTTTTAACTTCTTAGAAGTTTAAGTCAAGTTTACATTTTGTATCAAACAATAAAGGCAATGGGAGGAGGAGGCAGTGTACCAGGGCTTCATGTTCCTCCTTAGATTTGAATTCAGTGATGGTTCATTCAATTTGCAGACTGAAATAATTTTCTTCAAAGATTAAAAGAGCTTGAAGCAAATGGTAGCATTAAAAGTGAGCCTGATGTTATGTAAAGTGGACTGGATCGGGATGCTCTTAAGACTTAGGTAATTCTGAGAAATAGAAGAGGGATAATCTAATTGTATGATCAATGATCACTTCTTTACCTTCATGGATATTTGCTCTGTTTCTAGCAGGCCATTTAGTTTCAGTCCCTGAAAGGTGTGTAAGCACTTGCTTCTTGTTGGAATATACTATATCTCTCTTGAAGATCTAGGACTTTCCTCCACCTGAATAGAAGGATGGTAACTCAGCTTCACTGAAACATGCCACAACTTGCAATGCTTTGAGGTGTTACGGGGACTGAGGTTTTGCAGAACAGTATGTTGATGGATGGACAACATACAGGCAGATATGTGGATTGCATGAAATAGAGTTTAAAAGAGAAAAGAGTGCCCAACACTGCATGTGTGACCAGTATTTTCTACTCCAAGGTTTTGCCTGGAGATAACAATAGAAAGTGAGGGGTTTTCCTTTTCCAATGGAATTGTTTTCCTTTTCAGGTAGGTCACACTTGTATGAAAGCACCCTTATTGGAATAAAAGCCCTTAAATAGCACTTCCCTTCATAAATACAATACCCTCAGCTCATTATCTATGAAGCTAACGTAGAGATGGGTCAAGTCAGAAACAGAGAGATGTTGGAAGCGAGAGAGCAGAGTGAGGAAACAGATGTATGTTGCTGAGGGATAAAAGTTCACTACATGTATATGTATATGTATATTTATATGTGCCTGTGTATGCTTGTGTGTATAGTTATATGCATGTGTATAAATTTGATATATATTACATGCTTTTTTGTGTTTATATATATTAATGTAGTTATAGATATAGAAGTCACAAGGCTGCTAAATCATAGTTTTACTGTTCCCGGCTTGACTATTCTCATGGGAGAAAAAATAAATAAAATAAAATAAAATCTTCTTATACGCAGTTGGAAACTCTCTTGTCTCAATTTAAGCATTTTTTTGTGCTTTTTGTCTTCTTGAGTTACAGAATGCTTCTGTCAATCAATTCCTTTAACATGCCCATATCCCTTTGAAGGAGAGCCCTGCCCTTAAACATACCAACTGCACCCCTCAATGTGTTGTCATCTACAAATTTGATTTCAGAAATTCAGTCTTAAAAATAAGCCATGTCTATAGCAGGTTTGGGTCATGTAACCTGAATAAACATAGCCTTCCATAATCCTTTTATTTTGCAGATTTTCTTCAGAGGAATGGGTTAAAGCCTAAAATAGTGGAATATGTTCATGTTTTTGCTTCAAGCAAGCCTCTACCTGCAACAACCTATTTCTCTGAAGTTTAGAAGACCTTGGGTTTTTGTGGTTACTTTTTTTTTCCTTTTGTGTTATTTTTGAGATGAATCCACCCCCTCACACACACATTTTCCAATGAAAGAAACAAATGAAAAAAAAAAAAAAAAGTCAGCATGTGCTCCTAGTGCCTAACTTCAACAAAATTCTTGATAAATTAAATCCTTAACATGCTCATGAGAGAATGGAGAGAAAATTTCATCATTGTCTGATGCCATTTGTCTGGGTAAGGAAGAGCCATATTTTAAGGATGATAGGTGCTACAGAGACACTCTATATGGCCCAGAGCCAAACTGAGTTGTAGAGAATACAAAATAACTGACACTTCTCTCTGACCCAGTTTCAACTACAAATTGAAACATGCCATCTTTGTGGGGAAAAATAAATAAATAAATACATAAAAGAAGAAGAAAGAACAAGGTTTTTTGGAGGCACTTCAACCTCTGTCAACACCTTGAATCTTTAGCTGAGTCAAATGAGGCATCCTATTTAGGTGCTATGCAGGTACGTTGCAATGAGAGTAACTATTCTAACAGTGTTATGAAATTTCAGTGTTAAGCCTAAGAGAGTTTTTTTTAATTTCCTTTCAGTCCTTGGAAAGAAATATTTCCACAGAGACGGACAGGCCAGGGGCCGATAGGTTGGAAAGCAGGTTATCAGAAAAGTCCTGGGGGGTTCTGGTGAAGAATGAGTTGGCCATGAGGAAGCAATGTGTACTCATGGGGAAAAAAAAAAAAAAAAAAAGAAAGAAAAGAAAACAAAATAAAGAAGAAAAAAAAAAAGACAACAGCATCCTGAGCTACACTAGGAAGAGGTGATCCTTATCCTCAGCTGCGCTCTGGTAAGAGATATCTGGCATGCCATATCCAGTTCTGGGCTGCCAGTACAAGAGAGACATGGACATCCTGGAGAGAGTTCAATGAAGGACTGTAAGATGACAAAGGAGCATCTCTTCTACAGGGACAGGCTGGTTCCGATGAGACTACAGCCTGGACTGTTCAGCCTGGAGGGGGATCTATCAATATGTATAAATAGGGGCAATAAAGAAGACAGAGCCAACATCTTCTCAGTTGTGCCTAGTGACAGGAGAAAAGCTAATGGGCAAAATCACAGGAAATTGAGTTTAAGAATAAGAAAAATCATCTTTAGTGTGAGAATGATTGAACACTCGTGCAGGTTGCTCAGGGATTTTGTGGAATCTCTGTCCTTGGAGGCATTCAAAAGCCAATTGGATGCAGTTCTCTTCAGGTTGATTCCTGTTCAAAACAGACCAGGGATCTTGGACTAGACATCCCTGTCAAACTCAGAAACTCTACATGATTTTGATTGAAATTACACGTGAATTAGCACTCTGAAAAAGCCCAAGTCTCTGCTACACATAGAATTTCAGGTGTCTGTAGCTGAGAGAAATGAATCCCACTCCATGGTAATGAAAACAATCCTCTTCCATGGGATCTGTTTTCTACACAAATAAGATACAGTAGGGGGGGCACTAATAAACAAAATTAACAGTAACAAGGACTGGTCTAGCTTGAAAAGCAGTGGTATAGCAATTTTTCAAGTATCATTAAGTATTTTCTCAGTCCTCTGTGACTGTATCCCAACAATTAATGTGATCTTTCTTTAAAATCACAGATGCATATACACATACTTTTTACTGTATTACATCTCCCTGACAAAAAAAAAAAAAAAAGAGTTGGGGGGGGGTGTCAAAATATGTTTGGCTGTGTGCTTGAACATTTTCAGCCAATAAAGCAACCAAAAGTAATATGAAAGGACTAAGAAGAGTTTTAAATGATGCAAAGTATCTTGCAATACTAATGAACATCCAACGAGGACAAATTCTTGTTGATAAAATTGACTTCATTAGATTTCCATTCTAATTTTGCAGAACTGTACATGCTTATTAAAAGGTTCAAACTGTTGGGATATTTTTTGAACCCTTTCCACTCAAGTCAACAGGAAACAAATTTCCATCAGTATAAATTCTTTTTAAGATCCTACAATATATATCCTACACATATATCCTACATATATATATATCCTACAATATATTCTGAATTTTTTCCCCCTAAGAAAAGCAAATAAACAAGCATTGAAATTACCCTGCAGCAGAGGCAATACTTAGAAACTGAACTCTAAGACTGAAATTGATTTCACCTGACTTCATTCATCTGAAAATTACATGTGTTGACCATTTTAAGTCACCTACTCTTCCTGTATACTCACAGAAAAGAAATAGATACCTCTTGCAGTGCTACAGTCATCCATTTTCAGGGATGGGACACTCTCAGGAGATATTTATCATACTTTGTTAGCCATTTTAGCCATTAATAAAAATTGCTAATGACTGTGTCTGAAAACTGGGCATCATAGGGATATGGGATATGGAGGGATATAACAAAAGTTCCGAATCTATGATTTTCCAACTTGAATCAAAAAATACATATCTGCTGTACAGACCTTCCACAGGGCAATATGTTATGGGAGAGAAAAGAGAGGAAATGGCCATGGAGGGGGCCATAAAGGACATTCTGATCCCTGATAGGGGGACCAGGTGGAACTTTCTGCAGGCACAGACTTGAATAAATACTCAACTATTAGAAAATCCTTCTCTTTCCATTTAAAGGGGATACCAACAACCCTGGAAAGTACCTAATAAAACAATATTTCATCAAAAGATAAAAGTTGAATCAAATATAAACATTTCATGAAACCACACAGACTTGAGAAAAAAAAAAAAAAGGAAAAGCAAAGAGAAAATGGCAAAAGCAATCATTTTGAATCAACTGTTTCTGTAATGTCAAAACATTTATGCTTCGTTTTAACAGTTACCTTTCGATTCTTCTTTTATATATAACCTTATATACTGTATACGTTTTATATACATATTATTTCATGTATTATGTTATATTATATACAAAACTTTTAAACATTTTAATAGTTCTGGATCAAAATGCTATAGAATTTTTACTCTATTTAAAATCTTATATAGTTCTTTTTTTCTTACTCAAATATATATATATTGTTCATAGAAATTACAAAGAAAAGACATTTGTTTCCACCCAGTCCTTATGTAAAATCTCAACTATGACTCAAGAGTGCCAAGTACTTGAAAACACAGACAAAATGGATTACATGGCATTTCATTCCATTACTGCTGGAGTAAAACCTTTATTTTTAGCAGCCACAGAGACATTCCCACATCCCTAACAAGCACTAAAAGCAGCTGTGATAGAAGACAGTTAGGCTGAAGGCATTTTAACCTGAAAATAAGAGTCTTATCTTTATTTCTCTAAGATACTTGCTATTTTCCACTTTAGAACAAAAAAAAAAAAAAAAAGGGATATTTGTAGATTTGAACAAACGATATAGTGTCTTCTGTTACAAAATAAAACAAAACAAAACAACAACAACAACAAAAAACGGTGCCTATTTTTGAATCCTGTTTTTATCTGCTCTTGTTCAGTTGCTTGTTTTGCTTTCCTCATTTAGGGTAGAAAGTCTGTCTCCCTTCAGTTTTGGCAAAAAGAGCATCAGGTAGTTAGTGATGGCCCTGGGCGACAAGCTGACTTTCTGGGTCAAGCCATGCCACAGCCAGTGGACAGTGCATGGACTCAGGATGTCACAGATGACAAGGGAGAGTCATGCAATGTTGGTTGAAGGTATATGCACTCATAGAGTATAACATTCTAACTAGAGAGATGTATGCTTATTTAACTCCCAATGAGACATTTTTATTTGTTTTATGAATTTAAATGGCTTTATTAAAAAGAAGAAGAAAAAAGATATCTGAAATGTTTCTTTTGTTATTACTTCAACATCTACCTTTCCTTTTCCCCTTTTCCCTTCCTATCACCTACCATTTTGGAAGTTCGAATTCTTGCTTATTTAATATAAGTTTTTCAGTAGTTCTCATTCCAGAATGCATCAATAGAAAAAAAAAGAAAAAAAAGAAAAAAAAAGTTTAATCATTTTTTCAACAGTTGAAGATAAACAAGAAAATATTTCTAAGCACACAGCTTGCATTTAGGGAGACATAGGTTTCTTATTTTCATTATAAAATCACTGAAAGTAAACAGATCAAGTATGCATTATTAGTATAGCTGCAGCAAAGTAGTGAATCATTCTCAAATTAATTTTCCGTGTCACTTTTAGTTTTCTACGCCTAAGTTTTGAAGTTGTGGTAGAACAGTGAAGAGTTTGTCGACTCCAGAAGTGTATATGTTCAGAAGAAATGGCATCCTTAGGTTAAACGTTTTCACTTGCTTTTTCGTGACTTGACAAGTTGTTGATATGGTCCCTTTAGGTCTGATATTCCTACCTTATCTCATAGTGTTATGTTGTGTGATGAAAGGCTCATTCCCATGATCATGGGTGAGCCCAGAGGCACGAGGGCAACTGGAGGGACCTCAGTCAACCAGCCAATGAATATCAGAGGAGACCCTGCCTGGCTGCTCCCAGGAGTGTTGCAGGATGGTCAACCTGTGGTCCAGAGTGGTTCCCATCACCATGAGTCAGGGAGAGGCTCCCCAGACCACCCTCCAGGCTGAGGGGAGCTACCAGGGCTCATTCTGGGATGCAGGGGATGAGCATCTTGGGAATGTACAAGACATTATCAGATGTTTAAGGGGAGAACAATGGTGGGGTCAGGCAGGGATAAGATGGCTTGAGGAGGTGCTGAGATGGAACTACTGTTTTTTGTTTGTTTGTTTGTTTAGGTGTTTCATGTCAGAGTGCAGCGTTGTGGCTCACCAGAGATAAGTTTTTACAGCAGAGCTCTAAGGGCATATTTTATTCCCTGCTTCATGGCAGGCAGGCTTGTGTGTGGTGTAACAAGTGTTTGAATGCACAGATCTTGCTGGGATAGTGTAAGAGGACTGCTTCCAATGAGGTGGAGCAAAATTACACATGGTTCACATCCATAATTATTTGGAGCCAATTGTCTGGAGTCAGGTTTATCTTGCCAATAGCTTCTGGATTTTTTCCTGAAGGGAACTCATTCAGGCATTGAGCCCAGGAACATGTGAATTGTGAAGGTGAGCCTCTGACTCAGACCCACAAAGAATTGAAGCAAAAGGGGAGTGTCAACCAGTCAACATAATTTCATGGAGGTCCACTGGAAATAATCTTGAAAGGGAGATTGGATGGAGAGGAAAACAGGATGTATGCAGTTGTAATAACCACCGAAAAGCCTTATTATTTACTGTAGAAGTCTGAACTGATTCTAAATCACAGTTCTAATCACTACCCATATAAATGATTTACTGCAATGTGACAGAGCTCTATATTAAGTCATGACAAGAGGATCTTTATTTCTCCTTTATTTTATTTAGAAGGCAGAGAAGTGCAGAACTCAAGATTGATTACCAACTTATATACAACTTCCTTGTTTATCGACTTTCCTGGACATTCAGACCACTGAACAGTCTCTGGAAATGCCTTTGGTGCTGAACTGGAGATGCCAGATTTTTGAAGGGAAACCCTAGCTAATGTTGAGCAGACAAGAAATGTTCCTCTGACTTTCTGACCTTCCCTAGGAACTGGTAATGAATTAAGTTCTAAGAAAGAGTTCAAACCTGACTTTAGGCTGTGAATAATGTATCTCTGCAGCCAAAGTTTAGTTTGGTGACTTCTGTGAAAAGAACTGATGAGGTGAGTGGGGACTTATTCAATGACACACTGGGGAAAGACCTACAATATGCAAGAATCCATATGAATTTTACCCCATTATGGTGCAGCTAATATATATTTTCGTCTCTCCCAAAGGAGATGTTATGGAATTAAGACTTGTAGGGGCTAAGCTACCATCTTCCTTGTATTTACAGTGAAAACCCCAATACAAGTGTGTCCAGATATTTTCAGACAGCTGAAAGCCAGCCTCATAAATCAGAATTCCAAGCACAAAGGCTATAGCAAGTCCTTCAATAACAAATACAGTAAGTTTGTCAGTGAACAAGGGAGCTAAAAGCACATTCTTGTAGGTGATTACTGGATGAGACTCTCACTCACAATGTCCGCATCACTGAAGGAATGAATGTCTTAAAAGAGTGAATTGAAAGAGATGATGGAAAAAAGTGAGAAAGAAAAAGAGAAACTTTGCTGGAGTTCCTGGGTAAAGGACTGGACTTTGCAGATCTAGGGGGAAGACAAGCGGCAAGGCAAACATATCACCATAAGAAAATCTGAAGTCCTGGATGAAACAGGGACAAGAGGCAGGCTCTTCTTTCTTTCTGTAGAGATCAAGGTTTGAAGTGCATCCTCAAGTTTGTTTGAAGAGCACTTATACAGGGGGAAATTCTGGGCTTGTGAAGTCATCAGTAAAATTTTGTTTGACTATAATATAAGAGGGTCTCCTCTCATCATTTATTTTTTTGAGGGTTTGTTCAAGGACTTCGAGAGTCAAGAGTCATCGATCTGCCAACATTATAATCACATAATATTAAAAAAACAGTTGTAATTTTGCTCTCGCTCTGCAAACAAAGGCAACAAAGAAGCAGAATATTAAGACATCAGTGAATGATTGCCTCTTGACCTCTAATTTTCTGTCTTTTTTTCATTAACTGTATGAAAACTTGTTTTCATATCTGAGAAATACAAATACTCAAGAGGCTGTACAGGAACAGATAGTACCCAGTGCATGGAATATTACTTGTTCCTCTTCTGAAATGAGCAAATCAAGCAAACAAACAATCAAAACTTGGATCTTTTAGAATATTGATAATGAAGTGTATGAGAAGTCATAAGGAAATCTTGCTGTATCATACTTCTTTACTATCATGGATGGGAAACCTTCTGGTCACAAGTTAAAATGCATTTCAGGAAAATAGGGTGAGCACAAGGAGTTTCTACTTAAAAATCCTGAACAACAATCTAATTCCATGGACTTATTTCATAAGTTCACAGGACCTTATGAGATGCATCCATAGGCACTGAGGGAACTGGCAGATGAAGTTACTAAGCCACTGTCCATCATATTTGAGAAGTCGTGGCGGTCAGGTGAAGTTCCTGTTGACTGGAAGAGGGGAAACATAACCCCCATTTTTAAAAAGGGAAAAAAGGAAGGAAAAAATGATGGAGCTACTAGAAGAGAATATACAAATATACATACTAATATACTAATAGAATATACTAAGAGAATATACTATCCTTGTGATCTTGAGGTCATGGAAATGATGATATAAATATGGAATAGGAAAAAAAAAAACTTAGAAAAAAAGGTTTTAAAACTTGGGTAGGGAAAGATACATCCATTGAAGGAAGGTTTTCTCCATAAAGACTGATATGACAAATTTGGGTTAAAGATAGAGAGAAATACATTTGTTGCGGTAGATTTGGTTAAAAGTTCTTGATCCTATGTATGGTCCTGAAGAACTGGCAGTCAGTCTTCTGCATCTGGATTTGAGCCGACTCTGGAAAGTTAAACTACAAATTGCAACATCTAATCCATGCTTTGATCATTTCCTTGGTATGAATCAATCTTCGCCAAGTCCAAAGCCACTTCCAGTCCTGTTTGGCAAAGAATTCTTGGGCACTTCTCCTTATATGTTACTTGTTGTGGTCTCCGGAGAATGGCCCCAAGCAGATTTAAATTATCTCCACTGAGCTCCATTGCCCTCTAACAGATGAAGCTCTGGTACTGTCTCCTCATGACAAGAGTGTTAGTTTCAGTCTGAAACACAATTGCTTATACCCTGGTAGAGCTCTGATGCTTTAACCTGATGAAATATAAATAGGCTTATGCAGTGGAGTTATTGTATGTGCTTAGTGCCGCTTTTCATAGTTTTCATTCACCACTTGTGCTATTCAGCAAGTTGTGTTTGCCTTGTTATAATTGCAGAATCTCAGTAAATAAATAGAATGAACTGGGGAGTGGCAGGGAGCCTGGGTAAGGCCCCCTTCTTAAGAAACTATGAAGGGGAACTAATTTGCTTCTATCACGGAGAAGTCCAGACAATTCCACGTGTCTTGATCCAATTATGGAAGAAAAATGAGAACTAAATCAACATTTATTCAGAATCAGAGACGTGTGCTCTAATTCTGGCTAATGCTGTCAAGTGCCTTTTGACAGTTAGAGAAATTACTGCAGTTTGTTCACTTTTATGTTGGACGGCACTCAGTTCTTCTCTAGAAGAATGCTGTACTGTTCACTTGGGTAAAATTCTGAAGTTTTTAGGAAATGGAAGAGTTCCTAGCTGTGTGTCTCCCACCGGTGTCCCACACTAAAGGATCAATTGGGTATCCCCATCTTGTTAATAGAGAGGTGAAGGGGAAGAGAATATTTTGTCAAACATATACCTAGATCTTTGCATATGCTTGATTATATTCTAACTGCAGCCTGCAGATGAATTGTTTGCTTTTTTACCCTTACAGACTTCTCAGACACCAGAATGCTTTTCCTGGTCAAGTTAAACTCATTTTTCTAAAAGCAAACAGGGAACTTATTTTTCTCTCTGACATCAAGACAGAGTAGGGGAGTAGGATATTGGTTTAATATATTTTGAATGTGTTTAATTGAAAATGAGAAGATTAGTATGCAAATGTCATTAAGTTTGACCTTTCTTAATAGGCAAAATAGTAAATGTCTTTTGCATACTTATGCCGTTTAATTTTCTAAATTATATTCACTTCCCTGTCACCTGAGTATTGGCTCATTGCTTATTGTTGCAATACCCAGAACTCATTTTATCTGCTTTGTCAATAACACCACATTTACTAGAATTAATGTTTCTTTCATTATTCAGACTTCTTTGGATGATAAAGAAATGTTAACAATAAAGAAATAATGGGTCACACTACGGAAATTCCTGGGCAGGTTTTTGTCTAGTTATTTCTAGTGGCATTCCTTCATCTCTATAACATAAATATCTGTATCTGAACTCTCAGAGAGACCATTAAAAAGTTTTCTTTCACCTCCTCCTTGAGTTAATGTCTACCATACATCTAATTAAAGATTTCCTGAAAGTGCCCATTTCTGCCCAGTTGTAGATGCCTGCAGTTTGTGTATTGATTCCCACAGGGCAGGAACTTACCCAATGCATGGTGGGTACTTAAGTCTGGTCTTAATGACTTCAGTTCAGCATAAGTCTGCTGAAATTGATATATTTAATGCAGGTTCATTTACATTTGTCCAGTGTCACTCAGCTCTCCATGTTCCAGGCAAGCTTCATAAATATTGCAGAAGTTCATGGACACCACTTTGATTCAGTTCCACAGACAAGTTCAGAAATGATGAACTTAGACTCAGCTTGGATGTCTCTGCATTGATAACACCATTAATGTACCATCTGGATAACCAATGCACAGGTAATGGAGAAACGAATCCAGAATACTTTATTTTAGATCACATGGCCTGTAATAACAAACTTCTATTAATTTGCAAGGACATAGTGTTCTTATCAAGAGAAGGAATAAAACAAAATGAGCAAGATGGTATTAAAATTAGCAACTCCTAACTTCCTCTGCATTATTTGGATGTGCACCTGGCTCTGGAATCAAACTTAAAATAGATTATAGAGAAGAAAAAGGCAGTATTTAAAGAAAAATCTTTTAAGAAGAGTTTGCAACTCAAGGAGTTAACTTTGTTGAACTTGCTGATATTCCAATCTTCATCCATCTAGGTCCGGGGGGGGGAGGAAGAATTAAAAAAAAATTACCTGATCTATGTTCATTACTAGTGCTTTGTTTTGTTTAAAGTGACAGCATTCATTACTGCTTCCCTTATAAATCACCTTACGCATTAACATAGTATGACCAAATTGCTGCTCATTCTCTCTGAGAATCATTAGTAACTCTCTAAATCTCAGACAATTATATCTTGTTCTTTTTCTTTTTTTTTTTTTTAAACAACACCTGTGTCACTTTCAAATCGTTCTAGAATCTGTTGGAGGAAAACAACAACAATAACAACAAAACCACAACTTTTCAGTTCCTATTACATATGATTCATGTAAATAACTTTTTCTCCAAGAACTCAATTGAAATATAGAAAGACAATGTCTTAACTCACACTCCTTCCGACTGTAGGAGCAATAGCATAATCATTTTGCATTCCTGAATACTGAAGATTTCTTTCCACCACCCTTTATTTTGGTTTGGTTTGTTTAAATTTTGGCAGTTGAAAGAGATCTTTCTCTTTTAAAGCTCTCTTGGCTTCTAAACTACACTTCTTAAATCTGGCTTCTGCATCTGAAAACTTTGAAAAAATCTTTAGACCCCGTTGGCTACTGAGCTTATACAGTAAAATATAAGCACATATCTAATTACCAGCATATGTAAATGGCATTAGGCATTACCAGCATATGTAAATGGCAATCATCTTCTATATTCCTGGTTGGCTGTGATCAACTAAATTACGGACATACCTATGTTTGTAGCTTACTCCAGAGAATACCATACTTATTTCCCCATCACTGTAACTCTTTGTAGAATGTTCAACCCTTCACAGTCAAAATGAATAAAGTTGGAAAGGAAGTCTTATTGCAAACAATAATGATAATGACACCAGTGTGAATAAAACTGGTTAAAGAACAATTGCATGAGCAACAGAAAGGGCAAAAGTTTTTGGCCATGGGGGCTGAGTTACAGCTGGAATTGAGCCGGGGAAAAGAACATGAAAGAGGTGAAGCATATCTGATTTCAACATCATTTTATCTACTGCTAATCCAAGGATCTATAAAATAGACTTCAAATTAATATGAGTCTAAAACATTTGTATTTCAAAGGTTTTACATAAAAAGTGTTTATTCTCATTCCAGTGAATCTTTCTGCAGGTATCTCCAGCCAAATACCCCATTAAACTCACACATAAATGTAAAAGAAAATATTATTAAAAATATATATTTAATGAAATTGTTTCATTTCAATTTATCTTTTTCGTCAGGTAGAAACAAAATAAAGCATGCATTCTTTCCATTCTAGCTGTTTTTCACCACTTACATTATGATGGGAAAATTGTACTGACATGCATAGCTATAAAAAATACCTTAGAAAGCTTTGATCGATATCTATGACATGTTTTGAAACACTTGGATGAAAGGTGTTATAAAACTAAAAAGTATTATTGTTACTTGTACCCTGACACTAATATTTACCTTTAAGTTTGGACTTTTGGCAGAATTTCCAGACTCTGTTCCCATTTAAGGAAAGCAATTACACAACTTTCTAGCTGGCAAGAAGCAGAGCAAATATCCTCCATTTACCATTCTTGTTAGTTATACATTGTTCTCTATTAACACCTTGACTGTCTCAAGAGAGCAACAGGAATATTATGCATCAGAATAACATTTGATATGCTGCCATACAATTAAGCTCATTATAAGGAGGGATAAATAATACTTTTGAGATAGAAAAAGCAGGTGCTTAAAGAATATAGTACTAAATATGCTAAAAATTTCTTTTTGTCCCTTTCAACCCATTCACAGGAAAAAAAAAAAAAAAAGGAGGGGGGGTATTTTATACGCATACATAATGGACAAAGTAAAAACAAATATGGGAATATTTACAGCCATCAGTCACTCTTGAGTATGAAGATGAAAGGGGTATAGTAGCAAGAACAAATAGTTCAACTAGGATTTCAGATTGTTGCTAGTGTTTTCTTACAGAATTATTTGACTTTGTGCTCCAGCTTTCCCATCTGAACAACAGTGAAATCAGTCTGCACCCTCCTGGCAACAGTTTTATGAGTCTGATTTGGCATTTGCAATGTGCCCATCTATGGGAGGCTGTTTAAATGCAAAATATATCTTCTCTTGTTTCTGACTCATTTTGTTAATGCATTAGTGTTTCACCTCTGAATTCTGTGGTTTAACTAGAATAACCTTGCATCAATTTGCAATCCAATATGGTTTTAGTTACGCTAGTTTTCAAGCTGCTCGAAGTATGCATGTGGGTTTATCAGGATTCAAAATTAATCTACTAAGAGACAAACTGAACTCCTTAGTGGTTTAGGATGACTGTCACAGTTAAACATAATCTTGTCAAAGCCCCCATGTTTTTGCCCTCGACTGTCACACGGACAGTGCTGAGATCAGTCCCTCCTCTATTAATCTGCCATTTCAGAGACACATGCCAAACTCCATTGCTTTTTCCTGCCTCAGAATTTCTAAAATCCACCCATCACTACAGCCCTACTAAGCCCAGACATAGATATATGTTGTATTTACTTGAAACATCACTGGCATTTCAAGTTTTAATTTTCTTTAATTACATTAGCTCTGATAGCACTTTCTGAGGACTTCACTTCTAAGAAAACGTTGCACCATCATTTCCCACCCTCTGACCTGATGAGGCACACAAGGAGGTGATCAAACACCACTGTGATGGATTTACACTGTGGCAGCAAGGGAGAAAAGACTGAGTGATATGGAGAAGTGCCTACACACAACATCACTTCCCCCCATTCGAGCTTCCTTTCACTTTTTGCTTTGAATTTGAAGCACTCCACCTGCACAGCCTCACCTCACATTTCTTTCCACAAATACTGTGGAATTTTGAATGACTATTGTCTTTAGATTCTCTCCCCAGAGAAGGAAAGGAAATGAAATTTTACTTGCAGAAAGGAAGGCAGAAGGGGCAGCTTGTATCCTGGCTGTAAAGGACTGATAAGACATTTATAAAAAGTTTCCGTGTTGTAGTCTATTTTCTACCTAAAGTATCCCAAAGTGAGAGAGACTATGTTTCAAGACTGATACGGTTCATGGTGAGCAGGTCAACCAAGCTGAATGTAATGTTTCTTGCATGACTACCACCACAGTAAGAGGTTTTCAAAACTTTGAAGTGTGTGAGTCAATGTGAGTTTTTTCCCTTACCTTCCCCACTTTGCAGCCAAGGATGTAGCTATGGGGGTGTTCAGAGCAGTTCCAGGGAGGGAGGAATGGTGAATTTGAATATTTAAAACACATAACAATGTAGAAGGAGCATCTCTTCAGGTAGGGTTTCTAGCGAACATTCTTCTGGGGAGGGCTTTTGAGGAGGAGCTGGCTTTCACCAGAAACACACAATCACAAATGCGAAGACTCCCTTTGCCAACTATTTCATACTGCCGCACTTATTTTAGAGAAGTTCTCTTCATGATTCTAGAAAAAGCGACGGATCATGGCTGTGGCTACTGTGGGAAAGTATACTTTTTTTTACTTTTTTTTTTTTTTTTCTTTTCTGTTGTTTGTGATCTAAGATGCCTTTTTGAACGCCAATCACTTTTTGAACTCCTGCAGCTCGGTGCCGTGCCAACATCCCTGGGGAGCCTGTCCCAGTGCCCGACCACCTCTGGGTGCAGAACCTTTCCCTAACACCCAGCCTGACCCTCCCCTGTCCCAGCTCCATGCCGTTCCCTCGGGTCCTGTCGCTGTCCCCAGAGAGCAGAGCTCAGCGCCTGCCCCTCCGCTCCCCTCGTGAGGGAGCTGCAGGCCGCCATGAGGCCTCCCCTCGGCCTGCTCTGCTCTGGGCTGAGCAAACCCAGGGACCTCAGCCGCTCCTCACACGTCTGGCCTTCTAGACCCTTCACCATCTTCATAGCCCGGTTACAATGAATAAATAAACAAATACAATTTCCATGAGCGTGCACCCTTTTGTCTGTGTGTAAATATGATCAGACCGATTTTTTCCAGTGTGTCAAACATATTTTTTCTGCTTTGCCTCCATCAATCATGTTACTTATAACCAATTTGCTAATTAGTCTATGCCAGCTCACAAATGCTTTTGTGTTATATTTCTCAGTCACACTTGTTTTCACATGGTAGACAAGAGTAATTCTGCCCACTCCAGGTATTACTACATAAAATGCCTCATTTGGGACTCAGCCAGTGTTTAGGCTATATGATTACAATGGCCCCTTGTAGGCTTACAAATACAAAAAAAAAATTAAAAAAAATGACTTGAAATACTTCTTGAAATGACCTTGCAGATGTTTTATTTATTTATTTATTTACTAAGATAAATTTCCTTTATAATAATAAGAGCTGGTCATCAATGATAGAGCTATTTACAAAATAGTTTTTATGCAGTATATCAGTAAAAATGTCCTTGAGTTAAAAGGATACTTGTTTATTATTATTCAGTATGTTTTCTTTTGACATATTAGGATGTAGAGCACAGTGATTTATAGCGTATCATCAGCAGGTACAGTAGATTATCTCAGCTTGGAAGGATAATCATAAAAAATGAATAAATGCATGCGATGTTTTGTGGTATAATAAGAACTACTATTTAAATACCTTGATTTAATCAGCACAGGCTATCCTGGATTCAGATGAACACTATGTTCTTTCCTGAGGCATGTAAAAAAAAACTGTAATGTAAAAAAAATGAAGCTGTAATGGCAAATCTCCCTCCTTAAGCACTTTCAGAATTTCTGGACTATTTATGGTCAGTTTTCTATTTAGAACTGAACTGAGACATTATATAAAAAAAAATATATATAGTATACAAAACATATATATTATATATTATATAAATATATTATGTATTAAATATAAATACTATATATCTATGTTATTTACATATCTATAATATATAAATGTATATTTATACATTTATATTATATAAAATATATAAAGAAGTTGAAATAGAATGCTTTGAAATTATCAAATAATAATATTTAGGTTAATCTGAATTTCTGCTTGTTTGGTTGAGTGGTTGGTCGGTTGTTTTTTAAGATCTCATACATAAGAACCAGTAACATGCCACTCAGATTTTGGATCAGATTTCTTCCAAAAAATGTCTAAAACTTCATTTTTTTCTTCACGAGGAAAGCTATTTTCCATAGAATTAGGCTTATGAATGTTTCACTTTATAGATGCAACAGATACAGCACATTACCTGTAGGAAATGTAACCTCAGAAACCACAAGAGTTTGCAGCTACAGTAACAATGCAGATTCTCTTGAGGTATTAATTATTCTTAGTAGAGCATCTGAATGGAAAAAGGTCAGGTTTATCTCACCAAATTTTGTCACCAACATCAGAGATACTGACCCCTAAGGAGAGAACCAGTCATCTCTAGAGGATCTTCCACTTAACCTCTCTCAGATGCTCATTTTAAGCTAAGATAAATCATTCTCTGGAGGTGCCTTATTCTCTCCTTCAACATCAAAGGATGGCAGGAGTGACTAGATCAGACTGAACAGCTAATTTCAGATACCTATGTTATGAATCCAGCCCCTAAAGAAGAAGTAGCAACCAGTATATGTATGAAGTTAGGAATTTAATTTCTCTTCATATTTCACACAAATATAATTGATGATGTGGGAGAAAAATAATATGTGTGGGTAGAAAAGGCTATAATTCCAAGTTTTTTCTGTTACTAAGATACATCTGACAGATGTATTCACCTGCAGGAAGCAAGACTCTACTTTTTCCTTTGCACAGATAAAACAGGAACACAGGTAAATGCTAAATATTGCTGGAAGAAACAGTTGAGGAACTGCAACGTATATTGGCAGAAAAGAATTTGGAGGTCAAAAGCAATCAATTTCAGAGTCAGCTGTAGGACTGCTATGTTACATAAGATGCAATGTGCCTGAAATAGCACTATCACAAGCGCTCTGTGAAACTGGTGTATAGAAAAAGCTATATAAAGGTAAGGCATTATTTATTTACTATGTTGATTCCACTTGATTTTGCCTCAATTTCTTTTCAAAATTAGGACAAGAAGGTGAGTGCCAGAAAAAAAAAAAAGAAAAAAAGAAAAAAAAGGCAATCCAAGCCATCGACTCTGAAGTCCTTTAAAGGAAGCTGTTTCTCTTCCTTGTCAAGAACAGTGGTCATTCCTCATTATACAGACAATAATGAGACGGGACCTAACCGAGTGCTGTTAGAATACCTTAGTGTTAGTGTGTAGGTGTGCCTTAATGTCCTTGCGAATGGTATAACTTTCACTAAAAAAACATAAGCTGCTCTGCAGATAACAAGCTGAAGATGAGCAACAAGATGTGTCACAATAAGCCAGGAGCTGAACTGGTGATACTTGTGGGTCCCTTCCAACTCAGGAGATTCTATGATTCTATGAGTCCAGTGACTTTAACCAACATTTCTGCTGGGAAGTGTATCTCTTCTTCCCACACTTCCCTCACCAAGAATTAGCCATTAAATAACTTTGTGTTCTGTTTTTATCCTTCATCTTTTTGCATTTTGACCCCTCCCTAACAGCAGCATCATAAAATTCAGATTCATGATCAGCATATCAATAAAAACCTCCTGTATTTAAGAACTAGGTCAAGTCAGACTAAGTTAAAAGATATGCCAATCACAGCAGGATATTTTATAGGACATAGAAGGAAAAAGGGAAATGCATTTCCCTTCTTAATTAGTAGCACCGTTATTGGGTCTTATTGAGACCCCTACTGTCTCACACTCCTCTGCATCACCTGTGTGAAACCCATGAGAAACACAGTCACAGGAAAGTGTGCTTTAGTTCAAGGATTCCAGCATCTATGTTGTCTTTGAGGAAAGCCACACTAAGGGTTCATTTTTGCACAGTTGCTGGAGTGGTTAACAGAAAGTAGAAGCTAATCACCTATGTGGATAAATTGTGTTTAGTATCTTTCCAGTGATGCCAGCTGAGTATCAGAGAAAGAGTTTACCCAGAGTACAAAAGCAAGGTCAGTGTTTGTGACTCACAAGACTCAATTTTCTTCACAGCAAGGAAAAAGCAGAGAAGAAAAGCAAGCAAACAAGCGAGGAAACAAACAAACAAAATGTTAAGGTTTTTTATTTCTTCACCTTTTTGTTTTCCTATTAAAAGTCATGAACAAAAACAAAGATTATGATTTAAAGAAAAAAAAAGAAAAGAAAGAAAAAAAAAGCTTAGAATTAAGTCTTTCTGAGATATTTAGGAATGGGAATTGTCTCGTCTCCTTCTAGATGTGTAAATGTATGTAGTAGAGATACATTCATCTGAGCAAAACCCACAACTTTGCTCAGTCTTTTTGGAGTCAGTAGGGAGGAATAGATACCTTACAGTTCCTTGAATCCATTTTGAATGGTTACTTTAGGACCAGCTACATTCTACCTATGAATTCCAAACTGCAAATCCTTCAAAAAAGTACCACAAATAGCACAAAATAACACCTAGAAAAAGTGATTTGATTGAAGGTTTGATTCCAGCTGACCCGAGCTTCTAGACACTGCTTCAAACATCTCCATGTAATTAGTATAAATGCTGCCTGTGATCTGTATTGACATTTTAAACATTCTCTTTGAATACAATACAGTACATTTTTATTCTTTACAAATGCAAAACCTCATTTTTCACTTAATCCCACGAGTTCTGCACTGCTAGGGCTACTGAACACAGTGAGGTGATCTGCTTTAGAACAATGGAGAAGAAGATTGGGTTCATCCTGATCATTCAGGATCAGGATCATTTCCTACCTAGCAAAAGAAAAGAAAAAAAAAAAAAAATGATGTGAGAAGTTAGAGCTTCTTAGGTCTTGAAGTAGCTGATGTAATGGGAAGCAGAGGACAAACACAGCCACTGTCATGGAAAAATAAACATTGTTTCTCTTTTAAAATACAATCATATCTATCTCTGTGCAAAGCTGTTTCTTAAAAATAATGAATTTTCCATTTCCTTGTCTCTTCTCTTTTCTTAGTGGCTAATCTTATTCTATCAACTAAATCTGAATAAAAACATTGATTTGGCTGTTCATAGAACGGCTTTGGTTGGAAAGGACCTTAAAGATGATCTAACTCCAACCTCCCAGCCATAGACAGGGATGCCACCACTAGATCAGGCTGGCCAAATACCCCTCCAGCCTTGCCTTGGACAAAGTTATTTCTCGACGAGGATGGGATTCGAACCCACGCGTGCAGAGCACAATGGATTAGCAGTCCATCGCCTTAACCACTCGGCCACCTCGTCATGTAGAGCTTAGGTCCTTTACAGTAAAGGAACTGCTTTTGCCAGGGCATGTTTCTGTTTCTTCGGAGTAATGTCATTTAAACTAGTAGATTGGAATAGCTGTGGATGGAGGTAAATGAGGATTTGTCATTACCCAAGCTGGATCCAGCAATGATTTGAGGATTCCTCTGTTGTTATACAATGCACACCAGTATGTATACAGAAATTGGGCTTAATTTTAACAATTCATCATCATTATTATTATTTTATAGCCTATGTTATTATAAAATACCCTCAGAGGCTTGTCCAAAACAGACTGCAAGAGATTGTACCAGTCCCCCTGTAAATCTGGAACAGAGATCTGTAGCTGCAGCTATCCCGTCCCACCATTCTGTCATAACCTCTAGAGCTATCTTTATTTTAGAATAATTCTATATGTCCGTATAATTCACACACCATACTTCAGGATGTGGAGTGGTCAGGGCTCGTTCTCTGTCTGTGGTGCCAACCGATAAAGTCTGACCATTTCCTTAATTTTAAACTTTATTATCCTCAAGGCACTTACACAAAACCAAACCAAAGCTGCTTTGGCAGGTGGAACTGATCTGTGACCTATGCTAACTCCTTTACCATGCCCAAATCATTTGGGAGAATGGTAATTGTCTTGGACTGTTATTGTGCCAGGGACATTGCTTATAATTTAACAGCACAGACACTGAGGTGTCCAGCCCAAATTCTGGTGTCAGTTGATTTATTACTTATAAATATTTCCTTTGTATACATAATGGCCAATACTTTGTGTTTATATTGTGTGGATAACATAAATTTACTATTAGAAAAGCAAAAAAGATCTCCATGGTGTGAAGTGAACGCTTTATTGAATCTACTTAATGAATTACTACTTAATTCATAGCTTAATCAATCATTTTGTCTCTGCTATCCAATTTCAAAATACCTACCCTGCATGATGCAGCTGTTGAGAAAGAAGTTTCCCACTGCTCTGGGCCTGGTGTGTCTCTTTGAGTTTGCACAAGCTGGTTAAATTAATCCTTCTGCATTCAGCACCAGCTCAGTCAATATGCACATTGATGCTGCTGCAGGCAATGGGTTCTCATGTGAAGCTGGGATGCATGGGTTTCCATGTTGCTAATCGATGAGTTCATACAGTTTCATTAGCACGCTGAGAGCATGCAGTGCATCTTCTGCCTTTACAGAACCTGAGATTAATCTAATGTGAGTCATTTGGAAGAAACAACCTTGAGTGCAATATGATGAAATTTATGTTGGCTTGCTTATTGTGATTTTTTAATCACCACAGTGCTTTTAGTTAAAAGTTAGGGGGTTTTTGTTGTTGTTGTTTTTCTGGAAATCAGACAAAAGGAAAAAGAAGTGAACTGTTTGCTGGAACATACTTGAGTTGTTATGACATTCAAGAAGCTATTTAGGATGAGAATCTTCTGCCCTAGTTTATGTGCCAAGCCCTTAGGAGTTAGATTCAGTTTGCAAATTAGGAAATTTAAGTATCTTCATGAGGTTATCCACAAGAGAGCTGGTTGTCTGAGCTCTCATTATAATCAATAGACATGTAGACAGTTGAGTCAGTGAAGTTTAGAAAGCAATTCACATCACTTAAAATCTAGACACCTGGAAAACTGGAGGATTTAGGTGCCTAAATATAAACATCAGATTCTGTAGGGTATCCTGCTGTTGTTCCCAAAGTGTTAGGTTTCCCATAGGTCCTTTGTCACAGCTAGCAACATTCCACTGCTGTCTTGGATGTTCTACACCAAGAACCTATGTGTGGGCAACTGAACCTACATGTGATCAGATGAATTCTGTTGACTCTGCTGACTAGATCTCCACTAACCTCAGCTTTGACACCAGTGGCAGTATAAGCACATCAGACTGAACTGACAAGGGAGATGTTTAAGTATGTTGTCATTCAAGACCTACAGGCCTACAAGGAAGTTGGCTGATGCCCTGAAGATCTTCAGTCCTGAAATAGTGATAAGATGAAGATCAAACAGCAGTGGTGAAGTATGTATCTGGAAGTCACTGCCTGAAAAGAGCATTTTCTGGGTGTAGTAATGAAGATAGTCTTTTTTTTTTTTTTACCAAGGAACAATCAGCATATGTCAGCAGTGTTGGACCACAAAAAAAAAATGAAATACAATAAATTAAAAAAAAAGGCCAGAGTTGTGGATGTTCAAAGGTTAGATGAAGAGATTTTGATCCTGTTACTGTAGGTTGAGGTATCTAAAGCTACCTGTCCTTAACAAAGTACTTCTCTCCCTGTGTCTCAAAAACTGTTAAAGCATATCACTGGGAAGTCACTGGGAATAAAAGTGGAAGTGAAAGCTTGAAAAAAATGAACAATGTATCTCACAATGGGACCATCTCTCAAGGAGACAAGCCTCCTAAGTGTTGATCATATACTGGCACAGTAGCCCTTAGACCCAAATAACTGTAGTTCACTACGATGAAAAAACACTTTAAAACAGTGATTTGAATTTAGACATATCATGAAATTATGACTTTTTCTTTTGTCTATGCACTAAAATGGAAAAAAAAAACACTAGAAGAATAAAAAAAAAAAAGAATGAGAGAAAACTGCACTGAGAGACATTGAAAACAAGAGTACAAATCAATTGACAGAAACTATGTTTCCTAGTATAAATGTTATTGTTTCCTGCCTTCCACCTTGAAAAGGGAAAAGAGGTGCTGGATAGTTAAGGTTCCTCAAGTCAAAAAAACTGGCTTCAGAATTTGTGAAGGGCCTAAAACTATTCAAATATGATGCAGACGCCCAAGCAAAATGGTAATCACATCTAAATTGGGCATGGAAGCTATGGTTATATTGTTTTTTTTGTTGTTGTTTTTGTTTGCTTTGTTTGTTTGTTTGGCTCATTTTTAGCCAACAGCTGTTGTCCCTTGATGACATCACTTTGCTGAGCTGAAAACCTACCATGCCTGTTCAACATATTTTGCTGCTGCATCAGTCTGTCAGCATAGGAATTCATGAAGGTGGACAATCACTTTGACCTACTGTGTTAATGGAAAATCAGTCAAATGCATTGATTTGACTGCTTTCTTATTATAGTTCAAGGGTATAAGCCAACAATTGTTAAGTGTTTTTAACAGCACTAACAGACCGTACAATATGTTCTAGTCTTAAATAAGAGCTTTACCTATTGTTATACTTGAGTGCTCATCTGCTAAATGCAATCAATAGTAGCAACCCTGTTCTCATTTTGACAAAATCCATAAAGACTGTAGTACATTCCAAATGTTTTAAAGCCATTAGCTAACCAAGCCACAAAGCAGCCTTAGGATGTTATAGAAATGCACCTAGGAAAAATCAGAAACAAGAATCACTATGAGCATTGACTTCAGCAGTGACAGGGTAAGAACAGAGCAGAAGAGTGCTGGTAGCCATACCTGGATATAGACCATTGCTCTCAATCAGACCATTAAGCCTGGTTACTGTGAATTTAAGATGGTCACCCATGAAGCTTCAGAGGATCATCTGCTTTGGTACTAGAATTCCTTCTGACTGACACATACGTTCAAAAAACTTGTTAGGTGCAAATAAAGACAGACTGAAAGACTCTATAAAGCATTAGCATCCTAATATGTTACTTTTACCAACCTTCCCTCCTGTAACTAGGATATATCCAGCCAAAAATTACATGGGCAGTTCTCAGCTGCAGAAAACTTGTCAATGTGAGGATGTGGTCCATATAAAATGAGCTGAAGATTTCTACTCAGTTAAAGGTAGACATGGAGGAAAATGGCCAATGAATTCTAGCTGGTACATGAGCTTGAAAATTACCAATCCTAAAACTTGAAGAGAATGCTATTCAAATTCCACCAGAAAGATCACTGCCCCAATTTAAATGATCCAGTATCCACTCATAATTATGTTTAATAAAGTAGCCTTTGCCATGTCAGTGACTCAGTCATAGCTCCCATTTGCATTTTTTGCAGTCACACAGTTTAATCATAAATCCCTCACCTCCCAGTGAGATTCTGAAAGGCAGGAATATTTTGTTATAATATAAAGCAGATAACAAACTGCACTGCCCCAAGAAACTGGGAAACTGAAGTTTGTAAGAATAAAAAATAAGCTGGAAGTATGCATGGATTTCAG
This sequence comes from Anser anser, assembly GCF_964211835.1. Taxonomy (NCBI): domain Eukaryota; kingdom Metazoa; phylum Chordata; class Aves; order Anseriformes; family Anatidae; genus Anser; species Anser anser. The sequence goes on from NC_139721.1 coordinate 159,329,200, forward strand.
AAATATACACAACTCATACGGAAAAAATGAATGCTGAGTAATAATGAAGTATTAATAATGAATAATAGATTTAAGATACAATAATAGATTTAAGAACAATAATGGACTATATGCTTCAAGACTTAAACTTCTACAGAGACTTGATGCAAGGAGTATAATATACCCAGGGTCCCTGTCACAATGTGCTTGCCTTGTACAATGAATGAGCCCAATTATTTTCTGCAGGAGAAAAAATCTGAAGAATGTGATCCCAGCTCTGACTCAGTGCATTCCTAGGAAAAATGGATGGACATTAGACATTAACATGCATCCTGCATGGGCCGAGAACAAATGTCTGCAAGAGCTGTCATTCAGGGGCTGATAAGCAGTAGCAATTCTGCAGCCCCTGGACTTAAAAAAAAAAAAAAAAAAAGGAAAAAAAAAAAAAAGGAAAAAAAAAAAAGATGTAGCTATATGAAATTAGGTTGGGCAAATCCCACCATGTGTGTTCAGTTAGCACTGTGCAAGGTTGGCAGTGCTTAGGGGAGTGGGTGAACATATGAGGGCTGTTTGCTCAGATATTCATGAAGCTGCTTCCCTTCAGATAGCCAAGACATATATGCTGCTGTGGGAGGCACTAAACGGGTCTCCAGAATCACTTCTCTCTTCCTGCAGCAGTTCAAAATCTTCTCCTGCAGCAGTGGCAGCAGGGTGAGAATGGGAATTTACCTCTCTCACTTGCAACTCTTTTTGCAGGGTTCATATCTGTAAACGGGAAATGAGTTTCAGCTATTAACAGGGGAACGTGGATTCAATCCTCCTTTTCAACAGGGTAGTAAGCACATCTCCACTGAATTCTTGTTTCTGCTAACGCCACCCTTCCCCGAAAGCTGCTTGGGGAAGGTAGGGGGAAAGTAGCTTATTAAACTAACATTCAAAATCAGAATACTGTTAATCATTAATTTAAAAATTAGAATGTCAGTTATGATTTGATGTGTCAACTCTGAATGAGATGCATATTCTGCCAAAAAGAAAAAAAAAAAAAAAAAGAAAAGAAAAGAAAAATTACTCATAACTTACAGAAGACATATCAGTAAGGATCTGGTGAGAGGCAGAAGAGGATTGCATGGTCTGATATCATTCTATCCCATCTTCAACAGCTTGAAAAGCATTAATGCCTTCTGACACTTCTAACAGAACAGGTGAACAGTGAGTCACTGGGGTTGAAATTTCACAACCTAAGTAGGAGGGAGTATGTTACACTGAGAACTCTCTCCCCTTCATAGAAAATAAGTAAATAAATAAAGGCTTGCAAATTATTTCATACCAAAGCACCTGGTTCTCAACAGAAAAGAGACCACTCAATACCACTCTTCAGAATGAAGGGATCTTGAGAAAACATGAATTACATTTACACCAAAGTTAAGACCTCTTAATTAGATGGAGAATCATCGCAAAGCCTCCTTGTAACTGAGAACCAGACTCCACAGCTGCAATATGTATATCTCCTCCAACACCCTGGCACTCTAATCAAGAGGTCCTTTAGCCCAGCATTGAGAACAAGCACAGAGAAGTCCTTCAGGGGTGGTATAAGGTCATGGGCAGCATTGTGATGAGAACTAACAAGTATGTAAGACAAGATACCTCACTGCGGAAATTTAAGTGAAGTGGTTTTGTCTAAAGCCTACAGAAGATGGATGCCCATCAAAGGATTGGACACAAACAGGGCCGCTCACAGAGGAGGTACAAACTGTTTTGCCCTATGCCTCTACTTTTAAGAAGTTAGATAAAATCTAGCTTGTTATAACACTGTATCAAAATATTAAGGATTAGCCACAGAATTCATCTCAATTCACTCTGAAGTTGTTATTCAGTTGCCTCTAATAGGTTTCTAAGTGCTGCTGAAAATCCCCTTGGATAAATTCAGCATCTACATAGGGCTGACAAGTAGGGAACAGGACCTACAGGAGACCTGGAGACTTTTAGTATGTCAGATGGGGGGCCCAGACAGATATCCTAGGGCATTTCAGTTGGAGTAAGATGCCAGTTGTAGTCTAAAAAACCCTTCCATGTGTGCATGCAGTATAGGAATGCACATCTCAGTGAGTCCACATACTTGCCTGTATGATCAAAGTGAGGAACAAAAAGTTTTTTGTTTTTTAAAGAATGTATATATATGTTTAGGTTGTGCTTCATTCTTTAGGATGAGAAAAATCATGTAATGAACTCGTGCTGCCTCCTCACAGACTGAATTAGGGCTGAATTTGGCAAATGTGTGAAACAGATACATGAAAACTCATGGTGTATTTCTTGGCAAACTAAACATAATGGAGCTCTTACCAAGCCATTCTGTGGTTGATTTTCTCTGCTCTTGTTTCGCTAGATCATATTCATTTCTGTTCAAACAATAAACCCTTCAAGCAACATCTATCACATTTCTGAGTGACAGAAGGTGATCTTTTATTTTGGCTGGAAACGTGTTTGTATTACTTCAGAGACTGCTATTTCATAATGGAGCTTAAGTCTTTATTGAAAATACCTTAAATAAATAAACTCTTCCAACAGTAACAAAAGCAAAGAGATTTTGTTCATTATTTTGCAGGTAAGGTACTGCTTAAGAGTTTCTTTGTGTACTCTTTAGACAGTTTTTCAGGGCTGGCACAGAGATCCCAGGGCATTCGTATAACTCATTTAAAATAATGAGAATGGTCTACCTTTAAAGTCTACTAAAATCAATGAAAGGTTTTTGGCTTTTAATGAACTAAGGATGCAACACACAGCTGACAGGTAATGGATATGTTCAGACTGCAAAGGGGAGAACTCACAGCTGTTGATGTACACATATCTTTTGACAAAACCCTCTTCATTTGTTGATAGATTTATATGGAAGATGGAAGATAGGTTTCTACCTCCCCTTTTGTCTACGAAGATGAATGCGACTCGAGGACCAATATTTTTGAAGTGATTTAGAAACTTTGAGGAGCTATGTGCCCTACTCTGTGCTCCCGACCCTGATCTCCAAAGCATGATGTTTCCCAGATTTCTGCCCCAAACTCTAAGTCACTACATGGGTACAAGTCTACCCACTATCTCAGGAGCAGTAAGAGGAATAATTTGTTGCTCACACGCTCTGTTATGATCTCAGTCTATATTGCTTAGGTGCCAAACCTACCAGCTAAATCCTGTAAGGATATGTAGAAAGGGAGTATCTGCACCTTTAAGGGTAACTGGTCATGGAGCTTCGCCAAGACAACAAGGGATAATAAGAAATGGACGCAGTGATGGAAACAAGTCTGATCAGTCACACTAATTTATGAGAGCACACAAGAATGTTTATTCCAGCAAAATTATCTGATTGAGAACTGGAAGACAATCACAAGAAACAAACCTCTCAGTCATGCTAGCTGGTAGGCTAAAAACCTATAAATGCCATTTCCAGGAAGGATGAATCTTGCAGCTGGTAAGATGTGAACCAAAAGGCCCGAGACTGAGAGGGTTTGAAGGTTCTTCAAATCTCTGCAAACACATGAGGGTTTTGCAGTAGAAAGGGGAAGCAGAAGGAATAAAGAGGGGAGATGGGTAGAAAAGTGTATGAAAGGGCTTGTCACATGTAAAATGGGGCTGGTCAGTATGCTTCGCTGTCTGAACTCTCTGCTTCATCACCACAATCTGTCCTATCTTCCAATATTTTCTCATTAAATCTTTTCTTAACTTTCTCTCTGTGTATTTATACTCTTTCCCATGTGTATATGAGCTGCAAGGTCTACATATCAGCTCCTGGCAAGACCTGTGTGTGTGTGAGTAAAGGTTTGTGCCAGCTGCTGGAGTCAGGCTGGGGCAGCGGGCAACCCAGGCCTGTGGTGCCAGTGACTGGAGCGACTTGGGGTCTCAACACCAGCCACTGGTGGGATCTGAGTGTGTGTGTGAGTGAAACTGGTACGAGCTACTGGAATCAGACTGGGGCTGTAGGCCCTGTAAACTCTGGTGCCAGCTACTGGAGAGATTGGGGGTCCCAGCAATGGCAGTTGGAGGAGCCACAGCTCTCTGGATTTGAAAAGGTCCTACAGACTTTTTATGCCAAGTGTCAGCTGCTGAGGGAACTGCTGAGTGGAATTTAGTGGAATTTAGTGCCAGCTACTGGAGACAGCCCAGGGGAATGGGCACCCCTGGCCTGTGGGGTCAGCTACTGCAGTCTCGCCGGGGGTATAGGAGACAGGCTGGGGATGTAGGCGCCCCAAGCCTCTGCTTCCAGCTACTGGAAGTGAGTGGGGATCCTCTCCCAGCTATAGGATGGGAGCAGTGTATATTCCCAAGCCAGATGCTGGCGGGGACAGGCACGAGGGAGGCGAGTGCAGGATCCACAGCAGTAGCTGAAGCAGGGCCAGAGGCCTGTGAATTGGGTAAGAGGGCCAGGGATCCAGTGCTGCCAGAGGGCCAGGGATCCAGGCAGCAGTGCTGGGTGGACAGAGGGGCCATGCAGGTACTCCAGGTATCCGTGAATGTGTGTGCCACTTGTGAACTTCTATCTCTACCAGCCTGAGAAGAGGAAGGGGACTCGGCTGTCTGTGTCTATGCTGTGTACGTGTTGAAGGCAGACCTTGTCTGGGGCAGCCTGTGTGAGTGGTTGTGTCAGTGTTTTGTCTCTGTCCGTGTCTGTGTGTCTCTGGGGTGTGTGCTACAGGTTGGACCTGCAAAAGAGGAAGCAGCAGCTGCATCCCCCAGCCTGGGCAGAGACCCCAGGTCCCTGGATGCCAGACTGGGCCCCAGTGGCAATGCAGGAGCAGTGCTGGGCCAGAGTAGCTGGAGGAGGTGGCCAATCTTTACCTCACTTAACAAATCCCAATAAAGGCTTTTCCATAAAGGATTTTGTCAGCCCTGAATTTATTCATTCCCAGCTATTCCTTCTACAGAAGTGATGGAGTTGAGTTGGAAAGACAGATGAAATAATCAGACTTGCTATGTACAAGAGTAGAGGCTGTGACTGGTTTGGGTTAGACTCTTAGAAGTAACCACCACTAATCCTTCCTTGAGCAAAAGAAGCTATAGCCAGTTGGCTTTCTGTAACTCTGCAGTAGCTAAACTAGCAGATGTAAATTAGCTGCCCATGATGTTTGCCATGACAGGCCTCTACCCTTTTCCTACTTTGTACCTGTATGAAACAGTAGTTTTACAGTGTGCAAAGCAGTCATGAAAGATGATCTGGAACACAAGCTTCACCTACCAGTTTCTTACTTGTTAGGCTACAGAAAAAGTTGTCAATGTTTTTCACTTTGCAAATGCCTAAAAATATCCCCGTGGAAGAGCAAAGTGCTGCCTGGGAAATTAAAGTAGGTTTGGCTTTCACTCTTGCTTTTTCAGATCCCCAGGATTCAGTAGCTGGATACCCTAGTAGGCCACAAGTTTAAAACTACTCAACTAGAGCATAGTCTTCTCTCTCACTCTCTCATTCATCAAATTAATCTTTCATGATTTTTCACACAAAGGAATGATATCTCTGTCAGGGTTTGAGTGCTACCTCCTGTCTTAATTTATCACGCAGTAGGAATATTGATATAGAAAGTCGTGTCCATTAAACTGCAAGCAGAGGAGAAAACCCAACTTCATCTCCCACCTCCTATGTCTAATGAAAATCAAATCAACATCTCATACCAGTTTCCTAGCCAAAATATCATCTTTCATCTCAGACTGAGATCTTCTATCGAAATTGTACATTAACAGAATTCTTTTCATTGAATAAATAAATACAAGAGGAACGTTGTTTTGTTATATCTTCTGCTGAGTTCCTTGGAAAACACATACTGCATGAATCACTCAAGAGAGACATTTGGAGGAAAGCCCATCCTGCATATCTGAACTACTTATAACACTGAGAAAAACAGAACTGCTCGGGTCTCACAAGAGAAAGACACTTGCAAGACCACTAAGTAGAAAAAATTGAGTATCTGCAAAAAAAGGAACACTAAAAAGCTAGACTCTTCTGGACTTAATTAAATGGGATGGCAATAGCTTGTGTAGGATTTTTAAAAGTTCTTTATACTTTTAGGGACATAAGTCTCACATAGATCTCACTTCAAATCATTTACATGTTTTTGGAAATCCAGTCAAAAGAATCAGGAAGGATTTGAGTATCTCTTGTTGTTTGCATCCTTAAATTTTTACAGGTTTACAAATCTTGCCCAAAGGCCTACCCTTTTTCCTTTAGATACATGCAATCAGTTTCATTCTAAATAAGTAAAAAAACAACAACAACAAAAAAAACAACAAACAAATATGGTTTTAATTGGACAAGTCACCTTGTACTTTCAGCAAGCTAAAGGATCATTTCTCAGTTTACAATAGCTAAAACATAGCAATGTAATTTGGGTTGAGTTACTCTGCAATTATATTATAATCAGCATAATAACCAACATAACACAATATGATAAAACATTTATAATAATATTCCATTTTTACATAGTGGGAAGCGAACCCCCAAGAGTAATTGAAAAATAAAAATAATTTTAAAATGTCCATTTTGTTAGTGCATTTATTTAAAAACAAAGGGTCTTCAAATCAACAATCCCTCTTCTCTCTTTATATTGCAAAAAAGTACCTGTATGGTCAGTGATTTTAATAGGATAAGCAAGTTAAAAAAAAAAAAAAAGGATCATAGCTAGTGAGGATATCAAGATTAAAGGAGGAAAAACAGAAATTTGTTCTTAATGATTCTCTGAAATCCACCCTTTTGTTATTAAATGTTATTGCTCTTTTGCAAAAATTAGATACCAAATGGAAAGAACTAATTTGGGGATGTGGGGGACTTCAAGTTTACAAATCAGTATTTTTTATCATTGTTTTCCCCTTAACACAACACAACCCCCACCTTCCCAGCCCTGAACCCCTTCCCATAAATCCTAGTTGAACAGCAGCTAGTTGTTGAAGTACATAAAACACCAATTGTATATGCTATGCAGAAAGTTAGACTAGGTGACTTCCATGATCTTTTTGGTTTGATAATCTGTGAAGAGATTATGCTACATTCACGTAGTATTTGAAGATGCAAGATAACACCAATTCAAAGAAATGTTCCAGCACTTCCAGAGGCTGGGAAATGAGAGCTCATAATAGCATATATTATCTGTCACGCTATCTAGCATGTCAGATACCTACACCCACTGTATGATACAGTATGTGCGTGTTTGAGAGCAGGGGAAAAAGTCTGATGTGTCAGAGATTTACAAGCTGCTTCTCTTCAAATGCAAACATGATAACACAAAGTAGGTATGTTGTGAAGGTAGTGAGAAACAGATGGAGTTATTGCCCAACTCTGCTCAGGCTGCTGCTGAGTATTCAGATGCAGTAAAATCCAGAGAGGAATCCCATCCTGCAACCAAAAATCATACACACGAAATATAAAAAATACACCACCACTACCACTACACAAAATAAATAAATAAATAAATAAATAAATTTAAAAAAAAAGAGAGAGAGAGAAAAATTCAAAACCCTTTATTGCTTTAATGACACCTTTCTTCAAAAGCATCTGAGCATGCTCTCACTTCTTTGGTCCCACTACAAAAAATGTGATCTCCAGAATTTCACAACACCTATATATACTACCAGTGTGTCTGGAGAAGAGGCAGACCTCCTGGCCTGTACTACAGTCAATCTTCTTTCAAGTATTTTTCGTAGAAACTCTACAGAGTTTTGATAGAGAAACTCTAGGGCCTCTTCACCCAGTCCTCTTTAGATCTTTAGATCTGCAGCCATCTTAGGTATATGAGTGGCTTTACAATAGACATGTAATGTCCAAACTGAAACCATTCAAATATGTTTTCCTGGCCTTTCAGTCACTGTTTGCTCAGTATGAGGGAATAATAGGATATTTAATTTACTGACAAAAATTCTACTACATGTATTGGTGATAGCAGTTAGGGTGGAGGCATAGCAGAGGTCATAGCATGTTCCTAAGTATATGCAGTTCTCTGTGCACAGAGGCAAGTCAGTCATCACCATGGACTACCAGCCCAGTTCAGGGACGGTTTAAAGGTCTTTAGGGTGATTTTAGGAAAAATAAAATGATTGAGAGGTTGAGAAAAAGTAAGGGGGAATTGGACTCATAATTTCATGCCTCGCATTTGCTATTCAAAAGACAGACACCACCACTTTTTCTTCTGAGGACTGAGGACCTGGCAGGTCTATTCACTCCTGGGACAAATGGTATCAGGATGGGGAATGTTCACACCACCAAGTCTGGCGCCTAGTTTAGCTTCAGTTAGTAGTTAATCTTTCAAATCTGCTCTTCCTGTTTGTGTTCCGTACTGTTCAGTCCTTGACCTTTCTGTACTAACCAAATAAGGGTCATTAATTTTAAATTTATCAGTGTTGCTATAGCCACTAAACTGTATATGCCAGCTAATATTTTGAAGATATGAATAACAAAGATATATTGTACAGTTTACAGTGTTTGCCAGCATCATGACAATAAACTCGCACACCGTAGCAAATAGTCATACAGCAATTTGCAGATAGAAATGATTTAAATTAATGGTGCTTATATATTTTTGGGTAAGGAACAGCACTGGATCATTTTGCAGGTGTTTTCTGCTGTCAAGGTTGAGAGATGATCATCTCTAGAATGTAAGCCAGAGAACCTGAACTGCCAGCCGTGTAGAGAGAGACTAGAAGAATTATTCTCCTGAACTGAGTGTGAAGTAAGGCAAAATCTAGGTGATATGAATATTTTCCATTCCTAAGTGCTAAACATGTGGGTATGGTGGGTTGGAGACCTCAAGGGAACTGCTTGAGAAAACTAAGTGGACGTTAAATAATTACAAAAGTAATTATTTGAGAAACCCGAGAGGACAGAGAAAGAAGATATGTTCTCTCTGGTGAAAAAACAGACCTATTACAGATTTCTTGCAGTTGGAAGCATGGAGATTGGCTATTCTTCTGCACCTTCTGTTTTGTAGTAGATATCTACATTCATGTCTAATCCATATAACATACTTTCCCCCTACGTATTTTACAATATATATAAATATATACAATTGTTTCTGATGGTCAGACCTCTGTATTTTACCTGTCTTTTTCTGATGGAATTCTTTAAGAACTCCAAATTTTAGCAGACTGTTTTCTGCATGCTCCAATGACCACATGCTATGTGCTTTAATTTTAGTAAAAAAGAGTCATTTTAATTATTCAAATTTATGGGCTTTCCTCACAGCATTCTGTCACAGATATTTCCACATCTGACAGGTAGTGTGTTTGGCTCTTTTTCCATCAATAGTCTTGATGTTAAGGTTCTTCTAATTTGTTTGAAATATTGACGAGGAGGTCTCTATAGACTGTAGCTTGATAATTGCGTCATTTTCTAAGAGTTCAACAGAGCAACTATTTATTGTGTTGATTTTTTATAATAACACTTATGATTTATACAAACTTCAAAGAGCAAAGTGTATGTTAGCTCTTTAGCAGCTGAACCACTGCAAAATAAAGCTCGATTATTTTGCTAGTTAGAGGTGTTCCTTTTACACAAGATTTTAGTTGTTGCTAGACATCCAAACATCTCTGACACAGAACTGCTTATTCACTATAGGGAAATTGTTCAGTCTGCTCCAAGAACAGGCAGCATGCAGCTGCACAACCACCAGGCTGAAATAAGTCATTACCTGCAGAAAGACTTGTCACCTTGCTTTCATCTAAGACAGCACTGTCCAACATGTGGCCCTTGGGCTGCTTGTACCCAAATGCTTTTCTCTTTTCCTACAGACCTGAGAAACAACTTCAAATGAAGGGAAAGCAGTCCATAAAGCTGCATTTCCCTCCTCACACCTGGCACAGAGGCACACTGCAGCTGCCACTACTGCTACTACCAAGTCAGGGGATTTAGGAAGGACTGAAGGCATGCTTCAACATGGATGTGGCAGTCAAGGGCAGAAGGGAGATATATTCTAAAAGCATTTTCTAGCTTGCACAGGTACCGTAACCAGATCAGACTGGTAAAGAAAGCGGTTATTTAATTTGTCAATAGATAAGAATACTCACACCTTCCCTAGTTAGAGCAAGGGCATTACAGTCCTGCATACCCAGTAGGAAGCCCACACCAATTTATCACACAGGAGGCCAGATGAAGAGAAGGGAAACTCAGTGAAAAGAAGGATTCAAAGATAATCTTTAAAAGATGTCACATCATGAATAAAAAGTTGCACTTTATTGATTAACAGTCATGAATTTGCTTGTTCATTCCTCCTACATCTTGCAGAGCTTCTACACAGATAATCAGTAATTGTGATGTTTAATAGAATTAAAGCCAAAACAATGCCTCTATGTAGAGCTACTCATCTTGTTCTGTTGTTCACCTAGAGCATAAATTATCTGAGCAGATCAAGGACAGCCATCATAGTGAAATATGGGCAGAGGGATTAGCTTCAGGAGATTTAATTTCTGTGCTTAATTATTAAAATGGATTTAGACTTAAATTTGAAAAAATTGGATCTGTTTCCTAAGGGTTAAATAAGGCATCAACACACCCAAGTGCTTCTCTTGTTCTCAGATATTTTTGCTGTTTGGCCTCAGATAAATTGCAAAAGGTGACATTAATCATAATTGACTTCAGATATCTTTAGTGATGACATTTACAACTGAACTGGTGACACTGAGGTCCCCTTATAAGCTTATCATTAAGGTGCAATTCAGCTGATGTAAACTGGCCATCTATCTTGCTATGAAATGAACTCTTCAAGCCTCTTTTGCTCTCTGCTCACAATAAGATCCAAGTAACAGTCCTGTGGCAGATGTCAATGTTATAGATATCTCTATTTGGTCAGATTAATTTCAATCTTATCTCTTGAGGTTATTCCTGTTCAAGGGGTGTGTGTGAGAGTTAATAAATATAACTGAAACTATTGGTGACAAATTCTGCTCATGATCTTTTGTCTCACCTTGATCTTTGCTGTGTTTTTTCTTTTTTATATATATATATACATATGTCTCTCTATGCATAGAACATTGTCTGACTTAATTTAAAAGGCCATAGGTTTTTCCATTTTGGTAATTTTTTCTTATATTTTTCCCTCAAGAAATCAGCAAAAAGATGGTTGGACTGTGTCATCAGGAAACAAAGTATTTTTACCATGTATGTTACACAAATTCTCATCTTCTAGAGGGACCATCAAAGCTTATCACGTCTCTGTAACTAAATCTTAAGGATATTATATTCATATTCATTTTCGTTGCCTGGAATTGACATTAGTTTTCTGTATCTTGTTCCAAGCAAAATCTTGATCCTGCTACCAGTTGTACCTCTGTATAACTGCGTAGTCCAAACATTGTCAGTGTGCAAGACCTTCAGCTGCTAAAAAATGTCATACCTCCATCAGTGTTGTCTATGAACTACTTGAATACATGGCTTAGCAGCACTACATCTCTTTGTAAGTGATTGCAGAGGCTGACTGCTGCTTTGTAAGATTAGTTTGCTATAAGTGGGATTATTGTGCCTGAGATGCAGCTTAACCAGATGCCCAAGTGTCAAACATTCGTGTGGGAACCAGGTACTGTAGTCTATCTTTTCAGTGGATGGAGAGAAATGATTAAGTCTAGAGAGTAGTTCACCTGACCGACCTATTTTAGATATGCATTTTATAAGGAGTTAAATTCTGCTCTAAAGATGCCTGTTTCTTTCCACTGATTATAAAAGGAACCTGGGATTACTAGTTCAGATTTGGTGTGTGTTATTTAAGTATCTATTCTAGGTACCTTGCTCTATAACGCTGTTCATATGTTATGTTTCTTACTCTCTCTCTTAGTACACAGAATATAACTATGCTTTCTGTCTTTATTTTTTTATTTATTTCTTTTTCCAACCATTACTCTCAAGGGCAAGATGTACTGCAGAATGTTGTATGAGAACCCCACAACCAGCTAGGGACAGGGTTGCTGGCTGTTGAAGAAACCAGAACAGTTGAACGGACTCTTCAGACTTCTCACACGCAAGGTTCTGACGTGGGAAAAATAGCAATAACATGCATTTCTCAAGAAACCATATCACATGAAATACAATTTACGTGCCCTAGGTTATTGTTGAGGGCAGTATTATGATCTCACTTCTGTGCCACAGCCATTCACATCATTTACAGCAGATAACTAGCCTTATAATATGCCAGGCACGTACATCTCCTCTATACTGGGCTTTGACAGCAAGGGCAGCTGAATATTGCATAGGGTGCCTCAACAATAACCTTCTGCCCTGTAGACTTCATCTCACCCACCATTAGATCTCTGTGTCAACAGATGAGCAAATAACCTTATACAATCTTTGAAGTCATTGGAGAGACACAGATATTTTAAAATGTGAGTCATCTGCCCTGTTCCAGGCAACTGCTTTAGGACAAGAGGATTTTCTTTTTGGACTCTACTAAATCTATTGAGTAGATCTTCAGGAAAGAAAATTTAATGCTGCAGTAACTAGCTCATGTGTAGTTCAGGTGGGTAGGAGATGCCTCCTACACAAAGAATCTTTCCTCCAAGAGATAATACAATTCTCTCTTCTCACCTTATACTTCCCTGTGCTGAAGCAGAAGAAAAATGAGGTGTGGGAATGATGGTGCATGAGGGCAGTATGCTGCTTTTAAATATCTATATGGATAACATAAGTGTACAGAGTAATTTGTAGTCCTCTTAGCTGAATAGAGATGAATGGATCATTAAAACTGCATTTAATGTAGCTGCTTGTACAAAAGAAAGTGTCAATGACTGATCTGCTGTAATACAGACCCTCTTTCTCACTCTTGAAGTGCACACAAAAGTCTGGTAAATCTAGACAAGTGGAGAATCATATTTTTTGCATCCTCTTCATGGTCTTTGTGCTGATTACTGCTTCTAGTCAGAACTTTTATTGCCTCTCCTGAACTGTTTACAATTGAAATTGCTATTTTAAGTTTGAAAGCTGGGAGAAATGTGGTTTATTCAATATTGTTTACTCACCCCAAAATATACTTAGTTTGGAAAGACAGAATTGCACAACTGCAATGATAATAATATTATACCCTTACATACTGATTTTGTCAGCGTATTTACAACAGAATGTAGGGGTGAAATGATTTGTCCAAGTTCATGCCATAAATTGTCAGAACAACAGAGATAAAATTCAGCTCTAATGAGTCCTTGGTCTGCAACTCTTTGGCCTCTGTATCATTCTGTACCTATATGCTTTTAAGTAACATAGCACCTTGAGACAGATTTAAATTTCCTTGCATTTTTCATGTTGAGCTTTTGCTTTCAGCCAACCTTCACCACAGAGCCACAGGACATGTTACAACAATCTTCAGCCAGCCTGCTATGGACAGGCTGTGGACAAGCCACATGATTTCCTAGACAACACTTAACCATAAAAGGTTTAATTAGAGGCATCATTCAAATTGTACGTATAGTGCCCTGATAGGGCTGGATCTGAAATATGAAGAAGGCAGGTTATACTGACTCTCGAGAAACTTCAGAACCATGAAGGGGTAGGACCTTGCATGTAGAATTCCAAGAAGGAGTTGTGGGAGCACACAGCACAATTTTCCAATAGATTAAACACCTTCAGCATTCAAATTTCTACCTTCACCCGAGGTATTATCAAGCTTTAGAACAAAGCACAGCTTACTTCAGGTTGTCTGTTTGGAGGTACAGATATCAGCCAGGTAAAGGCTGACACTGATGTTACCTGTGGAGTTGGCTTTGTGCTGGTGGGAAGGACGTCATGCTGGTGAAGGGGGAATACTCTGGATGGTACAGAAGGAGCACAGTTTCTGAAACTCAAAGTTTCTGCTGTGCTTCCCTTACTATTAGAATTGCCTGCCCAAGCCTCTGGGGAATTTCCATGAGTCTGAATTCAATTTTGCAACTGCAGGATGTAAAGAAGAGGATAAGAAATTGAAAAACTGAAGCACTGAACCACTCTGAAGAAAATTCTGACCAGTGTTTAGTCTAAGTAAGTAACAAGAGATCCTATTTTCTCAAAATGAGCAGCATCATAAGAACGTTAGACCATTCATCCACCTGGGCATAATCCAGCCTTCCTTTTATAGCCCAGACTGGAACATAATTAAACTTTGAAGACAGTATGAACTGCAACATCTAAGAGAAACAGTCCTTTATTTAAGGGTTGTGCTTTTGCATTGCTTTGAAAGAGGTCCTAACCGCATGTTTAGCATTAAAGGTATCACTCATAATATTCATAATCACTAAAGCTTTTCTGTTTATCCTCTACTAACCACACAGCTCTGCAATGAATAGTTTGGATGAACTAGGACTTCAGGGATAAGTCCATAGTTCAAACCCTTCTGACTGATCAGCAAGGGCACTGTCTAAGTACAAAGATCTTTTAAAAATACGTGGGAGTTTAAGTAAGACGAGGTATGTTAAAAAATAAATAAATAAAAAATAAAAATAAATATATAAAAAAATCTATATCTACCCATAAGAGAAGGCTGAAATTGAGATGAGTTTGTAAAAGTGGTGGGATTTTTGTTTGTTTGTTTGTTTGTTTCAAGTAATTTTTAAAATATTCCACACCTTTTTGGAATTCTATGGGCTGTAACCAATGGATAAGCATGTGTTTAGGAAAGTAAATGACTAATCTTCTGAAAAGCTTAGAACCAATTAAAATGAGGACTTTTAAGAGCCACATTCCTGTAGCAGAACATTTAATAGTGTATTTAATCATGACTTTATTAGTGAACAACATTTATTAGTCATGAACCTTATCATCGCAGGTCTCTAGACACTGACAATGGGACATCAGCATGAATTCTCAGAATAATAATACTTTGCGATTCCACTTTGGTTATTGAAAACATGCAGACAGGTTTTCCACTGATTTTAAGGGATGCTGGTCCATGTGCAGAAGTGGTAGTTCTAAGGCTACATAAGAGCTTTTATTTTTTCCACTAACATTTCTTTCCTTTTTATTTTTTTTTCCTGTGGTGATGCTACAGGTCTGTCTTGTTTAGGCATTCTGATTCTGATGCTTAAGACCTATAAATGCTCAAAATGTTCTCTGTTTTAAGATGATTTAATCTGGTATTTAAATCAGGGGGCAGGGTGACCTTAACCACAGTTTCTCTAGTTATGAATAGACTTGCAGCTTGCAAATACCCACCCAGAGAGCAATATTTGTCACCACTGTCACCCTGTTGTTTCTTCAAATCTGCCAGTGCACTTCTGCACGTGACTGTTCCCTAATCCTCTTCACCAAGAATAAGTAGAGCAAAACACAGGTCTTTTCTGAATCATCTCTTAGCTGAAACAGGTTACGGAGACTCTGCTAACTAGACCTGCCAACAGATCTGAGGGTAAGAAAACCTCCAGAAAAGGCGCTTGGGAGATGTCTGACCAACAACAGTGTTTGAAGTACTGAGTAGTATTCCTAAATGCAAGGACTGCTGCAACTCCTTCCCTTATTTCCTTCCAAATCTCGAGCTAAAATATATGTTCTGTCATATTCTCCAATTTCTTGATTCTTTATCCAGAACTGTCTCCAGAAAACTTGTTCCAAGACTGTATTTTGAAGCAAAAAGTAAAGCAGGTACTGTTGCAGCCAGTAATATTTCATGTCCCTTGCCTTGTACTCATTTCTAAGGTATGGTTCTTCCCTACTCATTGATTATAGTCACTATAATTGCTGGTGTGTGCGTACAGGACACAGATTTTACATCCAACACATTATTTATGCCTTCGTGCAGGCCTCTGTGAGCAGTGGGTGAGAATTTCCCTACTCAGATCTTTGATAATTAAATAGAGGATGAACAGATAGAAGCTACTATATAACCATTTAGAATGCTTCCACTATATTGTCTTTGTGGTTTGGGACCATAAT
Organism: Anser anser; assembly: GCF_964211835.1. Taxonomy (NCBI): domain Eukaryota; kingdom Metazoa; phylum Chordata; class Aves; order Anseriformes; family Anatidae; genus Anser; species Anser anser. The sequence goes on from NC_139721.1 coordinate 159,345,020, forward strand.
GTTCCTAGTGTTATTACAGTGAAACCTCATTTTCTTAATGGATTGCTTAGTTTTGTTTCAGCACTCTGCAATTTCTGATTGAATACAGCACAGAATATTTGCAAGTATCAGTTCTGTTAACCATGCAATGTGTCCTCATTACCCCATCCAGTTTTAGTTAGTGTACTTTTATTCTCCCAGACCTTGGAATCTGCGTCTGCATGCCATTTCTGTTAGTGTGGCTTCAATTCTTTACTTTCCCATCATTAGCTTCTGCTGTTTTTTTTCTGAAAGTTATTGGCTAATGTAGAGAAGGATGGATGAATGCTCTCAGATACATCCAGCAGCACATTCAATTTGCAAGCAGATCTAACTCCTTATTCCTGGCAAACAAATGAGATATATAGCCAATGGAGAAAGTGAGCCAGCACTACAAACAGAACTACCTGGCACTAAATTGTTAGCCCAAAACTGACAAAAGATTTTTCAGATCTGATAAAGATTCTCAGAGAAAGTTTAGGGCTCTTCGTTGTTATTGGGTATTTCCTCTGTCATGCTGATGGGCTACAGACCTATCTTATTTGTATTACAGTTAGAAATGGGCAAGACTTGTTTTGGCAGATCATAAAATGACTGAAAAATGTAGTTGGGAAGAGAAGAAGGATGAGACGGACAAATTCACCATTTGTCTAAGAGAAGTGAAGGAAATGTGAAACATTTGGTAAAAATCAAATATTTTATTTTGACATTCTGAGAGGAAAACAATTCTCTTTGATTTTAATGCCATCTTTTGTTTAGAAACACATCTTTAAAAAAGGGTTAAATTATTAACTTTTAGCATTCCATTTTAAGCTCAGCATTTCATTTTGGATGAATTGCAGCTGCAGTTTCATGGTTTTATTTTTATTCTGTTTGTTTCACAACAAAACATAATATAAAACTTTCTTCCCTGAACACAAGACAGACTAAGCTTGGAAAAATACTGCAACCATTTAAAAAAAAAAAAAAAAAAAAAGGTTTAGGAGCAAAACCAGTAAATGAAACAAACTGAGATATGCCTGACAATATATATATATATATCTACATTGTAGACGTTTACTGAAATAGTCATCCTGGTCTCCTTTTATAGTTGTCAGAGATCAAATCATTACAAATAATGTTTTCTAGAGAGCTGTGAGTCTCTTCACCACGTAGACCCCTAGCACATGATGATATCCCATCAACTCCCATTTCTCTCCAGTAACTACAAAGGGCTGAGAGAAGACTGCTTTGGCTGTAGAAGAGTATGTTATGAATGTTTGAAGGCAATATTTCTCCTACATACCTCCCTCTAGCCACTGGACCAGAAATGAGCAAGCGGCCTAATGAAGCATGACCGTATGATGACGAATACCAAGTTGACTTGCAGGAGGAGGGTAGCTTACAAAAAGTAAGGATACAGATAAACAAAACCAAGACACAAGATAATAAACACTACATTGTGTTGGATAACATAAGAGCAAGGTTAACTAGCCACTGGCAACTCTGAAATGACTTTTTTTGTTTTGTTTTGTTTTGTTTTGCTATCTGATTCACTTAACTGGATGGTATGTGCCTTGCAAAAATGATAAGGGAATCTAGCTCCATGGAGTAGAAATGGTTCATTTAGGAAAAGAAAAATCCACATCATTGATGGGAAAAGAACTAAAGTTTACAGTAAATCTTTTATCTTTTTCCCTGAAAGATTGTGTAATGGTCAACTGAACTATTTTATAAGATATTTGATTGTGGTTTATTGTGCGTTTAAAGACAGAACTTTGATCTTCTGTGATATAAATGTATTTTCAGAAACTATTTGCATGCTGATGTTTTATGGGCTAAATATGCTAGACTGACTCACTCTGAAGATATTAGGCTGGGCAGACATTAACTTTTAGAAACATTTGGTATTTCTTTAGTCTGTTGTGAAAGTTAGCCCTTAAATGCTTCAGAAGAGGAAATGGAATAATGTTTAATAATTGATACTGTTCTAATATTTAAATATTAATTACATTTTCTTTCTGAGAAGTGTGTATTATTGGACACTACATATTTATGTTAAAGTTTTAAAATGTATTACCTTTTTTTTAGACTATTTTAATATATTGTTACAGGAATCTGTTCAATATTGTAATAATGTGACAAATTAATGTCTCTTTACCAATGTCTTTTCATATTACACCTATTATTCTAAAGCCTTATATTCCTAAACTATGGGAAATTAGTGAATAATATTTGCCCAGTTAAGTATCCTGACAGATATATGTATTTTACCTGAACGAAAACATTGCCCAAAGATATAGAGAAATATTCCCCTCAGTATGTATACCATCTCACATCATGATATATGCCATGGTCCTGATCTTATCTCATTACTTTGGAGTAAATTCATTACCTTCTTTGCTTGAAGATTGATCAGAATGTTATACCTCAGTCACCCAGTGCTTCCTATGTCAGGGAGGAAAAATGTTTTTGAAAATGAATTCAACAACAGTAAAAAGCAGAGGAAGGTCACAAGTTACTCTACAACACTTTACATTCAATTGAATTCACACACAAGGTGTTTCAGATTCAGAGGAGAAAAAAAAAAATAAAAAAGTGAAACTCCAGTGCAGGTTGAAGTGTTGTGGCATGAATTAATTCTATTTTAACAAAAAGGTGTCTGACCATGTATGCCTTCACTCCTATTAGCACAGTGGTGCATTTTCATGAGGACAGGCAAGCATTGTACCTGAGGCTGGGACAGGTATTCTCATTGGGTTTCATACTGAATTCATGGGTTACCTGGTTATTGCCATTAGGAACAGAAATTAGCAAAGAGGTTCACATCTACACTCTGGTCATAATCAGAGGTGGAAATTTTCTTAAAAAAAAATATCTTTTTTTTTCTTTTTGTTTTTTTAATGTAATTTATACTCCAACCACTTGCCGTCAGCCATTGAGAATTTTTACTTTAAAATAAAAGGGCTACATCACATGACAACCAGAAGGAGTTTCTCTCAAAAAACAATTGAAATATTTGCAGAAATGTCATTTTTGACAGTTTAAACTCACTTTGTTATATAATATTGAAGGAAAATTTTCAGAAAACAGAAGAAAAATGTTTGAATTGGTGGATCTGAATGTTTTTTGAAATACTAAGGGAAAAGGAAATAACTGAGCAAAAGATTTCTTATGCAGTCAACAGAAGTTAGCTGCCATTAGTTACTGCTTCAGACTTTCCAAAATCCTCAGATTTCCTAACACAGGCTGCATTTCAGAGTTGCTGTGACATAACTGGTTACACTTTTGCATGCAGACAAGAACTTGTACACATCCCACCAGTATGTTTTGGGGATGTAAACAGCAGTCGATGGATGTCAGTGCAAGCAGCTCTCCTCCAACACACAGAGGAAAGACCCCAAAATTGTGCCCTCAGTGACTGGAGTTTGTCTCTTTACCATCATTTTGACAGGAAGAAAACTCTGACAGAAGCCATTCAGGAACAGGTACTTGAATTGGATTAGTCTTATCAAATTTGTCTCTGTATTTGTCAACACATGGTATTCTGTTCATCAGAGCCCGGCAATCTGCTGGCAGAAGCCACTGCTGACACTACAGTGAACCCATCCTAATGGTAAGAAAGACCACCTTCAGAGAATTCATCATGTCACTGCAATAACTTGTTTCCAAGATGAGGAAGGCATTTGATACACCACCTGGATTTCTAAAGATGTGCTAAATGTGGACCATAATTGCCATGATGCAAGGTTTTTGATCCATTAACAGATGCACGCATTCAGTTCTGCAGACATTTACCTGAACTTCTTTTTACTCACAGCAAATAAAAAAAAAAACTGAAGTGCTTTGATATATACCACACTGCGTGTGGTATTTGTAGATAAGAGGGGTACTAGGAAAAAAAAATCTGCAAGATAGGTTGTACTGTCTTTTTGAGAATTAACTAAGTAATTTATACTAAACAGAAATAGAACTAAATTGTATGGTAGACTGAGATACTAGGTCTTGAAGTTCTCCAAATATATGTAAATTACCTGTGCAGACACCCATGAGGAGTTTTGTTCTCAGAACCACAGATACGTCCCCAGACTCTACCTATCTAAAATCTAACCATTTACTTGGATCTGCCTTTCTAAATTCCCTGTATAATCAATAGAAAGTTCCTAATGTTTCCAGACAGAAACTTAACCCCTCCCAACACAGGCATCCAAAATAGGTGAAAATTACCTTCCAGAGATACTTCATTCCTCTATACAAACAACCTAGATAGATAATTTATAATAAACACCTGACTTTTATATGACTTCCTTCTGTTGGGCTAATACATTCATACAAAATGCATTGCAAATCTTAAAACCATAACATTTCCCCTGCCCCCGTGAGAATCTGTTTTGAAATATTTTCTAGACCTTCTGACATTGTGTTGTCATCTGCAATCCACAGTTTATACGTTAACTTTTGGGAAAAAAAAAATTGCAGATAATAAAATACTGTAACAATAATTGCAGGATAGTTTGCTTAGTATTTTCATTGGAACCCCCTGCTGTTAGAGAAGACCACAAAGAACTAAAGTTAGCAGTGGGAGAATAGTTAGTAAAACTGACTAGTTACTGAAATGAATCACCAAGGAAGTAGTGGATTTTGTTTTTCTTGGAGACTTAAGCCTTCATTTGAAAATTCTGATCAAATAGAAGAGACATTTGTGGGATTTTCTTGCCAGTGTTGTTTAAAAATAAAATAAAATAAAATAAAATAAAATAAAATAAAATAAATAATAAAATAAAATAAAATAATAAAATAAAATAAAATAATAAAATAAAATAAAATAAAATAAAATAAAATAAAATAAAAATAAAATAAAATAAAATAAAATAAAATAAAATAAAATAAAATAAAATAAAATAAAATAAAATAAAATAAAATAAAATAAAATAAAATAAAATAAAATAAAATAAAATAAAATAAAATAAAATAAATAAAGAGATGTTTCATTGTCTTTCCCTAACCTCACATGTGATGACGCTATAGACAATTTATGTATGAAGGGAGCACACTGCCACATCTATTACATGGTCAAATCTACATGAGAATTTTGTAACACATTGGCTCAATCTGGCATAAGATTCAGGTCGTGAGATAAAACCAGCACTAGAAACCAACGGAGTAACTTCATATAGTTGAATTTTAGAAGAAAGGGGTTGTGGTGCGTATGTGTAGGCAGCAGCAGACCCAGTAAATCTGATGCTCCAGAAAGCATTTAAATCCAAGCACATGGGTTCTCTATTAAGTTTTCATACCCATGCAGTGACTGCAAGTCTTTTCCAATTCTTCAGAAAAGCAGCATTTTAGCAAGTTTAGCAATGCTTGTGGATTGGGTGCAGACGTATGACATGAGGAAATGATCTCAGCTTGCACCAGGGGAGGTTTAGATTAAATGATGGGAAGAATTTCTCCATGGAAAGAGTGATTAGGCATTGGAACAGGCTGCACAGGGAAGTGGTAGATTGCCATCCCTGGAGGTATTTAAGAGACGTATGGATGTGACACTTAGGTTTAGTGATGGACTTAATAGTGTTAGGTGATGGTTGAACCCGATGATCTTATGCGTCTTTTCCAACACAAATGATTCTATGATTGTATAGCTGGAGCACAATTCAAAGTTTATGAAACCTTTTTTAGGCCCCATATGTGAATTTTCTAAACTGCCATTAATCAATGGACATCTAGGGTTAAGTACTTTACTCAAACAAGGGAAACTAGAACCAACTGAGACAAGACTACTAAAGTTATCTGTAGGGAGCTGGCATGTGTTATGCCAGACCTCTTAAAGACCTTTGTTCCATTAGAGTTGCAACTGAGGTCCAGCATGAACACCTACTTTTATAACATTTCAAATTAGACACCTTTGTGGGGGTTACCAAAAAAAAAGATGTTTATTACTAGGTGGCATACTGTGTGCCTAAACATTCAGCTAACATCTAGATACCTCCATCTATATACTCAACGACAGGTAACTGATTTTATAAGCAAAATTCCTGTAGAAAATTAGTAAACATTTTATCACAGATTTTGTTTAATGGCAAGGAAAACATATTCCAGGACTCTGAGAATAAAGAAGTGTTTTCATTATCTTTGACTTTGATATCTCCCACTATTGTCCAAAGCTTTACTGACCTCCTACAAAGAAAAAATCAAAGTTTTAATAAGCAGTAGCTCTTTTGCTACTGTGACACTTGTGACACTGACAAAGCAGGTTGAATGGCTATTCTCATCCCAACATATTTATGCTGCTGTATAAATACGCTTACAGTAGAGACATAAAATCAGTTGTGTTGATAAACTGAGACCTTATCTCAACTGTCACTACATTCCTTGTCAGGAGAAGAAGTTTCCATCTGAGTTGGGCTATCAGTCATTTTGACTGACATGCTTATATGTACATTCAGCAGTCCAGGTAAAGTCTGGAAGTCTGAACAAAATGATTTTTCAATGTGCGTCCACTGCATCAGTATTGGAAAACAGCCTCAGGCTAAAGAGTGAGACCTTGACCCTGAGTGATACTCTACAAAGGCATTGACCAGAATTTCCAGCCTTTCCTTACCTACATGCACTAAAATCAATAGGATTGATTCTCATGTCTGAACTCAGTATGTCTGCATTATAGACCTTGAAGTCATGTTTAGTATACTGATCCTTGGCTTCAGAGCTAATGAATAGAATCTCAGAGAGAGATGTCTTGGATTGCTTTTGAGTTCTCTGACATAAGCACATCTACCTTCTCGGACAGAAACTGCAAAGGCAGATTAAATTTTACCAGAATTCTTATATTTAGTGTCCTAGTCTAGATATTTCTTATGCTTGCCATACACCGTTATCACGATACCCAGAACTGAAAATGATATAAAGACTCCTTAGACCATCATTGTTATGATTTAGATGACTACCTATCATCTTTGGAACTTGTTCTGGGACGTTTGTTCCCTAAGACAGGAATTGCTAAAGTAGTTCTTGTATTTGGATGAGCATTCAAGTGTCAGCACGACTTATTTTAGACATATGTGTTGCAGCTTTAGTATTTTCAACCATGAAACCTCTAAAAAGATACTCCAAATTGTGACATCAGGCTGGCCTCAGAAATAAGGCAAAACTTGATCCCAAATGCTGATGAATATTTTAACACAAACAGAATACAATTGACAAATGCTGTCCTGACAGCTCAAGGTACACTGTTAGGTTAAAAACTAAACAAAACAGTACAAAACAAAACAAAGCAGATAAAATATCTCAATCTCAGTGGCACAGCCTGTTCCTCCCCTACCTCTCCCTTCCCACCCATCCATTTGAAACACAATGAGTAACCACTGAAGGTTCATTCCTGTACATTTAATTATGTCAACAGGAAAAGGAAATCATTGTTTTGGGTTGCCTCCTGCCCACCAATGCTTTGACTAGTCCTACCTAGCGCAACTCGTAAACAATTCCTGTGCCAGGCTGAGCAGCAAGCATGCACCAATTCCCAAGAGACTGTTGTGGAGGAGGACGGCCAAAAGGATTGCAAGCTGATGGATGCCACCATTCCTGTGTTATTTCATCTCAAGGCACAGAGCAATACCTGATCCAGGGCCTAAAGCACATCCTAGGTGGAGAGTTGGCTGTGTTCAAGGACAGTTATCTGGTAGGAAGGAACTATTTGGTAAACCTTGGCCAGCACTGGAGCTGTTAAAGAAAAAGCTTGAAGAAGTCTTGATGTTGTCTCTCCAAGAAAAGCCATTTGCTTTTAGAGTATAATTTTTATTGTTTTAAAAATCTTAGCTCTTTTTTGCTTTGCGACTCTACTAACTCCTTTGGGCTTTGTTCTGCTTGTCTATCCAGGTTTTTAATTGCATTGTATTTTGCTTGCTTACTTACAGTGAGCAAACCAAAAGGTTTCTTCTTTACATGGAAAATAACTGCTGACAAAGTAGAAGAAAATGTCAACTGCAAAACCCCGGATCTCCAACAGCTGTGCCGTCAGTACAACCCTTCTACTGTTTCTCCAAGAAGGTAATATTTTGGAAAAGATGCAGCATAGTACCTGCTGACAGGCTTGTTTAGCTAGGACTTAAGAAAATATTTCTGAAAATGAAGTCACAAATAAGGCTTTTGGTTTTTTTTGTTTTGTTTTGTTTTGTTTGTTAGCGATAAACATAGCTTTTGTTCAACTTGGAACCCACAGGGTTTAATCCAAACAGTTACATAGTGATTGTCAACATAAGCCTGGCAAAGCAAACAGTATTGTAACAGTGGTTTTCTTTTTATTTTAATTCACAGAAATGGCCGTATGTGCGTGAGTCTGTGCATGTGTGAGACTTTCCTCTTGTCTTACAGTCTTATCTTTTGCAGCAGTTAAAACAACTTACAGGAACTGTGCTATTTTTAGTTCAGCACTTTGAGTAACAGACTTGAGGATGTTAACTCTTTGTGAAGCTAAGAAGATTTTTTTTTTATTTATTTGTATTATTGTTTTACCACAGGTGAGGCTGGTCATGCTGTTTGTGATTACAACCACCTAATGCTTCCTTTTATAAGACCTGGTTCTCATAGGTTATATCTCTGCAAGACTAACCATTGGGCACTAAAACTGTCCAGTACAGTTTTCTGTCTCATGCTGCTTTCTCCCTTTTTTGATTTTAAATGTAATTAGAAAAAAAATAAAATAAATAAATAAATAAATCCATCTCCGAGAACAGTAAGAGCAGTTGCTTTGCTCATATTAAGAACATTTGAAGTCTTTCATCTTTGTACTCATGCTCCTCTGCTTCAGACAAAGGTATTGACAACTGGCAGAGGGCATGGAAGGGATAAATTTTGTAGCAGACATGTTTCTTTGTCTTTCTTCTGAATAACACTACAGACTGAGCAAGACACAAAGCTCTGAAATAACACCATCTGTGCATAGACAGAGGAGAGCAGCAATCTGCTTGGATGCTTTAAATGTTTCATCAGGGGATCTAAGGACCCTAAATTTAGGATTATATCTTAGCCAAACTGATTTAGCATGCAAGGTGTTCCAGACACCAAAAGAGGAAAACAAGTCTTCTCCAGCCTCCCTCATCTGTCTCAATCTTTTCTGCTTTTTGCATCCCAGTCAATAGGTTAGACCTCCGCAAGGGGCCAGCTTCAAAATGTGGGATTCAAATACATCCAAGGAGTGACCTTTATGGACATCATTCACCAGCATTTGAAAAATTCATAATCAGTCATTATAGCAAATGATGATCCCAGGTCTTTAGTGCAGGAGACACTTCCATTATCAGAAAAACCCCGACAGAAATCTTGGAAAAGAGATCAAAGCTCATGGAAGACAGGATGAGGTCATGCTTGTTCTTGGTTTAGGGCAGAAGCCTCAACTCCCTGTATTGTTCCTGGAAAAAGCAGACACTTTCTGACATTGATTTAGAGCAAGAAAATAACTCAGGTTCTGTGAATGGTCTTCTGGAAAGACCTATAATACCTTTTTAAAGACTGAGATATCCCCACTGGTTACCCAAGGGAAGGTAATATGAACATCCTTCAGAGCTTCAGCTTCACTTCACTTTCTGCCCATGGCCCTGGGGTGGCTTAATCCTATCCTAAATGATGCAGGACATTTGACTGCACTTCTCCATGGAGGTATGCTGGAGACAATCCTCTTTTGTCTAGTTAGATCTTAAGTCCTTTGAGCAGCACTCTGTCAACATCATTTTCCACCACAGATGAAGGTTTTTCATCACCTCCATCAGTTCTTGACCTGACTTGATGTAGCTTTTTGAAAGCTGAAAGGAGTCTCCTTTTGTATGTCTTCTCAAAGTAGGAATGTACTTCTCTTGGAATCGGACCATGTTTCTCTTTCTCTCAGTTTTAGGCAGGAGTCCATATTCTGACATTGAACTAACAGTAACCAAACACCTATGGCAGAGCTCACATTCTTCCCTTCAAAACCACTTTATCTTTTAAGAAGCCTTGCTTATCCTATTATGATGATGATATTTATGTATGACAAGTAGTATTTTAATAAATTTCAACATGAATTCAAGGGAATTCAGTACAAAAAAAATAGAAGAATAATAAAGCAGCACAATCTTAAATATTTAAACGTTCTCATTTAGGAAAAAAAATAATAATCTTTTAGTTAATTTGCAACACTGGTCTAAATAATTAAAACACATTTGTCAAATTTTCTAATCTGAAAAAACAATCAGAATCATTTCAGCAGTTTTTACACTCCATAACAGGGTTTGAGCACTGTTTTCTTCCCTGCAGTCTCTCATCAACAGAGACAGAGGTGAGCTAGAGTTAGGTTAGGAGTTTCTTCCCATTTGATCTCCAAGACAGCCTCTCTTTTTCCACGCAGACCAAGCAGTTTAGCCATCTGCCTTGGGCTGCAGAGATAGCTGGAGTGAATATTCCCAGCTGCCACACTACAGGAAGACTAGACTATTGCAGAGGAAAAATTAAAAGATCATGAAGTGCTGAGAGCCTGACAAATGATGAAATATACAAACCACAAAACCAAGCATATTGGATAGGATTTGAGTGCCCAAATTAGATCCATTTAAAACGTCCATGTTTAATATAAGGTAGGTGCAGCTTAGAAAGACAGCAACTCCAGAAGACAAGTAATGTCCCCAATTACAGTCACTTGTATTGCAATGGGGTAGATAGCCTTGGTTTCATCAGCTCAGGAAAAGTTCAGGGATCAGGACTCAGGCTTCAACCATGCCCCCAAACTGCCCATGTTGTTAACATGCTGAAAACTCTTTGGTACTGATTTGACCCTTACCTCTTTCCTGCTCTCATATGCTATCCACACATAATTTGGGGACCAGCCAGGGCCAATATGCAGCAAGGATGAGGTGGGCAGATCTGTGAGGAAACTATGGGGGTGCGAACTGTACAGAAAGGGCACAGGGTTCATTTCTTTTGCTTGTATAGAACAGCTGTTATGAATATAGCAATGAAAGGATAATAAAATCTAAGTTTATATAAGATTATTCATTAACCCACTTTACAGATTCCTCTGCTTCCCTATAGCAATTATGGCTTGACAGCAAGATGAGGAAGCAATAAATTACACTAAAATTACTTAATAATTAATCAAACTAACAAACTACTGGTCCAGGCTCTACTGGACAAATATTTAATCCTCATTCCTCCTCCTAAAACTGGAAATAGAAAAGTTCCTTCCTACAGCATATTTCCTTTGAAATTTAAATAAATGGTCAGTTCTTGAGGGAAATGGCATGCAGTAAATCCAGCAGGACCAGAGTCCATTGTATGGTTCTGTATGATGTATCACATCATACTGAATTCCTAGTCTTTATGACTGAACTCTTTTAAGACTTAAGACAGTGGTGCCAATGTAATTCAGATAATTCTTGCTTTTTAAAGAGAAAAAAAAAATCAAGATAAAATGAATGGCAAATATTTTGCAGGCATATGTTAATATACATGCACAAACATTAACACATAGCAGCTGAGGACTTTGATGAAGAACAGAATTCTCAGCAGCACCAGACTGATGGTAGATTCTATGACAAACAAAGGCAAAACTGCAAAGTTTGCACTTCCCAAAGTCTGAAAGTACATATACGACATAAACTTAGGGGAAGAAATTGAAGGAAAGAGTAAAATGGAATATTTCTTCACTGCTTGCCATATTTCAAGCAGGCTCAGATTTCTCTTTAAAAGTGTAAACTCCACTTCAGCTCTAAGTGAGTGAATGCAGTCTGCTCTAGATCAAAATGGAAGATTGTGATGATCTTTTTTGGTCTTAATATCAACAAATCTTTTAAATAAATGCAGATTTCCATGCAGAGCTTTTGCAGCTCTCTGTCTGTGTATATAACGGCTGGTTATAGGTCTAGCCATTGAATGGCTTGTCAGTGCAATAAACTTGCTATGGTGATGTTTAAAATCATAGAAGTTAAACATGCTACACTATAGCACTTCTTTGCACTTCCAGAAGGAGCTTTGAGAAGTCACTGAGTGAAGAGGTTGCTGATCTTTTTTTTTTTTTTTGCAACCCTTTTTAATCCCTCTGTTCTTTCTCCTTTTGTCCAGTTTTGAAAGCTAAGCCACCCTGGATGTACCCATTCCTGCATAAAAGACTACAGGGGAAGCCAAATCTTGAAGAGTAGAGGTGCATCTGAAAAGTAAGTGTGGGATTCATCTCACCTAACTTTAGGTATCTAAGCTTAAGATAGTCACAGATTTTCTCTTTATGATCATGTTACCTTTGTACAGAGATTCAACCCACTTTGACTGTCTGCCAATTTCATGCCTGATGGCTGTCAAGGGCACCTTTCATGACTATTTATGTTTACATATGCAATTTTCAGATGACAAATTTAGAGCAAATGAATCCCACCTGCAATGAACTCTAACCTCCAGAAACTAGCAGAGTTGGAGGAGTACATTTTGTAAGTGCTAAACTGAAAGACAAAGAGAGGAGGAAAGAAGACTGCTCTCCCACTACCTCTAAATAATACAGAACCATATAAACATAGAACATCTGGAGTTGGAAGGAACCCACAAGGATCATCGAGTCCGACTCCTGGCTCCACACAGGACCACCCAAAAATCAGCCCCTGTGTCTGAGAGCGGTGTCCAAATGCTCCTTGAACTCCATCAGGCTCGATGCCGTGACCATGTCCCTGGGGAGCCTGTCCCAGTGCCCGACCACCTCTGGGTGCAGAATCTTTCCCAACACCCAGCCTGACCCTCCCCTGTCCCAGCTCCATGCCGTTCCCTCGGGTCCTGTCGCTGTCCCCAGAAAGCAGAGCTCAGCACCTGCCCCTCCGCTCCCCTTGTGAGGGAGCTGCAGGCCGCCATGAGGCCTCCCCTCGGCCTGCTCTGCTCTGGGCTGAGCAAACCAAGGGTCTTAGACCAATCCTCATATGTCTTACCCTATAGACCCTTCTTCCCTTTTGCCTGGCTGTACTCCTTATTCTTAATGCTTACATTTTCCAAATAATTTCAAACTTTTTTTATGTCTTCTGTTCTCTTTCAATACTATTCTGACTGTGCAGCATGAGAAAACAGATGGAAACACAAACGTCTGAATATTTCTATTGTATCTAAGCTCAGTACAGTAGACAGCTCAAAATATTTATCTGTTTTTACCTTTTTTCATATACATTTTATGTCCACCACTTTTATCCGAGCTTGTCTATATAAGAACATCTCTCCTACAGGCTTCTTTGAAGACCTTAGTCTCTCCAGGAAGTTAACTCTTTTTTTCATGTGCTCACAGATGGTAGAAAGTCATGAAGTAAACACAAAACACCACCTTGCCAGTGTCTTCCAAAGGGGTGTCTTGGAAGAAAATGTAAGGTTGTTTTTTTTTTATTTTTTTTTCTCTTAAAGAATCAATGATCAGTAATGTCTAGAAATGCTGAAGACATTGAAGTTGTAGACAAAGAAAGCATCCAGTGCTGTTTTTAATACTGTTTTTAATTTCACAAGACTGTAACTCTAGGAGAAATGGAAAAAGAAATGAAAATAAATTCAGAAGAAACACAGGAGATTGTAGAAATCCACAAAGGAGATTGTACAAAGATAACTTGCAAGGAGATGTTGACCCAACACAAGCAAACTGTATCAGTTTTCCTGACCTTTCCTTGGAGGCTAAGGAGATTATTCAAACCCAAATAGCCAAAGAGATATTACAGACAAAAAAATGAACCTCTGAGGCAAAACCAACTATTCTTCAATTCATACAAAAATGGTTATTGACAGGTTTTAGAATCAGTGTAGCCCAGAAACATACAGATAAAATTGTAAGAATAAAAGCACCAGATGTGTCAATGTTAAAATATTTAATTGTACATAAATTAATAAGTGGGGGAGAACAAAGGCAAGCATGATAACTCTGCTTGGACTCCAGTGTAAACGTGAAATTATGTTCCCCAAAGGGAGTACCTAATAGGCTCGATTAAGATCTAATTGAGCCTTTTTATGAATTTTAAAGAAATCATCTTTTGCCACTTGCCCACAGAATGCTCACAGACCATAAACAGCTGATGCTGACATTACAATGTGCTGAGAGACATCTGCTTTCTCTGGGTGGAATCTTTATTGCATTTTACATGCTATTAGGCATAAAAAGGACTGTGTATTTCAAATTATAAAGAAATGATATTTAAAAGTTAACGTGTTTATTTTTAAAATAGAAGTGAGATCTTTATGAGTCAACTTGTCTGCAGTCCTACTACCTTGATCTGTCATGGGAAAGTAGTCTTATCCTATAGTAACTTCTAATTAAATCCCTTTTTAGTGTGAAACTCTTCAAACCCATGCTTGTGCCTAACCATGTAAGACCTGTCAAAATACATGAAGGTTTGATGGGATTAAATCCAAAGCAGCATTGCTCAGAAGGATGTGTCACAGCTAGAAATTTATTTCTACCTCTAATATGGACAGAAAAAAGAAATATATATATGATGGTACCTTGCAGTCAGAGCTCACTCAAAACACCCCTATGTCCAACAATGTCCATAATCTTAATGATTTTTTTTAATGTTCCTCAATATTTTCTTCCATATGAATATTGTTATTACCACCTCCTATTTTACTGTGTTCTCTTTTTATGATAGCATGGAAGTTCTTCTGAAACTAACATTGAAAAAAAAAAAAAAAAGGATCATTTGGAGACAATGACAATTTCAATTCAGTTCAATCTAAAGCAAAAACCTGCAATTAGTCAGTCATAAATTCTCTCCATCAACTGTATAGCCTTGATGTTCACTGTCAAGAACGGTCACTTGGTTGCTTAGCTCAAACATAGAGTTTGAGCTGAACCCAAACTTTAAATATAAGTGACTGAATCTGGGTCCAGGTGACCTTATTTCATATTTCTATTAAACTTCTTCTTGATTTGCCTTATCTATTTGCATTAAAAGCTCCTGAGGGCAGGCTTGCCCTTGCAGTTTTTGTAGAAGGCCTTGTTTAGAGCCAAGCTCTCTAGTGCTGGATGGGCTCTTCAGGTGCTACCAGAACGTTCAGTCTAGTTCTTTAGAAAAATATGTGCCTTATGATATTTTTCTCCAAGATAAAATTAATGAAAAATAGAATTTCTTTCAAATTGTGCCTGAATAAGGAAGATAAAATTTCTTGCAAAGGTTAGTCTTACTGTAGTGGGGAGTAAATTATCACAACAGTTAGAAATGGAGAGGCTTGTGAGATTATCTGCAAGAACGTCTCAGCTGATTTTCTGACAAAGGATGCTTTATTAATACAGCTGGAATGTAATGCTCCTTCAGTACGTCAACAAGTAGAGAACCTTAGGACAGGGACTGAGAACATAAGTCAAGAAAGACATTGCCATTCAGATGCCTTAAGTTGCTGCTTTAAAGATGTGTGAAGGCGGATATTCCATTACTGTCCTCTACAGAAATCTTTGGCTGACTTTAACAGCATGTATTTATTTTGAAGCTAAAGTGACAGGAGACACTTGTGTGATTGTTCTGAACTGTTTATGGGAACAGGCCAAAAATATATCTTGATCAATTCCCAAATTAGAAAGCTGGGAACAATTATCATTTTTTCCTCCATATATAGCCACCTTGGAGCCAATGTACTCTTTACCTGAAACATTTAAGCTTTGTGTATTATTATTTATTAGCTGTTCTGCAGAAACACCTTGAAAGTCCAGACCAAATTCATTTGTGCTGTGTTGTACAAATTAACAAACTTCTTGTCCCCAAAAAACAAATAGTCTAAAAAGTAGATGTTCTTAGAGCAAAATGTATGATGTTGAAGGGTCACAAGGGAATTAAGTCTTTTCCTCGAGGTGACTCAGCATGCAAAGAGCAAAACTAGGGACAGAATTTCCTAAGACATACACAGGCCTGTATCTAATCCAATATTTATCAGTTAATATTCATGTGGCTTTAAGTGACTTGAGTTTTTCACAGTTCCCTCTGAGTCACAGAACAAAGCTCATGGACTACAGAAGTCCTCAACGTGCTTGGGTGGCCTGAACAAATGAATATCCCTGCCATCCCAGAAAGTTCTAGGAAGACTGTATTTGGCTACTCTTAGCCACTTCTTCTCTTTAACTGACATCTGATATGACTGAGAAGTGCAGCGACTAACATCAGAAGAAATGATGTTCACACCAAAATGAAGAAATAAAAACTCTGACTCATCATCTTTCCTTTTAAATAATATTAGATACATAATTTACTAACAAGCATTTTTATTAATAATGCTAATAAATAATACCATATTAAATAAAGAGATAGCATGTATTTTATGGACAATATTCACACTTTATTTTAGGAACATAATTGAAAAGCATAGACAAAGAACAAATTATTCACACTTGTAAATTCTTACATACTTAACATATACTCAGAGAACTATTTGTATATATATATATACAGGTTATATACATTTTAAAACTAAATGTATGCAAATATATATAAAAAAAAGAGATTAAATATAAATGCCAAACCTAGCATTTTCTCTTACTTTCAAAGGTTATTTTTTATAGTTGTTTTTCTTTTTAGAAGAAAAAGTGCTAAAACCTTTTTTATTTCTCTTTATTTTTCTCCAAATTCTTTCCTTCCCCCCCACCCCCCCCCCCAAAAAAAAAAAAAAAAAAGGAGGGAGAGAGAGAGAGAGAGAAAAGGGGAGTCTTTTCAACCATGGATTTACAGCTGTAATTTTAACCTGAAATGAGTAGCAACAGGCTTTGTTTGGGTTTGGCTGGTGGCACTTTTCATAAGCCTGCTGAATGCTTTCAATCAGATAATGTCATTGCTACAATAACAAGGACTCAAAGAGGCATGAAATGGCCTTTGGGGATTTAAAAATAGCATCAGTGCTCTTGTTTTCCAATTTCACTATTTTACTATCAAATCCAGGCAATTCTCAAATGTGAACAATGCTACAAAAGACAAACAATCATAAAGCATTTTACAAGCTGAAATAAAAATGATAACTGTCCTCCTCTGTAAGTCTTGTTTAAAATGACCTGAATTTACCCTAGTATTTTCAAAGTTGCATACATATTTGTCATTAGGATATGACTTTTAATCAAACATTAGATCAGCACAGATGTCAGGGCATAAAAATCCAGGATTTTGAATTACTTTCCAGAAGCTATTAAATTCACTTTTTATTGGTGAAAGGGGAAAATGAAGACTTACTTCGTCGGGTCTTTGAGATACAATTGTGTTGAACCAACTTGAAGCAAAATATAATCAGATTCATAAAATCGATCAAGCAGAATAAAGAACCAATCTCTGGCTAAACTTACTGCTGGTATGTCTAGTGCCATAAAAATAAGATAACAATGATATGATATGGCTAGAAGAAATATGATCAGCAGGGTATTGAAAATAGTGACTCTTCTTAAATGTTCTCTTCCTGGTTGGAAAGAAGGCAATTAAAAGAAATCTCTTATTAATCTAGTAATGCTAAAGTTAACTAATGCTGTCCTAAATGTTTCATAGTGCAATGAGAGCAATCTTTTTTTAACTGTGAAATAGTGATGTACATAATACTTGCCTTTCCCAATATAGGTGGTGTATCAGAGAGACTGACTTTGCTGCAGAATAAAATAGAAAAGCAAGCAAAACCTTAATCAGGCATACACAGCAAGAGCACATTGATCTTATTCCGTGTAGCTTACCATCAGATTGCTGAAAAGAGAAATAACAAAAATGCTACAGACGTGGCACAGGGAAGTTTTTTTATAGCACTGTGACTGCGTGAATGAACAGAAATCACATTCCACTTGTTATTCATGTCAGACTGATATTTAAGGAAAAAAAGTTTGTGTCATCACATTAGGCACTCAAGACCATGTTAGACAGAGCAGGCTGAATATGAAGTTAGTCACTGAGACACCGTGGATTGTCAGAAGGCTGAATTAACAGAACTAAAGCTACATGATATCCTAAACTCATTTTTCTCTTTGTATGTCCTCCAAAGAAGACAGCATATAATAAGGCTAGTTGCAAAGAATCTGGCTTTTTTTTTTTCTTTTCTTTTCAAGGCAATTTAGTTGGAAAACCTGGGTTTAGTATACAAACTAAGTAATTTGTATGAAGTTAATCTTTTTTTCACATCCAGTAATATACAGATATAGAAAGTTAAATACAGAACAAAAATATGAATGTGGATATAGAACATACATACAATATACAATTTCAATTTCAATTTCAATTTCAATTTCAATTTCAATTTCAATTTCAATTTCAATAGAAATAGAAATAGAAATAGAAATAGAAATAGAAATAATAAATAGAAATAGAAATAGAAATAGAAATAGAAATAGAAATAGAAATAGAAATAGAAATAGAAATAGAAATAGAAATAGAAATAGAAATAGAAATAGAAATAGAAATAGAAATAGAAATAGAAATAGAAATAGAAATAGAAATAGAAATAGAAATAGAAATAGAAATAGAAATAGAAAGTATAGGACAAACATTCATATATAGAGAGAGATCTCTGATGTACAGAACAGAAGAGAAAGAACAAGAAGAAAATATCAAAATGTAGAGCCACAAATATTGCATTAAATTTTAGAAAAATATAACTACCAGAAAATTTAAGAGAGCAGTCAGCTGTTCTAACTTCAAAGACTTAAACATTTTAGGTGTAAGTCTGGTCTAGTCATCCCCACACCTTTCTTTACCAGTGACTAGAGAACAGACATTGCATTTAGATGAATTTCATTCAGATGAAATCCAACCCAAATGTCCAGGTTCATCTCTCAGCTCATAAAAGCTCAGCTGCACTTTTCTGAAATTAGGAAGGAGATCCTAAATTTCTGCATCGCTGGCCGCAGATACTGGCCTGCAGGATTGTACCTGGGAATTAGCATAAAACACTTTTTGTTAATCTCCATTGTATTAAAACCTTCAAAAGTGCTGACGTGCAGCAGAAATAGACTGCCAGACTCTCACACAAGATTACTAAAAGAAATTCCTACTCCTTAACTCCTTCTTAGTTTGCTCACTGCTGCACTTCTATTCAATATATCTGACTCATCAACTGCTGTTCATTATAAAAAAATAAAATATCTCCCCAAAATCAGCATGACTCTCATTTTGTGCAAAGAGGAGAACACAGAGATATTTCAAAATAATTAGTTTCAAATAGCAGTTATGTTTGGCCACAGATTCTCAGAGCAGGAAAAACGTTTACATTTTGAATAGAACCCCTGTGCAAGTGTGGGAAAGTCACTATGAAGTCCTCAGGAATGTGGCAATCCAACGAACCTGGTTAAAACACCTTCTGGCTGCAAAGGCAGGAGCTAAATCCTCCCTAGGATGAAGTCCCCGTCTGAATTCCCTGTGAAACATAAGCTGAGGGAAGGAGTCATCTCCCTGCAATTTGGTGTCCCTTTGTCATCAGAGGTGAGTATTAGGTCCCTCCAGAACACCATTCATGTAATCAGATGCAGGATATATATTGCCTCTTGGAGGCAATTGCTCATTTCCCATTTCTTTGGATTGACTAAAGGCCCTATGGTCACAGTCTCACTTTTAGACATCTAAATATTTAGGCCTTTAAATGATGGTGCAGATTAATTTTACCGTTAGTCTAAGCTAGCAGTTCCTTGTACTTCTTCACAGTGATGGTAGCAACCTGGCTCAGCAGAAAATGATAAATTAGATTAGGTCAATCTCCAAGCCCGCCTTGCAAATGTGGCAGTCCTCAGTGACCTTTGTTTTGTGACACCTTCCCCCGAATTAAAAGCTCTAAAAGCTCTAAAAGAGCTCCAGATTTTATTTATTTTTTCTTCCTTTTCTCACAGACTTCACTGGTTTTTGAGAGTGACCTCAAAGGTTGAACTCAAGTCCACATGTATGTGCTGCACATGTTGGCAGCCAGCTGCATTGGGCTTAAACAAAACAAAACAAAACAACACAACAACAAAAAATAAGCGCCTGCAAGATCCAGAGCCAAGTGTGCAGACAGATGCTGGCTGCAGGCAGTCCACATGTTGTCGAAAGGTAGCTTGTGAGATGGATGCAGTGTGTGTGGAAAGTTTCTCCGAAAGCCTCTCATCAGACCAGTATGGATGCATATGTAAGGTTGACATCTGGAGTGTAAACTTCTCCCTGGAGCTGGTCTTGCTTCTCCATTTAAACAAAGTATGTATGCTACTGAGACAACTGAGGCATGTTTATTTCCTTCCCTGGGCTTTGAATTATCACAGTAAGTAGTAGCTTCAACTCTCATCCACTCAATCTTTAGTCTGGTCCGAATATTCCATCTACCTTCTCTTATTTTTTGGCTGGATACTAATCATTTTAAATGAAAACACCTTTAAAGGCTTTAGTTATTTACACTGAATCTCCAAAGAGAAAGACAATTTAATCTTGAAGAGTCCCTTTGGACAGTTATTATGTTCAGGAAAATTGGTAAAGCCTAATCAGCAAGAAAAGTCTTGCAGATAATTGGGTGGTTTTGCATTTATATATACATTTATATATATATATATTATATAATGAATTTTATATGCATACATATATATATATAAATATGTACAATATTGAATTGCTTTATTTAGTTTCAGTTTGGCAGTCAGTATTCTAATGAGAAAACTTCTAGTTTGAGATATTCAGCTCAGCTTAGGCAAAGACAGGGGTAAAAATTTTTTTCCTCTCTTGGGTGTGAAATCAGGAAACAGCTTAATTTTTTACCAGCTACACCTAACATTCTGAGCTCTTGAATATTTTACTGTAAATCTTATGAATTAAGGAGAGGGAAAATGAAATTTATCTCCCAAGACAAATATTGACTGTACTATGTTTCTTAATCTGTTAATTAGTTTTTTGCTATTATTTACTTTTCTGAAATAGCCATTTTCCTAAAAGAAAATGTTTATCATCACTGGTTCCCATGGACTCACAGGAAATACATTTTTTTTTCATTCTTTTCCTTTAAACAAGATATTCATGGTATATTTTGTTGTTGTTGTTGTTTAAAAAGAAATCATATTGATTGAATTAGTAATAATCCATACATTTCTATCCTCATTCAAAACAGCACAGACAGGCAACTCCAGACATTGATTCCTTATGGATATCTACCTTGCAGCAGGATGAACCTCTTTCCATTGATCAGAGCTATAACTGTTAAAATGTTAATGGTACGTGATAGGAAATGCCTAGAACCAGGACCTACAGATCAGATAAACCTGTTAAATCTGTCCTTTCCGCAGAAATGATAGCACATGATGACACATTCAAGGTTTCAAAGCAGCCTAAATTATTTTAATCTCAAATGTTCCCCCATCAGTCTTTTTTTGAATTGAAAGACATGGTATCTGCCTGAAAGAGTTTCAACTTTCTTTTTCATCTTTTTTATCTTGAGCAAAATCCTTTCAGACCCTCTGACACTGAGGAATGGTGGCTAACAAATAGTTTGCCATTCTCATGTAAAAATAAAATAAATCGTTAAAAAAAATCAGAGCACTTTTTTCTTCTTTTGCTCAAATATAATGGATCTTCTGGAATTAAGAGATCTAGAAGTCCCTGAGACTACAGTGTATTGCTCTGCTTTTGAGCTAGGGTACTGGTGTGGCGGTGAAGACAACACAATGGTAATATCGGTTATTAAGAGTTCCACACTGGTGTCAGAGCTCTTTGGAGTTTGGACAAATAATTGAAGCTGTGCTTCCTTTCACCTAGCTATAAATATTCTAAAAGTTGGTATATGAAATGTCACAATAGAAAACTACAGCATCTTAAAGATGATTCATCCTGTCGGATGAAGATTACTCATGCCTTCCCCTCTGACCAGAGGAGTGTCTCAGCCTGCTTACCAGCAACCTGGTGGCAAGAGTTACCTGAGATCGACCTCACCCTCGAGGCAGGAGTGGGGCAAGAGCTAAGATGGCTTTGCCTGTTCTTAATTGAAGCCTGTGGAAAGGGGAAAAACAAAGAGCAGACACATTTCTACATAAACCTCCTTGGCTTTGAGAGCAATACACTGGATTCACATAGGCCTCTTGCCTGTATGTAGACACAACCATCTCCTGGTATGTGCAGCTACTGATAAGGCACAATTGATAAAGAAATGTGAACATCTACAAGTATTTATGACTAATATATATCAGGGTACTAAATAAATAATAATAAAGGTGGAATAACCAACCCCAAAGCAGCAGATTTTAATACGTGTTCACCAAAAGAGAACAATTCCATTGCCTCTGTCTGTTCCCTTCTCCCTATCTTTTCCATAGATCTTCCTGGCAAAGAAAAACATTAAAGGTGCCTTTTTCAAAGCCTCCAGTTATTTCATACAGTTTTCAAATTAATCTGGTGTCTTGCTTAAGCAGGTGTAATCTTCCTCTAGAAATGATTTATATATATGAGCAAGTCAAATCTCATTATTAAATCAGTACAGGGAAAATGGCAGGTGTCATGTCCCAGTTCTTTTTGGACTGAGCTGCTGTTATTAAATAACCTACAGTTATTGTTGTTGTGCACATCACCAGTTGCAAGGTTGTTTTTTTTCTTCTGAGTGATGCAATATGTTGAAGTGTAGTTATTCTCCATATTGACAGACTACTGACATCCTTTACCACCATAATAAATCCACAGTTTCATACCTTATTAGCATTGCTCAGGTCGGCACACCTGATCTATCTCCCCATCTCTTTAGCCTATTATTTCTGTAAAACCTATTTTTCTTCTTATTTTTTTTTCCATTAGACTGTTCCTTTTAGAAATTAGTGGAACAAAGGTTTTGTCAGTGCTTTCTGTAGGGAATTTTTCTCCTTTTTTCTTTTTTTCTTTTTTTTTTTTTTTCCCTGTGGCGGGCTCAGCTTAGAATTCAGTAATGTTGTATGTATTTAAAACAAATAAACAGGAAAAGAATCCCTGAGAAAGATGTTAAAACAACCATTTTTCTTGACTGATTCCATCATTGCTCTAGTTTGCCCTGACTGTTCTCACTGTGAAAGATCCCACATCAGCCTTTCCAATTGATGTGTTTGGATTTGGAGTTCATTAAAGGAAGAGACTCATAAGAGAGATGATGTGAGCAGCTCCAAAACTGCAGCTTCTATTCTCATGACAAATGAAGAAAACAACTGGAAATGACAATTTGGAAATATACTGTTTTCTCCCCCTCAGTTCATATTTCTTTCTCTCGTTTTCTAAATGGTTCATATGTAACACGGACATATCCATACTAGACTCAGATAGTATTTTAAAGAACATGTTGGTATAAATACAGATTTTTTATCAAAGGGGTAAACAGTTCTAGTGCTTCAAGTTTAAAGCACATGAAAAGGGAATTTGGGAAAAACTTAGCTGAGTTTCAGTAACAGTGTTAATCACTGCATGTGCATGCCAGAGACAATAGTTTCCACGTATTAGCTCTGGAGACAGGAATTTCCAAGCATTACAACTGATGCTTGTAATCTATACTCTCATCCCGTTGTAACACTGGGACTGTGCACATAGGGCTAGGAACCCATCCAGAGCAGTGGTTGCTCCAATCTGTGGTGGCATCACCAAGTCCAGTGTTGAAGGTTAACATCTGCTTCTCAGGTATGAGCTCAAGAAGCTCCAAGGAATCTTTCTAGTTGTCTCCTCCTTCTCCTGGTTTCTACCAGCTTCTTGGAGGTACAGCCCCTGAGGGGAACGGATTGTATATTTGATGTCTTCATAGAAGGTTAATACCATTTCAAAGATGAGATTGAAATGAGTGTAGTCTCCACGTACTGTAATATCAGAGGTGCCTGATGAGGCAATTGTCCTCAGAAATAAATATGTACAAATATCTTATTCTTCTCCATGGTCTAGCCCACATTTTAGAGCTGTAAAGAACACATCTGGGAAATAATACATTTCTTTTCAGGTTCCTCAGGATAAGAGCCGACTGAGAAGCATTTGTCTGAAACAAAACAAAACAAAACAAAACAAAAAAGACTACTAAACTGGATGAGTCATGAACAAAACTGTACACTGGTCTGAATAAATCCAACATTAACCTTTTAATTTAGGCATTGATGTTATGAACTTTGCTCTTAGAAATCTCCAAGCCTGTGACTCCAATGAATTTGGGGCATAAGCAGTTCTCTCTTTCATTTCCCATTCGTTTCTCTATCTGCCACTCCTCCCCTGAAGCTTTTCCAGCTCCAGATCCTTATTATAATTTAATTAGGAATCCTGTTGAGGTAGAAATGATAAGACAGAGTCCATCATCCTCAATAAAAAGCAAGCAAACAAACAAAAACAAAGAAATGAACAAAAACCTTTCAGGATCAGGAAACCATTTTTCTTTAGGAGCTAAAATTTTCTTTACATCTTTGTTAATAACTATCTGTGTCAAATCACCTAAATAAATAAATAAATAAATAAATAAATTATTGGAACAAAATTTTAGAACTGAAAAAATAAAAGATATCCTCTTTTTTTAACATTTTTTTTGAGCTTTTAGGGGAGGCGAAAGAAATTCAGTTCATTTAGGTTTTGTTTTCAAAGGAAAGAAGAAGTGAGATCAGATCTGTTTGACAGGAGCTCAGACCTCTGCAAAGACATTCATTGTTACAGATTTCATAAAGCTGGAGGAGTCCACAGTTTTTGTTTTGTTTTGTTTTGTTTTGTTTTTGTCATTTATTGAATTTCTTATTCTCACTTCAAACAAATGTATATGATTTCTGGACAATTTTCTTCTATGTCACCTTTTGGGTTTAGGATTTGATTTTTGCCATTCCTGTGGACATCAGAATATCATATTTGTGCAATGTGTTCTGGTAGTTCTTTTTAGTTATAAAAACGCTGCAGAATATTTATGTCTTCCTCTTCATAACTGTAGGATACTGACAGTAGCTACCCACTTACTCTCCCCTAACAAGCTAGTTGCCTAGAAAAGAAATTTGTACTCTTATGGTATAAAAATATTAATACTTTCTGGCTTTTACAAAACTGAGGCAAATCTCAGTTCACAGTAAAATGAAAAATGCTCAAATTTTAAGTATTTCAAAGGTTTGAAATTGTTATGCCTGTCATTATAATAGAAAACGATGAGCAAATTTTAGAAAATTTCTGAAATGCATAGTAGTCAAATTAATTAAATAATTTCCTTCTTCATGGCTGACATGAAACAGACTCTGTTTTACCTGTATTAATGAAATGGATCAATTCCTTTGTCCGTAATCCAGTTCAGGTAAGTGACATTTTGATATATCTTTAGAGCGTTATCATGATACGAATAAGGAAACTGTGATAATCCAATGCATTTTTCATTCTGTGACATTTAATAGGCAATAGCATGAAGGTGGATCATCAGCATTTGCATATTGTAATTGTTTTTGCATAGGTTTGGTAGGGATGAATTAAAAGGGACTTGTCAATTATATCAGATTTTTAATTAGTTGATTTCACTACTGTTCTCAAGTGTCAAAGAAAGTGAACTTTAAACTTCAGAATAGATTTATGCCTTAAACTAAAATAAGAACACAGTTTCTCTCTCCTAAGCTGCTCAGATCTCATAGATTGCTTAATTGAGAATAATGGAAGGATATTTGTTTATATTCATTGAGTCAAATATGAACCAGGGCAACTAAGGAGGAAATTAATCTTTGCAGATTTTAGTCTTTTAAAACTTTAGGCTTAAAATCCAGGCTAGCCATCTAAAATCATCCATTTCTCTCTTAAAGTGTGAGATGAGGGTGCACAGTTCAGATTGTTCATCAGAAGTATCCAATCCTGTAAATTAACGAGGTGATAAAGTGTGATCTATAATGCCCATCTTTTTGGATGTGGAATCGCCTTCTGTGAGGATCCATAGCTATCACTGACTGTAGGAGAAACTCAGCAACTAATTTGTGTTGAACACCAACTCTTAGAGAAAAGACACTGTCTGAGATGAATCACAGCATATGATCGGAGCACCTTAACCTTGAAATATACTTCTTCCATCTTCATCAAGATCTGGAATGTTGCATCCCAACAAAGAGGAAGTCAGACAAAAACACCAGGAGACTTGCATGGATAAACAAGGAGATCCTGGCCAAACTCAAGCAGAAAAAGGAGGCCTACAAAGAGTAGAAGCAAGTACAGATAGGCTGGGAGGAATATAGAGAAATTGTCTGAGTAGCCGGGGATCTGGTTAGGAAAGCTAAAGCACAAGGCTTTAGCTTTCCTAACCAGATCCCCAGCTACTCAGACAAGCCCTGTGCTTTAGCTTTGGCCAGGGACATCAAGGGCAACAAGAAAGCCCTTCTCTTACAGCCCACTGTAAGAGAAGATCAGGTCTGAGGCCATCTAAGGAAACTAAAGGAGCACAAGTCTGTGGGACCTGAGAAGATATATCTGAAAGAACTGGCAGATGAAGTTGCTAAACCACTGTCCATCATATCTGAGAAGCTGTGGCAGTTGGATGAAGTTCCTGATGACTGGAAGAGGGCCCCTCTGTTGTGGAGACAGGCTGAGGGAGTTGGGGTTGTTCAGCCTGGAGAGGAGAAGGCTCCGGGGAGACCTCACAGCGGCCTGCCAGGGCCCAAAGGGGGCTACAGGAAAGCTGGGGAGGGACTCTTGGTCAGGGGGTGTAATGGTAGGACAAGGGTAATGGTTTTAAGCTAAAAGTTAGATTTAAATTAGTTATAAGGAAGAAATTCCACTCAAAGTGTGGTGAGGCACAGGTTGCCCAGTGAAGCTGTGGATGCCCCATCCCTGAAGTGTTTAAGGCCAGGCTGGATGGGGCTTTGGGCCACCTGATCTAGAGAGAGGTGTCCCTGCTCAAGGCAAGGAGGTGGAATTAGATGATCAAGGCTTGGTTAGGGCCAGCAGCAGTGGTGGTGGAACATTTAAAAGTGACATAACTGCCATTAACAGTCATTTACTGAGGCAATCAGCTCTGGGGCAGGCCCATTCTGCAATGAAAAAGGCAATAGCCATGTGCAAAGGGGTTTCTGCATCGAGGCAACCCCAGGGAGCAGAGTGAGCTGCCAGCACCCAACAAGGCATGGGTAGAACATAGAAAAGCTGTCCCTAGGGAGTGCGAAGGGCCAGAGCACGGCACAGCAGTTGGCAAGGGAGGAGACTGCACACTGAGAGTGGGTACGTTGAAGAGTGTGCATTAGCTGGCCCCTTCCAATCCAAACCATTCTGTGATTCTATATTCTATGATCTTTTCTAAAAAAAAAAAAAATCATCCTTTAGGGATAAATCTAGTAAACAATGTTGGTAAGTGATAACATTGAAAGTACATTTGACTGGAAAAGGGAAAGGAAACATGTAACAAGCTCCACTTAGAGCTATGGCATGAAATGTTTTGTCTTAAAAATCTGTGGCTTGATTCTTTAAAGATCAAAGCAAGTACCAGTGAAAAATATTAAAATGTAATGTTAAACTATTGAATAGTATTAAAAGAGGAATTATCAGAAAAGACTAGAGGTAGTTCTGGTATTGTATATCTGTGGCAATGGAAAGAAAGACACACAAGAGGATGGTAATAAACAAACCAGTATTTCCTAATTGTTAACTACATTTTCTGACTCTACACTTCTACAAGAAGAAGTAAAGGTAAATATTGACAACTTTATAGCTCTCCTCTGAGCACTATTTGATCACAAGAGCTACATACTTGGTGTTTCTCTATGTTAAGAAATGTGGGTGAAGTATCTGCTTCACTGTGTGCATGAAATCTTCCTGTATCAGTTAGAACAAGGCTGCCCAACATGCATGCCCAACATGTCCCCAGCGAGACACGGCAGAATGGAAGGCAGGTGTGTTCTTATAGCCACTGAATTTCATAGTCCAGCACATAAACAGAAACCCACATTAATTTTAGAGATGTATGCCATCATGCTTCCTCCACCTTGGGGACAAAACCATCTGCTACAGGCGTGAAGCAGACACCTGGGATCTGCAATACCTTAAATCACATTACGATAAACCTCATTACTTTGTAAGTTGAAGGTTTAAATCAGAAAACAGTAGCAGTCCTTTTAAAAAATGGGCATGTCTGTTGTGATAAGACACCAGTTGGGCTACAACAGCAGCAAACATTGCAAGTTTATTTGATATTCATGGCTTTGTCATTTGTATGCTGGAATTTCACTGTGGTTGAGTCTCATCTAACTATTGTTTATGCTTGCAATGCAACCAGACAGCTTTCTGTCTGTAACTCTACCAAAATATTCACAGCATTAGCCGGGCTCTGAAAGGTACAGTTCTTAATTGCCTGCCTGAAACTGTACTTATTTCCACTAGAACATTGTGCAAGATGAAGGTAAATTAATTTGGCTTCTGTAAGAAATCTTGAAGACTGCCAACAGTTCAGAAAACAGATTATAGTAAATGAGAGGGGATTTTAGGTTGTTCATTTGTTTGTTTTCCAAAACGGAGTGAGTTTCCACCCACTTCAGCTTCCATCTGTTGAATGTTTTTTTCCCACTACTTCTGAAGGTCCTTAATTAATGCTCAGCACCCTTTTGTTTTCTTGCAAAATGTGTGTAATCAGACAGGATAGCAGAGAGGACACTGCCTGAAAGAGTGGCAGAGAGAAAAAAGGACTATAGAAGTGATATACATTCCTGTTGAGACATTTTTCCTTTTGGTAAGGGTCAACTGTGCATCGTGGCAATGGACATAGGAGAAAAAGCAGGGGATGTGTATCCAATTCACCGTTAGGTATCACTGTCATACAGTTTTATTGCTTCTGGACACAAAGTGTCCAGAATCAATATGCATATCCATTTTGCATATGCACAAATGTAGAAGTCTTAACTTCAGACTGAACTTTGCCCTAAAACTGTCTTATAATAAATTTCTGGCTTTCAGAGGACTGCGTTTAGGTTGGAGGGATTCTGCTGCTAATCACAAAACTGTGCTGTATCTTAGAGATATTATTCCACAATTCATGCATGAATTTCCTTCCTTCTCTTTTTGCCAGACCCACAGGAATGTCAGCTCAGAGAGGATTAAGTTTATAATATTTAATGTTGCAGTGATAATGTTCAAGTAGAATTTTTTCAGATCCCATCTGCAAAGGCCAGTGCCAAGAAAAATTGTTTCAATCTATTTGATAACCTGGATTATGTAATGACCTATTAAGAGAAAGGCAGCAAGCATGAATGTTTCTTCAGTGGGCCCAATTACATGTATTGCAAGTACTTTTTCCTAGAAAAACTGTTTCCTAGGTGTTTCCTCCTGCCCCTTATGACAGAGGAGTAATCTAGTCCAGCAGAAATGTGAAGTGCTTCATATCTTACACTCAAAAAGTGCATCAAAACTTTTCAAGCCCTTTTGAAGCTTTATTTTTCTCTGAGCCAAATTTAACTTAAATCAGAATGCTTTTTTTACAAGCTTTTTTTTTTTTTTCTCTTGAAATTTATTTAGTCATTCGTTCATTTTATTTCACTATTAAGGAATATGAAACATGACATATAAGAAGAACTATCTGCAGCTATCTGCAGTGCAAAGGGAAATACCAAAACGAGGATATACAAGGATAACACTGAGTGGGAATATGGGAAGGGAGAAAGGAAAATGGAAAAAAAAAAAAAAAAAAGAAAGAAAAAAAAGGAACAAGGAGAGGAAAAGACAAGGAAATGAAAGGAAAGTAAGGATGAGAGGAAGAAAATTCTCTATTTACCTCTAGTCTCACTCTCTCTGCCTTTTTATTTTCATTTAGACAACTTACACAAGAAAACCTTAAAAATGACCTGGAGGAAAACTGAACAAACTGCACAGATTGTTGTACAGATTTAGGGCTTTTGAATGTTGCACACTATGAGGAAAGAAAAAAAAATCTGCAAACAGTGGGTTAGGACCCCTTTATTTAGTCCTAATCTTCAAATTAAAAATATGCATTAATGCTAGATCTAAGCAATTAAGTCAGGTCTTCAAAATGATTAGGACAAATTAAAATTAAGAATATTTTAGAAAAAGTATATTTTCATTTATTTTGTTTACTTTCTGGTGTTCAGGACTCACAATATATCCCTGTTGTGTTTTGGACCAAGAGATCCCAGGGACTTTCTTTAGATAAAACAGGCATGTGAGACATCAAGATGAGTTTCTCATTTGTGTGACTATTTCTTAAAAAACTTCAACTCCTTGCAACATTAGCATTAAAAGGTAAGCAATGAAAGGCCTGAACATCCTCAAACTTTTTGTCATTGACTGACTGATCGATCAATTTTTATTTACAGCTCATTCAGAAGGCTAGTAACAAGAATAAAAGTTGGCATTGCTCAGACAGGAGGTGAAAATGTTAAGGAACATTTTACTAGAAAGTGACTCTTCCATAAGCCTACACATTTTCATTAACAGTTTGAGAAGCGACGGGGATGATTAGATATTTGTCTTATTGCGACTGACTGTCAGATGATGGGTTGTTCAATGCATATCACCAATGCTCTGAGTTAATTAAGTTCTTGCTGTGGTTGATTGAGGTGCAACGACTGAATTTGCCCATCATATTCAAGAGAAGTTAATTGCTGCCAGGGAAATAAGGTCAAGATACCCTCCATGGCAACATCAACTGTTGAGCCTACAAATCGCAATAGAAATAAATAGATAAATAAATAAAGCATTAATTTATATTATTATTATAAGCAGTCTAAATGGTTTGATCTCATTTTCATTATTAGTCTATGTATCCAGGCCACAGATTTAATACATATACTTTTGGCAGGAACTGACAATACTGTGAACAGATATGGCAAAGACTGAAAGGATTTCTTTTACAATTACCAACTACCAGCAACTCAAGCCAAGTCTGTGATATATGAACTTGAGGTATAGTAGGGACTATGGCCAGCAAATCTCATGCTATCGCAATAGCAATCATTGCAGTTGGGTAAGATAAGTGTTGTTAGCTCAGTGCAAATTTCTTCCATGGTGAATAGAGAGGAAGAGACTCTTATCTATTGCAGGCCTGAATCCAGTTAATGTAAAGGTTAATAAGAATTTTTCCATTAACTGATACAACTGAAAAAAAAAAAAAAAAAAACTAATTGGTACAGATTGCCTGGCGGAATCATGGGAAAGAATTCGTCTTGCCTTAGTGGAAACAGGAAGATAAGGATTGGATTGTCCCAGGTGTTGACTGTTACAGCAAAATTAACAAGTAAGAAAAAATAACAATAAGAAAGATGAATAAGCCTTATTAATTGTTTCATAAAAATATGGTTGCACAGAACCCTGGAGGGGTGTTTATTATGGAAATAACATACTGAGAACAAGCAGGCTTTTGTATTTCTTTAAGGACATTCAGCATATTCCCTTCCAGCAGACATAAATAATGAATTGTCTAAAGTTTATTACTTTTTTGGCATGATTTGTCTTTCTGTCAGGTTTGCAGTTCTTAAAATGACATTTGCAATTTAACCATTTTCCACAGCAGTGCTGGTTCCCTCCTCCTGGCAGCTGGCATTTGCTTATAATAATGTTTATTGCAAGTCCTCTGGGCCTATTTTCTTATGCTCCATGCAGTCTAATGAATGGTCCATGACATTATTACGGACTCACTTATTTCCAAACAGTGATTGTTCCACGGCTCAGTGCTTTTAATGTGATGACTGAGCAGGCAGTTCCTCAGTCCTAAAAATCTTGGTTTTGATAATGATTTCAATCCAGTTCAGCATCTCAGGAAGTCTGTCATGTTGCTGAGTCAGCAGAGATGGGGAAATACCCTATCTATCTTAATGAAGCACAGAAGAAAAAAAAAAAGAAAGAAAAAAAAAAAGTGTGAAGAAATAAATTAAGAAATCTACATGAATGTTGCAAGGAAAAAAGGTTCGTAGTTCAACGATGAAGAGCAACACTAACATACTTAAGAAATGAGAATGTCTGCACTGATTGTACTGTTATGGCCCCATCTTTATCATCATCCACCAGCCAGACTTTGTAAAACCAAATGCCTTTCTTCCAGCTTTCTCCATACCGAGGAAGAGTTTAACGTCTTGGAAAGACCTACAGATCTCATCATCACAGTCTGTCTTCCTCAGTGTTTCACAGCTCCCTGTCCTACTATCTATAGAGAAACCTGTGAATCTCTTGTAAAATATATGTAAATGAAAAACCAAAATTAACAGACCTATTCCCACAGTTTTGAAGCAAGACAAAATATAAACTTGGCTTCAAGATTTCAGTATCTCACTTGAGATACTGGAATATAAGATAAAATGAGGCATATAAACCAGCAACATTTTATTTACTTATGCTAAATAATTTCATCTCCCCCACTTTTTCTTTCCTTGCACTAACACTTTGAATGACCATGACATAAAAAATTGTTCCTGGTTTGTCTCAATCAAAAGTTAGGTGTTCTTTCAGCTACACATAATTAAGAAATGCAATCCATTGTCATAACCTGCTCCTAAGGAAACAATATGTCTTAATTTTGCTATGCCTATTGAAAACGGAATTTGTATTTTTACTACAGCTGATATATAAAATGTTCCTTTTAGAGATTATATCTAAGTGATGAAGACTAGTAATTACTCTCTCTGTTTTATAATATAGACTGCACTTAACTGCACTGAGGCATAGTAGCAGAGGGCAATTCATACAGTTTCTCTCTGGCACTGTGTGCAGGGGTTTTGCTATGGATGGTTGCTACCGAGCTGCTAATTTCAATAGTCCCCTCTGGAAACCTTTGAGCAGACTATCATATTTGTACAGAGCTCCACCAGCCATGAAAAGACTGCTCTTCTTGAATAGACTTTTCAGGAGCAGGTCAGAATTCACAGCCTGGTATTATTGTGTTTCCTGCTACTGTCCTTCAATGGTGCCAGCCCACATATTGATAAGCATTTTCTCCACTTGTAGGATACTTACTAATTAATGTAGGGAAATGTTTAACTCATTTATGAAATGTCAAATCACTCTCTCAGAAAAATCAAATGAATCAGGATTTGAGTCTCATCCTGGAAACAATATCTGCCTGAAACACCTTTATCTGTGCAAAGGAATAATATGGATAGCCTCCACAGTTTTGAGAGTAAGAAATTTTCAGGACGTTTTTTGCATGAATAGGAGCAAGAACCAAAGACTCTGGTTGGACTCTAAAATAAATGACTACAAGTTGATTTTTTAAATCAGTGATTTTTTTTTTTCAAGTCGATACAATATTTTTCACTTTTTGCATGTAATCATTAAATATTCAGGATACTTACAATATTCTCCTCAAAAAGCTGAAATCTGGTGCCTACTTCTGGTGTTCTGAATGCCTAAGATAGCACTATTTTTTAACTCCAAAGGTTGGCACCCTTGTAGCTTGGTGATGTGTATTTGAAAGTTTGTTTCTAACATATAGACAGCTTCATCAGTTTCTAGTTTGCAATCTGTGCCCTGGAATGATCAAAAAAAAAAAAAAAACCAGAAAGCGCACACAAATGTTCCTGCAAATACTGCAAGAGGTGTGGAGTAAGCCATGCCTTTTGTTTAGAAATAGGAAGTCAGTGAAAACATACATTGTAGTCCTGCCAAAAAAAAGGATCTTAAAATGGATGTTGACAGTGCAAACAAAGCAGAATTCAACATGACCAGTAACCCATAGTGCACCTCTTCAGCAAGATTTCATCAGCCTATAAGGATTGATTTAACTTCCAGGACAGATATGAATTAGACCTTCTGACATCATACAGTACTTTTCCAAGATGCCTAACAAAGCCACAACAGCTCCTGAGGATCTGTGAGTGCCCATGGAAACTAATTAAGGGTGGGAAGTTTGCATTCCCCGCTGTTTGGACCAGATGTATGCCCAGCAGAGTTCATCCTCCAGATATCTCCTAGGAGATAGAGCATTAAAGCCTTCTCAGAGCAATTCTCCTAAGAGTCAACATAACACATATAATAAATACACACACCCAAAATATTTCAATCTGAGTTTTTCCAGATATGCATACGAAGCAGTAGATCAGTTTGCACAGGATATATAAGACCCATGGGCCACAGGTCTGGCTCCCCACTCCCAAGAAGGACTTGATATGACATCTGCTGATCAGACGGAGGCTGACCGGTCTCCATAACACACATGCATCTCCTGCATCTGCCTGTGGTCAAAAAGGACTGCAGGGTGTCTAAATAGATTTAAAATAAATAAATAAATAAATAAATAAATCCATAAATAGTATCTCCATGGTATTCAGATGGGGTGGAATTGGCAGTTATGCTTACTGTATTCCCCTATTCAGAAGTCTGTTTTCTAGGAAATAGGGCATGCTGCTTTGGTGCGTTTGGAAAGGGAGCCGGGAAGTCAAATAATGACTGGGAAGTGTGATCTAGATTTATTCCATGAGTAATCATACAGCACAGGCCTGGGTAACTGGTCAGTGGAGCAGGCACTCGTGTCTTCTCTCCTGCTGTGCTGAATATTTGCTTCTCCACAACTTCTAGTAGGGAAAAAAAAATAATCATGTGTGCCTTTGTTTCCATTCCATTATAGATATTCTCTCTTTTATGTTTTCCTCCCTTGGCAAATTTTTTAGGTCCCAGTTACATTTTGAAGAAAAAAAGAAAATACCCCACCCAAATAAAATCATTCTGCCTTGAAACAGCACTTTTTGTTCCAAGCAATTACATTTCAGAAACAAATATTTTTTATGATTTTAAACATAAGGGCAATAAACAACATGATTCTCTGTTAAAAACCAAGGGTGTTTTGCCATAAAGGGAGTAGAAAGAAGAAGTCTCAGAAGAAATATTCCTCCAGCAAATATTTCTGCTCTCTGAAATGTGTCAGTTCCATAATTCATTCTGTGCTCTGGTTAATACACATGACTGTACTGGAAATGAGCATTTAATTAGTGCTGT
Source organism: Anser anser (assembly GCF_964211835.1). Classification (NCBI taxonomy): domain Eukaryota; kingdom Metazoa; phylum Chordata; class Aves; order Anseriformes; family Anatidae; genus Anser; species Anser anser. Next base: position 159,379,786 of record NC_139721.1, read on the forward strand.
AGTACAAATACCAACCACCTCCTGTGTTAATAACTAATGTTTGAGGCTGTAAATGTTTATCAGGTAAATATCATGTAATTATAGGGATCCATCTGACCTCAGGCATGGAAAATGAGTGTGATGAATATGCTTGTACCATCACCCAGTAATCCAAGGAGATCAACTGATGGCATAATATAGTGTTACTACAAGATGCCAGAGGTCAAGGAAATGCCATAAACCAGTCCATGGGGGACTAAGTCTCAGGCATGGCAGTGACAAAGCAGAACTGTAATTCTTATGCAAAGTCAAGAAAAAGGGATTAATTTAACCACACAATGTTTTTTGTGTGTTTGTTTGTTTGTTTTTGTTGTTGTTGGAAACACGGTGATGGCTAGCTTCTGTGAAATAGCCTAGGCTCAGTGCTCTCATCCAGGAGTTTGGATACACATTCTCCCAGATGGGTTCAGGGCAGTGTTTCTGACACCAGTTTTCAGGTGTGATGTGGACAGAGAGTGGACACTGTGCAGACGTAAATGCAAGGGTCAGGAGCCCAAAGTGACAACATGCAAGGAGAAGCTTGTTTCTGCACCAAATAGTGAAGAAGAGAGTAGCTCTGGGGGGCAATAAATTTGTATGTGTTTTCAGATAGATTTTTAGCACATACTAAAAAGAAATTGCCGGAGCTGAGACTGGAAGCTAAACCTCCCTCATCCAGGGGAGAGCCCTAACCAGAATCCATTAACCAGAAAGTCGCTATAGCACAAGCCATAATGAATTTATACATTTTTTTATATAAATTGTCTGAATTTACACAAGCAGCTCAAATAAACCTAAACATAGTCTGAAACCTCAGTTACACACCATGTGCACCGTAGTTTAATTTCTCTTGCTTACTTTTCATCTCTTCTGCAACTTATTGTCTGTCTCCACTGCCCATAGGCAGAGACAAACTTGGAAGGACAAACAAGACAAATAGCCAGAAGATATTTTGCACCAGCATGAGATGTGTGATCTGAAGTAAAGGGAAGCTGGGAGTAAAGCAGCTCCAGTGTTGGGGAATGGGTGAAGGAGATTCTTGGGATAAAACTCTTGCTGTAGACCCGCCTCAGGGCCACCAAACATAAAAAAAACGCTTCTAAAACATCCTTTCAGAAGGACTCTTGCCTCAGGATGCATGTCAGAACCTACATATAAGAACATCTGCCCTTTCATATGCCCTGTTGGATGTTTGAACCACGCCAATTTTTACATATTGTGGATCCCAATATGAAACACTGAATTTGATTCCCAGGATACTCTTTTGAACTTGGTCCGAGCAATTTATGCAACACCATGTAGTGGGTTTATGTGGCAAGGTTTTAGTAGCAGGGGGCCATAGGGGTGGCTTCTGTGAGAAGAATCTAGAAGCTGCCCCATGTTAGGTAAGGGCCCCACTGCTGACCAGAGCCGAGCCAATAAGTGATGTTGTTTGCGCTTCTGTGAGAGCATATTTAAGACAGGGAAAAAAATGCTGCACCACACAGCAGCTGGGAGAATGAGAGGAGTATGAAACAGCCTTGCAGGAGCCAAGGTCAGTGAAGAAGGAGGGGGAGAGGTGCTCCAGGCACCGGAGCAGAAGTCCCCTGCGGCCTGTGGTGAGGACCATGGTGAAGCAGGCTGTCCCCCTGCAGCCCATGGAGTACCACGGTGGAGCAGGGTTCCACGCTGCAGCCCGTGGAGGTGACCACGGTGGAGCAGATGGACCTGCACTGATGGAGGCTGCGGCCTGTGGAAGGCCTGTGGAATAGTATCAATGCACTGAATAAGAGCACTGTCTTCTGAAAAAAAAAAAAAAAAAGAAAAAAAAAGTACTAATACAGACAAAAAATATGGTTGAATTTTATTTCATCAGATAGAAAGGGAAGCTAAGCTTACACAGGCAAATACTTACAATGTTGTTAGACTTCTGCATGATGCAAATTACATGATAGTGTATTCCGCACAATATTCCAAACAAAGGCATCACTATGTTAACAGATGAAAAACAGATTTTGTTGTTACACTGGAATTTTTGAAAACTGTTTTCTAATTTAAAGTTAGAACACAAATTTTCAGCATTTGCAGTGAATCAGAAATTGTGATAAACAGCTCTAGTTCAGCCTTCGAGTATGTAGTTTGAACTCCAGCTTCTTAAAGATAAATAAATAAATAAATAAATAAATAATGCATCTTTTTAAGCTCTTTACGAGTGGAGGGAAATTTGAGATTGGTACTGGGGTACATAAAGATACCTAAATTTATAGTTAATTTAAAAATCAATGATAATAAAACTAGCCATTACATATGTTAATTCTTCAAAAATAAATGCTGGGAAAACAATATAAACATATCTATCTTTTCAGTGTCACTGTTGTCCATCTTCATTTAATTGTAAAGTACATTTTTTAATGAGTTCAAGCTTTTCCATCTCCCTTTGAAGGCACTGGAAAAAGATTGTTGATTAAGTTGGATCAAAATATATCCCAGTATATTTGGGATATATACTCCCAGTTACGCTTTGCATAATTTTGGTAAAAGCTTTATTTATTTATTTTTTGTGTGTGTGTGACTGAACATATGCTACTGTACAAATACTAGACAAAATATATTCTTCATTGGATAAAGCTATCAGTGAAAGTACAGCTGAATCATAACAGAAAAGAAAGATTTTTTACAGTGATTTTGAGCCCAATCTGCCACACGGAAGCTCAGCAGGAAACCTCAAAAGTTGAGGCCAAAGTAATTTTGTACCATACAATCAAATCTTTTGGCAGGCTCTGTACTCTCAGTGCGTAGAGAATAAGCAGGTTTATCATGTGAAATGTTTATTCTGAAAGTTCTTGATGGTGCACCCTGGTGATGGCTGGAAGTTAACGATGACATACAGCAGATATGTGTTTCATTGATAGTTTATGTTGGCAACTCCAGGCTGACAGCTCAGTCCCTCTGAGTGACTGGTGTTGGCAGAAGGGGAAGGTAATTTGGAGACCGAGCACCCAATGCATGTTGGGTTGTTCGTGGATGTGCAGCTCCAGGACCAGCTTCAGAAACCTCCTGCTGCTGTTGAAGTCCTGCCCTGGGAGATATTTCCCCAGAGCGTGGAAAACGTGGACTTCAGCATAGAGCCACACAAGAGCTGACGATCGAGATTATTCTTCTTGTCTCTCTACCTGGCAAGCTCTGCTGTGATATGGAGAGAATATTTACATTTATGGGATATGTGAGCTGCCCTCTGGCCTTGTTTCTGATAATTATGCTGCACGGGAGAAATTGTCCCTGTTACTAATTAGCCAGTTGGCATTAAAAGAATGTTTTGCTTCATTAAAACCAGGGTGGGTGATTTTTTTTTCTCTCCATTGCCACACACTGTACCTCTGTCATTTCAGTGGGCTCTATTCTTGTCAGACCAGACTTATTCAAGATGTTCGCTAATTTAAAAGGAAAAGAAAAAGAGAGAGAGAGTCATTTAATTAAAAACAATTTCTGCAGAGTACTCATTCCTCAACTTAGTATTTGCCTTGAAATAGGAAGGATTTCACTTAAACTTTGAAATACCCTTTTGGGGAGGGGTTGATTACAAAGAGGAGCCCAGGCTTTTAATGGCCTTTGATTGAAGACATGACTGTCCAGTTTGATTGATCAGTCATTCTTGTTAGCAAGAAGTTACTAAAAGTACATATTTTTGTGATGTTCCCAGTATTACTTTGTTTTCAGGACCATAAAAATATGTCCCTTTGGCAACTTCTCGTGAACTTCAGTCATAGAGCCATAGCTAATAATGATATTGTCTGCAATACGCCTTTCCCCCAGTAAACTTACACAGTCTGAACCAAAGTAAACATTATCCTTGCTGTCACCAGATCAACAGTCACTAATCACACCTCTTACTGTGACACCCAAGAGGTATCCATGCACTTGTAGTGACATCGAAGTTCAAGACAGCAATGAGTGTTTTAACCTGTCTGCTAAGCATGCCTGTCTGAGCCTGTTTTTCACGTACATTGAATGGAGAGAAGTAAAGGTTATATCCAGATAATCTAGTCAGATGACGTGCCTATTCATCTCCTTTGATTACTTAAACCATCCCTGATTACTGTGATGAGATTCAACTCATGTGTTGATCACCACTCGTAATTAGCATTTACCCGTGATGCAGTCACCCCAGCCTCACTTGTAGTCAGACAGTGAAAATAAACTTCTAGGGTGCAGCTCAGAGGGGCTATTTTGGATGTCCATTTTAGGATGAGATGAATTGTGATCCCATTCACAGAACTGCAAGAAAGACCCAACAAAACACATCAGATACACCACCTTGATCACAGATATCTATGTTTCCACAGTTGAACTGTACCCCAGTACAATACTTCAACAACTTCTTGCTCTTGTTATTATATATATTCTAGCAATATCTAATTTTATTTTGTTAAGAGGGTTGTGTATGTCCAACTTGGACTTATACCCTTCAGTCTCTATTGTTAATGAAAGCCATGAAATCACAATTGGACTTTAGCAAAGCCAGTGTTTCATCTCAAAGTAAAACAAGCTGCCCCACAGAAACAACCCACCATCTAAGAAGCCCAGAGCAGACAGTTCCTTTAAATAAGCCCATGACAGGTTTTCATGTTTACTCTTCTTCTGGAAATCTCAAAAGTAAGCACTTTTCCCATTTTATCATATGTACATGCAGCTTGTTAAAACCCTATTTTGAGAAACCATTCTTCAGCACATCATGTCTCAATTTCATCATCTGCTGAATGTCATTAGCTAGTCATCTGTTGCCTTGTCCCTAATGATCATGTTGGTAACAGCTACATTAAGCAAACACAGGGCCATTAGGTTCAGCTCGATTTACAACCTCAAAATAGAGACCTCCCTCTGGAAAACTGTTGATATGTGACATTATATTAAAGGTTATTTCCCATTCTGGGGTCTGCCTGGTACATTAAAGCCTTCCCTGGTAAGAGGTGTGGACTAGAGTAGCAACAGTTATAATTAACCAGAAAATAGGGCAGTGAGAACATAGCCACAGCAAAATGTCATGAGCATTTTTTTTACAAGCTTTAAGGCTGTGCTGAATACAGACGAGGTTTCATGTTCTGATTATTGCAGCTACAGAAATGAACTCTAACAGGGACTAATAGAAAGTATTATTCCCCTTATGTTTCACCATTTTGTTAAGGGAACCATTGCCTGCCCCCTTATCATTAACCACTCTTTTAATGCTTTAGGTCTGTTGTTGCTTGAAAGCAGTTCAGTGGAGTGGGCTTTGGTGGAGACACAGAACAAACGCTGATTCCTCCTAAAGGTGCCCATGTTGCAGGTGAAAGATGTGGCACCTGGCTGGGGAGCTTACTCTTCCCACCCATCTCTCCTCTGTCCTATGCACCTGTAATGCACACAAAGTTCCCCAGCACCTCATGGTTGTCAAAGGATTTATCCTTGTGCTGGAAGGAAGTGCCATTTTACTATTTTTTCCTGATTTTACAGATTACCACAAACACCCCTATGACAGCCTGTGCCAAGCACATTCTCAGCTAGTTACAAATACAGAGCAGAGAAGTGTTAGAGTGAGGCTTTTTGCCCAAGAGCGAGGAAAGGATGATGCACCTCCAGACATAGCAGATTGGCTTTCAGGTAAAATTGTAAGGATGCAGTGAAAACTGAGATGTGGGTTTGGTCGTTCATGATCATAAACACTCCTTCTAAACATCTAGCAACTTTATGTCAGGTGCTTTGTGTGGCCAAATCTACAAAACACCTTGGGCAATGAATTGTTGAGTGAATTGTTCAATGACACATAGCCTGTATGTTGCATAAACAAGACTTAAAGGTTGGGTTCCAGCCCTGTGCCATAACTGATTACTGCCAACAGCTGGCTGAACTCTCCATAGCATATGGTGTGTCAAATAAACTTAGCCCCTTAGTCAGCTTTTTACATATGAGGAAAGGTGCAGTCACAATTAGAAGGAATTGTGACAATGTATAAGAAAGGAAATTCCTTTTTCCCAGTGATTTTGTGTTTCAAAGAAGAAGGCTGACACAAAACTGAGTGGAGTGGCAGATACACAGGAGGGTTGTGATGACATCCAGAGGAACCCGGACAGGCTGGAGAAATGGGCTGACTAGAACCTCATGAAGTTCAGTAAGGAGAAATGCTGGGTCCTGCCCCTGGGGAGGAACAACCCCAGGCACCAGGAGATGCTAAGGACACCCAGCTGGAAAACAGATTTGCAGAAAAGGACCTGGGCATCTTGGTGGACACCAAGTTGAACACGAGCCAGAAATTTGCCCTTGTTGCTAAGAAGGCTAAAGATATCCTGGGCTGCACTAGGCAAAGTATCACCAGCAGGTTGACCCTGCTAGAGGTGATCCTTCCCCTCTACTCAGCACTGGTGAGGCCGCACCTGGAGTGCTGGGTCCAGTTCTGGGCCCTCGGATGCAAGAGACATGTGGACACATTGGAGAGACTCCACTGAAGGACCACGAAGATGATGAAGGGCCTGGAGCACCTCCTGTGAGACTGAGAGCTGGGCCTGGTCAGCCTGGAGAAGAGGAGGCTCAGGGGGATATCATCAACATCTGTAAATCCCTGAAAGAAGGGTGCAAAGAAGACAGAGACAGGCTTTTGTCAGTTGTGCCAAGTGCCAGGACAAGAAACAATGGGCACAAACTGGAGCTCAGGATATTCCTCTGACCCCTAGAAAGCCCAACTGTGCTGGGAGAGTGCTGGAGGCCTGGCACAGGCTGCCCAGAGAGGTGCTGGGGGTTCCTCCTTGGGGATCTCCCAAAGCCACCTGGACATGGCGCTGGCCACCAGCTTGGGGTGGACCTGCTGGGGTGTGTGTGGGGGGACCTGATGGCCTCCAGAGGTCCTGCCAACCTCAACCGGTCTGTGATACTGTGATTTCCCACTTCACTATTTCCCTAACACCTTAATCTCATATTTTATGAGTCTCACTCAAAGGGGAAACATAAAAACACCTGCTTATTGCGGATCTGCAGTAGATTTTTATTTTTTTAATTTTTAAATACATATATTAAAAACACACACACACTCACAAAAAAAAGTTTATCTTTTACTGTAGCATATTGTGACAACAGAGCAGTGCCATTTCTTCTTGGGAAGAACCTGTGTGACTGCTATAAAATGTGATAGCTTGTGTAATACTCTCCCCTGTGTGACCTGGAGGGCACATTTTTATGCAATGCAGATATGGAAAAATCGTGTCCCAGCTTCTCTTGTTGCTCCATTCCCCTTAATCTTTTTTGACCTGCCTTTCAGACCAAGAGATCTGTACAAATCATCAATGAAAGGAGAAAAAAAAAATAAAAATTGAAAGACTGAAAAACAGAAGATGTAAAGCTGCAGAATGGAACATTTTGTCAGAGATGTGTGGCAAATACCTTTTTTCCTGCTCAGCAGGGTTTTGAGGCTCAGCATTAACCTTGAAATTTTACTTTATTGGTGAGGAATTAAAGACATATAGTTTATTTATTTATTCTCTGAAAATCTACCCCCTAAAAAAAAAAAAAAAAAAAAAACAGAAACAGGATGGGGTCAGGCTTTTTCAGATTTGTGGTCACTCAGTAATTTCTATCCAACTCTTTTTTTAAGCATTGGCAGTTCTTCATGTTAAAGTCTCCATCACATTACTTCCAATTTTAATCCGGTACAAATTGTGAAATAGAGAGCAAATGAGCTACTACCTGGGCAGCCATTAAAGTGATACCAGGTACATCAAAGCAGATCTTATGGCTAAATTAACAGCTTTTTTCTTTAAGTCTTGGGTCATGTTGTAGGCATCAAAATGGAAAGATGACTCCAATTGCCTTTCAAAAGTTGGACATCTCATGATACTACTTGCTATGTCAGAGCTACCCAAAATGAAATTTATGGCTAGACAAGCATGTCATCTTTAAATTTGAAGTGACTGCTGGGGCAGACTTCAAACTAAAAGCTTCTGTTTCATGGACCCCTCAAAACAATTTCCTTCTCACAGTGCCTTCAATGGGCTTTTCTATCCTGAGATGTCTCCACCACTGTTTATAATTATTACCTGTCCAGTTAAAAAAAATAAAATTAAAAAAAATAAAAAAAGGTTAAAATGTTTTTGTGCTGTGCTCACCAGTCTTACATGTCTAGAATAAGGGAATGCAGAAAACTGAGATGCTTTGTGTCAAAGTCACCACATGTAATACAGCTAGTTTATAGGCAACTTCCTTGCAAAACTTAACTTTCTTGGATAGAGTTATGCTCTATTATGGACCCAAGCAAAGTTCTCAGATTTCTCACTACTGTACTGATTCTGTTTAGTACAATGAAATACTGTCCACACTCACACTGGTATGACTTTGGGACAGTAGGACCAAACCTATCACCTGCTACTACATCCTGTGCCATGACTTCCCTTTGTACTGAGTACTGGTACTGTCATTGTACTAATATGGCTGAAAATAACCTTTTTTTTTTTTTCATGTATCTTTTTTGGTGGGTTGATTTTTTTAGCTAAGTCACTTCCTTGGTCCAGGTCATTGTATGCATACACATTTACTTGCAAAACCTACACAGTCCCAACCCTTGCCATGGACAGGGCGCCTCCCACTAGGTTGGGAGCAAAGTTGCTCAATGCCCCCCCATCTTTGGGCACTTCCAGGGATGGGGCATCCACAGCTTCCCTGGGCAACCTGTGTCTGCCTCACCGCTGAGTGAAGAATTTCTTCCTAATATCTACTCTAAGTCTACAGTCTTAATTTAAAACTATCACCCCTCACACTATCACTACACTCCCTGATAAAGGGTCCCTCCTCTTGGCTATGAAGGAATGCAGAACACAGCCTGGGTTGAACTTTTTCTTTAGATACATTCATGGGTGCCAGGGACCATAAAAACAGAGACCACTGCATTAAAACACCAGGCTGGTGCCAACATCCAGCACCAGTCCCTGGTTTCACAGAGCATGAACTGCATGGAGCAAAGCCACACACTCACAAAACAGTCTTGTTACATTGACATTGCTGAAGAGCAAGGAAAGTTTTACTGAATAGAGATGATCCTGGTGATTTGGAGTCATGCGCTTGCTGAAGAAAAAGACCTTAGAATTGTGTCTTCAACAAAAACAAATAAAGGAATAAAAAAACAAAACACTACACTATACCAAAAATAATTAATTAATTCATTCATTCATTCATTTATTTGTATTCTATTCATTTCATTTAGTGTATCTTGGTATTATCCTGCACCTTCTGATTCACTGGTTCATGTCATAATTTGAGTTTGAGGGGAAAATCTATCATCACCCTATCCATAAATCTCAGTGGTGATGAGACATATTCTTCAGTGCTGTTTTTTTTATTGTATTGCATTGACTGATATGATTTTTTAGCCTTAATTGATGATTTATCAAAATTAATCCAAATTAATATTTGACAAAATTAATTTTGTTTGCTGTGACTCTTCCAGAAAACTGGCCCTTACAGGCCCGTTGGATAAAGGATAAGGATAAAATTCATCATGCTTGGAATGTCTAGTGATTCACACAACAAACAGAAGTTGGTTCCATATTGGTATTCTTTTACACAATGACTTCTGAAGCCTCTTTGATTCTCAAAACACAAAAAAAAAAACAGTGTGGAAGCTTGCTCAGTTTTTCCCCACTCTGTTAGTCTTTTGCTTTAAGTTCCTTGGCATTTGGAGCATCATCTTGTTACCTTGTCTTAGCCCAAGAGAGGCTAAGACTATAGACCTTACTATACGTCTATGCACGAATTCCCCAGCTTGCAATTTAGTGATAAGAAGGCCCACCCACAGCTTCAAATACTTTTCGATTTAGAAAAATTGTAGATGTGCAAATCTAATTTAAACCAGATTTTTGGTGAAGAGACTAGTACTCACTTTTACCCACATGCTAATTACTGTCTTCTAATGTAAGACTAATTACAGAAGCTCTTAAAATTCACAAGTACTAGCCTGACACCTGAATTGTCTCAATTTTCAACACTAGACAGGTGCATCGTTTTTTCCTCTGTCTCTCCTTAAGTCCCCGCCTCCCAATTGTTTTAGTAGTAATACGCAAAAGGGAAATATAAAGTGCTACTGAATTCTCCTAAATTGCCAGACTTCTTGCCAGTGATTCAGTTTGAGGTGAATATATGTTTAATACAGATATTTTCATGTGAGTTGATTGTTTAAAGTTTTGTTACGTTCAATAAACATCTAGGCAGTGTAGAGACCTATTTTGCTGACAAAATGCAGGGATGGGATTCAATTACCTAAACACAGATATACAGCGCCATCTGAATTCTCTAGGTTACCCAAGACTGCACCAGGGCTGGCAGACGGTACCCAAGATTTACAAGAGCTCCCCTGGAACAGCTGGAGTCCAGGTGAAATAGCCCCAAGATCCCCAAATGTCACCAGATGTTTATCTTCAGGCAACTGAATTAAGCCCTAGGTATCTACTCAGGATGAGCTAAATAGCACTCCAGGCTCCACTAACTGCATTGACTGGTTTTGAGTAGACAATAATGGGAAATTACACATCTGCTTGTGTGGAAACATGTATTGGCTAGATTGATTATAATAGGGGCTTAGACATCTGTCTCACACACCCACACCAAAATTTCAGAGTCTTAATCTGCAATCTGAATCATATACTAAAGAAGCATTTCATCTCCCTAAGCATTAGTGGCCAAGTCTGCCCAATTCTCATCTTCTTCTATTTCTATTTGGCAGAAAGAAAAGAGCTTGCACATAGCCAATTATTTTACAACAGTTACTTGGTAATAGTGTGTAAAATAATAGCTCATATTCATGGCACTGAGCACAATATGTTGAAGATATCAGAACCTGTCCTTTGAAGGCAGTAGATGAGTTATGGGGTCCAGGAAGGACTGAGATGAAAATTCTTGAGACCAATTCAGACAGCGCCCATATCCATCCAGACATCAGGACTCACTGCCCAGGCAGCTCTTAAGTTGGGCCCGGGATCTCTGAGGATCCAGCCCTTTTCAAGGCTATTAAAACACTCTTGGAAACAGAAGAGAAAACAAGAAATAGTGTAGAAACTTTCCTTCCTCACTTCCCAGGAGATCTACTGATAGACTCTTCATCAATTTATGTGAAGAACAGATCCTTTGGGATCTCCAGCTTTCCACCTGGACCTCAGGATGGTTACGGTGCTCCACCTGGGCACAAGATCCTAATTTTTAAACCCTTCCTGCAGCCTCAGAGATCCACACTAGTGCTGCTCCTCACTCCAGTCAGTATAGGGCAATGTTCAGACTCTGTGTAACAGTCAAAGCACTTCTGGAGGCCAAGTGGGATATATTCTTTGGGAAGTCTTACTGCCTCTCCACACATTACTGGTAATGCCATCATACTCCCCATCACAGAAATCGTTCTCTCTTTTCAAGGCAGTTAAAATGTCCTTTAGGAAGCCTCTTTCTCCTTTCTCCTCCGTCTTTTTACCTCTTTCTTAATTCTATCGCATTAATAACACTACTGTCACTCACTTCACTGGTACTGTCATGGCTGATGCATTTCACAATTTCATCACAGCAGCCTTTTCCTGCCAGCTCAAAACAATGCATTCCAAGTCATTGTGGTCTCTCTATCACTCTAACTGTGCTATTTCCTCTACGGATTTTTTCCTGAGCTTATTATAATGAAAAGTGTCATTGCTGATTCACATATGACCCCTTTGTGCTAAATATGACGAGAAAAGAGCAATAGACAAATCTTTATTCTAGAAGCTTAACCCTATGTGCAAGAGAGATACAAAGGAGATAAAAAAGGAACAGAAGAGCCCACACTGGACATAAAGATGGACAGAGTTCTCAGTACCATCTTCACATTGCTAACCTTTTGGAGATGTAAAAAAAAAGAATACTTTCTCAGCAGGATTCAAATGTATTAAAAGGGTTTTAAGAATGACCCTGGAATGTTTTTACAGAGATCTTTTCAACATCTTATGGGACCAAACACTTAAATTTATGTCCTACTTTATAAAATAAATATGATCACCAATTCTATTGCTAGCAATTTTCTACTAACTTTAACTATAAACATCAATAACAGGAGAAAAAAAAATAAATTACCTACAGACACCTCAAAGATCTTCTCTTATTGAGTATTCAAAAACATTCTATGTGAAAACATGGGTATAATAGGTTGACATGAGTCTGATAGACTTTCATGAATTCAAAAATGTCAAAGTTTACACTCCCTAAAAAATATTTGTTAATAATAGCACATGAAGAACTGATGAACATTCATTGCTTTGGGGTGTTGAATGTTTAAGTTATATTGATGTATAAATAGCTTCCATTTGTTACTAAATTTCATAAATAAAAGAGTAATAAAACACAAAAATATTAATGGGCAATATATATTTTACAGCATAAACAGGAAAAGCTAGAGTAAATGCCTGGAATTGTAATACTTTTTATTGTCCTTGACAGTTCACAAACAGGTTGTTTAGCTCTCTTATTAAGGTAATTTAGAGTATTCGTACGCTCAGAACAGGCTTTTAAGACTTTTTTGGAACTCTATAGAAAATGTAATGCTATAAACTTAAATTGTATTAATCTGAAGTGTGTTTGAAGAAACTAATATCAGGCCTTTAACCAGTGACTGTTTGGCCTGGTATGGACAACCTTGACCTCAGTTAGTTTTGGTTTACTAAATCTAGGGCTTTATTGTTTCCACTACTGTGGTCAATAAGGATATGTTAGAGACCTTGCTAGGAAAGAAGGAGAATATCTGACCAGCACCCTGTGGCAGAGATGGAATATTAACATCCTGAAGGCATATTAAGTAGTAGAAAATAAACTGAAAAGCAGAAAACAAGGATCCAGATTAAATCAGCAGAAGTATCACAGGTCAAAGCCAGCTGGTCTTACATTGTTTTCCAGAGGTAATGTTGCGATGGTCTTAGTGGGCTTGTCACAAAATAATTACATTTTTTTTTCCTCCATCCGTATCACTACAGTAAAAATAAGTAACAGTTTCCAAGGAGGTAAAAATCAAAAAAAAAAAGATCGTGGACTTTTCTCACCTGCCATATATTCATGTCTGTCTCACAGTAGAAAGAAGAGACGCTACGAAACATAAACTTGATGAAGGATTACCATAACAACTATTTATTTAGCATTTAGAAACATATTTAGAAAGCTTCAGAAACAAAAGTCCAACATTTCCCTGGTGAGAAGTTATGATGAATTGCACTTGATGACTAAACTGAACCAACTGATGGATGTTCAAAATACCCCCAAGAAATAATTGGGAGGTAGTTCAAAGAAACCAAAAGGATAAAATAATTTGTTTGCTAGCTGAAAAAGAAATTGTCTCCAAGCAGTAATCTGGAAACCGATTCCCTTGATTGCCAGCCAACTCTTTTACCCATCTGAGCAAGCCAACTGTTTTACCCAACTGAAAAATCAGAAACCCAGACATAAAATATGGACACTGAATTATTTTGTGCATCTTAGTCTTCAGGGATGTCATTTCCAGCCGCCTGCATCGCTTGTTTCAGGTCTGTCAGGCTGGTGGTTGTCTGGAACAGGCTGACAGGTGTATCTCAGAAGGTGAAATTCATGATCCTCACCCTTCTGAGTCACTGGGTGTACTCTGACTGCTGCTCTCAAAACGTCCTCAGACATTAGGAAAGGAAGCAGTTTACAGAAGTATCCCTGTGCACTTGCCATGTAAGCAAGATACAAATATGAAATCAAAAGGTGCTGAGAAAGAAAAAATAATAATTAAATCTGTATGCACTTGTGGTGACTTCCCTAAATCCAAGAGGCCTTTTTGGGTGCAAGAGTTCAGGAGGACTTATTTTAAATTTGTAAAGTGTAAATAACAAGTACACTGGTTTTAGCCATGCAAAATACACCAAATTGGATGTGCATATATTGAAGCTTTCCTTGCAGAACAGGAACAGAGACTTGAGCAACCAGCACCCTGTGGAAGAGGTACAGGAACTGAGCATGTAAGCATTCACAGCCCATTGCAGTGAGAAGAAAACCAGGCTGGGTGAATCTTTGGTGCACTCAAACACATGACTAGGCAGCTGCACTCCTGACTGAATACAAGTGCTATTCATCTACAGTGGAGGACTGTACCAGATTCTGCTCTTCTTTCTGGGGGTGTGTCTGTATTTGCTAGCCCAGTTTCTTTTTTTTTTTTTTTTTTTTTTCTTTCCTTGGGGGTGAGGGGAAGGCATGATGAAGATGGAAGAGGAGGAGGTAGACAAAGAAACTCATTTCTTAGGCTAATTTATTTTCTGCATGTTACTAACCATGAAGTCTGGAGTACATACTTACAACACAGTCTGTGGGCTCCTCTGCCTCCACTGGCTCATTTTCCACTAACTGTAATGTGATCTCAGACACCCAGATCTCAGGCAGAGCCTCACACATTGACATCTAAATTTGTGTCAAAGCTGTGACTCGAAACACATCTTGTAAGGTTATACTGTGTTTGAATCTTATTTTTTCAACCCCATAACTTTGAATTTCATGGCACTGTTATTTCGTGTTACCACTTTCTGTGGTATGGCAGATAAACTGATAAACTGTGCTCTCAGTAAGAGAGCCCAAAACATGATCTGGGAATGCTATTTCACACTGTTAAGTATACAGAGTTTCACTAGTGCATAGCAGTTTTGTGTGCTGTGAAAACATCAATAAAATATTTTCTTTTGGAAATACTGGTTTGCTTGGGGAAGGGAAATTAACACTTTTCAGTTTCAAGTTCTTATTCATCTACCTGAAAGATAAAATGTTTTGTGTATATATTGGTCTAGTCTTATCCCTGAAGCACTTCACAGTTTATCTTCCCCACCACACGAAATGGTATCATGAAATAACAGTGCCATCTCCATATACAGCGACAGAGAAAGAAATTCAGGAGGGGCATTATCATGAACTACAAATTCCCTGCAGAGCAAGATATCAGTTGCGTGGCAGCACATACTTCTAAGTTTTTCCAGTATATCTGAGCAATTTAAAAGAGTAACAAATCTCAGTTATTTAAACAGGTTTACAATTCTTCTATAATATGAGTTTTGTGTCATCATTTCTGGCCCTTCATTTGCAGTCCTCAAATGGTATTCAAGAGCTCTCTCAGAAAGCTCAACATTTAATGAAAGACGCAGAGAAATTCTTTCCTCTTCTTCCTCAGTTTACCTTGCAGCACTGCCTCATTTCTATGTGCTGTGTTTGATTGTCTTTCAAGTACCAAGAATTTTACTACACAGTTTCACTTACTCAGAGAATCTCTTCTAAGAACCCTTGACACCTCCTCTCATCAACATTCACTGTGAGGAACTAGGATCACCAAAATAAAGACGGGGCATTAATAATGTTGCCATGCTGCCTTGCAAAAATTACCTTGCAAAAGTGAATTTGTTACATCCCAATACTATAATGGCAGCTCCTACTTGGGTCTCCTTTTGTTAAGAATGACACATGGAGTCATTCACTCCTGTTCCCTAGTTGGAACCTACCACATGCCTCTAGAGTGTATATGAAATACCTGAAATAGCAGAGAATTGTGATGATTTACTTTAGATGAGATTCTCTACCAAGAGAGAGTTCTCCGCTCATACACAAGCAATTACTGTGATTACACATCTATTGCTCCCTGTCTTTGGGAGATGGTCAGTCAACCAAGTTTTCATTCATTTTGTATTCATGGAGCTGCTTTTTAAACACAGTGAAGGTGAAACGTTATCACATCATTCTCCTATTTTTGTTTAAATATAGCAGAATTTAATCTTATTAACTACTTGGAGTGGTGGAATGGAACAGAATTCTTTCTAAAACTGAAGAGATTAAAATGAAAAGAAGACTGAAAATAAGTCACTGAATAGGGTTGTGTAACCTTCCAAGAATTGCTCCAAATCCCACAGAAGTCTATTAGAAATCTGCCATTAGATTGAGGTTAACCTTTAAGAATTAAATTTAACTCTAAACAAGACAGAAAGGGAAAAAAAAAAAAAAGAAAGAAAAAAAAAAAAAAGCACTTATCTGTTCTGTATAGCCCTGTATGCCTGTATAAAACATTATGAAACATTGCAGATTTTCCCTGCAAAACTACATTCATTTCACCCAACTTATTGCTTAATAAACTCACACTCCATGCAAGGCAGATAAGTCTTGATAGAAATTTGAAGAAAATTTTCCATTGTAACTTTCTATTTTTAGCTATTCCTGTTCCTACCTTTATCAAATTTTGCTCCTGATTCAGACTCTAGGATCCAATACAAACTTGATTTTATTTTCTGTTGCTTTCATATTCCCTTTTGTTCACGTGTTTGTTTCGTGTAAGCTTGAACAAAATAAAGCTTTTTCCT
This sequence comes from Anser anser, assembly GCF_964211835.1. NCBI lineage: Eukaryota > Metazoa > Chordata > Aves > Anseriformes > Anatidae > Anser > Anser anser. The sequence continues at coordinate 159,396,141 of NC_139721.1, forward strand.
TTCTTTGTTGGCTTTTGTAGAGCACACAAAACAAACCCAAATCAAATTCATTGTGACCTTTTATAGGCTCAATTGCTAAAAGAGGTAGATGCTGAAAGCTGAAAACTCTGGCTTAGGAAGAGCCCTGGTGAAACAAACCCCTTATTTCAAAGGAAATTGATTGTGATTTCACTAAACTAAGTGATCTTGATATTTTCAGGCTGTTCACAATCACTCAGTTTTCATAGGGGATTGTTTGCAGAAGAGCCTAAACCATAATTCAGGGCCGTAAAGAGCTGCTTGTAAGTGCTGCTCAGGAGCCCATAGCCATGACTTCTCTTGTCATCTCAGAGCACACACCTGAAGAAAAAGTGTTTTGTGCACAAAACTAATCTTGTTACTTGTCAAAACCATACCAGGAGAAGCTGTCCTGAACATTTTGTAAAGGTTTACAGGTGAATTAATTCTTGCATCTCACTGTTTCCTACAGCCTAAATTCCACTGCATCCCTTCATAAGTTTGGGCTTGTGGCCCACCCTTTTCTTCCTGCACATCAGTGCCCCATGGAAGTGGCAAGGCCAGTAGTCAGCCCTGGGGAAAGCAGTCTGGAGGGGGGCCATGTTCATGGGATTTAAGTGGTGCAGAGCACTCTGAGTACATTTGAGTGGGAGAAAAACTGCAGCAATTGCCAGTTGCCTCAATGCCAAGTGTGAATGACCATGCTCCTGAAAAGGTTTTTCTGTGGATGTCCTTGGTATTTGAAAAGCTGAGGTCAGCTGCATTTGGCTCGTTTCAGAGCTTGAGAAAGGAGAAGTTCAAACAGAACGTGTAATGGACTGCTGTCAGCTGTCACTCCGTGGAGACAGAACCCCTCCATCTGTCCTACCTGCTCAGTGTTTTTCAAGCTTCATGATTTATGAAGCTTTAATGACAGAAACTTTATTTTTACTTGAATTTGGAGGGAAAAAAACGTATTTTCCAAGCACTGCCCTTGCTAGTTTTTCAGTTTAGCATCTTTCCCAGCTGTCTCAGCCCCTTCTCATCCTACCGCAGTGCGCTCTCCTTATTTGTTCCCAGCTGTGGGCAGGAGGTGCCGCCACTGAATAGAAAATATCCCATGGCGCTGAGTCTGCTCCAGACCACAACATTTACTTTCTGAGGAAATTGATTAATATTCACTATTTGAATATTATGTATGGACGGTAAGCCTTGAATACTCGTGCTCGCTTTCAGCTCCAATGATTGCCTGGTGTTTGCGGTTCCCTGGGACTGTGTAATGGTCACAACCAGAGCGCTGCTCAAGGAAACGTAGCAATGGGCATCCAACTGTAAATACACTGGTGCAGAGGCGAAATTCTTTCAAGTGCCCCATACTGTTTCTGTAAAGACGGTGAAAAATATGAATGGATTGATAAATACTTTCCAGCTCATCCTTGAATGCCACCAATGCACAGTACGTTCCTAGGTTGTTTGAAGCACTCTGACCCTCCAGGCAGGAGCAGGAGCTGCACTACCTTTAAAGGCATTACCTTTCAAGTCCAGCTGCCTTCCAGCCACTGAAATGAGGCAGTAACACTGGCCTGATTAAAGTCTACTTCTTGTTTGACTAAATCATAACTTCTAGGAGTGTTCCTTATCTTGCTTTTATAAACATCTCAGGGTGGTAAATGCAGCTTATTTTCTGGTAGTTTGTTCTACCAGTCCTCAGGTAGATTTTGCTTGGGGGAGTGGTAAATTCTTGGTTACTTTTTTTTTTTTTTTCACTCTCAGACATTTGTTCCTGCTGTGTGTCTCCCCTCTTAAAATGGTAAAAATATGGTAAAAATGTAAAAATGGTTTTGGCACCCATGATCTTCTACATATGAAGGTAGACACTCGCCATTTATCATCAGAAATTTATGTCATGTTGGAGAGACAAAATGATCCATTTATAATAACTTTCTTTATTCTCTTCCTAATAGAATAATCTTCTCATCCTATTTCCGAAGTGTTGCTCTGCAGGAGAAATGGTGCTTAAACAATTGCAAGATCAAAGAATAAGTTTGAAATTCTTCTGGGTAACTGCTTCCTTCTGTTCTAGCCCATATAATTTCTATGCTACTGTAAATGAAATTTGCATAAATCAATGTGTGACTCTGTTTTAAAAGTCCTTGGCTAGACATTACGTGGCATTTAAGTGCTGCTTTTAGTCTTGGGCACGGAGACAAGAAAGGGAGTAGCACTTAAATTCCCAATCCCAGCTCAAAATATATTCAGGAAATTTTTGCCCAAAGCTATTGCTGATCTAAACAGGGTAATTGGTGGTTGATACAAACAAGGGAATTAAATGAAAACAATTGCAACATTATTAAAAGTAATTCAAAATCAAAGTCACATTGCATTAAGTCTTGATGCATATAGCACATATTTAATAATTTATGATAAAAGAAATCTTACAGCTATCACTGAAACTGCTGATAAACTGAAAACAATGCATTTGTTTATATTTTGAAGAACTGAAAATGAGGTTGAAAGTCACAATTCAGAAACACCTTAAAGTGGCTTCAGGTCCAGATAATGGAGATGTCAGATGATAGATAAGAATAGGTCATGGAGATGTCTATAGTCCTGTCATAGCCTGTGGAGACCTGGGACAGGACTGTTTAATTTTGGAAACAATTAGTTATTCTGGACGTAATGGGGTACTTTTACCTGGCATCCAGCTTTCCCCCTCCCCAAAGTGTGCAGATCTCCCATAGGTCCCATATGATACTTACTGTTCTCCAGTATCCATACTGAGTACCTTAGAACAAATAAAACTAGTCATACATACGAGCAACTGACTTATTTCAAGATATCTATCTGTAATTTAGATGTCAAAGAAAAAGGAGGAAGACAGAATAAAGAGCAGCTCCTGTATGTAGAGGAATACAAAGCCTATCGCTAGGCAACATTTATACCACACGGAACAGAAGCCTCTTCAGGGTCAGGTTTAAAGACACTTACAAATTGGGTAGGGAGGGTCACCTGGCCAAATGGAAGTGCCATGCCCAGATCTATGCCTATCTGAAGTCTCACTCCTCTGTGTTTTGGCACGCCAAAAATCAACTCTACATAGTCACTTAGGCATATGTGTGAGTTTAACTAAGGCCCTAACATGCTAGGTGTCCACAGAGGTCTAGAAGCACTGCCCAAGTCATGGTGAAACATTGCCTTTCACACTCTGGATGTGAAATAAAGCCATTTCGTGCTCCACTCCTAAGTCCTTTGTGTGGTTTTAAAGTACAGTTATGAACAGGTATTCAAGCCAGAAATAGCTACAGCTGTTCAGGATGTGTCTGCCCTCCTTTGCCCAAGCATTTGTGACGTGGGAACTGTAACCAAAGCTTTCTGCTCCTTATATCAGTAGATAGCTGAAAATCTGCAGATTAGTTTTAAAGCTGCTGACGAAGGCGGAGTGGAGCTAAGCTACAGGACTTTGGACCGAATTGAATTCAGAATGTTCACATTATTACTGTGCTGACTCTGCTGCAGGAGTTTACATATGGGATTGGTACCTTTCTAAAATACTCCAAGTTAGATCCTGTAAAGTTCACTGTGGCCCTGCATCTCTTTTGTATAGAGAGCAGTTTGTATCAGGCCCACCATATTCACCACAGGTTTTCATGTTGTAATAATACTATTATATCATTGTGATGGGTTAGGAAGTGCAAACCACTATATTAAGGAGTATGCAAAATGAAGCAACAACCCCTGCATTTTTTCACATTTTGTATACAACAGCATTATTTTCTTTCAGATCTTTCTGAAGACCTACCTGTCCATAAAGCCTGCAAATTGCTAGGAAGTAATTGATCTATATCTGTGCCAAAACTAAAGTAAAGAGATTAAATAACTTTTTACAGTCCATTTGGAATAAAAAAAATAAAATGTAACCACATCCTCTAACTAACCAAAAACTTGCAGAAGATCTTGAAATTAAATAAAATACTTTGTTTGAACTGAAAACAAAATACTTTAAATTCCAAAATGGAAAGCCATTTTGCCCTGAGAAGTAAATATGGCTTTGTTTTGAACAAACATTTCACATTCTGCAGGTTTCAGGGTTGTTTGTTTTCCCTGACGAATTCAGTAAATACAAAAAGAATACTTTAAATACTTCTTCAGCCACCTGACTGTATTTCTGGGGTATTCTATCCCAGAAGAGAGTGGTGAAGTTCAAATAACTGTTATAAGAGTTTCAGCAACTTCTGCCTGCAACTACTGCACAGTCATCATAATGTCTTAAAAGCGTATTAAGTGGGGGAAGGAGAAATGCTAAAGTTGCTGTAACATCACTTTAACGAAGCACAACAAACAGGGGAGGGCCTGGACAACTAGACAGCTAGACCTTGCACATGCTTGGAGCGAAATTAGACCCTGCTGGGCTGTAGATATTCATGAAAATTGTTGATAGCTTCTGCAAGAATGAATTTGGACCATTTCAAGTAATAACTTTCCTTTTTCTCCCAATGATAAGAATTTTTCCATTTCCTCTATATTGACCATCTGATATTCTCACTATATCTGTAGTAGTAAAGTAATTCTCCAGTGACATTCAGATGCAGGACAGTTCATTTTATCTTTGGGAAAGCAATCTGGAAAAATAGGGAACTACTGTCACTAGTGGCAGTAAAAACCATTCATCTGTGTTATTCCTGTTAGCTCTACAAAATCCTACAAACCCTAATTATGTTGTTTGGAACAATGTTGGGACTAGTGTTGAGATAAGCCAAAGTAACACCTATCTCTGTAACATCTGCCTTGCTTCTCCATGTGCCCTACATCACTGAAAAGTACAAAGCAATGACATGTATGGGACACAAATGATAGGAAGAGGTGAGGTCCATTCAGCATAAAACTTCTGCCAGTCTGGAAAACAGACTAGAAATAGTGAGCGAATTTCTTTGTGAAGGCTTTTGCAATTTTAAAGGTTACTTTGTCAAACGGAAAGTAGTAAACTCTAGTTCTCAAAAGACAGAAAGGTATGAATTTGCTCAGCCTTAACAGGAGGAATAAGAATTTCTTGCAGCTACAAGCTTGTACCTAGTCTCGTACTACAGCTCATCTGACCTAGAATAACTAGTTAAGCAACAGAAAAGTGACTGTCAGTCTGAATCATTCCCTCAGACTCTCCTGTTGAAAACCAAAAAATAGATTGCTGTTAAATGTCAAGGTCTCCGAGACTGGCAATAGACTGAGTTTGGAGATTTATGAGAATCTTTACAAATTCATTTTCCTGATGTAAAAATTATTCTACTGCAGGCCGTAGCAAGTCCCTGTGGTAGGAATGAAGTTACATTACTCTCATGATACAAGTGAATTCAAGCTATAAAGGTTGTTTATATACTTTATAAACTTTCTTTCTTTACATAAACATGTGTAATTCTCACATCTGAATAAATGTATATTGTTTATTTTTTAGTAACTGTTATATGCTGAGAAAAAGTCTGTGGTGGGTCCCAATCTTACTTGATGTTCTTTTTATTCCTCTAACCTATTTTACCCATTCTACACAGCAGGTGAGTAATAGGATGTTGCTTATTAATGAGTCAGAACTCTGTTCAGGAAAATTGGCTTTTTTTCTGTTTTCATGGGACTTTCACTGCAATTGCATAGATACTAATTGGGTGCTACATAAACTGCATTTTAATGACAAATACTTATGGTGATTTAATCCAGGAATAGGTGAAATGTATGATGGAAGAATATTCTGTCTGGTAGAGCTAAACTGAAATTAAAATTCCTGATCTCAAGTTTCTTCTGTGTCATTAGGCTGACCATGTAGAACAAAGGAATATGAAATAAACAGCCTCTATACAAACCACAATCAAAATAATTCCCTCTCTGCTGTCACATAAATCTGGAGAGCCCTAAGCTCCCAAATTTAAAATCTCTTAAATCCTGTGAGTTACCACCCTCTGTTTTCCTGACACCATTGCTGCTTGAGTGAAATTGCATCACTGTCCCATATCAGCCCAGTCTTTGTTCTTAAATTAGACATTGCTCATCCTTGGGGAAAAAAAAAATCCCATGGTAAGGATGGAAACTCTCTACCCTACCCTCCATGCTTTCTGCTCAGGCTGTGCCTTCCAACAGACAGTGAACACAAGAAGTCTTGGACCAGCACGAATGATTAACATGGCTGGGTGATGCCTTCTCTTCATGGTTAGGGGGTCCCTTCCCAGGAATTAGTGTCTACCCCAACATGCATTTTATACACTATGGGAACAGGGCTGGAAACTTGGGACTATTTATATCCTTCATGAGCAATTTATCCTCTGTGTAAGTTTATATGAAACAGTGGAGTGGTACCACTGAAGCCACGCTAGCTGTTAAAAAAAAAAAAAAAAAAAAAAGAGAGAGACAGAGAGAGAGAAACTGCCTCTTTGCCTTGCAATTCTAACCTATTTTGAACATGTGTTTTCAGGAGAATATTAACACCAAGATGATGATCCTGAATGAGAGCTCTTTAGCTCTTCAGATAAATCCTACTCCAAAAGCTAAGGTGAGGCGATCAGCGTGCTTCCTCTTTGAAAGGTAAGCTGTGTTCAAATGACACCTCTTTCTCCATCAGGACTTACAGAAGTATCCACTTCTGAAAACTCCACAAACATTAGCCAGTAGTTTTATGTGCTGAGTAGCTACAAAAGCAGCCTTTGTGCAGTAATTGCTAGGTCTTGTAAAAGAATGGGTGTGTTAATTTCAGCCTCTTCATGTAACTGCTATGTTCTTGACCATCTGTTTTTAATGTCTTCATTTACTGAGGAACCATGTTCTAAACACGTTATAGAAAATGCTGAAACCAATTAAGGATCTTTCTGGCATAATATTCTTTCTGTGTAAATCATTTTATAGATTACTTCATAGATAAAACCTTTTTTAAAAAAAAGTTTTTATAATAATTTTGAAAAATGTAAATGGAAACTTGCATAAATACAGTTATTGTACAGATTCTATCCTCGACTGCAATTATAGGGGTGTGTAGTACCTTTCAGAGCACAGGGCAATGTTACTATTTATTATTGCTCCTCCAAAGAAAATAATTAATAATTGGGGCGTGAGTAGTCAGTACAGTACCTTTGGAGATGAAAAATGTTCACAGTCCTAGCTATACTCAGTAAGATTAAAAAGAAATGATGATCTGGATGATCTGTCAGGATCAAGGTGAAGGTGAAGACCTTGCGCTGGGTAGAAAATTAAAAAATGAAAAAAATAAAAAAATGAGGCATCTTGTTGTGAAGACAGATCTTGGGGTTATAGCACAAAATTTTCATGCTCAAAGATCATTGTTCATTTTAGAAATTAAAAATCTGACAGTGAAGGAAGCAAAAAGGAAAAAAAAAAAAAAAGACTGTGCAAAAACCTTTGAAAGTGCAAGTTCCTATAGAGTATTTTGGGGGACTAGCTCAAAACCATTCAGTGAAATATATATGTATATTTTCCAAAACACCTTTCATGTGCAGACATTTTTATCCTTTCTGATTCATACTTACCGGTGGAATCCTATTAACTAACAGAGCATTCCTTCAATTTTTGGCATTAATAAATAACATGATGATGATAACCGATATTATAATATGATGTCCCGACAGCAATGAGGGACCAATTATTGTAGAAGTAGTCAGTAAAAGACAATCTTCTGTTTGAAAGTTTGTAGTCTAAACAACCAAAGTAGAGAAGGAAATAGGGAGAAAGAGAAGGGAAGTGTCTGTTATATAAAATCATAACAAAAAAGAGAATAAACGTTCCTCCACCCTTTCAGATTTCAGCGCAAGCAAATAGTCCATTTTGCTAGTATGTTTCCTAGATATGGTATCCTTAAAATATATCTCCTTATGCTCTGTTGCAATCAGATGGCCATGCTTGGAATTGTAAGGGAAGGGATGCAGTTTCTCAGCCAGGGATATTTTCTGTGCTCTTGGAGTGGGAATAAAGTGCAAAGCCAGATTGGCCCCTACATTATGTTTCCCCCAAAAATGATGTGATTTATTTTGAGTTTTAAGAAAGTTTTAATTTAAATGATTTATACTACCAGCTTCACCTGGACACTCTAAAAATCATTTGCTATGTACCAATCAAAGATTTTCTTTTTAGTATTTTTTTGGGGGGCTATCTATAGGGTCCAACTTTTTAAGCATTTTAAACTCTATAACTGTAAACATTTTGAAGACAAAAATAATTTCAAATGACCTTTTATTATTATTATTATTTCATGTTGGAAAATATCAGGCGGCCCCTCTGAAAAATTTCAGAAGTGTGAAACTTTTTGAAGGTTGAGATTTTCCATGCTTGACACTTTGTTTAAAATAATTTCCTTTTTGGCAAATCAATACTCCTTTTAAATCAAACAGATTGATAACTTTCACACGATTCTAATTAAAACTGTTCCAAAAGACTATGTACGACTAACCACTGTTTTCTTGTACCCATGCCAAGGAGAAAACAGTGTTTGGAGCACACACCATGTGGATCATCCCAACCTGTCATGGACAAAGCTAATGACTATCACGTTCCATTGTCTACACATGTGGCAAGTCCTACTGATTAATGAGGTCCCCTAAAAATAAGCACATTCCACATCTGAATTAGGCAACCAATGCTCAGACCTGGATAGCATATACGCTTTTGCAAGAAAATTTACATGTATACTTAATGCTCTCAAAGACCTGGTGTTGAAGCCACTGCTTCAGAGTTTCTGGGGAATTTGGGATAAACCATCTTGATTTCTTGCCTGACGATAAGTATGTCCAAATTTATGAGCCTCTCTCAAGTTTTAATATTTTCAAGGGCTGTATAAGTGTCTTCATTAAAAAATATATCTAGTATTATCAAGTATAATTCTACTTAAGATGACAAGCAGGTTTTATTATTTTATTTTATTTTATTTTATTTTATTTTATTTTATTTTATTTTATTTTATTTTATTTTATTTTATTTTATTTATTTTATTTTATTTTATTTTATTTTATTTTATTTTATTTTTTAATTAACACATCAATCAAGTGGAAGTAGCTTAATTCATTGAGGTTTTGTTAGGTTCAGTCAGAGTCTGAAACAAGCCCTGCAGGGCTATTTCTGAGGCTGCTACTGCTCGAAAGTAGTAAACTATAGATCCCATGGGATAGGATTGCAAGGAGCTAGGGAGCAGGAACAAGCACAGTGCCTTATGGTACTAAATTACCCATATGCCTGGTCACACAGACAAAATCTTCCATATTCCTTATGCTACAGTTTAGCTCACCACAAAATTTTCCCCATAAGAGCTTGAAAACAAAATCAGAAAAAAAAAAAAAAAGTCAAGATTTATTGACTGAGACTAGCAATCGTTATTTTTGCTTTAGTGAGGAAAAACATGTTTTAGTCATTCTTTTATGTTCTTTTTCACAGCATGGAATTCTGCCAAATTAGGGGCCATTAGGCCAAATAGCTTCTCTGTTCCCACCAATTTATCGGCCACATGTGATAGGGAGGAATTACATGGGATGAAGAGACTCATCTACGTCATGGACTTCTAAGCTACATGACCTCTGACGTTTACAGCACGGTACAAAGATTAGACGTACAGACATTGAACAAATATTTGTTAGCAATAGGAAAGTTTTCTGGAGGAAACAGTCTCCTTGGTCTTGAATTTGTACTGATGTGGCCTGACAGGTAACCTTGTCTCAGTGCTAGAAATCAAAGCAATTATTAAGGTGCATCAGCTTTAGGAGTAGCTATGCAGCATTTGTGTGAGAGTGTCATTGTGTAGCATTTTACATCTTTTTCAGACTCTGCAAGTTTCACAAAAGGGCCCAAAGATACTTTAAGTTCCAATTAAGAACTTAAATTGCTCATAAAATGTATATATATATATATATATAATCACCATAAACTTCTGGAAATGACCTGGTTTAACACTCTGCTCAAAGCAAGGTCAGTTTAGTCCAGACTGCTTGAGGCCATGAGCAGCTTGTTTTCAAGTACCTCACAACCTCTCTGATTCCCAGTTATCTGACTGTCTTCATAGTAAAACCTCTTTTTTTCCCAAAGTTTAAACAGTTTTCCTTTGTCACGATTTCTGTGTGCTGCCCTTCATCTTGTCACTGTGGGTCTCTGAGTAGATCCTTCCTCCGTCTTCTGCGTGTCCTCCATCCCATACTGGAGTCAGTAAGAGAAGTTAAGCATAGGGGAAGAGAGCGTGCGTCCTTAAAAGTACAAGTGGTTGCCACTGAGAGTTCTGTGCTCTGAATGTCCTTATCTGAATAGTTTCTTTGTTCGGCTAAGAAAAACGGTAAGAGCAGCTTTAATCCCACTGACTAATCATCTATTCAGTTTTGCCAATCTAGATAGATTTAAAAAAAAAAAAAAAAGAGAGAGAGAGAGAGAGAGAGAAAGGGAGAGAGAGAGAGAGAGAGAAAAAGAGAAAGAGAGAGAGAGAGAAAGAGAGAGAGAGAATAACCTGTCACACTGATGTAAGTATCCAGAGATAAAATGTGAGAAACAAAGGATCTTTTTTTTTTTTTTTTTGCATTAGGAGCACTGGCCTGGAGCACAGTCTTGGGCTCTCTGGTATTGCAGTGGTCACCAACAGGAAGCACCTTGCTGTGAAGCTGTTCTCAGATATCTCCCTCCTTCAAAGCAACAAAACTATTTGTACCTGCATTGCTCCCAGATTGGTCCTCTTAGGAATTCAGTGTTTTGATAACTAGAAGTTTTCCTCTAAGTTGCAGTTAATATCCACATGTTTTGCTGCTGCCATTGCACTCTGGTCAGAGCAGTCTTTACCTTCCTGCCATTTACCTTGTGATGTTCATGGACTGCCTCCCACATCCTTCCTCTGCTATGCCAAACTAGCCATATCTTTTTGCCACATTCTTTAAAAGTGTGCTCTGATCATATTTTTGAGTCTTTCATTGTAGCTGTGACAACTAAAAATGGCTTGACTTGTTTTCATGTATTCTGTTTCACGGTTTCTACTGTAAACTGAGAACAATGAAACTGAAAATTTGCTGAGTTTTATTCAATTTCAGCAACTAAAACATTTTTTAAAACAATCACCAAATATTATAAGAGTGCAACATCAGAGTAAATTTACTATGACTTTTAGGAACTGGCTGTTACTTTATCTTTCTTTTCTCCCTTCTGTTATTTTAATAAAATCTGATATTTTTATGTTATTTACATGAGCTAATTCAGGTTCATTCTGCTATCTATTCAATTTCCAGACCTTGATAGCTGTATAGACAGATAACCACATATCTTAGTTCTAAGACAGCTGAAGTCTTGGGGACAAAAAGAGTCATAGTCAATTTTGTCCAAATTGCAAGCTGTTCAATTTCATTGGTCTTCTTCCTGTGACAGCTGGATCATCATTTGTAATATAGGTTTCATTTTTCCATTTAAATGTTTTCTTTACAGATTGCTTTTCACATCAGAAAATATATAAAATGACTCATTGATTTGACGTCAGGTTCCCAATCCTTGTTTTAAAGTTTGGGAAGCTTGCAACTAAAGTTTCTATGGTCTTGAAAAATTTCTCCTGAAGTAACCTATCTGCACCTCATGATGCTTCTCTGACAGCATGGAGAACAAAAGCTTTGACTGCACCGCAACACAGTGTGAGACTATTGGAAGGTCATATTTTGCAAATCTTTTAAATTTACTGCAGTAAGCACTTATGCACAGTTTGAAATACTGATTTTGGTCAACCTATAGAAAGATGAGCAATTGCTGGTGTGTGTAGTCATATTTTGGTAACATCCTATAAAGCATTCTGCAAGTTTGCAGGAGAGAAACAATAGGTCTCAATTCTCAGCCCAACTAATTCCTTCCTAGCTCTGTTCAAAACCGCAAACTGAAATTGTTTGCTATGTCCTTGCACTTGTAGCTCATTATAATGTGTTTCCACCTAAAGCCTTAAAATGCTGAGAAGTAAAACTAAGAAAAAAAATGGAAAAAAAAAAAAAAACAACACGCAATTGTTCAATTTTCCTGACTTAAAATGTCTTTGTTTCCCCTTCCTTTGCATCTAACCATTCATTTTCTGTATACCATTGTCATTTTTTCCATAAAGAACGTGTCTGCCCAATAAAAAGACTTAATGACATATTCTTCTCCTAGGGAAGACAGCCTTACCTGATTACCCATATTTTGCGTAATGGTGCGGGAACATCTTTTTCTCCTTGCTCTGTTCCATTCCTATGTGTTGAGTTGTTTTCTTCAGGTTGTTTGCTTTGGTGGATATGAGAGTCATTCTGATGGGATATTATTTTCTTTCTTTCTTTCTGAAAGCATGTTTCATATTTTGTATGAAGAGACTCTGTTCAGATCAGCTGTTTTCAAGTTTACCTAGACTGAACTTAAAAATAGTTTATTTTTTATTGAGTGAAGCAGATCTGATATGCTGTAGCTGAAATGAGAGGAGAGCTAAATGGCAGTGGCTGAAGACACCTATTTCTCCTAAATGACCATAGGAAAAGTCATAGACAACCTTGACCACATGGGTTAGGTGAAATTAATTTTCTTTTACAAACGTGGTTTTGAAACTGGAAAGCAAAGTCCTAAATAGAAAAAAAAAAAAAAAAAAAAGAGAGAGAGAGATCAAATTTTAGAGATACATAACTTGGGGAAACAAATTCAGGGATAGAAAATATTTCTTCAGCGTGTACCATAAAGAGTTTGGAAATCTTTGTTATAGTAAATTTTAACTGTCTTTCTTTATACATCCTATTAATTTTGGCTTCAGTGATACTCAGTTTTTGACATCATTGTGTTCCCTTTCCTTCTTGATATTGTTACCATTTTCTTTCTGTGCTAATTGCTTTTTCCTCCCATGTTTCCCAAGAATGAACTGCTGCAGCTGTGGTAAATATTGAAAACTCTGTGCCTAAAGGTAAACAGAGCCATTGACATGTTCAAATTAGCTGACATTAAACAACAGCAAATGCTCCCTTGCAGTCCTTGTGGAAAAGACAATAAAATAAGGAAATTACTGGGCATAAATAAGACTGTAAATAAAATTACAGCTTAATATAGCCCTCTGAAAGAATGGTAAAGAAGGAAATGGAAGGAAAGAAACAAGGAAATTCAGAGGAAAAAAAAGGAATGAAGTTGAAAAAAAAAAATATATTGCATTGCTTACGTGCAATTGTGTTCTCAGAAAGCTTTGAAAAAATGTATATGGGTAAAATTGGGAGAGCAAAGAAGACAGAAACAACAGAAGATATGTGAGCCAATGCTGAGAAGATGCTCTCTCTTGTTCGAGGGCATTTAAGATTTTATTCATATGGAGGCAGTTTACAGATATCTTTTCTCAAGTTTCCAATTGGCTCCACAGTGAAACCTGTAAAGGGACTTTCTTGTATAATTATCTTAGCAAGAGAAAAGGATTATGAAAGCAATGACACTCATAATCAATGGATTATGAACCACAAACTCCTCCTGTTACTAAATGAAAAACAAGAAGGGAGGTAAGCCTCTCCAAAACCAGGCTTCCTGGAAAGCCCTGGAAGCAAAACCAACAAACAAGAAATAGAAGATCTGGCTTATATTGTGGCTTTTTTCTTTATTATGTTTTTAAGCATCATTTTGAGCAGTAGTGGATATAACTTTATGAAGCTGCTGCCACAAAAATCTAGTATTTAACACAGATAATATTTTTGGGCACCTATGACATTTGCTGCAGTATACCTACATTTTACTCAACATGAAGAGTAAATATATATATTTATAATATATAATAATATATCTATATAATATATTTATACAGAGATTCATAGGATATAATAAACAGAGTATATGTATTATTTCAGCAGTGAGACCAGCTCTGCTCTAGAGAAACAAGTTTAATTTTGGTGGTCTGACAGATCAATGACTTAGATGTAGAAACATCATTTCTGAAATAATAAATAAGATAAAACTATTAGCTATAATAAAATCTCCATTCTTCCAGTTTACAAAATTACAGTGTATTATCTCATCTTTTTTCTTCCATTACATTCCACTGGCTTCATTTATTTTTCCTTCAACTCTTTGTGGTACAGGCATGTTAGAGGTCCACAGATGCAGTGTAAATCATTTAATGGGATCTAATTCTCACACCTACTGAGGCTGAGGGCAAAAATCCTGCTGATATCACATAACAGCCAAATAACATCTCTTGTCAGACCTCCTATCTCTTCAGGTTATTTTACCTCCTTATTAACTGCTATTGTCAGTCTCCCTGGGAAGATTTGTTGACTATATTAAGGAAGCCTGAACTTTCAGAGGAGACACAGCATGGTCCCACAGATAGGTCATTGCACTTGGGCTCAGGAGATTTCAGGTCAATCCCCAGAGGTAGCTAATACGCTACAAGCTTGGATTTCTCCTCTTTATGCGTAATACAACACACCTCTGTCATTTCATAGAATCATTACACCACTAGTAACCGGCCTGCAGCTGGATTTGACTCCATTCACCAAAACTCTTTGGGCCTGGCCACCCAGCCAGCTTTTAACCCAACAAAGTGCATACCTGCCCAAGCCATGAGCAGCCACTGCCTCCAGAAGAATGCTGTGCGAAACAATGTCAGAAGCCTTCCTTCTCCTAATTGCCTATGGTGCAAGCTTGCTCACTCATGAGCTGTCTCTCACTCTCATCTCAGAGCTTCTGGGGCCTTCTTTTAAAATAAGCACCAATCCCAGAGAAAGGGTCTCTGCAGCTTAGTCTGAAGGACTGTAGCATAGATCAACAGCTAACAGCTCAGGGTAAATGCTCTTTCCATCTCTGTTAGACTCATGCCTGCATGCGAAATTTGTATAAACTGGTCTAAGCCATACCTGATGTCTGTAAGTAAGCCATACCTGATGTATATGAATTTGACATGCCACATATGTAGTTTGAGCAAGTTGCATTGATAACTGCTCCTGTTTTGCTGAAGCATAAATTTGGAAGTGCATGTTCATGTAATTTAATGGTAAATTTTAATGTGAAGATATTAAAAACACGAAAAACAGAAGGGCATTTTTTCAAGGCTATATGGAAAAGCAGAATTGCTGTGCAGTATTCATCACAAATATGTATTCTGCTTTAGTTTCACATTTCAGTGCAATCCCAATTAGCATCTCTGTTCATAAGAGTCTCAAGCCCTTCATTATTTCCAACTTCAGACCTCCTCATATGTTGCATTTGTGTATGTTGTATATTTGAATAGCATTCATCTGCCCCAGCCACCACACATTTTTGTTTCAAAGCAAAACCCATGATCAAGAGCCAGCAGTGTAGTCAGTTACCATCTGTCAGCTGAAGCACATTAACAGTGTGAGCACTTCTTGGGTGTTGATCCATGTGACTTCAACCGATTGGAGTATTTCCAGGTGTTGCTCCTCTTCTGTCAGAGGCCATCACCACTGCAGAGCAGCTGGGGAAAAGGAACACGTAAACTAATGAAAAGGAACAAAAAACAGTACCAGACCTTGTGCTGGAGCATATGGGACATTCTTGTCTGGTGATGCTTTGTGGGTTCAGTGTTGCTCACCAATGGAACAGAGAAAGCAACTGAGAGCAGTAGCATTTTAAATTGAACGTATTCAGCTATACTCACTCAGCTAATAGATGTAATTAAGCAGCACTTGTGTCCTTCCCCTGTATCCACAACAGAAGGTATTTACCTGACTTTACCTAGACATATTTCACATGCTTTGGTTACCCTGCTGTAAATCAACATTGAGATAGCGCAGCAACCAAGGCCGTGGGAGACGAACCTGAATGGAGCAGAGCAGTGAAAAACATTCATTGTCTGCTGTGCCAAGTGATTATAAAGGTTTTTTCCATGAAATTTTCCCAACTAAGATTTCAGAGGGTTCTCATTTGGAGATGACAGCTGTTCTCTAGATAGGTGACTCCCCTCACCCCAGGAGCATGTGCTTGGAAAGTGCAGCATAGTTGCTTTTGAGACTTGCAATAATATATGCCCCAATATGTGGGAGGATAATATTGTCCTTAGGGTCTAGGTAGAGAAGATTCTTTTTACTAAGGAGTACCATTTCATTATCTTGGAGGGAAAAGAGAATCAGAGACAACTCATTTTTCATAATGACCTAATTTTAGAGGATTGACATTTTTCACTATAATAAATACAACTTTGGGGGATATTCACATATTATAACCAATTTAATCCACCTTCTAAAAGCACTTTTTGGCATCTTTGATTACTTGCTGTAGCTTTAACATCTCTTCTGGCTCTATCTTTCTGGCTTCATGAAGAAAAACATGAAAAAATATATATATTTCCCAATAGAAATCTTACAAGATTAGGGTATCTGTAATAATGTTTCCAAGGCAGCAATAACAGAAATAATTTGCAGAAGTTGTTGTTGGGAGGTTTCAAATTTTATTTTCTTTTATGGCTTAACAAAATTGACTAATGCTAAGAAACTGGGTTGAGACTAGCTCAGTCTAACAATGGACAGATTTCACATTTAAGCCCTTTAAATGGCCCTCCTTTCCACTCACGCAGCCTGTTTGTATTTTATTGCATAAATGAATCTTAATTCATCACATGGTTCTTCTGCTCACTTCTCTTATTCTGTTCATCAGCTCCTAAATAATTTGTTTTTATATTAACCGTGGTTTAAGATGTTAAATGAGGTAAAGAGCATGGCTGCCTCCCCAGGTCCCTCTGCCCTAGGGCCGCTCCTGCCTGGTGCCTGGGACCCAGTCTGGTGTGCAGGGACCCAGTATCTGTGCCAGGGCCTGGGGCACGTGGCAAAGCTGAGCATGTATTCTAGCGACACACAGACACAGACAGACATGGACAGGACACTGACAAGATTCCACACAGGCTGCTTCAGCCAAGGTCTGCTTTCAACGGGACTCACCCCATAAACAAAGACAGCTGAGTCCCCTTCCTCCTCTCGGACTGGTAGAGATAGATGTTCACTAGCGGCACACACACAGCACTCTCCAGGTTCACAAGCACACACGTATTTACAGCCCCTCTGTTCACCCAGCTCCCGTGCCTGGATCCCAGGCCCTCTTACCCAATTCACAGGTCACTTACATGCTGGCTAGCACAGCTTGAAGTTTGCTACAAACAGCACTCACACACTCATCCATCACGTACCCCATACTCACAAGTTACCTAGCACAAACCTCCCTACCCACCTGAGTCCCAAGGCTAGGCCAGCTTAAAGTTTCCTAGTAAATACACATGCACACCCCATACACACCAGGTTGGGAAGGTACAGACACTCGGATCCCCCAGCAGCCAGCACCAGGCACACTGGCTGTGACCTGCAGCCCTGCTCCAGCTGCCAGTGCAGAGCCCACACTCACCTCACTCACACCAGTCCCCCCCCAGATATCTGCTTTGGGAACACAAAGCTCCCTTTCCATGGCTGAGAGTAGAAGCCCCCCCACTCATTCCACAGTAACCCCTCACTCCAGTAGCTGGCACCACAGGCTGGGAGCACCTATAGCCCCCATGTTGACTCATACACCACTGGCCTGACTCTAGTAGCTGGCACCCAGTTCACTCACAACAGCCCCCCGGTAGCTGGCACTCTGGGCTCAAAGTAAATGGAGCCTTCCTTAGGTCTAGAGAGGCCCCTCCAACTACTGACACTAAGACCCTCACTCGCTACAGTAGCTGGGACCACAGGCCAGGGGCCTACACCCCTGTCTGACTCCAGTAGCTGGCATTTAACAAGTCACTTGAACACACATATAAAAGCCCACAGTCACACCAGTCCCTCCTTTAGTAGCTGATTTGGGAGCACACAGCATTCCCACCCAGTGACTGGGAGCAGAAGACCCCCCACTCCCTCCAGTAGCTGACACCACAGGCTAGGGGTACCCATACCCCTGGTCTGACTCCAGTAGCTGGCTCTAAATTCCACTCACACTGCTCCCCCAGTAGCGGTCATTCGGCACAAAACATCTGTAGGACCTTTTCAGATCCAGAGAGCTATGGGCCTTCCGACTACTGACGCTAGGACCCCCCATTTTCTCTGGTAGCTGGCACCATAGCCCACAGGGCCTGCAGCTCTGGCCTGACTCCCATAGCTGGTACCAGTTTCACTCACAAGGAGGGAAAAAAGCCACCCTTAAAAGAGCAAACACTTCTTCTACATACCCTTACATAATTAAGTTCTGATGCCTCCTAAATAATACAGGAAAATTTTATGTGAGATTACATTGCAATGTGAATTTAATCAAGTAGCTGCCAAGGCTCAGGTTACTCCACTGTCCAGGAACAAAGAAGAAGAAAGAATAAGAACTTTTGTGGCATCAGTTCAAGATTAAGATATCTAAGTTTAGACAAGAAGATGCAGATATCCACACATATAAATTGGGCATTTAAACTCCCATGACAGTCATTAAGAACTGAGTCAATATAATCAGTGAAGTTTACAGTATGATTCAGTTCACAAACAGGTTGATACTTTCTAATGAGCTAAATAACCTTCCAGGATCCATTGACTCTACTGACCTTCTACATTGACTAATTATTATATAGTCTATTGATATCAACATGATTTTATATACCTGCCTCATATAAAAGACAACCAAAGTTAAAAAGCATAAATAAAGCAAATCAACTGAGTTTTCTATAATACAAGGTTTCATAGGGCCATTTGAAATGCAGTAGGTTATCTGAAGTATCCAGATAAATTGACAGGCGTAACAGAGGACATGCAGACTTTTAGACTAACAGCTAGACTCACATGGGAGGGTCAGGGTCATCTATAATGACATTGGGTGTCTATATAAGGCAAGTAAATCAAATGATGTCTTAAAATCTTTCTCTCTGTGTGCTTATTCCCTCTATTCCTCATTTTTGTAATAGGAGAGATTTGAACATTTATGCTTGCTCCAAAGAACTGAGGATGTCATTTATGCTTGCTCCAAAGAACTGAGGATGTCATTTATGCTTGCTCCAAAGAACTGAGGATGTTGCAGCTAGGGCTCATTTGTGAGTGTTAGATCCTGCCTCCTAGTATATTTGGATGTAAACACAGCTGTGACTGTCCAGTTCACCTGCAGAGTTAAAGCCTAAGGTTCAGGTCCAATCTTCTTATTATGGGAAGATATCTGTAGAAGGCAGGAGTGACCCATTCATTTCAACCTGGCTAACACATATCACTGAACATTTGCACTGTGTGCTAGAAAACACAGCTTTATGAATGCTGAGGGCCTCATGGGTCATGGAAGTAATCGAACTGTCAAAATAGGCTTTTCACAGCTAAAATGAACTTACCCTTTTTCAGTTAAGAGCTATTTGTTTCGTTTTTAAGAAACACTGTAGTAAAACAAAACAGAAACGTATTCTTTGGTATCATATTACTCCTGCTCATTTCGTAGAAAAAGATCTCAAAAAAAAAACGAAAGGGAAGGGAAGGGAAGGGAAGGGAAGGGAAGGGAAGGGAAGGGAAGGGAAGGGAAGGGAAGGGAAGGGAAGGGAAGGGAAGGGAAGGGAAGGGAAGGGAAGGGAAGGGAAGGGAAGGGAAGGGAAGGGAAGGGAAGGGAAGGGAAGGGAAGGGAAGGGAAGGGAAGGGAAGGGAAGGGAAGGGAAGGGAAGGGAAGGGAAGGGAAGGGAAGGGAAGGGAAGGGAAGGGAAGGGAAGGGAAGGGAAGGGAAGGGAAGGGAAGGGAAGGGAAGGGAAGGGAAGGGAAGGGAAGGGAAGGAAAGGAAAGGAAAGGAAAGGAAAGGAAAGGAAAGGAAAGGAAAGGAAAGGAAAGGAAAGGAAAGGAAAGGAAAGGAAAGGAAAGGAAAGGAAAGGAAAGGAAAGGAAAGGAAAGGAAAGGAAAGGAAAGGAAAGGAAAGGAAAGGAAAAAAGGAAAGCAAAGAAAAGCAAAGAGAAAAGGAAAAGCAAAGAAAAGCAAAGAAAAGCGAAGCGAAGCGAAGAGAAGAAAAGAAGAAAAGAAAAGAAAAGAAAAGAAAAGAAAAGAAAAGAAAAGAAAAGAAAAGAAAAGAAAAGAAAAGAAAAGAAAAGAAAAGAAAAGAAAAGAAAAGAAAAGAAAAGAAAAGAAAAGAAAAGAAAAGAAAAGAAAAGAAAAGAAAAGAAAAGAAAAGAGAAAAGAAAAAAAAGAAAAGAAAAAAAAAGAAAAGAAAAAAAAGAAAAAAAGAAAAGAAAAGAAAAGAAAAGAAAAGAAAAGAAAAGAAAAGAAAAGAAAAGAAAAGAAAAGAAAAGAAAAGAAAAGAAAAGAAAAGAAAAGAAAAGAAAAGAAAAGAAAAGAAAAGAAAAGAAAAGAAAAGAAAAGAAAAGAAAAGAAAAGAAAAGAAAAAAGAAAAGAAGAAAGAAAAAAGAAAAGAAGAGAAAAAGGCCAAGAAAAAAGGAAAGACCAGTTTCCAGACAAGACACCTACTTAACTATTCAGTGAATGCTTCATGCCCAGAATCTCTTTCATGGGAAGTTTACAAATGCACTTCTCTACTGAAGTGACCTTTACATGCCAACAGAAAAGAGTCACTGCAAAGAATACATGACACCAAACATGTCATGTATTCCCAGAAGTAAATGCCACCTCACTGAAATGTCAGCAGGCAAATCTTCTGGAAGGAATGCTGATGGGCAAAGTTAAGTTCTGTTGCACCACACTGCATGAAATGCTTCGGGAGTTCAAGCCATCTACATTTATTTTTGAAAGACTTCAACTATTTCTTTCATCTTTTTTGGATTCTTCCATGAGTCTGAACAATCGACACTCCCTAGTCAGTTTCTGATGGAAACTTTCAAAAGAATAAGCTCCTAAAGAAAAGAAAGTTTAACGGGTTATATTTAAAGGTAAATTAAATGATCTAAAATGGCTGAATAGTTTTTTGCTTGTCTCTTATACCTTTCATTTCTGTTTTCCATTGGTCATCTTAGACCAAGTCTCTTGCCTGCAAATTATGAAATATATCAAGCATAGAGTATATCTTAATTTCGAATGAATGTGACTTTGTGAAAATCACTCCATAAAGGTTTTCATTTCTACACTGACTTTTCTCCTCTTTACCCTAATATATATAAGAAATTGTAGTGTTTCAATGTAATTTCAGCATATTACTCTAAAAATGGAAAGTTAGGAAATAATGACTTGTTATCAGATGTTATTATTCTTTGCACAGATATTTTTTCATTTTCTCATAGACAGTAATTATGGTACATTCTGCAACAAGTTGAAAAGCAGATTCTGTCCCTAGAGTCCTGCTGACCCTCATTATCATATCTCCCTATTTAGGAGAGCTACAACAATTTAAATCAGCTGAAAATCAAGCCCCCTAAATTGTTCAGTGCAGTAACATGTAATATATACATCCATTTCTCAGTTTTAATTAACTTTCTCACTGCAGTAATGTGGAAGCATCAGAATAAGGAAAGAACAAGGCACTTGCTTCCTTTGTGTCTTTATAAAAGATTTCTATAAGTGTTCTTAAAGTAGCCACTGTGAATCCGTGCAATTCACAGAAGAAACTATTTCATTTGTGGAACGACAAATATTCAGATTTGAGCTAGAAGAATAAAACTAAGTCATAGCCTCTGAAAAACCTCCCATGGGGAAAAAAAAAAAAAAAAAAAAGGAAGATTAACTCTGTCTTTCATGCTTTTATTGTTAACTTGAGCATAAAAAAATAAAATGTCGTGGCAATAAATTGACTTTTCTGCCACACACGCACACACAATTATTTGTGGATTTGTTTGTTAGTTTTTCATTGGGGGGGTGGAGGGGGGAACACGTCTTTCACCTCGGAAATGGTTGACTTTGCTTGTATTTTTTCCTAATTATTGGGAAAGAGACAAGAATGATACTTCTGGTATAAGAAGAAATGGACTTAAACTGGCCAACAATAAATATATACTACATATTGTAAGGTAATTTTAACCGCAGACAGGTTAGATTTCAGACCAACATTTAAGTAGTTTGGAGAGGCAACCAGAATAGTAAATTTTAAGAGAGTTTGATTAGCCAATGAAAGCAGTTGGTTCAGTGGCAAAAGACTAGACATGGAATGAGATTTTCTCAATAATCAATAGAAAGAAATACTTTAGATCTTTTATAGGATGGTGTGAACTGTCTTCCATACGTGCCCATTTCTCTCAGATGGTTTCACATGAAGCAGAGAAAACTACCCTCAGCCTAAACATTAAACGTGGATAGCTAAAAGTTGTCATGTAACAACACTGACAAGCCAGTAGATGTTCCAACCTGTCATATGGAGCCCAACTCCACCTTGGTCATACAGTCATGGATGGGAAATTCACCTGGCTCTTTTTCTCTCACTTTGCACTGGGATGCATCATGATTCTAGAGTGTGTTTAGGGATTTTGCAAAGCATTACTTGAGTCTGATATTAGCTATCTTGCTTCTGATTCAAACATTCCCTTCAGCCTCCAGAGCTGGGAAAAAAAAAATAGGAAGGAAAGGAGAGTGGGAAGGCAGGAAAGAAGGGAGAGAGGGAGCGAGAGAGTGAGAGAGTGCAGGGGAGCAAGACAGTGAGAGGAACGCAGGAAGGCAGGAAGGAACCTTGTCTTTCCTTTGTGCAAAATATTCAATAGTAAGACAAACAAGCAAAAAGACCCAATAATGTTGTGTCCACAGATAAGAACCATATTAAATCAGGCTACATAGCCTACACCCCTACAAAAGAAATGAAAGAGAAACCAGAACTCTTTTCTACACTTCTGCTGAACCTTCTGGTCTTATGTCCAATGTAATGAAAGAATAGATAGATTTTATGCATCATGTAAGGAAACCTCCCTACCTCTCCCCATTCACCCAATGGCTGACTTAATCAGCTTGTCAATCAGCACTGTTATGCTCAGTAATTAGAGCAGAAAAAAACACAGACAGGACTGCAGTAAAATCTCCCTGTGCTGAAATTAGGCAAGATAACAGAGTCAAGATAATCCTAAACAAAATGACAATGTGAGACTGGGCTTACAGCAGAAGTACAGGGGTAAGAAAGCTGAAAAATAGCTGGATTAAAGGCAGAGGATATTTGAGGACAGTTATTTTGTTACAGTCAATCTGGGCTTAGATATCATTCAGGATAGCCTACCATACCAGACTGGGGGCACGGCAAGGTAACTGGGATGAAGACTGATGAAGATTTCTATTGTTTATCTGAGAAAGTATGGAGGGAAAATCCTTGGTCTTTCCCTGTAAATTAGGAAAGACACAAGTGAAGAGTTCTGATTTAGTTTATGTCTACACTGCAGTCCAAAGTCATGATAATAACTCCTGTAAACATATCCAGTGTAATATTAAATCAGCTTGCTCCAATGCTAGGTCATAGAATCATAGAATCATAGAATCATAGAATGACTTCGGTTGGAAAGGACCTTAAAAATCATCTAGTTGCAACCCCCCCTGCCATGGGCAGGGATGCCACCTACTAGATCAGGTATCCCGAGGCCTTGTCCAGCCTGGTCTTGAGCACCTCCAGACATTCACAGCTTCTCTGGGCAACCTGTTGCAGTGCCTCAGCACCCTCTGAGTGAAGAATTTCTTCCTAACATCTAATCTAAATCTCTTCTCTTTTAATTTAAAACCATTCTCCCTTGTCTTGTCATTACAGGTCAATAGTTTTCATTAGAACTTGCAAAGCCCTCCCAAAAGTCCTGAACCATATAGATCTCTTCTCCTGTATAGATATCCCAGACAGCTATTTTAATGCTCCCTTGGAATTATATGCACAAGCTGCAAGGTCACCTTTGAATTGCAGTGTTAGCATAGCTTTAGTCCTCTTTTCCAAAATAATTGGGCACTTAAATTTATTAATGCCTAGAAAACCAAACAAGGCAACAGGACCTCTGTGACTAAAAGCAGCAATTACTCCAAGAGTGAAATGTCTGCTGAATACCAAGGCTTAAGATTGTCCCCACTCACATATACTTCCCACACCTTCCCACTCCTGACATTCATTCAGAATTCATCTGCACACCCCTTTCTTCATGTCTCATGTCTCACTGAAAATCAAAAGGGTTTCCATCCTTAAGAAGCTTTTGAAAATTCAGTATGTACTCCCTGGGGGCTTGGATCCCCTTGGAATAAAACATGACAATTAAACCTCTCTCATCATAATTGCAAAAAGATGAGTAATAGCCAGTGTTGATTTGTCAAGCGGAAGTCATGTTAAGAATGTCTAATTTTCTTGTGCGCTTCATGAATAGGAAAGAAAAAAGTTGATGAGCTATACAATGGCATCTTCGGGACTTCTTACAGTTGTTCATGACAGTTTCATGAGAAATTCAGAACATGATGGTCCGGGTCAAATTATTATAGACTGGCAATAAGGTCACTCTATACCATTCCAAAGGAGTAGTTATCAGGATTACAATATGAAATGCAAGTATATGTCACATATATTCTGTAGGGTTCTGTTCTGCATTTGATTCTTCTTTGATGACCTGAGTCATCCAAAAGAGAATGTACATTCATTAAATGGACAAGCAAATCATTGGGAGGGACTTCAAGAAAACTAAACAGAATGTACATTCAAAAAGATCACAACACAGCAAAGAAAAAAGTATCTGAAAAGACAGAAAATGCAATAGGAAAAAAACGTAATGTGCACTTTATCAGTAATATCTGACTTTACATGGACAGGATGCGAATTGGCAAGTTAGACAACAATTTTTCAAGAAAAGGGGTTAAAATCAATGAACAAGTGTCAGTGATGATTTGAAGATGGGGCAAATTGTTAGTCAGGCTACACCTAATCTGCAATCCAAAAATATGATGTTAGTGTAAATATACACATGGAAAAATAATTATATGCTTCTATACCATTAAACTGAATAGTGAGCTGTCTCAAATGGAATCACCATGACTCAGAGATGCTCACAAAGCAGAAGCTTGTGTTGGTACTAGAGAGATGAGACCTGCCGAATTATACTCAGAACCAGATGTAGATGTAGTAAAAATTGCCTGAATTGTCATGCCAAAATAGTCACCAGTGCTAAGAACTTGGCAGGAGATTGATGTCAAGTATTGGACTCCACACTCCAAGAGAAAGGAACATTCGCTCAAAATTCAAACGGCATAAATTTAAATATTCAGTGCTAAGGAATAAATAGTGAAAAAAAGGTGGCAGGAACCGGTGTTATCTACCCTAAGGAAAAGGAAACTAGGAAGAAATATAGAATCATAGTATCATAGAATCATAGAATCATAGAATATCCTAAGTTGGAAGGGACTCACCAGGATCATTGAGTCCAACTCTTGGCTCCACACAGGACCACCCCAAAACCAGACCCTGTGTCTGAGAGTGTTGCCCAATCACTTCTTGAACTCCTTCAGGCTCAGTGCTGTGACCACTGCCCTGGGCAGCCTGTACCAGTGCCTGACCACGTCTTGGTGCAGAACCTGTCCCTAACACCCAGCCTGACCCTCCCCTGTCCCAGCTCCATGCCGTTCCCTCGGGTCCTGTCGCTGTCCCCAGAGAGCAGAGCTCAGCGCCTGCCCCTCCGCTCCCCTCATGAGGGAGCTGCAGGCCGCCATGAGGCCTCCCCTCAGCCTGCTCCGCTCTGGGCTGAACAAACCAAGTAAATTTCAGCCAGTCCTCTTATATCTTGCCCTTTAGACCTTTCACCGTCTTTGTAGCCCTCCTCTGGACACTCTCTAACAGTTTTATGTCCTTCTTATATCATTGTGCCCAGAACTACACACAGTGCTCAAGGTGAGGCCGCACCAGCACAGAGCAGAGCAGGACAATCCCTTCCCTCAACATGGCACTTAGCCATGCCATGCCTGATGCACCCCAGGATGGCCCTCCTGGCTGCCAGGGGACACTGTTGACTCATATTCAACTTGCCATTGACCAGAACCCCCAGATCTCTTTCCAGAAAGCTACTCTCTAACCTCTCATCTCCCAATCAGTACATGTATACAGGATTACCCTGTCCCAGGTGCAGAGTCTGGCACTTAGTCTTGTTAAATTTCATACAATTAGTGATTTCCCAGGGAGACTGAATGTCTCTTGCACGGAGGAAAGGAATAATCTTCCGCATATCCCTGATGGATATGACAAGGAGAGACTGTCATAAATCAGAGCATTGCAAATTCAGAATTTAATATTTTTCCTATGATAAAAATATTGAGGCTGTCTGGGAGAGACTGCCAACGCAATATGGAGTATCATATACAATACAATCATATATCAATACAATATATATATTGATATATAATCATATATCAATACAATACAATATGGAGTATCCATCAATACAATGTTGTAAAGACAAGTTAGGCAGATACTTTTTAGGGACTATATAGGGATCATCATACAGCAATTATCCTGTGTTGAGCCAGAGAAGATGTAAATGGATTTTTCAGTTTACATTTTGATTATTCTACAACCTGGATTATGGTAGCTTGACATTTTTAAATGTGAAAAATACAGATATGGTAATAACAGATGTCCTCATTAATTTGCTTACTCTCTGTTGAATTGTACATCTTAAAAATATGGAAAAATAAATATTTGATTTTTCATTTTTTTAATCAAATCTTTCTGATTCTAGATTTTGAAATGCATTAAACGTGATAACCAAGTAATCTGGACTTTTTTTTTTTTTTTTGTAGTACTATAATACCAATAGAACATTAAAAAGTCCAGATTATTTATGTTGTAAACAAATACAACGTCTATAGATATGTACTGCAAATCTCCTGGAGTAGAACTTGTTAATTTTATATTAGCTTTCAAAGTAGAGATGTCCTTTCAATGCAAATGCATCTGGAAGAAGAAATTTTGATTCAGTTTCATATGAATTACCTTTGTATGTATGCGTGTGTGTGTGTTTCACTTTGATAAAGCAAATTAAACTGAAAGAAAACTTTCCTAAAG
Source organism: Anser anser (assembly GCF_964211835.1). Lineage (NCBI taxonomy): Eukaryota > Metazoa > Chordata > Aves > Anseriformes > Anatidae > Anser > Anser anser. The sequence goes on from NC_139721.1 coordinate 159,422,940, forward strand.
GCAGAAACATGCAACTAGGTAGATATGTCTTTTCACTGGGAATTTAAATATATTGAGTGGCTTAGAAGCCTAATAAAGACAAAAGACTGTATTTTCTTTGGAACTGGTGTTCTCTGCTTTAGTGGTGGGTGCTCTTGTGGTTTTTGAGTCTTGGGGCTGATCTACGAGAGTAGCCATCAGAAGTTGTGCTCATCTCCATTGACTTTCCACCCTCAAAGATGCATGTGCAAGGTTTTGGTCACTAGTCTTGATGCCAGAAAGATCCCGCCTCATCACATGTGTCATGCTACCTTCTCAAGCAGGACCATAGGAAATTTTACCTGTGTTTGAAAGGGCACAGACAGTATTGCCTGACACTGAAACTTCATGTTCAATGCATTCATTTAATGAATCCTCAGGGCTGTTGAGGCAGATCACACTCCTTTTTGTCCACAGAATGGAGAGAGGACCAGAAAGCAGATACATTTTTCTGCTCAGTCTTGCAAAGAAAGCCTATTTATCAGCCAGGCTTGTTATACAACATCACGGTGTCAAAGCTCAAGCTGTGAGTGAGGTGATACCAACTCTAAATTGGCTTCACTGTCAATTGAAATGGAGGAACATATCAATCTTCCTTCTCTGCTAGACCTTACTGTGTGTGATGGGGCCTAAGGCTGAGAAGAACATGTTGGATTTGACCTTTTCTCATAGAGAAAATGCAGAGAACTACAGAGGTGATATAGACGCAACCACCTCTTGCTTCACCTTCCTCCCTCCTGCACTCACTAGAGGAATAAGACTGGAGTCAGCAAACTTTTCAGGCTTGAGAGAACGCATCATATGCAGATTGACAATTCCCTGGGTGAGGACTAAGGATGGTACCCAGGTCTTTAGATATTGTGTTCTACCTGTTCAGTTTGTATTTGAGAGTTATTCCAAATAATTTTCTTGTTCTTGCATAATACCTGTTTTATGGCTGCTTAATCACTTCTGTCAAGCATTTTTGCATGAGAGGTTCAAAGCAAAAGGAGGTAATACCAATGCAATGTTTTTGTCTTGTGCGAAGAAAAATGCAAACATTATTATCCATAAGTTTCTAACTTACTGGACCTGTGTAAGTAAGTGTATTAAAGCTGATAGATTTGTGTTTGTTTTTTTTTTCTTTGTTTGTTTTTATTATTATTATTATTATTATTATTATTATTATTATTATCACAGCTTAAATATATATATATATATATATATATAAAACTTTTGCGATTTCCTAGCAAGACTCTTTTCGTTGCAACAGAACTAGTTTCACTCAGGAAAGATGGCAGAAAAATAAAACTTACACATACCTTGCTGGAATAGCAATGCCTTATATGTATGGTTTAAATCCCAGCGTGAAGTGACTGAGATCCAGCAGACAGTATGGGACAGCCATTTTTTTCAGGTTCATATCAGGCTCGATGACTTAAATAATCACAAAAAGGCCAATAACATATATACTAATATTAGACAAAAGTGGCTGACAAGAACAGCCCTGGAGGTCACAACAGTAGGCTAATCACTGATAGATGTTAAAGAAAGCAATGAGAAAAAAAAAAAAAAAAAAAGAGAGAGAGAGAGATTAACTTCTGAAATTAGGAATCATCTGAGTTATAACTCCAGAACTGAGCAATTATGAAAACTTTGGGAATCCTTAGCTTAAGAAATTATCTTCCTATTTCCATGTGTTTCTTTTAATGAGTTAAAAGAAAATCTGCTTTAAATGGTGGTGATATAACTGCTACTTTGATAAATTTGGTAATTCCAGCTTTTCCACGGCTTAAAAAGTCTCTGGCCTGCTAAGTAAATTTGGAACATAACATCATCACTTCAATATGATTCATATAACCTGACATCAAAATTTAATTTTTAGATGCCTAAATATGAACTAATCAGTATGGATTCCCTTTAGAAATAATGGAGAGAAATTAATACTGCCAGAGGGCAATTCATCTCCATCTAGCACAGGCATATAGTGGTCAACAGAAAAATTTAGTTTCTGAAGGCAACTTTTTCTCTCTATTTTCTCTAAAGAAAGCTTAGGATGACCAACTTAGAGTTGTACACTTAACATTTAGAAGGGATTCTATATGTAAATTGGCCAGAAAAGAAAGGTCAAGGAGAGTGTACCTCCTTTGATAAATGAGAAGAGAGAACTGGAAACGAGAGAACAGACATGGAGAAGGATGAGGTTCCCAACAATTTCTTTGCCTCAGTCTTCACTGCCAGTCAACTTACCCATGTCTCTTGTTTCCCTGAACCTGTAGATGAGGGCTGGGGGATCAAAGTCTCCCCACTGTAAATAAAGAGCAGGTTTGAGACCACCTGATGCAATGGAACAGGTACAAGTCTATGGGGCCTGATGCCATGCATTCCAGGGTCCTGAGAGAACTGAAAGTCCTGGCAGTGAGGTGAAGTCTCTGGTGACAGGAAAAAGGGAAATATCACTCCCATTTTTAAAAAGGGTAGAAAGGAAGACCTGGGGAACTACAGACCAGTAAGTCTCACCTCTGTTCCTGGAAAGATCATGGAACAAATCTTCCTGGAAGCAATGTCAAAGCATGTGCAAGACAAGGAGGTGATCTGAGACAGCCAGCACAGCTCTACCAAGGGCAAATCTGGTTGCATTCTCTGATGGAGTGACTGCATCTGTTGACAAGGGAACACCAACCAATGTCATCTACCTGGACTTCTGCAAGGCCTTTGACAGGGTCCCACATGACATCCTAATCTCCAAATTGGAGAGATGGATTAGAAGGGTGGACCATACAGTGGATAAGGAATTGGCTTGAAGGCCACACCCGGAGAGTGGTGGTCAATGGCTCTATGTCCAGGCGGAGGATGGTGACAAGTGGTGTCCCTCATGGGTCTGTCTTGGGACCAGTGCAGTTTAATATCATTATCAACAACACAGACAGTGGGATCAAGGTGCACCCTCAGCAAATTTGCAGATAGCACTAAGCTGAGTGGTGCAGTCAATGCAACAGAAGGAAGGGATGTCATCCAAAGGGACCTGGAGAAGCTAGAAAAGTGAGCCCATGTGAATCTGATGAGGTTGAACAAGTCTAAGTGCTGCACATTTGTCAGGGCAATCCCAGACTTGAGTACAGACTGGGTGAAGGACTCATGGAGCACAACTCCGCAGAGAAGGACTTGGAGGTTCTGGTGTACGAAAAGCTTGACATGAGCCAGCAGTGTGCACTTGCTGCCCAGAAGGCCAACTGCATCCAGGGCTGTATCAACAGATCAGTGGCCAGCAGGTGGAGGGAGGTGATTGTCCCCCTCTACTCTGCCCTTGTGAGCCCCACTTGCTGCATCCAGCTCTGGGGCCCCCAATACGAGAAGGATGTGCATCTGTTAGAGTGGGTCCAGAGGAGGGCCATGAAGATGAACAGAGGGCTGGAGCACCTCTCCTATGAAGAAAGGCTGAGAGAGCTGGGGATGTTCAGCCAGAAGGCTCCAGTATGACCTTACTACAACATTTCAATACTTAAAGGAGGCTTATAAAAAAGATGGAGAGTGACTTTTTGCTTGGTCATATATAATAGGACCTGGAGGGATGGTTTTAAACTAAAAGAGGGGAAATTTTGATTAGCTATAAGGAAGAAATTCTTCACTCAGAGGGTGGTGAGGCACTGGAACAGGTTGCCCAGAGAAGCTGTGGATGCCTCATCCCTGGAGGTGCTCAAGGCCAGGTTGGACAAGGCCTTGGGCAACCTGATCTAGTGGATGGCATCCCTGCCCGTGGCGGAGGGGTTGCAACTAGGTGATCTTTAAGGTCCCTTCCAATCAAAGTCATTCTATGATTCTGTGATTCTATCGTTTAGATGTCTAGAATCATGAGATATGAATCACCACTTGAGTTGCCTGAACCCCACTCTTTTGATTTTGTGAAGTGAGAGACTGTGCAAAGGTCATAAATGTAACCACAGTCATATAGTAATGTAATTCTCCTAAACATTAAATCTTATGGGCAGAGATTCCTTATTCGAAGGAATTGTGCTTTTTTTTTTCCTTAACCATTCATCAAGCAGGAGGTTAGCATGCAATAAGGGAGACAACAAGAAACACCTTTTAGAGACAGCTCGTTTGAATGATGATTTTAATGTTCTATCATTACAAGTTACAGACTTCAAGGTACAATTTATAGTGGTTTCTAAACCTGTTTAGTTCTCCTGATTTGTTCTTCTTTATTTATAGAGCTGTTTAATAGACCCCATATATCTAGGTTTCATCTTTTATTTTTACTCATAAATATTATTTCCACCCTAGAGAGCCATGAACCTTTTTCTCTTACTCTAATACAATCGGTAGTGTGATAGTTACCCTTCTCACATCAGGAATGTAATTCATCTTTCTGCTGTCAACCTGATTCTATAGCAAATTTTTAATGTTTTGAGCAGATGAGAGGAATGTTTTAAGGAAAAGCCTAAGGGTGTTTATGGGCCAGTGTAAAAGGAAACTAGATCCACTGGACCATGCTTGAAATATTACCAGAATCTACCCTCAGTGTCCTTGAGCTTTGAATAAGGAAAGATTTACATTCAGTTTTTAAGTCCTTACTTCTGAGTCAAGTACATGGGTATTGAAGACTACAGTTTGGAGAAAGAATGTGTCTTAGTTACATATAACCAAACACTGCCTTTGGCATGGAATTTCAAAGATTTTAAAGATTTTCCTGAAATCTCCAAGGATTTCAAATAAAAGTAGAATGATTTATCTCCTTTTCCATAGCTCCTGATTCAGCTAAGATTTCCACTAGTCTAAGGTAAGTTTGTTTTTGTTGTTTTATGTTCTCCAGAATAACCATTAAGTAGAAAGATCAGAATCAAGTACAAAAGGAAATATTATCTGCCTCTTCCAATTAAACTGTACATATAAACCATGGAAGCTCCTTCTAAAATATCTTATCAGATAATATCCATCTTCTTTGGCTTTAATTGAACTGGGACTTGCATCTGCTCAGTTTTACCTTGTGTTCTACATTCCAGTCAATTCCATATTTTGCATGATCCACCATAATAGGAAACATTAAACTGACTGAAACAGATTCAAATGTAATAAAGCCAAAAGAGGTAAGGAAAGAAGCATGCTACCAAGATTTTTGCAATATAAAAGTGTATATAAGAATAGGCTAGGAACTCTGTCCTTAAAGGAGCTGTCTGTGCATGTTGTTCTGAGGGGATTAACCTCCTCCTTGAGAATCTCATAATGTGGAAATGAAACTCAATGTGAGCTGGCAATGTGCACTTGCAGCCCAGAAAGTCAACTGTGTTGTGCTGGGCACGCTAAAAAAAATAAAAATAAAAATAAAGCAGCATGGCCAGCAGAGTGAGGGAGGAGATTGTCCCCCTCTGCTCTGCTCTTGTGAGACCCCACCTGGAGCCTGCACTCAGCTCTGGGGACCCCCTATACCTATTAGGATGAGTCCAGAGGAGGCCACGAGGATGCTCAGAGGCTGGAGCACTTTTGCTATGGAGCCAGGCTGAGGGAGTTGGGGTTGTTCAGCCTGGAGAGGAGAAGGCTCTGGGCAGACCTCACAACAGCCTGCCAGTGCCTAAAGAGGGCTGCAGGAGAGCTGGGGAGGGACTCTTGGTCAGGGGTGTAGGGATAGGACAAGGGGCTTTAAACAAAAAGAGGGTATATTTAGATCAGATATAAGGAAGAAATTCTTTACTCAGGGTGTGGTGAGGCACTGGAGCAGGTTGTCCAGTTCTGTACACCCCATACCTGGAAGTGTTCAAGGCCAAGTTGCATAAGGCATGGAGAAACCTGGTCTAGTGGAAGGTGTCCCTGCCCTATGATTTTATTTACAACCTGCAATTCATAGAATCAGAGAATGGTTTGGGTTGGAAAGGCTTCTGTGGCTCTAGTAAATAAATATTAATTTTAAAAAGCATTTGGATATTTTTCCAATTAAAAGTGTCAGATATAATGTGGAAGCTGTGTTACAGCCCACACAGCAAATGCTTTTATAACATGAGACTCAGGACGTGCATTGCATGTCCAGGAATGAGACGCAGTTGTGTGCTCATGGTAGTGACCACAGCACTACTGTCTGCTGTCTAAGGGAAGTATACCTTATCTGATAGCTTTTAACTGTGACTTTTTGCCAATGAAATCACTACGGTGAAACAACAATAGCAGGAAGGTCTCCCAAAGTAGAAACAGCTGAAGTCTGTTCCTTTGGTTTTTCGTAGCAAAAGCTCGCAGAAATGTGTCTTTACAATGTAAGTAGAAAGTCAGTAACCTCATTTAGACAGCTGTGTAATAAGTTCTATTTAAAAGGGAAAGAAAAAAAAAAAGTAATACAGCAGCAGAACTTCAGAATTTGGGTAGTGGAATAGTTTTACAAGAGAGTATTCTGCAAAAAGGTGTCTTTCACTGGTTGTTTAAACATCACTTCTCTTTGACCAAGACACAGTATGTTATAAAATAAAAGGTAGAAACACCATTGCTTGACAGTGGTTCACACAGCATGGTTTATTTTTGGCTTGCTGCTAGGCTACAAAGTGTTGCCTGCCTTACATGGTTCAGTGGCTTCAAACAAACAACCAGCAGTTCATCTCTAACAGGGACTGGATGTTGAGTAATGTTTGCAAATAGTGAATATTAAAGTGTACAGACATGGTTGAACTTTAGAATTCATCTTAATGTTTGCCATTCATTTTTTATTTGTTTTGAAGGAAGTATTCGACTAAATACTAATGATGGCATTTCAGTTTAGGAATGGCAACTTTAACTCACAGATGTATGTATCAGAGATCGAGTATGTAACATCACTGTATGCAAACTTTCAGAAAATCAACCTTTCAAGGTAATTCTTTGATTATTTTTTTTTTCTGTAGGTGTTTACCAATCCCGTAGCTATGGTTTAAAATTCACTCTCTGGAGGTTAGGCAATGGAAATCTATTTGGACACTGCATTACAACGGATTGAATAGCTGGTGTTTTCTCATTCTGCGGTCACATGGTTATCATTTGCTGAAACCAGTGGGCAAAAGATTTACATTTTGTACGAGTCGTATGATAATACCAATATTCACAATATTTTTCATAAGAGAATAGGTAAGAGCAAGACAATGGGGCTAAAGATCATAGAATCATAGAATCATTAATGTTGGAAACGACCTCCAAGATCATCTGGTCCAACCATCCCACTACCAAAGTCACCCACTAAACCATGTCCCTAAGCACCTGGAGCTGATCCCAAAACTTCAGTTACTCAAGGGGCACTACAGCAAGAAATCAGACATAAAGGATATTCATCAAACCAGTTGTAACCACAGGTGAGTTTTTCATGCCCTTTTGAATATTAATCGGTAATGAAAAGACTCATAACTTGACCGTGAGCCAGGGATGGCACTGATCAAAGACATTTTGAGGGTTGCATAACTGAGCAAACCCTTCGTATGGCCCATTTTGTCGGTAATGATAGTTCTCCAGGGATGCTGCTTCTGCCTTTCCATGCCACCCTGGACTTGGACCATGTCCAGACTCTCCACCGTGTGCGATGCCAAGGGTGTTAGCCAGTAGATGTCACTGGTGGAGCACTGGGCTGCGCGGGCTGTCCAGAAGACGAGTTATAGACCTGCTGGCAAACAAAATGGATAATTACCCTCTGGTTGTAAAAGAAGCAAATGCAATCCTGCAGAATCACACAGGAAGAAAAAAAAAAAAAAACTTCAGCATTTATTTATTTATTTGTTTCTTTATTCTTAATGTGGATCTTTGTCAGCAACAAATTGCAACTGGGAAAGTGAATTTTTAGAATAGCATCATCTGCCTGGAAAATGATGCAGCAATTTTCTTCTCTGACACATTTTTGTGGCTATTCTGGGGAAGTAGGATAGTGTAGGAGGGATGGGACAGTCTTCTCTGTTCGTTTTACATTGTGCTCTTCTTACCCTGATAGTGCATGGGTTACTCTGTGCAAGATGCAGGTGCCTAATAACATATGCTAGTGGTGAATGATGCCCACTACAGGTTCCTCTATTCACTTCTACCTGAATGCCGAGAAGACACAGGGAAGTGCCTTGTATTGAAAGTTTCGTCTTTCAGCAGTCCAAGATACAAGATGAAACCAGTAATGGCATGGCCTCAGCAACATGGAGCTCAGCACTGCCATCCATGTGACCTTTAGTTAAAGCTGTCACTGATATATAGACAAAATTAACCAAGATGAGACCTTACCCTTATTTAACCAGTCTTATTCCAAAGAGGCACAACTGTCTCCAAACTATGGACTCCAGACTCAGAGGTTTGCTGTGATTACTATTTTAGTACTGAAGTGCTGTGCACACCCAGAACCAAAAAGTTGTTTCCCACCTCAGAACTCATCAAAAAGGAGGTTTATATAACAATTAATAACAAATAAAAGAGTATAGAAAAGAAGGAACAGCAGAACCAAAAGGTTTTGTACATGGGATTGATCGGACTAAAAATAAATGTAGATTGTCTCCTGGGCTGCTTTTGGGTAGAGGAAATCTAATCAGGATATTGAGAGCAGTGCAAGACATTACAGGTTCTAAAATAGGTGTCTAAAATAGATTGAATGAATTGTGCCATGGGAGGTGTTTGTTTGTTTGTTTAAAATGCACTTGCTTCATATGGAGCCCTCCATCTCAGAGGTGTCTAAACTTAGAGGAATTCCACCAACAGAAGCACAAGCAAATGTCTGGCTCTGAAAATACAGAGTGGGAAAAAAAAAAGAAAAAAGAAAAAAAGTGATTTCCAGGAGAAATGAGACCCCAAATATTTGCACTCAGCTTCTGATACAGGCCGTTAATATGTGTGTCCAAGGTGAACATGTTCTGATCCTAAGCATAATAATAATGCTAACAGCTTAATCCAAAGCTGAGATCCTTACAGTTTCTCCCAGGAAACAATTTAATTTATTTGATGCCTTTTGACATTGATATTAAGTACTTCTTTTCACTTTGGCATCAGAAACACAGGTCTGTAGTTTACTTCCAAGTTTCATTTGCATTAACTTTGATTTAACTTCAGTGGGCAAAATAGGGTTGGAGAGTGAAATAAAAATATGTCATTTGGGTCTGAGCACCTCAAATCATACACTGCTTACTAGTCTGTTTGACAAGCTGTGTCACACACTAAGTACCCTCACTTTAAGGACTGCCTTATTTCTACTTTGTCTATGTTCACATTTTAGGTATTTTTCCTGATATATATATATACATTTTTATTTAATAAGGATTTCATATCTAAGTCATTTTTCTTCCATTAAAACTTTGCAAATTATATCTATACAACTAAAAAAAGTCATCTGATTCATCCATAGATCAGAGTAATTGCTTTGAGGTGGAGAGAAGTAGAAATATACTGACTCATGAAGACAGGGTTTGTAGTGAACTATGAGCCAGGATTTTCCCCTCATTTATACTAATAAACTACCTTTTACAGCACCTTGCATGCAGCAGGACACAGAAACAATTATGAAATGGATCTGATGTCCCCATCCTTGGGAACACTCATAAAAAGAAAAGTGCTTCAAAAATAGCAACCAAGGCTCTCTCTTTTTTTTTTTTTTCCTTTTTTTTTTTTCATCTCTGTTAGGATGAAACCTGTTCCTAAAAACTCCTCCATAGTATTCCCATAACATAGGCAACAAATGTAATAGCCATGTGCATTACAAGCCCATAGCACAGGATGGGAAGCCTGGCCTTTCCAATTCAAAAATATTAGAAGTAAAATAATTGTCAGACCTGCTACATGCCATTAATCGTAATAAATGGAGAAATTTAGTTGCACTTTACTAGCTGGTCTGAATGCCTCCAAGGTGAGAGAGGCTGCTCCTGAAACTGATGCAGTATTAAAGACTAAAACAATATAGGGAAGCGCCTGGTTATCTTCAGACAATGTTAAAGCTGGAGATGTTGTGCCAATAGTGCCTGCTTTAGACTATGTACTACAAAAGTGGTTTACAAACCTATGTGTTATTAGGTGACCTCAACTCACTGAAAATTGAAAAATTAAGCACTCGCTTAGAGACACCAGTGAACATGAAGATACCTTATTTCTGACTCATCTTAACTGTTTTAGGGTTGATAAACTTTTGGTAGGACTCAGATAAGGGTGTTCTACATGGATCTGAGTGACCTTGTGCTTTGAATGCAGCAAGAGCAGGGGAAGGAATTAAATTCTTAAATTCTGCATCTGATTCTCTCTCTGTAGTTTGCAAGTCCTTTGTATAATGTATCCGGTTAGGACTCTGAATGCCATGAATCTGTAATTTTTTAGTGTTTAAAAGCTCTACAGTTTATTATACAGACAAATCACATAAATAAAATATACAGTGGAATCATTTACTTTCTTATTATAGCTACAAACATACTAATAGGCAAATAAATGAATGCAATCAAACTGAATGTTCTCTTCGTTATTTTGTGGGAGGTAAAAATCATCTGCAAACAAAATCACAATATGTTTTCTGAGTTTAAGCCACACAACTATGCTGAAAGGATAAACAAGGCAATGAAACCTGGCTAGTACAAAACTCATTTACATTCATTTTAATTGAGAAGAGGACGAAAAACAGTGTATTTGGGAGCTCTGTGAAACAATTAGCAGCTTCAAGAAGAAGTGTGTTAGAATTTCTGTGGGTTGAGTGACACAGGATCACAGTCGTCTGAGGAATGATTTCTGCTGTATGCCTCTGTTCACTATCCTGAAGATGGGCAATGTCTACAAATGGCACAAGACTTCCAGTCAAAGAGGCTTTAGAAATTCTTGCCTTACATTGCCATTTTTTTCTGAAAAGCCATAACAAATGTCATAAAATACTGTGCAGTGTGTATGTATGGTGGTGTGCTGTAGAGTAAGACAATATATTTAATAAGGTTTTACAAACAATGAACAAACTAAACAACACAGAACCAAAAATAAAGATGGCAGCAAGAAAAATACCCCAGGGCTGTACAGATTGCTTAGGTAGTAGCTATGAAGAGCTGCTTCATAAAGAGTGCTTAGGCATCACACCTCCTTTCACATCACATTTAAACATTAGGTTAGTGTTCACCACCATCAGTCTGGGTACAGGTTTTCCTACACGAGGTCTGGACAGAGTTAGGTTCTTGCAAAGGGTTTCTGAAAAGGGCAAAAAATCTATTTTAACATCCACCACAAATAAATTATTTGATAGTAGGTCACTACAATGCTGAGATCTCTTCAGATCTCTTATTGCTCACTGCAGTTGTGAACAGAAGAGTGGATTAAAAAAAAAAAAAAAAAAAAACTGATTCATTTCCTTTAGTTGCAGCTCAACATCAGGATGTAGTCCAGGTTATTCTGTTGCTCTGGAGGGAAAAGACGTACCTGGAGGCAGGACTTGAGACTCCTTTCCACCTCAGAGAGCTGCCTTTCTTGTTTCTCCATGCTCCTTGGGCAGGGAAGCCAAACTGATGGGATGTACTGGAATTTTAGCATTTGCATTCATAGTCTATTCTTATCAACTTTCACTTGGAAAGCATACAGGACCATAAAAATAATAGTCTTTATCTTTAAAAGTACCTAACAGCTATGCAAGGGAATGGATTAGGGAGCAAAAAGAGATACAACCAGAATATCTTTCATTTTTGCCTTTAGTGTTTGCCCAGCTAAGTAAAAAAGCCTCTCTGAATCAGGATGTTCCGGTGGTACCGCATTTCAGCCTGAGCCTTAAAAGGCCAGATATCCACAACAGGCCCAGAAATACTTAAGGAGTTTATTTACCATTGGGATCTTTAGATACTGGTGGTGTTAGCTGGCAACTCAGTAGAAGTTTTGTGAATGTCAGTAATTCCTGAAAAGAGAACTTGGGACCTAAAAGAAAAACTGTTAAAGGACTAACACCTTTTCCAATTAGGGATTTGATAAAGAAAGATGAAATTGTGTGTACACTGGTTATTTTGGACCAATCTCTGCAAGCACATATTTAGTGCATACTAAAAGAGACTGCAAGGCAACTTGTTTCATTTTTAGAAGAAATAAGTTATGCACTGCACAGACAAATTAATTGAAGTTTCCTCCAAGCGAGAATTAAGTTAAACAGATCAGTCAATCTGGACTTAAGAGAATTCACAGGTGAAGGAAGAAAATTTGTCTTGCTGAGCTCAAGACCTCACATACATAAGCTCCAAGCCCCAATGGATGACTGAAACTGAGTCTTCTTGCTCATACAACTCCTTTAACTTAATAAGATAGCAATAAACATCTTGGAGAACACTTCCACAGGGTCAGATTAGACTTGTAGACAATGTTCTCAGAGATATGGGTCATGGTAGGGAAGGAAGAGCCTAGCAAAGTTGTCACTGCCTCCAGATGTTTGCATGGACCTCAGTCACATATGGCCACATCCGTTGAAAATCACCAGCTGAACTGTGGAAGTCTACAAGGCTTTGTTAAAGAAAACTAAATTTCATGATAGTTCTCATTCAAAAAGGTGTTCTTGTTTTTGTTGTTGTTGTTGTTGTTGTTGTTTTTGTTTTGTTTTGTTTTTGTTTTTTCTTTTTACGCAGTAAGCATAGTAAGAAGAGCAAGAAGGACTTCCCAGTGCGCTGTCCCAAGTGAAGCAAAGCCCTCACAGGGATCAAAGGTCTTTATTGCACAGATGCTAATCTGAAGAGAATTCGTAGCAGCTAACAGTTTTTCCAGTTTTCGAAGTCCAACGCAGAAGAATGACACCCGAAATCTCACTACACACTGTGCTGCAGGGCTGCCTAGTCCATGCTTGGTGGCAGTCTGTCTGCATTAAATTTTCACTGACTAGAGAAGTGAGGCCACCAGTGTTATTACTTAGTGACTGCGTTAAATGTAGTTCTGATTGATTAAAGCCAATAAATTTATATGGCTGGGAGACACAACAGGGATTTTGCATGATGCAAGGGCAACGAGATTTAAAAGCAGTGGCATTAATGATGTCCTTTCACCCAATGCATATATCATACGTGTAATCACATCAAGGGGAATAAACTCAATCAAAGTAAATGCTGTCAAAGATAACTAGCATTAGGCAAAATCATCTACAGATCATCAGAGGCCTTCGAATCTGATCCATGCATCTTTGTGGCTGGATAAAGGCCTCAAATCTTGTTAGCATTAAGCCAATTTTCATTCAAAACATAATGGATGGCTCTTCCAGGGAGACATTTCGCTAGTGAATGTTCCTACCTCCTCCTTCATGGAAAACCTATGGTAATGCAAGGGGAAATCAAATCAGTTGCGTTAAAAGAGTTTGGCTGTTTTATCTTCTTTTTTATTTATTCTTAACTATATTCTCTTTTCTCATATCATCTCATTTTAATTCTTCATGGAGCAGTACAAGGTCAAACCACTTGCCAGACAGGATCAAGTATCTACTGCACTGAGAAATCAACCTTAGCCAGATGCTAATGAGAGGCTCAGAAATGCCACTCTGTGGCTGCCTTTTACTCCAATGGGAGATTTCCTCATCTCTGATCATTGTAGTTATAACCTCTGAAACTGGAGTCTTTTGTCCTGAAAGTCATTTTTCTCTCACTCTTGGCAGCATATAGCTGTTCAGTCCTTTCAGGAAACTTGTTAAATATTTTAACCTTGAAAATTCCCTTCTGTCATAACTACATCTGTATGAGGATATTAAGTATGCCCAGGAATGCTCCCAGGTGCTGAGTCCAGCTGCTACAGGATCACCCACGTGTAATAATAAACTCTCTCACCACCAAAATACTATTATAATCTATTAAATGTCTATTGAAATAGTCCCTGACCTGTACTTGGACTTCAGCTGTGCCAGAGACGGCTACCTGGACCACAATTTAACAGTGCAGAAGATTCTAGTATTCCAGTGACAACAAAAGTTTCAAGGTGCTATTTAATCTAGATGTAACTAGTGAGGCCATTTGTACAATAATGGTTTGAATGAATAAAAGAATGTCCTTTATTTATTTTTTTTCCAGTTCCTTTCTGTACCTGGCTTTATGAGAAAGAAAACAATCTTTGTCTATTTCTGATTCTATCCTGTCGCTCTTTACTATTTACTTTACTACTCACTTTTACTACTTTACTACTTACCAATTATTCCCTTTCTCTTTGTGAAGCTACTGCTCTGTTGTTTTTGTTTTTGTTTTTGCTTTTGCTTTTTTTGTTGTTAGACTCCCCCCACTTCCTATCCCACTGATCTTTGAACACTGTTTGCATCCTTCTCTGTATCATTCAGGTTCTGCAAATCCTTTTCAGGACAGAGTAACCAGCACTGCCAAATGCATACGCAAGAGACCAAACTGTAGTCTCTAAAGGACAGCTTGAAGCTTTGTCTGCAGAATGGAAGCAAGGACAAATTCACAGTTTCTCATGAAATGAGGATGAATGGAAAGGAGACCTACAAAGTAATCTGGGAGACCAGGCACAGAGTGAAGACTGTCCTTGCTTTAGAGACCTGGCATCTTTAAACTCTGTTCTCCGTCCCATTTTCAGGGTATTATATATCAAGAGTTTTGTACACCTACACTAAACAGAAATCTTCCTCTTGTTGGTGGTGCTTGGTGTGGTCTCTAGAGCAAGTGTGGTGATAAGGGAAATGTCCAGTAGTGCATACAGATTTTTGTGTCCCTAGCCTGGGGATCTGCTGTGGAAATACAGCCACAGATCACCCAGGCTTCCCATACTCAACTTTCTAAGCTGCCTTAGACGCTATTTAAGGGATGACATCTTAGTTATACAGACAGCATTGCTGTTGTCCCTGAAAAGCAGTTCCTTTCTGGGCTATGTCCAGTTTTACTCCAAACTCTACAGAGCAGCAGGAAAAGCAACAGGGCAACACTTGTCTCCTTTGGCTATGTTAGCCAACATCCTAATATTTATGTGACCTTAGCAAAGTCCAAATAATGAGGAGGAATACTGAGAAATGAAGCTTCACAGAAATGCAGTTTTAGCTGATTTTTATCCTAACATTCAGGATGACATTTGTGGTCAGAGAGAGTTCTTGTGAAAAATATTACCTAGTGAATAACCCCAGATTTAAAACTTTTCATAACAGAGATTGATGACCTGAAGTCAGCTGAGCCAAGCAAGAAGATAATAATGAGGTAACAAAATGGAGAAGCACAAGAAATAGAATTGTTATGGTCTTTTGATGAAGAATGCCTTTAACTTGCAAACCTTGTATTTTTCTTGTAATTTCTGTGAAACCACCTTTTAAAATAAAATTACATGAATCTGCAGTGTAAACAACCAAAAAGATTTTACAGAGAAATATCCCATCATCATGATAAGAAACACCAACCCAATGAAAGATGTTTTCCTCCTCCTCAAAACAAACTCCAACTAGTAGTAGGTAAAGCTGGGTGTATTTGAATAGTAAATTATTTCAGCTGTTTATTTTCTCAAAGAACAATGCCATTATTTGATATAGTTTTTTATTCCCTCTACTTATCTGTAATTTGTCTGTATATTGCACAGCTACACAGGACCCAGCTGTAGCCCTGAGTCTAAACTGTGGCTCCTTTGCCTTGAGAATATGGCAGAAAGCAGAAAAACTTGAACACAGCAACCCAGGCTGCAGAGCATGAATATTTTTCTTTCCATTTTCTTTGTAACTCCCAGTTTTGGGGAGCTGCTTTCACTGCGTTTGGTGAACACTCAATCCCAATTTTTAGCTAAATAAATCACAGCATGCTGACCTCAAGTTCTGCTGGTAACTTAATTCTCCAAGCTAAATATCTTGAACATATAAACATGGTCAAGGTGCTCATGTATGGATCTAGATGCCCAATGACAAATCTAAGCACTGAAGCATCAGTGATGCTCCAAACACCATCTGGGAAGAATGTTGTGGAGGTGAGAACAAGCACTGAGATCATTCAGCTTCAAAGCTATTTTATCCTTACTGTATTCCTCAATTGCAAGTTTGATATTGCATCCTTGATTTGAGCTGAATGGCTGCTATGCATACAGGTGCAAAACTGATCTCAGATTTAACTACCATAATTCAAAGGTCACTTTTTCCTCTTTCTTTTCTCTCCTGTCATCCTGGCCAAAATCAACAAGGGAATAAAATTCAATGGGAAAGTTCAACTGTGCTAACTAGCTTCTTCTCTGTGAAATAAAGCCTCAGCTACAGAGGACACCAACAGGAAGCAAACGTTTTACAGATGTTTGGGGAAGACTCCAGACAGCCTCTTAACCTCTTTTTTTTTTTTTTTTAATTTTATATTGCATTCACTGGATTTTATTCAGAGAAAGAAAAAGGAAATTTTTAGAAAACATCACAGGCCACAGCATTTTCAAAGTGAAAAAGAAAAAGAAAATGTGGTATAGAGAAGGAAACTGAAAATGTTGTCACGTACAACTACATATATTCAGCTAGAAAATCAAACTACATTCAAACTGGCAGAGCCTTGTAAGCATTGCATTCCTCAAAATTACAAGGGTGGAATTGTTGTTTTCTATTTATCACACAGAAAGCAGGCTAAGGCTTAAGGGACACATTCTGCAGGGTACTGATTACTGATTTGAAGCATACTAGAATGCTTAGTGCAGCTTTGGGGAGAGTAGGATTAGTTCCAGTATTGCTGCTTGACCTTGCAAATAGACACTAATGGTCTTGGTGGTGTTGGTCTTCTGTCTCCTTTTTGACAGCCGCATACTTTCTGGTGCCAGGATGCCTTCCACAGATTAAGCAGAGAAGTCTGAAAGGCTCCTTTCCTTTGCTTTGGAAATAATACTTTCATAAAGACTGAACCCATCAAACTTAACTCATTTATATACATCTGAGTTTCAGCTGGATGGTTTTAAACTGAAAGTGGGTGAAGGTTGTTACATTACTTTTCCTATTCATGGTCTGGCTTATATATTTAATGTTCAACAAAGATAACTTTAGCCTTCAGTTTTAATATGCCATGCACACTACAGTATGAAAGGCATGAACGTGATTTATGATGTACTCACAATGTTCATATTACAATAAAAAACATAGAGGTGCTATTATGAAACATTTCACTTTAAAAGTTCACTATCCTAATAAACAAAATTAAGCATGATAATCTATAGGATGTGTCAGCAAGCTAAAACTCTGAAATACTGTGATTTGTATGGGGTTTTGCATTACAGCTCCCCGCGCTTGAACTATATCCTGCATAAGTCTGTTATAATATGCAGCTTGTTCCGCTGTTTCATTTTTCATTAAAAAAAAAAAATGAACACAACAGAAAGCTGGGACTTATAATCAGTGCTTTCTTACAAAAGAAGACAAACAACTCCCACACACTTAAATCTTTAGGATGCAAGACAGATACCAATGCACCCCACTCAATCCCTTGAATTAAAGGACAACCACTCCAAACTGTGAGCAACTAATAAAACATTTGTTTAAGTTACTGTTTTAAATCCACATTTTTCCAATGGGAAAGGACTTTGCCATGGTGTTTTGTTTTGCTTTGTTTTATTTTATACTTTGTGGCTGTTTTTCAGTCAAGGTCAAACTGATCTTAAGTGATAAAGTTCTGGGACAGCACATTGATAACAGTAGTAGAGTTTTAGGGAAAGTGTAAACTACTTTTAGGATGGAGTTTAATTAAATTATGAAAGGGATGTGGTTGTGTATGTGTGTTTATCACAGATTCCAGAAGACTGGAATCATTATTTGAAAAAGTCTCCACCATTTCATTCTCTTCCCTCTAATCTCACTCTGCAGAGAAATATGTTTATTCTTCCTGCAGAATGATTATTCAGTGAACAGGTGGTTGGGAAGACTGCAGCAGCACTCAGTCAAGGCTAGGCAACCACTACCCTCATTCTCATCAACATGATCAGTTTCTTCTATGTTTCATTGGATCACAGAATCACAAAATATCCCAAATTGGAAGGGACCCACAAGAATCTTTGACTCCAACTCTTAGCTCCACATAGGACTACCCAAAAATCAAACCCTATGTCTGGGACATTGTCCACTGCCCTGGGGAGCCTGTTCCAGTGCCCAACCACCCTCTTGGTGAATAAACTTTTCACGATATCCAGCTTGAACTTCCCCTGTTGCAGCTCCATGCCATTCCCTTGGGTCCCATCGCTGTCCCCAGAGAGCAGAGCTCAGCACCTGCCCCTACGATCCCCTCGTGAGGGACCTTCAGGCTGCCATGAGGCCTCCCCTCATTCTCCTCTTCTCTAATCTGAACAAAACAAGTGATTTCAGGCAATCCTAATATGCTTTCCTCTCTAGACCCTTCACCATCTTTGTAGCCTTCCTTTGGACACTCTAGTAGTTTTATGTCCTTCTTATCTTGTGGTGCCCAGAACTGCACACAGTACTCAAGGTGAGGCCACACCAGAGCAGAGTAGGGTGGTACTTCTCTCCTGTAACACACCTGGGGACACTGCACATTTGACAGCATACCCAGTCGCTGGAAGCTTGAACCTCCCTGTATTTCAGGGTGTGTAGAAGTCTAAGTCCATTACTTATATAGAAAAGAGCCCCTTATCCTTTGGAAAGGTATCGCCCTTTTGTACATGGCTCCCACTTTTCTCATTCAGTCATCTTTCTGGAGAACTCCCACTGACTTTCATGAGAGTTTTGCCCCATTATGATGACTCCACATCTTATATTCAGTTGTGAACAAAAGAACACAAAAATGATCTCTTTTGAACATACTGATGGTCTAATTCTTCAGAACAGAATGCAAAGAGGGGGCAAAACTCTGAATAACATAACTCCAAGTTGTATCTGGTATGTTAGCTGCTTTATCTAGCCAGATATTTGAACAATTTACAGAACTAAATAAAAATATCTTATTGACTGTTCTTCCTTTAACCATCGATGCAAACTTCACAGGGGACTTTTCCATGTCCACCTTGCTCTGCTTTATCTAAAAATGATCAATGATAGGTTAGTGCAGCACTTTCTGGAAAGTGGGAGATCAGCTGAAATTACAAAGTTTAGTATAGAAAAAAAAGATTCCATGGCATCACATCAGTGACCAAGGCTTGACTTTATGCTAGGATTTTATATGGACTTGAAAACTTCCCCCACACCCTGTATTTCTTACTGTTATTTGAAGGATAAGAATAAAGTCATCTTTTTTGGTTTGGTTTGGTTTGCATAAAATTTTAATTTGATTTAAGCTTAAGATTTTTGCCCTTGTGGAATGAAAAAGAAAAATCTTTCTGAATTTGATCCAAGGCTGAATGAGGATAGATGAGCTGAAGCAGTAAAAATGTCCTGAATTGATCCCAGCAGATATTTAAGGCTGTTGCTTCCCTATGTCATTTTAAAAGACAACTTTACAAGGCTTTCAATAAATAATTGAATTAACAGAAAGAGGCATTAACATGGGATTTGGAAAGGGTTTCAGAATACGCACTAAGCCTGAATACAGCTTCTTTTCCTCTCAACCCATTAGATACAGAAACAGAATTTTACCCAGCTGGAAAGCCAGCTTTCCACTGGAATTAGGGGTTTTGCGTTGAATGTTAGTGAGACAAATCTTATGTTTGTGAGATTTTCATTTGCAGTTAATTCATTGAATCTCAAGCATATATTGAAAAGTCTTTACAGATAATATTTTCTAAAGAGTTTGGCAAAACTAATGGTGAAAAGGATACAGTTCCTGCAGAAATCAATGAGCATCTCCTTCTGTTAAATTGTTGTCATTGATGTAGCCAGACACATACATTCAGTAATATTCAGAAAGAAAAAAAAAATGGAAAAGAGTTGCCTATGAATGGTAAGGAAGGGGAACATGCCTACTGGTATGTTTTAACCCAGTTATTCTGTCAGGGAGACAAGCAAGATATGAGTCTTTGAGCAATCATAAGCAATTGTTACCAGAATAGACTCCTGAGCATGGTGCAATGCCCAGTTGTTAAGGCATGCAAATGTCAGGAGATAGACCTTAATTAAGCAAAGAAAGAAGATTAAAAGGTAAATGAAAAGGGGTCAAGGTGAAATTCAAGAATTAAGCATATGGCCAAGTTTAGAACAGGACTTATGAACTGATGAGTAGCAGGAAACAAGGTTTAGGACTAAACAAGAAGCAACTAGGAGACAGTCACACTTTGCTGCTGCCAGCTGATAACAATTGCTCGAATAGCCTCCTACACCCGGCACATGTGATATATCCCCAGTTGGACGCATTGGTTTTTTCTTCCTTAGCTCATCAGGCATTACAGGCCTGGTGTTCCTCAGCAGAGCTACTGCTGCCAGAAGTTGGTTATCCGATGAACCATAGATGTACACATAGATGAACCATATAGATGAACCATAGTGGAGGTCAACACAATGGGAATCTTGGATGTATCTTAGATGTATCTTGGATGTATCAAGCTGTATTGCTTGGTTTCCAGGAATCATCTTCACCAGTGTTAGAACGGTAACTTGCCCAGAAGCCATCTCTTGACAAGGCACAAGGCTCTGTTTTAAACACAAATTGGCATGCCTTAGAGGGAAATTTGAATCATGGAATAATCTAGGTTGGAAAGGACCTCTGGAGGTAATTAGGGGCAACCCCTTGAGTTATAGTTCAAGCACTTTATGAAATGCATAGAGTGGCAGCTCTGACCTCCCAGTCCTGTGAGCATGTACTGGTTTTATAGCACCATTACTCTCACTCAAGTTAAATCAGAAGTTGCCAGTATGATTATAATAAATTTAGGTCAATGCCTCAAAGCATTAACAAGGGTGTATTTCTGAAGTATATTTGTGTCTGTGTGTTTTCCTTTTTTGGTAACTTCTATGTTTTCCACTACACTTTCTCCATCCTGGCTTTACTGTGTCTGATTTTATAACCTTTACTTCAGCTGCAGTCAGCCATTTGGATAACTACCACACAAGTGAAGAGACCTACAATATGGCTTACTAGCCAATATATCTACTATTGTAATATTCATTCACATGCCAAATGATACTGTGCCTACCAATAAAAACCTGTGAAAAGAGGAAGGAAGAGGGATGTTCATGGTTGTGACATTTGTCTTTTTACGTAACTGTTGCACATACTGAGGCCCTCCTCTCCAGGAAGTGGATGGTCATCTGCCTGCCGATGGGAAGTAATGAACAACTTCATCTTTTTGCTTTGCTTGTGCATGTAGCTTTTGCTTTCCCCATTAAGCTGTCACTATCTTGATCCATGAGTCTTCTCGCCTTCTTTGTATCTTTCTTCCCATCCTGCAGGAGAGGGGAATGAGTGAGAGGATGGGTGGGTCTTTGGCTGTTAGCCTGAGCCACCCCACCACAGACCTCTTTCATGTGTGAATAGTAAAGATTCGATTGCTCTTAGGTGTGATAAATAGTTGTCCTGCAAATTACGTTGATAGGAGGCTTTACATTGAGAATGTGAAACTTCTAGAGCACTACCTTTAAATCTAATTCCAGCCAAGCCTTTTGCTCAAGTGATTAACACAAATAAGAATTATGAGGTTTTTACACAGTACATCTGCACCCTTTTAGTCCTTATCAATATTAACTGAGTCCACCAGAGACATACACAAATACAAGTTTCTGGGCATACATGTATGTGGACCCATGTTACATGATACCCATGGCACTACAAGCAAGCCCTCCTTAATTCATCTTAAATATGAATCTACAGAACAGTGTTCTCTATGGCATGCTGGCTTTGTTTAACCATGCCAAACAAAATTAGAGATTCTTCTTTGGTGTTCTTCACCAAAAAAAAAATCTTCTCAGGAGTCCAGATGTTTTTCTACTGTTTCTCTTCTCAGACTACCAAATCTACCCTAGCATTTTATGGTTGTGATTTAAAAATGGATTTCAGGCTATCTTTGTAGATGTCTCAGACTTGCTCAAAGCCTTTACATAGGAATACAAGATGTATAACAGCTGGCCAGTAACAGCACTATGCAATAAAAGTGAAGAGAGCCTTGTGTGACAGCATGGGGATAATGGGATTTGACATGAAATGTACCCTGCAGTAAGAATAAATGGAACTGTACTTAGTCCCCAACTTCTCTATCTTTATTTCAAGTTTTTATATTGTTAGGAGCTCTTGAAATAGATGGGGGGGGGAAATAAAGGAAGCAAGACAGTCAGCACTGCTGAACGGTGTTTGGTAGTATACTGATTTTTTCTTTCTTTAAGAAAAAAATCCTGGACATTATTATACAGAAGACTGAGAAGAAAAAATCTCTTGGACATAAAAACATACACTGAACAGTGAATCAACTAGTGCGTATTGCCCCTTCTGTATTCGGGAATGTAGCAACTGAAGTATAATTGCCTATTGCTTTAACAAGTTTTATATCTTTGTTGTTGATTTTCTTTGTTTTCGGTTGGGTCAGAGAGTGGGTGGGTGAAGTTTTTTGTTTGGTTGTTTGTTGTAGTGTTGTTTTTTTTCAGTGACTGAATTTCCATGCCTCCTATTAAGAAAAAACATCATTTTATTGCAGTTGCTAATGTCCTTGGAAATGTTTGGGGACTATGTATTCAGAGCAGGGACTGAGCTCAGAATGATTGTTTACTTACTGTTATGTTAAAAGTCTATATGAGCATCTGGTATTCAAGCTCTTACAATTTTCTGTAACTGCAGGTATGAAGCATTTTAAAAACATCTTCCTGTTCTTCCTCCTGAGCATTGTTTGCATCCCAAATCCAAAAGCTGCTCCAACTCCATTACCACAGTTTATGTCTGCACCTGATAGTAAAAGCAGGCGTAAACTTGAGAGTGGGGTTTCTCATCTTTGTAAAGGCTACGGCATACAGATCTTCCTGACTCACATTGCTTCAGCTGTTTGTGAAACACTACATTGATGCAATTTAGGATCATTGTAGTTGGAGAGTGAGAGAGTTTTTGAAAAAAACATGACGCACTGAGTGACGCCAAAGAAACTATTTCCCTTTTGACAGCCTTTGCGTTGCTACCTATAAAATAGCATTAAGGGCACTCCTCTTAGCAGTAATAACCCAGCTGAGTTTCTAAGCCTTCTGAAGATGTATCCTGAAGCAGGAAGAGAAGAAAAACTGAAATACTGGATGGAACTTGTTGCAGAAGTAATATGTTCCTGTTTAAACTGCTCTCATGAATACAAACTTCAGGCTATATAGCAGAAAATGACACAATTAGGAAATGATAACTCATTCCAGCAACATATAATCAATCTTTCAGCAGCTTTTTTTTTAGCTTTCCCTAAAGGAATTGTGTTGAATGGGACAGTAGACCCCCAGACACACACAAACACACACATGATTAAAATAAAATAAAATAAATAAAATAATAAAATAAAATAAAATAAAATAAAATAAAATAAAACAAAACAAAACAAAACAAAACAAAACAAAACAAAACAAAACCTTGTCTAGCTAATCCTGCAGCAGAAATAAATGTAGGCTATCAGACATTCAAGTCAAACCTCCCTGTGTTTCTTCCATCTTTTTCAGGAGCATGTGGACCAGACTATAGCCCGCTCACCCTACAGTTCAATGTTACTCTTTAGCACTGGATTTGGGGTTGACTTAGTGAGTTAGTATCTTTAAGTTGTTTTATAGAGTTGCAAATTGTGTTTTATAAAGGAAAACACATTAACTATATATATATAATACATATATACATGTATATATATATATATGAAGTTATGTGCGTATACACAGATATGTATTCCAAAGTTAGTTTGGTAAAGTACAGCATTTTTTCAGTATGCAAACTGTCTGTAAACTCTCTCTTCCTCTCTCGTCTTCCCCCAGATACTCTCACATTGCTGGGGAAAAATGGGATGAAAAAGGTAGTGAGAGAAACAGTTGATTCTGTGTACTTGCACCTGGAAAAGTAAATGGCTATTTCATTGACAGAGATTTTTGAAAATGTGGAGATCTGGGGAAACACATTCCAGCATACCATCTCCCTTTTTTCACACTCTTACTCATGTACACAGATCCTTACCCAACAGTGCTATGTGCCCAGCCCTTGCCAAAGCTACATCTACCCATCTTGAGCTCATCCATATGAGAAATGATGAAAATCATGAAAAATTATGGATTTTGGAAGGAGCTGGGAGTACATGACCCTTCAATAAATGAGATTTTTTTTTAGGTTCATTGTGTTTTTGTGTGTTTGGTTAGTTGGTTGGTTTTTAACGTTTCTGCTTATTTGGCTTCCCACCTGCAAAATTTAAAATGTGTCTTGTTCTACTCCTATAACACTGGGCTGTATTTTGTCATCCTTTATTATGCAGAGGAGAGGGGTCCAGCTAAAGAGGTGAGCAGTTGAACTTAATGTTAACTGAGTCAATAGGGAGAAGTCGTTGAGCTTTATCAAAAGAAGGGTCAATTACTTTAGGTTAGCAGCTGGAGTCTGAGCCTGACCCATTACCTTTGCAGTAATTAATGTCACAGTTGGACTATGAAATGAGTCAATGTGCTGTTATTAATGATTAATATCACAGCTGACCTGAGCTCAATAGGTTCATATGTGGCCTAAAGGGACATTTAAATGTTCTGTGTTAGCAGCTGGAAGTTTTATATATGGCATAGTGTACAGAGTCACAGCACTGAGAAGATCTTTAAGGTATTCAGAAACAGAACAATAATATTTGAATCTGTATCTCTGTGTCTTATGTAAATTATGCAGGAAAACACAAAGTGCAGTCCCCATATTTCAGAAGGAAGATACTAGGCAATGCAGTGACAAGCTGCTTGCTGTTGTATAAAAAACAGGTTATGCACTCGGTAAAAGACATTCCAAATGAGGGGATGCCAGAAGAGATGATGTTATAAAATACTTCCCATGTGGTCTCCTCTTTTTAGGCATAAAGAGACACTGAGCCCTTTTACATGATCCAAAACGTACTTAATCTGGGAATCCAAACAGGTGGCAATGTTGACATCCAAAAAAAAGCTCTATCAGAAGTCATCTAAACCCGGAGACACAAGCTGCCACAGCACCATCCCTTTTCACCTTTTCAAAGCTTTACAGACACCTGCAGTGCCCCTCATGCCTTGAACTGCACTGGGCTGATTAACTAAGAGACACACTCATGCTTACACACCGCCGGAGTCCTAACATGAGCTGGAGCAGCAGATTGAACCCAATCTGCTGGGCTAGCTCAGAGCCAAGCTGACCCCCATGGACCCCTGACTAGTATCCTGCAACAGGCAGAGGTAATTACTTGCCTTCTGACCACAGTAGGGGTGTTAGACCTGCTTTTGATGTAATAGCCTGCTGTTCATAGCACAGTCTGAGACATTTTAAGCCAGTATCACCCCCCTGGAAAGAGATTGCTCTAACAATCAAAGCACAGATGAGGAGGAAGAGGGAGAAAATATGTGGCTGATGATGTAATCTTGTCACAATAAAGACAGCAAATTCATGGGGACAGGGGAGAGCCATCTACCAATAGGCCAATAGTAGTCCATGAGCCTGCCTCGCAACATGCCAGGTTATGAGTATAAAGGAGACAAACTGATTCACTGCTAGCCTTCCCAGAGCACACTACGAGGTGTGTGGCTTCACACCCCAGGTTCTCTGCTCCCTCCAACCATGCCCTGTCATCTGTGTGTCCATATGGCTACACCTTAGTGTCCCACCACAAGGCCTGCTGGGCAGTGGTCTGCTAAACACTCTTCTGACATGATTTATGCCATCTACCATCCTCTCCTGGAGCATCACCTGCCAGATAAGAGCCTGGTGATGTATTGCAAGGTTTCTCTCATGAGTCAGGAGGTCCTCATGGTCCTGCACCTCCTTGGGAAGTGGCCAGTAGGGTAGTCACAGTGGTGCCCTGTGTGGTGACTGGCCTGGGAAGCAACACTTCACCCAAGAAATTACTATGAACAGGACCACTAGGCTTCTATTATTTTCATAATCTGATATCTTGGGGTGGCGCTTGTATCACACATTTCTCCTGCAAACACAGCCATAACCTCAGGATTTGGATACTGAGAGAGCAACTTTAACAGTTATTCTGTCCACAAGAAAGGATGCATTGCATCCTTCGCAGTCTGAGGACAGAGAAAAGGTGCAGTGGAAGCATCTGGAGGTATCTATGCACCATGTGTTCCTGCCAGGAGCATGTCTGTTTTCACATCCCTGTTTCTGGGATGTTAGACCCAGCACTGGTTGAAAGCAGCACTAATTCCCTTGTTACTCTGAGGGAATCACTCCCTTCTGGCCTTGCAGAGATTCTGGGGATTTACAGACCCAGTGTTTTACCTCGTGTTTGCCATAGGCTAAAAGGCAATCAATGGTGACTCATGAAGTCTTGGAAATGTAATCACCTGTGAAAGCTCTCAGAGTACCCTCTAAAATTCACTCTTTTTCTCTTAAAATGTCAGGAGAAAATGAGAAGGCAATAAACTTTGCAATAATAATGAAACTTTATCATCTATCAAGCCTATGAAACCTACATTATCTTAAATAGCCTAAAGTTATTTAGACTAGTCGTCACATAAATGAATGTCATTAGCATTAAGAGAAGTGAATTTGTGCGTGCGGATCTTTGTAAAGAATTTGGATGCATTATGAGGGGAAAAAAAAAAAGAAAAAAAACAACTGGTCCAGAGATAAGGGACTCATTGTCCTGGTAGTGCTCAGAGGTGTGTACACAGAGGTACAGAAATTATTTCCTCTGTTGAGAAAACAGAAATGGGCAAACATTTCCATTTGATTGTCATTGCTGCTTGGAAAAAATGAGCTTACTCTTATTTTGAAACTAAAGTTGAGCAAATTTTCGACTAACAACATGAGGAGAAAAAAAACTCATAACAATCTAGTTGTCAAGATAGGGACAGGAAGTTCTCAAAACAAGCAGGTGACAATAACATTTTCTCATTTTCTCATTTTCTCTTTAAATACTCTATGCCTCCTGAGGCATTTATTAGTCAAAATAATGAAACAATTTGGTTAGCTCTTGTCTTGTTACCTGAGGTTGCTCACCAGATTAGCTTTACTCTCTTGTCTTGTGACTTAATGGTGTCATGATGCAAACAGCCTAAGAATTGCACCCAAAATTTTATTTCCTGACTTTACTCGTATTGTAAAATCAACAGGATGAGGCATATATCATAGAACATGTAAGATAAAATATATGAAGGATAACTTTTCTAATTCTCCTGTGTGATACTGATTAATTATGCCCTATTATCATTTGCTTTCTGAAAAATGTAGTCACTGTATATCTTTTTCTTCTTGTGTAAAACAGGGATTATATCTTCTTTCTGGGTAAGAAAATGAATATGTTACAACCAATATTTCTAACTGTCACTGAGAATTCCCAATAAAAATATGAAATAAATACAAAGGATCCCTTGACTCTAAAGTCAGGCAACATTTGCATCTTAATTGCACACAGAAGCTGGCAAGGAAAGGCAGCCAGCCTCTGCTGGCAGGAAAGCTTCGCCTCGGGAAGAAAGCAGCTGCTTCTGTCCATGGTGCTGGTTCCTTCCTGGGACCTCTGGCAGTATGCAGGGGGGAAACAAGGGTTTTGGGAAAAAAAGGAAAAAAAGAAAAGAAAAAAAAAAGATTTCTGATGATTTTTATTTTTTTTAATTTTTAATTTATTTTTTTTTGGACAGCACTCATTCTTAAATGGCTTTTAAACATCAACATCCCATGCATCCAGTATGGTTGTGAGTGTGAGAGTCTCTGCAGTGACAGCAGGAAGGAATTTTTCTGATCTAGCCTGAATGTCTACAGTCAGGAAGGTTCACTTTACAGTCAGCAGAGATCTAGTAGGTAGAATCCAGGACAGAATTAATTCAATGCTAAAAAGGACGTCTGAATAGTTCGGATAAGTAATGACTTCAAAATAATTGTTTCTTTTTATAGTCCATAAAACAAGCTGTCTGTCATCAATGCAACTGTTTACTCTGAAGTTATCTATAGTTACATAAAGATAATTCTATTCTGTTCAAAATCAGCCCACATTAAAGCAATCTAAATTACAGTAATCTCTGTCATTCAAGATGGGATTCATGTCCTCCAGCACTGAAACTGTAAGTCAGATATCTACTCAGACCTGCATTATTTCAGGCTCCTTCTGATGGGCATATCCAGAGGGTAATCCTAAAATAGTTGACTGTTCATCTCACCTAGTGTATATAAGTGTGATGAATCACCCCCACTCCTTACTCAAATGATCTGGTCAATTAGCTGAGCAATAATGGAGAAGGTTGCTGCTTTTCTTAGTAGTGCTGTTGTTCACTTCTGTATGTCTTCTTTGGATGACTCTGGATGACTTTACCATCAATCCGTATGCCTGTGCAAGCTAATCACCTGCCAGGCTTGGTCCATCTTGTACTTTCTTTTTAAACATTCATTTACTTAACTTCTTGTATCTCTACATGAATGTCTCTTGTTGCTCTTTCTTGACTCTGAATTAGTTTCCCATACAATGTGTTGTCAAATGCAAATCCCCAAATCATATTACAACAAGGATTACCTTTTTTTTCTCCTTTGAATCTCAACAAAGCAGACATTTGCCATTCTTACTACTTTATTGTCTCAGTAACACATACCCAACCATGATGAATTCTTCCAAATTCTCTTTAAGAGTATACTGATTAATTAAGGGTCTGCTGCATATTCTTCCTTTAAGCCTCTAGGCTGTTAATAAACAGAAGAAAATCTCAAAAAAAAAAAAAAGAAAATTTCAAAAACCTTTCTTCTAATTAACATTCTTTGCTGCTTTTCCCTTGGTATCTTAAACATCTAATGCCACACTGGGATTTAACTGAACAGTGTCTTCTTGCAGAAACAACATAGCCCACTACAGTGATATTAGAATTTGGATAACTAATAATGTTCAATTCATGTTAACACTTAAACATGCATGGAAAGCTGATGTCTAAAATTACTCCTCTCTTTCCCTTCCCTTAACTTTGACTTCAACTGTATTTATAGTACATTTGTTTGATCTGATAAACTTAGACACCTCAATTTAGCTCCCTGATAAGATTCTTGCCTGAGTACACGCATTGGTTCTACCAGAGAAAATCATTAGGACTAACAGCACAAAACAAACAGAACAAGAAATGGTTACTTGTCTACTTGTCTAAGAGTTACTATTGCTCTTCATGTTACTTTCTGAAATGTCTGAATTGTAAGGTTTAGCTTTTTGAAGACTGATTATTTGGAAACATTCTTTCTTCCATATTTTTGAGAAAATCACAATTATGGTGTTATTTTAGGACCTTCCCTTATATTTGAGTGTACAAATTAGTCAAGTGACTAATTACATTAGTCGTGACTTCGACTAACTTTAAAAGGGAATACTTTCAATAGGTGTTCTAATAACAATATTTGTGTTGCTTCATCTATCTACAGATATTTGTGTTATAGTCTTCTGTGATCTCTCATGTTTCATATGTAAAGAACCTGTCTTCAGCTGGAATTACTTTGTTCTGTTTCCAGACTATTTTTATGCAACTGTTTATGCAACGGGCTTATTTACTGAACTAATAGTTTAAGCTAGTTTAAGCACAGAGATTGCCTTGCATCTCAAAACCTTATTTCAGACCTTATCAAATCCTGTCCCTTTGGTCTGTATCATTCCTTTTTTCTTCCTGCACAATTTCTGTTCTCTTCTCATTAACTCTATGAGCTTTCCAACTGCAGATTTCTCCGATAATTTTAGAATGTGTCTGTATTGTTTTCTATCTTGTTGGAGTTCAATTAATTAGTTACATTTACCTGCTTGCAGATTTGCCATAATTTCCGAAAATGATTCCACATTATTTGGGGTTTTCAAACTTTGAGATGAATTTAGGCGAATATTCATAGGTAGCTTTCCATGTAGCTTTTTATACGCAGAAGATTTTCAAAATCAATAATTAATCTATAGTCAGTTTCCCAATACCCAAAATAATCCATAATCTCTAAAACAATTTTTTAGCAGTTTTAAAACACGATAATCTGAATAGTTGCCTCAGTGAGAATTTACTATTTTAGCTGGGTGTGGAGGTTCATTATACAATTATTAAATTCACTAATGTAGCCATCTGAACTTGGAAATTCCATGTGTGCAGGATATAAATGGGAGTACTTCTCAATGGCTCCTAGGTGGGTTTGTGCACTTTGACTTTTCCCTGTTGTCCTGATGATGAACTTCTATGTTTCTGCCAGTCCTCCTGTTCCAAATCATTTGATCCTTTACAGATGGTTTTGCTCCTTCCCTCTTAGTTTTCAGGAGGATTTTCCCATCTCACTTCTGATGCTGTTTCAAGCATATCATTCTCATTTATCTTTCTTGGCTAGCATAGTCAGGGGAGTTAATATAGACATTTCCTGAACTCAAGGCCTTTGTGAAAGCGAACGTTGCAGTTTCTGGATGTCATAAATGATTCCTTGTTCTGCTCCACTTTAGCAGCTAATGGATTCTGCTTATGCATTTCATATTTTTGACAATGGCAACAACTCTGTCTTTTTTTTTAAAAAAAGCAAGCATGTGTATTTGAATTGCCCTCAATTCCTTTGTTGTTTTTTTTTTTTCTACTTTCTTTCTTTCCTAGATCTGTATGCCAATCATACAGGCTATGTGAAGTTTTCCAGTGAAATTGCGCTCAAATTTTTTATGTATGGATTTAGAACAGCCTCAATAGTATCATTTTAGCCTGGAGAAAAGGAAGGTCCAGGAAGGCCTTATCATGCTATAAAATTACTGTAAAGGAGGCTATAGCAAGGTGGGAATCAATCTCCTAAGCACCAGGTAATAAGGCAAGAGGAAATGACCTTAAGTTGCACAGGGGGGGCTTAGGCTGGATATGAAGAAAAATTTCTTCACTGAAAGGGTTGTGAAGCATTGGAACAGGCTGCCCAGGGAAGCAGTTGAGTCTCCATCCCTGGAGGTATTGAAAAAACTTGCGGATTTAAAAGTTTAGTTACATAGTTTAATGGTGGACTTGGCAGTGCTAAGTTAAAGATTGGACCAGATGATCTTAGAGGTCTTTTCCAACCTAAGAGATTCCATGATCATATGATTTTTCTACAATATGAAAACACATTATAGAAATTAACTTGAAACAAAACTGGAACAATGATTCTTTGAAGCCTCTGCCTTCTTCCATGTAAATAACATTTTCCCCAGAGGCAATCTCAGCCAGGAAAACCTTGAAAATCTTTTTGTCTTTCTTAATACACTATTTTGAGAGATTTATGACTTTCAGAACAAAGCAGCTTGGGCACTATGGAAATTCAGTAACTCTCAAAATAGGACTGACATTTTAATCTTGGACTGACAGATCATATCAAATCTTCTGTGAATTTAATATCTGGATAATCCCTTTTAAATCCATTTCCAGTTTAATATTTCAGATTGATAATACTGATTATTTCCCCTATTTTTCACCTCTTGACAGTATTTTCTGTAATGTTAAAAGCTTTCATAAAGATTTTGGAGAGTACTGAAGGTTAGTCCCACCTCACTCCATTAACCGTCTGCCTCAACCATGTAATGTCTGGGGTTCAACGCTTTCCCAATAGTAGAGTAAGTCCCTACTTTTATTTGTAGGGACCACTAATTAAGTCTGGAAACAAACTGAGACAGGTGATCCTGGCTGCACCAGAACTTTTTTTATTATTCCTCTTTTTTCAGTATTTTTTATGTTCACACATTGTATGAATGCATTTCTAGATCAGAAGCTGGATTTCGAATTTAGAGGCTTCCTGGCAAAGTTGGGTTTCAGGGTGACAAGGGTTGCCTGAGGGGAAGTTCTGAAGATCTTAGAAGAACCTACACACCTCTGCTGATATGGCCTGACATACCTTCCCCAAAAGAGCTCTGAAAGTTCACAGTCAAATGAGGAACTGAAGCCTCCTTAGAGGAAGAAATATTGGGGCGGGACACAATTCACAGAGGGCAAAATTTTGGGGTGTATTTTACAGGTCTACAACTGAATGAAGTGCCTAAACTCCCATTACAGCCAGTGACAGCCAAGGGATTGACAGAAGACCAGAGCCCTTCTACAGCAGGAGTTGGAGGTAGGTGGGATACTACAGAGCTTCTCCAACCACACTACACACCAAAGTGTGGGCAAAATGAAATACGCACCATTGACTATAAGGTGGGGGGGGGGAAGGGTGATACCTCACTTATGTTTAGAAAGCTATTTGGTAATATCAGAATCTAGGTGTCTTCATTCTGACCCTTTCCTCCACCTCACAAAGACATTACCCTAAGAGTTCGAGAGTTTAATCTATGTGGGGCCATAATCTGCTGCTAGTCACGCTGACTGACACATCTGGAAATGAAGCAGGAATCTCCCATGCTGAAAACATGAGTTGAAATCCCTTTAATAATGTAGCTACTCCTATTTTCCACTGATCAGGAACCAAGAGGAGAGGAAACATGCAACACTCAGTGGTGGACAATATCAATGTAACACAATTAACCATGACAACAGGAATCCAATTACTACTACTTCTCACTTCAGCTAATCCATCTTCTTACTTAAACTACAGTGGGTAATGCTTCTGACTTCCTTAGAGCATCAAGGTTTTTTTTCCTTCTGTCTTCTCTGAAGCTGGCAGATAGGTAAGGCTGCTCAAAACTCTATTCATCGTTTCTCTCAATCCTCATTTACTCTGTCTCAGACTCAAGACCACAGGCATTAATGGTAGAGGGATAAAAAAAGTATGAATTTGTTGTTAACATATTCATGCTAAACCTGACAGATTAAATGATGGATTTAAGAATTGCATTATAAACTCAAATCTGGTAACATTGCTGGGAAAAAGAAAGGATGTTACGTGTCTGATATTGGATGAAATTGAACCTGGCATGATTAAAATGAGTACTTCACTTCCTTTTCAACTGCTCTACTGCCTGACCCATTGAAGTCTTAGTCCTGCAATGTGTCCGTTCTGCTCTTGTAATCCTGATTCCTAAATGAGACAGTGAATTCACTTGAATTGTGAACTTCAATATCTCTTACTTTACTGTCAGTTTCCTAACAGCTCTGCCAGTGGTCATCCATCTTAAAATGTCTTTTTTTCACTCCTGTGTGTGTGCTACAGTCTTTATACCCGTTGCCTTTTGGTGGGATTAATGAATAAGGGAGCTGAAATCACCACTTCTGGGTAAGATTCAAAGCTTTCCATTACCATGGGCTGTGCTTCAGGTCATATTCCCTATGATGTACTGGAGGCTTTGAAGCCTGTCCTCCGAGGGTAAAACCCTCATGTCTATCAGATCACTAGGCTATCCATCTGTTTAATACAAACAAACGGACCTGTAATGAAGAATACTGAGGCCAGACCGAGGGCTGGAAGTAATCAGCATTCCTCCATTGACTTCCGTGATGATTTAAGGATATTAACTGACCATCAGATCAACAGAGCATTAAATCAGTGTTACACAGGAGAAAAATAATTTCCCTTACAACATTAATATTGAATACATCTATACAGCACAGTGTGTATGATGTTCATTTTGGTAATGCAGCCTCAATTCTATTTCACAATAGGATTGTTTTTTTTTCCCAGCACGGAGTCATTCAGTAGCCTCTGTGTTGAACAAAGACATCACTCACATTCCAGCTTCTTGCCAACAAGCCCATGATTTGTGTTTGGCTTCGTGTTTATTGTTGGGGTTTTGTTTATGTAATTTAGTGATATAAACAGCGCTGATTGCGTGGACAGAAATTTAATAACCACATTGTACAAGTCTGAGGGTTGCATGTATTTTTAGCATGCACCAGGGTTTTTTGTTGTTTTTTTAGTTTGGTAGCTTTGGTTTTCTTTGGTTGGTTTTGCAATTAGGATAAAAGCGTTTAGATTACGAAACACAAAACACTAATTTTCCAGCATTTGGCATTAAACTTGGGACTCCTGTCTTTAAAATCTGAACATTTACTGCTGGACATTGTAGTTCCACCCCTTCTATCAGTGCCAGTTTTCCAGCTGCCTTTGTAGGTGTATCTGAAGTAACCAGAAGCTGGGGTTCATCTGAATCCTCTCCCACCCCAGGGACTGGGGAAAAACTCTGGCTGCATGCCCACAGAGAGCATCTGTCCTCTGCAACAGCACCACTGTCAATGTCTCTACACAGCTGTCCCTGCTGTGACTGTCCCTCCTGCTAAATCTGAGCCATCAGCAGGCAACAGAGAGGTCTCATGTAACGTCTGTGACGTAAATTGGCTAAGGGAGGAAGGAAGATTTCCACCGAATTTTGCATTTACCCCTTGTCATTAGTCTGGGCAAGTTTTGAAATCCTAGTAAAAAGGGGGATTTCTGCTTATCTTCATGTTCTTCCAGTATATACAAGACAAATGAAGTTTATTAAGAAAAAGTAGAAGATCTAAGGACAAATTAAAAAATTTTATCACAATATATCTTCTTTTTAATGAGAACATATTTTGAAACCTTAACTCTGTTCAACCCACAGTGGATTCCACATAAGAAAACTATTATTGACACTACTGGCTCTACTCTACACCCTCTATAACTGAGTTATATATTTTAAGGTATTTGGGTGAGATGTACTCTTTTTTATCAGAAGATCTGCTTATTTTGCTGCTGGTTTAAATATTCATTTTTCCTTCCAAAACAGTTACTGTACTTCTTCCACCTGCACCTTCCCCAGTACTTTTCTCTGTGCTTTGGAATGACAAATGTATCAAAGGAGTCATAAGGGAGAAACACTTCCATGCAGCAACAATATTTACCATTGCAGCAACACTGGTCTCTTAAACAATCATCCTCCAGCTCCAAAGAAATATCCCATCTACTTTGTGCACTCGTCAGTGTGCACCTCTCACCCACATCTCCTAACATCAAACACACAGAAAGCTGCAGAATCTGTGACTACTGTTGTAAAAGCCCTTAGTGAGAACTGGTCTCTTTGCTCTGTATCTGCGCAGCACGTAGTGTAGTGGCTCCTGCTGTAAGTTTGGGGGCCCCAAAGACCTGCATTTACACAAGTGTATTCATAGCATTGACCGTGGCAGGGGATCACAAAGACAGGTTTGGAATTCTACACTGTTTGAATGGTACTGGTGGGTGCAAAGATCATTTTTAACCCAGAAAATGAGGTACTGTTGTTCCACATCTCTGTCACAGATGAAGGATTGTTTGTCTCTTACATACTCAGTTAAACAAGCATGATGGAAGCCATGGTGACTTTTGCTTATCCTGAGTCCTTAGCAGGAAGGAGAAGTCAACAAGTTGAAGACCAGAAGGTATTTTTATATGATGGCAGACTCTCATATGGCTGTTATTACTCTTATGGAAATGTCACTTCAGCAGTAAGTAGCAACCAAAATAACAAATGAAATGTTAGGAATCATGAGGAAAGCAATAAAGGAAAATATATATATATCATTGCTATGACACTAAGGGTAATAATGTACTTGTGTCTTGAAAATTTTCTGTATTTCTGGTCACCTTATAGTAACTCTATAAAAACTATAAAGAAGAGCCATCACTGAAGGGCTGATCCATCACTGAAGGATGGCATCTGAATGTGGAGCAGCTGAATAGGTTGGTACATAGCTGGTGATGAAATGACTGAAGACAGCATGATAGACACTTATAAGTGATGTGAGCATTGGCAAAGAAGAAAAGATGTTTCCTGCTTTTTGGGTTATTAATTGTTCTGCATAGAATCAAACTACTAAGTGGCAAGTTAAAATGAATAAATAAATAAATGAAAGGGAAATGTTAAGCAAAATTGATCTTAAACTGTGAAACTTTCTGAAGCAGGTTTCAGATAAAAGTTGCAAGAGGTTGAAAAGTTATTGAAGATATTCAGAAAAGGAAAACCCAGGAAACACACAAATACTCCACCTCCAGGAATCTCAGGAGTTTCTCCAAGCCATATCCAACTTTCATGCTGCGGTAGGTTTAGAGAGCATGCAACAGTTCCTAGGCAACTGTTTTGGACATATTCACTTCATTTCACTATATTCATATACATTTAACTTCAATCCAGTGAATTTCTCGCTGACTAAAAGAGGGGAAATATAACCCCCCATTTTTAAAAGGGGAAAAAAGGAAGACCCTGGGAACTACAGGCCAGTCAGTCTCACCTCTGTGCCTGGCAAGATCATGGAGCAGATCCCCCTGGAAACTATGATAAGGCACATGGAAAGTGAGGAGTTGATTTGTGACAGTCAACACAGCTTCACTAAGGGCAGATTGCACCTGACAATCTGGTGGCCTTCTACAATGGGGTTACAGCTTTGGTGGATAGGGGGAGAGCAACTGACGGCATCTACCCAGACTTCTTGAAAGCGTTTGATACTGTCCCCCATTATATCCTTGTCTCTAAATTGGAGAGACATGGATCTGAGGGATGGACCACTCAGTGGGTGTGACTGGGTGGTCGCACACGAAGAGTTGTGGTCAATGGCTCAATGTCCAGGTGGAACTCAGCAGTGAGTGGTGTTCCTCAGGGGTCAGTGCTCAGACCAGTGCTGTTTAACATCTTTGTCAGTGACATGGACAGTGAGATTGAGTGCACCCTCAGCAGGTTTGTTAATGACACCAAGCCGGGTAGTTCAGTCACCACGCTGGAGGGAAGGGATGCCACCTAAAGGGACCTGGACAGGCCTGAGAGGTGGGCCTGGGCGACCCTCATGAGGTTCAACAAGGCCAAGTGCAAGGTCCTGCACCTGGGCTGGGGCAATCCCAAGCACAAATACAGGCTGGGTGGGGAATGGATTGGGAGCAGCCCTGAGGAGAAGGACCTGGGGGTGCTGGTGGATGAGAAGCTCGACATGAGCTGGCAACATGTGCCTGCAGCCCAGAAAGCCAACCGTGTCCTGGGCTGCACCAACAGCAGCGTGGGCAGAAGGGCGAGGGAGGGGATTGTCCCCCTCTGCTCTGCTCTCGTGAGACCCCACCTGGAGCCCTGTGCTGAGCTCTGGGGCCCCAGCACCAGAAGGACAGGGGCCTGTTGGAGTGAGTCCAGAGGAGGCCACGAGGATGCTCAGAGGCTGGAGCACCTCTGCTGTGGAGCCAGGCTGAGGAAGTTGGTGTTGTTCAGCCTGGAGAGGAGAAGGCTCCGGGGAGACCTCACAGCGGCCTGCCAGGGCCTAAAGGAGGCTGCAGGATAGATGGGGTGGGACTATGTGATACAGGCGTAGGGATAGGACAAGGGGAAATGGCTTTAAACTAAAAGAGGGCAGGTTTAGATTAGATGTAAAGAGGAAATATTTTACTCAGGATGGTGAGGTTCTGGTGTAGGCTGCCCCGAGGAGCTGTGGGTGCCCCATCCCTGGCAGTGCCCAAGGCCGGGCTGGATGGGGCTGGGGGCAGCCTGGGCTGGTGGGAGGGGTCCCTGCCCATGGCAGGGGGGGTCGGAATTAGATGATCTTTAAGGTCCCTTCTACCTCAAAGCTTTCTTTGATTCTGTGATTCTATACTGAAGGCGGGATTCCAAGAACTGGATTTGGGGATTGGCCACATAAGGACATTGTCACTGTTTTTACCTTGTTGATGCACCTACTTTTAATGTTTGCTTGCTGCACAAAGCAGCATTAGTGTGGGAAGTGAGTACACGAACATGGTTGATGAGTTAAATACGTAAGATTAAAGTGTGGGGGAAAACAGCGTATTAATATTCTTTGAATGACGTTGTGCTATCTGAATAAATCTGGTTTGTGAGAATTGCACCTAAGATCTATGTCACTCCAAATAAATAATGAGAGGGAAAAAAAAAAAACTTGAACATCCTCCCCCTCCCCCACCCTCCCTCACACCCCCCAGTATGTTTTGCAATTACACTCTCCCTCAGAGGGCAAACTGGAATAAAATAGAAATAAATCAGAAGTTTCACACTCACATGAAACAGAGCACAACAGAGTGAGATGCAAAGTTTTTGCAAGGATGGTTATATTACCTAAAAAGGTATTTCTATTGTCTGAAAGATATCTGCCTTTCAAACCACAGACGTATTTATTAGGAGGCAGAGTGAGCTGGTGGGTGGACTACAGTTCTGGAAGCCATGAGGGTCCTGTCTTCTTCTTCTGGTTATTGAGGATTTTTCCTGTCAGTCCCCATGGCTATAATCTCTGTTGATTGCAGGTGTACAAGTAACCAAGATTTCAGTTTATTGTAGTGACAGAATAATAATAATTAAAAAAAAAAAAAAAGTAGAAATGGTTTGGGTTAAAGATTTTAACTTCTTAGTGAAAGAAAAAAAGGGGAAAAATCATCTTGTGCCAACCAAACCATTAATTCAAAGCAATCCTTTTATTTTAGCTATTATGCAGAATATTTTCTTAATTACACCATATTCAAAATTAGGAATTAAACAGTTATTTTGAGAAAAGACTATTCAAAAATCTCAACATTGTATTTATTTATTTATTACATTGTTGATTGGGCATGAACTCCCTCAGTGTTTTAATTGACAGATTTGTTGTTGTTTGTTCTTGTGAAAGAGGGTTTGTGCAAAAAGATTTTTTTTCAGCGCCATTGCAAACTATTTAAATCGGGAGTCTAAGTCCCATAATGAGTTTGTACAACACCTGGCCTAACTGTGTGCTTGCAACTTGTGCTAATTCTAGAATAGCAATAACCAAAATTTTAAGTGCATATCAGAATCTTACCTAACCTTTAATTACATTCAGATTATCCACAGAACTGAGATGCTAAATGAGATTCTGATACAACAGCTGCAGAGATAAAAATAACCTAAACCTACCCATCTTTTCATATTTTCTGCTTGCCCCAACAGCTGGTGCCAGACTCAGAAAGTACAGAAAATGCGAGGAAACAAAGGTGCGTTGTGCTATACACCAGCCAAGTATTTTGACATCCACCATGGGCTGGATTTTAACATGGAGTAAAACTTTTGAAACTGTACAGCTGAAAGAAACTGGCTTGAATAGGTTGAGATTTCACGTCTCGCTTTCCAAAACCATTTATTTATATCAGATTTGAGCTCTATCCAAAAACCTAGATCTCGCACTCCAGACATAAAAAAGCAGGGAAAAATATTCAGCCTTTTAACCTCACCCTGATGATCTTTACACAGAAGATAACCATTAACCAAGGTTCTCTATTTACCAAGTTTTCTGCCTTCAGAGTACTAAGCCATTTTTCCTGTTATCCTGGATTTGTGTTTATATGTTTCTTCCAGTCCGTGCATGGTGTGGGATTGCAAACTTTCTTAAACAAGTATAATTTGATGGAAAAAAGCAGCTGCACAATAACAAAGCTTTCATACAACTTACATTCCATTTTTCCCTCAAATGTTCACCATGGCTTATGTTCTCCTCAGATTTCTTTGAAACAAATGCAGACATTTCATAGCTGGGCATGATAATCCAAAAATATCATCCTCATTATTAAGAAACATATGTGTGTTGCATGCTAACAACCACAGTTATGTTGGCTAGACTAAGTATACTGCCTCAGTGTGAGTGGGAGAAACTACATATCTTCATCCATGGTGTCTCCATGACCTTTCAGAGTTTCAATAGCTGCTTAGTAGATGATTTCTTTCACTCAGATGGCTTCAAGAGGCAAATAAAAAGGTCCTTTGAATTTGATGTTGTCCTTCTACTGAACTCCATTGATATCCACTGTGGATTATGTACAGTGTTAGACTAAACCATATGTAAATTGGCTTGTACCTAAAGTCAGTATATTTCAGCATATGCAAAGCCAAAGTTATTAAAAGAAATTGCAGCTTGGAGGGTCATTCCAGCCAAGAAGCTGCAGGTCCCAAAATAAAACAGGACTAGGAGCATAAACAAGAGACTTCTTGTTTCATGCATTCAACATCCTTTAAAATTCCTAGTACACTAAAAGTGGGATTCCTCTGACTTCCTAAAAATCTCATCTCATAAAACCAACATGTTAAGGGCACTTCAGCACCTAATTTCAATGGAAATTATCTTTGTGGCAGCCTTTTAGAAATCCTAGCCTACACATGCATCTTTTTGTATGTATTGTATGAATCAATTCAGTTGAATTCTAAAAGATCCCCATTCCAATCCCAAGGTAGATCTGCTCCCCCTAAAGACACAGAAGGAGTCTCTTGGCTGGGATGCATCTTTCCTGAGGTTACACATCCCCAGTAAGGGCACTTTCTGCAGGAGGTATTCTGCTTTTCTTCACAGTTCATGGAGGGAAAAAAAAAAAAAAAAAAGGATTTTGAGGTATTTGAGGTCTACCCGTCCAGCTATCCAGACAACTGCTTTAGAAAGAAACAGATCATAAGCTGAACTCCACAAACCATACTCACTGGATCTCCCTTGTCCAGAAAGGGAGTTGAGGATTATTAGCTGAGGGGCAATTGTCAGATGAATGTCACTCTCCATGGCCCAGTGGTTACTGTTCCCAAAACATAACTCAAAGACTCTTATCCTTTCACTATTCAGCTCTTCCTGGATATATGTTTTGCTTGTCTGGAAGGATGTTCTAATAAGGCTAGCCTCAGGATTTTAGTTTTTACAGCAACTAGAACAACGGTTCTCACCTATCATCCCAAATCCCTAGCTCAGTAGCTCCCAAGGTTTTCTCATCTCATCTCTCTCCCATAATCATAACATTACTGCCATTTACACTTTCAGGCTAGCTATTCTACTGGAACCCCTGGTTATAGCAAATTTGGATGAGGATTACAATATTCATGCCCATCTGCTAAGCACCTTCAATTGTTGAGCCCTGAGCTTCCTCCTGCAGGGTAGTCTTTTGTGACTAGCTCCCTTGTTAAGGCTCACCAGTATTGTGTCCCTGCAATTACATTGCCTGGGGGTCTTTTTTTAGGTGTGGGTTAAATTTCCATTCACAGTCAAAGCACACTGGAGCTAACAAAAGCAGGTAGCTTTCTGCCACAGCTTCTTGATAGCCTAGTTATGGGGTTTGGGGTTTTTTTTGGTTGCTTGGTTGCTTGGTTCTTTGCCATATATGTTTCTCCAAATTGTTATTAAAGGAATTGCTTTCCCATCCAACTAGTTGAGAATGAGAATTTCTTCTTTGGAAGTGTCTCTCTCTGCCCTATGGACTTCTCTTTTTGGATTCATTTTTCAGTAAAGATGACTCTCACTGACGTGAATTAGCCTTCTTCTTCCCAGTGGGGAAGCAGCACAAACTTCAAACAGCATTTATTACTGCATTTTGCAAGAAACCAGCCCTCACCACTGATATTAATATATCTGTAAAACAGCTCATTCGGGTCATCACCACTATTAACTCCTACCCTGCTCTTTCCTCTGGAGAACACAAAATGCTTTGGAAAAGTGAGAAGACTATCAGCGATGTTCTGCAGATGGGAAAACCCGAGTTGCCAGTTCAGCCAAGCTCCAACCTGAGGTCCAGGCAGTTACCAGCCAGACGCCTGCTCTATCACTCTGCTGGGGATTACCTTCACAGCAGAGCTGGTGGAAATGAGTGTCTGATCTCTTCTAAATCATTTCATGCTGAAGTTCAGGAGCTGAGCATGAACCTTTTTCGACACCTGGGCACCTCGGGCACGTGCAGAGATGCTGTTCTGCTGTGCAGGCTGCAACTGGCACTAAGGGGCAGAGGTAGACCTGGCCCTTGAGGTGGAGTGGTCAAAAGAGATCGAAGGGCTGCTGCTTGCCCTTTTCACAGCATCCTGGAAACCCACATGAACAACTTGTGACAAGACCACATCTATCCCGCAGCTATCTATTCACCATGCACAGGTAATTGCTGTGTAAATACAGCATTGCACTGTCTGCCTTCAGAAACCTAAAACGTGGTGAGCACTGCTGAAAACTTTGTGAGCCATTCGACAGGATACAGCTCAGTTATTTACCGTGGCCCCAACTTGTGCGCAGACTGCTGAAAATCCTTTAGACTCTGTCTCCCATTCACTTTGTATCTGAGACCAACATCAAGAGAAATCCTTCATGCCAGATAAGGTGTGACGTTACCGGCGTGTGAATCATCTGGCATATTTCAGGATTAATTGAGCCACAGCCTCAGGGGGTCCCTAGGGAAACCAAGACAGACGTTGGTGTCTAGAACTACGTGGAATGAATCTCATTTTTAGGCTGGCTGTTTCTGCATTTTATCTTCTCTGTGGCACCACTATTGTTTCATCAACACTTCATTCTGACTATGATAAGCATAAAAATGCCTGTTTAATTCTTGGTAGTGTGTGCATTTCTGTCTGTTATGCAGCGGAGTCAGCTCCCACGTGTGCCTGGTACTTTGGGGGCACCAATTCCCAGTGGTTTTGTGCTCAAAATGTCTTTAATCGCATTTGAACATTCTTCCCCCAAACAACGAAAACCTCAGTCCTGGGAAAAGTGTAGTTAAAGCATTTGAGGGAGATCACAGGCAGATCACTACACACAGGGAAGAGGCAAAGACTTTCATCATTGTGAGAGCAGCTGTGGACATGGAAATGACTGACCAGCCTCTTACAACCACTGTCCGGGAAAGGAGCAGAAAGAAGACTTTTAAATAAAAATACCAATTATCTCCATAAACATTTTAGCAATTCCCTTTGGTAAAATTCAGTCCAAATTTTCTCACTAAAACTGTTGACGTTGGTTGCCAATTAAAAGCATCCAACTGGATACGTTTAATTTACCTTTTTTGTCATGTTGCAGTTCTAACAGAGATCTAAGACAGACAACATCAGAGAGGATTACTCATGTATCCAGAAGCAAATGCATTCCTTAAAAAGGAATAAAAATCTCTTCGTGACTACCTATTAGATAATTCCCAGTAGGTTGTTCAATAGATCGTAAAAGACCAGAACAATATTACAAATAATCAGAAAATGTGTTGCTTTTTTTTTTTTTTTTTTTAACCACATTACAGCCTACGAGGAAAGACCCAAAGTTAACAACAGTACTTTTAAGAAAGGGACTGGAGGAATCTTTTTTCTTTTAACCTTCTTTCTCTGGGTTTAATCCACCAATAATTCTACTTTAGAGCTTCCCTACAGTCACTGAATTTACCTGTGTCAAACTGACATCCCAGAATGATGAAGTAAATGCTGAATTCCCAAGGAATCAGATATCAGTGCTGAAAATCGATTTTGTGCACTCTTTGTTTCTTCTCTTGCCATTTGACAGGTGAATCCATGAATGGGAACAAGACCCTAATGAGGTTGTAGTGCATCATTTTGAAAACATATTGACTCCACAGGCAGAAACAGTCACTCTTAATGAATCTTTGTGTTTCAATTGTATTTACTTTAGCTTAGCAAATCAATAGTGCATGCTGTGACAGCTGGAGGATTGCTGCCTGTATACTCAAGCTAAATCAAAAATGTCAAGACAAGTGCTCTGGATGCAGAACCATACACAACAAGCCTAGAAGGGACCTCAAGAAGTGATTTAATCTATTCCCTCTCCACATTTGCCAAGGCCATATCTGATGAACATTTCTTTAACCTGTGCATAGATCACCTTTCCACACTCTAAGGATACTGAACATGACTCATATAACTCAATATAGCCACACAACCAATGCAACCTAATAGGAAATATAACCAAAGTCTCTTTCCCTCGCACTTTTTTTTTTTCCTGTAGGTGGATGTGTAATAAACATCAGTACAGGCTGGGAACTTTCTGGTTGGTAGCTGCCCTGCAGAATGGGGCACAGTTGTCACACTGTCTCCCACAGCATAATATCAGTGCAAATATCCCATAACCATTTTCATAGCCCCTTTTTCAATTTCTTTTAGTTTCTTCACATTCCTCTTGAGCTAGGAAGGGTGTGGGATAACAAAACTGCTTACAGAGCATCAGGAGTGGCCTCACCAATGCGGAACAGGGGAAGGACAACAGCTTCACTTGATCTACAGATCACACTGACCCTAATGAATGCCTATATGGGCTTTGCCTTAATCTAAGCTGAGTACACTATTGGTTTATATTGTCTGGTATGCACGGTAACAAACATGCCCTGTACAGCAGGGCAGCTGTTCAGCTATAGACAAGAACATATCAACATCAGAGTTAATTGAAGGGGACTTAGGAGTCAGCAGGCTGGACTGGGTATTATCTCTCCTTACAAATCCAGAAAGGCAGCTGGGACCACTGACTGGGGCTGTGTATATGGGTTCAAATATATCTGCCTTTAAAAACCACTTGAACTATCTTAGACAAATCCTTAAAGGCTCTAAGTAGGCCATCTGTTATTGGTACTCAATGTCTTAATTACAAATCCCCTGGTCTTTTTGTTCAAGAGAGCAAAACAGATGACTCAAAGTTTAGGGCTTCTATTTTCATTTGCCTAAATAGTCAATGAGAAGAGTTAGGTGTGGTATCTGAATTAATCTATGTCAGGACTTGTGAGTTTATTCTTTACCTTTTCCATGTTTTTTCCCTATCCAAGTAGTTATCTCCTATTCCAAAAGTGTGTCATAATGAAACATTCATTCATTCACACTGTGATATGCCCAGGTAATACGACAGAGAAGAATATCCGTCTCACAGATAGGTCTGTCTCCAGTACTGACTGGTATTGCATATTTCAGAAGAAGCTAACTGTAAAAGTACAAATCCTGCTACCTTTTTGTTGTTCTGTATCCTGTCATTGCTATTAGTTTGTACTCTGAAGCATGACTATTTTTTCTGTTTAATGATGTTGCAGATGAATCCTACTACCCACTGACTTTCAGTGGAACATGGTCATCCATAAATGCCACCTACAATTGTGTCTTCTCCCTCTTAACCTTGTATTTGGCTGTAAGTTTTTACTGTGGTAAGTAATTCCCCATGTGATTTGTAGTCTCTGTAATTAAACAAGTGTCCTCTTACTAACTTTAAATTAGTCACCATTCGCTTTTATCAGTCTCCTTAT
Organism: Anser anser; assembly: GCF_964211835.1. Taxonomy (NCBI): domain Eukaryota; kingdom Metazoa; phylum Chordata; class Aves; order Anseriformes; family Anatidae; genus Anser; species Anser anser. The sequence goes on from NC_139721.1 coordinate 159,467,600, forward strand.
TTTAGTACCAGTGTGACTGATTTTTTCTCAGCACACATCTTCTCAGTACTCATTTTCTATTCTTCTACCACATCCCAACACATTCATCTCACAACTCCCTGCCTTCCTTCTGCCTCTTGCGGAAATCTTTCCCTGTCAACAGTCATTGCTATCACTTATCTCTGAAGATCTTTAACTGTCTCCTAAATGTTTTGAGAGATGAGATGGCCAGAAAGAGGGAATGGGGATGGATTCAGCATACCAGAAGGCAAGCATTTCCCTTTGACTTAGTTACACAAGGTTCCCTTTACAGTCAAAGTCAATCTAATCTTCGGAGTTCAGTTTCTAATAATGAGGGTGAGAAATCGGTAGCAAAAGAAATGAAAGTGGTGAATTCACCATCTCTTGACACTTTCAGGCACAAACTGTTCACCTTGCTAGAAGCTGTGCTTCACCCAAAGACCGAACCCACTACATGAAGTCCACAGTCCAGTAATTTACACATCCTAGACTCAAAAGGTATTGCAGAGAAGAATGAATCTCCCTGTACAGGAAATAATCCTTTTCCATTGACTATAAAAGGAGCAAAGGGAAAAGAGCTCATTTTAGAACAGGTAGTCTAACTTCACTCTTTAAAAATGGTGAGGTGAATCCCATCTCACATACTATGTAAGAAATAGGACAGATGAGCTAATGATCCCGTCTAGCCTTTAAACACGTGAAAATCACTGAAATACTTGCTGATTCAAGAGACACAGCCATCCAAGCTTAACCAAACTCTGCAAGATAGAACTGAAGCCAAGAATTTAAAAAAATATATGCTGAGTCAAATTTACTTTTTCTGCTTCAGAGATAAAGCAAGTGAGAAACATGGAAGAAATTACTCTGTGGCTAAATTACCCCAGAGCTGCAACCAAACCAGACCTGTCGCATTTTATCCCATAAATGTAAGACTCACTTTTAAAATTTCCTGTCTTTAACTCACCTTAGGATCTTTGTAGGTCCCTTCCAGCTGGACCTATTCTATTCTATTCTATTCTATTCTATTCTATTCTATTCTATTCTATTCTATTCTATTCTGTTCTGTTCTGTTCTGTTCTGTTCTGTTCTGTTCATTCACTTTATCCCAGGATGTCATGGTTTGCATTGTGGCAACACTTTTCTGCTCCCACTGTAGGATCCCATGCATCAGGCATTGATATTGGCAGATCAGACAATTGTCCCTTACATTTGAGGTCCCAATGGAAGAAAGAGACCGTGGTGGTTTGCTACATTGCAAAGAATTTGACGTTATACAGCTCATTCCCCAACAGCAGCCTACTCTTATGGGATTTATCGTTACTGTGTACCCAGAGAGGTTGTGGAGTCTCCTTCTCTGGAGATACTCAAAACCCGCCTGGATGTTATCCTGCTGTAGGTGATCCTGCTCGGCAGGGGAGTTGGACTAGATGACCTTCAGAGGTCCCTTCCAACTTTGGCCATTTTGAGATTCTGTGATTCGGAGACCATTTCCTTAACATGATTATATGGAAGTCTACGCTCACAACATGAACAGCTAACTGTCTCCATGACACAGATCAGTTTATATCTCACATCAGTTTTGCAGTAATTTGAAAGGTTTGCCACTTGCTTGTCACTATCAAAACCAGCCTGTGCTATCAAAGACCATGAATTGATCCAGGATAGCAACATCTTTTTTAATTTTTTCTTTAGACAGCTGTAATCAAAATGGAGCCTTCCCCACAACGCAAATTTCCATGTTGAATATTTTAAAGTTCAGCATCAAAAGAGAACACTGAATACAAAGACTACTAAATAAGCCTGAAATGAATCTGGGGACACAGTCTTACATTTCTCCTCCCAAATGAGCAAGTAATTAAACATTCTTTTTGCATTTGAGTGATTTCAGTGACTTTCAAGCCTTTGGGCTATGTTCTGAAGTGGAAGATTGATTTTTAGGGGTTTTGTTGTAAAACTGGTTATATTTTTGGGGTTGATTCCATTTCTGTACCATGTCTGAATGAGACTTATCCCTCTTAAGGTTCCAATGACTTCACTGGAGATTGATGTGAATTAAATATGACGGTGGTGCCTCATAAATTTTCAGATACCCATATGATAAATGGTTCTACATACTTAAGACCTGTTGCTTTGGATGTATCTACAACTAAAGATATCACAGCATGCCAGATTACTATTAAAGGATAATAGCTATTGACATGCCAATACAGCGCTGACTTTGCAGATGCCTCCTCTGCTCACAACTATGAGACAGTTATTGTAGCTGGTTTGAAATGGCACCAAATCACACCTCAAACCTGAACAGAGATATCCAAAATACTGGCATATGTTAGCAGTGGCATAAAAAGTAAACTAATAACATCATCATAGTGATGTGCCCAAGTTAATCAGCAAATTCATTTATTTATTAATTAATTATCAGGAGCATCATACTTCCTTCATGTTTTCATTTCACTGTAAAGGCCTGATCTACTTATCTACTTCCCAGAAAAGTAGCTTTGGAAAGCATTTGCTGCACTTCCTAGGAGATACCCACCTTGTGTGTATTTCTCAGTTAAAGGAGATCATGTTGTACTGTGCTCAGATCAAAACAGAATCATCCTTCATGAGCAGATTCAGATCATTGTGGAAAAATGCATCCAATTCTGAGGATGCAGCCTTTGTTCCCTAAAGTCTGGCCATATTTGCAAGTTGGTTTCTGCTTTGGGTTCATTCCTTGTCATGCTGCTGTTAGGTTTCCCCGGTACCTCTACTAAAATCAATCTTTTTGTCTGTTGATCTAACTTATCAATGTGGCATACTCATTAATAATTGCCTAAGGATATAAATAGCATGCTGATTAGATCGAGCATTTGAATGTTTGATATGTCTACATGACAGCTTAGCCACCTCTTGAACGCCAAATAATGCTTTCCCTAAACCACTTTCTGTGCAAATACAAGTGATTGGTAACGTGACTGTAGCACTGCAACACAGCTGGGTGGGATCGCCTGGCCAGCACAGGGGCACAGAGTCTTGGCACTCCCTGCATGCCACGTGAATCAGCCCCGTAACCAGGAATCGAGCCCCAAGCAGACACACCTTCTCGCAGTGTTAGGTGGCAGACCTGGATGTCACACAGGCATACTCAAATTATTTTGCCATGCAGAGCTGAGTGCAGTGCATGCAAAGTTTGTGTGCCTGAAAATGTAAGTTATCTCATGCTGTCTGTGGAATATCTAAGCAAATACTATCGCTGTTATGAGATAGGTGGGAAAGAGGACCATAAGTTCCTAGTATAGCAAGGTTTTATGGCATAACTTCTATAAATACTTTTTGATTGCTTCCACAAGGGGAATATGAATCCATTCCTGGTTAGGTAAGTAAAGAAACATTTGAAAATCCTACTAGTGAAAATTGTGGATTTTTTAGCTATCTGCCTCTATTTTTCACTTTTTTCAATACACAGAAAAATGGAGAAGTCTCAACAGGCTTTGAAACGAATGGAATATTGAGTGGCACTAATATATCTTCAGATATTAAGATAATTTGTCACGTTTAATTATGTACCAAAAGCAAAGTATCAGGTTTGTAGAAGTATGTCAGGCAGAAGACACTGCCAACAAGGGAAGATGGTAAAACTAGAAAGACAACTTCAAAACTTACTGATGCTCAGAAATATTTACACAGGAAATTATTTCAAGTAACATGCAGCATTTGCTATAGCTGAAAGAGACTGAAAAGTATGGTAATCTCCCCAGCTTCCCAGCTTGTTGCATTTCATCCTTTCACAGCACATTAGATTTCCCTATTTAAGTACAAATCGTTATCCTTCCTTGAGTGTACCTTTTACAAGCTGCCAGGGAGTTACAAGAGATATTTTCTTTTCTTTCTTTTCTTTCTTTTTTTTTTTTTTTCTTTTTCAATAGGTTGCACAACTACAACAATTTACAGGAGGGACCTATAGGGGGCATAAAAGCTGAAATAACTTTGCATTTGTTTCTTAAGTTGTCTGTACCTCAGACTGATGATCATCTTTTGAACAAGCCCACATGCAATTTGTTCCTTTTCTTTTTTTTCCTAGCTCAAAGCAGAGGTCAGTCCAAGCACATAATTTCAGCTCTGATTGCTATTGTTTCTATAACCATTGCTCTTACCAGCCTTATGGATTGAGCAAGTCTAAAATTTAAACACATTTAACGGATAAAAAAAAGGAGAAATCTCAGTTTGCCAGAACAGCTGAAGAAAAGAACTGCATCAGGTTTGAATGGAGGGTCCTAATTCACAGGCTGTACTGTCTCTTAAACCCTCCATAAGACAGTGTCTGGGAGCATATCAGCACCAAGATTTCCATTCAGTCAACCATTTTTATGTCCGAAGTGGCCAACTACGTGTTAAAAAACAGAGTACAGGGCACATCTGGATGAGATATCACTAGCTGTCACCAAGTGCTCCTAGATGAGAGCCTTGCCAAGGAGAAAGGTCTAGGCTGTGGTCCAGATGAGTGGGTCCCACAAGTGCTTTTTGTTAACTTAATCACAGCTGGGGACAACAAAAATCTGAATCCCAGTGCAATCTATGTCACATAGCCTTAGCAGTATAGGCTTCTATACTTGAACAAGTCATCTCTGAGCTGCATTACAGTCAAAGGACAGCAATAAATATTTTTTGAATGGGTTTCATCTGAGCTGTTTCAGATATCTATGTTGGGCTGAGCTGCACCATTCCCTGGACTCAAGAGATTAAGCTCCCAATAACTGTTAGAAGCCTGGGAAGACATGCAAACACCTGCAACAAGATGCTCCATAGCTCAAGGCTACCACAGTTTGAAAGAATTTTTCCAACACAGTACTTGCACCTTGCCTGAGCTGCCTGCCCAGAGAAGCAGAGAAGTATTGCAGATCCTATAGATCCTGTACCATGTATACCACGCTCACATGGGGCACCTTAAATGACATTGCCTGTGCTTAAACAAACAAATCCCACCCAGAAAGCACAACAAAGAGGCTGTATGAGGGAGCGATGCTCTTTTAATGTATGACACAGTAAGCCAGAAGGTTATCTAAAGATGCAAACTGGGATGCACTGTGATAAAACTTCACTATTTATAGTTCGGCTATTGACAGTGTGCTTGTTTTTGTGGCCATAATTAAAGAAAAACATGCAAATACTGACTTTTAATACAAGGCCCTTTTATTGTCCAGAAATAGACCTAGCCTTGCACAGCACGAAAAGCAGCGTTGGTGTGGAGCACACACAACACCGAGTTTTGCTATCCTAACCATCCCAGCGGAACTCCACAGGGGAAGACCTCCAGGAAATGAAAGTGGTGCCACTGAGACTTCCCCGCAGTGAACCTCATCCTGTTGGGGAATGCCTCTGCAAAGCTCAGCTCTGTGGCCTTGACAAGGACAGTCCCTGTGGGAAGAAGTTATTAGAGGAGGTGTAAACGCCATCGCATCTCCCTGCTTGCACCGAAGAGTTAAAAACCAGCCACCTCCTTTGCAGAGTGTTTTGCAACCTGTGGCTCACGAGTTGCAGCAGCGAGAAGATGGGAGGCAGTTACTCTTACTAACTCCGTATGTGATGTTTGGCTCTTGTTTGGGCCTCACTAGTTATTCTGATCTTAACCTAATCTGGGACACTTTCAGCCCAACTCAGGATAGCCTGAGTAAGTCCTTAAACAGGGAGCAACTTTGCTTTAAGCAGGTAGTATTACCCCACCAGCTTCAATAGGATTCAAGTAACTGCCATTTAGAACAGGTCGATGTTTTTGGTTTTGTTTTTGTTGTTTTCCCTAACTGTGGATAATATCTTACAATGAAGCCTTAGCTGACAATAACCCACAATTAAGAGATTCCTTGTTAGCTTTACATGTTTAAAATTGTGAATTCCTCACTTTTAAGCAAACCGGAAGACCGCATTTCACCTTGGAGTCGATTATGTGTTTATGTTACCACTTATCCTACATATGCAGGATAGGAGAGAATCTTGGTTTGACCCGGGCATGGATGAATGTGTAAATGAGAACACCTTTAGCTCTGCAAATTTTATCCGCATATCTGATGCTCTGTCCTGTGGCCTCCTCACATGCTGCTGAAAAACTTTGATGGAAAGTGTGGAGACTTGACGCAGTAAGTTTCCAGAGCCGCATGCATCATCAATCAGATATGCCTGGAACACACATATAAACAAATGAAAATTGGTAAGCTGCAGTTAAACAAGATGGGGATGACTCACTGCAGAGTGAGTACAACCCACTCACCTCCCCAAACAGTACGAGATATGGCACAGCTGCCTTTGAATTCACCCTCAGAGAACTAGTGGCATTAAAGAGGGAAAAGATACTGTAAGTTTTCTAGCCCAGCTGCTCTTGTCAATGCCTTGTTTTATGTGCAAAACACATCCGTCACCCCCAGTTTCTCCTGGGATTCTCACTACGAATGCCTGAAATGCCAGGATCTCAGTGGGGCCAGCAGAGACATTTGATTAAAAACCTCTGTCCCCCGTGTTACCTGTGACAGAAAACTTGGGTGCCTGAGAACAAAAGTTTGCCATAAGCATATCCATGAATGCTTGACTCTGTCCTCAGTGTTTGCGTTAGAATATTTGTCCCTTTGCCAACCGCACACTGCCCAGTTTTCAGGCTATCTGCAGCCTGGGATGAATCAGTACACAGATGCCACTCCCACATTGCATGAAATTGTGGAGCAGGAGTGATTGCTCTATACTACTGTGAGCCGGAGCTCTTGTTTGCTGACCAAAATGTGCCTGGCACAGCGTGCAGCACAAGTATGAAAAACAGCTCTGCTCCAACGGGCCTGCAGTCCAAGAGGTGGGCACAGTAAAGGAGACACTGCGAAAACCACATGAGACTGAGTGTAAATAGAGAGATAGGTTAGTGTTTAGGGAGCAGACTGATGTTATAAATGCCAAGGGTCATATTTCTTGTTGAAGTAGATATAAAAACCTCGATGAACCCTGGTGTAACTCACTGGGGCTATGCCAGTGAAGATTTAGGCCTCTAACACATGGGGAGCCAGTCAAAGACATGGCAAGGTAGCATCTCAGAGGCAAAATACAGTACCAGGCTCTTCAGCTCTTGAGAAATTCTTGTCTCCTCTCTGTGAAATCCCTTTCAGAGTCACCAGGTACATCAGCACAGAGCCAACACATCAGGAAAGTTTAATCCATTAAATGTCTTTATCTTAACTCAGAAGCACTGGAGCTTGATGCTTCACTTCCCTTGACATATACTGTGTCATCTCCTTGGATAATGTTTAGCTTTCTATGGGCAGCATGTCTTTATAAGTCTGATATTTTTCTAGATGGCTATAGCAACGTCCACACTTTTAAAATCTCTCCCTGAAAAGGCCATTGCCAAACCTCCTGGAGATGGTGGCAATTCACAGGCATCAAAGTAATGCCGTACACTATAGCTCTTTTGCTGTCATTCATGTCTGGATACAGAAACTGAGACCAGGTCATCTCTGGGGAAATGATTGCTTCTGGAATGTCATTATGTTATTGTCATTTACAGTGTCAAAAATGATAGGAACAGTGGAAAATCCTTTTCTGTCAATCGAGTTAAATCTAATATGATTTAGTCTGCAAATACCCCTGAATGAGAAGAGGGCTTCCCTGTTTTGTATAGTCAGTCTAACAGGTTTTGTGCATGAAACCTTTTTTATCCTTACAAGGAAAGAAATGAAGCTTGAAAAAAAAAAAATCATCTCAAAAATGACATTTATAACAGACAAATTCTTCCCAGACAGCATTCATTCAAGAGAATGAACTGCCATTTCTTATTCCCCCACAGAGACTGAATTTCATTTTGTGTGTGCATTGAAGGGACTTAGAACTTAACGCTTCATCAATAGATGTAATGTTTTGCTAACATAGAGTAAGGATACCTAACCTGCTTGCACAAAGATATCCTGGAGGCAGCAGTTATGTAAGAAATGCATCAGATGAGAGAATCAAGCAGGCAGCATGAACTCTAAACTGATATTCAGTAGCTAGAGACCTGAACTGCAGCAAACAGGAGGTATTTCCTTAAGAAAGGGTGGAGGAAGGGCTCCCAGCTGTGATACCTGACTGGATTCTTCCTTTCTGAGAAAGTATAACTCTGAGGGACAGTGGATAAGCAGCTCCGTCCACAATTCTTTGCTGCAAGAAGGATTTTGAATAGCAGGTTTGAGGCAGAAACAAGGGATATCCCAGCTAAACAAACAGAAGGAAAAATCGATAGTCTTACAAAGGGTGTTCATCGACTGCCAAAAATCTCAGTTCCAGAGGGAAAGATGTATTCCCTTCTCCTTATTCTCATTTGCCATGTACAAGGCTCAAGTTCCAGTGAGACACCACGATCTCTGAGCCTGACCAAAGCCTGTAGGCAGCCTGGTGCTGGGGGGAAAAGCCCACGTGGCCCAGGTGTCCCGCACAGCTGGGCATCTCCTGCGACAGATAAATCCCAAAGAGAGTCCTGCTGCGTGCTCAGCGCTTTGGATGTCAGCTGGACATTTTCCTTATGTTGGAGCTCAATTCAGAAAAAGAGAAAAAGGAAGCTCAGCCCAGCAGGTGTAAAATAAATAAACAAACAAATAAATAGATAAATAAATGGGATAGTGCTCTGCAGCATAGCCATAAATGCTCTGTGGGGCACTGATTCACACTCTAAGCTTCCTTCCCGGGGTCTTTCTGCCCATAAATCAGAGTCCGCTGCCCCCCAGGGCTCTGCCAGACCTCTCAGGGCTCCAAAACTTATGGTCCCCAAACCAACTGGGTGGACTGAGCAGGTCTTCATCAATAGCGTGAAGGCAACGAACAATGCTGACATCCAAAATGTCATCTTTTTCTGCTTTTGGTCCTTCTGAGATGAATGTGGCATTTCAGTCTTCTCAAAGCTGTGGTTTCAGGTTCCAGCAAACTCAGGCATGCCCGTTCTCATAGGTGTTGGAGATTGTGTACACAGCTGGTAGAGCTGGAGGTGGATGAAAGCTTGGATCAGAGAGAACCAGTGGACAAGTGGAGACAACCAGTGGCGAACAGGCAGACAGCTTGGAAGAGCCCTGGTGTAACTTATTATTAGTCGATGTGTATTGCACTTTCCCAGCTTACACCATGACTTACAACACTTACAATGCAGACGAAATTCATTACAGTATAGAAACTGCTGGTTTTGGCTCATAAGCTCTTAAACACATCTTACAATATTATCCACCGTGGTTTCTCATCACCCAAGCGGAAACTGTCTGGGGGCTGATCTATGGACACCACCAGCAAGCATGCTCTCTACATTGCAGCTCTATTATGCATTTGACCAGACTGTGCAAAATGTTCCATTTCCTGCCACCTCCACAAAGACATCAGCTGTGTCACATCCTCTATTGATAAGGTGGAGCCCTTATCTCAATCTCTAGAGCATTATGCTTTCAGCCCAGGAGTTCTGCTTGCATACTATCTGATGTCGATCAGGAAGGTGGGGATCCTTCCACAAGTGGTTTCTGCTGCCAGAGTCTGCTGTGCAAGAACAAAATGTTTCCTTGTGGTGGGTCCCACCTAGGAGGAAAACACCCAGGACAAGTTTATCTTAAAAAAGCATCATCACAGTGATGCTAGGTATTCTGCTTATCAGCTTCCTGCACACACAACACTGCTCTTGCTGCCTCCTCTCTCTTCCGTTGCTCTGCAAAGCTCTGAGAAGAAAGGAGGGAGAGACAGTCAGGCACCCTATTTCCTCTGTGTCTCCAGCACGTCATGTACCCTGGAGCAATTTTAACGTGTTCCCAGTGTAAATAGTGCCATTTTAATAATGCATGGTATTCTACTCTCCATTCTATTTCCAGCAGACTGCCATCTTGAGTTCAGAGAAAGTTGTTGCTTGTTTGTTTGTTTGCACAGCTTTTTTATTTTTTATTTTTTTGACTTGTTCTCCCTGAGCCCTGAAGAGTTTCTCTGCCCAAAAATAAATAAGACTTTTTTTTTTAATGATTTTTTTTTAAAAATCTCTTTTATTCAGATACTTCATGAGTGAATGGTCCCCTGTGGATATGTAATAGTAATTGCAAAGCTTATTTTTCTGCTCCCAGTGGCATTGATTGTGTGAAAATAAATGTTGAGTACTATGAAGCAATTAATCCTTATCTCTCCTGGGACTTTGGGAGCTGGTTATGACTATCTTTATCTCACAGAGTGAGGTGAGCAACAGGAGCTGGATAATTTGTCCTTACCCCAGGGACCACGGACAAGATCATAGACTCCTTGTATCAAGTAGATCTTTTTAATTGAAATATTATGCTCACGCTCTTCAGCTGTTTCACATTCTGCTCTGATGTATCCACCTCTGATGCTTTCATAGCTTTATGAGGTCTTGTCAGTGAACCCAGGGAGGTTTCTAGAACTTCACCACTGGATTGCTGCTGGGAACTGAAACAGCTCTGGAAAAGGAAGGAGAATCCCTGAACCCTGCTGGAAGGTGGTCAGCTTGCTTTTAGTTTGCTCGAGGGTGTCTGGTGTCCGCACTGAGCCAAACTGTGGTGCTGTGCCAGCCAGGCGGCTAGTCCAGATGTCTCTGAACAGCAGAGACATAGGAGGAGATGAACAGGGACCATCCAGAGCTGCTCCTCTGCCTCTGAGAGCAACAAATTCACTGAACTCCTTGGGTGGGATTCAGCTCCAAACCCAGGCACCTGGATCTCGGTGTCAGCATGGAGCTGTCTAAAGCCCCATAGCACCGGTGCAGAGCTGGTCAGCCCAGGAGGCTGGCAACAATTCGGCTCATCCTGCACAGACCTTTGGTTTGCTGAGTTTCTCCTGAGGCTCCATTCGTCTCCTGGATATAAGAACAAGCCAATGGAGCTCACCAAGTCTTTCACCACATTCCAGTACTCCTTTGCTCTTACGGCTTTTATCTGCACCTTTTGTGACGGCCTCGCAGTGCTCCTGGAAGACTGGCCTCCCTGCCAGGAAGGACAGCTCTGCTCCAAGGGCAGCAGTCTGCATGGCCAAAGGTTCTCCTTTCAGGGACCCTTGTGGGTGACATCCACTTTAGGAGCACGAGGTTGATACTCGGAAAGAAATCAAAGCAGATGGTAAGTGGAGGAAAGACGCTTTGCAGGGGAGGTATTTAGAATTAGGATCACAATTGAAGTAAGGGAATGGGGAGGGCACTTTCTTGAGGAAAAACAAACGAACAAACAAAATCCACAGCTTTTCCTGAGGTTTGAACTCAGGCATGGCAAAAATGTGGTTTGCTGGATTTGTGCATAAACTAAATGCATAAACCAGATGCAATGTGATGATTAGATTCCTCCGCCTTAATCAAAGCTTTTAATTTTTCTCTGTGTCCCTTTCCTTAGTGGTCTCATTTACCAAAATCCTAAGGGCTATCTCTTTTACTCTGCTCCCCCCCCCCAAAAAAAAATGAATAAATTGCAGCAACGCACTGAAAACCTCGATAAACATTTATACAACACTTTAAAGGTTTTAGCTGCACCTATGCCCACAGTGCTCCTAGCTGAAGTGTGGTTAGTACAACTCAAAGCTCATAACTTTTAAAAGGACAATACCTTGTTTGTATATACTCTAACCAGAGGGGGAGGGAAAAACAGAGACAGAGAGAGAGAGAACTGAAAATGGGCCAGGAAAAGTGTTGCAACCTATAACTTATCACACTCTCAGTACTAATGCCATAAGCTTGACAGAGCAAAACATTTTTTTTCAATGCTTGTACAGCACCATGTGATCCTGACCCACAACTGGAGGCTGCAAGCACTGGAAAAATACAGATAAAAAGAATAATATTAATTGTTAATAATTTCATTGGACAATACCTCTTGAGTAAATGGTAAGTATCATATATATTCAGAGGACCAGACCTCCAGATGGTAAAAAAGTAAGAAAAGAAATGAAAATCATATGCATATGGTATGATATTATGATATGACTGATTCACAACAGCTGAAAATCTGCCCCCTCCCATATTTTTGGTTTGTGCAATTATTCTTGGGGAATCATCAAATCATTTTGTTTCTGTTTTTTGGTTTTGTTTTCATTTTTGTTTTAATATATTCAGTTTCATCACTTAAACATCTGATTAATATTTTAGTTGTGAGTGATAGTTATATGTAAGTTATAAAAGGCACTCACAATACATATTTATGGACTGTTCATAAAGCTGACAACTGTGTAAAACAACATTAGACTCATTTCAGTTTTAGCACCTTGTTTATTTTTCTTCACTTTTGAGAGTTTTTTTCATCATAATAGTAACTCCCTGTACACCCATGAAATATTTTTTACTAAAGTGCTATGGCTTTGATTCTGAACTCTTTTTTCTGGTTTTGATAGAGAGTAATATTAATTGTGAATGGTGAGAACAAACAAGAATAATTCAGGTTTGCATGAATGTTTGAAGCCCTAGCTACACTGAATGACACCTCATCAGCTGTTTACATCTGCCAAGAAAATCATTCAGCAATGACACTTTAGGGATCCAGGCTGGCTTCAGATGGTGACTAGATGATTACATATGAACATTTTCATTTCCAGCTTGTCACATGAAATCCCTTTAGAGTTGGTAGAGATCTAGTCAATAGAGTCAATAGAGTCCAGGGTACGAGTCACCTCACCCCAAACTATGCAAAATAGATCAGATAACATGTGCTCAGTTGGCAATATTTTACTTCTAAAAATCCACAGTTAAATAAATTGAATCCATCAGCTATGCTTAGAAGGGATTGATAAAACCCATACCTGTGTACCCCTCAGGTCATCGCACTTCATTCAGTTGCCCTGTCCTGAGACCGTCTTCCCCAAAGGCATAGAAACATAAAATCACAGAATTATTAAGGTTGGAAGAGACCTTCAAGATCATCTGGTCCAACCATTCCCCTACTACCAATGTCATCCACTAAACCATATCCTGATGCAGAAACACAAAAAAATGAAGAACACTAAACTGAGTGGAGCTTGCTGCAATTATTATTATTATTTTGGGGTGTGGTTGGGAGGTCTCATTCCTCTTTCAAATTTTGCTGTTTCCAACTAATAACCATTGGCTCAGGCTGCTTTTTTTTTTTTCTTTTCTCCTGAAGTATCGTTTAATATCCAACACCTTTTCACTGAAGCTGCTTAAATTTAAATAAAGTCCCTGCCAAATTTCGTTAATAAATTGAGGAATGAAATGTTTCACATTCTCCATTTGTGGTGTTGCTCTGAGGACTGGATTTTGCTCTGATATAAGAAGGGTATTAAGACCTCTCTTGTTGCAGCTGAAGACTTGGAAAGGAACATTGGCTAAGTGTTCCAGCAGGTTTGCAGACAAGATGTCCTACTGGAGCTGATCAGTCCCTCTGTGGACACCTGCATTTCTTGGCAGAAAGGGGTGCACAGACAACAGAAATTAATTTCAAAAACAGGCTGCTAAATGCATATATTCATTATAATATTGGAGTAGGAGATGGAACCAAATAAATATTTGGAGTAAATTGGGAGATCTCTCTGCATAGCAATGGAGAGATGCTGGTTAGACCAACTGGTGGCCTGGTATAATGCATTAATTATGAATCAGGGGAGGCCTACAAAAGAATAGAAACTTGAATACAAAAAAAACTTAGATCCACCAAGCCTGAAAGCTTTCCCCTACTGACTGATCAGGAGACTTAAAACACATGAAGCCACAAATAGTTAATGCTTCATTTTGCAAATAATAAAGGTGGATATAATTGTTGTGTTTGAATAACGACACGCTGAATATTTTCCTGCCTCTAATCCCAATGCAAATAATACATAGAAATATATTTCGCGTTCGTTTATGGAATGCGATGCTATTACTTTATTTAAACAAATTCACAAAGTGGAAAGCAGAACAGATGCACTGTGTTGGGTTTGGAGAGAAAGCTAAATGGGGAACATAACCCCAAGGGCACAGAACAGCAAATCCAGCCTTCAGCAAACTGCTGCATGAATCAGCTCTAAAATGTTGTCCTTTCAGACACTACTGTTAATAGTCTTTGTATTGTTGATCGCCAGGGGCAGAGAGGAAAAATATACAGGCAGGAAACACCCCAGTTGCATTTATTTATCGCTGCTATTAGCCTCCACCAACATCTCTTACATTTGTATGGCATTTTCCCAAGCAATGTCCAGAAAGATAAGTCTTTTTATGATGGATGCCTCAGCTCAGATGTTAATTGGATTTTCGGAAGGGGACTAAATAACAGAAATGAGGTAAGGCAGCCACAGAGAAGATGCACTAGCCCAAGCCAGTGGTCACAGAAGTTAACTGTGTTGCTGCTGGTGTGAGAAGGAGTTGGATCAAGACTTTCCTGAATTGTCCATGACTGAGATGAAAAAAAAAAAAATGCCTTCTAGTCTGCTACATCAACCTCTTTGCAAAAAGACCATTCAATACCAAGCAGCTACTACCTTCCTAACCTCACAACACAGTCCTGAAGCCTCGTAAAACCTTCCACAGAAATACGTTAAATGCAAACACAGTGGGGCAAGCACCGACCTAATTTGATTTACACAGAGATTTACATGGAGATGACCTCATAATAGATTTACGTCATGGGGGAAATGCATCTTGGTATTATAATTGATCAGGAAAATCATCAGTTTAATACTCAGACATGTTCCTGTCCCCAGCCAAGGCAAAAAAAAATAAAGGTTTAAACCGTGGCCATTACCATGCTGTTGCATAAAACCACCACCCACCAAGACTTTGAATGGTTCTGGCTCCCTCCTCTGTCCCAAAAAGGACATGTGGGGACAAGAAGAGGTACAGAAGAGAGCAAACGGGGTGCCAAAGGTATGTCAAAGATACAAAACATGCTGCTCAAAAGTAGTCAAGACTTCTCTTGTAAAATCACTGTCACAAGAGACAAAACACTCAGGCTCCCTCCCTGCAAAGGAGCTGAAGACCAACATCTACCACTACTTTCTTCTCTCTCCCCCACCCTCCCCCTCACCCAATCCACCCCAGGAAATCTGCCTCCAGCAGGCTACTTGAACGCATTCAGGCCACATAATAACTGAAAGAAGCAAATATAAAGTGGCTATTATTAGCTGCGAGATGCAGTGACCAGCTAATCGGCTGTTCCCTTGTCATTTTACAATCAGAATGGAGTTTTAAATAGCTTTGTTGTGTGTTCAAATCGTTGTGCAACTAATTGATGCAATTAGCATCTCGTCCCTCTTTTTACACTGGCAATTATAAGCCACCATCAGTCCTATGAAGGCAAACAAGATACAAGCCTGTTTTTATTCGTATCAAATGCAAAAGAATGGGGAAAAAACGTCCTCCCAATATCCATAAAAGCACAGATCTCTCCAAAGAGAGTAAAAGGGGAAAAAATGCTAAACTGGTTTTCCTACCTTTTACACGTTAACTTCAAGAAGTGAATGCTTTAATGATTTGCTAATGGGAGCTAGAGACTGTATATAGTAAGACAATAAATCTGCCCATCTGAGCTTGAAAATCTAGCAGTACTGGGGAGAGAAGAGAGACAAGAATATTGTTTTTCTTGCTGTCACCTTTATTTATTGGACTTGTTTGGGTTTTCATGCTAAAGCAAGCCTATACCTGTGTTCTCTTTCAAGTCAAAAAGAGCGTTGCCCTTGGTTTGAAATGAAATCTTCCACGCTGTGTGGGAGAGGGGAGGGTTTTTTACGTTTACATCTAAAATACAGGTAAATTTGGCCTTGAGCTGTCCTTCAGAATCACAACTCCAGAAACGTCGTGCCACTGACAGGCATCTAGGAACTTTTTTCTCTTTTTACGGAGAGAAGGGCAGAGAGCGGGCACACAGATTGACTGCATTGGGCTCGGATTTGCACACTTTGGCTGTCCACGCAGCCCTCCCAAGCCAGCAGCTTCTTCGGAGGAAGCCAAATGCTTCCAACTGCCCCTTCCCAGCAGTGTTGGGTTGCTCCCCCAGCACCACGCGACCCCCTCGCAGACCTCATGGCAACATCTGCACCATCTGCAGCCCTGCCAGCTCTAACCACTGTCCCTGTGCCAAGGCCATGCCTCAGCACCCTCCTCAGTGCCTTCAGGACAGACCCCAGCAAGCTGTTGAACACAGCACTTAGCTGCCTGGAAGGTTCATCTACGAGGGAGCTCCTGGCTCCCTGAAGAGGGAGATGCTTATGTGCAGCTGGTCATTGGTGTGCAAGCTTCTTGCTCCAGGGCTGGAGGAATCCCATACTGACTGCACCAGCTGGTGGGTGAAAAGCAAAATTCAAGCTCTGCTGATCTCCTCTGCCTCAGCTTCTCTCCATCCCATTGCAATGAGTTAAGGAAAAAAAAATAGAAACAGAAAAGAAAAAAAAAAAAACAGGAAAAGAATGGTGAGAAGGGAAGAATTGAAAGGAATTTAAAACGAAAGAAGGGGAAAAAAAGAGAAAAATAAAAAAGCGGGAAAGGAGAGAAGAAAAGGGAGGGGAAGGGTGAAGAGGATTTAAAATTAGAAGAGGTGTGGAAATGGGAAAATGGGTGAAAAGGAGGAAAAACAGAGATAAAATGGAAAAGGGGGAATGAAATACAGGGACAGTGGGGGAAAAAGGGGAAAAAGAGAGAAAAGGGGAAACAGTGAAAAGCAGAAAAAAAAGCGGGGAGGGCGGGAAGGAATGAAACGTGTAAAAGGGGGAAAAGAGGAAAAAGAGGAAAAGTGAAAGGAGGGGGAGAGAAAGAATGGAAGAACCAGAGGAGAAAAGCAAAAGGGAAGAAGAGGGGGTAAAAAGGAAAGGGGAAACAGAAAGGAATGGGAAAGAAGGAAAAACAGGAGGGAAAGAAAAGCGTGGGGGAAAAAAAAAAAAAGAGCAGGCAAAAGAAGGGAAACAGATTAAAAGGAAAAAGGCAGAAGGGGTAAAAAAGAAGGGGGGCAGGTGGAAAAAAGAGAGAAGAAGGGGGGGCAGCAGGAGGAGGGAGCGGACACCGTGGGAAGCGCAGCGGGGCCGCGGGCACCTGGGGCGGGCGGGGGGCGGAGAGGCGCGGAGGGGGCGCGGCGGCCGGTGCCGTCTCCTCCTCCTCCTCCTCCTCCTCCTCCTCCTCCTCCTCCTCCTCCTCCTCCTCCTCCTCCTCCTCCTCCTCCTCCCGTCCCTCCCTGGATGCGCGGCTGCCGGGTGAGCGCCGGGAGCGCAGCGCTGCGCCTTGCGCGCACCGCCCGGGGCCGGGCAGGATGGGGTGCGCGGGGCTGCGCGTCGTGGTGCTCAGCTGCCTCCTCTCCGCGGTGAGTGTCCCCGGCTCGGGGCCGCCAGCGCCCCGCCGTCCGCTCCTTCGGAGGGGGTTTGGCGAAGGGGTTTTGCTCTGGGCAAACTTTGGGCAACTTTGGAAGCGGCGGCGGTTGAAGGCGCGTCTCTGCTGGGTTTCCCTTTCCCTGCGTAGTCCGTGAAACAGTAATCGGTTAATTAATTAATTGTTTTTTTTCAAGCTCTGCTTCCTCTGCAAGAGGGAGAGGATCGCGGGAGCCGGAGGGATTCACTTTGGGTTCTCGGTGTTTTCTATCAGGGCTGGCTCTCGGTTTCGTTGCCATCCAGCCTTGCAGCCCGGCTTTCGGTTTGGTTCCCGTCCGGGAGCTTCCCGCACCCTCCTGTGCAAAGCTCCCCCGGCCCTGGGAGCAGCGGGCTGAGATATTTAGGGGGGGACGGGGGGCAGCAGGGCAGGGGGCTCCAGCACAGAGATCAGCCACCAGGAGAAGTTGAGTGAAGCGCTGCTCTCGGCCACCCAAACCTCACGTGGATGCAATGTCTGGGACGAGCAGAATGTGGGAGCAAAGGGTGGGTTTTCTGGCTGTCGTGTCCCCTGCTTACAATTCCCACGTTTGCAGGTCCCCGAGCGGGGCACTGCTGTTTCCATCCCCGCCGCAGCCAGCTGGTAGCACGCTGGAGAATTAGCGAACGGGCTTGTTTCTCCCGTGCCTGGCGCTCACACACACACACACACGCGCATGCACGCAAAAGCTAATTGTCTGTGCAAACAGTGCAGGCACGGGGTCGGATGTTGAACATCTCACCGAAGCTCTCATCTGTCAGCTTGAGCCCCGCAGTGTCTGATTTTTAAGGAGACTGCTCATTTTAGTTCGGTGAGCTGCAGGGGGAGGAGATGGGGAGCTGGCTGTGGCAGAGTTTCCCCCTTACTTCTAATCCTTTCCCACACATTTCCTTCCTCTGAAGGATGTGATTGCCTCCCCGGCACACTGTTGGGTTGGGTGAGGTTGCCCCCAGGAGCTGGGTTGTGCCTTCGGTACTTGGCTGCAGGCTGCTTCTACTCGCTCGGCTGGTGACAGCGGTTCGCCCAAAGCTGCTCTGGTCCCCAGCAGGCAGAGGCAGAGCAACCCAGACAGTGGGAAGCTACCCAGCTCTGGGACTGCATCACTTGTGTCCCCTTTCTTCTCCTCTTGCCCCTTAGGAAACAAGACAAATGGACTAATTTCAAATTTTTTTTTGGCTGTCAGCACGTGCTACCCAACCACCTGCATCACCAAAGACTCTTCTTTGTGGAAGAACAGGCTGGGAAAATGGATTAAAGTATAAAAATAAATAAATAAATAAAGGCTAGGCAATTAGTTCCAGGAATTCTACAGATTTTGCCTTAGGGAAAAATCCAAAATAGTTCACGGCCGGGGCTCGAGCTGGGGAAGTGAGAAGGGGGCAGCGCTCCCACCAGCTGCTGGAGCTGCTCCAGCTCCCGCTTCCACTGAAGCCCATGACAAAAATCTCATTTCTTTAAATGCTGTTGGCATGAAGAGGTCCTTTGGGGCCGGATCCTGCAGATCTGTCATGCGGTCTGCTGAAGTTTGACATGCAAGCGTTGGCAGGATCAGGCCCTTATGGCAGTGCGCTCGCTCCTTCCTATCAATGAGCGCAGACCCACGAAGCTTTGGGATGATGGCGAGCAGCACCAGTGCAGCCCAAAGGCCAGCTCTGGTCCCTTTTCCACCTTTGTAGGACTTTCTTGTTCTGTACTTTATCTCACTTCCTTGCCTCAGTTTAGTGGAACCGTTGGTTGCGGTGGCTTTGTCGTTCTTTTGAACATTCCTGGCACCTGGTTTGTTCTAGAGGGTTAGAGAGATTTTACGAGCTCCTTATCTCCGCGGATCTGCGAGGTGACTAATGCTGAGGTGTCTGATGCCAGAGAAAATCCCTGTTGTTTTTGTTTCTCAGCTTGAGCCTGGGAATCGGTGTGCATTTTTAAAGCAGAAGCAGCTCTGTGATTGTAACAAGGCTCTGGGATCAACGATCGCTCAGCAAAGTCTTCTCGTGCAGTTTATTGTGATAACTTTTATTGGTGTGTCATTGGAAAAACTTTGAACGAGAACAACTGGCTGATTGAGAAGTTCACTGCTATAAAACTGTGGTGGCCCTGTGACTTCTAATTGCTGTTGTAAACTTTCACCTTGGCCTTTCATGATTTACAGATGTGGAAAAAGGAAATTGGGTAAATTTTATTTGCTGTGATTCAAGCCATGCTCACCAGAGTCCTGCCTCCTGCAATGATCGAGTTTAACACTTGGGCAAAAAGTGCTAAATTTGGGAGGCCGGGTGTGCAATGCAGTGTTAATCCAGAATAATCCCTATAGGGTTCTGTTGGATTGGTTGGCCTGTTCAGGGCTGTGATTATGCTAATCTGTCCCAGAGAGCAACAAACTGGAGATGTTTGTGTCTAGTAAATGGGAAGCGGACAATTTGAAGGACTTGGTGGGTTCTACGTGCCTTCAGACTGCAAGATATTGGAGTAGCCAAGTTTGTCTCGCTGGGTAACTCATGCTTTTCTTCAGAGTTTTGTTCTGCTGCTGCCATGAAGTGTACAGGAAGGAATAAAAAACTCGGATCTGGTCCTTCAGCAGCTTAAATGTAAATGCTAGAAACAGGATTGTTCAAAAAAAATAGCTAAATTTAAGTTCATAGGACAGCTGCTTCAGCCATATCTGCATCTCTTTCATCTGCCATTGACTGAGAATCTGATAATTGAGATAAATACACTTAAACCAAAATAATCCGTGGTTTGGTGAAGAGGCAAGGTACTTACTAGAATCCTGTAACCTAACTCCCGCATCCTACACAAAGTTCATTTAGCAATGAAATTACATGTTTAAAAAAGGCCTTGTCACAAACCCAGTAATACACCTAGGTTTTGTGATTTATTAACATTTATCTGTGTATAAATGCATTTATTTATTCATTCAAAGCCACCGTTCAAAGAGCACCAGGTGCCCAGTTACTTCTGGGTAACTCCAAAAGTCTCGTTGTCTCTGTGTAACACTGAAAGTTTTCAGAGTGTATATTTTCAGCAACACACATTTTTAAGAAGCTCTCATTTAGGGCATAACAAGGCAAAAGAGCAAAATAGGCAAAACTACAGTGTCTGATGGGGGAAAAAAAAAATTCTACGTGGAATATTTAAGGCTGTTTAAGCAGTGTGGTGCTGCAGCCCACCCGCGGCGGGGTTCACACCACAATCTTCACACCCTCCTGCAGCTGGGGTCGGTCCCCAGCAGGGAAGCTCTGGAGAAGCAGACACAAGGGGGACCACAATGTGTTGTAAAAGGGGATGAGTCCTTCCCAGTGTTTTTTTTAAAGAGAAGGGATAGCTGCCAAATACCCAGCATCAGAAAGCAGATGGGACCATGGACAGAGAAAGCTGTCTGGCTTGTTAATTCGGGTGTGGATGTATATGTTGCTTCCTTTTTCTCCTTTTTTGCAGTGCTCTAAAAATACTCTGGTTCAAACTCCCTCCCTGCTGCGCTGTCAGCTGGTGTGACAGCCGGAGGGCCACGCCGAATACAAATGCAGGGCAGGGTCTGTTCTGCTTCGTGGGAAGTCTGGCTGGGGAGGGCTTGGGATGCTGCTGCTACTTTCAGGTTTTGGTTTTGCCCTTTCGTAGTGGTGCAGATGAGCAGTGGATGGCTCTTCTCACCCCGAGGGCGGTGGTCACAGTACTTGGTGGATGCAGAGCAGTAAGGTGGGCTGGTAGTTTTACAGACGGACAACTGGCACACGAGTAGGGGATGGGACTGGCCGTGAAGGAGGTGTTTCAGCTTTCCTGAGTCTTGGAAAAGAAGAAAGAATGAGACCTAGAGAAAAATGGATTTGGGAAGGTTTGGGATGCTAAGCCAGGCAACGTTGCTCTGTGGTGTGTTGTAGCTGCCCCAAAGCCCTTCAGGCTACGTCTGCTCAGCCTGTGACTCAGCCATGTCCTTGGTGTGTCGCTGCATGTGTCACTGCATGGGCTGTACTGTACCTTGTCTCCTTAAGGGATAGCCTGTACAATTTTCAGGGGGAAAAAATAAATGGCATTTTCCTTTTACCAGATGGTCTCCAGCAGAAGCAACTGGAAAGACTGGTACCTCGTGAAAATCAGTCTTCTGTTTGCCACATCATCTGCTGACTTTGTAGGACTGGGAGGTTACCAGGTATTTGGGCTAGCTTGTAGACATAAATCCTTGTTGTAGAAGAAGAAAAGGGTCAGGAAAAATATCTCCCTGCTCAGCATCAATTGTCCCTGTACAGCCAGATCTGAGTGCACCAGGAGGTGGTTTGTCATACCTGCGTGGGATCGGTGGCTCAGAGGCAGGAAAGGAGTCTAATTATCTGCGCGAAGAAAATGTTGTTACTCCAGTTTGGATGAGGAGCAGGGCTTAGCTTGGTTTTATGAGCATGGCAGGTCCCGTCCTGCTCTCCGTGTTGGCACTGTAAGGTCACTGCGGTGTCGTGGTGGCGCACGGGATGTAGGTGTGTGCTGGTGCCTGGAAAGGGATGTGTGATGAACACAACCCTGCTCTCTGGTCTCAACGACTTTCCCCCTTCTGTATCAGAAAGACAAGAAAAATCCCACGAGAGGACCAAAATCTAGGAAATGCAGCCAGGAAAAATCCCCAGCTGCGATCCAAATGTGTGGGTCAGAGATGCCTGGAGAAGCTGGAGAAGGCCTGGAGCTCCGGGCCGGCGGGTGGGTTGGAGAGCGCAGCTGGGTGGACAGACAGGTGGACAGACAGGCGCTCCAGCCCCCTCCATGAGACTTGCTGAGCCTGCCCGTGCCATGGCACTGGTTTGTCCCCCTGTTCTCAGGTTTCCCTCAGGGAGCGCTGAGCACTCGGTGTTTTGCTGCTCCCTCCCCTCCGGGCTCCCGGACGTTCTCCAGAAATCACGAGCTCCGCTCGGGTGGGAATCCAGCCAAGGCAGGGAGCGTCTGTGCCTCTGGAAATGAGATCCCAGAGGGCTGCAGTGGAAGCAGGACCGGACCCTTGGTTTCTCTGTCTGAGAGAGGAAGGGAAGTGATGCCGGCTATCAGATTGGCCTCCGTCCAGAGCTAACCCAGCCAACACCATGTCAGGGAGGTCCCGTGCGTGGCTCGGGAAGGCCGTTCACCAGCTGAGCGCTCTTGTCACCGTTCCCTTTTGGAGCAACCTGCAGCTTGCTTGGCCTTGTGCCTGACCACCAGGGATCTCTCTGGGATGATTCATCTCTCCGGGCACGAGCTTTACCTTTCACATTACCAGGCCTGTAGTGCAGGAAGAGTTCATTCACTAGGAAGTGCCTTGGGGAAGGTCTGAGTTGCAGGTGGGCTCCCTGCAGCCGCCGGTGGCTGGATGTTCCTTAAGTCCTCACACAACCCTTCTGTTTGTTGAACGGGGCAATACCAGACTCCTCCAGCTTTGGCTTTTTAGAGCACTTAAAGGCATCTGGAGATGTTAATAGACGTACAAAGTTTCCTTCTGATAAGGATGTTGTTAATAGCGCCAAGATGTTCTGTCCCCAAACTTCAGCTTGACTAGAAGCATCTGCTGGCTATTTGCTTTGCTACAAATCACTTTTAAACTACTTAGGCTCATGCACAAACCCTGATGAGGAAAGAGATATAATAGCACGAGCAATTATGATTAATAATTGCCAATCCGCACAAGTATAAATAGCCTGGGTGAGCACGGCTTGACCTGTGGGAAGCCAGCAGGTAGGGGTAAGAGGCGGAAGCAGGCGCGATATTTCTTTGCTGTTACGGTCCTTGCCTCCAACATTCATCCCCCACTCCTCCGTCAGCCGTGCAGATGTGATGCCCCGGAGCGAATACAGCCCTGCTACAAAGTTAGAGTAGGTGACATCAGGATTAAGTCCAGCAATTCTCAGGTGGTTGGTTTGCGAAGTGAATTCAGGGACACCGGGATGTGTGCTGTGGGCTGCTCTCGGCTGGAAAGCACACATTAGTGCTGCTTTGCTGGCGTTTTATTGTGCCAGATTTTATCTACAGCACTAACTTATATATGTACAGAGTATTTCCTGGACTTAAAGACCTATTTTAGCTTCTGAGCTGTGCTTGAATTCTGGAGACCCTGATGTGGTTTACATTAACAAAGTCACTCTTCCAGTCAACTGAAACAGTGGATGTTAACAGCCTTAAACTCCTCCATTAGTCACATTAGGTGGATTTCTTACCCCCAGGGCAATCACTAACCATCCATTTTGGTGTTTGAACTGCTGGGAGATTTACACTTTTGTTGTTTCAATTCAAATTCAGGTATTAGAAATTAATCAGGAGAGTTTTCTAATTCAGGAATTTTTTCTGATGCATTTCACTAGCGGGATGGGCAACGGACTTGGTGATGCTGGTTGGATAAACTCTTCAGGACCTCACAACTTGGCTTTGTTGAGTTGCATTGATTTTAAATCAGGAGGAGACCAGAGGAATTGAATATGGAGGTGCCAGCTCCGTGTTTGCTGAGCTGCTGTCCTCATGATCCTCTCTTCCCTTTTACAGCTGGGTCAGGGCTGTTCCTACTCGAGTTGTGAAGCTCAGTGTGAGCTCCCCAGTGGTTCATGCCTGTGAAATTGCACCTCATCAGGAAGAAAGGGAAAAAAAATCAATTTAAATACAATTCTTTTCCAGAAGGGAAAACATCAATACTTTGTGTCTCCTTTGTAAATCCGAAACCTATAGGGTATCTTTTAAAAAGATGTTTATTCAAGGCTCCAACCTTGATTTTGTGTTTAACAGATGTTTCAATTAATACCTGGTGATCCATAACATCACATCTAAGATCTGAGCAGCGAGTGTCTCCAGGGCCCTTATAAATGTCACTGTCTATCTCAGCTAATCAGCCTGTGAGCTTCCTTGCAGGTGACCTCGGGATGGGAATCACCTTGCAGATCGGGACACCTACGTTTCGGCATTTCTGCGTAGGCGTCTACGTGTGACCCAGATGATTTAGGATCCCGGTGTGGTCAGGCTCAGTTTGGCTGCCCAGATGTGTGAAGGTGCCCCGTGGCCCCACATCTCCCCTTTCTGAAGAACCTGTGGATGCTGTATTATCTGCCAGCTCCATACAGGTGCCAGAAACACCGAAAATAAATCTATCTCAAATGGCACCACATGCCTACGTTGCGCATCTTTTTGAGCCCTCGTTGACTATAGTGGCAGTTCACTCAAACCCCGTGTAGACACCTACATTTAGAGGTCTTAGGCTGCCAGCCAAATCCCTGCCCAGGTTTCCCATGTGTTGTATAAGAATGGGAAAAAAAAAAAAAAAAAAGGCTCAGGCTGAATTTTTCCCTGCAGCCTGCTTTATTCGCTACTCAAAAGCTGCTTTTTTTTATCTCTTTTTTTCCTAAGTGGCTAGGCTGCTGCTGTTCAAACTTAAGGAACATACGCCTTTGCAAAACAAAAGGGAAACAAGATACACTGATTGTGACACCCCCTGCCACCCCCACCCCAAGCCCCTCACGACTCTATGCAGTTGCAGCGAAACGAAAAGCTGCTTCAGACCTGACTCTCAGCATCTTTATGCACTTGGCTTGGAAGCAGCCAGAATCCAAATCCTGCTGCAGGTTCTACCTCTTCTGCCCTTATTTAGCTGTAGCCAAGTCCAACTCCTAATTTAAATAAATGCAGTGATTTATTTTTTCCATCCTCTTTCCCACTACAGACCCCCCCAGCTATTTATCAGGGGAGGGTTTCATCCCCTTGTGGCCACGTGGGATGTATTCCCTTGCTTTTCCTCTAAGTCACCTTTCTTAGCCCTCAGGAGCCTGCTGAGCAGATTAAAACCCACTGCCCTGGCCGATGTGCTTTCTTGTTGAGGGAGGGAGGGAGGGAGTGAAATCCTTGTAGTTTGCAGGTAGCGATGGCAATTCAGCAACGAAAGCCAAGGGATGCTGCTGCTCTCTTCCCCTTGCTGAGACTGGCTGTGTGCTTTGCTCAAGCTGGGGACCCCACTGGGATTCCCTCCCTGGGGTTTGCTATTGCCCCGGCGTCATCTCAAAGCAGAGTGCAAGCACGGAGGAGCCTGCCCTGAAACAAACCGCTTGTTTCCTGCAATGCCTGCACCCAGCTATTTGGGTCTCTCTCATTTCCACCCTAGCTTTTAACCATAATCAGGATTTCCTCCCCACTTTTTTTTTTTTCATCCCACAATAGAAGCAGCTTTTCTTTCTGCTCAGCATATTCAAAGGCAGAAAAATGCTGCTGTCGAGACAGTTCCCAGCTTCACAGGGCACCGAAAGCAGGCCAAGCGTTACGTGGAGAATTACTGACATGCTCAAGTGTCAACTGCTAGGCTGCTCGCATTTTTTGGGGGACTGACATTAAACACGGCTGCAGAGCTCTGTGGGTCTTAGCTACGCCGTGCTCTTAATTCCTGTGCTGTAATGACTCCTCTAGAAGAATTTCCCCCCAGCTTCCGTATTTCTCCACTCACTGACTTCTGTTATGCAGTTTTCTTTTTGGACAATTTCTCTGTGCAAAGCTTTTTTTTGCCTTCTGTAGCTTTGCTGTTGGGGCATGAGCTGTGTTTTTGGGTGCAGGACTTCTTGTTCGCTCACCCCCTCCACCCCATTTCTTTTGAAACACCATTTGCAGCAAAATCAACCGTGTCCCCCCCTGCCCCACTCTTTTTCCCTTTCCCTGGAAAGCCATACGTGTTTCAGCAAACAGCATGTCAGGGGCTTATCTTCAGGCTGTTTGTGTACGATGCAGATGAAGCAATGTTTGTCAAGGAAAGTAACAGCTTATATTGGAACAACTGAAATAGATTATATTAAAAAAAATAGGTATACTTTCAGACACAGCAGTCCTTCCTGGGATCTGAAAAAAACAAAGCCCCGTAGCTATTGTGCTGGGTTCAGCATGAAGACATTTGTCAGTGGGACAATCTGCAAGAGAAGCATGCCGCTTGGAGAGCGTGGTTTTTGCGAAGCTATCGCTACCATTTTTCTGTGTTACAGACCTGTGAAATATCTCCAGAAGCCAAGCCCACAAATCACCATCCGTGGTTCTGTTGGGCATTACAAAGCACAGACTCGGTGGAGATGTTGGTTTTCATGACATGCTGCTGTTTTCTTCTCATCTCGGTTCTTGCTGTCTCGGAGCTGAGAGCTCTCGCCCACCCTGCAGCCCTACAAGGACTGGTGGTCCTACCAGCTCCTCCCTACCAACACAGTTCGTCTGCTCTACAGGTGCTAATTACTCTTTTCTCTGTAATTAACGAACTTGACTAAACTCAGAACAGTTATTTCCGGCCTACGCATAGCCTGAAATTTCCTGACTGTTTCAGAGTTAGAGCTTTAAAAGCTTTTTTTTTTTTCCTTTATCTCTATTAGTCTAGTAAAAATATTACATTCTGTATATCACTAGGCGATCACATCTATAGCAGTACTTAATAAAACCGTGGCGTGAGTTAGTTTTAGAGATTGTATTTGTATGGTTATTCTCCTTTAACTTATTAAATTTCACTTTTTCACAATGGTCCTTTGACTGGGAAGCTCTTCCAGAGCCAGACAGCTCTCGTGGTTTAACCTCTTTGGCCAAGCCAGGATAGTTTTGTAGATGGAAAGGAAATTAAAAATCAGAGCTTGCTGCCTTGGGTCTACTTGACCTGAGCCTCAAAAATGTCTTAAGGGACCAATAAGCATTTGAAAATATTTATAAAGCTAGCTATAAAACTGAAGCTTTGGTTGTTTGTTCAACTATTTTACTACTACGTTATTGTTACAGGCAGATAAAACCAGGATTTATTGAAGGGGCACGTTCCAGAAACACTTGATTCACTTGTGGAAGAGTAGCGAAGTAAAGGGTTGATAGGTTGCAGTTTTTGTTAGAGGAAAGACACCTGGTCTGCTCAACAGACCTGTATTTAGGCTTTGTAAAATGAGATGCAGAAGGGAAAAGAGTCCATGTAGCTCTTGCAAGTTATGATGGAGACCTTGGGTTTTTGGGGCCAGCCAGGACCTGTGATCCCAGCATGATATTTGCATGGGGAGTTGGTGAGGATGTGAGATGAGATAGAGGAGGAGGTTAAAATACAATGTGGAAGCACCGCTGCAAGCAATGGGCATGAGAAACACAAAAGCAGCAGTCACAAAGCCCAGCTGCAAAGAGGTTGCCTGCTTTCTGTTCCAAGGCCAGCCTGAAAATCTCTGTGTTACCACTCTGCACATGTGGGATAAATCTCCTGTGCGGGTTGATCGCAGGGTCCGCTGGTCACACCTGGGTTGGTGCCACCTAGAAGCATCCCGGAGCTGCAGCATTCCCTAGGGACAGCCCGTGCTGGCAGCACGAAGCAGCCTGGGCACAGTTCTCTCTCCTGTGCTGCCTCTTTCCAGGCTGTTTTTCCTCTGCGTATTGCTCTAATGTTTTTCTCCCCGTTCCTCTCTCTCGAAGATCTGACAGGATTTGTTATTGCACAACTGAAATCATCATCATAATAAAAGGGCAGCTGTGTCTTTGATTTGGGCTTGCTTTCTTCCCCACTATGGGACTGCTGAAAAGTCACATCTCTGTTTCTATGAGGGGTATTAAAATGCTTGGCAGGTTGGTGCCCCTCTACTTAGCAATTATTTCTTCTCTGCCAGTTCACCACTCAAGCCTCCCAGGCTGTCAACCCTTGAAACAAGTATTACATATATATTGCAGCCCTGGGAGGAGAGCCCAACCAGAGTACAACACACCTAAAGATAAATGCTTGCTCCCCTGCAAAGTAGCCAGGGGAGAAGTGCAGACAAGGAACAGCATCCGCTGGGGTAACTCTGAGTAGAAGGAGATGAACTAGTAAATTGAGCTGCAGGTGGAGAGTGGCAGCAGTTCAGGCATAGGATGAGGCTGGAAAGTGCTTAGTTCAGGACCCAGGCTCTGTAAATGGGCTTTCTGCTAAGGGTGGGACTAAAACCCACTCTGGAAATAAGAAAAATATACTGTTTGCTTATTTCTTTTCACTTTTGTCTGCCTAAACTAATTTCATGAAGATGAATTAGTTTGTATGTGGTTAGATTAGCCTAGCAAATCGATACCAGGGGATGGTGCAACTACCCCCTGCACGTGCGCTCGTGATAATGTCTGGGAGTGGAAGTGTCTCCGAAAGTAGAAGGCTAGTGCTGGCACAAGAGTGTTTGTACACTCGATGGGATTGAATTTGGCTGGCCATAGGAGAAGTGCTGAGAGCCAGAAAGTCAACTTCTTTTGCGATGGAGGTCGGTCTGTCTCTGAAAAGGATGTGGTATCTGTCCCAGGGGAGCTTTCCCATATGATGTGTATGTTATGCAGCTGCCGTGCAAGGAAAGAAATTGGTGTGGTACTGTTCACAATGCAGTACTGGCCCTCCTGTTTAGGCAAAAACCCTGCAAAGCAGAGCCAGGAGCAAGACCAAGACATCATTGCAGTGCAGGAATGGGAGGGTGGCTGGGCTTGGAGACGCACCCAGGTTTGGCTTTGACATTGGTGAGAGTTGGAGATTCAAACAAGATACTGGTCTGTTAGAGAGGGCTGGATCTTTCTAGGGTTTCATATAGTCCCCCCCCAATATTACAACTTTGCCTGTTTTCCACTGGTTCCCACTGATGAGGCCTCTTTTGGCAAACTTACTGGCCTCTTTTTTTTTCTTTCTTTTCTAAAATAAGCTTGTGAGTGTATTTGGGCCAGGACATGTTCCTATTGCAAGAAACCCAGTGTGACCTGGAAGGCTTTGCTCTGCGTGTGACAGGGGTCATTGCTCCATGTCCCTGCTACCACTTGTTTCGAGGAATCCATCCACTATTGACTCAGGACTTCCCGTACCAGCCAGCAGTGTCGTCATTCAGGCTGTCATGGGAGTCATTGCCATGAAGGGAACAGGGTTTTGTTAGGGAACAGAGGCAGGGAAAAGTTTTTTCATCAGAATAATGATGCTGGCCATATGCTTAGCGTTCAGCCAGGGGATTGGGTTGACAGTCGCAGCACAGTGTCTCGCAGAGCAGATGAGGTCTGTGTCTTGTAAACATTTTGTTTCGGGAGAAGAGAGAGGGGAATTCATATTTCTGATTGCTCTCCTATGAGCCATAGGAGATCTCTCCCAGATTCTTCACACCATGCTAAAATAAGTTTAAACATGGCCCTTCTCTCCAGAAACGATACAATCAGCTGCCTCCAGCTGCACGTGCAGAGGGACATGAGCTTCTTCCAAGGGGTGGGCAGTTGGGCGACGGGGAGAGCTTAAAGCTCACATTTTACTCTGATACTGAGGTCTATTAGTGCGGAAACCAGTATATTTCTGCACAGCTCACCCAATTAGTAGCTGCAGCTGACCTCTGGGTGTGGGGCATGTGGTTACCGTGAAATGAGATTTCATGAATCTTAAGGACAAAATCTAAAGAAATTCAATTGACCACTTCACATTACACCTTGCTGAGCATTAACTTCCAAATGTGTTTCCCTTTAAAAAATAAAAATAATAATAAAAAAAACACCTTGAGGAATATTTTTGGAAAGGTGTATTTTTTTTGCTTGTAAAGTTTTTGGGGTGAGAGGAATATTTATCCTTGGGCATGTCAGTTCTTCACTGGTTGGGGAGAAAAATGGAGTAGTTTTTACCATTTTGTCTTCTCATCACAGAACTGGAAAGCTTCATGAGTTCTGAGATATTTTTCTTGACAGAAGAGTGAATAAAGACAAAACTTGCTTTTTATGGATTGTTCTCAAACCTTCTTTTTCAGGCCAGAAAATGACCAGAATGTGCTAAATACTGTTAACACCTTTCAATAATGGCACAGTCAATTCTGGGAAGGAGGGAAATGTCACTTTGCTAGTTTGCAGGTTGGAAGATTGACACATGCAGATACGGGATAATGACCTGCATTGTAAATTGTAGACCAGATACTGTGAGTAGAAGAGTTTCAGTATTGAAAGTAGTTTAGTAACAATTATTAGTTTGAAGCATATTCAGTATTAGTTTGGGGATTTCTAACTCACTTCAACAGAAACAGATTTAATCGGGGGGAAAAAAAGAATAGGCTTGGAAATATTGGGCTAAGTCTTGATTCTAAAGGTATTTAAGAACGTAACAGCATCATGACCCGTGAGATCAGGCTTTTGGTGTCTCCTGTGGAGTATGTTACTGAGTACCCCCAAGTTATGCTATCAGTGCAAACGGGTAGCATCAGTGATGTGGCACATCTAGGGGTCAGGAGGGAGAGGGCAGGAGGAGTTACAATGACCAAATCGCATTTTCTCCACTGTCAGAGACATTTTGAGATCAACGTGTCTGTCTTTGGGTTCCTCTGGGAGAGGTTCCAGCCTCTGGAATCCAGCACTTCGTGGCTGCAGTGGTCTTACTGGAACTAAAAATAAAAGAGTAGCTTCCCCAAATAAAGTAGCGTGCGATCTTCTGTCAATCAGGAAATGCCGCTGAGTTCCTCTGATGGTGCTATTCTGATAGAAAGTCCCATCGGATCATTGCAAACAGCATGAGTTCAAGACCTCAGTTGTAACATCTGCCTCAACGTCCCTTTCCCTAGTGCAAGCTGGCACAGAGAATAGAAAGATAACGGCATGCAGGAGCTCGGTCATTCATTCATTCAGCCCCAGGAATTTAACTAATGGTTGTGCTTGGGAAAATCCTGCCCTGCAGTTACCATCCTCAGCCAGAATAAATCAGCTTAGCTTTGCTGATGTTACCGGTACTGTGCCATGCTGTCTGAAGATCTGACCATAAGTTTAATGCTCATAATAATAATAATAATAATTATTATTATTATTTTAAAAAAAGCTCTTAACCAATGGAGTGGAATACTGTGGCATGTCTTCTAGGAATGGGTCAGATGTATGGCTTCAACCAGCCTGAAGGTGCTTTTGAGACAGTGGGAAGCCTTTCAGTTGCCTACAAAGATAAATAACAGCACAGCCAAAGAGCTGAAATTAAAAGTATAGAGATTTTGTGCTTCTGTAGGGCATTTCTAGGAGTCAGAAAATCCAAACAAGCGTGAACTCCACCAGGTTCAGCCAGAGACAGGGAGCTTTTCTACCTACCTTCTTGTATAGACTCTATGCCCTATATGAATTTTTCTGATCCAAAATTGGGGTGAGGAGAGCTCGTGTGGGATAGTCTCCAAAGCGTTACACGTGGTTTAGCAGAATGTGTTTGCTGCACAACCTGGCTGGAGAATGAGGAATGGGATGCCAGAGCTTTGCATGTTTCTTTTGTAATCAGTTAAGTGTTCTCACTCTGATAAGCAAAGCATGATTTTAATTAAAAAGCCATTCCAGATGGATTTAATTTGTGTGCCATTGAAAAGGCAAATTACTGTGACTATAAAGAGAAAAAAGTGTGATGATCTTCTCATTGCAGGGAATTTAAATCCAGAGGGGCTTGGATCCTAAGTCAGGGGTTGTTTCCCCGCTCCTTGGAAGAAGTGTTGGGATTTTTTTACTTACATCTCCTCAGCAGAAAGGAGCAATAAGGTATCCTTGCTTTTACTCCAGGTACTTTTCATGCAGAGCTGGCAATTCCTCAGGGATGTACATAACAGCTCTCTGAAGACCTACAAGTCAGGTTAAGAAGTCCATGACAAATGCAGGTACAGACAGACAGGTTTTGCCAGCCAGGTTTAATTCTACGGGGACAGGGCTGTGTAGTTGCTGTTCATTGCTCCAGCCTCAGGAAGTAACAATCCCTTTGTCAGTGGAAGCAAAGGAAAGCAGATGATCCAGCTTGTTGTATCCACTTCTAAGTTTCACAGGACTCTAAAGGATGGAATAGAGGGAAAAATAATCTCTCCCCTTGAACTTCCTGGGTGGAGAAGCAGGAGGCAGTTAAGGCATAAAGTTAATTGTGCCATTCAAGGGGGCTGCTGCTCTGGGAGCCACCCTTGACCTTTGTTGCCTCTTTAAGGGCTTTTCAGAGCAAAGCTGTGAGTTTCAAGGTACTAAATACCTCAAAGTTAAGTGCTAAGGAAAGCACTTAATTCTATTTGCTATCCTTTACATATGATGCATTAATTTTGTGGAGCAAAGACTGGAGCTGGTACTAGGCTAATTCGAGGGGACATTTAGAATCATAGAATGGTTTGGGTTGGAAGGGACCAACCCACTGCCAAGGGCAGGGACAGTTCCCATCAGACCAGGTTGCTCAAAGCCCCATCCAGCCTGGCCTTGAACACTTTCAGGGATGGGGCACCCACAGCTTTTCTGGGCAACCTGTTCCAGTGTCTCACCTCCATCATAGTAAAGGATTTCCTCCTTATATCTAATATAAATCTACCCTCATTTAGGTTAAAGCCAATACTCCTTGTCCTATCACTACCCTCATAAAAAGTCCCTCCCCAGCTCTCCTGCAGCCCCCTTTAGGCCCTGGCAGGCCCCTGTGAGGTCTCCCCGGAGCCTTCTCCTCTCCAGGCTGAACAACCCCAACTCCCTCAGCCTGGCTCCACAGCAGAGGTGCTCCAGCCTCTGAGCATCCTCGTGGCCTCCTCTGGACTCGCTCCAACAGGTCCCTGTCCTTCTGGTGCTGGGGCCCAGAGCTGAGTGCAGGCTCCAGGTGGGGTCTCACAAGAGCTGAGAAGAGGGGGACAGTCCCCTCCCTCACCCTGCTGCCCACGCTGCTGTTGGTGCAGCCCAGGACACGGTTGGCTTTCTGGGCTGCAGGCACACATTGCTGGCTGATGTTGACCTTCTCATCCACCAACACCCCCAGGTCCTTCTCCTCAGGGCTGCTCTCAATCCTTTCCCCACCCAGCCTGTATTTGTGCTTGGGATTGCCCTGGCCCAGGTGCAGGGCCTTGCATTTGGCCTTGTTGAACCTCACGAGGTTACACAGGTCCACCTCTCAGGCCTGCCCAGGTCCCTCTGAGTGGCATCCGTTCCCTCCAGCGTGGTGACCGCACCGCACAGCTTGGTGTCATCATTGAACTTGCTGAAGGTGCACTCAGTCCTACTGTCCATGTCAACACCAAAGATGTTCAACAGTGCCAATCCCAATACTGACCCGTGAGGAACAACACTCTTCACTTTGATATTGAGCCATTGACTGCAACTTTGATCATGCTGTTAAGCTGTTGCATGAGATGTTGCTGTCAGATAATGCTAATTATCAGCTGTCTGATAGCAACTTGTATTATTAAGAATATGAATGACATTTTTACCAAAAGCTGACGTACCTTCCTGTCTATCAAGGGAAAAAGAAAGGCTGGACCAGAAATGCAGTGAGATAGTACCTAGAAACACCATCCAGAACTCCCAAGGGTCTCTCCGATTTAGGCTTTTTAAAGTTTCTTGTTTCATACATTCATCCATAACAGTATTTCCAGTCCATATAATCACAATTATAGTCTGGAGTGTTGCTGTAAATAAATGGGGCAGGATTGCTGAGTTTCGTTTTCCTAAAGCACTTTGCAAGCCTCGGTTTTGGATGTTTACCTGGACAGGCCTGCTGGGAGCACGTGGCAGTGGATGGCTCCTTGCCCAAGTGGGAAAGCTGTGGAAAAAGAGAGCTCTCTCTTCGGCTGAAGTCTTATGATCCTGTAAAGTACATCAGTTGCAAGTGACAGTAAATGTGGCTTTGACCACTGAAATGATAGGCTTTACATTAAAATAAATGCCTTTTAATGGGGTACTAGCATTTAATTTTAGGCTTTGTTGCATCTTCTCTTCTTTCCTCACCCCATCCCACTTCTGTGTCTTCACTGTAAATCCCTTGATCCTCAGCCTGGGAACATGGGAATCAAATGAAGATATAAAGCCACATTTCCACACTTGGAGAAGCTGCTTCCTCTTAGAAATACTCATAGCTTAATAAACCTGAGGGATGCACAAGGCACAGCTGCATCTTGGTGCCAGTTCTGCCATGATTTAAAACCACTCCAGCTTTGCGCTATGTCAAAATGGCATAAATTCTCATCTACAAAAAGCAGTCCCTGGTAATACGTGCAGTTCTGGGGATGGGATGTTCTGGGCAGGAAGCAATCCACTGGGGCAGGAAACCCAGTTAAGGGAAGTTACTGGCAAGAATCAGATAGCCGTGAATGTAATTCGTCATTGCAATGAGCAGGCAGGGCTGCTGAACAGACTATCCCTCTTTTTTTACTTGCTGGTAGGTGGTAGAGCTGGAAAGAGATTCTAAAGGTCTTCTGTCCTTCTCAAGCATGGCATCTGTTGCCAATAGCCTCTGTTACCTCGTCTGGAAGCGATTCCTTCAGTGGAACAACCTCTGCCATGTCTGTAATGACCTTTGTGCAACCAAGGTGCATTTTTAGCTCTGCCTTTAGATGAGCCTTGGGGAAAAGGTTACTTCCTTCACGGGAAGCAAAAAGCAATGGAGTTGTGAAATCCCAGAACTGCAGATGTGTTCTGGGTCCACGTTCTCAGATTAGCACCCAGATTAGGCTGATAAGCGATGTACCGTGCACCTCTCCTTTACACAGATAGGGCACCCTAAGATAGCAAGAGGGTTGAAACGCTGTCCCACAGCATATCTGCAATTGTAATTGCACAATCCATTTGTTGTCATTAGGTGAAGTACATCCAAGTACTTTGTAATTGGCAGTCGCAGCCAGAGTTCACTGTGTCCTCGGCCAAGTACTCCAAGCCTGGGCTGTGGGGTTCTGCAAAGCCAGAATTAATGACATGGATATCCCTCCTTTGCAGACCAAAAGATAGCAAAGAAAAGTGTAAATAGTGTTTCTTCTTCTCTGGACCAGTGGGGCAGCTCCTTTATTCCGGATGGAATTATTTCTTCTGTAAGCCGGAAGGAAGAGGCTGTTTCAGATGCAAAGGACAGCTAGATGCCGACCATCCTTCATCCTTTAATAAGACCTGGATGCAGAGCTGTAAAAATGTCCTCAAGGTGGGACTGATTTTCAGATCAAGGTGTTTAGTTATTTCATTATGGTCACTAGAGCTTTGGGTCTTAATGTAGTTGCCCCCAGGTACAGTCTTTTAGCAAGCTGAGGTAGCCTAGGGTTCCCAGGTGCCTGTGTAGAGAGCGCCGGTCTCTTATGCCCTTCATCATATTGGTTAGCCAGAACACCTTCCCAGCTCTGCTGCATTGGGCAACAAACTTCAGGCAAATTAATTCTACCTTGGGTTGCTGGATATGCCTCTGTGTGTACAGAGACCAGCTCAGCATCACCAGTCTGCACTGGTGAAATAATAATAGCTGCTAGTCACTTTTGGCAAATACAAGAAATAAATAAATAAATAAAAAAAAAAGCAAAAACAACAGTAAAAATCATGAAATGATTCTGAAAAAGTAACGAGAGTTTAATTTCTCATTTATTTGTCTCCTGGCTTGCAAACTGTCAGTATCTTTCCTTTCTGTACGCTCATGCTGACTAGAAGCCTGCTGCTGCAACTCATGTGTTGGCTGCAATGCACTGACCATACCAGGATGAAGAGCAAATACTGGCAAAACCTTGGGATTGGCAGCACCCAGTGGCTCCAGCAGCATCAGTGTAACTTTGCTTTGTCTCTTCTTGTTTCATGATCTGGATATTTAAATATCCTCAGGCTTTTTTCTAACTAAAGGCCATTAATCAAAACAAAGTGGCCGTAAAGTGGAGGTCACAAGGATTTCTGTGCAGCATTTCCTCCTCTTGAAGTCCAGAACGTTACTGAGACAGAAGTTCCATTATTTGACTGTGTTTGTTTCCAGTTGTCCAGCAGTGAGAGCAAGAGGACTTCCACGGTTAGAGGCCAGCAGTTGTTTGAGAAAATCCAACTGGAATTTAATGTCTCAGTGCATGGGCCAAGATCAGACATCAGAAGCCTGGGAAGTCTGTGTAGTTGTAGCTATATTTAGATTAGAGTAATTCCTGATGGGAAGGGTAGATTATTTTATTTGCCTAGTTATTAAAAACAACTAATTTTCATTAGTTACCTCCAGCAAATTCAATCTAAATAACCTGTTTCTGATAAAAGCATAACTTGCACTTTGAACTCTCCTTTACAGGAGCTGAGATGGACAACTCAGCACATCCATTGCCCCTTGCCCTAGTTATTAATCCAAACACTCTGGAGAGAGTTCAGAACTTGCATAAGTTTCCACTTTGCATCTCCTTGTGTCCTTCTCTGCTAGACTGAACTCCCCTGTGGTAGAGTGCACCTCTGAAGATATTTAGCACTTGATTCTGTTACCTAAATATTGGTGTCCAGAGTCTACTGAGATAACCTTACAGTAAGGGCATCCAGGTGTTGCTCCAAAAGGATGTAAAGCTCCTATAATTGCTTTTATGGCTCCTTTTCACACCCTTTCTTGGTCTTCATTGCCCTTTTAAAATGCCTGATGTGCATCACAGCACAGATCTTTCCAAGACAGTGTGGAAAAGCAGTATTATCTTTCTGTTCTTCGTTGCTGTTCAGTTTATACAGTGAACAGTTGTGTTAGCCTTTTCTCATCAGCTCATACTGGGAGTTCATGCTGAATTATTTACCTCTTCTAATCCCCAAATCCTCTGCCCCAGAACTGCTTTTCCAGAATTCAAGCTGCCATACTGGAGGTCTGCACTGAATTCACTCTTTCTTGAGCACAGCTTTTGCATTTGGCTGTGTTCAAATAGGCCTTTGGCTGTGTTCAACAGGCCGAAGTGCTCTTAGGTGCAAGTTATCCAGGCCTGCAGATTTTGAATGTTTATCCCTCGTAGATGTTGTTTAATATCCATCTTTGTTACTAATGGACTGGAAAAAGCTTCTTCATCATAATCAGATACATGCACGTTGCCTTGCTGCTTTCCAAATACAGATCAAAATCACACAATGAACTTTCCTCTACTGGACTGTACCATCTGCAAGATTTTGTTTGTTGTAATTCATGTAGAGAGAGTGGGAACCTGAAAGTAATAACATCGCGTTAATCTCTTATTCCTACTAGCTGCAGATTTTTCCCAGTGTCTTAAGGTTCTTCTAAGCTTCATGACACAGCATTCAAATTTCCGTATGTTCCTTCCATCTAATAAATATTGCTGGGTTGGGGCTGTTTGTTTGTTTATTTATGTATTTTCACTTCCAATTGCCCCTCCTACTTCCTAGTTGAACTGAGATTAGGTTTTACTCAAAGTTAGTCATCTGCATTGGGAAATTATGCTGGGCTTGGATTGTTATACTTTGGCCCCCTGGTTTGTCTCTCCAGAAGAACTGTGATCTATCTGGCAGCACTGGGTGCAAATAGGGCAGCCAGGGGCCACGTGGTGAAGGAGGTACCCCATGATCAGGCTGGTGCCAGGCCACCAGGAGGAGAAGGCTATGTGGCAGGTAGGGCACAGAGATCAGAAAAAGAGCAGGTTTTTTTTTGTTTTTGTTTTGTTTGTTTGTTGTTTTTTATTATTATTATTATTATTACAGGTTTATTACAGAAGCATTATCTGGGAGAGGATGGGGACATTTTAATAGGATACCACAATATGCTGGAGTTGCTTTCTGGTAAAGCAGATCAGAAGTTGGAGGTGGGAAAAAGACAACACCATTCTAACGGGATCTTTCT
This sequence comes from Anser anser, assembly GCF_964211835.1. NCBI lineage: Eukaryota > Metazoa > Chordata > Aves > Anseriformes > Anatidae > Anser > Anser anser. The sequence goes on from NC_139721.1 coordinate 159,505,291, forward strand.
AAAAGTGTAGACACAAGGTCCCAAGGAAAGGTATGAAGAACTGTCAGAGAAGAGCACATAAATGCAATGATCCATTTGCCAAAACTGTTCATTCAAAACTCAGCTTTTGATAAATGTTGTTTGTGCAGTGAAATTTCCCAGAGTTCACAGAGAAGATCTAAGAGAGGCACTTCATTCATTCCACAGAGAGATAGTTTTGATATTGTTATGAACAATGTAAGTGTTGTTTCATTAAGAATTTTATAGCTAGTACAATTAGTAATACCAGAGGGGGGGGAAAAAAAAAAAAAAAAAGCATGCCATGCTTTAAATTCAGCTTTCAGTAGGTAGAATACATACAAAAGGGGATCTCCTGTTATGTGTCATTATTTCTAGAGATATGTCTGTGTTTATAGAACATATTCATGTTCATATGACTTGGATGGCAAGCTTAATAACTTGGCTGGGTTTTCTGTGTTAATGTTTTCAGAAAATTCTTGGAATACATTTGTTTTGAGTCCATGCTTAAATTGCTACTGTGGTGAATGCCTTCTGCAGGAAACCTGTGACTTCCAAGAATTTGTAAAGTGGAAAAGAAACCTCTGATTAAAAAGTTTCCTCCAAAACTTCAGAAGGAAAAGGGAGTGGATTTATTTGTATTTTTTTAGTGACACACCTTAAATGCTTTAAGATAGCTTGCATTTATTTCCCATGAGGTGTTTTGTGTCTAGAAACATTGACAGCAGCTTGAGCTATTGCAGAGGGATTTTTAACAGGGCTCTTTTAAACCTGTTTATACAGTTTCATCTTTACATACATACAGAGCTTCTTGAAGCCATACGATTTATCTTCCGTGGATGGATACACTTGACTGGAGTCATTAGAGAAATGGAAAGTGGGTACGGATGGGTTAGCAGACGACATCTTTCCAGTTGCGTCCTGAATGAATACCCTAACGAGACACTGGTGTAGGCTGAGGATTACAGGAAAAGGTCTTACACTGATTGCTGTGAAGTTACCCAGCAAGACATTGCTAACGTGAAGTTGTCACAGGAAAAAAGGTGAAGGAATATCATGGATCACAAATGATCTAAAAGTGTCCCAGCAGAGGGTTGTGTTTCATCAGGGACACAGAGTAAGAAGCTATGTCCACCTCAGGTGGAGTCAGAGGCTTAGGGGAGCTATCAGCAATCTGGGAAGAGGAGCGAGTGTTACAGCTGTGTGTTCCAGCTGGAGCTGTCACCCACCCAGTGAGCACAGGTGTTTGAACAAGGAGTGCAATACCTCAAAGCTGTAGGTGCACTGTGGATGCTCCAAGGAGGTCTTGTCCAGCTTTGTTGATGGCTCCCTGGAACCTGTCCTGCTTGCACTGATACTTAGTGATGCTGAACTCTCAGAGACAGGTCAGGGTGGAAACGAGCATTTTTGAGAGTATTAATGTACTAAGTGTCCTGCTTGGCCAGATGACGCATTCCAGTCTGCTTATCTCAAGGGACAGAGAGGTTCAGATGTTGAGGGTGATTGTCCTTCACGGATAACATACAGATATCTGTAGGATGCGTGTTCCTGATCAGGCGTATGAACACTGGAAAGAAGGTAAAACCACAGCAGACAGAGATACCTTCTCTGCAATCATTCCCCTGGTTACCTCCATTCCTTCAATGTTAGTTTAAGCTTGAATGCAATTCAGTCCTTCTTTATAATAAGGAAAGTCCTAGGCATGCCGTGAAACCTGCCTGCCTGGGGAGCTCTGAGTGAGGTTCATATGTGTGCATGTGAGCTGCTGGGGTTTATAAATGGAGAGGAACTAAAATGAGGAAATGTTGGCTTTCCAAATGGGAGCTTTTTTATCAACAGCTGTTGCTTTTGCAGGGCAAGGGTGTATTTTTGCCCTTTTTTTTTTTTTCAAAATGAACATATATATCCAGGAGATATTAGAACCTGTCACAGCAGTTAGGGGCTTGGAAGGTATGAGTGGGGATGCCCTGTTGTGATAGCTTTTCTGCTGCTCCTTTGAGGTGCTGTTACTGCTGGCAATTTACTTTTCCTGTTCAGTTGTAAGTGACCTAGTGCAACATAAAGTTCCTTGGAGTAGGGCATTCACCTGTCACAATGACGTTACCAGAATTTGCTCAAAGTTGACTTTGTTATTAAAACTTTGATAAGGGAACTGAAAGAGTTACATTTGGTTCCGGCTCCTGATGAAACATCTTGTCCTCCCCAGCTTTGTTAGCTTCTTTTCTCCACTTACAATATCCAAATTTCTCCATCTTTTTGGCCTGTTTTAATTTATTTTCAAAATGAAACATTCAGAGCGGGTGCTGAACATGTAGGCAGCCCCACTTTCATTTGGCTCTTTATTATTTTAGGCTGTAAGTAACATAAATAATAACAAGCTGGAACCAAACTTTTGTTATGGTTAAAAGAAGAGGCAAGTCATCCCTCATAGACTTTTAACTGGAGCACATATGTCCATTTTTGGGTAAAATGCCTGTACCAAGCTGGAGAGAATCCAGGCAGGGTCAAAAGAATGATGCAAGGTCTGAAAAATGGTAGGGGGGAAAAAGTGAAAGAACTTGGGATGTTTATTCTGGAAAACAAAACCCTGAGGGGTGAAATCACAACTTGTCTTTAAGTACAGGTTCATGAGGGCAGAGTCCTGTTTGATGAGCTTAATTTCCTTTTATGACGTTACCCAGCTAGTTGACCAAGGGAAGCCAGTTGATGTAATCTTTTTGGATTTCAGCAAAGCTTTCGATACTGTTTTTCACAATATCTTTCTGGGTGAAATGTTCAGCGTACAGCCAGATAAATGCATAACACAATGGGTGAAAAATTGGCTGACAGGTCAGGCTCAAAGCATTATAATAAATGGGGTTACATCAGGCTGATGGCCAGTCACTAGTGGGGTTCCCCAGGGCTCAATTTTAGGGCCAGTTCTCTAATGTTTTTATAAATGATCTGGACGCAGAACTCGAATGCATTGTAAGGAAGTTTGTGGATGATACTAAATTAGGAGGAGCTGTTGACTTTGTCAAGGGTAGAGAGGCCTTGCAAGAGGGATCTTGACAAATTAAGAGGGCTGGGCAATCACCAACTGCATGAATTTTAACAAGTGACAGATTCTGCACTTGGGATGGGACTGTTCTGGATATAGGTACAGACCAGGGGATGAAAGGCTGGAGAGCAGCCCTGTGGAAAAGGATCTGGGGGTTCTGGTAAGCAGCAAATTGAATATGAGTGAACAATGTGTCCTTGCAGCCAACAAGGCAATCATACTCAGGGGTGCATCAGGCACAGCACTGCTACCCAGATGAGGGAAGTGGTTTCCCCGCCCTGATCTGTATTGTGTGCAGTTCTGGACACCACAATATAAGGACATAAAACTATTAGAGAGCGTCCAAAGGAGGGCTACAAATCTGATAAATGGTCTGGAGGGCAAGACAGGAGGGGCTGAGGTCCCTTGGTTTGTTCAGCCCAGAGCAGAGCAGGACGAGGGGAGGCCTCATGGCGGCCTGCAGCTCCCTCACGAGGGGAGCGGAGGGGCAGGCGCTGAGCTCTGCTCTCTGGGGACAGCGACAGGACCCGAGGGAATGGCATGGAGCTGGGACAGGGGAGGGTCAGGCTGGGTGTGAGGGAAAGCTTCTGCACCCAGAGGTGGTCGGGCACTGGGACCGGGCACTGCCCCAGGGCAGTGGGAGGGGACAGGCTCCCCAGGGCTTCCCAGGCACTGAGCTTGCCAAGTACAAAAAGGATCTGGACACTGCTCTCAGGCATAGGGTCTGGTTTTCGGGTGGTCCTGTGTGGAGCCAGGTGTTGGACTTGATGAGCCTTGTGGGCCCTCTCCAACTCAGGATATTCTATGCATGATTCTAAGTATGTGAAAAAGCTGATGCAGGTAATAAGAAAAAAAAAAATAGTACCTGTTCTCCATAACCAGTCTGGATAGAACTAGCAATTCACTCCATAAATTACAGTCACAGATAACCAAAATCTGCATGATGGTCATTGTAGAGAAATCCAGGAATTGATTAGGGACAATAAGGACTCTGTCGAGTTTCTATTGCAGGGAAAAGATGGGACAAAAGTTTATCAGAAGCCACTGTTGGGACTTTCTCTATATCACATGGGGATAAAACAGTTCACCCCTTAAAGACCATCCTAATCCTTTTTTTGTTTGTTTGTTTGTTTATTTGTTTGTTTTTATCCGGTCTGTGAAATTGTTAGCTAAATGGTTGAAAAAAAAAAAAAATCCCAAGGATTTCACCTGCTCCTTTTTCTCTTGGCCAGCTTGAAATCATTTTGTAACCACAGTTTCCAAATAAAACTCTGCAAATCTTCAGTTATCTTCTGTTGTATGGAACCAGGGATTTGACTTAGAGCTTTTGCTTTTGAAACAAGCAACAAAACTACCCTGCTGCCTTCACAAAGGGGATATATCTGAGATAAATATGTGTGTTTGTATGTAGGTAGGTGCAGACAGAGATTTCTCTAAATTGACCGTCTCTTCCATTTAAACTTGTGCATTGACATAACTTGTAACTAATATCTGAGTAAAAAATATCTGAGCAAAAATACAGTAAAATACAATCAAGAGACTGAGACAAATCTAGTCTTGACCACCTGCATAGCCCTGACCAACAGTGTCTGCTTTGGACCTGCAGTACAAACCCAACTGGTTTGAAGAGTCAGTCTGGAAAGGCTCTTCCACTAAGTCATGCCAGTCAGTGTTAAGCCATTCCCAAGCAGTGTTTTATTTCTAATCCACATTTGTCTCATTAGAGAGTTCAGTCACAGGAATTTGTTAAGCCTTTTTTCAGCGTAAAGAGTTATCCTCTGTAGGAAATCGTCTTATGTTTTAGGCACTTACTGGTTGTGATTGATTAGACTTTTTTTTTTTTTTCCAGACCTTGGATCATTCTTAGAATACCATTCTTGTTTTGCTGAGCAAGTTAGCCAGGATCTATGTTGTGCCAGCTACCTGGAATCTAGGTGAAATTCTGGCTGTTTTGAAGCCAATAGAAATCTCTTTGGCTGAAGTTTGTGTTTTACAATCCACCCTCCCAGTGCAGATTTACTGGTTATTATTTCTGAAGATGAGAAAGGGGGCACATAAATATACACCTGACCTTTTGCTGCATAAGATGTCATAGTATGACTCCTCTTTGAGTTCAAGTTTTACCCAGGGTGTTATCCAAAATGTACCTACAGAACTTTTACAAAGAGGACAGATTTCTACATTATGAGGGTTGTGCAGCAATGAAACAGGTCATCTAGAAAGATTGTGAAGTCTCCATTCTTGGAGATTTTTAAGACTTGGCTAGAGAAACTGGTGGCTTACCGAGAGTAGTCAGCATTGCTGTTACTCAACGTGCTACTGCTTCTCCCTCATCTACTTCAGCTTAAATGCTTGAAGGGGCAGTTGCAAAAAAAACTTTTTTTTGCATATTTTCGTACTTTCCTAAAACCAAGGTTGGTTTTAGTCACTATTTCTCTCTCTCTCTCCTTTTTTTTTTTTCTTTTTTCTTGCCCTCTCCTCCTTCTCCCTTGTTTTTCCAACATTAATGTAGTTAACCTGCAGGACTGCAGTTTCTGGAACACCTGTCTGGTATCGCTGCTGTCACTTGAATTTATGTGAGCAAGCATTCAGCATCAAAGGATGCTGGAAAGAAGCCAGGAAATATCAGGTTCTGGATGAGAAATTGCAGAGCAGACAGGTGCTGCCAAGGCATGGAGGAGGAATGAAAATCCAGGTTTATTGGCTTTCTGACTGTGAAGGGCTGATTAATCCTGTCTGTCTCATCACTGCTATCTTGAATCTACGTTGCAAGGATCTCTTTGTTATAATTTACTGTGTTCACGCTCATCCCTATTTTTAAACCATGTTTCTGTGGTTCAGTTGTTAGTATACATCCCCTGAGGGGGAAGTTCCCAGGTTGGCTGGGCATTTGCCAGAGCATCATCATCATCCTTTAAATTATCTTTCTCCATCCCTTTGTAAGGGTCCTTGCCTCCATCTCCAATTGTAGGCAAATCTCCATGGGCCATATTGGTCATTTGCAGGCATGTATAATTGTGTGATGGATTCTGACCCTTCCTGCTCACTGAGGCAACCAAGCATTGCCCTCTGAGGATGTTCAGAAAATGCCACAGGAGGTGTTTGCTGGAGACGGAGACCATGTGAAGAGTATGTTGTTCACACCAGCCACTTCCTTGGCTTCCTCACAACTCTTATGTTAATCCCTATATCAATAGTTAGGGCAGTCATTTCCTTTTGGCATGCAATTAGACTATTTACTGAAGATAGAAAAGATCAGATCCATCAATTTTCCTCTGTCAAAAACAAATAGAAAAAAAAAACCAGGGACCTTATTAAAAAAAAGAAAAAAAAAAGCTATTACTTACAACACCATGATTTATTTTTGATAAACCGCGAGTTGTATTTTATCCATAACTCCATTTGCTATGATGTTTTCGATTGTTCTTTCCTTCAAGTGGTGTTCAAAAGAATGTATACTTATGTGCTCAGATTAACTTGCCGATAGATGTCTGGATCTTTTTCCCCACCTCCTTTCATATAAAAAAAGCATTACGTATGTTGACTTTCAGCCAGATGCTGCCACTCCCACTATCCAATCTGAGTCAGTCTCACCTGTATGCCTGGCAAGATCATGGAGTAGATCCTCCTGGAAACTATGCTAAGGCACACGGAAAATAAAGAGGTGATTGGTGACAGCCAATGTGGCTTCACTAAGGGCAAATTGTGCCTGACAAACCTGGTGGCGTTCTACAATGGGGTTACAGATTGGTGGATAGGGGAGAGCAACTGATATCATCTACCTGGATTTGTGCAAAGCATTTGGCAATATCCTCCATGATATCCTTCTCTCTAAATTAGAGAGCCTTCCCATACCTGAAGAGGGCCTACAGGAAAGCTGGGGAGGGATCCTGTCAGGGAGCGTAGTGACAGGACAAGTAGTAATGGCTTTAAACTGAAAGAGGCGAGATTTAGATTAACTATGAGGAAGAATTCTTCACTCAGAGGGTGGTGAGGCACTGGCACAGGTTGCCCAGAGAAGCTGTCGATGGCCCATCCCTGGAAGTGTTCAAGGCCAGGCTGGATGGGGCTTTGGGCAACCTGGTGTGATGGGAGGTGTCCCTGCCCAGCTGGAACTGGATGGTCTCGAAGGTCCCTTCCAGCCCAAACCATTCTGTGACTTGGTGGTGTTCTCTTTTCGGTGGCTTTCAACCCATGTGTAATGCTTTCGGTACCCTTATTTGCCTTCACAGTCAGTCCTGTTGGTCTTCATTGTTCAAGTTACCCTATCTTCTTCATGTGCAATCATTCCACTTTCTATTAGTAAAATTATATTTTTACTTCAGAATTGTAGGAGGAAGCCACTGAACAGAAGGCTGAAGATGGGGGGAGGAAGGAGGAACAGGATAAACTGCATGTGACTTCTTGTTTTCTGGGCTATATTTAGTTTTATCTTTAATTTCAGCACTTTTCATAGTAATTTCATTTCACCTCCTGTTGTTTTTCTCTCTATATTCATATCACTGAAAGACATTCTCTGCTTAACTGTGTTGGTCCTAACAACAAAGACCAAATTTCTAGCATAAATCTCAGCATTTTTTGCTTTCTGTGTTTCTCTGAACAGTTTTCTTCCAAGAGCCATCAGCCACGCTGCCCAGGTTTCCCGATCATTCCTCATGTCTATCTCAGCTTTTATCTTCCTAATTATCTAATTTATTATTTTCCTCATATCTAATATTCCTAACTTGAAATTTGAGTCCTTGTCTTGTTCCCACTGGGCAAGGGCTGACTCCTTTCCCAGTGCTTTTTCTAACCGATGTCTCATTTTCTCTGTTAGCTCTTTGCTAGCTGACTAGGGTACGTTGAGGAGAACACAGAATCATAGAATCATAGAATCGTTTGGGTTGGAAGGGACCTTAAAGGTCGTCTAGTTCCAACCCCCCTGCTATGGGAAGGGACACCTCCAACCAGACCAGGTTGCTCAAACTCCATCCAACTTGGCCTTGAACACCTCCAGGGATGGGACATCCACAACTTCTCTGGGCAACCTGTGCCAGTGCCTCACCACCCTCTTAGTAAAGAATTTCCTCCTTATATCTAATCTAAATCTACCCTCTTTTAGTTTAAAACCATTACTCTTTTTCCTATCACTAAAACATTTAAACATTTCATACAAAGCAGGACCTCTCCTCAGACAAAGTTGGACATCAGCATAAAATGGCATATGATAAATCTGGTCTGAATTTAGTCATCTGATATTTTTGTTTGTGGGTATGTTTTTTTTTTTTGTTGTTTTATCTATTGACTTGATGGTTAATCCTGGACTTTCTGCCTCAGTTTCTCCATCAGTTAAAACAGGCTAGAGATGCTACCTTTGTAAAAACGTTTTGAGATCTACAACCATTGGCATCACCTGTGAGAGGTCTGGTGGTGCTGTACTGCTAAGATTCACTTTTGCCATCTGAGCACATACATCTCTTTATATGTCACTTGTGCCCTGGTACACTTCCCCTTTTAAATAAACAAAGCAGAAACATTTTCCCTTTGAGCTTTTTCTCCCCCGCTGTATTGTTATCTGGTAAGGAATGATGAAAGGAAATGCCCGGTGTAATAAAGTAGAATTAATTATCTGCCTGAGTAGCCAGTTCATCACAATTTATTTGCATGGTGGAAAACAACTGCAAGTTGACTTTGCATCAGGGACTGATGGGAAGCAAAGCTATAGCTAACAGCCAAGCATACTGAGACCATGAAATAAATGAGGGGCTGAGGTCCTTGCTTCTTTAAAGCCATTGATAAGCCTTCTTCTGGCCAAGTCTAGCTATGTCCGTATTGTGGAAATTGCCAGTGTGGGTTGATTTGTAATACAGATATTTCTAGCACCTGACGCTTCGCTTTGGTCATGTTTCACTTGCCACTCAGCTGTGTACTCAGCAAATGTGAAAATAATTGAGATGCAGCCTTGTCATAGCAGCCTTGCATCTGGGGATCCTGAGATTTTTCTAAGAGTGATTAAGTGGAAGGTGGTTGGGTCTGGCAGGGGTATTAGGTGTGGCCCTCAGGCTCCTGCAAAGACATCAGTACTCTCTTCAAGTGGAAATGTTTGCATGCCTGGTTTAGACAGTGTGTGTGTGTGTGTGTGTCATCTCATATTTGTTATATTTCCATGTGTGTCTAAGGCTCTTAGGCTCATGTTACAACCTGCTTAACCTGTAGATTTAAATCCTTCTCAGCCAGGAAGGGTGGAACCAGTTTTCTGAGTTATTCCCATGTTTAACTAGAAGTTGTATCCCTATTGACCATTCACATTTTGAAAATTGTTCAGGGTGAATTCTGATAGTTTCAGCTCTTGTTGATTGTCTCCTCCAGGAATGTAAATCCTTCCTAGAATCTCCATCATCAATCAGTCCATTAAGTCCTGATGAGAAGATGTGTTTCTTTATCAATTGCTCACATACACTGTGTTCTCTATATAGACCAGCCATTGGGCAGGGTGAGGGATGTCAAAAATATCTGAATCCAAAGCTCCCAAATGTAAAGGCAATTAAAAGTGTTTCTCTAGGAGAGCTCTGCAAAACCAGACGGTGATCTCCAGCAAGTTTTATTCTTCTAAATCAAGGCTGTCTCTGTGTATCCGTCCTGCACTATCTTAGGTAAGGTTCTCTTCAGTTGCCCTCTGAATGGTTTTCTCCATTCTTGTGAATCTTTTCTCTTCACTGCAGCAATACTCCCTGTGGTTGTCCTAACCCTGCACTCCCTCACATGTTTCTAGCAAGGCGATTTACCCTTTTGCTTCTATCCTCAGCCAAAGAAGAGAGGAGTGGCCCTGTGCTGATTTATCAAAGATGGCAGCTCTTGTTCTTGGTGTGTCTCTAAATCACTGGGGTGCTCTTGAATCCTTCATTATTAGGAGTAGTGACTCAATCCTTTGTTCTGAAATACAGCCTCGGTAGGGAGCTTGTCTTGGTAGGCCCTTCTTGGAAGATGCTGCTGGATCCTTTAGGCTGTCTGTGAGGAATCTTTTTATAGAGAGCTCCGATGCTTTATAAAGGATACCTTACAAATCTACAAGTGATGTCCTCACCCAGAGCCTTGCTGATTAAATCCCTTTTGCTTCCTTTGAAAGAGGAAAGATTATTTTTTTTCCTCATCTCTGAATGAGCCAAACTCATCTTTTGCCAACATTTTTGTATTTTTTTTTCTGGACTCCCCCTTGGAGATCTCCAGTCTTTGAAATTACGTGCATATATAGATTGTTCCAGATGCATATGGAGTTCAATATGAAGTTTGAATGGTAGCACAAACAATCCCTCTTAGAGGTGCTTTTTCAGGATGGGAAGTAGTATATGAATAATAAAATCCAATGTTATTTGTCCTAATGTTGGTTTAATTAAAGATGTTGAAAATATTGACAACCAAGAAGGCTAAAACCTTATCACCTACTAAAACCTTATCACCAACTGTATTGTAGAAAGATACTGTGGTGACTGCTGGCAGGATGACATGTACTGTAAGAGGAATTCATGTCTTGTTTCTTATGTGTTCTATGTTTTTTGCTTCTTTATTTCCTCCTGGTTGCTCTTTGGAAATTGGTACTGACCTTGACAAACCTGTGCTCAATTAAGAAAATCAGACATTTGCTGTTTCTTATGGTTGCTGGGAGATTTGGAAGATCCATGTCCTGAAGCCACTGACTGTTCAGTGACTTCAGGAAAAATGCAGCCAACTGCCGCAAATGCTGAATGTGCCCACTTTTGCCTGTTGAGCTGGAGATGCTAAGGCTGTGCCATAATAAATGTCAGAAAGCCTCTTTCATCCACCCTGCTGGATGCCACTGAGCTTTAGAGTGCCTGCTCCGCCTAGAAAATGCCATGCCTGGGACACTGGCTGCTGGGCTGCGCTATAACATCACCACCTTGCGTGTTCACAGTCGTTTCCCAAATGTATGGGAAAGACAAAAAGCCTGAACTTGCAAAGAGAAGCATACTCCAGCCTATGCTTTACTGGATTAGTGCCATTTCTAGATATTCTTAAAGCTTTCAGTTCCTCTAAAGTTAAAAGGCGTTGCACGTTTCTAACCCAAACTGTGGTTCCTCAAACCAGACCACTGCAGAACTCCTGAGAACATCCAGATTTCTTCATCCTGCTCCCCAGTTATAAATAATATCCAATAACCAGCCTTCTGGGAGGCTCGTAGGGTCCTGTGTGTCAACAGTTGTACACAGCTCCCAGGCAGTGGGGCCTGACTGAGAACATGAAGTGCAGGGAAGCGCCTGCAGGAGCTTTACTGTGATTTTGAACGAGCTCTTTTGCCACAGCCTCCACACTTACAAGCCCATGAGCTCCCCAGGGGGTTGCTCAAACTGCCACTCTCCATTGCTCTGGATTTGGGAATCCCTTCTGCTCTTCACCCCCACCTAAAGTCTTATAACTTAATGGGGCCATCTGAGCAGATCAATCCAACTCTTCTTCGATACTGTGGCAGGTGGACCTGGTGGGTGGTCATGTCTGGGTTGGATCTGTGAGGAAAACAAGATTCTGGTGCCACGGTTGGAATGAAATTAAGCGGGAATAGATGGATGCAGTGAAGAAAAGGCAAGACTGTGTGGGGGCCCCAGGGCTGGGCCAGGGCAAGAATCAGACCTGGACGGATGGAGGCTTTGCCAGGAGTTGGGGTCTTGCCCAGGACAGAGGTGACAGGAACGAACACAAGCAACTTCTGGGTTTGCTGTGATATCCACTTGGGGCTTTAAAGTCTCTTCTGAGCTTGCAGTTGAGTTGGGGACTATTTCTTCTGTGCACAGCAGTTAAGAGGTGGCTACTCATGGGATGACTCAGTGCCGGGTGGGTGGCAATTCAGGAGAAGATTAATAGGTACCTGCACATTCTCATGAAGACAAGTACCTTTTTCTTTGAACAACAGCCTTTCAAATTCAATGTATCTTGAAAACAATACAACCCATAAACTTATTAGCACGCTTACTAGTCTTTCAGTCAACTTCTCCTGACAGGTACCATCTCTCTTCTACCCTTGGAGTACACCGGGGAATGATGGGGCTGCCTATAGGGTAATCATTCGGTTTAGAAACAAGCCCAGGTTTGTGGGTTTTCTCATTTAACTTTAGGTATTTGGAATATAGACATCCACCCCTCAAACAGTTGCCTAAGGCTCCCTGGATGAAGCAGTATAGGTTAAGTTTCCTCTAACCTATTTTAGACAGTTCCTGTAGCTTGAGGTGTCTCATGCCCTGAAAGTGCCTGCTTCTGTCTGCAGGCAAGGAAGGATGATTGATGTGAAACAGGCAGATGTAGATATCTACATTAGAGATGTGTTTTTGGCCCACTGGATCCACAAATCATGTGTCTGGGTCCTGGGGCTCAAGCAGTTCTGGATCTGTATTTCCTTTGTTCCTGTAATTGCCTGAGCAGAAGCTTTGGAGGTGAAATTCCTCCAGAAGGTTTGATCAGTTCAGTAATTAATACTTGGAACAACCTTTAAGAAAAGAAGAATTTTCTTCAACCAGGCTCTGTTCCTTAGACCCAAAAGTAAAAGGAAATTAGAAGCAGTCAGTGACCTGTATTTCAGGGCAACCTGCAGGTTACTTTGCTGCACTCCAGTTTCTAGAGATGACAAGTAGTGGAGTCCCCCTTTTTCCTTCCTTTGCTGCCCCTTGGGATAATCACTATCATTCATTGCTTATTTTTTTTCACATCCATAGCAGAGATGTTATGGCTCTTTGTTCTTCTGTGCACTGAATGATAGATCTAAACACCACTGATCTCAGTCTTGAAGCTTCTCTATCTTTCTGCAACAGCCTACATTGGAGTCCTTCGTCTGAGCTTCCTGGAAAAGAAATTCATGCTTAGCTACTCCAGATGATAATTTTAAGTAAGAAGCTAAATATTTTTACCCAGTCATCAGAGCTGTCTCCTACTCAGTAGTGGGAATTTTCTGAATCGCTGCCTCTCGTTTAATGTCTCTGTGTCATTACTCCAGTGCCAGGGCAGAGCTTCTAGCTTAAGAACCTAATTCAGCTTTCCAACAGAGGGATATACAAGCTTGTCAGTAAGGAGTTAAGCAACACAGCTGCTCAGCTTCCCTTTCCTTCTGGATCTTCAGGCTCTTTGCAAAACACTCTGCACATGTTTCTTTGATCTCCCAACCCCTCACACACAGAGGGGACAAAGAGACTAAATGAAGTCTCCATGCCTCCAAGCTGCTAGATTGATTAGGCCAAGTTGCCTTTTTTTAACAGGGCCTGCTTAGATGAACTGGAAGAAAAACATCTGCTTTCCTTGTCAAATGATAGATCTGTTATTGGCATGATTATATTTGGCAGAAGCATAAAATGGAGTGAGCAAACCGAGAGTAAGGATACTTGGGTATTTTCCTGGACCTCTTTTATTTGGGAAAGTTTCCTAAGGACACATGCTACCTTGGTCTGAGAGTCCCTTACTGATGGCTGGTTGCAGAGTAGTGTACTTACAAGAGCTGAGACCATAGCAGAGTATAGGTTGGCTTTCCCTTAAAACATTTAATTGTTTTTGCAAGTTATTCTGAAACTACAGTTTCCTTATTGACCCTATGAAGGCCACACAGGGTGCTTCATACGTTTTGAGCTTGGTCTTATCTCTCTTTTTGTCTATATTGCTGGTATCTAACACTTACTTCCCCTTGCTGACCTGACATTTCTACCATGCTTTTTGATTCTTAGACAAAGTTTCTTCAGAAAAGCAAACAGTTGTAATACTTCATAAATAATTTATAACCTTTTTTCCCCCTCAAGACCACCAGAACTTGTGAAGCTCTTAGGTTTGCCAGCGTTCAAAATTGTGTTATCCATCCCTACAGATAGAAAACCTTTGTTAGTATGTTCTGTGGGTCCACTCTCTTTGCTCATCCTTGCACTTGAACCACACACAGTATTTTTTGGCTCACTGAAAGGGTTGTTATTAATAAAACTCTATTTTCCTGAGGATGTTCAAAAGGAAGAAACTGCAAATCTAGTTTTAAGACAGAGCTGAATTAAGTTATGGAAGAAATCAGAGCCAAGACTGTTGCGTAAGAAATTCCTTCAGTCCTGTGTTCCTACAAATAATAAGTGTAAATGAAAGTCTCTGGACTGAAGCTAGCGGTAAGCTCTTCTGGCATAGCTCGAGCAGCCTCTCTAGGGCTATGCTGTTGAGGCTTGAAATAAGACCTTCCTGCTAAAGCCTTTCATTTCCTTTGCAGCCCACATAAAAAAAAGCTTGAGAAACCTCAACACTGCCTCAAGCAGTGACTATGAAGTTGTGTTATAGAAACCAAGGCAACTGAGGCCCTTGTCTAATACAGTTACTGCCTCCCCATAGCTTCTGTGGAGGTGTCTTCATTCAGACCACTCAGAGAAATGTGTCACTTTTCTACAGCCTCTGGGAGCTGAGCAGAAATGGGTGAGGGATGTGGTTTCATCTTCTGTAAGCTTTCCTGTTCTACCCCTCCTTTGTTTGCCTTGAGATGCCGTTGTCATTGTGGTCACTCCAGTCTCCGTCTCTGCTGGATTCTCCAGGTGACACTCTGGGATCGGGAGAAAAGGAGGTGCTGGGGCCCGTGTTACCTCTCGTGGGCCCCTATTCCTGTTTACCTGTAGCTGTGGCTTTGCTGTGAATCCTACCTACCATTGAGGAGTTGCCCCATAGCTAGCCTGGCCCTGCCAATGATGACATAGATGAAACCGAACATTTCTGTAGCTCCTTCAGTCAATGACGATCCTTTAAATTGTATTTAATTAAAAGAGTGTACACAATGGCTTTCTTAGCATTACCAGACTGCTCAGTAATCCTCTAACAATTGTTGAGATCCTGCGGGAAGGAAAACTCTCATTAATAAAGACTTTGGGGATAATTCCACATGGGAGTTGCTGCAGAATTCAGAGCTACAGTAAATCACATCCAGAAAAAAATTTCCCTTCATCATTCTGCTCAGGGCTTCAGTGTGTGTACCGGGAAAATGGCCCCTGACAAATCCACCACAATTTTTGCATGGTAACTTATTCTTTCCAGGAGGGCATTTAGGAAGGGAGGGCGTACTGGGCTTGAGCTAGCTACACATCCATGATGGACATGCCCAGGAAAAAGGATTATTGTTCCCTAGCTAACATTAAAGTGAGCTAACCAAAGCTGTGGTCATGCTTTCCCTTTATCTACACTTGTCGGGTGGGAAATGTGAATTGGTGTAGTCCTTAGCCCCGTGTCTGTGTGGCCAGTTCCCCCCTGCTGTGAAAGATGCCAAAATCCCAAATCTCTGCCTTCTCCACAGGGAGAAAAAAAAAGAAAAAAAAAAAAAAAAAAAGACCAAGCTGTGGAAGTAATGAAGGGAGTTCATACCAAGCTATCTATAAAGTCTCCTTTACAGGGAAGGTACATTTTAGCAGGCAAGACTCCCAGCTCTTGTGGCATCTTTGCAGTCATAAGCATTTTGTCAACTGGTAAACGAATTCAGGCAACTGAACTTGTCGCCCTGTTCACCACCAGGCCAGCTGAACTGATGACCTACTAACAAAAAAAAACATGCTTTTCTCTTTCCTATTGGTGTCTAAAAGCATTTTTTTTTCTTTTTCTGCAGTCTTTGTTAGCCCATAGCAATGACAGCTGTGATATGTGAGGGTTGTGTTATCACTGGGGACGTAGAAGTGGGATTGCTGCAATTATTTATTTCCTTATTTAGTGAATGTGGAGAGTGAGCCATAAACTAGAAGGCTTCGAATGTGAGTCTGTTTGACCTTGAATATTCAGTTTAAGGTCTTTTAGACACTAAATTCACACATCACTGGCTTTCTCCAGCTAAATAGTAGGTATGTTAGTCTGAACTGGTCCAACTCCAGTCAGCAAAGGGGCATGAAAACCTTCAGGGCTGATGCTCACAAGCTCTCTGTGGACTAGAAGGAATAGTAAAAATCAGTTCATACTAAACACATAGCTTTTACCCAACTTAAAGAAGGGAAGATGTGTCCCAATGAGAAACAAGGTGAAATACTCTAAAAATAAAAGGTATCTTGTGCTGTTTTAGAAAGCTTAGTGTATCTATGTGGTATCTGGGTGGTGTTGATCCAATATATGATCTACGAGGGGCCACACACTCCTGGAGGGAAGGATCTTGGCAAGGAGGGCTGCCCTAGGGCATCACAAGTTCATTGTATAAATCCCACCTCAGTGCCCTGCTCTGCTTGAAACCAGTGGGGACCGGGCACCTAAAAATTTATTCAGTCATTAGAGCCATCCACCTTGCTTAAAAGCTCACACCAGCACTATGAAAGCCAGATCAGCTGTGTCTTAATTAACATAGATTTCATTCCTCTAGGACCGGATGGAAAAAAGATGAGATTTTAAAAATTATATCTGTAGTCAAGTTTCCCTGAATCTATCACAAGCCCACTTCTGAAACTACTTAACAATGTATTGGCTGTGCTTTTTTTGAAAGGTGATGAAACATTTGCTCAAAAGCAAATATCAGGTAGTGGGAGTAAATATGCAATCAACCAATTTAGGCATGCATTTTTAGTGCAGGAAAGATGTGGTGGTGAAGTACTTGCTAATGGGCTTGGTAGAAAATTTGCTGCATAAAAAATTAGAAAAATGTGTTGTAAGAGTGCATAGCACTTTGCCAACCCTGATCAAAGTTAGAGATGGATGAATTAATTTATAATGTGAAAACTCAAATTATTTATAAATGTGAGATGAATTTGGCAATAGGTTAAGTCCAGAGAGTTTTAAGCTTCCATTGAAAAAGTCAGAATGTTCTGACAGCAGAACATCTCAATCTTTGTTTTTTACAGCAAACCCCTCATGCTTTTTATTTACAGTTAAAATAAAAAGGCAAGAAGCACTGTAAATTAAAACAAAAAGAAGCTACTATATTTTAAATGAGACAGGATAAAAATTCCCAAGTGCTGTTTTCCTTTGGAAAAAAAAGAAACATTTGAGTACCAAGACAACTCCAAATAAGTCTCCTACGCCATGTCTTTGTTTTTGTTGCTGTTGTTTTAATTTGATTGGAAAAGCACACAATTAATTGTCTATACACTACTAATCAAGACCCATTCCCCGCTGAAAGGAAACTACAGTCTGAGCAAGAGATGAGGTGAAAGAGGGAGGAGAGCTGGTTGGATTAATAAGAGATGGTGAAAATAAAAATTAATATGTTCAGTTTTCTTATAATTTTAATCTAAAGGGCAAATTACATCAAAGAATTGTTCCTTCAGAGGATTTCTGAATCTTCTGGTTTATAGCCTTGGCTAGAGAATGAGTAGGGAAGTAGCTCATGTTTTGAAATGCGGCATGAAATGTTCTTTTTTTCCTTTCTCTGCTTATTTCAGACAAAAATACTCCACCCACACAAATAATAATAATAATAACAATAATAACAACAACAACAACCAACTGTGAACACTGAATCGATGAGTTTTACAGGCTCTGACCCTGCCTCTCAAATCTGTTACCAACTCAGGGTCTTTCCTGCATTTAGTAATGACTACATAGACTCAAGCCAAGACTTCTGCTCTCTCCACCTCATTTCCCTCTCACCATCTCTCTGCAGCTGAATAGGTTTCTCCCAGCTCAATGCAGTTTGCCATCTCTTTGAAAGAGACTGGGTTTTGTGTCTGTTATCCCCCTTGCTTAATGGGACCTGGATTTCAGCTTGCCACTGCCGTAGCAATGAAGTGGGGTGCTCCCTCCAAACTGGGAGAAGGTTGGGGACAGCGTGGCTGTGCTGTGTGTCCATTCTCCGGCTCCTGGTTCCATTTGTTGGATGCAAATCGTCATGATACATACTTCATGATTGAAACAGTTCATGAAATTCATGATGTAAGGAGGCCACGATTAATTACCTGTGCATCTATAGACATGGCTTTATTACAAAAACAATATAATTAGATCTGACTTAGCAGAAACCACTTGGGGGAAAAAAAAGTCACGTTATTGGGAATTTTCTGCTTTTTAGCTCCTTGATCTCCCAGTCTGCATCTGAGATTTTATTCTTATTTGATTTGGGTTTTGTTTTGATTTGAATTAGCATAAGCCAGGAGGCAGGCCATGTGAGAATGGAGGGAATAAACTATGTAAGCACAGATCCCACTGCTCTTGGCATGAATTTTAAAGCTGCCATCTTCCTGCCCTAGATAGCTGTCAGTGTTAGGTTAGTCAGGCAGAGCTCCTGGAGCATAAAGAAACAGAATTCCTCCTGATCATCAAAAAAAAAAATTTTAGATTTTTTTGAAGATGGAATGGAGGGAAATATATTTTTTTCAGTAGACACTGGGTTACAGTCCCGTCTTTTAAGCAAACATGAGACTGGATGCATATCATCACTGTGCAGTGGCCCAGGAGAGCTTGGCTGGCCGTGAATCCCTAGGAACACATCCCTGAGGACAGATGGGTTTTGCTCACTCTCCTTTTCTCTGCCCTTTCTGTAGGTATCCAGCACGCGCCCAGAGTGCAGCATCATGCTGGAGATTGAAGAGGAGCGCAACCAGTGCTTGGCAGAGATCGCTGTGGATAATCAGACCTCAGGTATGGGACCACCCTCTTCCTTCCACAGCCTGCAGGCTGACATCCCTGGCCTCACATCTACCTCGCCGCTGCCATTTCTCACCCCTTCTTCTGCAGGAGCAGGGCAGTGACTGGATTCGCTCCAGCTGGTGTTGAGTCTTTATGTTAGCAGAAAGAGAAATAGGTATTTCCAAAGCACAGTTCCATCAACCAAGTGTTTGGATAGTTTGATGAGAGTCACCCCCAGTCTCCCAGCTGACTGAGCCCTGCCATTGTAGTTTCCTCCCATACACAGGCCAAAATTGCTCCTGTCCTGGGGACAAAGCAGGAGAAGGAAGGGTGTGCTCCATGGCTGCAAGGGGACTCTGAGGTTTGGCCAAGTAGCTGCAGGTCCTCTCCTTGTTCACATGCCAGGTCCTGGTTTTGTGTTTAATGGAGGTGTAGGGACCCATGGAAGACTGCCAGGTTCCGAAAATGAGTGATCACATCACCAGAGAAAGGGGTGGGAAGATGCATGTTCTGCGTGAAATTTGCATCCCACATCTTGAAAGAGGAAGAATTGAAAGCGGATGTCTTCTCATCCTCTTTCACTTGGCATTGTTTTAAAATAGGCTACAAACTGAAGGGCTGTTCTGCACAATGCTTATTAATGATAGAACAGCATCCTTGTGCCAAGCTGGTCCCTGGGGGAGCTTTACTGAATGCAACGATGGCTTTTGGCCCCTGCTTTTATCTACTGAGATATGTTTTCCTTTGATTTGGAAACTATTTCAAGCATCCCTGTACAGTTAAAATGGAGCTGTTTGAAGAAATGTTCTTCTAGAATCCAGTAAAGAAGTGAGTAGTCAGGGTAGTTAAAAATCTTCACTTGAAAGCCAGGTAAAGGCTTCATTTCATGGACAAAATGTTCATTTTCATGGACATTTAGAGAAATTAAATTAAATACAGTACATTCAAAATGGAAGAATAAATACTTAAGCATTATTTTTTTTCTGATTTCCTCATTGAAAAGTTTAATCCAAAATATATTTGTTTTTGTTTTTTTTTTCTTCACTGAAGTAAACTGTTGAATGTATTCTTGCAGATCCTGATGTAAAACATGCTCAGTCATATTGCAAGCCATTAATGCCTAAGCTGTAGAAAGCCTCTAAGAATATTTCGGAGTTTGGGTTTCATAGTGGAATGGTGAAAAACTGGTTGGGGTAATTCTACATTTCACCCATCACTCCCATAATCATTAAATGGGTCTCGTTCAGAAATCGTAGTTGTGAGCATTATGAAATTGTCTCATCCATGGGACAATACCTGCTACTCCTGAGTCAATGTTAGATGTCATTTGCATGTGTCTGTTTGTCCTGGGTGGAAATAGTCATCAGTGATATGAACGTGGAACAAGTGCGCTAAGGGACACACGCAGCTTGTCTAACCAAGTTTTACAATGCAAACTCTGTGGAAAATGTTTGGCGCCCATTTGCCCAGACACATCGGTAGGCATTTAAGAGCTCGGTACCTGCCCCTTAGCAAAACACTCATGACTGCCCTTGCAATCAACAGGAAGAAGCCAGAATCTCTCACATGCAATTGCTCTGGCTCTCAAATAGGAGACTATGAAAGTGATGTGGACAGGCAGCTTCTAAATGTCTAAATGGCATGCATTTCCCCCTTGGAGTGTACAAAGCACAGCATGTGAGCTCAAATAGGTAGAAAAAGCTGTTTTTCTGTAGTGGGGCTTGGTAACTTGACAAGTGTAACTGAGCACAGCTGCAAAATAAAACTTTGAACTTTGTGGGGTGGAGGCAGCAGGGACATGAAGATTGTTGAGTCTTAATGTTGTTGGAAATAAATTTAAAAAGGAAAGAAAAAAACACCACTGCATAAAATCTCCTAGCTAAAACTCCCAAGGAAAGCATAATTTTAATACGGTTCAGTCCCACAAAGGAGTAGAATGGAAAGCAATCGAGACTCCCTGCCATCTGTAATGTAATATCTTGATTTATCACCAGGTATGCGTATTGCCTTCTCTGCATTCAACATCTCGTTAGCAAGAAGAAAATCACTTGAGATTTAACAACCGATCTATTATCCTTTCTAATTAAATGAGTGGAATTAAGGAAACACACAGTTTCAATACAGTCTGGAAATAAAGCTTTGTTTAGAAGCTATTATCAGTTGTATTGATCAGAGGGGCTTAATCACAGATGTAATTTGATGTGTCAGATAGATTAGTCATTTATTAAGAACACCTGATTGTAGTACTGAGATTGATGACCAGCTCAGGGTAAGCAGGTAGATTTCCACCAATAAACAATAGCATCTGTCTTAACACTGTTTTGTCTTTGAACACCTATTAATTAGGGCGGGTGTACGGGCACAGGTTAAATCAATGCTTTCTTTTCTAATTAAATCTTCATGTTTTCGGTCTGGGTAGTAGGTGTCAGTTGCTATTCCTAACATCAGCAGTCCTGGACCATAGATACTCAATATGGGCCAGGCCACAGCCTCTCTGTTCCCTACCGGGAGCGTGATTCAGTACCCGTGAAGTTACCCACAGTTTGAGGAGACTGTGTTAGGGCGACAGGAGAGGCATGGAGGTCACAAAAGTGTGGCCATGTCCAATGAGAAGATATTAGCTTGTTGTGCACAGGAAGGGCTGCAGAAGATGCAACTAGGAAGAAACCAGCAGGGAGGGTTGGTTTGAGCTGGCAGCGTGTACAGAAAAGAATAAAATGGCTGTGAGGTTGAAGTTTGGGCTTTAGAGGAAGTTCGTAACCATCAGAGGACACTGAACAGCCTTTCAGAAGAGCTGCAGGAAGATGTGTTTTATTGACTTCGTGATGGAGCTTGCCTCGTTTGTGAAAGGGCATGGACGATGCGGGTGGGTATTGCAGCACAGGACTGGGTTTCATGAGTAGGACTGCCCTTGCAAATCCACTGCCCTGTTACCCTTTTACCTCGATGCTAAAATAACTAGGAGTCTTGCACATTTTGTACAACTTGTATGTACAAATGATAATCATAATTCCACAACAGAAATGGGTTCTTTAGTATTAAAATCAAGAGAGGTAGATGGATCTGTTGGATTCACGTTGGCAAATAGACATTGATTGGGAATGACCTGGTGAAAGACTTTTTTACTTGATTTTAGGTAACTCTAATGTATTCTGGCTGAATGTAGGCATCTCTCTTAGGATAAGATGAATCATGTTCAGGTTGTCTTGACTGAGGCTTAGGGAGCAGCTCAGCTGTGTTGGAAATAACCAGAGCTCCCAGATGAATCTTGTACTGGTGGTCAATGGCTTGGAGCAGGGTTGGCCAAATGAGGTGAAGTCCCAATTCCATTATTAGGAGTGATGAATCCGTGCATTCACGTACAAAAATGCATTTTGGGAAACAAAACCTTCAGTTGAGTATTTGTTAAATGATCTTGCAGCCTCTTTTGCCCCAAAGAGTGTTTACAATATAACTTGTAGAATTATTTTAATAAGTCTTCTGAAGAACTTATTACTCTGCAAGTGACAGGACTCTTCCCTGCTCGGTGCAGGAGGTGATGCACAAAATGCCTCATCTCAATCTCAGTGCAGAGTATGGTCCTGAAAGACCTAAAATTCAGTAACGTTGCCTGTACCTTTTCTATAATGTGATATAGGAGAGTTTTTCTGGGTTTTAACATGTTGGAAAATGAGTTTTGGTTATTCTTTCTTTTATCACACAGCCAAGGAGAAATTGCTGCTGGCTTGCATCACACACAGATGTACCTGGGTGCTGGATTAGTGAATCATTCTCTGCAAATTCCTTAATTTCCCACCCTAAGCATGTTTTAATCTCTCTCCCAGTTGGTGTCACAGCAGTTCTCCCTGCAAACTTTGCCTCACTTGATAACCACAGACTGTTGCAAGTAAGGCAGCACTGTTGGTGAACTTGAAGTGGCTCCTAGGTTTTCTTGGTTTTAGTTTTTCTCCTTTAAAATAAAAATATTTCCTATCTAGAAGGGGTAAGTTAAGGACAAACACACTGAAAAGTGTCCAGGTATTTTACGATTTGGGCTTCTGGAAGCACTGTGGGTAGATAGAATGGGAAAGGCAGTATTTGGCAGCACCCACAATTAAAATTCACAGGGTTATACACATTTATTATGTATCTGAGGAGAAATAACACTCCCAAAGAGAAAAGCCACATAATTTCTGCACCGTGGGTGTACTATATGTAACTGGTAGCAGGTCAGCTCTGGGATTTCAGCTGCAGAGTTCATGGGGCTCCCAGGTCATCCCACATGTCCATCAGCCAGTGCTGGGGAAGTCCTGCCTGGACTGGATCTGTTCAGCCCAAGGATTTGAATGCCTTCAATGATTGCTTCCCCACTGGATGAGCATGATGAGAAGTTCTGAGAATCGCTCTGCAGACAGGAGTTCCCACACAGCCAGCAGCTTCTGCAATAGGAGGATGCGCGGTAGCTGCCTTGGGCTGTTGTCTTTCCCTTTCTCTTTGCTCTCCAGCTCTATGGGGCTGCTTCTCTGGTGGCTTCTCCCGCCACTACAACATAAATAAATGAGGCAATTCCATAGCCTGGGGTTCTCCAAGGCACTTTTTTTGTTGTAGGAGCTAATGATGAATAGAGTTCCTCAGTCCTCAGCATTACTTTGAAAATGCGTACAAGCAAATTTCAAAAGCAAAGAATGCAATCCCGGCCCCACTGAAAACCAGGCTTTTACTCCAAATACTTTTTCAGCCAAGACATCTGTATGCAACGCGGAGACTGCTCAGCTAATAATACACTTAGCAGCAGTAGGGTTAGGAGGAGAGGATAGCTGAAGGGGGTTTTGCTTTCCAGGCCCACAGATGGTGGCAAATCTCTCTCCATGTGAAGTGTGTCAGAGGCCCTAAAGGCTTGCTGCAAGGCAGGTCTCACTGCTACATGGCTGCCTGCTGACTTCCACTTGCTTTTTTTTTTTATCCCTGAGCACAGAGAGTGACTTTTTTTTGTTGTTTGTTGCTGGTTTTATTGTTGTTTTTTCTTTTTTTTTAATGAAAGCTTCTCTTTCCATGGGCGCAGTTTACAAATAGTTCGGTTTAATCTGAAACACCCAAATAAAATAATAAATAATTAAAAATTAAGTCAACAAAAGCAATCAGGTCTAGGTGAGTTGACTGTGCTCATTCTCTTTTTAATCCCATTACTGCTAATCAATTCCCTCCACAACCAGATATCCTTTTGGAAGGGGGAGAGTAATTTGGGGATGACAGCTGAATGAGGTACTGTGTGACTCACAGTTGGATGGGATGAGCAGCTCTGGTGACCATTCTTCTATGCAGGAAAGCACGATGTGATACAGTATATGGTCTTCATGGAGAGACTTGTCTTCTTTTACTGGGGAGCCCAGAGCTGGACCCAGTGCTCCAGGTGCAGCCTCACCAGTTGAGTGGAGAGGAAGGATCCCCTCCTTGACCTGCTTTTGACTAATGCAGCCCAGGACACCGTTGGCCTTCTTCGTGGCATAGGCACGTTGCTGGCTCGTGGTCACCTCAGAGTCCACCAGGACCCCCTGGTTCTTCTCTGCCAGGCCACTTTCCAGCCTATATGGGAACTTGGCATTACTGCTCCCCACGTAAAGGTCTTTACATTCCCTTTGCTGAACTTCCTTTTCTTTATGGTTTTTCAGTTTGTTTGATTTCCTCCAAAAGGGAAGATCTTGTGCTCGATTTGGATCCTAAATTCCTGTAGAAGTTAAGAGGAAGTGAAAGGGGCTCAGAACATCTCAGCTGAAGGCAGTCAGATCAACATTTTGTCTGTCTGTTCGCCACCGTTCGGTAGTGAAGAGAGAGCTGAGGTGATTTTTTAAGTGTCATTGAGTATTGCCGGTAGCCATCAAGGAGCTGCTACAGTTGAGCTGCTTCTGATACCTTGGGTACTTCAGCACTGCGCTTTGTAGTTGCAGTCTAGACCTGTCTGTCTTGCAAGCAGGGTTTGAAACTCAATAAAAAATCAGAAAAGTGGAAAGCGTGAAAGAAAATAGTCCCAATCACCCTCCCAGCCACTCTTCACGTACAGTTAAGTTGTACGTGCTTCAGCTTGCTTTGGGCAATAAAACTGAGTCCTGTGATCTCATCACCAACACTGCCACATGCAAATGAACCCAGGTGAAGAATGGCCCATGTTGTTTATTCTCTATATAATGCATTTGCTGTTCCACAGACCTGCAGTGGAGGCTGGCTTGAAAAGCCAAATTTGGAGCTTGGGGTTCTTTTTCAGTCTCCCTTGAAGAAGTCAAGGCGTGTTTGATGAGAGAAGAAGCAGCGAACATACGGAAATTAAAAGTCAGGCTGGAAAAACGTTAATGAAGTTTAAATGAGGAGTCTGTTTATTCATCACCATCTGTTTATAGAGCAGTAAGATAAGAAATAATTAATAGTTCCTTGCTTGCAAAAGTTCAAGCGAATTCTCACCTTCCCGGTTGCATAAGACCTCCTGGGACAGATGATGTGTAGGTTGGGTTTGTGTGACAGCCTCTCTCCAGGTGCTCCGTGGCCAGAGCAGGCGCTAGATGGCTGTTTGCAGCACAAGCACTCGAGGCAGTGAACACAGCAGGGGGACGGACGGACCGCTCACCCAAGGCTGAGGATGTGCTGCATATTTTGGCTGCATGGTGCATCCCTGAGACCTGCCTAGTGCTCCTGTAGGTGCTTCTTACCCCTTCACGTGCATCGGATGGATGGTTTTGTCAGCAAAAGGCCACTGCTTGAAGCTCAGTAGTGGAGGGAGCATTCAGACAAGCCAGCGAGCTGGCAGGTTTGAAGGCTGGTAGCTTTCAGGGGGAATATATGCCTTGGCAGACATGCAAGGGGTGGTCAGGGTAATATTGTCAGATGGCACTGGTGCAGCCAGAGGACAGACCTGTCCCCAGGCTGAGGATGTCTGCAGAGAGAAGCAGACAGGCTTGTCTTAGTGGTTCACAGCAGTCATAGGAAATAAGAGAAGCAAACCCTTGGACAGTGGCTGACTCTTGCAAGCCATCAGCCAAAAATGTTCATCAAAACATCAACATCAAAAATGTTAACAGATGGTCTTGAATAAGTAATGTGGCCTCCAGTTGTTGTTTCAGAAGTGGGAAGGGCTCCCCTAAGTCCTATCTCATATCTACTAGCCTCTCCAAAAATCCCATATACCCTGGGACATCAGGAATGGCATTAACTGCTGCCTTCTGGGGAGCTAAGTCAAGTCCTGAGGATCTAGTCAACATATTCAATGAAGCCTGGAGGACAAGGCAATTCAGTCTATTAAAATAGTCACCTGCATTTGTCCTTAACAATCTCTTGAAAGGCAAAAGGACCTGCAAGACTTCCTTCTATGTTGTCTTTCCTAACTTCTAACACTGGTCCAGGGGATAAGTAGAGCTCCTTCGTTTCAGTCTTGGTACAAGCAGCAGTGTTGGTTCAGCTGCCAGGTGGGACATCAGTCCTTACTACGCCTGGAAACGTGTCTCTCCTGCAAGAGCAGAATATTCAGCCATGTGTTATCAAGACCTTAAAGCCCAGACTCTCATTTGTCTGTCTTAGAGGATCAGTAGGAGAGTCAAGGTGCCTTCTATTTAATGGAAACTTTTCTTTCAGTTACCGGATGGTGGCCTTGATATTCACTTGGGTTGGGCCACTCCATGGTACTTCCAAATGATCTTCCTTCACTAACACTTCGCTTGTCTGCTGTGGGACTCTTCCCTGCCACCAGCACAGCATGCTGCAGCTCTTGCAGTGGTGGACCCTGCTCTGTGGAAATTTAAAAAGCAGAAATGTGCCCTGTATTTCTTGGAGGATCATCTACCCTTGGCCATAGTAGGAAACTCGGTACTGAAACATGAGAAGGAAGCACGTTGTCACCACAGAGGTAAACCCAGCTTCAACCCTCAGATGCGATCAGCCCACACAACTTTCCTGTTGGCTGCTCGAACCCAGCCTGAAGCTGATGGCCGTTTTCCCACGCAAGGAGGCTCTTCCTCAAGAAATGATGAGCAAAGGTGGTTTCCCTACAAAGC
The DNA here is from genome assembly GCF_964211835.1 of Anser anser. NCBI lineage: Eukaryota > Metazoa > Chordata > Aves > Anseriformes > Anatidae > Anser > Anser anser. Next base: position 159,531,859 of record NC_139721.1, read on the forward strand.
TGTTACTTGGCTGTGCGTGGTAACCCCCTGCTCAAGCTCTCTGCCAAGGAGTGGCAATTCCCAGCTGAGGTGCGATGCCTTCTCAGGATGCCCTCTGTAGAGATGAAATTCAAGCACAGATCTACACAGCACCTAACCAATCTTCCCTGTAGGGCTAAGAGCTGTTTTTTTGTTTTTGCTTTTGTTTTTTTTTTTTCCCTTGACCTCATCTTTCTAGAGACACAGTCATGAGATAAGATGTTACCACATCTGTTTTCTGCCTTAATATGCTGTAGGGGTGGAGGCTTTGCTTTTGTTTTGCCTGTTGCTGACATGTCCTGGCTGCAAGCTTTCTAACAAACAGCAGTGTTTATTTGACTCAGGAACAGCTGTCCTGTAGCTTTTTGGGATTAACAACCATTTAGCGGACATAAATCTTGTACTGGAAAAGGCATTTTAGCTTGGAGAATAAGTAACATTTGGAAATACCATCGAACTCCTTGGTTATTTTTCTTTTAGAATGCTATAATATATAAATGCACACAGCATTAGTTATGCAAGGGCTATAGAAATAAGGAGAAAAAGCCATCGTTATAGACCAATGGAAAGCAAATCCAAAACATTTTCAAAGCTTTGGCTAATTGCTCAGATGAAATCCATCTATGCAGAGCTCTTAATTTATTTCTGACCGCATATTTGTCGACCTCACATCCCATCAGATTTCTGGTTAGGAAATCTCTTCTTCCTGCTGTTTGGTGGTTTTTTTTGTTGTTTTTGTTTTATTTCTTTTTCTTACTGACTGTGTCAGGGCACTTTATTGATGGTATCCACCCTTTTTATGTACAATAAGTACACTGGAAAATGTTGCATATTCCATGTTATGTCAAGCTCCTGTTACAGTATATGGCTAAGATCCAAAACCTGCTACAGCCAGTGAAGAGTTTTTCCATGATTTTGCTGTGCACTGGACTTTTTGTAACTTTGGTGCCTTTATTTCTTGATAGCCTGCGCTTTTAACCTAGGAAAATGAAATTGTGGAGAACGGAAGCTGAAGTCTGAAGTGCTATACAAGGTCTAAGTAGGGCTTCTATTGTGTGTATTTTTTTTTTAATTATTGGTGTCTCACAAACTTCTCTTTTTTTTTTTTTCTTACCTTCTGACCATTAAATATTCCTCCAAGTAAAACCAAAGGCCAGGTGAAAATGCATTGCTGTCCCTCTTGCCCCTACCTACAGAAAGTCTCTTCTTCTGCAGATGCTCCCCAGTGCTATGGGCAAGAAGCACACCTCCAGCACGTTTAATAAGCAAGAACCAATTCAGGAAGAATTTACGTGATAAAGCACACTCCAGCTTGTGCAACAACAGCAGTAGCTTTCTAGTAGCAGGACAGGCAATCTGTGGCTTGTGATTTGTTGAGGAAACTTCCCTTTTGCCCTTCCTTTTTTAGTGGGGTTTCATATTTACCAATATTTACCCCTGTTTACTATATTTAACAACATTTACCTGAAGAGCAAGATAAGAGGGGCTGTTGCTTGCTTGTTTGCCCTCAATGAGCAAGTCAAATGAGCTGGTCACTGGGAGGGCTGGCACTTCATTCAAGTGGCCAAGTCTTCTAAGCTCGCTTCTTGGTGCTACGATTCAAGTTGCCACTTATGTTTCCAGAAAGGCAAGGAATTCCCAAAGATCAGGGTCAACGTTGGAAGGCTGACGAAGGGTCTCAGCTTTCACAGGATCTGAACCATCAGTGAGAGCTGCTGCACTCGTGTCCTGTCTTTGCTTGGCTTGTTTTATTAGGAAACCCCACAAAATCTCTGCTGTGCTCCTCACAACATCCCTGTCTCTTTTTGGTCGGTGAGACCGTGAGGTATGGAGGAGCTCAGCATCAGTCAGTCCCATGTGAGATCTCACATTATCAGTGCAGTCACTGTTTTCTTCCTAATGATCAAGAAAGCACTTCTTGAGGTTGAGCCTAGTCATCTTCGGCGACCTGAATTCAAAGGAACCAAGTACAGTTTAACTTGTGTATAACTTCTGCAAATACAAGGGCATTTGAACAAGGAATGAGGAAGCCCTGGATCAATCCTTTAAGCATGCTCCATGTCAGAGCACTAAAGAACTGTCTCTTGTTTAGATGTTGCTGAGGAGATAAGTGATGTTTTAGGCAACCCACTTCATAAATCTTTGTCTTATGTCTTGGCATCTTTTGTTTCAGTTTACGGATTCTGAAATTAGGCAGAAAGGCTCAGCTCACAAGTTTGATTTATGAGAAGAGTGATCTGGAGGGATGAAAAAAAAAAAAGTCAAGTGTTTATTTAGTTTGTTGGTTAAAGAAAAGCTGAAAGATTAGAAACTTTTTTTTTTTTTAATTTGTTTCCTAGTAGATGTTGATGATGGAAAAACTCATAGGATTTTCATGCTTAAAAATAATCCTCCAGAAATACTCTCTGGTGATTTCTTTCATGCTGTTTATTTAGAATGACTCAGTCTGGGGGCTTAAGGTGAGTTTTCCTTCATATGTCTTTGAGTCAAATTTCTGCAAACATTCTGCAAAAGATATCTTTTTACTTTTCCTGTTGAGTTCCTGGACAATTTCTGCTGGCAGCCCCTGCAGAAGTGCAAACCATTTTTATAGCAAGAAACAGTGTTCTGTCCAGCTTGTACACAGAGTGGGAAAAAACAAATTGATCTCTCTGTCTTGCCACACATACAGAGGCAAAGTCCAAGATAAACTCTTTTTATTTATCCTCACGGGGGATCCTTTTTGCCTTCTGTGATTTCCCAAGTCCATTTTCTGCTGAATTGGTACTGCAAACCCCTCACTGAGGGAAGAATAAAGGAGCATGCGTGTGCCACAAAGAGCAAAGCAGTGGTGGGAAGAAAATGTAACAGTGCCAGGGTTTTGCCTGCTCTGGCAGGATTGTGGTTTTCCTTCAGCTAAGTGGTTTCTCTGTCACATCCTGCCCACGGTGCTGGGGTGATAGCATGCAGCGACAGGCAAAAAATATCCAAATTGAATGCAAAGCTATGGAAAGTTGAAAGGGAAACTCTGAGGGGACAGGTTTGCTTTGGAAGAGATCATCAGTGCTGATAAAAATAAAACCACAATAGGTGGAGGTGGCAGAGGAGAGATGCCCACAGGATGCAGGAGTGGGGCTGGGGGAGGAGGGCATAGCAGTGAACACAGGACAGAAGGACTGAGTTTTGTGGGCAAGAATGGAAGGATTGCAGTTAAACTTTGGAGCCAAGGTAGCCCCAATCAAAACCAATCTGTTGCAGAAAAATAAGGTAAAACCCTATTCTGCAAGTCCAGGCAGGGTAAGATGAGGTAGAATTAGAAACAGAAAAGACACAAGGGAGAAATGATAGGAAACTGCTTCCATGCAAAAAGTAATTAAATAAGCTAGGACGCTTCAGCTTGAAAAAGAGGTGCTTGAGGAGAGATATAAAAGAGGATTTTATGGTTTTCCTCCCCAGGGAAAGGGAGATTGTGACTAGGTTATAAATATTTCTGTATTCATAAAGGAACTAGGTTCCTAATGAAACCAGTGACAAGCAGGTTCAAAGCAAATTCAGAAAAGGATGTTCTTCTTTCAGCAGACACTTGAACTATGCAATTCCTTGGCCCAGGAGGTTGTGAATGTGAAAAATTTCCATGAGTTCAAAAGCAAAATCAAATCACATTTAATTTTAATGATTTATATAAGAGTAAGAATCTTACCAGAATTTTGTTGTTATTATTATGCACAATTTTTAAAATTTAAATAGAAGACCATCTCTGATTCAGGAAGCCTGGGCTCACTGGAGGCTGGGGCAGTAGTAATAGCTCTGAGGCTCATGGTGGGCTTTCCCACTCTCTACCAAGACTGAACTCAAGTTGTCTCTCTAGAACTGAAGCACAGTTAGCAAATCCTTGCATGGACCATCTTTTGGGGTCTGTTTTCTTCAGTAAGGTAAAAAACATGACGTCCAGCTGGGACAAGAAAGTCAACGGAAAGATAATTGATTGTAAGGAGATCAAACTGGCAAACCAGGGGAGAGCATCTTTGGGTATAATAACTTCTGCAGAAGCTGTCAGTGGGAGAGTAAATGTCACCTGGTAGCTCTTTACAGCCCTAACTCCAGCGAGGATGGAAACTGCCTGCTGATACTAGACTGGAGTGAAAATCAGTTCCCATTGAAAACACACCAGGTTACCACTGCCTGTGATGGTACTGGGTGATATTTCAGCTTGGTTTAATGTAGCTGTACCTTTGGCTTGCTGTTTTCTGCCTGTGGGTAGCGAGAGGCATGCAGACATCCTGACATGACCCAGGCAAAAAGCGGGTATCTTTGCATCTGAACGTAGATTCGAAGAGAAAAACTGTGCCCATGTCATCCAGGAGAGGCCAGGAGTGACCATATTCATTGGGGAGCGTTTGGTGGGAATGACAGATGTGCTGAAAGGCTTTTTCCCTGACTTGGGAGTTCAGCTGGGTTAAGACCATGCCTTGGCACCAGCCTGCTGCCATTCACTTCTTTCATCAGCCAAACCCAGTCACGTCTCAGAGCCATGCCAGAGCTCTGCAGATTCATGTTTATTCATGAAGGGAACTTATTCTCTGCTGCTTCCCTGATAAGCTTTGACTGTATATTTTCTGTAAGTGTAGATATTACTCAAATAAATGTTCTTTGCGCTCTGCTTTGCCACTTCTGCAAAGCACCGTGTACCTGTGCCTCATGCAAATTGACATGTTTTGTGTTTATTAACCTTTTAAATGGAGAGAAAATGAGGGCCCGAGCTTTGATTCACATTTAGCAGTGACAGTGGAAAAGGTTACCACCTTCTGTAGCTGTGGTGGGGTCTCCTAAATCACTGCAGCTGGGACTCTGCCAGTGCCTTCAGCCACTGTTGTGGTGGCAGCCAGGGAACGGGCATGTCCTACCTGGCTGGAAGAAGAGCCCTATGGTGGACACCACCCCAAGATGAGCTTCTGAGTCAGAACCTCTTAGAGGAGGGCTCTCCAAAGCCCAAGCAGCTGTGGTTGCTGCAGCCTAGACACTTGGCTTGCAAAGAGGGAGTCTGAGCTGTTAGATGTAAAGACCTGAGCTCCAACATGTGGCTGACAGCCTCCAGCACATTCATTGATGGTACTCCTTGAGCAGTGCTTCAGGAGCCTGTTTCGAGAGAGAGTTGGCTGCTAGTAATTACACTAATTGCATGGCTTATAGTGAGAGGATGAGCAGTCTGATGTGCTTAGCTGAAGGAAGTAAGGTTAAAAGCCAGCTTCATTAGAGTTGTGAAGGATTTCTCCCCGCAGCCCCTCAGAAGAAGATAGTTGGCTCCAGAGAGCACTTCCCGATTTACCAGGTAACATCAGGACAAAGCTGAGGGTCTGGAAGTCACAGTCAAAAATTTGAAAAGGGAAAGATTCTTACATATATGTGCATATTTATAATGCCAGGAGTTTAAATAGTGTACTGATTATCCAGAGAATTTGTGAATGCCACCATCTTTGAAAAAGTCACATGCTTGTTTTCACACAGTGCTTCTTACAACTCACCTGTGATCCTTTCCAAAGCAGAGGATAATCCTTGGCAGCATGCATTCCTTGGTTTGCAGTAAAAAGCAAATGAGCAGCACAGTCGTGTTGATTGAAATGGCATTGAAGGGTTTGTCCAACTGTTTACAGGATCACAGTATTTACGAAAGGTGCATCCATGGGTCATTTCCACCTTCTGCCTTGGATAAGAAATGATAAATACATTTGCATCCCTCCTGCAGATACTCAGTGCAACAGAGAAAATATTTGTAATTAATTAATGGGGAAGCACTTAGCAATCACCAAACATGATTTGATCGTGCAAAACAAATTGTTGTCTTTCTTACATATGTGAAGGCCAAGTGATGCCACAGGGAAGACGGGTTTCCCTTCTCCAAGTACCACTGGAGCTGTTTCTACCCTCAAATAGTCTTCTCGGATTTTGGTCTGTCGCAGTGGCACAGCTGAGTATTGCCTGCCAACCCCGTGATCCCAGCAGTCTGCCAGGGTAGGGTCTATAAGCTTTGGAGAGAGAAGACAAATTTCTCTGAGGCTATTTGATAAAGGCTGTCTGTGTCATGATTTGGATGGACAGACACAAACTTGTGCCTGAAGTTGTAATGGGCTGACTGCAGGGTGAGCGGTGAGTGCTGGACTCCAACTGCAAAGCATCTTGCTTCAGATCTTGATTGTTCCAATTCATTAAAAATGTGAAGGCCTGTTCTTTCTGCCTCACATTTCAAACAAAATTACTTTAAATTATTATTATAAATTATTCAAAGTTATTATAATGTGTTAGACATTAAGCTTTTCTCCTGCCTTAGACCTAGTATGAGTAAATCGTATCTCGCTGAACTTCAAATGCTTCAAAATTAGCTAAACTCAAGTTTCTGGATCTCTGGTTTCCATTGGCTTCTTCAAGTTCACACCTCCAACTTCTACACACATAAAAGCAGGGGTATGAACCCCACCTTTGAAACCTGGACCCTTCCAGGCAGCTACACTAATAGCGTCAGCAAATCTGGGGAGGCAATAAGGAAGAATGGCGCTGGAAGAGCTAATGGGCAGATATGAGAGGTCTTTGCAGAAACAATAATTATTAAAGATCCCCTTTATGTGTCTTGCAAAATCAGTCTTGTGTGTCCTCACCTTATTTTAGTCAGAGTTTCTGCTACAAAAACACCTAAAAGCTTTTTTTCATGCACCACAGGTGGTGGTGAAAAATGCTATCATGGAAAAAGATGAGGATCAGAAATAGTCTCAAAGTGCCTAATTCAGAACATTTAAAAAGCCATCTGATGCTATCACCTTGTATTTTATTTTGCATTATAACCTGTCCTGGGGTAATGGGCCCATTATAATTTATTGATGTTGATGGAGATTGTAGAACATGAAAGGTCTTGTCAAGAAATCATCTATTTTCCAGGGGCAGAATATGTAATATCTTAATACTTTTGGAGCTGCTGGCTGTTTGGTAGCAGATAAGTAAGACCCTGTGAAAAGTGAGCTTTGCAACTGATATTAGAAATCTGAAAATTGAATTTTAATGAATGCTACAGAAGAGCTTGCATGAAGAAGATACCGTCAGTTATTCCCTTTTTCAGGCTGTGATAAACCCACCTCAGGACTTCATTTGAAAAGTTCTGTTTGCTCATGAAAGAATGAAGGCAAAACTTGTAAAATAAATTTGAAAGAGAGCTGAGGGTTCTTTTTCAGCTTCGAAGTATTTTTGTGTGCTCTCTTTTTTGATCTGAGACAGCTTGCTGTCTCACTCTGAGCAGACCGATGATGACACCAGCCTTTTCCTTAGCAGAAGGCCTAAAAGATGATTTAAAGGAGGAATTTCTGATCAGGATGTCATCACCAAGCACTGCAGCTTGAGAGTGGTTTTCATAGTTCTCTTTCCTTGCATGTGGAAAGTATTTTCTCAAGGCTTTTTTCTTCATATTCCAGTTTCTCTTGTTATGCAGTTGACCTTAACAGCAACACTTTAGTCACGTTTGGGGAAGTGTTGCAACATAATGGGACACAAGGAGTAACCGAGAGCAGAGGTTCTATAAAGAAGCGACTCAGGGAGGTCTGTTGACAGCCCATCTATCTAACCCAGGCAGCCATAAAAGTGTCTGTTAGAAAGATAAAAAAAAAAAGAAAAATCATCTTCAAAATTCTAGTAAGAACTCTAAAATATGTAACGTTGGCAAAAACACATCTGAAATTTTATTAATTCCTGTCTGCAAACTTCTTTTGTCTTCAGTGCTAATATTACATTATTCGTTACTCTGGTATATGTGTGATATCATTAGTGTCTTTTGAAAAAGCAGAAATAAATAAAAGGACAAAATCAGAACATATTGCAGCTCTGCAGAAAGGGCATGCCTGGCCATTTTTTTTCTCCCCAAAAGTATTTATTCAATTCAAAAAACCTTGGAAAATGTTTCATTTTAATAAAACACTATAGTTTCTCTCTAAAGTTAGCTCTATTGGTTATGCCATCACTCCTGGCTTGGATAGGGCTTTATACCACCTTGCTCCACCCTCCCATAGAGAACCACTCCTGGTGACAGCCCTGTCCCTCCTCAGCCTCCAGGAGGGTTTTGTTCCTTCTCCCTTTTTAAAGAGAAATATTGCTTCATGAGATGGGATTTGACTCCTGATCCCTTGATTGTCATCAGTGTCCTCATCCAACTGAGCCCACCCCGTGCAGAACCATCTCATTGCTATGGGAAGAAATACCATTGACAAAACTTTGGGGAGAGAGGAGAAGTGGGAGCGTGGCTTGTGCATCTTGGTATGTTCCAGACAGGTGTTTTAATGCAACAAGGAGAGATAAGGGCAGGGAAGAGAGAGATTTAATTAAGCATTTCTGCCTTTTTCATCTAAAAAGGCACTGCTAACTGTTAACTCTGATTTGTCTGGTTCTCTTCTTTCTGCTTCAGTTTCTGCAAAAATTACAGATATCACCGCAATTCAGGGACTGGGGTAGCTGAAAACTCTATGTTTAAACAAAATATTTCTGTGCCTTTCCTTCCAAAAGGTGCTTGCACCAGGGCTCGACGCACCTTTTCAGAGCTGATTTCCTCTGCCCCATACAGCAGATAGCAGAGAGTCGCTTGTTTTTGTTCTACCGTCAGCTTTTCTCTTTTCCCCAGGTTGCAGGAGGCAATGGGACAACATCACGTGCTGGCCTGAAGCGCAGGTGGGAGCAGTTGTGGTGAAGCCATGCCCAAAGTACTTCAGATTCCTCACCACTTTCGTTGGTAAGACAGCTTATGTCGCTGGAATGGTTTTATGGCTTCATTGCCTGGAGGGTTTTACATCATATCGCGGATGGAGCTTCTGGTGTAATCAGAGGGAGAACAAATTCAGAGGGACTAAGGATTTGCACAAGGTAAAGAAGGTTCCCAAGCCATACAGGGATGCTCAAACCATTAAATCATCCTCCCAGTCTTCTTCCAGCACAACATACTATTTGGTGTCATAGGGATGCAAAAGAGGCTCCTGGTGAAATCCAATAATACGGATGTTGTGCAGCAAAAGTTTAATCAACCTGTGTAATAGTATGTTTGCTGTACAAAATGGACAGTTTAGCACTGCAATTAATTAAGTCTCTGACATAAAATAAACAAGCTGAAACTGTGTGTAATAAAGTATTTTTCCACAGAAATGACTAATTTGGCCACCAGCCAAGAAATTAAGCTGACAAATAATGGGCAGGGAAGGTTAATGGAGAAAGCAGCTTAATACACCGGTTGGCATGTTCTGGGAAGCTTTAATTTAAAACTCAGGTCTCAAGGGCAATGCAGCAACAGGACTCTTTGTCTCCTTCTAGATTATAGTCATTACTTTCTATTTTTATTATACTAGTCCTGCAGGCCTCTACAGCAAAAGAAGCCTTTTTTTTCAGTGGACATTATGCACCAAGCTCCACTTTTTGGAGACTGCACCAGCCTCCACTTTTACAGGATTATAGACAAACACACAGGATAGGTTATGAACGGGAGTAAGGATACAATACTGTCCCTGTTTAACAGAGCAGGACACTACACTGATTAACCAGCACACACTGATTATATGATTTGCCCAAGGCCACACCAAAAGCCCTGGTGGAGCCAGAAAGGAAATCCAAAATTCCTGGAGTCCTGTCCTAGTACAGTAACCTCCCTGTTCCAAAACGCCCCGATACTTCTTCACTGTTGCGTCAACACACAGGGAAAGCAGGCAGAAGCTGCTCCAACACCACATCTTGCACAACAAAACCCCCGTGCAGTGGTCCAGGCATGCGGAGGAATTGCCTGCAATCGGTGCTTTGGGCCCTCCTCTTCTGGGCACAGTGTGCACTCGCTGGGTTTGAGGGACCCAGCAGTTAGTTAAACAGGAAGAAAAAAACCTCCCTAAGAAGAGTTTGTAATACTTCATTCCACCATGACAGAACAATGAGGGACGTATGATACATACATACATACATACGTACATACGTACATGTGTCGTTGGGGTTGTGTTGAACTTAAGCTAAGTGTAATGCTTTTAATAGTGTACCAGCACAGGCTTATGAGACACAATCAAGTTGCCTACTCAGAAGCATCTGCTGCTCTCTGAGGGTCTTAGGGCATCTCAGCTGGTCTCCTGGCTCCCTGCAGAAGGGTGCAGCTCTCCCATATCACTGAATATCTCAGGCGCTTAAGGACATCCTCAAAAGACCTGTTTAACACAAGTATAGCTATTCTGGGAGAAGCCCAGATTCCACCAGGATCAACCAGGACATCACCTGGGCTCTCTGTGCACCTACCTCAATGAGCCAGGCCAGGAGCAAGCCTCAAATAGAAGCCAACCTGTTCCCTTTCTCTTCATACCCATGTTGCTGGCCTTTGAGGCTGTCCTGTGAGCAGTGAGCTCCGCAAATGTCATATGGCCTTGCAGCTGGCAATGTACAGTCATTGTATTTTGGACAATCATATACAAATGTGTAAAGCAGATATGATCATAAATAAAGGCAGGATAAGAGTGCCTCTTGTTTTACAGGATTTCTTGCAAAATTAACGTCATTGAAGTTTGTAAAGCAGTTCTTCCTTTGGAGTAGTGAGTATCATTGAATAGCTTTCAAGGAAATCAAACATCTAGTAAACATTTATGTCTTATGCTTTGATCCCTTTGCAGGAACGTGAGAGCTTATACCAAAGTTCTGAGCGATAAAAGATCCTCTCTATATTTATAGCAAGAAAAGGATGAGATATTGGGAAAAAAAAGAGTTAATGTGATTTTCCCATTTAATGGAGAATATACTCTTCGAATGACTAATATGCTGTCTCATGGTAAATAAAGGATAAAATATCTTGTGGCATTTAGAAAATTTAAAATCCCTAGCATAGTCCTGACGTCATCTGACATTAAATTTTTATGCCATTCACAAATACAGAAGGTTTTCATTATTTTATGACATTCGTCAGTACCATGTGAAGGAGATAGATGAAAATATTTTTGGCACTTTTTATTATTAAAGTGCACTACTTGCTATCTCTTCACCAGAGTGTTCCAGCTTTCTTTCAATACATAGAATATGACACTCGTAATAGAGATTTGTTTCCCACAGTTTTTCCAGGAGCAAATTGTCCATCCTGCACAAGTTAAACAGTAAAAACTAGCACTGACATTTTTTTAAGCTTCAGCTATGAGATGAATTGCTTAAGGGGGTGGGGATGGGAATAGCCAGGATAGCTGCACTGAACAAGGAAGAGATCCTGATGAACTGCAGTTCATCATTAATTCTACTTATCTGTATATTCAAGTCATCTCAAACAGACTTGTCTGAATCCTGCATTTCTGCAGGCGAGCAGTGCCTACTTCCAGAGTTACCAAGGCATGGCGGTTTCCCTGTGCACCTTAATACATGCATGCATTTTCACAGTTCAGCTCAAAAAAATCCTTCAATATTGCTCAAATACCTTGAAACAGTGCCATCACAGTTATCAGATATCATCAGCATAGCTTCACCCGTATCTTCCCTCCTCTGTTCCAAGAATTCCTGATTTCCCGATTCCCCATTATCCAATAAATAACGTCTTCATCTCATTATTTGTTTTGCTCATCCTCTACACTTTTACACCAAACAACAACTCTTTCACAGTATTAGAAATATGCTGCCGAACATTGGGCATGAATGATACTAAGAAAAAGAATTTGTAGGCATTGATGGATCCCCTACCATGAATTTACATTTTTGCCATATGCTTTTGAGTGGAGAGGGCAAAACGTTACAGGTTTAGCCAAACTGTTTGTGGTGCTGCTGTTCAGAGCAAACATTGTCATCAGTGCATTTTTATGTAGCTGGGAAGCCATCAGAGATTCTAGCTGGCTTTACCACCCAGCACTGATTCATGGATCCTTCTGACGCCATCCCTACAATTGTCCTATTGTATTTGGACACAACCTGTTCCAGCAGATTGAAGATCTAAAACAATATCACGAGAAGACAATCAAAATTCTCGGTTAACTATTGTGACATTCATGCACAAATGATAATAATAAAAATATGATGTAAGGAAGCAGTCAGGAAACTGATATGGAAATTTGCCTAATACATCACAGATCAGGGGTTGTGAACATACAGATTTATTTGCCCACCTGAAACATCTATTAAGTTTACACATATACTCTTGAATACTGGAAATCATCATTCCTCAGTCTCGTGCCCTGTACTGATCTGATCCTTGGGCCAGGTTTAGTACCTGGAAGGCTCTTGAGATAAACTGCAATCCACTGCAGCAGGGTAGCTGCTCCAATGCTCCTCGTGTTCCTCCAGTGTACAAGAGGATGGGAAACGACTTTCCAAAAATCTTACCACTGCTTTTTAGTCTCTCCCTGTTGCATGTAAGTGACAAAGAAAAACTAAAGCTGTACAAGATAGATCTTCTGGTAAATAAAAGCTCTGTCATTCCAGGAGAAACTGGAGTGGCATGGCTCAGTGACACCTGCTTAGCTTAGTAAAACAAACGGTGGGAGTTCTCACTGCAAGAGCAAAATCAAGGGGAGAGGAGCACTTTAAGCCCAGATCCAACACTGGATGAAAAATAGAATCTGCAAACTGTCATGAAACCATCAGATTAGAAATTGGAAGAAGGCTCCAGTGGGGATTTGTGGGGGAATTAAAGACTGATTTGGAGATATTATCTGATGATCTTTTAAAGTAGTTAGATGATGTTGAAGACCTGGGACATCCCTAGTACTGCTTCTATAAGATCTTCTGATGGACCCACCACGTTTCATGTGCAGTGAGCCTAAGAGATAGAGAGGGAAAGAGGCGGGACCATGTAGCTCACTGACTGCCAGCACAGTGAGGGACTCAATTCTGCACCTGTTCACCAAATACTCAGTTATGATTTGTGCATTATGAGCTATAAAAGCAAGCCAAGACTTGTTCGTATTAGTCTCAGGTGAATCTTGAGTTGTCTCAGTGAACTTATGTCCCTTCCTCTGAATGTCATTACTAAGAATGCTGACCATCTGGCTCAGGCAATTTCCTGGCTTCAAGCTGCTGCTCTCCATCCTGTTCAGCAATCCCAAATGCTGCATGCTGTGAAGCAAATTCTCCAAGTAATATTTGGCTTTGGCTGTCCAAGGATGTGATGCTTTTACTGGCTACCTGGAGTCTTAGAATGAGCATAAAGCTGTCTGTGCTTATCACTGACAGCTTTTACATGCACTCAGTTTGCTAGACTGATTTCCATGGTGCTCATTCAGAAGGTTTCGTGCAGTTTTCCAGGCAAGAATTAGAGTGGGATGAGAGTCATGTCACCAGACTCATGTGGCTGACACCAACCACAAAAATCGGCAGTTGTATTGTACAGCATCTCTAAGGTCTGTATTTGTGCACAGCTACAGTAAGTGTTTAGGTTTGCAGTCTTTTCTCTACAACAGTCTTTTCAAAACAGAAATTTGAAAATGGCAAGGGTATTTATCAGCATTAATTAATGAAAACAGCAAGCTGTTATTATTCTACGTGATGACTGGGATCTAAAAGTTCTAGGCTGCTTGAGAAAGATGATTCAATCTGGTCATGGGATTTATAAATTCCTGAATTTACACAAAAGTGTATGTTAACAAAAACGTGTTTTCTGCCTATTCAGCCTTGCTCCTCTCTGTCTATATAGTGCAGGTAATCAGGGTCAGAATCATCTCACCTAATGTCAGCTATATGAAAGGTCGACATTTCATCCTTTAATCCCAGATGTGTGGACTTTCTCCTGAAGTCAACAGAGAGGCACTTCCTTTTTATCCTGGAGGTGATTCTCTGTGGTTTGAATCAGCCTCTGATTTCCCCACTGCTCTATGGAGTAATTCAGAATAGACACTTAGGATGTCAGCTGTAGGTGGACCAAATCTGCTCATCCACAGGCTCATAGGTAAAATTTTCAGATTTATCTAAATAGTGTTTGTGTTAAATATTATTGCAAGTTATACAAATATTGGCTTATATTTAAAGAACCGTGTGACAAAATCTTCTCTGGTTTTACAGTCTTTTAAACCTGAAGTAACTCAAGTTCATGACAGCATTAACATTCAGAATCTGACTTAAAGTCCTTAAACAAGCCCTTTCCTGCTTAAGCAGAGCCCCAAGAATTGCCTGAGAAATTATGGATCTTATTATGTTATTGTAGATGTTTTAAATCACAATCCATCACGAAGATTAAGTCTTTATTTGGTTTTTGGTTTTTGCATGTCTTCCGTCATTTTAAACTTGCAGATTCATAATCGTCTGTCAGATAGCTTTTCCTTTTGAATTTAAAAGGCATCTTTCTCTCTGTGGCATATTTCAATTCAACAAATATCAATCAAAAACTTTTTTCGTTATCTTTTGTCATTCTGCTTTTTGGTATTGTGCCCAAAGTTATTTTAACTACTGTTTGATCTTAGGTATGAGTTAATGTGAGCACTTATACACAAGACATGGTTCATTTCATTCCTGCCCTCTGACTGGTGGCCTTTTAACAAATTCAGTATGATGGACAGCAAAGATTTAACTCTGTCATCTCATTTTTCTTCCTGATTCATCTGCAGAGAGTTTTGGAAATGGCACTCTTTCTCCATACCTCCACCCTGAAAGACACGGACTAATCCCTTGTAGCATTATCTAACCTCATTAGGGCGGGGGCAATCAAGTCAAATCCTTTCAATGTATGTAATTTACTGATAACATCCAGGTCTTAGTGGTGTATGGTTAAAGCAGTTCCCAGCTGTCAGAGCTCTCCACCCCCCCAGTTCTGGCACACGCACACACACACACCAACACAACTGCACAGAGCAAAGGGAAGAGCTCCCCATGAAATAACAGAGTCTGAGTCACCTGCAGATATTGAAGTAAGTTGTTAAACGGACCACTGGGGGTAACTCCACTGATGTCACCTGCAAGCTTGTGGAGTCCTCGCATGCCCCACAAGGAGTCCTTCAAAAACACCTGAGTCTCCCAGGGTGGATCTTGGGGCAGGTGTAGCCATGTCCTGGGAGAATCAAATGAAATTTGTAAGTAGGACATGGATGCAGGCGCAGGGATCTGATATTCTGCTGTCTTTCTATGCAGTTGGTTAAATGAACAGTCAAATTCCTTCCACCACACCATGGGCACCTAACAGTTAGGCATCCAATCTTAACTCCTTGTCTAATTTCTCCTCTAGCCGGTGGGAAAGAGAAGAACTTGCAGGGCATGAGTTATCCCACAACATGTCATAGAAAAGGATGAAATGACCTTTGGAGGTCTGATATAACCTCCGCAGGGAACCTGAGTCTACTGTCCTTACATTTCAATGGCAAAAGTTAAGTGAGATGAACCCCAATCTTCTCATGTGAAGGAGGTTTACGAGTAGACAAAAACAAACAAAAATGCAGAATCATACTCATTTCCCCAGCCCCCCAAAATGATTACCGTTTACTTGCAAAACATTTTAATTTCCTTCTCTTGAACCAGGGTTATTTTCTTCATTTTCTTTCCTCCTTTTTTTATATCTTGCATTTGAAACTGAAAAGAAAACAGAACAAAATGGAGAGAGGGATGACCAGATGTTGGATAAGGAAAAGACGTTACCACTATCATTGAGAACCCCAAAGTGAACCAAAACCACCATTTATTTACTACAATGTTCATTTGAAAGGAGAAAAAAAAAAAAACAACTGTTGAGTCTATCTGTTATGCAGGTTTGTTCACTGAGATCCGTCAACGTCCTCAGGTGCCAAGCAGCCTCAGTCCAAATGTACCTTCATGACACAAAGATAAAATTGCCAGGAAACGTCCTCATTCACATGGAATTGTGGCAGTTATTTGCATAGTCCGTTCTGAAAGTCACGGAAAAGGGCACAGGACAGCCAATGCTGCTGCTGCCTGTGCTTGTCAGGGCAGCCTCCAAGCACTCTTTAACATCCATTTCGCTCATTTGTCATGGACAACTGGAGGCCCAGCTCAGAAATCAATGCTGGATTACTCTGTTTCCATAGATCAGTGTTGATCTTTTTATCTGCATTTAAGAGTGCACCCTTCACGTCAGCTGGCTCCAGCAATGTGCAGTGGTGTAACTGACTGAAGAAACAGGTGGCTATCTGGATGTGCGGCTTATTTAAAGCTTAGTTTTGCTTCAGACCTTTGAGATTTGTTTGCAGCTGAGGTGTCGTGACACGGTTGCCCTGCTCCTCTGAAGGTCTGGTGCTGAGAAGGTCATGTACGCCCAGGGATAGCAGTGCCGTGAGGTCCTCAGATGGAAAGCCTGCTGTCAGCCCATGCTTTGTGGAGTTAATACCTCCACTTAGCCAGAACTGTTCATTTTATTCTTGTAAATACTTCCTGGTGTACTGTACTTGCAGTGTCTAAAGAGCTAATGAGAAATTTGTCCTAGAGTTTGACAGCTCTGCTTTTATTGTGAGAAAACAAATGGAGTTTGCAAAAGGTGTCTAATTAAGGGGAACATGTGACGTTAAGAAGAGAGGAATTATCTGTGTTTATTAAGGATCGAGATCTTCACGCTGAGAAATGTGATGTGCAGGAAAGGGAAAGGAGGAGAAAGGAAAATGGGGGATTTCCCGAAATCACAGGTGCGGTAAGCTTTAGGGCAGCAGCAGTGTGAGGGTAATAACTACAGACCAAGTGATGTGAAAAGGAACAAATGAAGAAACTGAAGGCTGTGACTGTTATGTGATGTGCTGAGTCTATGCCACAGTTTGTTTGTCTGTTCGATACACCTTGTTGGCAGAAATTGTACTGAAAGAATGATCTTACAAAATCATGGCTGAGGCACAAAAAGCAAGTTTGGAAAATGTCTTTGTTGTGACTGACAAGTCGCAAGTTTCTCCCAGATCTAACCACTTCTGTATCCAGTTAAAAACAAGCTGTAGCTCTGTCTGGAAGTCTCAGGTGTTTCCCAATAACAGCAGGACAGATCGATAATAAAAATGGAACTACACATGTTCCAGTGGGCTCAGCAACATCTCAAGAAAAGTGATAAGATCTGCAATTGCTTTAATAGCTTCTGCTTGAAAAAATCAATTTCTGACCACGAGGTAATGGCAGACCAGCAGGACAGATGGCTACTTAGAGCAGACCTTCCCTCTCCTTTAGAAGCTATTACACGAAAGGGCAAGAGAAGCAAGAGGAAGACTAAAGAGAACATCCTTTAGCAATGACTGGCCTCAGATCTCTTTGAATGAATTTAGGCTCCCATTAAAAGCCAATAAGAAGTTTTCTCCCAACATCAAAGTGTTAAAATCTCACCTATGACACAAACTTTCAGATTTATTTCTAAGTCTGAGGTGTGTATTTGAAACAGATGAGAGAGAAAAATAATTAAGAAATAGAAAAACCTTATGAGAGTTAGACATATGCAACAAATTGCTTGTAATAGTTATCTCTTTGTATTTATTCCATTCACTTATTCAGTATTTAACTTCTACACAGATGAAACACCTTTTATAAAGAAAATCATCTGTTTCTGTCTCAGTTGCACTGACTCTTCACTCCTCCTTCACTATGCCATGAATTAATCATGTAGTTCCTCTACAAGACTTTACCGGTGGGTATAACACAATCTGAAAGGTTCTTTTGATACATGTTTCTTCCACATCATCCCCAAATACATTTATACATCAGGAAATTGAATTAAAAGCTTTACCTTACTGTGTTCCTCTTCAAGAAATTCTATCCCAGTTAATACCAATTAATAAATTGTGTGCAGTGTTTTGCTGTAGAAGAGTGTCTCCATTTTTCCTAAGGAATGGCAATGAAGATGAATATTCACTGCAGAGCTTGAGTTAGGCATCTTTTATAGGGCTTTGAGGATCCTGGCGACAGAGGAGGAAGCCTTGAAGTTGACCCTTTGTGCTGCTTGTGTGGGCAGCAGAGGGAGCACCAGAAAGGCCAGGAGACTTCATGGAAGGTGAAGCTGAGCAGGTCCATCAGTGATAGTTGGGGGACTCAGGTCCAAAGGAGAATCTACCATCACTGGGGCAATGTATGAATAAAGGAGGGAGTGGAAACTGTGCAAGGGGAGTAGCTAGATTAAGGCTCTTCAGACTAGAAAAATGTGGATTCAAAGGATGTAAGTCATAATGTTGTGGAGAAAGTAGGTAGGGAATGATTGTTTCATGGTGTACAAGATAAGAGGTAGAAAATGAAAGTGTCTAAAATAAGGAAAGGGGTGTGTGTTTTCATCCAACATACAAAGAACTGTTAGGGCTGATAGACCGGGAAGGTGCAAGTGAAAGCCAGAAGTGCAAAGAGATATCAGATCACTAGAAAGAGGTAAGGTATATTCAGAGTATAGAAATAAGTATGATGGTTAGGTGTATGGAACACTAGCCCATACGTAACCTCCATTTGAGGGAGCTGAGAAGATGTTTGCTTCATTACCAGGATTTACAAGATGCAAAGCTGCGCAATTATTTTGCTGCTTAATTTGTCCTTCTTCATAGGGACCTTTAACAGCTCTTCACCCAAACTGGGGAAAAGGAAGAGGAAGGAAAAGATAAAAAAGATGTCCTCCTTGTCTCCAGATTAGTATCAATAATGTCAACTCATTGTTATTTGTAGATCCAATGGAAAAAAAGAAAAGAAAAAAAAATGTCAGAGAGAAAGAGGTGGAGAATGTTTTTTTTTTTCCTAGAAGAAAATGAATTAAAATAATTAACAAAATCTGAATATACACAAGCTGAAGTAAAAACAAGAATATTTGGACAATCTTTTCATGAGTATACAGGTTTAGGTATTTTTTCTTTTACTGCTTTTTTAATGCTAAAAAGAAATGTGTGTTTTGTTTTGTTTTTTAACAGATATCAGGCAAAAAGTGAATTTAGCCAGTCCTGCTTGTTTTCACTGAGAGGGATTTCCTTCCCTCTCTCTTTGTTACCCATAGCAGAGAGTTTCTGAATCACCCTGCAAGCAAGGCAAAGCTACTCAGGATAGGTGTACAGCATGTGCCAGATTTAATACAAGCTAATCAGAAGGAAAGATTGAAGCATTCGGCTAATTGCTTACAACCATCAATTCCATTTTCATAATAGGCATGCCATCAGACTGTGCAGATTAGCAAATTAGTGGGGGGATTGTGAACTCTAAGGAAGCATTTGCTTAGACCAGGAGCAGCTGCTGGGCCAGATGGCAAAGTCCTGTCCTATAGCAGACGTACTACCAGAAAGATGAGAAGTGTACGGAGGAAATGCAGTCGTTCCTCGTGCTTTATGTAGATGATTGTTAATTGCTGTGGCACACTGCAAGCAGATTTTCAAGGAATGCAGGCAGAGGTGGCACATGAGGAAGAGCCGTGTATAAATCCCAGCAGTTTATGTAGGCCTGGATGACCCTTCCTGTCACCACAGAGGATTAAATTTGCAGTTCGGTAACATGTAGTGTGCTGGTGTAGATCTTGAGAAAGACCCTGCTGATCCTGCTGGGGCTCAGCCTGAAGCCACTGACACATTTGCACTTTCATACACTACATCTACTGGTATCTGGGGCTGGATCAAGGGATATGGTGGTTTGATTAAACGTTTATGGCCCATCATGCTACACGTGAGCCTTTAAGGCGCTGCTGCAGTAAAACTTTGTGAAAACTGGCTATTCAGGCCTGCGGCTTTACCCCTTGCCTTTCAATAGTGCTTTATGCCTTGATTGTCATAAACACTGATATAAATGAGCCAAAGGTCTAGCCTCATATTTACACTTGTCATTCTCTTCTATAAGCAGTGGCTTTTATGTTACTGGTTCTCCAGCAATAGCTATAGTTCCTTTAGCTTGTGTAAGGATTACCTCTGCACATTATATTTGCCAGCTTGAGAACTCTTTTTTTTTTTTTTTTTTTTTTCAGATGTCGGCACTGTTATTTTCCTTCCTTTGTACATCCATCCCCTCCTATCTGGCAGGGAGCCTTATGAAAAGGTCATCACCTTGTTCCCTTTAAAAAACATTTGTCCTCATATCTGCAAAGAGAAAAGGCAGCACCCAGCAAAGGACTTCAGTTACATGCAAGGCTCCCATGCATAGTGAGCTTCTAAAGTAATGAGACCCTTCTTGCACTTTCTAATTTCCTTTGCATTTTCTAAACACGACCAAAGTGAAACACAGGAGGCTTCGTCTCAACCTAAGGAAACACTTTTTTACAGTAAGGGTGACCAAGCACCACAGCAAGTTGCCCAGAGAGCTTGTAGAGTCTCCCTCCTTGGAGAGGAGATATCTGAGGATATCCAAAAGCCATTGGACATGGTCCTTGGCAAGCAGCTCTAAGTGGCCCTGCTTGAGCAGGAGGGAACCAGGTGGCCTCCAGAGGTCCCTTCCAACCTCAGCCAGTCTGTGATTCTGTGAAATCAGGAAGCTGAGTTCTGGCAAAACATGTTGTTGGGTTACTGTTATCATAGATGATAGCTAGTTGTGGCTTTTTTCTTTTTTTTTTTTTTCCTTTTTTTTTTCTTTTTTTTTTCCCCTTTAAGTAGAAAACCTCATCTCTTTGAAATGGTTGTGGCTTTTAGGAGTAGGTGCACCAGTTCGACAGTTGTAATACTTCTGATAAAAATGAAATACAAAACCTACAAGAGCTTCATTTTCATGTCTGGGACAGGGAAAAAGCTGTTAACCAGTATATCCCCTTTCTAAAGCCCTGCTATTGGTGGGGAAACAGAAACCTAGTGAGGACAAATGAACTGGCTGCAGTTCCACTGGAGGTGTGTGACAGAGCTGAGCTTTGAGCCTGTAGCATAAAAATCTTAGCTTAATGCTTTAGTCTAAAGTTCACAGCCTGTTTATTAGGTAAACCTCGGAGTAAGTACTAAGCTTGTGAGGCATTTTTCTAAGTTTTATGTTCATCTTCAGGAGAAAGTAATCAACCTAATGTTAAGTAGTAATTAGAAATTACACTTGCCGAGGCGACCGGCTCCGGGGCAGACGCGTGCTGCAGCGGAGCGCGGGATCGGGACAGGCAGGGCTATTTTTCGGGCATCGAGCCTACGTGAGGGAGCCGCCAGGCACCGGCAGCCCTCGTGAGGGAGGCTGACGAGGCGTAGGCGGGGCCAGCAGCGTCAGCGTCAGCTCCTCCCCCCGGCCGTTCAAAGGCAGCCCTTAGGGAGCGCGGCGAACAGGGCCGGCAAACAGGGAGTGACGCGGTGGGAGTGACGCGGCAGTTAGCGAGGCAGTTGGCGCGGGCAGGGCGGGCAGGCAGGGCGGAGCGCTCACACCCGCCCATAGGGACAACTCCTCTAACGGCACTCTCCCGTCAGCTGGGCTGCGATGGTCTCCACCAGGCACGGTGCTTTCTCTAGGAAGTCAGTGCACACCCAGACCGACTGCCCGTCCAAACATGCGGCAGTTCAGGTCTCCGGATGCGGGGAGTGTCTGAGCCTCTTGCTGCCATCGGCGGGGGGCAGAGAGACTGCTTGCGTGAGGTGCGAGCAGGTGGACGACCTGGTCCGCATGGTGGCGGAGCTCAAGGAGGAGGTGCAGAGGCTGAGGGATATCAGGGAGTGCGAGCGGGAGATAGACTGGTGGAGCGACTCCCTGCAGGACCGGAGGGAGAGGGACCAGGGTGAGACGCCCCAAAGGGGGGTGGACCCCCTGCCCTGTTGCCATCGGGCAGAGGGAGGGGACCTGCGAGTTGAGGAGGAATGGAGGCAGGTCCCTGCTCGACCTCGCAGGAGATGCCCTCCCCTTCCGGCGCCGCCTTCCCAGGTGCCCTTGAACAATAGGTTTGAGGCCCTGGAGCTGGAGAGACCGGTGGGTGAGGATGAGGTAGGAAGCCTACCCGGGAGGATGCCTGAGGTGAGGAAGTTGACTCCACGCCTCAGGACTGCCTCCACCAAGAAAGAAAGAAGGGTGATTGTTGTGGGCGACTCCCTCCTCAGGGGAACGGAGGGCCCTATTTGTCGGCCTGACCCCACACATAGGGAAGTCTGCTGCCTCCCTGGGGCCAGGGTCAGAGACGTTACCAGGAAGCTTCCAAACCTGGTTCGCCCCTCTGACTATTACCCGCTTTTGATAGTCCAGGCTGGCAGCGATGATGTTGAAAAGAGAAGCCTCAGGGCCATCAAACAGGACTATAGGGGGCTGGGACGATTGGTGGAGGGAGCGGGAGTGCAGGTGGTGTTCTCGTCCATCCCTACGGGGGAAGGGAGAGGCACGGAGAGGACATGGAAAGCTCATGTGGTTAATAGGTGGCTCAGAGGCTGGTGCCAGCATAGAAATTTTGGGTTTTTTCACCATGGGGAGCTTTACTCGGCACCCGGCCTGATGGCCCCAGATGGGTCTCTATCTCCAAGGGGAAAACGGATCCTAGGCCAGGAGCTGGCGGGGCTCATAGAGAGAGCTTTAAACTAGGTAAGAAGGGGGACGGGGCTCAAACAAGGCTTGTCGGAGCTGTGCCGGGGGAAACAATGGCTAGGCCGGGGAAGAAGGCGATGGCCCAGCTGAAGTGCATCTACACTAATGCACGCAGCATGGGTAACAAACAGGAGGAGCTGGAAGCCATTGTGCAGCAGGCAGGCTACGACTTGGTTGCCATCACGGAGACGTGGTGGGACCGCTCCCACGACTGGAGTGCTGCAATGCCTGGCTATCGGCTCTTCAGGAGGGACAGGCAGCACAGAAGGGGAGGTGGCGTGGCTCTCTACATTAGAGAATCTTTCGATGTTGTAGAACTCCAGGCTGGGAATGATAAGGTTGAATCCCTGTGGGTTAGGATCCGCGGGAAGGCCGGCAAGGCTAGCATCCTGGTGGGGGTCTGTTATAGACCGCCGAACCAGGATGAGGAGACGGATGAGGAGTTTTATAGGCAACTGACAGAAGTTGCAAAATCGTCGGCGCTTGTCCTCGTGGGGGACTTCAACTTCCCGGACATATCCTGGAAACACAACACGGCACAGAGAAAGCAGTCTAGGAGGTTTCTGGAGAGCGTGGGAGATAGCTTCCTGACGCAGCTGGTCAGTGAACCTACCAGGGGTGGTGCCCCGCTAGACCTTCTCTTCACAAACAGAGAAGGACTGGTGGGAGATGTGGTGGTCGGAAGCTGTCTGGGGCAGAGTGACCACGAAATGGTAGAGTTCTCTATTCTTGGCGAGGCCAGGAAGGGGACCAGTAAAACTGCTGTCTTGGACTTCCGGAGGGCTGACTTTGAGCTGCTCAGGACGCTGGTTGGCCGAGTCCCTTGGGAGGCGGTTCTGAAGGGCAGAGGAGTCCAGGAAGGCTGGGCGCTCCTCAAGAAGGAAATCGTGATGGCACAGGAGCGGTCCGTCCCCACGTGCCCAAAGATGAGCCGGCGTGGAAGAAGACCGGCCTGGCTCAACAGAGAGTTGCGGCTGGAGCTTAGCAGAAAAAAGAGGGTTTATAATCTTTGGAAAAAAGGGCGGGCCACTGAGGAGGACTACAAGGATGTAGCGAGGCTGTGCAGGGAGAAAATTAGAAAGGCCAAAGCTCATCTGGAGCTCAACCTGGCTACTGCCGTTAAAGACAACAAAAAATCCTTTTACAAATACATCAACGCGAAACGGAGGACTAGGGAGAATCTCCATCCTTTACTGGATGCGAGGGGAAACCTAGTTACTAAGGATGAGGAAAAGGCTGAGGTGCTTAATGCCGCCTTTGCCTCAGTCTTTAGCGGCAATACCGGTTGTTCTCCGGACACCCAGTGCCCTGAGCTGGTGGAAGGGGATGGGGAGCTGGATGTGGCCTTCGCTATCCATGAGGAAATGGTTGGCGACCTGCTACGGAGCTTGGATGTGCGCAAGTCGATGGGGCCGGATGGGATCCACCCGAGGGTACTGAGAGAACTGGCGGAGGAGCTGGCCGAGCCGCTTTCCATCATTTATCGGCAGTCCTGGCTATCGGGGGAGGTCCCGGTTGACTGGCGGCTAGCCAATGTGACGCCTATCTATAAGAAGGGCCGCAGGGCAGACCCGGGGAACTATAGGCCTGTCAGTTTGACCTCAGTGCCGGGGAAGCTCATGGAGCAGATTATCTTGAGGGTCATCACGCGGCACTTGCAGGGCAAGCAGGCGATCAGGCCCAGTCAGCATGGGTTTATGAAAGGCAGGTCCTGCTTGACGAACCTGATCTCCTTCTATGACCAAGTGACGCGCTTGGTGGATGAGGGAAAGGCTGTGGACGTGGTCTACCTTGACCTCAGTAAGGCTTTTGACACCGTTCCCCACAACATTCTCCTCAAGAAACTGGCTGCTCGGGGCTTGGACTGGCGTACGCTTCGCTGGGTTAGAAACTGGCTGGATGGCCGGGCCCAGAGAGTTGTGGTGAATGGAGTCAAATCTGGCTGGAGGCCGGTCACTAGTGGAGTCCCCCAGGGCTCGGTACTGGGGCCGGTCCTCTTTAATATCTTTATTGATGATCTGGATGAGGGCGTCCAGTGCACCCTCAGTAAGTTTGCAGATGACACCAAGCTAAGTGCGTGTGTCGATCTGCTCGAGGGCAGGAAGGCTCTGCAGGAGGATCTGCATAGGCTGGAGCGATGGGCTGAGGTCAACTGCATGAAGTTCAACAAGGCCAAGTGCCGGGTCCTGCACCTGGGCTGCAACAACCCCAAGCAGAGCTACAGGCTGGGAGATGAGTGGCTGGAAAGCTGCCTGGCCGAGAAGGACCTGGGAGTATTGGTGGATAGTCGGCTGAATATGAGCCAGCAGTGTGCCCAGGTGGCCAAGAAGGCCAACGGCATCCTGGCCTGTATAAGAAGCAGTGTGGCCAGCAGGTCGAGGGAAGTGATTGTGCCCCTGTACTCGGCTCTGGTGAGGCCGCACCTCGAGTACTGTGTTCAGTTTTGGGCCCCTCGCTACAGGAAGGACATGGACGTGCTCGAGCGAGTCCAGAGAAGGGCGACCAAGCTGGTGAGGGGTCTGGAGAACAAGTCTTACGAGGAGCGGCTGAGGGAGCTGGGCTTGTTCAGCCTGGAGAAGAGGAGGCTCAGGGGCGACCTCATCGCTCTCTACAGTTACCTGAAAGGAGGCTGTAGAGAGGTGGGGGTTGGTCTATTCTCCCACGTGCCTGGTGACAGGACGAGGGGGAATGGGCTAAAGTTGCGACAGGGGAGTTTTAGGTTGGATGTTAGGAAGTACTTCTTTACCGAAAGGGTTATTAAGCATTGGAACGGGCTGCCCAGGGAGGTGGTGGAGTCACCATCCCTGGAGGTCTTTAAAAGACGTTTAGATGTAGAGCTTGGGGATATGGTTTAGTGGAGTACTTAGTGTTAGGTCGGAGGTTGGACTCGATGATCTTGAGGTCTCTTCCAACCTAGAAAAAATCTGTGAATCTGTGAATCTGTGAAAATGTTGTTTGCTCTGAGGGGAGATATCATCCAGCACTTGACCCAAAATGGTAGTGTGGTAAAATCTATAACTTCTTACCTTGTACTTTTTGCACCTCCCAGGCATCTAGCACAGAACATGAGAGTTATAAAGATGTGTTGTATCAGACCATGTGTTCGAATCTGTGCATCAAGAAGTAAGATGAGCAGCAAAGGGTGGTAGAAAAACTTACCAAGGAAGAGAGAATCCCTAAAATTAGGCAGATTTTTTTCTTTTTTTAATCCCAGTGATGCTACATTATTTTGTTTCCCTCTGCCTTAGTTTACACATCTGCTAAACCGTTAAGACAATTTTGAAAAGTACTCATGTGAACAGGGAGGACAAGAATTACAAAGAATCAAACAGTTATGGGGAAGTGCACTTAAAAAGGAGAACTACAAGGAAATGAATGGAACTGAAACTGGCACCCCTTAGTTCACTGACAATAAGAAGCAAAGAATCAAAACCACCATGAAAACTGAAGACGTCCCCAGACAGAGGGAGAAGTCTTGAACAGGAAATAGGAAGCAGAAAAAATCAGATAATGGGATCCATTGTAATGGAGAAATTACATAACACCTTAAAAAATAAACAAATACTGAGCAGTCATGTCCTTGATTTGTTTGCACGTGATCTCTTATGATCTTGATATGAACCCTGGAAAAAGAAATGTAAACAGTGACCATGAAGGAAAAGCCTGGGGAACAACAACCAACCAAACTGCTCGAGTTAGCTACTTTTGGAGCAGCAGTTGAAAGGAACAAAGGCACCAGAGTCTTCATTGTGTGCAGATCTGTCAGAAGGAAGAATTACAGAGGCAAGTTTTGGTATCAAAATTCACCTATCACAGGGATTCAAGAACTGGATTAAGTAAGGTGATAAACTGATGATTATTTCAGTGCAAGATAGGACTGTATAGTTATGAAGATGTTCAGATGACTCAACAGTCAGAAATTCCTGGAGGTGATGCTTGGATATTTTCATGACTCATAGCAGCATAATTGATTTTCTCCTGTGTGCAGTTTTATTATTCCTGTGTGCAAAGGTCCTCATTGCTGGAAATGTTTGCAAAGCTCTTGAGTTTCACTGATGTAATTCTTCAACTAAAAAGCCGTAAGCAAGTTTTGACTGTTTACCCTTTGCTTATTCTGGTTTATTGTACCAGCTTTCCGGTCAGGGATGGCAGGATGTTTTATGTGATAAAAGACACCAAAGGAATGCCAAGCATTCAATTTGTGAAATTTTATAAGTTGATAACACAATAGTGTGATTCACTTGAGATGGACTGGTTAGGGATCAGTGGTCAGAGAAGGTGCTGGGGGAATATGCAATTTACTTTTGATGTTTTGCTTCTTTGTTGTTTCTGTCTGACAAACATCTTGTCCACATGTTAAAACAGGCAATACAGATGGTCAGTATCTGTTTTTTCTTCCCTCTTAGCCAAATTTTGAAGTATTTTTTTCTCAAGCACCAGTACAGTAGATTTCGTGGGAATCGCAGTTGAATAAAGTTCAGGACTTGTTTAGTAGGCAAGGTCTGGGTTTTGAGGACTGGGTTCAGTTCCCAGCTCTCCCACCTTACTTGTATAACGTGAAATCAGCACTTTATCTATCCCTGCTTTGGCTTCTCACAAGCAAAATGAAAGCTGTAAATACTTCACTGCTCTGGTTAGATGAAGAAATTTCCAGGAATGGAGACAATAACACTCTCAGACAATATCCTTGCATTGCCCACAACCAAGGGACTGAGTCCAGGTGGTATTATGGTACCATTAGAAGAGATGCTTTGTGAGCACCTCAGTATTAAAAACTACTTGTATCTGAAGACTGAATTTGTGACCCAATTGGTTCCTCCACTTTATGTGTTATGTGTAAGATGAGTACTTCTTAACAGAGAAAATGTATGAGACTTTTACTGTGTTATGAGAAATGTGATCTGACATTTAAATGAAGAAAAGGCAAACATATGTTTAAGAGCAAGCCCAATGTTTCTTCTGTTAATCATCCCTTTCTATTTATTTTTTTTAGGAAATGTGACCAGGAATTGCACAAGTCAGGGCTGGACAGATGTGTACCCTGCACCGTATGCTGTAGCTTGTGGATATGATTCCAACAGCACTCCAGAAGAGGTCTGTAGAGCTGGATGAGTGGATATCATGACTTACTATCATGAGTGGATAGATAGCAGAATCACATGGTATTCTAAACCTCTATTTTTTCCATTCCTACTCTAATTCCCTGAAAATGAAGGATCATCTTGAAGATCTCTGGAAGCAGAGATCAGTGTCTGGTTAAGGAGATGATCCTCCCTTTGATTTCCAAGGGGGTGGCAGGAACTCAGCACCTGGGAAGTGTCTCTGTGATGCCCAAGTGCAACTTCAGGTGCTTGATGTTCCATGTTCAAGTTTGAAACAAGGCCTCCCTTGAGATATTTATATTTAGCCTTGAGTAGGTATTTTGATTCCAGTATTTGTAGGCCAAACACAATCATCAAAAGATCAGACGGGATAAACCGATATAACTCATTTGTCATCAGTGCAGCTGTGCTGATCTCAACCAGATAAAGTCTAGAAAGCTAGGCAACACACACATTTTCAAGCCATGTTACTGAATTTTGCAAGAAAATCCACAAACTGTCTGGCATATTGCTTGCAGATAAATTAGTAATCACTGAACTAGATATAATTAGCTTTCAAATATTATAGAGTATTGTCATTGCACAGAAAGGAATTCGTTACTGGTTTGCTGCATGCTGAGGCACGTAGGGTAAAGTCTAAAGAAGATAAACGAAGTTGTTAGATGCAGTATTCACCTCACGTAACCAAAAGTTCAACATCTAGTCTAAACTAGACACCGATAGCTCTCCTATAGTCAACAAGAAAAAGCTCATGCTAGAAAAATATTATCTTTTACTGCAACCGTATACTTATATTAAACCTATGTCCATGTGCGGGTTTTTTGTTTGCTTGCTTGTTTGTTTCTGCTGTATGGCATTTCTCAGTGTTTGTAAATGTTGGACACAGGAATCTTAATAATGAATATATATCTATGGTGAGTGGTCTTTGTGTATTGTCACACATTACAAAGGCACTCAAAGAGTTAACAGAAAATCTGAGCTGAACTTTGCTAGCCTTAATAGTAAAAAAAATCAGAAAATACCAAAGGGAAAGATACACAAAGAATATCAGGGATCTACTGAAGAGAGAGCTTTAGTCTGCCTTCGAGGTCAGCCACCTCTTCACATCCTCGTGTCCCGTTCCTAAGATCGAGTTTTGTGGCACCAGTTACACAGTGCGAAAGCCATCGTTACAGGTCTGCTCTGGGAAGACCCTCCACCAAGACCTCTAGCTTATGTTCCAGCTGCAAAGGGATTTGGGAATTCCTGGGACATGCTTTGGCAACCCAATGGATTGCAGCGCTGCCAGAGTGCTGCGTTACCAAGAGAACATGTATTGTGCTCTTTTAATTCTTTCTTAATTATTTTCTCTTGATTTGCACGGTTTTGTCATGCTGTTTAAGTCTAATTTGTGTGAAAGGTGGCTGAGGGGGGTGAACATGCAGTCCTAACCCGTGAAGAAGAATAAATTTTTGTTGTTGTTGAATTGGCTGTCAGTTTGTGGAGGAAGAAATAAAGGGAATAGAAAAAAAGGAGAACAGCAGGCCGTATGGAACATGAGGTCCAGAGCAGACTGATAACTATCCATGCCTAAAACACTTCGTGAACTTTAAACATCTACTGGTCTCAAGGCAGAAACAAAAAAAAAAAAAATTGAAAAATAAACAAGGGCTGTGTGCATGATTTCAATTATAAATTCTGGCAGTCCTTATGAAGTAGAAGACATAGCCACCAAAGTAGTGCATTTATGATCTCTGCAATGGTAATGATTCCTTCTCCAACCTGACCTTGAAAACCCATATATTAGTTAATAAGGTGTTGTTTTACTATCCCATTATCAGGCGTGACGCACAGCTTCCCCACTCTGTTCCTCCACCTGCTCAGATGGGAGCCACCCAACTGTCCCTGTAGGCTCTCTCTGAGGCAATGAAGAAAATAGATTAGTTCACCCCACAGTTCTCTCCAGAGGGGCCTCTTTGCATTTACCAGCGGAAACACAGAAGACTTTAGCATAGGTGATGTGAACACAAAGCAAGTTTGCATGCAGGGCTGCTGGAAGACTTGATATCAGTGTTTCTGTTGTTTTGCACTTACAAATGTAAATGTTTCACCTTCTAATTCCATTTACCAAGGGACGAATGTAGAGGCTACTGAACAGAAGCGAAAGAAGCTAATTCTCAGTTAATCTGAGTTTAGCATCTACCTTAAGTAATCGTTCATATCACATTCTGGTGAAATTAAGGACAGGCTTTTAGAAGTCATAGAGGGAATGATAAAATTGTCTAATTTTATTCAGTAAGTCAGTCTAGGTCTAGAGACAGAACACAGGCATCCTGGCATGCATTTCCTTCAATTCTCTAAATACCTGTTCCTTCTAGGATGAGTATTTTAGTAATCTAAGCATTAACAGGGAAATTCCAGTTCCATTTATGATCTTGGGTAAAATTATCTCCTTTGATATCTGTAAAACAAGAGGTGATTGTCATTAGCAAGTACAGCAAGGTGGAACCTCAACTGTTCCTTAATGCAGTGCAAGTCCCTCCATGCTCTGCAGGTGGGCGGGCATAGGTATGGCCATATTCTGTAGACTCCATCAGTATATCAGGTAAATAAATTAGAAAAGAAGCCCTTGCTATGAACCACAACCCAAAGTTCTTAGTGATGTGGATTCACTGAATGAGGCTACAAAGACACTGTGCTTTTATCCTCTCTGAGCTCTGTGGTCCAAGGAACAGTATAGACATGACCAGTGTAGCCTTTGCACTCTGAAATTTCTGTTTTAACACCCCTCTAAGCTGGGTTGTGTAAATGCTAGAGGATTACCTCTCATCTCAGCCTCACTGGTCCTGAACAGCATCTAGTGCTTATCAAGGCCCATGAAAATAACCTATAAAAAATGTCAGCCCTCACTGTTATTAAAGAGTGTTTTCCCAGATAAGGCTGGGTTTAGATTTTCTGTCAAAACTGCTTTTTGTGGTTTTGGTTGGTTGGTTGGTTTACAGAAAATGGTGGCAAGAAGGGCAGAGAAGGGTCAATCAAGGGCCAGAAAAATAAGAACTTCTACAAGCTGGGTTGGACTCTCATAAAAACTTGGATTTTTCATTGATAAATGTCCAAATACCAACTGATCTTTTCTTTTTAATCTGAGGATCAAAATATATTGATTTAGTGTTGTTGGAGAGCCTTAGGAAAACTGGATTTTTTTTTTTGCCTTATATCCCCATTTTATTTAGACCAGGATTCCCTGTTGGATTTAAATCCCATGGTGCTCCATGTTCAGAGACTCCCTCTGTATGCAATCAGAGAGAAAAGCTGTGGACTAATTTCTAAATCAACATATATTTCTGTGTGTTCAATGAGAATACTTTAAGTTGGTTTGTTTTTTTTCTTGCCAAAACACAATGTTTAGCTTCCACAAAAGCGAAACCAATTTCCAGACCAGTTCTGTCCTCAAAATTCATTAATATAATGAAGCTGATCATGCTCACTGCCTCAGTGCTGACACATCAGTGCGCTGTTTAACTGAACATTACTCGCTCTTGTTTCACAAGGTTATAACCATGTAGCTGTCTCTGCCAGCGTCAAATCAGAATCCTTCCTCTATGAACGTTTCCCTCGTGTAACAGTAACCTGGTTTTGGTGTAATCCAAGCTCTGCTGCAACCAGACACATTCCCCTTATTCACACCAGGGGTATTTGAATCATGTAGTCTGGCGGATGTGATTTTAAAGGGTGAAGGAGGTTTTCTTTAAGATAATGGAGTAGGGTGGTTCCCTCATTTCACCAAGAAAGTCAGGAAAATATCAGTAACAGAGTATTTGGGCAGATGTTGGCAGCTCTTTGAAAGTCTTGTTTTGCTTCTTTCCTTCACGTTAGCAAACGACATTCTATGGCACAGTCAAGACCGGCTACACCATTGGACATACCTTATCGCTCATTGCTCTCACGGCTGCTATGATCATTTTATGTCTCTTCAGGTAAGAGCACGAGCGAAAAAAGACAGAGGTAAGGGGGTGACTCAAAGGAATTGGTGGCTGTTTAAATACAAATAAGTCAACTGTTTTGACTATAGACCACGCATGGATGCAAAACACATCTAAGATGGACAGGAGAGGGATGTTCCTCCATCTTTTGGTATCAGTGTTTTATGATATATGATTTGTGGCATCTTTATGAGAGTTACAACCCTCAGTTCAATTATTTAAGGTGGGATTCATCTGACTAAATATAAACTTTTACATGGTGGATCTCTGTATCTGAGATACCTGGTCAGAATAGTATGGATGGACATTATGGAATGATGCATTTCAGCTAAAGTAGGTATTCAGAATGGGACAGATGATTCATACCCCAAATCTACCTCCAGAAATGCATTTCAGAAATACTTCCTACTATAGCCCATGGAGCTCTAGGGCAAAACAGAGCCACCCAGAACTATATTAGACATGCTAGAGACTCTGAATCATGCACAAACTGAACAGATGTGATGTAGGACCTTCAGGAGACCCAGGCCCTTATGGATTGAAAGCTAGATATAGTAGAGCAAATTAAATGGCATTAGATGCCTAAGTTGTGGCATCTGAATTCATCCTCAGTTCCTGTTGTTTGTAATAGATTCAGGCATCTATAATTGGGTACCTCTACCAAACAAGCCTATACATGAGGCAATCTCCTGTTACAATGGTGTTTGTATGTAGGGAGAACAGCAAAAAGCAGACCTCCAAGAGTTGGAAGAACCTTCTAGATCCGATTCTATCTCCTTGTGCCACTCTCTGATGGCTTCCCTGAAATGTGTGATATGGTAGTCCGATTAATGACAATTTTAGACATTGTCGCCAAAGAAAGCTGTAGGAAGCAGTGTATGCTCTAGAGTACTTCTCACATTTTCTACACAAAAAAAAAAAAACTATTAGAATTCTACACGAAAAAGAGTAATTTGACTTGGTTTCACCGCAAGAACAGAGGACTCAGCTCAGTCCCTTTATCTTGCCATTGTCAGAGATTAAGAGCATAAACTCTGCCGATGCACAGTAACTCATTAAAACATGGTAATTCGATCATGTTGCTGAGAGCGGTCTGTTGTGTTTCTGATAACTGAACAAAATACACTTGAAAAGCAGACCTGTTTGATGAAAATTCATCTTCAAAATATTGGTGGGCAAGGGACAGAAAAACCCTTGTGTTGTTCTTAATGTAATTAATAACTAGCCATTTTAAGTGAAAATATTATTCACATTGCTTCAGAAAACCTGCAATATGTGTTAATTTTGGCAGCAGCTGCTAATTTATTTCTCCCCCTGAAGAAATATTTCGCCTTTAAAAAAATTATTACAGTACAAACATTCTGTAGAAAACAGACCTTTATCGTGAGTGCAGTTTACTGAGTCAAAACTATTTCTTTTCCAATGGAAAGCAGTATGACGGACCTGTTTTCTATCATTCTATCTTTTGACCTTTTTTTCTGAGAACTGGAAAAGAAGCAACACTGCTACAGATATATGGAATGCCACATCTTTTGTGGCTTTAAAAAGGCTTAAGTGAATTTGCAGTGATTTACATCAGAACATTGTCTGTGTCAGGGTTTCTAATGTTTAATTGTAAGTCTATATCTTGGCAGAAGAAACACATAAATAGATAAATAATCTTTTTGAGAAGCCTTGTTATTCAGAAATCTTATTTCATCTCTCCTCAACAGAAAGCTACACTGTACTCGAAATTATATTCATATGCACCTCTTCATGTCCTTCATAATGAGAGCCATCGCAGTCTTCATAAAAGATGTTATCCTGTTTGAAAGTGGAGAAGCTGAACACTGCTTTGTGAGCTCAGTAAGTAGCTGTGCATAAGTTTCTGCCGCGTTCTGTTGCCTCTCTTAATGTACCAAAAATTACTTTGCAAATGCATGTAAGACACTACCTTGGGAAGACTTCGATATTTTTTTTTTTAATTTGAAAAGAAGCAAAAAGCTGATTGCTGAAGCTTAATTTGTGTGGGAAGGGCATAAAATAAATTACCACGCTGAAAAGTTTATAGACCTCTAGCCCCTTCTAAGGTCAAATCCACAACTTGGTCACTGCAAGATTTTGGGATTCTAGTCAATCCTGTGCCTATCTCCCAGTTCTGTGCTAATTTCTTAGATATTCTGATCAAAGACTTGCCATCCTCTGCTTAAGGATTCAATAAAGCCTTTCCCCTCAGTGGTGGTGGGAGATCCAGATTCAGATAACTCTGCAGGTTAAATACCAACACATGAGCTCCATGTGTAAAGTGCAATCACAGTCAGCTGAGATCTAACCAATATGTCCACTAGGGTCCAGACAGCTGTCCACCTCATTTTGAAGAAGGCACCTACATCTGGTGAGCTGGATGGCTCTCTGAGCTCCACTGATTGTATTGACCAGATCTCTGCACGAGTTCAGGCAGGAAATCTATATATAGACATCACTGTCTATTTTTCATGTGGATCTGTATCCCACACTAACGTGTAACTGTGAGATTTCCCCTCTGGGATGAAAAAGGAGGAGAATAAAGGAGTTGGTGTATTTTCTCCTCTTTCAGACTCAGTGTAATCAGCTGGAGCAAACATTAAGGCGGGAGAAGAGCTGTTAATCTAATGGCAGCGTTGATGCAAGAGGACATTAGTCATGAATAAATTTAAGCGGGAAACTGAAATCACCTAAATAGTGAGATGTGATCAGAAGTCATCAAAAAAAAAAACAGGAAAGAAAGAAAGAAAACAACTCTATAATAAGTTCATAACATTAGATGAGCTACTTGCTGGCAATAGCAGGGGACTGGACACAGCAGTCCAGCAGATCTCTCTAAGACTTGTGTTTCTCTGCATCGTAAAGCAACAGAAAAGACTGTCTTTTCTCTTCCCAATCTCACCACCCAATCTCTTCCTTCCCTTCTGACTTTCCTGTATCCGTACCCTGAGTCCCAACCCTGCTGTTATAATGGCTTTTCTGCTTGAGCACCTCCCAGTTAATATCAAAGAGCAGCCTACTCCCATCATTTCCCTGAGAACTGTGTACACCATGTCCCCATCGTAGTGACCGCATACCACCCACCCGCTGCTTTTTTTTTACTTCTTCCTCTGTGGTTCACTGGGATGTGTATTCTTCAGCAATGGGACTTTATTATGTAGGCCCATGAATGACAATGACATATAAACATGGATGAACAATTGTCTGGTGTCTGCTGCCACAGATAATTGCCAATGCTAATTGGCAGAGGAGCCAAGAACCCAATGAACCATGGAGTTTGACCTAACCTCTCACTCCTGTGGGAGTTTGCACCAGGTCGTGACTCAGGCATGATTGCAGAAGGCTCTGTGAGAAGTGTCTGCTGCCATAGTCCATCCTGAAGCACTTCTGTGTATAAATACTGGGCTTTGTCCTGCAGAATCTGTCGTTCCTGGAAGCCAGACTCATGGCTACCACCACTGTGTGTGTTTCTCCTCGTCAGAGGATTTCAATGGGAAATGCCAGTGCAGGGTGAATGGTTGGATCCTAGAGAAGGGTTACAAAAGTATGTAGAATAAATTTGTCTCCACTACACAGGACTGAGCTTACCCCCTGCAGAATATGGGTGATATTTTAGGCGATAAGGAAAAAATACCTATATGGAATGCAATCACAATGCCTCTCCTAATATTCATCTGCTTGCAGACATAGTTATAAAATCCATTGAATTTATGTCGGGTTTGGTTGCGTTAGATTGGCTTGAGCTAGGTGAAATAATTGCATTGTTTGTGCTTTGAAATTGCAGGATATGATTTTGACTTGGGGGACAATGGGTACTAACTAGTTGATATATCCAGGGCCTACTATAGGATTTGTGGAAGGTTTCGTGTTTCTACTGATAATGCAAGATATGGCCTTGAGCTCATTCAGTCTGAGGAGAGATTTGAACAAACAATTTAATTTACTGAATGCTGTCACCACTATACTGTTTCAGAAGAGGGGAGAACCAAAGCAATAGAGGTCTTTTTATTAGAGGAGAAAGTACTGCACATAGTTCCTTTGAGGAAAAAAGGACAAAAGCACCTCCCTTCTGAAACAGATTCAAGGATATATAAAATCCAGATGAATTACAACCTCTCCCAGCATTATTGATGAAGGGATCTGTTTCCTGAATTTGACCTTAACTGTTGCAGTAAGAAGACATAAAATTATGTTTTATGCACTAGCCACCTAAAAATATTTTAAGCTTGCCACCAACATATGTGCCAATGCTCCAACCTGTTAGGAATTCCACTTAATATAGATGAATATGTAATTGAAAAAAAATGTTCATAGGCTTTGCTGCAGCAGCATTTTTATTTCATTTTATCTAGTATAGGAAAAGGAAACCTCAGTTACAGTGTTAATTCTATGGCAATTTAAACTGAAATAGTTCTGGGTTATAGAATCACAGGTTCATAGAACCATTTAGGTTGGAAAAGACCTTCAAGATCATTAAGTCCAACCATTGCCATTGTGTTCAACATGAATGCCCTGAAAAATAAAGTTTGTTGGATGTCTCTATGGCCAAAGAGAATGTGGCCACAAGCATTTAAGGGACTCAGGGCCAATGCTGCCAATCACTGAGCCATCACATGAGCCAGAACATGCACTGTGCACTTGATGGTGTTGGGGTGTGGTACCAGTAAACTGCTTACATTCCTTGGTTCATCTTCCTTGATAGATCCACTCCTGAGGGAAAGAAAAGTCTTCCTGCTTCAGTGAAAAATTTATCCTGCCTTTCATGGGGCAGAAACCCTGAGCTGACAAGCAAGGCTCATTTGCATAAGTAAATGTAGCAGGCTTAAGTGACCGTTGATCCCAAGACCTACACAAAGTGGTCCGGGCCCTTTGTGCTGCCATAAGGAACCTCACCAGCAGCAGCTTTGCAAATGTTCCTCACTCCTTCTCCTCTCCCCAGCTGCCCAAATGAATTAGGTGTGTCCTTAGGCGCATAGCAGCCTGTAGACTGACCTTTAGAGACAGGCGTCCTTCTAAAAGCACAGTGGGATTTTCCCATGGGAAACAAAGCACCACCAGTGACCTTGAACGTTTTAGAGGGGTAGAAACAGTATTGAAATCTCATGGCCATGTATACACACAGCTTATTGCCAAATGTGCCAACAGTCAGTAGTAGAGCGAACCTCATTTTCTTTGTCATGCCCTCAGTTGCAATGTTTGTAATTATGTGAAACTGAATCATCATGTTGTCTTAAATTACTTTCAGATCGGTATATGCTCAAGTGTATTAGTGAATATGGGCTTTAAGCACCCAGATGTAGAGATGATCAGGCTAGGAGGGTTCTGTGAAATCGCCCACCCTGACTTCTCCAATAACTATTTGTTCCGATTCAATCAGAATACATTCAGTCTAATCATTTAGTCAATCATTTAGTCATCACTTAGTCAATCATTTCTGATGGAAAACTCATGGCAAGTGGCTTCATTGCATCGAACAGTTACTCATACTGCATGAAAAATTGCACCACTTTCCAGTCTGTATTTGACTGCATTTTTCTGTGTTCTTTTTTTTTGCTGCCAGACTGAAGAGCCCTCTTAGCAAATTTTAGTTTTTTCACATTAGCTTTCTCTAGGCTTTGTGACCTTCCATTTAGGCATTCCCACGCTTTGTCTTCTTCTTTCCTTCACTCTCTGGAAAATGTCGGGTGACGCTCAGTAGCCAAAATAGCAAACCTGGTAGAAGGATTGAACTGAACTCTTTGCTTGTCTTTTCATTTGATTTTGTGTGTATGTGTGTGTTTTAATGGCTAAGCTTTGATTTAGTTTCATGAATGTAATATCTGGATAGCATAATGATGAACCACTTATGTTTCCAGCCTAGCTGAAGACAAAGAAGCCAACAGTTTGATATAAAGATTCAGTTCTACAGATTGAATTCAGACTTCTGTTGAGCTCTGCAAATTTGTCTTTGCTGAGAATCCAGCCAAGGGAGGGATCATTTCTCTTTGTCCTTTTGCATTCCAGTAAGACAATCAAATTCCAATGAGAAATTCTTCTTTGCAAAGGAGGGCAGGACCTTTAGCAATAGTGAGCATATATATGTCTCGTATTTTCAGAGTGGAAAATTAGTTTTTTAACATGAGCTGCCTCAGGCCAAATTGATAAAAGCTACAGGCTCCTACATGAACTTTATATACGGAAGTTGAAGATAAACACATTTTCTTTTCCAGCGCATCCCCATCTGGATTCAAATCCATCCAACTTCATGAAGGAAGAGTGCTTTGATATGCAGGCTATTGTGAAAACTGGAAGAGTACGAGCCTTTTTATGCACTTGTGTAAAAATAAAACTGATACTCAGAAGGCCATAGGAAGGAAGAGTTTCTGACCTAGTGGTTGGAGACTGCATCTGGCCTCTAGACCAGGGAGCAGCAGAGCCAGGTTCTGCTGCAAAGATTTTTCCTGTGGCTTACCCAGCACTCTAAGCCCTTCATATACACAGCCCCTGGCTAATCTAGTGGTGTTTTATAGGACAGAAGGTCCCCTGCTCTGCTCTCTGAAGTTAAAAAAAAAAAAAAAAGTTGGCAGGAGTCTGTGACACATCTGAGAAAGAGGGAGAGTTGGAAATTAGAGACATGGCCCTTTTATTGGGTTACATCCTCTGTGATAGACGTCTACTCTCACCTACACAAAAGAGGGCAAGCTCATTTTAGCATCACAAACTGGCGTCTGATGAACTTTGG
Organism: Anser anser; assembly: GCF_964211835.1. Taxonomy (NCBI): domain Eukaryota; kingdom Metazoa; phylum Chordata; class Aves; order Anseriformes; family Anatidae; genus Anser; species Anser anser. Next base: position 159,569,976 of record NC_139721.1, read on the forward strand.
CTGACTGGCTTGGGGGAAGAGTCTGGCACAACTCTGTCTGCAGACAATGAGAATTTTTCCCTTGACTTTAATTGGAATTGGGTCAGGCCCCAAAATGTGTAAATTCATCAGCTGGCACTTTTTCAGTAGTTCAGCTCATTGCCGCAGAACTGCTCCCCATCCACTGAATTCACTTGGACAAGTCAGGCACAAAGATGCTGCCTGAGATAAGGAAAGGCTTTAAAGTCTGTCCTGCCATGAAAATGAGACCCAGTATGAAGTGAGGATGGCCTCTTTTTGCTCAACTGTGTAGAGTGATGAAGACCCTCACCCTTCCCACCTGATAGACAGCAGCCACATTTGGTTTTCATCCCAAGGAGCAGCACAAGGAGAAAAAGAAAAATCACTGTTAGTGGAATATTTCTCACTCTGTTCTTCCACTCAAGTCTTACCTGAACCACTTTACCTGTCCAAAAAATTTCATGAAAGCCAGCCAAACAGTTTCTCTTGGCTTCAGGGACAGGTGTTGAAACACACTGGCTTCAGTTCTTCTTTCTGAGCTTTTTGACAGCATTTGGCTTCTACTTATGATTCTGCTGAGAATGTCTGTGGTGTTGCTGTCACAACACAAACCTAACACACCCATTTCCTTGGTCTACATTTTTACCACTAGGTTAGATAGATAGATTTGCTTGTACCTAGCAGTGGAATATTATCTTTATACTAACTGATATCCCCATATCTGCTGATCACTGCTACATTCAAAGTTTTACAGCAAAGTAAATGACAGAGAAAGAAAAATAACTAAAGACAGCTCCTGTATGTGATACAAATAAGTGAAAAGGAAAGAAAGGAAAGAAAGGAAAGAAAGGAAGGAAGGAAGGAAGGAAGGAAGGAAGGAAGGAAGGAAGGAAGGAAGGAAGGAAGGAGGAAGGGAGAAAGAGAGAGAGAGAGAGAGAGAGAGAGAAAGAAAGAAAGAAAGAAAGAAAGAAAGAAAGAAAGAAAGAAAGAAAGAAAGAAAGAAAAAGGGAAAGAAAGAGGGAAAGAAAGAAAGAGGGAAAGAAAGAAAGAAAGAAAGAAAGAAAGAAAGAAAGAAAGAAAGAAAGAAAGAAAGAAAGAAAAAGAAAAAAGAAAGAGAGAAAGAGAGAAAGAGAGAAAGAAAGAAAGAAAGAAAGAAAGAAAGAAAGAAAGAAAGAAAGAGAAAGAAAGAAAGAGAAAGAAAGAAAGAAAGAAAGAAAGAAAGAAAGAAAGAAAGAAAGAAAGAAAGAAAGAAAGAAAGAGAAAGGAAGGAAGGAAGGAAGGAAGGAAGGAAGGAAGGAAGGAAGGAAGGAAGGAAGGAAGGAAGGAAGAAAAAGAAAAAAGAAAGAGAGAAAGAGAAAGAAAGAAAGAAAGAAAGAAAGAAAGAAAGAAAGAAAGAAAGAAAGAAAGAAAGAAAGAAAGAAAGAAAGAAAGAAAGAAAGAAAGAAAGAAAGAAAAGAAAGAAAGAGGGGGAGAAATGGGGCCGTTTTATGTTTGCCAAATCTCTTTCAAATCTCACACCAGCATTTTAAGGTTCACTTCACCAAAGGTATTGAGGCACTTCTAGAAAGGATCAGCAAATGGAGAGGAGGTGGGGGGAGAAGGAGAGACAAAGAGGCTACAGCTACATTCTTTAATTAACAGAGGCCTAACAGTGAAAATATTACCCATCAGCAAATAAAGCTAAAAATAAAAAATAATGCCTTCAAGAACACTTTGAAAATCAGGGCCAGAGTTAATCTGAGGTTTTACTGGCAAATTCAGTGATGAAGGGTGTGTGAAGCAATGAGAAGCTATAATTAGGTTTTGGATGTTTACTGCCCATGGCCAGCAGCAGCCATGAGCATGGGAGGTGGGCTATATATCTACCTCGACTTTTTCACGTTCTTGTTTGGAATTTAATATTAGCCAGAAACACTCCGCACAGGAATGTGGTATCTTACCATCTCTTCTAGAATAGAAGAGGTCTCCATCTGTACAAGCCACCATTCTGATATTTATGAAGGAGACATAAACCACCTCATACATGACATAGGAAGAGGGCATGCACACAGGTAATTGCTGTGGAGCTGCTGGCAAACAATAACCTCCTTTTTTGTTAGTGAGACAGCAGTTTCTGGCAGCCCCGTCTTTGCACAAAGACACAACTATGATTAGGGCTGGCAGTAGTGAGAAAAGAATAAAATGGGTTGGGAAGAAGGGTTGTGGTGTCTGGAGATGGAGATCTACTAAAATGATGTGGGAGAAAAAGGGAACAAAGGTCTGAGTTTGGGAAGGAGAGAATGTGCAGTGTTGGAGAATGAAGAAGACCTTGAGTGTCAGAGAAGCTGGAGGTAAAATGATCATTTTGAGACAGGGAGGCAATGAATGGCAGTGGGGGATAAAGCTGGGTGCATGGCATGTGGCACTGGCGGCATGCCAGGCTAGGAAGGTGAGGAAGGTCCATGGATGCAGTGATCCATTCCTTAAAGGAGAAAGTATTAGATTTTGAGCCATGCCCCTTCTGCTCCTTGGACTGTTGTCATGCAACCCTTGAGTGGGTATAGACCTTGCAGACCAAGCTCTAACATGGTTTTACATTGCTTTACTTGGATGAGTTATCCCTTACCTTTCTCCTTTGCTCCTGGAAATAACCCAGGAGTGAAGGTAGCAAGTTAGACTGTGGGAGAGCTCTGAAGCAGGAACTTCCTTTGAAAAAGTGACTTTATCTTGCCTGACACTGCAATGCCCCAGTCATCTGCTGGCACCTTAGAGCAATGCAGAACAACAAGAGAACATGGGGCAGGTGTGGAGAAGGACATAATTAAAACTCTGACCACTTTCTCCCTTTAGTTGCTGACTTGTGGTTGAATTGCCTTATTACTGAAGATGTGTTCAGAGGTGCCGTTATCATTCTTCAGCTGATGAGCGTGAAATAAGGACAGTTACCCCATTTACCAAGACAATTCTATTTTTATGTTTATGCTCAACTCTGAGTCATCTGACACAGAGGCTAGACCATCTAGAGCTAATCAACATCTTACAAATATTCACAAGACCAACTCCCCCTCCCCTTCCAAAAAAAATCAAACTAATATTCCTAAGAGACAAAATAGAAAGGTCCAGGCCCTCAAGGCTGTCAGTTACATAACCCTTGTTAAAGTCAGCCGAAGAGAAATGCTTAAATAGCCGTGAGGATTGCAGTCACGGGGCTTAAACTTGCTTCTTCTGTGAGGTGCAGCAGACATAAGAGCTGCCTACGGAATTGAATAGATAGTGCTGTGTTTGAGGAGGCCTTCGTGGGAAGTGGGCTAGGCATAAAGTGCAGTCATGTGGACCACATTTTTTAGTTGGAGTAAATGAGTATAGCTCCATTTGTTTTAGCAGAATTCGCAAGGCTTCTGCCAGTTGAGGATCTGACCCTGCTGTGCTTTGCTGGGTTGGAAGCACAGAAATTAGAGGTTGTTTTATGTAACTTCCGTATTAGCAGAGAGAGACTTCTAAATATCCTACCATTTTAAACTAGCTTTCTATTTGCATTAAAGACGTGAAAGCATGACGAAAAGACAAGGTTACCTTAGGGGACTTTGGGGCCCATATGCATTTGGCTATTGCTAGAGCAATGATACTCAATCCAGAGAAATAATGCCCTACCCAGGCTCAGTCCTGGTCCAGCCCAGCCAGCGCAAGTGGAAGCAGGGGCAGAGGAAAGAGACATGGAGATTAAGCCCAACATCCTTCCACAGTCATACTGGAAGCCAGCAAGACTTAGCTTGCTGAAGCAGTATGTGCGTGTGCATGCATATTGCTATGTGGCACAGCTCATCAGTCTAGAAATAGCATTTCTGTTTTGTGAAGGCAGTGACAAATCAACAAGCTTACACACAAATCCAGGTTATAATGGCTTAATAAATTGCCCTGTGACAGCTGACATTCAGTAAGTATTCCAGTGTGTGCTGTTAGGCAAAGATGGGTGCATGAAAATGTAATGCATTGTGACCTAGAGGAAAGAAGGTTAAGATAAATTGAATTAATTTGCTATTGCTAAGGCTTAAGAGCACTCCCACATAATGTTTCTGGGGCACCGGTGTTGCAAAGCAGCATGTTAACAGGGAAAATCCGTGTTTGAGGTCTCCTATTTCTATCTGATATAGATGGTGATCATGAGCCCTCTCTGAATTCAGATACGTTGATCTGTCTGCCATACATTTTATAGGGATGACTTACAATTGAAGCTGCTAGGGCAGCAAGAGCTGAAGAATCTGTTATCAAGATGTAAAATTATTATTCTAATGAACGTCTTTAAAGACATTTTTTCTTTATTTTAATTCCTGAAAGATGAAAAATTGCTTTAACCAAGGCTTTAAACTTGACAGTTTAGGTCCTCACAAACTAAAGGTTACATGCTCCAATCAGAAGCCACATCATCTCTATCATGATGACATTTTAAGAATTTCCTTCATCAAACTTCTTTACACGTAGAGAGTGCTAGGACTCAACACCCAGAATTTCCATGCATCTCCCACGGAAGCTTGCAGAGCCGCCCACTAGTGTAGCAATTTAGCATTTAAGATTGCTTGCTTGTCAGACTACATGACAGGGAAGGAAGAAAGGAGTCAAATGCCTCAAGTGGCTTAGGAGAAGTCTTCTTTGAATAGACCTTGCTTCCCTTTCATGGTAGAACATAAACATTGCGGGTCTTTTTTATTTGATTACCTGTTTGATTCTAGCCTACAACTGCAATTAAAGAGAGGGAAGAAATAAGCGGTGGCTTTGTGCCAGCCTGTCTTGTTTGTTTGTTTTTAATTTGCTTTATTTTTCTGTTGTTACACAAAAGGAGGAGCGTGCCAAGGGCAAGTTAGCACTTTTCTTTTCCTTTTATTTTTTGTGGCTAAGCAAATTGGCTTGACCTAAACGCTCATTTTCGGAGAAACAGAATCACCCAGTAAGAACCTGTTTTATTTCTGTCAACAATTCCCATTGACGTCATGCAGAATTTCTGTAAATTAGGCCTCCAGCATGAAGCCCTGTTGAAGTCAGCAGGGGCTTTGCCATTGGCCTCTGTAGGGTCAAACCATCACCCTAATTGTCTCTGAAGAAGACTAGACACAGCAGCAGAAGGCTGAGATAACAAATTGATATTCGCATTTTCAGTTTGCCAAGTCAACTTCTGGAAATGTCTTCTCTACTGCAGCTCCTCCTTCAGGACCTTGGATGGGGCATACTCTTCCATTTTTCTGTCAAAGCCAACTAAGTAGTGAAAAGATAATATATAAAAGCCAGTAGCCTTAAGCATGGAAATGAGACAAGAAATAGGTGTAGGCTTTAAAGATAGAACTTTGCACCTTTGCCAGCTCCTCATGAGAGGGCTAAGCCAGGATCAACAGTCACTATGAAATAACCATCTTCCTAGGGAAAAGTTCACTGAACATCATCCTCACCTTTCCTTTCTTAACAGATGCAGTAATACCTAGGCCAGTATAGTGTATCTATTCCCTATCAGCTTATTTTTGTCTTGGAAAGTAACCAAACGTACAAAAGGCAGATTAAAAGCATAGAGAAATACCCTGTGAAAAACAAAAGCATGTATTTGGAAACTAAGTCTATCCTGACATTTCCATGCAACATGCACAGAATTTAGCGGGCCATGCAGAGCTACGGATAGTGGCATACAATATTTAGGTTGTAAAACAATTGGTAATTGGATAGCCGTATGAATTCCAGTGTCCAGATGATAGTGAGATGAGGAAATAATCATATTGCGCAATCAAATCAGCAGAGCAATTATCTGGTTATTACATCTTCATTATAAATTACATGATGCCTTGGCTGAGGTGGACATCTCAACAGAAGAATAGCTGGGATGGGATTCAGTCTGATTTAGGCATGTGGGACAGGAATCAGTTCAAGACTCCTGTGTTTAGCTATGATTAAGACTAAAACGACACTGTAGTTATGGAGATGTAGGGCAAGGCCATTCCTGTGCCTGGAGACCCAAAATTCAGCATCGACAAGCAAGGTGGTATTGCTGTGTGCTACACCATCTTCCAGCCATGCCTTGGAAACAGGATCACAAGTGGGATTTATATAAAGCTTTTAAATAACATCAAGGAAGCCTCCTTGACCAGGCTGGGGAGAAGAGCAGCTGTTGCTGTGGGCAAATTCAGCATGAGTCACTCAACAACTAGCCTTTCGGACAGGTCATGTCCTCTGGGCAACATAAAAGAAAAGTGCTGGATAAATCTGTCACTGAGAAAATGAGTTTTCATCAGTCTCCTGTTGAAGAGACCAGCAGAAATCTCTGTGTAAATCTCTTCATCCTGCTTCGGTGGTGGTAGCCCAGGTAAAAAGACCCAAGTACCTTAAAGGAGATTTAGAGGCCTCCACGTTTCATGATTAATTGCAATCAATCTGAGCCCATACTTTTGCCAAAGGCGCTAGGGACTGGGCTGAAGGCAATGCTCCAACTTCATAAATAATGCCAGGTGCTGCAGCATTGCCCAGGATTGCATGTGGTGACTTAAATATAACTTTAAGTTGGCTTAAATATATCTTGGTGCCCTGCCACAAACCCCTCAAGCCGTGTTCCACACTACAGCAGGATGCAGAGTTTGAAGGTGCAAGGACATGGGGGGTGCACAGGGGTCCCATCCATGCAGGGACATGGTCATACATGTATGACCATGTGGAGGTCAGGTCAGGTCTCCTGATGGGAAGTCCAGTGCTTGGGGTGATGAGACTCAGGCAGACCATTTACATCACCGGGCATCCCCAGGCCAGCTATAGCCTGTGGGGTGGGAGAATGATCAATCATTCAGGTGCACATTTGTACTTGATTGGATTTAGATCTTTCTTTAACCCCGATGCTAAACCTGTAGCACACCATCTCCCCAGAAGAAAAGCCAGGAGAGATTTGTGCTGGTGCAGTGATGATCTCTGGTGCACAGCAGTGTATCTATAGTTACCTGACTTATTTTTTTGTAGAGTTTTATTGCATTCACAGGAAGCTGCTGTATGCACATGTGTATGTTGTGTGTGTACCTCCATCAAAACCTTATCCTCCTCGGACTAGCTCCTGTCCAGCTAAGCTACTTATACTGAGCTAGAGAAATTCTTGACCAGCTGGTCAAGACTGCCAGTGCTTAGCAGTTAATAATGAGCAGAGATACCTTGAGCAGAGTTATTATCTCTGATGAGTAGGACATATGTGTATTTAATGCAACAACAGGTTCAGATCTGTGTTAATCACTGCCCCCAGCATCTGGACTGCATTTCTCTGGGTAGGTCAGACAGTCACTACATCAGTTTTACAAGAATTTTTTTTTTTTCTCAGGGCTAGCATTAAAGCATAAAGAGCTTCTAGGCACAGTACAGAGCCTGGTAGCCTGTGGTCATTGCTCTGCCTTGTTTTTTCCACCCTTATGCCCTTTCTCTTTACCCCTCTCTCTCTGAAAGCCTGGTTGTGTCTTGAGTGTTTTTTTCCTATGATCTGACAAAGTGGGCTGTGGTTTTTGCAGCTACTGTGTAGCACATCAACTCTGTACTGCATGCTGGCTGTAGGTAGCTCTGTTGTTTTACCACCATTACAGTAAGCTTTGAATTTGACCCACTATTGACATCCTAAAATTTTTGCCCAGCTTCTCAACTAAGTATATTTCTTTGAGTCATGCCAGCAGTCTAATGACCCATGTGCTTCATCCCTACTCACCCCTTCCTTTTTGGAAGGACAGTCTGCATCCCTAAGTATCAACAGCCCATTAAATATTTTCCCTAAAACGACTGTAAGATGTTCTCTTTCAAAGCAATGCAATCTCTTCTACCTTCTATATTCCTTTGTTAGCTTTTAGACCATTATGCTTCTCCATGTCTAAATCAGTGTGATCTCAGAGCAGCTCTGTCTAGGAGGGCAATAAATGCCCAGCATGACATGGAGTCATTGCTTTGAAAGCCAGGAGCCTGTTTCCTACCCAGAAAGCAGACATTCACACCCATATACTTGCAAATGGGAATGCTAAATACTCTGTGACCAGCAAGACAGCATTTTGCATGTTTTTTGCACAACTAACGTGAAAATAATAGAAAATCATTTCAAATATGTGTTTAAATTTGAGGAGACTAGACTTTCTTTCTAGTGTACTTCAGGACATTCAGGCACTGCAATAAATAAGATTTTTCCATTACTTGCTAGCTCAGCACCTTTAAGGATTCTCCGTAATGGGCAGACTTTTGCCATCTGACAATGGACATCTCATATCCTTTAAAATGCCTGTGAATGTCCCAGTGATATCACTGTCCCATCACACAGCACTTAGGAAAGTGATACAGAGCCTGTAGATCTCCATCCTTCTGGAACAGCAGCTGGAAGCCCAACAAAATACATGACAGTGCCTACAATGTCATAAGCAGCCTACTGGTAAGCAGCTGAATCTTGCACAGCTTCTCTTTTTCAGATAGTCCTCAGTTAAAGAGTCCAACATAGATGGTTGGCCACAGTAAGGCAAGGAAGGCCCATGCAGAAGCCCTAAAGCATGCCTCATCTCATCCTCAAGGAAACTTCTGTAATAATTAAGATGAAATTTTCTTATTGACTATGATGAATTTAAAGAAAAGCACAAAAGTGCTGGTCTGGGATCAGAGAGATTTCCTTCCCTCCTTAGCTGGAGGCAGAATCAGTCTCCACAGTTAGTGGCCAGAAGCACAAGTGGAAAGGAAGGGGACCTTAATGGGAAAAGCAAATATCCCATGTCCCACAGAGGGAAAGCAGAGAGGAGACACTTGGGTAGATACCACACCAGCAAAGCTGGGGAAGACCATCTCACTGCAAGGTCTTGAATGGACACGAGCAGGGCAAGCTGCCTGGAGAAAGACAGGGAAATGGATTGTTGTAAATGAGGTAGTGGAAGGGAAAATAGAAAAAAAAAAAAAAAAAAGAGTATTGTAATGCTGCTTCTCCTGTTGAAATGCCTTTTCTAAACATAACCTGTATTGGTCTTTCAACACTGACATGTTGTGAGGTCTGATCTTTAATGAAAGAAATCTTCTGTGAGATGTTATAGCTCATGTCTGCCTAGTGCCTGTCATCTAAAGGGTAAAGCATCTTAGGTAAACACAGATTTTGTTTCCCAGCATTGTAACAGCCATTCTGAGGCTGAATACAGCTGATGAGAAGGGCAGAGACCCATTATCAAGGGCTGCATGCAATAATGAAGAGGCCTCTCAAAAGCCAGGAAGGGCTGATTTCTGAATGTGTCACAGAGCTGGCTGTCAAGGAGGATTCAAGGGAAGAACAACACTGCAGTCAACAGTGAAACTGCATCTCTCTGTGAAATAGATGCTCTGGTTTAAACTTACCCGTCTTAGGTAAAGGTAGCAAGAAACCCAGGCAGCAGGGAAGTATCATAAGTACCACGAGTACCATGAGTTAGTGATAGAGCTTCACTGTAGGCACCCAGATAAGCTTGGTCCATGCCAGTGCATCCAAATCTGTTCCAGTGCAGGACATCCCTGTGTCATAGGGGATTCCAGGCTGCAAAACATTATTGCCATGTGCTTGCGTTGATGCATGAAAATATCTTTTCTCCAGGTAAAGCAAAAAATGCCCGGGGTGGTAGCAACTGCTCAAATAGCCCAATGTCTCCCAACACAGAGCAGAGAATTGCAAAGCTACAGCCCCCTTAGGAAAGGAGTTGACAAAAACCAGCTGTTGCCCATGTTTATGATTTGCCTCAAGGCTGTAACAAGCCACTAGCACTGTGTTAGGGAAGGAGGTGAAGGCCAGAGACTACCACAAAAGTAGCTGCCATTGCTCATGGGAGAAGAGGTGATGGATCTGGTCATCCTCACTCGAGGATATTGCTGCTGCAGCTGTAGTTCAGTGCAGTTTCCTCTCTGTGACAGCAGTAGTTCTGCAAACTCAAGTTGGGGATTTCTGTCCAACAGCCTCTCTTACACAAAAGAAATCACACACATTTTTTGTGAGGTGTCTTTCCTGATTCTGTAGACCATCCCAGCCCCTTGTGGCATGCTCCAGTCACAGGACTCTGCTGTAGCTCCACCACAGCCGTCCAGAAAGGATTCCCCCAAAATTCATTCCCCAAAGCAAATTCATATTTGAGGAGTGTGGGGTTGAGATGCATGAAGTTTGCCCCCTTAAACCTCATGTCTCACCTGCAAGCTGCTGAATGAGGGCCAAACACTGCTGAGCACACTCACACCAGCGAATCCCCACTGGCTGCAGACACACCAAGGCTTCAGGCAAAAGAAATGAGGTGTGTCAGTGTCACACAGCCATATGCACACCAAGGCAGGGAGAAACGAAGAGCACAGGGATGCCACGGGGAGCAGGATGCCACGTCCCGAGCCCTTGTCAGCTCAGCTCCGTGTCACCTTCGCTGCCTGGGAGTGAAGTGCCTGCTCCGCCTCCACCTTCCCCCATCACCACCCTGCAGCAAGTCTCTGTTTATGCCATCTGCCTCACAGAGGGGAGGTGAAGTGCATATAAATTGATTAGCAGGAGCCTGTGAGGATCCCCCAGTGTGACATACTGGCGGGTGCTAGGAGAGGGTTGAATTAATTTTGAGTGATCAGCGGGGAAAAGTCTCTCTCCAAAACACGTTGCGCCGAGAAAACATTTTCTACGCTTCCTTTTCAACCGGTGGGTTTCATAGCAACTGTTTTCAGCAGGAGAGGTGAGCAGGGGGATGTGTGAGCTTGTCCCTGGTGCAAATCAATTACTGCTCTAACTTCCCCGTAGTGCACACGCAGAGCACCAAGGGCAGGCTGCTAACAGAGAGTGCTGTGAGCCGGGTCCTTGTGCCCTCGTCCCAACAAGAGCAGGGCATAACCCAAGCAGACTCACTGAAGCCAGCTGAATCAGCATCTCGAGGATGTTTAGACAACATGGATTTGTGCAATGATGCAACCAATGCTTTTCTGTAAATCTGTAGGGAATAGGGACCCAGCTGTGGACCTGGATCCGTCAGGTGCTGGGGCAGTGGCCAGGGCTCCCATACCTCTTGGGACATCTGACTTCTGCCTTCAGGTGTTTTGCAGCAGTTTTCACCCTGAGTGCCAGATAGAAATTTCCCATTCTTTTTTTCTTTTTTTAATTTCTAAGCTGACTGTTCCCACTGCCTGTAAATCATCCTACTTCTGTGCTGCAGTGAAATCTTCGCAGCAAGTTGCAGTGTTTAATTATTCATTTTCCGAGGAAAAATAATCCTCTTTCCCTTTTCAACTCTCCCCTTCCAGTGCAATCAAATCTGTCCATGCTCATTAGTGTTTACCTTCTTTTGCCTCCTTATCCTTTTCTTTATTTAAAAAAAGATGTGTCACGGATCTTTACCAAGCATTCACAGCCCTTTGTAGACTTGACTTTCTTCAAACCCCTGTCTCAGACCCCTTCAGTTTTTGCAATATCTTCCAGGCCACAGAGTGATTATAATTGGACTTTGCTTTCAAGGGCAAATTCGTTTATCGTTGTTGCTGTTTTTATTGTTTTTATCCCGGGCAGTCAGTTTGTTCAAGTCAGAGCCTTCACTTCTTTGGGTTCAGGAGGACAGTTAATACTAGCAAGCAGCCCCACTGAGAATGATGGGGGAACCAGGATACTGTGATGCCCAAGTCACTCGAGATGTTGTTCATCGGGACACTGATTCTGGTGGCAAAAGTAGCATAAAAAGTTCCCACTTCCTCTTGTTTCCTCTCCAGTGCAGATCACCTCCACCATGCCGAATCAAGGGTTTGTGGGCTATACCGCCCAGTCCCTGGGTTGCTCTCAATTCAAAGTAGAGCCTTTTTGGAGGGTTCTTCTGAACCAGGGCAATGGTTTGCCTCACACCTTAGACCCACAAGCCCTCCCCAGCCCGGCAGCGGGGCTGGTAACTGCCCATCGGGACAAGACCTCCCAGCGTCCACTCTGCCACTAAGCCAGCTCCCCACACCCAAACCCTACAGAGAGAAGCACCACGCTGGTAGGGATCATGGTCACAGCTTAGCAGGGTTACCAGGCTTGAGCGCATCTATCTGCGGGCTCACACAGTCAAACAGTGCCCAGAGCTGAGCTGGCTCATTTGAGGATGCACTCCGTACACAGATGTTTACTGCTAATTTGGTGTTTTTGCTATGGAAACATGCTGCAGTTCACCACTCTTTTTTTCTTCTCTTCCAGGTAGGCTGCAAAGCCATGATGGTTTTCTTCCAGTACTGTGTCATGGCCAACTTCTTCTGGCTCCTGGTGGAAGGGCTGTATCTTCACACCCTGTTGGTCATCTCCTTCTTTTCGGAGAGGAAGTACTTCTGGTGGTACATCTTGATTGGCTGGGGTACGCATCTTCTCAAAGCTGAATTCCAGGAGGTGATCTGGGCAGGCGTTTTTAACGGCAATTTAATCCCCAGACTTGGAGGTTCAAGGGGGACAGATATGTACTATATGTTACATTGCAGACTAGAATTCAGTACAACCAGGAGCAAGATCGAGTGACTGGAGGAGTTTAACAGTATTAGCCTAAATCTTCAAAGGTATTTAAGAGCTCAATTTGTGCTAGGTTCGTTGAGAGTTGGCCGCCTCATTATCTTACAGGACTGTTGACTCCATCACATTTATAGTGAGTTGTTCCTACTTGATCCTGGCTGGGGTCCCAAGGTTGTATCATGCATTGACCTTAAATTGTAAGGGGGGATCTCAACTAAGCAGGACTCCTGGGCTGAACCCAACCCTGCAGTCCCTTGCTCTCCTTCCCTTACTGAATTCAGGCTAGGTAGCTATCTTGAGATCCCATCACCTGTGTGCTAAAGCTGATAACCTTCTGCTCACTGCATTCATGATTTCTCCAGCTTTAATGTGAATCCAGTCACACACAAAAATAAAAAAATAAAATAAAATAAAATAAAATAAAATAAAATAAAATAAAATAATAAAATAAAATACAATAAAATACAATGAAATACAATAAAATAAAATAAAATAAAATAAAATAAAATAAAATAAAATAAAATAAAATAAAATAAATAAAATGCTGAGGAAGGCAAAATGAAACTCCTCACAAAGTTGCCCAGAGCTGAACTGCAAACTTACACAAACTAATCCTACTGTATCAACTTTTTTCTGCAAAGAAGAAACAGATCTCTTTTCCATTTTAAGCCATTTATCTGAAGTTTTATGTATGAAGCAAAAATGGCTTTCTATTCCATGTTCTCAATAGCTGAAACTGGGAAATAATTAGAGCAGGGAGTAATCTTGAAAAGAAAGGGAAAAAAAAATAATTTCTGTCATCTACGGGGGTATGCCTGGACTCAGGATTTGACCAGTTAGCCGTAGAGTAACTTCCATTGAAAGTGACAGGAGTTACGCTTGGGTTCACACTGCAGAAGACGATTCTCCATGCTATAAGCATAAGAAGAGGTGATGTTAGCAGGCCTTGTTTCAGATGCAGTTAATCAGGTTAGACCTTCTTTAAACCTGCCTTGCATATAGATACTCTTCCTTTCAGCACAGTACAGCTGAAAGATTTTTAAAAATGTATGATTTTAAAGGAAATGTCTTGCATTGGTAATGTGTTCAGAGGTTGCTAGGGTAAGGAAGGGCAACTCAAGGAAATGACAGGAGCTTGAAGGATTTTTAGCCTTTCAGTCATCCATCATTTGCAAGAGCATCAGTGATGTGTCTGAAATGGATCATGCAAGAATTAATGATTTGGACACACTCATTACTGTTCTGTTTGCATTTGGAAATCACTAGTAATACACAGTGTACAATACTGTGACTAACACAAAATGGAGATGTGCCTTCCTGGCATATTTCCAGCCGAAATCTAATCAAAGAGGAAAGAGGGACCACAAGGATGGAACAGGACCACCCTAGTCAGGAAGAAGATTATGGAGTGAGGAGAGAAGGCAGGTTCATATGGCCAGCTACTGTCATCTCCACATGAACTCCCTTGGTAGTGCAGATTCCAGGCTCCAGGCTCCCTTGATAGTGTAGATTCGGGCAACACAGTCAGGGGGGTCCAAAGTACTACTCCTTGTCCTAAAGGAAACATCTAAAATAGCTCAGAAGGTCTCTGTCTTAAAACTGCATGTTTCTCTCCACTGATGCTAGTGTGGTAACTGCCTTAGTTACTGGTGTCCACATTGAAAGTCTAAAGCAATTCCTGTTCCTTGTGTTTCACCATCACCATTTTTTTTTGCTTTTGTTGTTGTTGTTATTTGTTTGTTTGCATTTGGCTTTGCAACAGGATGATAAATCTGGTAGGGAGCAGTTTACAGGAAAGTCACCTTACGGGGCCAGTGGGAGAGAAAGGCAGCGTGTTGTGTTAGGCACGTGAGCACCAAAGGCATGAAGCATTTGCCCACTGTTAAGGGAAGGCATAACATTAGTCACTCAGGAGAGATGGAGTGTGGGGGAGATCAGTCTTCAAAATGTGAACGATGATTTGTAACAGTAGCGTCATCTCTTCTCTCACCAGGTGCCCCCTCCGTGTTCATCACTGCTTGGACTATTGTGAAGATTTACTTTTTCAATGTTGGGTAAGCCCGTGAACTCAATTCTCTTTTCTGTATAATTCTTCCTTCCTTAATATCCAAGGAAGGCCAAGGAAATGCCTGCAGCTGTAGAAATCCAGTCACCCTTCTGTAACCCCAATGGCAGTCAGAGCAGAGGCTTTCTTTGCCCTGCCACCACGCACCAGGAAATTCCCCCAGACCTCCATGAAGACACACAGTTACATGAACTTAGGCTTACTCTCTTTGTTTCCCAGTCTGATAATGAGGATATTTGCGGGGAATTTGTGACCAGTCCCCAACGGTCCCGTTAGGTGCACCAGCTTAGCAGCTGCCCCACACTCAGAGCAGCGCTTGACATCCTGCAGAACTGACCCTATATACACTCGTGCAGCACAAACTTAATAAACACACCCATTTTTATCCCACAGAACAGCTTTAAAAACTCCTGATTTTTTTTCCAGACAAATCTTGGGATCTGTTCTTCATCCTCTTTAACCTAACAGCTGCCTTTGATACTTTATATACGAAACAGATAGAATACAGATAAGTAAATGAGACAGATATTTGAGCTACCCAAGGAGATATGCAAGTAAACAGGATCTGATCCTGCAGCCCTCCCTCATGCTTTGACTCAAGCAGTCAAACCAGAGTAATTTGAAATGCTTTTATGAGAAAACACTCTGGAGAGTTACAGAATCAGGTGCTCATTATGTACTCACTGTGCATACACTGGCATCTTGCATTTACAGCATATGGTTAACTCCATTTTCTCCCTTGCATTCTCTCTCTCCAAATGTGTCCTGATTTGTCCTTATTTCAGTAAGAGAAGCAGCTCAGATTTCTCATTGCGTTTTTGATGTATAGTCATGCTAACACATTTCCTTAGGGCTACTGAATTCTTTTATGGTTTCATTCTATGTGCATAAAACTGACCTTATTTACTGTGTTAATAAATAGCCCCCAAAATGAGAAAGAGACCTAAGGATTTAACCACTATGACTACCAATTCTTCTTACTATATATTCCCACTCAGCTCCAGCAATTTTTAATAAAAATACAGACTGCTTTGCATTTTCTGGAGGCTTTAAAATGCTACATTTTTGCACCAAGCAAAACAGAGTGTGAATTTACAGGATATTTTAATACCTAATGTAGATATTTTTTTCATATTAAAATGACCTACAGAGAAAAATTACAAGAAATTAACCCAGATTAAATAAAACCTAATTATGTAAGATTTGTTAAACAGTATTAAGCCTCTGTTGAGACATTCTAACTCCAAAGTAAAGTGACCTTCATTCAGACTGCCTGAATTTATTTTAAAAATGAAGTGCACTAGACATAATTAGGGCCACTTTAATTCTAAATGAAAGGGCAGCGTGCACCTGACTAAGTATAAACATCTGTATCTGAGCAATTCACTCTAGCCTCCTCTAATAGCCAGTGGAGATTTAGCCAGTGTGGTCTGTGGAGGGTAGTTCTTTAGTAATTCTTCTCAACCTAAAGGTGATGCTTAAAATAGGTCTTGGGAACTGTGCCCTAAATGTGAGTCTCTCCATCTACCATTACTCGCTCAGTCAGCATTTTGAGTTAGATGAGCTGAATCCAGCCAAAACTGTCTATAATGGGTTCCAACAATCTATTTCAAACATGAATGCAGACCAATTTTCATGAATGCTCTCCTGAAAATGCTCCCTTAATCACCTGACTGTTGTGAGGACTGCACAGAAATGTGTTCCTAGCTGCATTAGTCATTTCTAATTTATTCCTAGTTTGTCTTTTCCTTGTTGGCTTTAAATACAGTTCCAGATGACCTAGGTGAGTGGTGTGGTTTGCAGACCATTTTGATTCAGGAGGAGGTAAATCGCACCCTGGATCTTATGGACATGTCTGACTAGATCCATAGCTCAGATGCAGCCTGCTAGATTTAGTCAGACTAATCCCACCATATGCCTTCTGTCATCTTTTTCAGAAGGGGATTTTTATTTTATTTTTTCTGATGGTGCTGATTACTCGGTGCTTAAGGAAATCCCCATCCATGATGGTGGATAGCATTAGAGGCCTTACTAATCTGTGATTTTGGTAATGCTTCCTTGAAGGAAACCTCAGTGTAGGAGAAGTTAAGCAAATCTCCACCCTCCCCCACTATCACCCCAGCATAACATCTTCCAGCCCATTCCATTACCAAGGAGTGAAGTTCTCACAGCATTATATCTGGGCAAATGCTACCTACCGGTGCTCAAAGCCACTGCAAAGTAAGTTGTCAACCCTTCCCAGATCATGCATGCCAGGTTTAGTGCTTTTCATATAACCTGTCATAGCCAACTTTAGCATTTAGGGAAACAAATTACCTGAGAAGGTTGCACAGCTGCCTGTTTGCTTTTCTTGACATTTTAAGTCTGATTTTTTTTCTTTTAGGTGCTGGGAGGAAATAATAGAATCCCCGTTCTGGTGGATCATTAAAACTCCTATTTTGGTGTCTATTTTGGTAAAGTATCAGCACATTCTGCAAAGAAATTTTTAATACTAAGTGTGGGGGTGTAGAAACGTGTTGAGAAGTGTTCTGTAAAAATCCACAGAAAAGGCACTGACACTGTGATGTATATTGAATATCTGTCTTCGGATAAGGAAGCTCACCTTTTGGATAAACATCTTTACCATTAACCATTGACTGCAGGAAGAGCTTGAGTGTTGGGGCATCCAAAGTGGAGCTCATTTAACTCAGACCAGCTCCATCTCATCTTGTTGCTCTGGGCATTCTGGTGCAGTAGCCATGGGAATTTGCAGGAGAGGAGATCAAGGAATGTGCTTAAAGACCCAGAAAGACTCGTTTTGTGTAACGAATCAATGTATGTCTAAATTAGATCAGATGAATTTTGCCATTAATGTTTTTGTTCTCTGAGCTCACCATATGCAGAGCCCAGGGTGACTTGTTCAGTTGTAGGTGTTGACGCTATAAAGTAATATGGGATGAGTCCTACCCTAAATTTCTACCTAGCTGAAAAGAAGTTAGATGAATTCCTCCAGGTATTTGCCTCTTGTTATAGCGTCCAATACAAAGTTGGATTCCAGCTATGTGTTTTTAAAGTTCTTGAGAAGCTTGGCTAGTTTCCATACAGATCAGTAAAAATGCCTCACTCCCTGCTTCTCTGGATACGATCAGTTCTGACCACAGAAACCATGACACTTCTAAGGAACTCTGAGTACTTCCATCCTTGTTGAATATTATGTGTTTCCTCTGTTAGGTGTCAAGCCAAAACTTGAAATCAAATGAACTTGAGTTAAACTTAGCTTTGAGTTTTATCAAATCAAGAAAAATGTGTGGGAAGGGAAGGAAAAGAGTACAACAGAAATCAAACTAGATGTGTCTCTTTTTAAACTGAAATCTTTTCTTAGACTTACATTCTTTTTATTCCACATATATTACGTGCACTGCACAGAGACCTTTTCTGTAGCATTTGTCATACAGAGATTCCAAACTGAAACAGTTTGAATAATTACTTCTTACTCTATTCACCTTACTGAAAAGAAATAAAATACTTAATGACATGTCTCAAAATATTTGTGTCACCACAAAAAGATAAAATAGTATCTTTCCTTTCCCAAGATAACCTTTTGGTAAAGAAACACACCCTATTCTCCTAGGATCAATGATTCTATGTTTTATTTTTGTCAGTAAATCATTTCCTCATTACCAAACAAAATCTACTCAGCAATTTCTGATTTTACTTTTGCAGATATCATATAAATCTGTCACAAAGGAAGGCCATGATAACAGCTATCTGATGAATAGCATGTTTCTGCAGGGAGGAATGCAGCATTTTCTGCATGTCAACTGGAATAAAACATAGACCTCAACTGAAGGAAGAAATACATATATAAGTTAAAAGTTAGAAAAATCTGTCCAACCTAAAGATATTAAGCACTGGGATTGGGTCAAGTGCCTTTAATTGAATTCTAGGTTGAAAAATATGCTGAACAACTTCTCCAGTTGCCTGATAGCTGTATCTTCTACCATGCAATGCTAAGGCCATACTAAACCTTTAAGTCGCACCCCACCTGCTTACAACTGCCCTATTTCTTTGTCCATGTTTACTTTTAGCCACAACAAGCCAACACAGTCAATATTTAATATATGACAGGAAACTGGCAAGCAGCTCCAATCCTACCTGCAGTGCTGCAACTTGTGTGCTATCAATGTTCATTAGAGTAATTGATCTAGGTAATTCTGTTTTGAACAGATAAATTTTACTTGCCATCATGTCAGATGCAAACCATTTCATAAGCAAATAAATATGAACAGAAACTATAATAAATGGCATGGGATAGATAAAGAATCATTAAGCAGTGCATCATAACAAAGAAATACAATTAATTTCATTCACTCATAGCCTTCTAAAAAAGAGTGATTGTCTAAATGAGAGATATGCTTTAATCTACTTCATTCACCTGTTGATGAGATAAATGTAGGAATTGCTAGGGGAAATGTTGCAATTTGTTTTTTGCAGAAAATCAGATTGGCTGGTTAACACAATCCTTTCCAGCCTTTAAATCTCTAAAAATCAGAATTATATGTGCCTTCACTAAACATGGAAAGATAAAGAAAGAGGTTGTTTCCCAAACTAAAACTAGACTAAGTCCACAGAAATCCATCATCACTTTTTTCTGTTGTATATATTGCATGAACAACAGCATGGTTCAAGGGATAGGACTTTAGAAGCAAGTAGATCTTCATTCGACTCATGCCATCTACTAGCTCTACACCTTGTCTATAAAGTAAGATTAGCATTGCTTGAGTATGTTACTGGAGCAGTTTGAGATTTTTAAGTGAAAAGCACTATCTAAGAGCTACGTATTAGCTGGATTCGTGTGGTCTAACCTTGTAGAAGATAAAGTTTTCCACCACTGTGTTGGTGAGGTACGTCCCTTGCTATACAAGGTCTCTAACTTCTCTCCAGAGAAGAAATGCCCAGTAGCATTGAGAAGAGGCCTGCTTAAGTGGATACTGCTTTGTGTTTTGTTTTGGTTTCTTTGGCTTACCGCCTCAGTCTTTGACATGCTCAGCAGCCGGTCCCATGTCACCGTCTCCTGAGGGCTTTGACGTCCGTCGCTCCGCTAACTCCCAAGGCTCTTTTCCCACCCTGTCGTCGGCACTCCCCCGCGCAGCAGGACGTCGTGCATAGCTGTGCTCTATGGGTTTGACATCATCATACTTGGGATGTATGACACAAAGTCCCAAGCAGGCTGATGTCAGGCCCAAGATGGCTGCCATCCTATGTCGGTTAACTATGTGCTCCTAGAGTGGGGTTCTCTGCTCATGGCTTTTTAACAACGGCTTGCTCCATGGCAAAAATATTGCAGTGAAAGGAATCCCCTTTAATGATCATCTCTTTTCACTGGAGAATAATACTGCAGGAGCATAATTCTTACTTCTTTTTCTGTTTCCTTTCTCCCCATTCCAACAGGTGAACTTCATTCTCTTCATTTGCATCATCCGTATCTTAGTGCAGAAGTTGCATTCCCCAGACGTTGGACACAATGAAACCAGCCAATATTCGTAAGTCCTAGACTTTTTCAACATTACTGCATGGTTTTGCAAAACCTATTTGGGTCTTAATTGAAGTATTACACCTGTCTGCATTTTACTCATCAGAATCTTGTAACTGTTAATTGACTAAAGATGATCAGAAATCAGGAAATGGGACATCTGCCTAAATGTCTGGGCACAAGAGCAACAGCAATGATCATGAAACAAAAAGGCTTTTTTCGTTGTATATTCAATATTGGATTCTGAAGGTCAAGGGATCCTGATGGAGAACAAAGAGTAGCCATCTACAGTACAGGTGCTTTTTTATCTGAAATAGTTACCCTCAGCACACTTTTTTCAAAGAAAGATCCAGGAAATCCATACATTCAGTACAATATATCGCAAATTTTCCCTATCCTAAGAAAGACCCCTGAACCAGACTGAATTAATCCATCCCTAATGTTCCCATTTCTCTTCAATGTTGAGAAGTCACATTGTTTTAGAAGTTTTGCTTAGTGTAGCACTTTTATCTCAGGGATAAAAGATTGACCTTAATGGGGCTTTTTGTAATGAACAACAAGTGAGATCAGCATCTGTCTCCATGTGCAAGACTGGTCTTAGGTGCAGCACTTTAAGTCTGTAAGAAATCAGTCTGTCTGTATGGATTTCTTATGACCTCAAAGCAAATAAAATAAAAGTTCAGACTTCATCTCATTTTTGTCTCCTGACACTGTCCTGGCTTAGCATTTTAAATATCCTGGATATTTATTAAGGGATTTCTAGAAAGTAACTAAAAATTTAAAAAGTACAGTGTCTACCTGGTCACTGCTTATAAAATCTTTGTCGTTGGAGGGAGCTGTGTACGTTGAAGAATCTGAATTCAGTTCATCCTTCTGCAAGATGGAAGACTTAATATCAATATGGTTCTTAAATATTGACCAACCACAATACTGAGTCTTTCTCTCTAGTGATGGTAAATTATGTATTTCATCTCCTTCTAGAGATTCTCAAATTTATGAAGGGAAATTCCAGTATTTCACCTTAGCTTCTTCCTTCAGCAGCCAAAACCAATTATTTCTTTTTTCATCGTCATAACACGCCAACATTACCAGGCCCCCTGCTTTCTATCACGTCTCTTTATGTATTTCCAGTTGGGCATTGTATCGTCCTGCCTCCAGGACTGCAACAGCTTCAGCCAGGTAGATAGATTAAATCAGCATATTGAAATATGTTCTAGTACTATGCAGCAGCCTGGAGCAGTTGGCTCCCATTCATCTCTGCAGAAGTGCAGCCAACAAGCATCAGAAGGGTTATGCCCAGATTACCTAGCAGGTCATGCTGAGCTTTGAGTTCAGGGCTTTTTTCTACACATTTTCCAGTGAAGTGTGAGCTGCCAGTAAATCTCTCATTGCCTGGTAAACAAGCCTAGCATGACATGGCAGTAAATAACTCAGACGTCCCCTCACTGGCCTGCCAGACAGGAACCAATTGCTGATGTATGAATGATCTTCATGTCTTCAGTTCCTCACCTTCCTCCTCTGCCTGGAAAAGCATCTCAGCTCCATTAGGGCATGAATCAGTTGCTCACATATAGGTGTCCAAGCCGTATGAAAGGCCTTAGGACATTTGATATACTTGCCTATGCCTGGCATCTAGGACGCAGGAATTATGGAAGACTTGTACCTTTATACAGTGACAGCTAGGCACGTCTGGGGTCCAGATCCTTTTATGAATGCCATCCGGCATGTAATCTGCAGTCTGGATCCTTTTATATGTCATACCCCTATTATCTGAAATGCTGCTGCTTGCTTCAGGGGGTTTGGCCTGCAGGACCCAAGAGAGCTTACCAAAACCTGTTGCTAATGATAAGTGCTGGTTCCTCCTGCCAAACCTGGGATGAATATGTTTTAAACTAACAAGATCAGAAATCTCTCATTTGAATTTCTCCCTCCTTCTCTTGTTTATTTTATATTGTTTATTTTAAAAAAAAATGTTGATATGTTGATTGTATTGTTCAACTCCAACCAGTTTCAGTTTAGCTGCAGGCTGGAAATTCAGGTATGCTGCTGACTCACTCATTAATGCCACAGACACTGAGCTGGGCTTTAATGTATCAGAGACTGTGAAAACAAGTCTCCCATAACAGCTTTCTGCAAATGACAGAGACTTGTGCAAGAACAGGACAGCAATATTTCAGGGAAATAGAAGAAAACATCTTGTTTTCTGCAAAAGAAAGGTTGAGCAAAATTCATCTCTTTCTATTCTGTGCATGTTCATAGATCAATATTACCATCAAAGTTTTCTGGGCAACTTTCCATTATGCGTTCAGGAACATGACTAAAATGTTGGTTCACTCTTACCACTCCCAGTGGGAGGAGTAGGTTCAGTGCAGGCTAGTGGAAACGTGTTTTTCCTAAATTACCTGTCAGCATGTATATCTGTCAGAGATGAAAGGTATAAGACATGCACCCTGTGCCAGGAGCGGAAGTTAATTTTTTTGAGAAGCCATGGTTTCCAGCAGGTAACATTAACAAACTTGAGACAACCTCTCAAGCAGTTCTGTCTCCTGCACAGTCAGCTTCTTCGGAGAAATTACACCATGACTAGGGACAACAGTTTTCCCTGTTGTGGTTTTCAGGGAGGTCTTTTTAATATCATGAGGCCAGACAAGAGGGAGCTTGCCTTGAAGATGACAGAAGAGACAAAACATCACGCGGTATTTTGGGGAAGCTCAGTGCTGGAAGCAAGAGACTGGTTTGAGGTGCTGTGCAAACTGGAGGAGGGAGCTCCTAAGTGTACAGGTATATAGGCCCTGTTCAATGCTAGAGTTCAGCAGGTGGAAAAAAAAAAGCCGTACCTGAGACCCCAACATTGTCTGAAATGATAAGACAAAATTTTAATCCACTGGAGATTGTAAACAGCTCCCCTACAAATAGGGTAGGTGAAGGTGGCATCACTTCAGATTCCTTTAGCTTGACTTGTTCCTGAAAGACTGGAGAGGAGAGATCTCTGCAAAGCCAGTATTGATAGCTAATTGTGATTTGCTTAGAAAATTAGTTGCTCTCTCATTTGTCAGGCACTGGGGGCAATTAGGGCTGGATCATAGTAATGTGTGTCACACTGGAGGGAGTTGCTTCTTACAGCAAGGAACATGGTACTCTGATGGTCAGTGATGACAGTGACAGTCCTTGCTTTCCTGGGGACAGGACATCCTCTGGCAGAGCAAGACATCCACAAAAACTCTGATTTTGAATCCACTCACTATGAGCAGGGATGTGCCTGCTAGTGAGGGATGGGGTGAGAAAAAGGCACATTCCTGGAAAGTTCCCCAGCTTCCTGCAGGCACTGATGTTGCCTGGAATGAGTTGCAGCCAGCAGGTTTTCCTTGGAGAACCACGGCCTCCAACCAGAGCTTTAACATCAAACTGTCTTTGGGCCAGGCCCAGGGAAAGCTGGAAATGTCTGCTGAGAGATACAGTGATGAACATCATCTGCATAATGCTGGCACAGCAGCCTTCCCAGTGGGCTTATACAGATGGAAAACAAATGAAGATGATCTGAGGGGACTGAGCCTTTTGGGACTCGGGAGGTGAAGGGTTTGCAGATGGAAGAACAAGTATTTCCATCATCTTAGCCTTACCTTCAATTCCTCCAGAAGTCTCTGGGAGAGGAAGATGCTGGAGGATGTGGGTGACCAAGGGAGCCAAAACCACCTTAAGCATCCTTAAATTCTTAATTTCTTAAATCCTTATTTTTTTTGTCAGCTAGATTCTAATAATGATTAGATTTAATAAATTATCATCTCTTCCTAATTAGACCACTGATTACCCAGCCTGATGCCATTAAGCACTAATACTGCTCATCCCCCTCCTTTGGAGACATTCATTGTGCGATAGCCTGTCATTATTCTGAGCTAAACATACCATTTCTCTCCCAGAAGCTGTAATTTTCAGAAATCCTAAGCAAACAAAGACAGCGCTAGATGGTGATTTAGCTTGTAGAGATGAAAAAAGATCTCTGATGGGAGGGGAAGAAGAGAGGAGGGGGGAAAGAAATACCTCCATTGAAATTACTGGGAATAAAGACATCACATTTTAATTTGTCACCACGTCTGAAATCACCAGCCATCTGCAGTCTGCAGGCCAAGAAGAAATGATCTAGGGCTGATCACTCTGCTTCAGCCAAAGATGTGTATTTCTTTGAGAGCTGTTAATGAGAAGGAAAGTAAGGGTGTGGAAATGTGTCCAGCACAGTCCTTGGCTTGTGTGAACTGGCGTAGAGCAACTGTGCGCAGCTGAGGCTCTGGTTCCACATTTCATCACATCCCAGCCCAGGTTGTCAGGGGGACCTTAGGGACGTTAAGCTGTGAGGAGCTAATCTCAGCTCCCTCATTTTGCTATATCCCAGACATTTCTGGCCAGTGGGTGAGGGCAACATCCTGACATTGCTCTCTCGAGGCTGCCGTTGAAAACCTGGATGTTCCCAGGACCTCAGGGTAAATGGCCTGTATCACATCGCCTAATGACAAACAAAGTCATTTAACGTGTGTGATGCGGGTGACAACATCATGATCCTGGCAATCGGCAAATATGTACAGCAGCAAATTAAAGTTTCAGGGTTGCATAAGGCTCAGCTGCAGGATTTCTCATCAGCTTACCCTTTAGCTGCTCTTCCCTCTCCCCTTATGACTCATGTTTGTCTTTCCAACAGGAGACTGGCTAAGTCCACCTTGCTGCTGATCCCTCTCTTTGGCATTCACTACATCATGTTTGCTTTCTTCCCTGACAATTTCAAAGCAGAAGTTAAGCTGGTCTTTGAGCTCGTGGTTGGGTCGTTCCAGGTAAGTCACCCTTTGGACCATCAGTTAGTCACCGCATCCATCGCAGGAATAAACGAACATCTGAGCTGGGTTTTCCCTGGACATACCCAATGCAGTTCTTATGCCTTTGAGGAAAAAGCTACTCACTCCTGCTTGGCAGGGATGGAAGACAATGTTATATTTTGCCTCCTGAAATTCTAGGAGGAGATTCTCTCTCCTCATTTTAGGCACCTGGAAAGAAAATAGATCTTTATAAGCTAGTTCCCTGTTGTTGTTTTTATTTGTTTGTTTGTTTTTTGGAGGGGGGGTGTACTTAGCAGAGAAAATCAAACACCTCCATTCAGTTTATGCATCATTAGCAAAGTAAGATGAGATAAACGCCCTTCAGCAAGAGTTTCTCTCTTGCCATTAATGGCATCCTACTCTGTCTTCAACAAGCTGACTTTCGTGCACCATCTCTTCTGTTAGCAAACAAAGTCTTGCCTCTAGATCCTGCCCAAGGCAAGGGGCAGGTGCAGGAGGCAGGTTCCACAGGAGGATGCATTAATCTTGAGGAAACCCTGATAGAGTTTTCTTTGTAGACCTTCTCACACACTTCACTTCAGTCACTTCCAGAGCTGGTCTGTTAACCTTGGCCTTGCTGTTCCATGGAGAAAAAAAACAAAACAAAAAAAAAACCTTAGTGCATTTGTACCCATCCATTAGTCGGCTCTAGCCACTTTGGCACAGCCTCCAAGCAGAATCCCTCGCCATGTACCATACACGTCAGAGGTGTGCTTAGATGTTAACTCAGTATATTTGTTAACATCCCTGCCTACATCACCACTTCACATCTGGCATCTCTGAGAGTTAGATGGACCTGTTCTCAATTCCTGTCTTTAGTGTCTGCAAACATAAGGGCTGGAGAGAATTTTTTTCAGTGAAAGGTGAGATTCTCAAAATATAGGGGTGATGGGAAAGGAACAGTTTAGCCCTATTCTCTGCCTAAGATATTTCTGACCTTGACAACACACTAGTGAGCATGGTTAGATCTCCCCAGTTTTAGCTGTGAGAAGCAAGCTGGCTCTGGTATCCCATCCAGTTGCCTTTAACGTCCAAGTCGGAGTGACCAAGTGCTCCACTTACAGCTGAGTGGACTGATGATGGCTTTAAACATCAGTGTGGAGCAAGCTTTGGACTCACAGCCATGCATCTGCTTCAATGTACCCTAATCAATCTTCCCCTGCTCCTTTTATAGGGAAGATGCAACCAAGTGGTTTCTAAGGGGCACCTCAGTAGTGCCTTTCTCCAGGGCTGGAGTGAGGTTGAGTTGCGGTCTTGAGGAGCATAAGCTGTGAGATGCTAAAAGCCTATTCTCTCCTTTCCCCTAGGGATTTGTGGTGGCGGTTCTGTACTGTTTCCTCAATGGGGAGGTAAGATCAACAATGTTCTTTGGTTAATGTTTGCAAATTGAATGCTGAGGCAAATTGAATGCTTGCAGAGAGCAGATTGAGGAGTGTCCCCTTTCTGATATTACCACATCGGGGGAAAGCTTCCAAGTCAAATGGTTCACCCCACAAAAACAACTCAACCATTTGGCAGATGGTTTCCAGCACAATTAATAAACATTTTAGGACTTTAATGGGTACTTTAGTATTGCTGCTACTGAAGTCTTTCCTTTACTCAAGAGACAGCATCAGCAAAACTCTCAAATAACCTTGTATAAACCCTGATCTGAAGGGATCACCTTCAGCAGGTGATAAAGCCCATCTTCTGAGTCCTACTCATGCTTACCCTCTCAAGGAAACCTCCACAGAATCAGGCCCACTGCCAGGATGGAGGCTTGTTACCACTGATATTTTTGTACCACGCCCCATCTGCCCGTAAGAAATTCAGCAGAGACTGAGCAAACCCAAACCGCAAAGTCTACCAAGTAGGTGTGAGCAGCTGAGAGCTTGGAGCTGCTGCTGTCAGCTGCAGCACGTTCAGCTCAATAAACTGACAAGAAACAGCTGTGATCTGGGTTGTGTTCCAGCTTCCTGGGGAGAGGAAGAGTGTCCAGAATCACAACTTGCTCTCTTACAGCTCTGATACTTCTCTCAGCCATGCTGATGCCATGTGTGCATCACACAGTGGCATGCAGTTCCAGCAGAGACCTTTGCTGGTAAGCCTGCTCGGAGCAGGGCAGTGCCACACAAACCTATTAACGATCCAAAACCCAAATAGGATTGATGTGACTTGTTATGCACAGGCCAATGCCAGGTGAACATGATTCCGCCTTAGAGGAATTGATCTTGAGTTTTCCACATTTCCAGTCCTGGGGTTTGTATCTGTGTTGTTGTACTCTTCCTGTGCTTGCTGATCCCAGAAACCCTCAGACACAGCTATTTCATCTAATTCATCCAAAACTTTGCACTGGAAGCCTGCATGAGGGGACAGGGACGGTGGCCAGATTTGTTCAGGATTTGAATCTGAACAGTGCAGACTGGATGACGTGTGTAAACTCTCTGAGCAGGAACAAGGAGCTTCTGTCAAAAAAGCGCAGCTGTATTGACGGCTTTACAAACAAGCTGTAGTTAAATCAGTTGTATTTGGACAAAAACAGGGCAGTAAAAAGAAATCCTAATTGCACACAAAGTATAGAATATGTTTCCATTGAAGTTAAGTAGTCTAACACCTTCACCTTGTCAGATAAGCAACTTTCTGCCGGCCTTTCTGCTGAAGCTCAGGAATTTCTGCACTGTTAGTTTATCGACTGGAGTGTCACCTCTCCTCTAAGTGGCTAACAGTTCTTACCAGGTTGAGTTTAGTGACCTGTATAAAATAATTCTTGGCCTCTAAGTATGTGGGTTGCCCATTGCTGCTCACACAAACAAGAGCAATAGTAAACTCTGTCTTCTGCTGACGTGTGTGTCTTTCCACCACCTAGGTCCAAGCTGAGCTCAAGCGAAAGTGGCGGAGGTGGCACCTGGAGCGGTTCCTGGGCTCAGACATGAAGTATCACCACCCTTCCTTAGGCAGCAATGGCACCAACTTCAGCACCCAGATCTCCATGCTGACCAAGTGCTCGCCAAAGACACGCCGGTGCTCCAGCTTCCAGGCCGAATTCTCTCTGGTGTGACGGGGAGAGGCTCTCCAAGTACTGAGCATCCAAGGGAGAGAAGGATCCCCAGGAACCAGCAACACATTGACAAACCCTTGTGAAATGACGTGCTCCGCATGAGCCAACAGAGGACAAAATACTGGAAAAAGCCACTGGCATCCAGAACAAGATCAGACAAGCTAAGAGGCAGAGAAATACTGTTCCTCTCCCTCTTTTCAGACCTTTCGCTCTGAGTTGGTGCCCTCGGGGGCTGATAACTACGAGTAAAGGTCCCTGTCACTTGAGGAGAGCCTGGGAGATCCTATTATAAATACTGAAGTAAGGGGGAAAAGGGAGGGGAGAGCCTGAGTCCTTGGTGGCTTTACCAGAACCGGCATCTCTGAAACAGATAAATTGCACTTTTTAAAAGATTACAAAAATGAGCCAGTAAAGGAGAGAGGGAGGCAAGAGGTGAAAAAAGAAAATAAATTAAAAAAACTTCTGAATGTGCCAAAAGCCCAGCTAAGAGGTGGTGATAAGGCACCAGAGAGTCAAAGACGACAAGAAAGGACAGGAGGAACATGAGCAGGAAGGGGAGAGGCCAGCGCACGGCCCCTGCCCTGTGTTTTACCCGTGCGAAGAAAAAGCTGCAGCACCAGGAAAGCCCCTTGGAGGATGTCCCGATGTTGGAGCGAGTTCTGCTAATTGCTCGCCATCTTCGTTAGCAAAAGGTTTCCGAGCGCTGTTGGGTGCCCTCTGGAAAAACAGCTCGCTGAGAAGGAGCAGCACAAATGTCCTTCTCTGCACTGCGTTCATGGCATTGTGTCTTGTTTGGTTGTTTTCCATGGACAGGAAACTCGATTTGCATGTATAAAAACCAGGTACAGATGCCAAAAGCGGAGAACGGCTGTGTTTTTCATTCTTTTTAAGTTCGCCCATCGATCTTGGTGCATTACTGCACCCAGCATCATTAGGGATCAGGGGAAAGCAATTGGTCTGTAATTCGTTTGCACTTGCTTAGCACACACTGCCAGGGAAGGGAGATGTAGAACCCTGTAATCCTTAATTGAATCAGACCTGCCATAAGGAGCCACTCTCCAGATGAAAAAATTAGCTTCACAGCAGCAAGCAAAATTGCTTTCATCAAAACAAGGTTGGCTCAGCACGTAACTGGCACTCCAGGAGTCAGGAAGGAGCGAAGGAGCTATTAAATTGATTTCTTCTTCAGCTTTTGCAGGGAGCTTTCATCCTGTGATGAAGGCACCGTTAGATCTTTAAGATGTGCATGTGCATTTTACATCTTTTTTTGAAGGTCTATTAGTTTCCATATTGGGGCAATCCCTATTTGAGGAATGTACATACAGCCTGCTAAAACCAATGGAATAGTTTTTTTTTTTCTTTTCTTTTCTTGATGGAGGGGATAAGGAGAAAGGTGAAACCAAATCCCACTCAGACATGCCAAGCTGGCAGCTCATGGGGAATCACATACAGCTCAAACTCCCAGGCCCTGCATTTGAGGCAATCCCACAAACCCAAACATAGAAAATAGCAGATGCTCATGGTTGTGTCCCACTCGATTGCTTTTGATTTGGTGTTATATCAGTTTTACACTGGGGGTGGAAAATCCAAGATCTCAACTTTTCCACCAGGTACTAAGAGCAACTGGACTTTCTTCAAAATTAAGTTGTGGTTCATTGAAGGGAAACTTCTTTAATTTAATGGGTTTGAGGTTTTTTTGCTTGTTTGCTTGCTTGCTTGAAACATCTCCGATTCGCTGCCAACAAACCACACCAAGCCCAGGAGGAGAGCTGCAGACCAGGACATCCCATTCCTTTCTCAGTTCTGAGGAGCTGTTGTTCCACTGCATACCCCTTCCTGGAGCCATACTTATCATCTGAGCTGGATGCTGCCAAAATATTTCTCCGCATATGGGACTGAGGGCACCAGAGAGGGACGAAGTTAGTAAGGGCACGAGTGTGATACAACTGCTCTGAAGGGTGGACATGTACTCACGGGTTTCCAGCAAGCTAGCTCGGATGCTATCACAGTGTAACCATGGCTATCCAGCCTGAAAAAAAAAAAAAAAAAAAAAAAAAAACAAACTAAGAGAATAGGTAGATATTTGTGAAGATAGTCACACTGACCTCCATGCTCCTGGAATTAAACTGCAGGCTAGACAGGTACAAGTCATCCTTGTTATGGCTATGCTGCACTGAAACCATATCATTAGCAGCCAGGATCCAACACTGATGTGCCATGAGGTCTTTAAAATCCTCTTAGCAGTTGTCTAATTCCCCAAATCCAGAAAAACCAAGAGGGTGTTTAAAATTCCCTCATGTTGCTTGCACCAAAGCCCTTATGGCCTGACACCCCGAGGAGCAAGGTACCCACTGAAATCCCCCTGAAGCTCTCAGAGGCAGGGAATTTGTGTTTGGAACCGGTGCTGCTGTGGTGAGTGCAGTCAGACCTGGATCAGGACTCACAAAACCTGCTGGAGAAGTCCCGTGAGCACGACTAATCCTCCCATGTGTGGTTCAAAGCAGGGATTTGACCCAGCTCTGCACTTCACCACACGAAGGGCCAGCTGCTGGGATGCCCAGAAGTGGAGAAAGCTCTCGTTCGGTTTCCAAGTTTTCACACTTTCTGTAAAATGTTTCCTGGTGTTGTAAACTGGTTCAGAGTTTGGGAGCAGGGTCAGTCTGGGAACGACCTGAGTCCTCAGGCTGCAAAGTCATGCCCCCATCGTCTGTCATGGTGGTAGCTCTCAATGCCCAGCAAACTTGGTGGGCTGCAGAGGAGAGCTGCCTAATCCTGTCAGTGCCTAAGGTGTGAACCTGAATCCCAGGTCCCAGCCAAGCAGAGCAGGGACTTTAAGCCCAAAGCTGTTGAGCACAAGTGGAGCACCACTGGCAGCAGCCTCCTGCCTGAGGTGTGAGGGAAACGTGTCCCATCTGTCTCAGGCAGCTCTGCTGTGGGAGGAGGTCCCTGCCTGGGAGCCTCAAGCAGGGTGAGTTTCAGCCCTGTGCTTACCTGTGCCAGCGTCAACCACGGGCCAAAGGCAGCGGGAATAGACTTGCCTTTTAGAAACGTAACAGGGGAAAAAATTGGCCGCTTATCCATGCAACAGGCCCCTCTGCAGCCCCTGAGCTGCACCGCCAGCCTGAAGATAGGCCGCAACCTAAACCGAGGAGCTCCTTCAGAAATTAGCTACATTAACATGCCAGCAACAGTGCTCCCAGGCATCCTGCTTGCAATTACTTAATCACTGAAAATCCAACGGCATTGCCATTATGCTGTCAGGGGTGTTGAAGGGTTGAAATGGATGTGGCGAATACCTGCTGTGACAGGCATGGCAATCCCAGGGATGCAGACAGGGCAGAGCTGCCAGCCCGGCTGTGCTGGCCCCGTATTTCAGGAGAACAGGGGAGCCAGGGATGAAATCAGAGCTTTTCTCTCTGAGGATATGAGCAATCGACTGATGGAAAAAATGTTTCTCATGCCTGCTCTGGCTTTCGGATCGGGCCCTTGTTTAGGTGACTTAGTGCAGGAATTTGGCTGGATAACTTGGCCTCCCTGCTCTGAATTTTTTTTTCACCCGACGCGTCAATAACATAGAGTTCAAGGACCTCACTGCAACCCCAAATGACAACCCAAACCGCGTCGTGCTAAAGCAATGCAGAATACACGGCGCTGTGCTCAGAGCTACTGCTGTTTGTCACAAAGCACAAGTCTGACCTCTTTAACTTGGGGTAAGACAGGAACAACTCCGGTGAATGCAAGAGTTACTTCAGTACAAAAGACGTTGAGGAGGTATAACTGGACACGTTAAGCTTTTTGACGTGTTCGAGGATCTTGAAGTTGGACTCTGAAACTCTTTACAGAAATCAGGCCAAATTCTGATCCCACATGCATCCATCAGTTCCCTGCAGTGACTCCTGATTTACACAAGCTTGAAACTGGAATTTGCCTTTAGAAGAAATCCTTTATCTTCAGCCTGGAACTGTTTACTCCCATTTTATGCCAGTGAGAGATCAAATCCAATCCTGTTAATTAGTCACTCAAGGTTTCAGTGATTAAACTCTTAATTATTAATATGTATGGAACAATTAAATTATAAAAATTAAATTATTTTCTTAAGGTCTAGAGGTACAAAGTTCAATGCTAACATTAGACTAGATATTTCTATTCAGCTGGGACCTATATAGCTTGGTGGCCCTCTTATAAGCAGCTAGAAATGAGACTATGACCACATTTAGGGCTTGAAAAAGAGCAGTAAAGAAATTCTAGGCTGTGGCAGAATTTCAGGGCATTAACTTGAAATTATGTTTTAAAAACAGAACTATGTGCAGCAGCATCGTTACTGCAGTTTTGAAAGAAAAAAGGGATCCCAAGCAAGACCAGGAGATGAAACATCTGATTTTTTTGTTTGTTCGTTTCTGATTAGAAAAAATCCTGTTGGATTTTAAAAAGCAAAATGAAGTTACAAAGAAAGCTCAGGAGTGAATGTCGCTTGGCTCTGTTGCAGGGGTTAGCAGCTTTTTGTGGGAACCCTCTGCCTGCATTCCTTCTGCCATCACTGTAGTGTTCAAACAAGGCAGAAACCATTGGGTTTCTGCAGGAAATATGTGATATTTTCAGACTAGAAGGAAGTCCCTCAAACTTGGAAATGCCAGTATGTGCCATAGCAAAGCTCATTTTATTCTGTCACGTTTGCACCTGGTTTGATTAATGCTCTCTGGGACTGCATGTGATACCAGAAGCAAGGAGCCTGAGAAGCTCCCCATATGGAAGAGGAATCTAGGTGTACCACCACAGCCCGTGTAAAACATGCCCTTTCTCCGCTGTGTCCTGGCCTCCCATGGCATCTCTGCACCAGGACGAATGTGCCAGACTTGGGGACAAGGACCACAGTCCTGAGCTCCCCAACTCACAATGCAACTTTGCACTTTTCATGGACCAGTGCTTACAGGACCCTAATGCCTCCTGATTGTAGATGACTGTCGATGAGTAGGAGGTGGAGCTCTTGGCCTCGTACATACCCATATCAATCTGGAATGACTCTGATGGTATCATTCTGGATATAAACTGGTGTAACAGGGAAAAGAATGAAGTCTGGGACTGGTACTTGGAGTCAGACGTCCCCAAATCCAGAGCAGAGTAGATTTCTATCCATTTTCCTTCACACAGTCAACTTTTCACCCAGTTGCCAAACCCACTATTTACATACCAGCCTGATGAGATATAATTACAGTGACTGATCTTATTTCCTTCAGAGATCTGTAAAGTTACAAACCATGTCTTTCCTGGGCCAACGGACAACCTCTTCCACCCCCTACTGTCTGAAAGTCCCAAGTCCTTGTTTGCTTGCATGGTGTTGCATTATGTATTGAAGAGCCCTGGGTTTGAAACCCTAGTTATTTCTAGCATACTGTGAAGTCATGGGGAAGAAGATAGTCATTGGGACTGGAAAATCCGTAACAGGTCTCTAATGGAAATAATGCCCATTTCGGTTCTGAGGGCCAAGCCTTTGGGACACACAGATTGGCATCAGCAGAGAACTTGGTGTTTTACACCCTAGTTTTGTGGATATTGTAATCTTGTACATAGAGGAAATCTGAATAGCAGATTTAAAAAAAAAAACACTTTTGATACTCTGTGGATGATAAATTAAGTTTAAAAAGGCACTTTTGAATTCAAGAGTGTATTTTTCATACTCTGTTTCAAACGCAGCTCAGGCTGTTCTTGCTCAGTAGCTGGTGCCAACTGACTCTTCTCACTCAAACTGTAAGCACCTCTGCTCTGCCCTCCTGTAAATAGGCTTTGACAGCAAAGAGCGATGAAAACTGGCTGTGAACAGAGAATCACTGTTAAGCCACGTCTCTGTGGATTGTTATGTACCTAGGTGCTTGTGATGTATTCTCCATGCCAGTGAGACCAGGCCTGCTTGCTCAGCACAGGTGAAATCTCTGCCTTGTTTCATGGCCTTTTGCCTGATGTTATTTATTTTGTTCTGACTCTGTACATATGCAATAAATTGGCTATTTTTTTTTCCTTTGTATTGGTTAATCTCCTTGCTTCAGAGGAGGTTCTTCTCTGTGGTTGACACTGCTGAAAACAAGCAATAAAACCATTGTGAAGAAATCATGTCTTAAGATGTTCCACCTGATATTTTAACTCATTTTTCTCAGTCCTGAAGAAGACACAGACAAAGGCAATGTAGGAAGAAAGGCTGAGACAGAGGCAGTGAGCTAGTAAGGAGGCGTGGCAAATTAGGCATGACAATTTCATACAAAATCAGACCAAATCACTCGCAAAATGAGAGACCATTGAGAACATCTGTGCCAGTAGAAGCATCAGTACCATGTACGATCCCCAAAACCACCACAATGAAGGCAACACCACTGCAAGAACTAGGTGGCTGGATGTGATTTTTTTTATTATTTTTTTTTTAAGACTCATATATGGAGGTAATAATCATGCAATTACAAAAACATTACAGTTCTTTTGCCATGGTAAAGAGTTGTTGAATGATTCCTGCATTGTAAGTATATTACTGCAAGCATAGGGTTGAGCGCTGGAATATCCCGCAACTGTCTGGCAATGCCAGACATGTAATGGCATATAATGGCATAGGACATCGTCCAGTGCAGTTTCCAGCCCAGGGCAGTGGTTTGATTTGGGCTTGTCACAACCAGATGATACTGCAGCGGTAGTGGTGGGAACAAATTTAATGAAATTTGTGCATCATGAGTATATGTCCTCTTGTATGTGGCACTGGTGAGACTGCACCTCAAATATTGTGTTTGGTTTGGGCCCTTCGCTACAAGAAGGATGATGAATTGTTGAATTGTGTGCAGAGAAGAGCTACAAAGCTGGCGAAGCGACTAGAAGACAAGGCATGAGGAGTGACCAAGGGAATTAGGTTGTTAATTCTGGAGGAGGCTGAGGGGAGACCTCATCGCTCTACAACTACCTGAAAGGAGGTTGCAGCAAGGAGGCCATCAGTCCATTTTCTCAGGTGACAAGTGATAGGATGTGAGGAAATGGACTCAAGTTGTGCCAGAGGAGGTTTAGATTGGACATTATAAAGATTTTCTTCACAGAGAAGGTGGTCAAGGATGGGAACAGGCTGCCCAGGGAAGTGGTAGAGTCCCCGGCCCTGGAGGTGTTTCAGAGACGTGTGGATGTGGCACTGAAATGCGTGGTTTAGTGATGGGACTCGGGAGGTCAGGCTCATGGTTGGACTTGCTGATCTTGAAGGTCTTTTCCAACCTAGAGGACTCTATGATTCAATGGTATCCTGCACACAACTCTTGCAGCTATCCACCTCAGTACCACAGAGAGCACTTCAGCACACCAACCCTGCACTTGCAGATGCAAACACAATAGATCTGACGGTAGGAATAATTATATGAGTTGGTAATTAATGACTTGCAGGTGTAAATCAGTTTGGTCTGGGGTTAAGCATCCTGCTGCTTGGTTGCTACTCTAGTTCAGCACTGGGATACAGTGCTAGGTTAAGTGAATCTCCCAGATATGTTGTTTATCCAGCTCAAAAGGAATGCTTTGATTTCTGGAAATGCAGAGTTCATGGTAACTGTTTGATATCTAGTGCAAATCTGTCCACTTAAATCTCTTCACATGCACTTAGAGTTGAAAATAACACCCCCCATGGGAGAAAAAAAAATGGACTGGTCTTTTAACATGGATTTTGCAAGGCATCAAAATCTGTGCTCATTGATTTAAATTCATTAGCAAGCCATTTAAAATAAATTTCTTTCAAGCACAGAATTGCCCAATAGGGCTAATGAGACTTAACGCCCTTTCTTTCCATTTCTGCTGCTCCTTCATGGAGGGGCATGCAAAGCCCTGGCCTGCCTGCCTCTTCGACACACCGTGCATGCCAAGCACTTTTGTGCTGGTCCCTGGCTGCAGGGACTCTGTGCTCATCCCTGGCTGCTTTTCCACCCTGCCAGGTGACCAGTACCTCCTGAGCCTTGTGGTGGTCTTACCCGTGCATCTTCCCCTCCAGCTTTCCGAAGGGTGCTTCATCTGCCCCTGCATCATGGGTGTGTTTCATCCTTGCTGTGTGCCCAGTTCAGTAGTGCTGTCTTTTCAGGTCTTTATTGCACAGAACAAAGCATCAGCCTTCCTCTGTGCTGGAGAAATGCCTAGCAGGCAACTGCAAGTGAACAGTAATTACTCGTATAAAAGACACATTATTTAATGCACTTGAATATCAGGCAGTGAAAAATAGATCGCAGTGAGAGATCAGTGAGCTTTTCCTTGTCCATGGGGACAGTTCCACAGATCACCCCCTTCTTAAGCTGATTTACACCAGTTCACATGACTGGTAGAGGCCAAATCTACAACTAAGGATGACAAGTCTCTGCTATATCTGTCCCTCCTTTCTGTGTGAATTAACCATTTTCATTTAAAAGCAAAGGGTCTAATGCTCTAGGCCTTTCTGAGAAGCAAAGATATTGCATACTGACTTCCACTGGATCCCTCTGCGGATTAAATCAGAACTCAGAAATCAGAAAAAACATGATACAAATGCTGAGGAAAGGGAAGCATAACCAATTGCATTTATTATCTATGGAAGCAAGGATAATCACCTGCTGCCAAAAACTGTTTTCCATGTGAGGAACTCCAATCGCTGCCCAGAAACTAATTAATATAAGTAGCTTTAATGAAGGTCACCTGAGAAGTCTGAGGCAAAAATCATCACTAAAACCCAGCCATCCCAAATGCCTGCAGAGTGTCCTCTGTGCAAGAGCCATCCCTCCTGGTTTATAATGAGCATAGCATTGCTTAGACCCTCACAGTCTTTCTGAATTTGATCGAACATGTGATCACATATACCTGGAAATCCTTGAGCTTGGCTTTTAAATTTTCATTGTGTAAGTTCGGTGGTGGAGTGGCTTTTCATGGCTGCAAAAACATCACTCAATAATAAAAAAAAAAAAGAGACGTGATTAAAAATGGGCAATGACATTCTTTTCCTTTGATCCCCTGTGGTTTCCATGGCAAAATGCCAAGATGAGGACTTTAGTGATCTCCATGACATTAAAGCAATTTCCTGTGTAGTGAATCAATTTTAGCCGTTAAATTATCTTCCCTCTACATGCAACCGGTTGCATTCACTCTCTTCCACTGGGGATATAAAGTTTGAACTTCAACTCAATGTGATCCATAGAAAGAGTCCATTTGCTTTCAGATAAGTTTAGAAAGACTCTGGATTGTCTGCAGATCACAAGGGAGTGTGGCACAGAGAGCCCAGGCACTGTGTCACTGCTGTAATACCATACGCATTCAAAGGCTTAACACCTCCTCCTCCAGCACTGCTCACAGAGGATTCAGTCCTACCAGCATAATTCCCTATGCACTTAACGTTTTGTTGGATCATATGGACAAAAGTTGAAATATCACCTAAAAATAGCCATTTCCCACGTAGTAGTATTCTAAGAACCAAATTGGACTTGCAGCCAAAGACCAGAGAAGGCTGTTTTGTGTACATGGCACTAGATCTCCCCATGAACGTGCTCAGTGATGAACCCTCTCCTAGAGTCCATCCCTGCCTACTACTGGTTGAACCTCTCCCCATGGGGATATCTCTGCTCTGCCGACTGCAGATCAAGGACTCGCACCCTTATCACACGCAGCCTAAGGGTACAGCAGTGTGGTGTGCTGAAACCAGCGGGCATCAGCCCTGCTCTCGGTTTTCAGAGCAACTCTACAGGACATCCTTATTGCATCTCAACCAGGGCAGAGGGAGAGAGAGAAAGGAAAACAACGTCTGACTTGTAAGCCTGAGGGCTAGTAGTCTTATTGGAGAACCAAGACCAAACATATACTCTGCAGCACATTTAGTTGTCCAAGAGTTAAGAGGACAATTACTTCAACTCAGTACCTTGATCGTTAGAAACCCTGGGTGACAAGCAGGAGTCCTGCCACTTACCAGCTCAAAATAAAGGGGAAAGGAGATTCAAAGCTGGGTTTCCAGCCAAAATGTGACAAAAGTGACAACAGCAAGCATCTCATTAGCTATAGAGAGTTCTGCACTTTTCCAGTCCTTAGAAACTGAGCGGTGTGGGTGGGAGCTGGGCAGAGTTTTTTAAAGCACAGTGATGCCTGTATGTGATATGAAGACAACTAGGGTGGAACAGTGCCATACCAACACCTACAGGTTTGTACATCCTTCCCTGCCTTCTGGCAGGTCCTGATGGCACCCAATTATCATCTTTTACCTGAATCCGCATGTGAATCTTATTTTACAAAGGAGTTCAATACTGGGTTGGTCACTGCTGCCAAGAATCTGCCTACTCCAGCACTTACAGACTTATGCTGCTGGGATGCCTTATTAATGTCCGTTTCTTATCAAATACCCAACTCTAAGCTCTTCAACATGAAACAATTAGAAGCCATAATATTTCATTAAAACCTGTCCGCTCCCAGCTAATAATTATGGGCATCTGACAGAAATGTAGTTCTGTCTGCAGTGTTGGAGGAAGTTATTACAGGATGCTGCATGCAATGTGATTTCTGGTTTGGACAAGGTGCAGCTTTCCATTGCATCCCATCATGTATTTCCCACCAAGTAAGTATTTGTGTGATCTAGTTCTCTACTAAACTCCAGCCCTGTCTCCTTGTGTCCCATGTGATTCACAGATAGGAGTCTAATCAGAGGGTTCCGTTGGAGTTATTCCAGCAAAGCTCTTTGGCTTTTGATAAAATGCCATCTGGTTTGGTCTATGATGGGAGAAGGTCCACATAGGTCTCACGGCTCACAGAGGCGTCCCTGAGACAGCAATAAGCATGGGTGCACATTACTCAGCCTGGTCCTCCCACTGCCAAAGCATGTCCAGCCTTGTCCTCTTGGCTGAGTCTGAACTCACCCCTTTCTTGGGTCATGCTGGTTACATTTCCAAGGATCTGTTTGTAAATTAAAAGGTTATTTAAAATCACCGTCATGTATCAGAACTGGAGAAGAATATTGGCCAGTTTTCTCTTTTCCTACTTTCATTACTGGCCAGGGACCAGCAGTTTCTGAAAGGATCGCTGTCCCTGTGGCCAGAGCTGAACAATGATAAAGCTTGGAATCAAAATTATAGAAAATCTTCAATGCTGGGCTCTCACCAGCTCTCCAATGTCAGAGGAAATCTTTGGCTTTCATCATTTGTTGTGTTTATTAGGACCTGTGTGAATAACTGATTGTATTTGTTTGGCTGCTGAAGAGTAAAAGGAAGGGAAGAAAAAAACTAAACAAAAAAAAAATTATTTGGAAAAAAAGAATAACAACATAGTTTATTTGGAACAAAACATTAAAATAGACATGTTGAGTTCCTTTTTTTTTTCTTGTGAAAAGAAAAACTTTAAAATCCCGCTTGAAGAAGAAAAAGTTAGTAATATGAGAAGGGACATTTTCATTTCTGCTTTTTGAAATTATAAAAAAGAAAAGGAAGAAGTTAAGAAAAACTCAGATATACTCACAAAAAAAAA
Organism: Anser anser; assembly: GCF_964211835.1. NCBI lineage: Eukaryota > Metazoa > Chordata > Aves > Anseriformes > Anatidae > Anser > Anser anser. The sequence goes on from NC_139721.1 coordinate 159,609,363, forward strand.
AAAAAAATCCCTTCCACTAACTCACCTTATAACCAGACAGCTAAAGCAACCAGGTAGGGTGAGAGCAACAACCTGGATCTGCAAGTTTGAGTCCTTTTTCACTGTTCATTGTTGAATGAGACTAGTTTATGTCCTGAGCTATCAAATAGAAACATTTGAAATCCCTCAGTTTATTCCAGTTGCACTGACTTTCTATAGCTGAAAGAAACAGGTTCATGTGCTCATGCCTTCCCATCCCTTTTCCAGCACTATCAGTTCTGATAACCAGTCTGGGGAGTTATGCTCCATTCCAGCAGATTTGGGAAACAGTATGTCTTTTATATGCACAGTTTTCTTTCCTTTTGTAGAATGCTACATGTTTGTCTAATTCACAGTTGAAATCATTTATTCAGGCTAAGAAAGACTTCAGGTACTGAAACTAAAAGTAGCAGTATACAAAACAGCACAACCCAAAGAGCTGGAGTTTGGGCCACCATCTCGGAATATTGTGTGGGCTAGGTTACTAACTTATACTGTCTAGGGTGGCAATATGTAAGTTGAATTAAACTTATTTGAAGTCTTAGCAAAGTTAATTTATTTACAGTAATCTTTCTACATGGGTAGTATTTCCAAAATAATGATCAAAATTAATTCTTGTTGCTGCAACATCCTACTATACCAGCTCACTATTTCTACATACACGATGATTAATTTTGTATGTAATTTATAACACACAACTTTTGTGGCAGACTAGAAACATAAAGGTCACCTCTGTGGAGGTAAGAAGTGATAAGAGTCATTGTTTACCTTTTATAACATCAACAATAGCTGTATATAATTTAGCAACTTCCATTACACAAATGCCAATCCAATTACTCTGCAGAATGTAAATTAATAGAAAATTGTTTTGTGAGCTGCCCAGGTCCATAGTAATATTCCAGTTCTGGAATTTGCCCAAGCCTTGAACAAGGGTGAAATTCTGCAGATTCAATATCATCTCAAGTGCTCACAGTAAAAAAAAAACAAAAAAAAATCTTTAACACTTTTTATCTTTTGATGTGAGCAAGGTAACAGTTACTCTAGCAAGGAAGAAATTTCTAGGGACCATTTAAGAGGAGTTACAAGTGGGTCACACTAGAACATATCTCCTGCCAGAAGAAAAGCAAGTACTTGAAAAGGCAAAAGATTTGCAAAGTGCTGGTGAAGTGTAGTGTGACACAAAGATATGAAACATTGAAGATAAATGACAGAATCCTTATTATTGTTCTGAGAAATTGGCTGCAGAAACTCATTACCAAAGTTTTTTCCTTTCTTGAACCGAAAGAAAAGCAAATAAAAAATACAATGGAGCTCAGTGAGGGGACAATACAGATTCCCACTATTCTGGCCTCCTCAGATGTGAATATTTCACTTAAATAGATTTGATTTCTTCATTTAATCTTATCAGGACAGATAAAAATTCATAGCATCGGCTAGGAGAATCCATCTGATAGACCCCATTCAACCTCAAGTTGAGTTTTGCTGTCAAATGAGGAAAAACTTTCCACCCAGCTGCTCTGTAAAGTCATCGTCCCTCTGTGGAGACAAGAAGTTGAAAAGCTACATTGCATTGCACATAGAGAATCACTATTTTCTCACCGTGAAGTGGGTCAGAGTGTGAAAAACTATTGTCAGCTTTGTAAATAGAAAGCAAAGAGCAATTGTTATTGTAGTATTGACTTTCTGGGTGGAATTCCTCTCACCCAGTGTTTGTATCTATTATACAGTTGTTAATGTCGGAGCTACTTGTTTGAACTCATTTCTAGGGAGCTCTTGTTAATCCAGTTAATTCAGTTTAGGGGGATATTCATCTGTCCAGGTGTAGCAGATGAATCGAGGCAACGGAGAGATGTAATACTCTCAAATAACTCCAGGTTGTCTGACTTAGGACTCCGGACACTAAAAGGCAGAGCAGACATTGAAATTACCAATTCTCCTGTTTGAAAGGGGGGAAAGGTCTACCATCCAAAGACCTCCTCTTCCAGAGTGCATTGCACATAAACTGTCAAGAAGAGATTTAGAGATGTGTGATGGATGTGAACTGCTCTGCAAAGGTCTAAGGTGATGGCTACAGAGGCACTGCCAAAGGGAATCTGGACATTCAATGAATGGCTTAGATCACCAGCACCCAAAGCTCCCTTTGACCTTATGAAACACAACTACTCTTTCCTGTCAAATCACTGAACACAACAAAATTAGTAACAAGCTCTTGTGAACAAAAATGTATATCCTAGGAGGAAATGCCAGTCAAGATAGGACGATGAAAAAGATGATATGAAATTTGTTTCATTTCAAACCTGGAGGAGAAAAGAGGCAACAGTTATATTTTTGCTTGAAATACACACTTGCAAGCCTCAGAGTACATCCAATATTCTTTCCTTAAAAAACATATAATTGTCATTTGTTTATGTTCTGTGTTAATACTGAATAAATATTATTGTAATAAGAATATTTTAGTGACCAAAAAATATGAGAGTATTATATTATAAAAATATACTTATAACCAAAAAGAACATTGCTGTCGCTAAGATCATAATTGCTCTTACTATACTAGCACTAAGTGAAGGTTACCATTTGTAAGTAAAATAGTAATTGAGAGTTTTTCAATAAAAGTAGAGAAAGTATTTGCTACCTCCGGTACTATACTTTACACTTCTACCCTTGGCTCATTGACAGTACTCTTTAGAACAATTTTTTGGGCAACTTAGGTTCATCAGGAAGTTAATTTGACTATGGCTCCAGTAAAGAGATATTAGCTGGGATAGAACACCCACAAGATGATCATTAAAAGAGTAGTTTTCCTTGTAGGTCATAAAAAGTTATTTCTCTCCACAAAGATCAAATGAGAACAAAAATGCACTAATTTATATCCCTCTTCTTTACTAACAGAGTTTTAATTTTTATCTTTCACAAGGTTGTTAGGGAGGCTTTGGTTCGATATATTGAAATTGCAGCTGCATACATTTAAATTATTTATGCACCCAGCCATGTACATTGTGACTAAGTTTCTTATTTGATTGTAACACAAGGTTCATTTCATTTGCTGGTTGATTTAGCATGAAGAAAGCATCCCCGTGGGGCTGCTTCACAGCAAATTGCTATTGGCAGATAGAAATGTCAGGTTTACCCTCCAGATAGGAGCAACAACAAATCAGACCTTCGCTTGCTCTGTTTTTCCTCCAGCATGAGAGATGTGCGTTTCTCTGCTTCTTTCTCTCTGCCCTCAAATGAGGAGTTATACTGGGGCAATTTTTCATGTAAGAATTTCATGGCCACCAAAAAGCTGAAGTAATGTAGCTCAAGTTATGTGAAACTGGCTAAGAATGGCAAACTTCCCAAGCCCAAATTTCAATTTTGTTTTTAATCTATTGAAGCAGAAATCATGTCATTTTGATTTTCTGGATTGCACTTTTATAGCTAAGATCTCCTAATAGTCACTGGAGATTTGGTTAATACAAGCAATGCAACAATGATATAATCATTTCATCTCAAGTAGACAGCTAAATTACATCAGATAAATTACACATTAGATGGTTGGTAGCATTTCATTGTGTCTAATGCCATGTGAGACCCCCAAGGTGTTACAGACATCTGCATGGGAACAAAAGATGTAACACAGGACTTGCAGCAGACACACACTGCTTTGTAAGGGCAACGGTACTCTTGGAAGCCCACAAGCAACTCTACAAGTCTGTGTTTAGGAAGCTGGACCTCAACTGGAGTGCCCATCTCTCACCTTGAATACGAAGGGTTTATTGGCGCTATCTCATCTTCGTATGTCAACATTGGAGATGTCTATGGCTATGCCAGGCCAATTCAGCTTCAGATGCATATCTTGATTTATTGTGACTGCAAAGTGTACATAACAAGGAGACTTTTTCCATAGGTACAGAATTTATCAGAATTTCCTGGTTGGGGTGCAGCCCAAGGCAACACTAAGGCTTCCAAGCTTCTGAAAAGAAAAAAAAATCTTAGCTCAAACTCTGGATAAAATTGCCACTACGAGAGAAACATTGCCACAGCACCCCTAGGTAAGAAAGAAGACCCTGGTAATTACAGACCTGTCAGTCTCATTTCAATGCCTGGTAAAATTATGGAGAAGATTATTCTGGGAGTTATTCGCTGAGACTCAAACCATTTGATCCTGCTACTTCTTCATGACTCTCCGGAAAAGGCAACTAATCACAACTGCTGCTTGCTCCTCGTGGGACAGTGAATGGTTAGCTGCTGCCACCTATATTTTCAGCATGGTTTTCAGAGCGCTCCCATCCTCCCAGATCAAGTTGAGCTGTGATGTCTGCAGCTGGTGAGTAGCCTGGGAATGTATTTCTTGCATTTCCTTGCTTATCATTATCAAAGAACTAAAGCCACAGTGCTAGGATTGCATCTTTTTTCCCTGTATTTTATTTTCAATAGCCTGTTACCCTTAAGGAGGATGTAAACACTCTTGCACATGACATCACTGTTCATAACCACAACAGACGCACAAAGGGAAGGGAAGTGGCTGCTCCTGGAGGTGATGACCTTGCACAGCCAAGTCATCACACTCAGAAGCCAAAGCCACACGAGGATATCTTGCAACAGAAGAAGGGTTTGTTGCTGGGAGTTTTTCTGCCAGCTCAATTTCTCAAGCTATCTAGGAAGACAGTATACAAAAGGGTCAGTCACTTTAGGCAGCAGATGTTATTAGATAGCAAAAACAGCCATAGTCCTGCTGCCTGCTTTGCTTCTGCCTGCTGATCCTTCTGGCAGCAGCCTGTGTCAGTGCTGACGACACTTGTTCAGAGCAGTCCTGGCCTCCTGAAAACATCAGAGGGTGTCACTGTACAGTGGCCACAAAACTACTGGCTGCTGAAGGGAAAGCACAGATGGACAAAGCTGTTCCCACCGAGGAAGAGAATGACTGTGCAACGTCACCAATGCCCTCATCGGCATGCTTATGTGGCTGTGCTACCAAATAAAAGGGTCAAGGTGTCATTTTCTGCCCCTGAGGAAAAATGGCCTAGGACAGCTTGTGTTCTTACAGATAAAACTTCTGCTTCTGCCAGAAGAAGTTAAATTTTCTTATTGCCTTCCACAAACACGTCCACAAACACATCCCAGTAAATAAACAGTTAGACGTCAGCCACTTGAGATTTAGATATTTCCCAGTTTCCCAGTGATGGGTGTCATCATTTAGAGCAGCTTCTAGATCATGCATACATTCAAAGAGTGTCTCTGTTAAAGTCCTGGCCTGGTGGTTGCAAACAGTGGCTGAAAAATGGCTGCTAGTAGTGCTAAGCTAGAAGTCTGATGGAAAGAAAATAAAGAAATGACAGCCCCAGGCACTGAGCAAGCTCACAACCAAAGCTGTAAAAGCCAGTCGCATTTCTCTGCTTTTTTGTCCCTCTGTTTTCACTCATTTTCCCCTTGCTCTGGACCCTCATTGCATTTATCCCCCTTTTGCCCCAGGGTTTCACAGCACTGCTTGGGAAGGTGAGATGTCCACCTGCCGAGCAAAAAGACAAAGGAACAGGGACTGCAAGGGTCACGTAACGTTGTTTACATCCAAGATAAGCAAGGTGGGTCCATGTTTGCAGCAAAACCCTATTTTGATTTGTCCTGTGCTGGTCACCAGTTTAAAGAAGCTATTCTACCAACTGGCCAAACCAGCCTTGCTTTCTGTGCAAACAACTGGACAAAGGAGACACCATTTGCCTAAGTCACAGCAGCTTGTTCTTAAACATGACCTGATGTGCAAACATTTGGGATTATCAGATAGCTTTTTATGAGGCTCGTTTGTTGTTGTTTTTTCGATTTCCCTGAATTCTGTGAAACCTGCCTTATATTGAGAAATGCAGCATTCTTACACCTGGACAGTTGCAAAGGTGCATTTGAAGGCTTCGTTATTAATTCATTTTACATCCATTAATCATGAAGCCTTCTGATCCTTAGACACTAGAATGACATAGGCCTTTAAGGCCACCCTTTTGTAGTTCACTGAAATGGACTAAATGAACAAGTTTTATTGAAAGAAAAACATTCTGTAGTGGAATTTTTCTCTAGCAGAAAAGGAATTAAGCTGGAGAAAGAAGATCCTGATAAGCAGAGGAGCTCTGCTGCAGTGAGTCCTAACACTCCAAGAGGATTTTATGGTACTTCATTAAATGGAGTTTTCACCCCACATGTGGGTATGTGAGGTACCTGTAAGGCTGTAGCATTCACATTAGGTGACACATACACATTGGCATGCTGATTCCTGACTTTTCCAAAGATACGCGCTCCAGATTTACCTTCCCAGAGAAAGCAGACGCACCAATTTTTATGGTTTCCAGAAAACAGCATTAGAAACATCGAAGTCAAGACAGATTTCATGGTCCTCCTCCCCTTCCCCACCTCCTCACAACAAACGTTGCACTTCTGTGAGCAGCTTTCGGGCACTAAAAATCCTATTACTGAAATTCAGCTGTTTCTCCTCAATAGAGGAGCCATTCTCATGCACTTCCACATAATTTTCCTTTTGGTCTAACTTATCCGACAGTTAAGATCAATCTTGAAAAGAAAACCCTATCCTATGAAAGGATTTCCCAGTTCTACCTGTTTTCTGTTTAAGTTTCTTGCACGTGAAAGTCTCTCGTAGGCCTCCTTTAGTGCCTCTCGTCCTGGCAGAACCAGTTTGATTTAGCCTGTTTGCCGGCGCAGGGAGAGGTGTCCTTTGTGTTAGCACCACCCCATCAGTGTGTTATTTCTTCAGGAAAATGCAAATAGAACTAGATCCATCATTCTTGTTAATTTTCGTCTCTGGTCAGGTAAATATGTACAATGGACAATAAGCATTTTTTACACATTTTCTTTTTTATATGCCTATCAGGTTTTTATGCTGCCTCTAGCTTTCTACTGGGCCAGGCAACTGATTCTCACGTAGTCTCAAAGGCAGCCATTCGTTCCCTCACTTACAAACCCAGTAACAATAGTAAATATCAGTGGAAAAAAAAATATATATATATATTTTCCTTTCAGGAATTTTGTCCAAGATTCAGTCAATTTGAGCCAAACTCCTTGGATTGGTATTCCTGGACACCAGCTACCCCAGCAAGTCTTTCAGCTGTAGAGGAAGCATCCTCTATTTATGATACCTTCCATTTGGGAGACAAATTGCAGCCCATACAGCAAGTGGCAGAACAAACTTAGAGCAGTTTTATAATATCCTTTAGGATTCATAAGCTATAGCACAGAAATTTTACAAACTGTCACATTTAAAAGAGAATGAAATTTTTAAAACCTCATAATAATACATGTATTTTAGGTCTGTCAGTTTTTTTTGTTTGAAGACTGTTAAAATCTGAGCTTTCCTCTACCTGTAGGAAGTTTTCCCCTTCCCTAATATGTGCAACAGCAAACAGAAGTTTTGCACTGTCTCCTTAACAGAAAATGACAAGAAGAAAAATATTACCATAGATGAAAAATCACCCTGAATCTTTCAGGAAAAATAGTTTCTCTCTTATTACCTGTTTCCTAACAGAAAGAAGGGGAACTTAAAAGTCTTAAAAGACAAGTAGACTGTTAAAGCAGAAAGGGGAAAAAGAAATAAGTTTTTAAAAAAGCAAACTGGTTATAAAAGGTGTCCTTCCAAGATCCCCCTACTCCTTCCCAGTACTTTCACCCACAGTGGTAGAAATCTGATTTCATCAGGGGTGACCACAGCATTAACCAAAGGTCAACAAAATCACCCTGCCTTTTTTGCTTTATTTGAAAGAAGTCTTCACAAGTGATCCAGGAAAAAATAAATATAATAATAAATAAATAAAATTAATTAATTAATTAAATGCTTCTACAGTTAGCCTTAAATCCTGTTTAGCCCCTTATCCAGGACAATATTTCCTGCCTCAAAGAAAAACCTCACACATGTTTATTAATACTTATGGTTTGGGATCTTTGACGACAGAGCTGGCTCAGATCTGGAGATGCCATTTTAACCATCTCTCTACTACAAGATATAAGTGAAAGAAGCTGAACTCCTCTAGAAGGATGACTGACATTTCCAGATATATAGATTTAAAATACATCCACCTCCTGCATTTTAAGGTACTGTGAGAATAAGTCAAATGTGTTGCATGACACTAGTGTACTTTTGCGGCTGTGGACTGTGGAAAAAAGAGTTAAGTTCATTCAGGCATTTTTCTAAACTACCCACCTCGTAGCTAGTTGCCTGCAATTATGAGAGAGTAAACTGGGTCAATGTTCTGCTTATTCAGAATACAATCTGCACCAGAAATGTATAACAGAATGCAGTTCAGTAATTTTTCAGCTGCTCTTCCTCATCTCCCCTCCATGTTTTGTGAATGGCAGATGGTTCACAGAATCATAGAATAGCTCGGGTTGGAAGGGACCTTAAAGATCACCCAGTTCCAACGCCCCTGCCATGGGCAGGGATGCCACCCACTAGGTCAGGTTGCCCAGAGCCTCATCCAACCTGGCCTTGAACACCTCCAGGGATGGGGCATCCACAGCTTCTCTGGGCAACCTGTGCAGTGCTTCACAGCCCTCTGAGCAAATAATTTCTTCCTAACGTCTAATAAAAATCTCCCCTCTTTCAGTTTACAACTATTCCCCCTTGTCCTATCATTATCTGCCCAAGCAAGAAGTCACTCTTTGACTTCTTGTCAAGTATTCAAATAAGTATTGAAAAGCTGCAGTGAGGTCTCCCTCATTGTCATTAGTGTCATGCTACTAAATTTCACAGGATTTACGCCCAAGCATGAATCTGATACCCAAAGAAAGTATTGGGCCAGTGGGGTACTTGACCTCTCCCTGTATACCTTACCTTACTGACTCTAGTTCCATGTTTAATTATAAATGTGAAATTCTCTTGAGAGTGATAATTATTCATTGTCACAACTGTCACAGTTTTTATTCAGCTGATATCAGTTGTCTAAAGACCAGGTTAGCAACGGGGTCCCAATGCACTTTGCAGCTCATAAAATCCTCCAAGGTTGACCGTGGGTTGATCCTGCTCATCTATCACTTAAATGAGAAGGTGAAAGTTAATTGGCTGTTGTCTTCATTGGGAATTTAATGGGATTGCCTGAGACCCTCCAAAAATAGTAGGGCCTGCACCACGTTACCAACTCAATCTAGTGCCACTCCTCAAAGATGCTTGCTCATAGAGTATCTACCCGGGCTTGCCATCATCTGCAGACCAACCTGCCTAACTTCATGTTGCCTGGGCTTTCACCTTCAGGAAGCTCTGGAACCAAAGAGCAGGGGTGTGCCTGAGATCTGCACTGCTCTGTAGGAAGTCAGAGAGGTTACCTGAGGAAAGGAATTTAAAATCAGTGAAGACCATGTGGAGTTTGGTGTCCAGTTTCCCTCAGCCATAGGCAGCCAACCCATATACATCCTTTTCCATCAGGTCCTCAAGTGTTGTACACTAGAGACTCTTCCCAAAACCTATCACAAACTTAAGGCTTCTACTAAAAGATGAAAGACTAGTATAGGAAAAGAGTAGGAGGCCTTCGCAATAGCAGAGAGAGTTTTTTTTTTCGAAAACTCACGGGTGATGCTAGGAAGCCAGCCGTACCCCACACCCCAAAAAGAGGCAAACATTCCAGGGATCTCTACAAACCTGATCCAAGGGAAGCATCTTTTCCTAGCTTCCAGTTCACAGCATGCAATCGGGACACACTAATTAGGAACCAGAGCCACCCCCAGAAATTCTTTGGGAAAGAGTTAATCAAACCCAGGCACAGGGCACACCAAGGAGCATCAGGATAATTTCACAATATGGAGAATCAGTTCCAGTGTCTGGGAATGTCCACAGGCACATTGTAGCCATAACCTCAAACATTCACCAGATTATCTATGTGGCTAACTTCTATCTGCAAACCTGTTTTACTGTAGCTGGGTTTTAGATCAATGCATCCATGCACTGTTGTCTTTGTAGTGTATGTCTGTCTGGACAAACGGAGACAGACATCCAGAAAAAAAAGGGTTGGACAAAAAAGAGGCTCCTTTTGCCCAAGTGGCAGGACTTGTTTTGGAGAAGGAGCTGCAGGGCTACAGTGCAAGATCTCGATTCACTCTATTTCTTCTCTTCCAGTGCTAAGGGACTCATCAGGTTTAATGCAGAGAGGCAGCATGGGGCTTGCAAGCCAGCAATCTCAGAGTGCTCTTTGAAGGAGGCCAAGACTGCAGTCCTTCTTTATTGCACAGAGGGAAGCTGAGGCTTGTGCAGAGACGTGGCAAAATCCATGTGACAAACAAGTGACAGAGCAAGGAAAGAGCCCCCTCAGGTCACCCAAAGCACATCTGAAGCTACTCACCACCTCGTGTCTCCATCGTGGCTCAGCAAAAGACCGAGTGAAAGCTCTCCCCCTAAAGAAGGTCGTTCCTGCGGTTATGGACAGCTGCTCGCTGCTTTGTTCACGGGGGAAAAAACAAAGTTTTTCTTCATTCTGGGATGTTGTGGAAATAGGGAAGGAGAGAAGGACAATGAAATAATAGGCTTTGATCTCTTTTTTTTTCCTAATACTGTCAACTCTCAAGTGCCTCTAGCAGCTGCCAGGCCCTCCTCCTCGGTGTGGGCTCTCAGCCAAGGCACTGCACCTCTTCGGCAAGGAGAGAGCAGCCTCTTTTGCATGCGAATGCTACAGCTGCTGGAGCAGCCAGGCTCTGGTGAGATGTCTCTTACGACGTGTTTTTTGTCTCTGTTGTACACACAGGGAGACCTACCACGCACCTGCCGGGATTCACCTGGGTGAATCCCCTGAGCCCAAATGCTCCGATTCAGGCTCGTCACCGCAGGAAATCGTGCGAAGCTGCAGCATGCACCAAAGCCAGTGCATGTGTGTGCTGTGTTTAGGTGGCAAAAAAAAATCTTCAGGCGTACTGTTTGAAAATGGAACTGAGGAAGTAGCCCACCTGAGCAACGAAAGCACTCAGTGCTTGCCTCCTCATCTGCCACAGCTGCTTCCCAGGTTTGATATTCAGTGTCTGAGCTACACTGAGAGATTTCAGGCCGTTTTATTTGGTAAGGAAGAACATTTGGTAAAAGGTAAAAATTGCCCAATATTACACAGGAAATAGGTAGTAGATCCAGGGTTGTCTGGCTTATTTCCACCGCTTGGGAGCTGCTTCTCACCTGTGATTCCTACTGAGAATCCTCCTGGAAAAAAGGCATGGGCAAACTTTCTTTGTGATCTACCTCATGCTAAGCAAGACCAAGCCACATTGAGTCAAAGAGCAAAATACATTTTGTGCCAGATCTTTTTTTTTAGTATACAACATATTCCTTCAACCCTGCATACAAGAAAGGATTATGGAGCAACATCAGCGTCCCAAAACCCCAGCTGACCATTCTGCAGGAGATCTCCCAGCTCTGACATACCTGCATAGCTTTGAACTGCCACACACCCATATTGGCTCGTTCATTTCTTCCCTACTATTGCTGAGCTCATTAAAAAGGCTATTGCAGACTCTTTTCTGCACTGTTGATAAAATTTCGAGGCAGCTGCAGCTTTGCCAGTCATTCACGGGCGAACCTGAAGCTGAGGGAGTCGTGCTTTTATTGCTGAGTTTGGAAATCCTCTTTACTTCCATTTAGGCAGAGGAAATGGTTATTGCTCCTTCGGCCTGTCTGCCGTCTGCATCCATCACAAGGCAAGGGGGGTTCATGAAGTACCATTTGCGAAGGAGCAGGGCAGGGATGTAAATGAGATTATCCACAGGGCAGCTTTTACAGACAATGGGAAATCAAATGTGCTGTCTCCCGAGGGAGAGCAGGTGGTTTTTTGAGCGCTGGCCTGATGCAGTGCGGAGCCGAGACCTCGCAAAGCACTTCAGTGCTTCAGTAAAATGCTTTGACATCAGTAACTGTGTTAAAACTGTTTCTTCATTTGCTGTGCTGGTAAATTTATGCAACACCTCTGAACATCTACATGTGCTGAGAGTGGTGGCAGCCTGCTCAGAGCCCCAGCTCTGGCCCAGGCACTGGCTCCTAGCAGAGGAGCTCTTCCCCTGGTGGGCCTCCGTCCTCCAAATGGTGTGGCCATGTCCCAGACCTTTTCTAACAGGCTCGAATCAAAGCTTGTTTTGCTGCTGAAGGGACCTACTCCACTGTTGCATTCAGCTCTCAACCTATGACACCCTCAGGGACAAGCAAAGAGCAAGCAAGAAGTCCGGTTCAAGAGGCTGAGTTCCTTAAAACTGGGGTTCATCTCATCTAACTGCAGTGCTCTAAAAGACAGCTGTTAAGTCTGCCAACTCTTAAGGCTACCTCTGGACCAGAGCAGAGAGCTGCCTACTTGCCAACTTGCTATAAGCCCTACCAAGCCTCAGCTGGGTGATTCACCAGAGGCATCTGCCTCCCTCCACTGGCCCTAGCAAGAGCACAGAGCTCCAAAACATTTGGTTGTGCTGGACAACGAGGTATCTGTCAGATATAGATGAAACCCACCCAAAATAATCAACCTGTTACCCTCCATCCAGCCCTGGAATGCACTATTTGATTTGCATCCCAGACTGAGGACTCAGCCCTGTGGGACACAGTACAGGAAGCTGAAGACACTTTTATGAGCTGTTTCCCAAGCTTCTACATCTGAGACATGCCCCAAGCTTTCAGAAAGCAAGGCACAGGTTGCCTGAGAAGGATCTTTAATTGACTTTTTTTTTTTTCCTGCTTGTTACTGTTATTTATATAAAACTGTGATTAAGGAAGTAAAATATATTAGCCATAGACACTACAATAGACAGAGAAATTGCTCTCACAGATAAACAAAGTAAATCAAAGCTGCAGGCAGGTCAAGAAAAGTTCAGACAAGCTTGAGAAACCTCAATCTGGAGGCTTTGGAAACTGGGTGCAAAGCTTATGGTCTTTTAGTAACAACAGCAATACTGTATTAGAGAGCTACATAGTTACATACTGTGCTTTTTTTTTTTTTTTTTTCCTGTGATTTCCCTATTTTAAGCCTTCCAGACCACTTATCTTTGATGATTTTTAATCATAAGAGACAGATCGTGGAGGTCAGCTGCACGCATGGCACTAATTGGAGCTCTGGCTGGACTTTCCAGTGATGTCTCTGGCACCTCAAAAGAGCATTTTGGCCAAGTGGAAGCTTAAATGCTCTCAGTAGGCTCCTTATGCTTTGTTTTGATGTGTGCACGGTTACTACAGGGATCCTGGTTGCATAATAACAACCACAGATCTATCTGAATAGACGGATCTATCTGAATAGACGGATCCCACCAGACAGATAGATCTACCTGGTGTAACTCACCTAACATGATGTATAGTTCTCTGTCCAAGTTCCTCCTCTCAAACATGTTGGCCCGACATGTCTGTTTGGCCAAAAGTGTGATTGAGCATATCTTGGTCAATCTACGTGGTCCTGCAATGTCCTTTGTGAGCTTTCTGGCTTGGAGTCCCCACTAGTTCCAATATCTCTTCATGACCCCAACCTTGTAGCATTGGATCTTGCCATGCACGGAGTCTTTCTCATTTTGTCATTTGGGCCACAAAGAATATTCACTATTGCTCTACTCGGATAGCAAGAACTCTAGTTCAATCAGCAGAAGTCACACTTCAGAAGATAATACAGATAACAAATTTAGCACTGACATTTCCCTCTCTATTTATGGTTGCATTCACTCAATCAATGGCACTTGCTTTTTTGGCTTTTTTTTTGTTGTTGTTAGCGAATTCTCAGCAAGACATAGCGTATAAAAGTGCTCTCTCACTCAAAAAATAAAATAAAATAAAATAAAAAAACCCTAAAACCACCCTTGATATTTTTCCTTCAATATTTAGAATAATAAATCAACTTCAATCTGATTGTTGAGCATCCACCCTGGCAGCTAAGCCACATGAGGCATGAGGGCATTCAGATCTCTGGCCTGAAAGTTCTAGGCTGGGATCAAACTTCTGGTCTCACAGAGCTTAAAAGAGAGCCTTACCCATGGGGACATTGCACAGCTTCTTTCCTGGGTGCATTTCTATGTGTAGCCCAAGCCAACAGATGGTTTCCCAGCAGGCCAAACTGATCAGGCTGTGCAAGAATAGGAAATAATTAAATACCTCCTTTACTGAATGCAGGAGGGCTACATTGGCTTGCGAGGTCGTACATGTTGCCATCAGTAGAAGAAGTGCTTTTATGAAGTCTTTCTTCATGGAATTCAGAGCAGGTTGCTACAGCACAATAACATATCCTACAGGTAAGAAAACTAGTTCTGAATGAGGCAGCTTTATGTTGTATCAACATCTGACTATATCCATCACTGCCTGAGCATTAGTTTTGATGACCTCCATTTAAGGAGACGTTAATCAACCTGATCCACCCCAAACCATTCTCCAAGGAACTCACTACATTTCCCTCTTTTTACAGGTAGACAAGTTGAAGTCATGAAGAAGCATCACAACTGGTTGAAGGTTACCCAGTGGTCAAAGACAGGAATAAATACTGCACCTTCTGCACCCCAGTTCAAACACAGAAACCTCTACGCAATAACCTCGATCACTTCTCCAGTTATAAGAGAGGAATGGTCTAGGAGGAATGCCTGGCAAGAGTCTCTCCATTGGCCTCATTAGGATTTGGAGCAAATATAGAGGCTAATCTTCAGATATTCCCCTACAGAGTTATACTCTTAAATGATTCATACAAATGAGGTGCATACATTAAATTTGTAATGCTGTAGGCATTGATATGCAAGTGTTGGAAAAAGTCTTTTTTCAAGAAACCTGAGCAAAACCGTTATTCTCCTATGAAATAATAATAATAATAATAATAATCCTAAAGGATTTGGGATAAGTATTACTCTTTTAAATACACATTCAAAGAAAGACAGAGTCATTTTGAATACATCTGGGCCCTCCATTATTCCATGGAAAAGGTCTCATCTTTTGTGTATTTGTAAGTGTATTCAAGTCTATGATTATGCATTGTCATGACTGTTTTGTAATAAAATCATCAGTCTGAGCTGCTCTGGAATTAAGCTGAATTTTGCAAGTGACTTTCTTGTCAGAGAAAAGTTATAGAGCAATCTCTTGCCTCTTGTACTCAAGGAATCAGTAATTTTTTTTTATTATTATTATTATTTTGAATCCATTGAGTTAATGGATTTTTGTGATGGCTTCACAGCCCAGCCTTCCATCAAGTCTTTGAAAGCTTTGAAGTATCTTAATTTATACATGAATCTCACCTGCTGGCTACATGGACATAACCACAGCTTTTGTGAAACAGCTTAGCCCTGCTGTCCACACAGAATCGTCCAGTATTACTTGAAATGCTTCAGGGTATCTCACCGAGCTCTGAGTATTACCCTAGAAGGACACAAATCTCTCACCTCCTCTACATCATAACTGCCACCCTCTTATGGATGTTTCAGACACCCTCAGATACTTGTTCTGAAGGTCTCACAGAGGAAAAGAAGGAATTACAAATGGTATCATCTGCCAAATTAAGTGTTGACTCTGAATGGAGTAGGTATTAACACCAAATGTCTCCAGCTCACGTCCTGTGCTGTTACTAGAAGATAGAAGAAGATACTTTCCTGTCCAGCTAAAGAAATAAACCCTACAGAGAAGTTTGGTGTGCTGGAGAAGTATGACCCGAGGGAAAAATAAAATAAAATAAAATAAAATAAAATAAAATAAAATAAAATAAAATAAAATAAAATAAAATAAAATAAATAATAAACAGGAGAAACACTCCAGCAAGATCCATACCAGTAACCAAACACTAGCACAGGCTCCCCATACTGCTAAGCCCATAGAAACGCTCTTTTTGGCTCAGGACAGCTCGCCATGCAGCACTCTCACATTGTCCAGGCACCATCAGGAGCCACCATGGCTCTAAGGGACACACTGTGCTCATCTGGAGAATAAATATGCTCAGATGCATGAAAAAGGGCTATGTCCATGTTGGTTTCGTGGCCAGAAACCCATTGCAGGCTCAGTCTTTTTCCTATTAATGCAGCCAGTGATGTCAGCAGAATTACATTTAAAGTCTAGTGTCCCTTCAGACAGACTCCAGGAAATAGAAGCGTGGAGCTCAAAACCTCAAAAAAGGGTAGTAAATATCTGCGACAAGCCAGGCAGACCCGAATTAGCAGGCAAAAAATAAAATAAAAAATAAATAAATAAATTCTAGTACTTAGAGCAAAATATGTCACCTTCCCATATAAACAGCACAAATCAAAGAGGAGAAAAAATACTTAGATTTCATAAGTATATAGAATAATACAGAATCTTACTTAGGTAGTAGCTTTTCATCAGCTGCAACCCACATCCTCTCATAACATTTATTAATAGAGCTCTGAGAGCGTTGCTTTCTCAGCTGGCTAATAATTCAGAGAAGAAAAAAAAATAATTTCAGGATAAAACAAATTCAATATTTTTTTTTTCAAAAATTCAAAGTAATCAATGGTTCAAACACATTGTTTGGAGGTAAATAACACTTTCAGTCTCAGCTTCAAATGTTTTCGTTGGAGATCCTTGACAAAGGGCTTTTTATATAAATGTCACCATGAAAATACAAAATTCCATTCAAATCAAAAAGCTCAAGGATTTAGTTCTGAAAAGCAGGAAAAAAAGACATTTTAAGAGCTTTTCAAATTTGCTGTTTGCTTTCCACACAATCAAAGTGACAACAGCAGCAGTCAGCATTCTGGTACCTCTAAATCTGAATATTTACCCTAGAAAAAATGTTTAGCCATGAAATGTCGTCCAGCTTTTCATTGCACCTTTCCCTACCTAGGAGGATGTTCAGAAAAGGCACCGTTTGCAAACTGCACAGCATCCAGAAATTCAGCTTTGCTGAACAAACGGAACAAAGGGGAGCTGGGACTGGAGCATGAATTAACTTCAGAGAAACCTGTAGTGGCAACACTAACGTCTTGGCAGCCCCATGAAAAGCTGTTTGCAATGTAGTCCCTGTTTAGCACAGAGAATTTCAGAACTACTGCAGTAAGTGCAGCAGCATCCAGCAGTCCATGGCAAGACTCTAGTAGTCCTTAGCGCAATTCCCTGATGGAGAACTCAGACAAATGGCCATTATCCTTCTGAGAAGGGACTTTGCCGTTTCAATGCCTTCAGAAATCAGAGCTTTGGGCTGACGTCTGGTCTGAGAGGCAGCTCTTCACGTAGCCATTGCCTTCTCTTCACCTCTCCATTGCATTGTGTTGGTCTTTTTGATGGCTGCAGGGAGGCCACCTATTAATTAACTCTTTGTAAATGCAGACCTACCAGCTCCTCCAGTGTAGGTCACCCCCGAAATCCTGGATAAAACCTGGATAAATGGCCCTCTAGCACACATAGGCTGTGTCTATACCATATACGTGGTAAGTCCCCTATATCCTGGCCCTGCTGGACCCTGTAGCTCGTGGCCCATCAGACCTGGAGCCCCCAGGGCACAATGTGTTGGCTGCACGCATGTAAATCATTTCTGCACTACAGAGCCACGGGGTATGGGGTGCAACCCATGATTCCCACAGCATTACAGCTGAAATTATGGGAACTTCCACACTTTGGCTCCTCCCAGAACTGCTTTCCCTAGCCTGGGGTTTAAAGTAACTCCCTAACTAGTGCAAATCAGCTACACGGGGAAGATTTCTGCCTTTGCTACTTTTCTGGTTCAGAAAAAGTTAAATCTCTCTTTTCACTGGCAGCTTAGCCTATTATGCTATGGATTGATTGTTTCTTTAATTACATGCTGTCAATCCAAACTGTACAGATTTTCCAGTTATATTTCTTTCTTTTTATAAGCACACACGTGTTTATATAAATATATATATATATATTAAATCCAGCACTCAACTGCAGGCAGGAATGACCTTAGCCACACTTGAAATGAAAACTCCTGCAAGTTCCTGAAATACTTTTTTCAACATATCCCTTTCTTCCCACCTCCTCCTCATCCCCCTCCAAAATCAGTTACAAAGGAAATAGTAATTAACTTCCAGCATTTCTGTATTATACACTGCTCTCCACTGACAGATACCGTACAGTAATTGGGTCAAATGCACAGATGCTCAGAATAACCAAAGCATTGTGTTTTTGCCTGCAGCCCTGTTGGAGGAAGAACGGAGAATTTCACATTAAAGGAGGACCTAACACAGTTACTTGCAGCTCAGCTTCTTTAAGGATGCTTGACTAGAGCTCTTTACTAGCATTAAAGATTTATGAGATTTTTTTGCAAAAGCTACCAACATCTGACTAGTAGAAAAAACATTTCAACTTTATAAAAAAAAAAAAAAAGGGTTAAAGGATTACAAATATGTTATTAACTTCACAGCAATATCATGATTACCCTCTGCCATGTGCATCAACTGTTCACACCATTAGTATTCTCCAAAACTGAAATTAAGGCATTTAGTGAACATATGGTGGTATCTTTAAGATCTTCACATTTCTGCGGAAAGGTGGTTGCAGTGTTGCTTGCACTTAGCAGGGAGACCATCAAAACCAGCACAGCAAATCCAAACAGTGCTGGCAGTTCATGCAGACAGCATGCTGGCTGCAATGCGAGCACTTAGGCAGCCTGAAGGTTGTGAATCTTTTCACCAGGTACGAGCTGAAGTTGAGCCTTGTGACTGGTTAATTAGATGGTGGTGAAGCTGGAAAGGGCACAACACCATGAAAGGCCATGACATGAAAGGCAGGACACCATGAAAGGCCAGATCCTGAGCTAATACAGATCTGCACCCGCAGAAGTCAAAGTGGAGTGTCACAGCAGCTAGATGGGAGTCACGTTGGTTCCTCACTGGTATAAATGGATGTATTTCTTTTACAAGCAAAGATCCTAACCAGTGAAAACCAGCCAGGAGAGCTGGTGTCACCTCACCAAAGCCTGTAGAGTTGTGTTACTTTATGTCTGCAATGGTTTGGGGGTGCATATTTAGAACTAGAGCATTTTTCAAATTGAGCTGATGAGCATTTCTGCTGGCCATACTTGAAAACCTGGCTTGCCACACAGTGTTGATGCTTTTCTTTCTTTCCAGACACAAAGGAGAACTCAGTTGAAAATCCTACATGGTATTACTACCTACCCTGCTGCAGTACTACCGCAGGATGCGCTGGGTATGTTCCTCAAGGAGATGGTCTGTAAGACCTTGAATTAATGAAGGGTTGCCATGTGTTGCTTTTTTCTCAAGCCAGCCCCATCTATGGAGAAAAAAAAAAAAAAAAAGAGTTTAAAAAGGGCTTTATAGAACAGGATATCTTTTGAAAGGAGATTTTAAGAAGCAGATGGCATCTCCTCCTGGTTGTAGCTCTACATAACCTTAAAATCTTTCAGTCGGGAAGTTTGACCATTCATCCCATCCCAGGGAGACACCAAAGTACCTCATGCAATAAGATATTTGCAAAGTTCGTCTTTTTACTCTGCCCAGTTATTAGCTTTGGCCAGACACGAGTGTGACCTACATAACAGCCTGTCCCTCTTCAGTTCCTTGGACTTTTCTTGTCCAAGCTGCTCAGCAGGACTGTTGCAGTCTTTATTGTTTCCACTCTGAGAGGGATGCGGATTCGTGCCTGGCATATAATTTACCAGATGCAGAGCAGCCCTTGATCCCAAAGCAAGGATCTTCAGTGCTATGAAGGCTTGACACGCCAGGCATGCAGATCCCAGCTTCAAAGAACAACTCATCATTATCTGCACAGCAGTCAGGGCTACCACAGCTTTTGAAGATGCCCACTAAAGACACTCCAGCCCTAGTCGAAAAGGAAATAAATAAACGCCCTCCTGAGATGACTATTTTTCACTGATAAAAGTCAGAGCAAGTGCTGGGTGCATCTGGGAAAATCCCGGAGTGCTGCTCACTTCACACACGCTCCCTCTGTTAGCAGAGCAAAGGATGCACAGCGATGCTGCCCCCAGCCCTGCACAAAGGCAGGGTCCCTGCTGGGGAAAAACCTCACTGAGCTGGGAGTGGAATGGAGCATTTGGTCAAAACCCTGAAGTTCGTCTACAAGGGAATGTCCCAAAGGTATGTGAGCCTGGGGAACCAGGCACCAGGCACCAGGCACAAGGCCACCACTGCACAGCACCAGGCACTGCCCTCGCCGTGGGTCAGGGTGTGCTCAGCTCACACGCAGCTCACGAGACTTGACAGGCCTGTGAGGGTTGGCACGGATCAATGATGAGCGCTGGAGAGCTTTGTCAGGCAGCAGTGCCAGCTGGAGCAGAAGTGGCCAACAAGCTTTGTCCTACAAGAGAAAAGAGAGGCAGCCTAGGATTAGATATAACAGTCCTCTTGAGAGATATTCATGGCTCTCAGGATGGGTTTCTTCTGCTGGAGCCGTGCCCCAGAGCTCACAGCTGGGCTCTGGGAGGAGACCCTCCATCTGCTTTGCAACAGCAATGGTCGAAGCTGATGCCCTCAGGTCAGACTCAGCAAGGAGCTTGGATGTCTGGTGGTCCCCACCAACCTGGGCTCCCTGCAGACACCACCACCCCTCCGCTCACCTTCCAGTGCTGTCCTGCAGCCCACCAAAGGCTGGCACCTTCCACACTGAGTCACCTCGAGTAGAAACCTCCTGCCCAAGCCACACACCTGCAGAGACCTCAGGAGCCCCCAGTACAGCTCGACTGATGCTAAACAAGCCCATCCTTAACCCCATGCACCTCCCCTGGGTGAAAAGCAGGGTGGAGATGAGGCACAGCACACTGCTGTCCCTCTCTCGGCTGCATTTCCCTGATGCTGCCAGAAACTAGGACAGCTGCAGGATCATTATCTGTGTGCATAACTTCTGCTGTCAGCCTGCAAAGAAATATCAAAAAGGCAGTTCCTGGTGCTGCAAACTTCCTAAGAAAATGAGACAGGCCTTTGTCTTTCTTATTGCTGTGGGCTTGCAGGCAGAGCCTGGCAGCAGCACGGGAACACCCCCTGTGTGCCACCCCGTCCTGCTGCTCTTGCCCATACAAGTCACACGCCTGGAGCTACATTCTGCAGTCACACGAGTTTTGACATTTTTTTTGAGAACACGACTCTAGAGAAAGAAGCATAAGCCGTTGCTTTCTGACTATTAATAAGCACAATACATATGCATATAATATGCATATTAATTCTGTGTATTGGGCACACAGCAGTCTCTAAGAAACTGAAGCAGCCTGAGTACTGAGCTGTGATTTCTTGCACTCTTCACCATTTATTCCCTAACAGCAAGGGCAGCAGCCCCACTTTTATACAGACCAGGTACAAGGCAAGCCTGAATCTATGACTGCTTTTACAAAATGTTCTTCAGTCTCAGAATGCCTCAGGGCACGTCCCAGAGCCATGTTTCCCTGGTTCTGCCAACTGCTTACTTGGTTCAAGCTAAGGGAGTATCCATTAGAAATCAGTAAAATTAAAGATCACATGCAGGAGAGCAGCACATGCGGATACACTAGTGAGCAAAGGGATCTTTGACAGTTTTCCTTTCCTTTCCTTTCCTTTCCTTTCCTTTCCTTTCCTTTCCTTTCCTTTCCTTTCCTTTCCTTTCCTTTCCTTTCCTTTCCTTTCCTTTCCTTTCCTTTCCTTTCCTTTCCTTTCCTTTCCTTTCCTTTCCTTTCCTTTCCTTTCCTTTCCTTTCCTTTCCTTTCCTTTCCTTTCCTTTCCTTTCCTTTCCTTTCCTTTCCTTTCCTTTCCTTTCCTTTCCTTTCCTTTCCTTTCCTTTCCTTTCCTTTCCTTTCCTTTCCTTTCCTCCCCTCCCCCCCCCCCTCCCCTCCCCTCCCCTTTTCTATTTTCTTTTCTTTTTTTCTCTCTCTCTTAACTATTTTGATAGGGGTGTGTGAGTATGTTCCAGATCATGATAACTATCAGAAAAGGAGAAAAAAAAAAAAGTCTGGTGTTTGTTTTTTTGTTTGTTTGTTTGTTTGTTTTTCTTAGAAGAAAACTATCTTAATATCTCCCACCAAAACTCCATTGTAAATCTCAACATTTTTTTGCCATGGGGAGGGCTTTTACAAACCTGACAAAGAGAAGGAATGGAAATGCTTCAAATGCCAGATAGCCTGTGATTAATCTGAGAGAGGAACATAAATAAAACATAATCTGCTTCTCTTCAACTGATAGACTCATAAATAATAAAGCTATGAGATGTGGAGTCCAAAGTGAAAAGTTTTTATTCAGTGGCAGAAACAGTGGGAAAAAATCTCCAAAAATTATGTGGGAGAAGATAATTTAGAAGCTCCTGTTGCCTATTCAGTGCTCTGCCTTCCTTCACCCCCTTCCCACAGCATCCGTCCACCTGCACGAGGCATTAAGCACCCAGCACTGAGATATCAGTGACCCACTAGGCAGAAGGTGTGATCTAAGTCACACCTAGCTGCCTTTCCCAGCTATACTAGTGACTTAAGAGAGCATGAATTAACACAAGAGGTAATAAATTCCTCCCTTGCCTTTAATTATGCCAACAGAATGTCATCTTCCAGGAGCAAAAGGTTCAGGAATGAAAACCAAGCCAACGACTTTCCTTGATCATAGGTCAGAAAGCGGACTCAATTCAATGATTAACAGTTTGACTTACTTACACAAAATAAGATAACTCGGTGCTATAAAGAGTTATATGAATGCACTTTACAGAGGTGAAGGTTGGTTAGTGTTCGTAATATCCAATTGTCTTTAGCTGATGAAGATGTGATCTCTGTCACATCAGAAAAGGGACCCTGAGGTGTCATTGCTGTGGCATGGGACCTGTGTCCATGCTTAAATTCCTGCCTGCAAAGGCCCAGCTCTTTGGAAACTTAGTTTTCAATTTGGGTAAGATAAGAAAGATGTATTGTCTGTTGATTTTAAGTGATCTTCAAAGCAAAATGTGGATCTATAATTCTGATTTGAATCTAAAGCTTTATTTCCTTTGCCATCTATTTGCATCTCTTTTATATTTTTTCTTTACTACTACTAACAGAAATTTCACAAGTGGCATAAGGCTGCCATGTAGGAATTCTTCATGCCTTATTTGAATTGCTCTTTTTTTACTAATTAGGATATGTTTAACATTTTAAGCAAATATTCCTTCCTATTCTATTTGTTTGAGAGACTATTTTTTCCTGAGGGGGTTCCTTGAACACTCTGTTCAAGGCTGGGGGATACAGAAAGATTCAGAAGCCTTAAAAAACAACCGTGTCTGATGCTCCCTTGGTGTTTTCAACAGCGATGAAGCTGAGAATGGTTGGACTTGGACTGCAGTTTTACTATCTTTTCAAGTGCATTATAGTGCAGTCTAAAATTAGCCACTTAGATCAGAGCAGTCAAGAAGCCATAACCTTAAACTATCTCATGGTGGACTCTGGAGACCTGTAATTGTGATCAGCTGTGCTAGCCATGGGTAATTGTGTTGCTAGCCATGTTGTAATTGTGATGCAGATAGAAATGGAGAAAAATGCATTGCAAAGCAACATGCCAATGCAATGCAAAATGTCTGTGTGCACGCTGCCCCAGGAGAGGGAGGTGAGATCTTAGCTCTGCTGCCCATGGTTTGCTCCTTCATCTAAGGTGGCTCATGACTGTCTTCTGGCCCAGCATGAGCTACCCGTGCTTCTGCAAAAAGTCCACCCTCCTCCAGCTGCCGAATTCTCCTCATACCTAGTGGTAAAATAGCTAATAAGGGGTTATTTTCTTTAACAGTCAACTTGCAGAGTGGTGGACAGGATGCCAGGTTACCTCCCTGGTGCCAACCAAACACATTCATTTTTCATGGCTACTTTCATTCTTCAGCACCTCCCAAAATCACAGGTGGAACGGAGCTGAGCTTTTGGTTTTGAATGACTCCTGGAAATCTGTGTGGAAGTGGAGGGACTTCAGGGTTGCTAACCTGGACAGAAACCGGTGGCTGATATGGAAAAGTATTAGCAAAGCCAAAGGCATCAGATCAGAAGCATATTCTGTCTGTGCTGGGAAATCCTTTCTGGGCCTGCCCTTAACAACGATGGGAAAGAGAATAAGCCAATGCACCCATCTATCACAGTGACAGTATCTCTAAAGACAGCACCTTTCATCTGAGGAAACATGCATTTATCATACTAACTGTCTACAGAGTTTGCAGTACGCTTCTCAGCCTGGTATCTACGTATCACCCTCAACCCTGTCTGTGAGAGAGAGAGATAAATGTACTGTTCAACAGAAACTGAAGTGCTGGACAGTGAGGGTGGTAGAAAATAGCTATTCAAATGGCAAATCAGCCCTGGAATTAAAATACATGGAAATGTATTAGTCCAAGAAGGTGCAAATCAGCTGCCCCCATCGTTTCTGGTGCTGCACCCGTGAGCTGGAAGGAGGAAGGATGTCCTGATAGATGGCATTGCTCCTTCCTCCATGATGGGATGCTCTCCAGGGGCCTTTGCGTCCTTCGCAACCACACCCATCCAAAATTACGTTGTGTGTACCCCTCCAGTGTTTGTGACTAAAAACTCATCCACGGCAGCTTCGGCACCAAGGAAAATGGAGGACCCTAGGCCCCAGTAACATGAATTTGTGAATCCTGCACAACAGGATCCCAAAAATATCCTCACAGAGGCTTAATGGGGCTTTCCCATCCACCTGCTCTTCCACTAGCAGGTGGGGCAGAGCAGACAGCTCCAGCTCTTTATGAGGAAACATTTCCCTTTCTGTCTGAGTGAGGGACAACACCTACATGCAAAGCACCCTTCACTAAGACAAAGACAGGGCAAAGGAGGTATTTGGGTTTCCTCTTCTACCCTGAGCAAATTGAGAAGCATAGTTCCGCCCTGTTTGCCCAGGGATATGCTGGAAGGAAGAAGAAAGCAACCATCACCTGACAAAGACAGGCACAACTGATTTAAGTCAGTACTGCTGTGCAAGTTTTAGAATTTGATCAGATGTAGTTTCAAATCAGGCTTTAAGCAGCACTCTCCAGCCACAGAGAAGAATGAAGGGCCCACACCTGTTGCCAGAGGATGCTGTGGAGTTGCCACCCAAGGTTGTCTCACCAGCACTAAGGCCCCAAAACTTTAAACAACTTTTAAAACAAATCCTGTGTAGCTCCAGGCCCTGCTATCATGGTTTGCTCTCCCAGTTACACCCATGCTCAGCAATGGGGGCGAATTCTCCTCCTCTGTGGCCCAGTCAGGCCTGTCCTCGCCAAGTCCCTGCCTCTCCCCATCTGCCCCACTATACACAGAGGGCCCAAACCCTGCTGGTTCTTTTTGCTTCTCCAACTTCAGTCTCAAATATCTCCTGAAAACCCTCAGAACCGGTGGATACCCAGTTTTGCAGTATCTCACCATCACTAGATTGATCGGTGTCAGTTAGATATTTCTTCAGTGAAGATTTGGTAGCCAGGCTCTTCCCCAGCAAGCACATCACAGGCCTGTCCCCTGCTTGGTCTCCACAGTTGCCTACGGGAGCTTGTTATTTTTCTTCTGGTGGTACTCAAACAGCTGCTAGAAGCAGATGCCCTCCTAGGAAGAAGTCTCATTTTGTCTGTGTAACTTCAGCTCCAGTATCTTAAGGTCTGAATAATGTATCAGAGCTGTGATGCCTACCATCCCTTCAGCTCCGTATTCGCCCAAGTCTCCTGTCATCTCGCCCTGATGCAATCAAAGAAATAGCACAGGATGTTTTCCTAGCTCCTGGCTACCACTGCTGAAAAGTCTCTGATCACTGTTAATAACACTGGTTGCAGCAAGGCCCAAATTCTAACGCAATTAACAGGGGAGTAACAAAATCAGCTTTACTGCTTCTCCTCTGGGGACACACAAAAGCGCCTCAAGGCCTATTGAGGCTGTGTGTAATTCCATGAGCTTAAACACTTTTCCTTCACATACCCCCATATATGAAACTGCCAGAAGTTTAATCACATTTTTCTTCCCAAATTGCAGCGTCAAGGTGACTGGGTGACCTATGGCTGAAAATCTCTTTTACAGAGGCTCTTGATTTATTTTGATTAAGATGGATAAGCCCATCTCATATTCCCAGCAGAGAAAGGCAAGTTTAGGATTGATATGCACCACTGCTATTTGTGCCTCCAGCAGTAAAATCACAGTTTCCACCAGGTAACCCAATGCACTTTGAGCAGAGCCGCGCAGCTGGCAAGGAGGGTGGGTGGAGGCTATTTAAACCCAGTTCTGATTGAAGGTCTCAGGAGGGAACTGCCTGCTGCTTATTCAGCAGTTCAAATATTTTTTTTCCTCTCTTCCACAGCTCTCTTCTTCCTTTTCCAGTTTTACTATGACTAATGGGAAAGTAAGAAAAGAGAATGGGAAGAAGGCAAGTGAACCTTGAACATCTACCCCAGATGGGCAGGCTGTGCAGGCAACTTTCATCGTTGCATTCATTAGGCTTTGGTTGCTTGACTTTTATGTTTTGTGAACGTTGAATGTGTATGTATGCAATCAGAGAGGGAGAAAAATGAGTGAGCAAGACAGATTCTCTTTTTCACATGAACCGCTTATCAACATTTGTGGAACACTGTATCTTTCTTTTATCAAGCTAAATGTGAAAGTTCAAAAAGCTGCCCTTCTCCCGTGCCTGGATAACAATCCAGCCTGAGCAAAGTGCCACATTTAAGTAGGCACAATAATAGTAAGGTCTTTCTTTCTCTGAAACTGTGCTCCAAAATGCCTTGTGTATATCAACAAAGCTTTTGAAGTTTTTCTGGTGAAAACCAGTGAAATTTATTGAGCTTTAGCAATAGCCGGTGCAAATTCTAAAAGGAATTGACTTGTGTCATGACACAGTTGAAATATAAAATTAATTCCAAAAATTACTTATTGGATCTAGAGGGAAAGTACCCTTCTTGGCCAGTAAGCTGTGGCCCATATTAGCATGGGTGCTACTGAGACTGTTTGCTTGAAACAAGCAGGGGGAGGAAACCCAGTGTACCACAAATTTGATCACTAAAATTCAGAGTTTACTGTTGAGAGGAGGGAAAGTGACAGCAGCTAATTCCAGTCCTCTGATGTCATTTTAACGGCACAAAACCTGGCATCACAACATTAGCATTTAAGACCACCTGCCCTACTTCCTAGGTGTGTCCTGGCTGGGAGAAACAGGGGTCCAAGGAAATTGGGATTCGGTTCACACAATGCTGGGCATCTCCAGTGTAGATCATCTTCAGCTAGGCTAAGCACTGCAGGCTTCGTTTGGTGGAGGCAAATGGGCACGTTCAGTGAGTGTTTCTTTTCACCTGTTTTAGATGCCTTCTCTAGGACAGGCTGAGCTCCATGGCTGGCATGGCTGATCTCCAGGAACTGTGGTGTGCATCTCTGCCGGTGTACCTAGGGGTGGACCTCATCACAGTGCCAGGGTCTGTGCTGTCAGATGAGTCTAGCCTAGGGGTCTTTCTTTTGCCAAGTTAAATATCTGGAGTTGAAAATTCAAGAAGAAGGAAAACAAAAACAAAAAAAATCTTCATGCTCTCACTGTAATTCACATAATTTTCAGAGTTTCAGATGAGCAACCAGGAGGCTGATCTTCTCAGCATAAGCTCACCTGCAGTCCACTTGGCTGGGCTGGGGAACTTCCACTAGCTCTGACCCAAGGCATATGGCACTTCCTAACAAGCTCTGTGATGACATTTTGGCCACCAGGCTCAACCTAATAAAATAGAAGAGGAGGAAGGCTTCCTAGACAGCTTTGTGAGCTCCAGGTCTCATTTAGGAAGGCTGATTTTCTCTGAGATGGGAGAGGGTCAGGTGTGTCCTCTGCTGGACTTGCATGCACCTTGCTCTTTTCCATTTACATGCTAAAATTCAGCTAATTGGTAATGTCATTCTCTCCTAAATCACAGATTCTCTTTCCCATTCCTTGTACCAAGAGTTAAGGCAGCTTATCAACCTTTCAGATGTGGCTCTTTAGCCAGTCAGATTCCTAGTCCCTTCCCATGAGCTATTTACCTTTAGCAGGGTTCAGGTTTTGTCACCCAAACTTCAGGATTCCACACGTGGTGAAAAAGCTTTCACCTGTCACTTCCAGAAGCCCCTTGGTCGAATCACTGGAAAATTCAATTATTCTCCATTTAATATCTGCAAAATTCTGAACTGTGAAGTTCTCTCCTCATGATATTTTTACTGCTTTAGTACTGACACATAGATCTTTTTCCATATTCAAGCCTGAACTGATAAAGTTTTGCTCATGACTGCTGGGTATGCCAAACTCCAGCAGATAAAATAGTAATAGAGATCAAGCAGTGAATGTGTCCAGAACAGCTTTAACACCTCCAGAATAAGCACAGAGAAACCATCCTCAGCTTATGACACCTCTCCACATGCCAACCCAATTCACAGTAATTATGGGCTTGTCAATTTATATATCCAGTTTAGCATATTCCTAAAAGAGGTAGATTAGAAGTTAAGCTGGTATTCAGCACCTTTTCATGAGTGCCTCTCTCCCCTTTGAGAATCTGTCATGATCTGTATAGACATGTATGAACACACAGCTTCCAAAGGACTAAAATACTGTGGATGTTTTGAATGCATTGATGTGGCTATGGGCCAGAATCTCTGCAACCGTTGCTCTCCTGAAGACCTGGTGACAGTGGGGAAGGTGAAGACGGGAACCTACTTCTGGGCCTGATAAGTCTAAAATGCTGATATTTGAACCTGTACTTCTCACCCCAGTCTCCTATAATCAATAGGGAGAAATGGGCACATCCAGAGGGCAATTTGCCTCACCATAAAAGAAATGTGTAAGGTCCGTTTGGAAAGGGCTCACTGACAGATACTGGTCATAGGGCAACCTCAGGAGAACATCAGGTGTGGACTCTTTTCTGTATTTGGGGTTAAGGAAGCAACCCACAGCAATGTGGTGAGGGTGGGTGGGTGTTCAGCCACAGCAAGAGAAGCACAAACTGGAGGTCAGTGGGAAGAGTAAATCAGAGCCCAGTAATCCCCCTGGATCAGTCCACTAAAGCAAATAAGGCTTCACCAGTGAAGGCCACCTGTGTTTAGGTTACATCCAAAGCCCTCACTCACAGAACATACAATGAAATCCTGTATTTCCTAGAGAGCTCAGTTTATTTTCTGCCTTCCTTTCTACCTTCCCTTGGGAATAGGTTGATAAGATCATCGCAATTGCATAAGAGGCCGATCTCAGCTGAATCACACCCCGTCAGGGGAGCGCTGCTTCATACCCCGTGATGACAAAGGTGGCACGCCTGAATTTTTACCTGTGCGGCGAGATGATTTCAGCCTGAGCTGGACTCATTACAGAGGCAGAGCAGCTCCAGTGCTCTGCATTCATTTACGCTTGGAGGCATTCTCTAAAAGTTCATCTTTTTCCTCAGTACCAGGAAATCATTTCACTTGTCAGCACGACAGAACCTTTTTGATCAGCCTCAGACAGGATGTCTTACAGTAAATACCTTGCTGCCTGCAGCAAGGTGCAATCTGCACTATTTTCCAGGCATCATTTCCTTTGTTTTCCACCCTCGAGTTTTCTTTCACAAAACCACTGCAGACTGGGACAACTCGCACACTGTTGGAGCCCATTAGATAACTTTTCAGTCCCTGTGAGCCTTTCCACTATTTTTTTTCTTTAAGGGCCCAACAGAATTAACTTTACTGGACAACTTTTTGTTTGAACTTGCCCTTAGATGTGTCATAAACACTCCCATGTGTAGGCTGGAGGAAATTTCAGCAGCCAAATCTTGGTCTCAGGCCTGAGAAACTGACCTGCCCACGTAGTGCAAACAGCGTGGTGTAATGTTCTGGGGAATGAGGGAAAAAAAGAGAAGAACAGGTGATACCAGCCTGTGATACAGCCATGCTGCTATGTTGTTCTCCTAAATGAGCAATTCCCAAAAAAAAGGAAAAGGAGCATTCTTAAAGAGTTCAGATGTTTTGATGACATTTTTGAAAGAAACTATTTCCACCCACACGAGCTTTTCATTTTCAAATTTTCCTTAATTGCTCTATTGTTATCAGAGTACTCAAACTTTGATCAGAGCACTTTGATTCAAATGAAATGTTTTATTCTTAGTTGCTAGTAGCTCAAAACATCGCTTACTCTAACTGCTCTAATCGCAGAGGAAGGGCAATTTGTCTGCTTAAAGCAGGAGGTATCAAATGGCCTTTTTGCTCCTAGAGCCAGAGCTGAGGCACGCAGGTCACCACAACGTCCGGACTAGGATAAAAGCGGTATTCTTTTTTTTTATTATTATTTATTTTCTGTAAAGGTTGGTCTTGTGAGAGAGACAATGGAGAGGGACGTGAAAGTAAGGGTTCAGCTCTATTTTTTCTTAGGCATCCTGTGTGGCATCCATCTCAGTAGGCTTAGCTGCCTCTCTCTGAGCTCTTCATCCCAAATGAAATCAGTCAAGGGGGTAATTCACCACATCCTAAAGAGGATGTATAAGTAGGTGGTCAAACATCTCACTCTGTAAAAGTACCAGCCTCTCCCCTAAGTCCGTAATCAGAGGCTAGAGGCATAGTTTGGTTGCCTAAAAGCAGACTTCTAGTGGCTTTTGAAACCCATGGGGCTCTCCCACCTCCTGTCTAACTGCTTCTTCATAAGACCCTGAGTATTTTGTAGGTACAGCCAGTCCCATTCAGATGTCTCAGACCTGAGAACATGTAAAAAGGCCCTAAACATCTATGTTTAGTCAACTGAACAGAGCTGATCACAAACTTCAAGAGATGGAGAAAACAGTAACTCCCTTAGGAGTTTGCTCCAGTAAGTGAATCACCCTCACCATTAATATTTTTCTCCTTGCTGCGTTGTGCTCTTGTCGAGATTAAAGAGCCCATTAGCATCCAATATTTTCCTCTCAGTGATGTACTTTTAAAGACCACAATCAATCCCCCTATTGACTGCAGCAGGGTAGATAGTTTGTGAGGTCTTGTAGTAAGATCTATTTTGCAGTTCTGAAATCATTTCCAGGGGTAGCAGCAATAGGCAGCGCAGGGCAAAAATAATCTTTGAATGGAAACTGGCTCTTAAAAGGAATTAATTCCCAGTCAGTGCACGTAGTTCACAGGACTCAGAATTGCAAGCATACAATAAAGTCTGCTTAAAAACCAATTTCTGCCCCTTCAAAGCATCATTTCTAGCACAGAATGTCACTCTTGCATTCAGGAATGAATCTTGCTCCATACAATGCGAGTAGTCTCCTCTATCCTCATCTCAGCTCTAACCTGCTCTTAGCTACCATGGGGTAAGCAATCAAGGTGAGCTCTCTAAAGGAATTGCTAGTAAGACTAGAAAAAAAAAAAAAAGAAAAGAAAAGAAAAAAAAAAAGTAGCATGTGAACTACCGAGTTCCCTTGATGCCAAGGGCATGGGGGAAGGGAGCTCTGCCAAACAGCCAAATAGTTGAAGGGAAAGTCATTTGTTCACTCACCCATACTGTTGGCTTTTATTACCGTGCTATCAACCTCTACCACTTTCAGCAGGAGGAACAGAGACATTTATTACAGTCGTCAGCTAATGCAGGGAAGTAATTATGTTAATGAACAAGACAAACAGAGATTTGTGAGGCAAAGTCAGAGGAATTAGCTCATGCAATACATCAGAGTGCATTTCAGCAGAGTACAGGTGACAAATGTCCTCGTGACTGACAAATGAGGGAATTGAACCAGCAATCTCAGGAACAGAGGTGCAAGCAGTTACTGCTGCCCTGGGAAAGAAAAAGAAAAAAAAAAAAGAAAAAAAAAAAAGAGAGGGAGAGAAATCTAAATGATAAGGATTGTAGAGTACAGGCCAGAGACCTGTTAGACGTGTGCAGTCCATGAGTCCAACCTCTAAATTTTATCTGACGGATAAACCTGCTGATTTACAGCTGAATGCCACCCAACTGCCTAGGACACCATCAGAGAGTGAACCACCCTCTGGAATTATCTTCTTCTCCTGACTGGAATAGAAAGACCCTGGAAGAATAATTTAAAATTATCACTTATCTTTTAAACATCTGAGAGCACAGGTGAAATGTATCCTTCCCTTCTTGTTTCAGAAGGAAAGACAGGATGACCACTTGCATGGAGAAAAGGATGAGCCTGTAAAATAGAGTCTACCTGGACTGCTTGAGCTTAGGAGTATGTGTGCCTTACTGATTTTCTAACTGTTTTTGTGATTTTGTTGTAATAAAAAAGTAAAGTCTCAGGGAAGCAGCTTCAGCTTCTGCACTTGGTATAAGTCCTCTCCCATCAGATAGATATCTCTTCCCTCTCCTACCTGTCTGTATGAGAGGAGACAGGTGAAACCACTCTTCTCCACAGCAGGTGCATTTCAGCAGCCCCCTGCTCCTCTTCTTTGTCAAGAGTTACCCAACAAACAAAGTTTTTTCCCCACCCTGATCCTTGCACTTACTTCTAGTTGTCCATGCGGAACCAACAGAGGAGCCCACAATGGCCCTGCTGACCCCACAGCTCCCCAGCTGGGCTGTCAGTGCCTTACTAGCCTGCTTTCCCCTGGCAGGGACTCACTTGGCTGATGGGGTTTTGCATGTCAGGGGGCTTCAATGAACAGTGCATGTCTCTTGGTTTTTGTAGAGGATGCTTTCAGGGTGTACTAGATACCTCTGGCAAAACATGCTGCCTGGGGACACTTCAGACAAGGAGTTAGTCATGGTGAAGTTTTTGAAATATATGAAAACTATACTTCTGGTGGACTAAAAGCTACACATTTGGTCTACTTTTAATGTCACTGGCAAAATATTAGAGTGAATATAAATACAATGTTTTAGAGGATGAAAAGTTACAGATCAAGTCCCCAGTTAACCGATGTGTTCTTGGCTTGTTCCAATGACAGTTGTCCTAACCTGTTTCCTTGCCTCACATTTGTTCCCTGTTGAAAGCCCACCTGTAACAAGTCACCTTCACTCAGCTGATAGACGGCAACTTGTCCATGGGCAAGTTGTGCTGATTCAGATCACTGTAATTAAAGCTATTTAACACCCCTCAGGCCAGTTTGGGCATAACGATGCAAGAATGAGTGTGTCAAAATAGCCCATTTCCATAAACCTTAAGCAATGGTAGCATGATTGAGATGAATCAGTTTAAATCCAGAAGCATAAATCTGAATGTCTCTCCACACTTACACCTTACACCGCTAACTGAGGTGTAAGCAAATACCTCACCCATTCTGTGAGAAAACAGAGTCAAAAGTTATTATGGACACATGGTGCCACTGCAAAACCCTGGCTAACAGAAATATATGTGTCTTAACAAAGCTGGAACCTGGGATTGGGGCAGGCTTTTGACTAATTTCAGTAGAAGAAATAGAATAAATGACATTGCCTTGGCCATCCTTGGCTGTCCTGGAGGCTGGATGCTCCTAGGAGGCTGTTTTAGCATGGCACTGGCTGTATGTGAGATATCACTTAAAAATCAACAGTCTGTGGATGAAATAAAATAAAATAAAATAAAATAAATAAAATAAAATAAAATAAATAAAATAAAATAAAATAAAATAAAATAAAATAAAATAAAATAAAATAAAATAAAATAAAATAAAATACATAAAATGGAGTTTATGCTAAATGCCAGGCCACAGAAATCCAATGCCTTGGAAAAACTGTGACTACAAATAGAGCAGGAGCAAGAAAAGGGGACAGGTTGTCTTTCTGACAGCACATTAGCTTTTGCTTCAGGTGCTTCAAAGCTGTCATGCTTAAGAAAACACTGCCTACCAACCCAAGTGGTGTAAAATGTTACCTGAGGACCTGGTTCAAAGTTCACGTGTCCCACTCTTCCTGGATGGAGGAAGAGCTTACCCTGCACAGCTCCACGTGATGCCAGGGCACGGTCTTCTCAGGGCACTGCCACCAGACGTCGGTAGGAGCAGGATGTCACCTGCAGTGCAGAAACCAGCCCTGAGCAAAGAGGTTCGTGTGAAGGACACATGCTATTTCTTCCTCCTGAGGAGGACCAGACATGCAGAGGTTCCTGGCCTCCCTCCCCATAGGGTTCAGCACACCTCCTGATTTGAACGCACCCCTCTGTCACTCTGGAGTCATCCACCAGGACACCACAACGCTCCACACTCGGGTCTAGCAAAGAAATTGAGAGTGCCGACTTTACTGCAGAAAAACAACCAAAGTCAGGAACGACCTGAAACCAGGCAGCACAGCTTCTACCTCAACCATAAATCCTCCTCATTTAGCAGGACGGATAGGAGCTCTGATTTCCTGGTCTAATATTAGCAGTGAAAAATCAATTACACTGAGGTTCTTTAAACTTATCGAGCAAATGCATTAGTAGGTACATGCTGTCTGGGCATTCACACAGGCAGGCACCTAAGGAAAAAGTGAAAAGCGGTAGCAGAACTTGCTCATGATTGATTTTAAACATATATTCAGAACTGAATTGAGGGATATATCACTGTTCACTCTCCGGAGAACAATGGAGAGGGTTGAATAACTAAGGAGAGTTTTGGATATATGTTAGTCTTTCAGGTTAAATAAGGAGCCAAGACAAATTAAAAGAATTAAAAAGATGTGGTTCTTGGGTTATTCATTAAGGCAATAATTTGGCTATGTGCATTTCTGGCATTTGCATGCAATGGATCCTTCGTGAAAGGCAGATGGAGACATAGCCACATCCACATTTTGAATTTTGTGGGCCTTGGGGTACATTTCTCCAGAGTACATAATTTATCATGGCTCTTGGCACAGACTGATCATGACCTGGCATCAGGGAGGATGCACAGCAGAAACCCTCGGAGCATTTTGTGGCTGCCCAGGTACCTCACATCATTGACGCTGGCTCTTCACAGCTCTTCTGTCAATGTGCTGCCTTAGCAGCACAGATCTGGATCTCCTGAAAGGTGCTCTGCTGCTGAAGCCTTGAACATGTCCTTTCCAGACATAGCACAGACATGTAACAAGGGCAGATATCTATGCTTTGAAAATGCAGCTGCACATCAGCTGAGCTAGAATCACAGGATCAGAGAATTATAGAACCATAGAATCACAGGATGGTTTGGGTTGGAAGGGACCTTAAAGATCATCTAATTTCAACCCCTGACATGGGCTGGGACACTTCCCACCATTCCAGGCTGCCCCCAGCCCCATCCAGCCTGGCCTTGGGCACTGCCAGGGATGGGGCACCCACAGCTCCTCGGGGCAGCCTGGGCCAGGGCCTCACCACCCTCAGAGTGAAGAATTTATTCCTTATATATAATCTAATTCTCCCCTCTTTTAGTTTAAAGCCATTACTCCTGGTCCTGTCACTACACTCCCTGATAAAGAGAGAAATCACAGAATCACGGAATATCCTGAGTTGGGAGGGACTCACAAGGATCATTAAGTCAAACTCCTGGATCTACACAAGACCATCCCAAAACCAGACCCTGTGTTTGAGAGCATTGCCCAAACTCCCCCTGAACTCCGGCAGGCTCAGGGCCATGACCACTGCCCTGGGGAGCCTGTCCCAGTGCCCGACCACCTCTGGGTGCAGAACCTGTCCCTAACACCCAGCCTGACCCTCCCCTGTCCCAGCTCCATGCCGTTCCCTCGGGTCCTGTCGCTGTCCCCAGAGAGCAGAGCTCAGCGCCTGCCCCTCCGCTCCCCTCGTGAGGGAGCTGCAGGCCGCCATGAGGCCTCCCCTCGGCCTGCTCTGCTCTGGGCTGAACAAACCAAGGGACTTCAGCCAATCCTCATAGGTCTGCCCCTCTAGACCCTTCATCAAATTCATAGCCTTCCTTTGAACACTCTCTAATAGTTTTATGTCCTTCTTATACTGTGGTGCCCAAAACTGGACACAGTACTCAAGGTGAGGCAGCACCAGTGCAGAGTGGGACAATCATTTTCCTTGACCATTAAGAGAGTTTTCCTTAACACAATGGGACTTTTCTGAAATCACAGGATGGCAGAAGATCACATCAGAGCTCTGCAGTCCAGATGGAGGCTAGATTTTACAAGTAGAGAAAGAGACTGCATTCAGAGAGGAGGTGAAGGTTGTACGTAATCTGCTCTTAACCCCAGAAACATCTTCACAGAAGATGAAATTAAGCTCGTCCTAGGGAAACAGGAATATCGTAAAGCAAGATTTTTGCTGTAACACATAAGCATAAAATAGATGCTAAAGACCGTAAACGCCATCAGTTCATGGATGCAGAGAACAAATTCAAGTACCATTATTTCTGCTTGACTTGCGCTTGACAACACAATTTCCTCCCAATGCTTGTTAATGCCAGCATAAACAGAGGCCAACCACTGACACATACCATCAATGCTAATAAAAAGCACGGTTGCTTGGCACACAAAGATTCTTCCGAGAGTTCCTAATAACTGAAAAGCTGCTGCTAATGTAACTACAGCCTCTATGAATGTAAGTTAAAGCACCTCTAAATGGAGGGAGTAAAGTGCAAGGGAGTCATACCATCTCGGCTGATTTTATGGAGGCAATAACATTTCAATTTCTAATTCATCATTATTTCAAATGAGAAATTCTCAGAGCTAGAGCTCAGCCTCTCTCAGTCCTTTGTCATATTCTCTCTTACCTTATGGCAACTCACAGGTGGTCCCACCACTGAGGTATTTGGTCGACCATAGGTTGTAGTGCACTGATCCCTGTGGTGACCCAGTAAGTGAGGGAAATGTCTGCTTTCCAGAGAATTTTATGTCTATAAGTGCTTGCTAGGTCCTGTTCTCTGGCTCTGGGGTCAATAGGTTCACATCCAAACAGTAGAAGTTAATGCTTCTGCCCACCTCTCATGTAACTGCCCCCATAGCCCTCCACTCACAATCCCCATCTTCTCAGACCAGATCTCTCATTGCCTCCCTGGTGGAGCAGGCCAGTCCTGATTTATGGGTCCCTTCTCTTTCCACCACGTCTGAGAAGAACATTTTTAATCATGAGGGTTGGCTGGGGCATTTCTTACTCTGTCACTGCCACATCTTTCCTTGGTCCCTCAGTTCAGCTAAGCATTTTTCCTCCCTCCTCCTGCCCTATGTCGCTGCAAACATCCTTCCTGTTGGTCCTAGTCAGAGGTCTACCTGTGCTCAAGGCAGCTTAATGAGCACTTTGTTACAGAGTGAGGGTTAGAGAAAGACCAGAGTAATTTTGATGAGAAATACCTACGGTTACATAGCCTCAGGCTGCATTCTTGGCAGATCTTAGACCTCATTAGCTGAGTATTGCATTTATTTATGGAATCTGTAATACACTTTGGGATAAAAGATGCTATATAAATGGAATATTGCCAGGAATCATTAAAGATTCAAACAATGTAAAAATCAGGATTTTCAGTACTTATCCACTTCAGCCCTCATCCCTTTTGCAGTTCTTTATATTGCTGTACTCGGTAACTAATAGGGGGTGTGCAGAGTAAGGAAAGAGGTCCAAAGGGCACCAAAGAGAGTGGTTGAGTCTGTGAAAATTGTTAACAAAAAAAGGTGAAAATCTCTTTTCTTTCAAATGTGACTAAGAAAGCAAAGAATTGTTTGGAACGTATTATAAGGCCTGGACAATACAGTGTTTGTACCAGTGTAACCAGGGATGGAGATGGCCATGTCTTCTATGAAATCTTGTCCTTCAGACAAGAAAAGGGCCAGTATGGTGCCAGTTTGACCAGCACAGTTAGTTTGGTGCTGCGAGAAGGGTTGTTACGGTATAAACATCTGTGGCAACCCATTTCTGCTGCTGGATATACCTGTTTGGGTCATGCAGTATGCTTTCACTACACCTGGACCATTGTACCAGTACTGCCCTTGCTGTGGGTACAATTACAGATATATAATTCCATCGTTTCTGTGTACATTGAACTCTGGCAATGAAACATAAGACCTCAGGCTATAGGCAGATGTGCTCTAGCAGATGTAGCTCTGCTGGTGAGAGACACCAACCATCCCACCAGCTTTTCTCCTCTTCTTTGGGTGAGGCCACTGGTGGTCAGCCAGGCTTCTTGTGTGAGCCCTCCCAGATCACAGCAGGCAAAATCAGAGAGATTAGCACAGATAAATTGATTTAGTAGTGAATTTTAAAAAAAAAAAAAACAAAAAAAACACTGCTAAGCTGGAGCAGCCTCAACTCTCCATCAAGAAGATGGGATGGTAGGAGTGTGACTCTATACTTGCCCCAGAAAAGCCTGGGAGAAATGCCTGTTCACAGTCTCCTTTTACAGAAGTGTCAGTTTGGTGGTCTCTATCAGTATGTCTGTTTGCTGAAAAATCAAATCTGACTCTTGTGAGAATGGCACGCACCACGCACCTGCACAGGTTTGGTTTCCTGCACAGGCTGGGTTTCCCTTCCTGACCTTGCTGTCTTCATGACAAAGAAATGACTTTTCCCTTATCTGTAAACATCTTTTCTTATTGAAGACATTTACCTTCACCACTTGCATTAGGCTTACGTGGCAAAGGTTTGGCAGCAGAGGGGCTGCAGGGGTGCCCTCTGTGAGCAGAGCCCAGCAGCTGCCCCGTGTCAGACCAGAGCCAGCTCCAGTTGGCTCCAAAGGGACCTGCTGCTGGCCAGAGCTGAGCCATGAGTGGTGCTGGTTGGGCCTCTGGGAGAGCAGAGTTAAGGGAAAAAATCAGCTGTGCTACAGCAGCTGGGAGAGAGGGGCGAGAAATGCGAGAGACGCAGCCCTGCAGCCCCCAGGGTGAGTGCAGCAGGAGAGCAGGAGGTGCTCCAGGCCCTGGGAGGAAGTAGGAGAGGGTGGGTGGGGGAAGGTGTTTAAAAACCTGAGGTTACGTGACCTCTCTGTTGAAATAAGATGTTTATATACTGGTAAGCAAATAACACTGAGGCACAGACACTCTCCAGCGATCATCCACAATGCCATCACAATCTGTTGCTCCGTAGGGGGGCTTTCAGGGCCTACTTTATGACACATGGGGCACTGCAGGGATAGGCCTGGACTAAACCAAAATGAAGGAGAGCAGCCAAGATGTCCATTGGAGTGCTGGACAACAGAGTGGAGAGAGAGGAGCAGACAGCTTTCACAAATGAAGGGGAGGACAGCCTCGGTCTTTCTCAGGTACATCAGCTTGCTGCATGCACGTTGTCTCTCTGAAAGCTCTGAGCAAGCTCACCACAAGGATATAGCGTGTGTTTGAGGATCGTGGCTTACAGTCACATGTGCATGACTGAAATAAAAGCTTGAACACCCCCACACACACACGTATCTGTTTGTCTTAATGGTTTTGTTTCTGTCTCTGAGGTAAGCAATATGCATCGTTGATGCTCCTCTTGGGTCAGCTGCCAGCGCCATGCGATGAGCAGCAACCTGGTGATGGAGGCTGCACAGCCGGGAGGAAGCAATACTCCAAGAAGGTGAACTTTGGAGGTAAGTATTTGATTGAGACCCAAGCATGGCAGGCAGAGGTCATAACCATGCAGCTTCAGAGCAGATTTTAAACCAACACTTCCTCCAGCCTTGTTGTGTGACCACAAGTTTAAAATAGGAAGCAGGCCTTGTCTTGCAAAGACAACTGTAACTGTAAAGATTTGGTGGGGGAGGAAAGAAATAGCCCTTCTCCTTCACCCCCAAAAAAAAAAAAAGAAAAAAAAAATGAAATGCAGCTGGCCACAGCTGATGCTGCCTAAGATAGAAAGCAGTCTGCAAATGCTGACCGTGCTGATAGGGCTCCCACACATCTCGTTGTCCACGGACTGATAGACGCCTCAGAGACATCAGCCAGCCCCTTATCTTGAGGGGCTGGCCATGCCCTGCCCTCAGAAATGACACTTCAGCACTCCTTGGGAAGGATGTCCCTGGTTTGGTCCCACAGCCCAGGAGTACACAGGTAGGCTGTGAGAGATGAGTTTAACATTTGTTCACCCCTCTTTGACATCCCCTTCTGCTGTCAGAGAAAGTTGCCTTTTCTCGTGCTTCTAAGGAGGGGAAAGCAGTGCAGTTTGACTTCTGGTTTAGGAAACCTGTGGCATCACAGGGCCACGGGCCACCACGTCCTGAGTCCTGGGAAAATGGCAAACCTTCTCTCCATCACGCCTTCCTGCTGCAGAAACCCGAACGGTGCTCAGTTCTCCTCCTGAGCTTCTCAACAGGGACACTTCTCCCCTAAAGCCAGAGCGAGGGCTGGCTCTGGGAGCAGAAGGAGCAGGCAGCTTCATGCCACACACTGTTCCTCTCCTTTCTTGTCCTACAATGGAAGCAGCCTGGCTGTGGCTTGGTCATGGCAAAAACCCAGAGAATCCTTGACCCAAAATCCATCAAAAGTTTTGGCCAAGACTCCTGCGTTGAGCCTGGCTGGCCTTTGTACTGCAAACAAAAGGGCTGGAGAACCACTGAGCATCTTCTCCATCCCCCCATGAAGCCATACGGCTGGGATCCAAGCGACAGCATTCCCTCGGGATTAGTGTGCACTTCAGGAGAGGCACCAGCACCCCACCCGGTCCTCTCAGGCCACCCGTAATCCCTGAGAAATGCTGTCTAATATGAGGATAATTAGTGATACCCCAAGTTAAATGAGCTGTGGATATTCACTTCGGCACAGAGTGCAGCTGAGAAGGGAGCAAGCTCTGAAGATGCAGGTGGTCAGAGGCGAACGTCTTGCTGCCATCCAACACAGCCACAATCTCTCCCCTTTTCGAAGCTCTCTGCATAGTGCAGATATAGTGGATACCGTCCAAAACCACAGGGCAGAGATATGAAGTATAGCTAATGAGACTGATAAAATTTCCGACGATGACTCTACACCACTGGGTCCCTTCATCCCAGGGCAGGACCCAAGCCTTTGTGTTGCTGTTGGCTGTGATACAGGTCACAGGATTTTCCAGAAAGCAAAGAAATGAAGATTCCTATCTTAGCCACAGTGATTTAATGTCATTAGCAGAGGCACGCAGAGGAGAACTTGTCAGCCTTTTGCCTTTTTCTGATATTCCCGCTCACAAAAGCCTAAATCCAGGCTTCACTCCAGGGCTACAGAGCAAGGCAAATCCTCCTCAGCACAAGAGTGATCCATGCAGCTTCCAATGACATCCAACAGGCTAAATCATTTCCAGCCCCACCAAATGCTGAGGACAATTGCTTTTTCTCTACCAGCAATAACAGCCTCCAAGCCACGAAATACACCATTAATAAACCATTCTGACCTCTCAGTCCCTATCAGAGGGGTTTTCGCATGCCTTGGTAACACAGGAAAGCAAAAGGACAGTTGTTCTTCATTTATATATATACATATATATATATATAATATATAGTATAAATACGTGGACATTTCCAACCCCCGGATTTCTTCTTTGGGGCTGGTTTCACCAAAGAGAGCAACAGAAAGACCGAGAGGCTTCTGAGTTTCCTCCTAGGTGAAAACGTTGCCATTTGTTATCGCAGCTGCACAAAGGGAGGGACTCAGTGCAGCCCCCAGGAGGGTCAGGAACAACTCCCCCAAGTCCTTAAGAGGAGGGGATCAGATCTGCAGAGCTAAAGGGGCATCCCAGGAGTGTCTTTCCAGCTGATACAGAAGGAAAATGAGCACCTTCAGAGCACCTTGGCATTCCCAATCAGCTTGAAGTGTCACAGGCTGGGTATTTAAGTCGGGAAGGGCCTGGCTTGGTCAAGACGATGCCAATAACTGCAGTGACAGACTGGCAGTCTCAACAACTTTACATTTTGACTGAGAGAGGAAAAAGTGCAATGAGTAAAGACAAACGAAGTCACAGATCTCACTAAGAAGCCATTCACATGGCCCAAAGGTCACAATTTGCAGCCAGAGGGAAGGAAAAAAAAAAAAAAAGAAAAAAAAAAAAAAGCAGATGCATTTGCTTTTAAAAGACTGATCAAAAAAAAATGAAGATAAATATAACCATGAGAATGATTCACAGGCAGCAGAAAATTCCTTAGAACTAGATTTAAGGGCTGAATCTGTTCAGTTACCAGAAAGGAAAATTAAAGGAGACTTGACCAAGGGGTGTAAAGACCTCATGGTAACCCTGGGTTGCAGAGGACACCTTGGCAGGAAAAATAGAGTTGAAACTAAAGCTGCACAAAGTTAATATGGGAACCAGCAACAGATGTGGGGAGTGGGGCTGGGTTTAGTGAAATGGCAAGTTCTTCTTTACCGGTGGCTGCAAATGAGGGTGGGTTACTCCTGGCAGAGCATGCACAGGTCAGGGGTTAGAGAAACAGAGCTGAAGCAGAAGCAAGGTGAAAAGCAGTGACTGCTTCACACAGCCCAGACGTTGCCCTGGGACCTCCCGCTGTCCCAGATCTGTCTTCGATTCACAGAAGAGGCACCAAAGTGTTGGGATCAAACTTCTCTGAAATATTGAGAATCGGCTGCTGGGTTATAAACACGTTCCTGTGTTTACATCGGGAATAACCTGGTGAACTGCTCTGCCAGCCATTTATATCCTTCTCTGAGTACTCAGCATTCCTCGCATATCCCCCTGCAATGGGAGGCTTCTGTCTGTCCAAATATTTATGTGGGTGTCAGCACTTGAGTATCTGAGCATTTACTCTTCTTTAAACAACCTACCCTTAGGTGAAGCAGCTTTGTTCCTGGCCATGAGGAACATCTACAGCA
The DNA here is from genome assembly GCF_964211835.1 of Anser anser. Lineage (NCBI taxonomy): Eukaryota > Metazoa > Chordata > Aves > Anseriformes > Anatidae > Anser > Anser anser. The sequence goes on from NC_139721.1 coordinate 159,651,714, forward strand.
GGATGCATATTGGGACGGAGCAGCACTGTTAATGCAGTAACGGGAAAAAATCATCTTTTTAACAACTACAGATAGCCTGCATACTATTTCATTACTTCCAAGAGAAACCAGGTTAATATCATGTTGCAGAGATTGCCTACAAAACAGAAAAAAAAAAAAAGAAGAATGACAGTAGAGATTATAGCGAGAGCCTCGTGTCCCTTTTTTTCAAGGGGAAGCACCAGAAACTGTCCCCAGCATCCAAGATGCAAACAAATCCCAATTAACCCAGTGGCAACTGGTGAAACTTGCAGCACCTGAGCTTCTTCCTGCCACCCATCTCTCCAGAGCAGCACGGGGACAGTATTCAGTATTTCTTGATGATACGTGCTGGCAGCACGCAGCTGCCCCATTTCTGCCCACTGACCTGGGAAGACTCCTGGAAGTAATCAGGGAATCGGGGTGGTGGCCACAGCTTGGTGTCAGCTCCGAGGCCAGCAAATGCAGGCACTGCTGAATGCCTGCTGAGACAAGTGTACACGGACACACACGCGCACCAACACGTCTGGTGTCTTAAAAGCATCCACTCTTTCCATAGGGAAATTTGAGAAAGCTGTGTTAAAAATGAAGCAACAATGGACTCGAGGTCCAATGAGTGCCTGGTGCAATTTGCTGTGGCCTCTGTTGCTCCTGTCACTCTCCAAATTGCTTTTATAACTCTAAGATCCAGCCTGGTCCAAGAAGAAACAGCCATGTCACTGGAAACCAAAAGCCAGGTTTGATACGAGAGGGCCTGCAATTAAATGATGTGAATTAAGTGAAATAATAGGGGCTGTTCCTAGGTTCACACTACCCATTTCACACTGGTTCACACAGCACCTTCTCCAGTCCTGGCTCCCAGAGTCTGTCACTGTTGTTTTCAACTCCTCACCCTCAGAAACGTCTTTCATTCCTCGTAGTTCCCCTGTTTCCCATCCATCAGCTGAGTTTGGTCTCTTAGTCCTCGGGTGGCATTGCCTAGCCCTAAGGACACGTCACTGTGCCCCAGAGCAGCTCCACGTGGGCTGCAGGCTCCAAGTCAGATGTGCTCCTCTGGCCCACAGGGGCTGCTGCTGCCTCACCCAGAAATAAAAGCTCAGAGAGGGGGAAAAAGGGAAAAACACAGCTTGCCAGCACCCAGGACGCATCAGACACACCATGAAAACCCATGGGGTTAAACTTAGGGTTGGCTCGAGAAAAGGATGGGATGCTTCCTTCCAGGATTTTCCTCTGGAGCACCACAAGCTTTTCACATTTGTACTTTTCAGGCTTTGATTCAATTCCCAATTGTTAAAGCCTCAGGCAAAAACATAGGACACACTACAGCAAAACTGGTTGCGGTGATTTCTTACCCTGGTTTGATCCCACCACTGAGGTGAAAACTCCCATCACCTGCTCAGCACTGAAATCGCTATTTGAGGCTGGGGTTTTCAGGGACAGATGCCCAAATGCCACGATTTGGGAGCTCCTAGTCCTTGTAAATGTCTGCAAATCCCCACGTGCATTTCCTTTAGCAAGACGGTGAAATCTAATGCAGATATACACACAGTGCTGATTTAAATGAATAAATAAATAAAGGTGAAAAGCGACACAAATGTTAGCTGCTGCAATGAAATTAGTAGCTAAAAGAAGGGTGTTCAGGCTCTGGTCCTTCAGTGCTGGCATCGAGGCCACCAATGCTACACGCTGCAAGATGCAGTCCCCGCGCGATGCTCTCGGCACCCATCCTCTCCCCTCGGCTGGTGATGGGACAGCACGAGGCTGAGAAGACAAGACTTACCACTGCTCCCTCTCCTCTCCCGGACGCCCCCACCAAGAACTGGAGCTTTGTGTCCCCTCCCGAGCAGACCCTCACTGCCTGCTTCAAGAGCTGGAGAGCAGTGGCTTGGTTTGCTGGTTTGCCTCCCCCTTCCCCTCTTTTGCACACACACGGCATCGCCTTCCCCTGTCAGTGTTTTGTTTCTCTGAGCCGCTGACAGAGGAATATTTCCTCCACGAGTTCAAAGAATTTTCTGATTTTTTTTCCAGCTTGAAACTCCGTGTCCTGCTTCCTCCAACTCCACCTAATGGCACGCAAGAAAACAGCATTTGGGTCCCATGTAATTGTGCAGGACCGGTGTGCAGGAGCAGGCTCCCGTGGAGGCACCCGTGGCACTCACCTGCGTGTCTGCCTGTCTAGGTCGAGGGGAAGCACAGCCAGGCCCTTCCAGATGGATTTGTACAGATATTTAGTGGCATCGGGATGTTCTGGCTCCTTCCTACAACAAAGACGAAGCCACCAGTCAGACGGTCCTCTTCTTGTACAGGCCTTCACCTTGTACGTCAGGGGACAATCACAAGCAGTCACCTCATCTGCCCTCACTCACCTTTTAGCAAGACATCTAAATTTGAGCTGCTAGGCCTTTTTTCCCCAAAAATACTCCTCCTTTTTGCAGTGCTTCTAGCCATGCAAATGTCCCCCTCAGGAAACATTCAAAATATAATTTTCCTGACGTATTCCTGAAGATAGGTGTGATGCTGTATGGTTTGAAAGATCTCCAACATGCACCATATCAATAAATCCTGAGCAGGAATTTGTGGTGCCAGGAGGTGTTTAGTGCTCCAAGACTACTCTTTAATGAAAAACTTCAGTGGAAGTGCCTAGACTAGCAACAAAATCCTCATCAAGAAGTGACGCCGTGGGTTGTATCCCTAGAGGAGACAGTACCTGTGGAGAAATATAGATGGAGAAATATAAAGCCTTGGCTCTTCCCCATTCTCTCCCACCACCACCACCAAAAAATAATAATAATAATGCATTTTTTAGCATTGAAACTTCATCCAAACACAGGAGTGACCCCCATTCCCTTACCAAAACCCATCCCTCAAAGCTGCAGACAGACAGGGCTGTGTCAGGGCTCTGCTGACCGCTGGCTCCCTCTAACCCCACACAACCCCACACCCTGCCCCAAAAGGGGGCTGTTGCCTGCCCGGTTTGGGTGACAGCTCCTGCGGGACCAGGCTGCCACCAGACATCAGAGTTTCACTCCTCAGCCTCTTCAAACAGAAACCATCCTCTGGCAGGCCCGAGGAGAGCTCAGCTTTGCTCTTTAGGGAGCTCACAAAACACCGCCTTCCTCCCCACCATGCACAGCAGTTAATTACAGCATCTGCCCTCCGGCGATCACCCAGGCTTAAACATTCCCCTGGATTAAGAAAGAAACCGTCGTTTGGCACTCACGAGCACAATAAAGAGAGGCTCTGACAGGTCCGCCAGCGCTGAAAGCTGCTGGCAACGTGCAGAAAAAAAAAAAATCAGCATATGTGGCATGTCAAGGATGTCTTGTCCCTTGAAGGGCGAAACAGAGGGAGAGAGTGTGCTTTGCTTTAGCTAAGCCTCATCCGAGGTCTCTGAAGAGGGAAATCATCCATCCTCGAGAGCCCAACTCCGTTACAGAGGGAGAAAAGGCAGACTGGGGAAATTTGGACTGCTAAGTAGCTCAAGGACCTGCCTAACAAAAGCACTGCTCCTCTTTCCATCTCCTCCGCCACACAAACCTGTGATTGTGGCTTCTTGACCATGGCTCAGTTTCCCCTGTTTGAAATGCTCGGTGTTGGTCATGGCTGTAGAAACATCCTGATGAAAGCGAGATGGGGTAACCAGCGCCATTTGTACCTGGGGTCGATCCTCTCCCATCATTATGCTGCTCCCTGCAGGATCTCCTGGTGATGATGCTAGGGGAGGAAGAAGTCAGCAGCGTTTGGGGCACATTCGGCTCCATTCGACAGCTCTCCAAGTGAAGGCACATGTTTTTAATTCATCCTCTGTCTCCGGCAACAGAAATCCTCTCCTGCTTATTCATCACAAATATTTATGGTGCTTTGCATCACGCTTGGTAAATGCAGAGGGGTCTGTTCCACCTCCCACAAACAGGGTCAAATTTGCTTTCTCCTAACAGCCAGTTTCACAGCTCTAGTTGCCTTTTCACAGAGACTTTGAATTACAAGTCACCGCACTTCACAGGCGGAGGAGGAGCAGGTTTTCCCTGTGCAGCCATGTCTGACGTGGGCATTTGCTCCTCGCTTGTTAGGAACGCAGAAGGAAAACAAGCTACACTCTGATCTCGATCAAATAAAATACATCCCTGTGTTCTCCTGCCCCTAAAGAACAAAAAGAAGGGAAAGTGCAAGCACCCTGGTACCCCTTGTGCTCACTGCACATAGATGTAACTAACAGTGAATCTGGGCTAATGGCACAGATTTCCGTCATCTCGGGAGCTACGATCCCTCAGCTCAGCTCTGCAGTGTTAAGGTATAAATTTAATCCCCATTACATGGGGACGTGCAGCTCCTGGCATAACCCCAGCTAGTTTACAGGCTGTTTGGGGTTTTAGCAACCTGCAAAGCTCCCAGGAGGATGCTGGTGCTGGGGGGGGCTTCTGGAGAAAAGCACTTCCCTAACAGCCAGGCTTGGGATGAGAAACTCATGGCACGATGGACGGGGTGAGGATTTTATCTGGCGGCTCCTGTTCTCCCCAGCGGCACACAGATCCTCACAGCAGGTTTGAGAGTCGCCGTCTGCCCGCAGCTCAGCCAGCCTTGCCCATAAAATCCAGCTGAGCACATGCTGCTATCCCCTCCCTCGGCATCAACCTCCTGAACCTTGGTCCTCGGGCACGCCGTGTTTTCCTAAATCCCACGTCAGTAGGCACAAAGGAGGTGCTCCTCTCAAGTTTCCTTGCTGCTCGTTCTCGTTCAGGTCTGAGGGGGCAAAGGACTGGTTTTATTGTCGGGGTAACTATTTATAGCTGCTCTTGTTAACGTCTAGAGACAACGCCCTCACGGGAACACAACTTTAACACAAGCTCTTAGGTCCCAAGTCGTAAAACCAGATGATATTAGTCCCATGCAGAAGTTTATTTTCCACAAGCAGCATTTTCATTTTCACTGTCTCTACTGCTGCTGTCCATATACTTGCACAACCCTCCCAACATCTACAACTGGATTCAGAGGTCACCCTGGCTTGATCGTGACCTGCAGCACTCTTCCTTAGGATTTCCTCCCCTTAATTTTTACACGTTAGGTAAGATCAATCCTGCTGAGAGAGCTGAGGTCGTCTAGCCTCAATAAGAGAAAACTCAGAGGGATTTTGTTAAGGTGCACAAATACCTGATGCTGGGGGACGTAAAGAAAATGAAGCCAGACTCTTCTCAGTGCTGAGAGGAGTGGCAGGATGAGAGGCAATAGGCACAAACTAAAATATGGGAAATTCCACTTCAGCTTTAAAAAATACCGTTTTCACTCTCAGGGTGGTCAAAGCCTGGACCAGGCTGCCCAGAGTGGTTGTGGAGGCTCCATCCTTGGAGATACCATCCCTGATGGTTGGACCAGATGATCTTGAAGGTCTTTTCCAACCTTAATGATTGTATGATGCACAAAGCTCGATGGGGCACAGCAAGTTGTAAGTGACCCTGGTTTTGGGAGGGGGGAGGACTGGAGACCTCCAGACACCTCTTCAAGACTCAGCTATCCTGCAGCACCCCAAACCTGGGCATGGCCAGAGATCTCTTGGACAAATGTCCAAAGCCTTCCAACTCCACCTAGCCTAATTTCTGATGAAGAAGACAGACACCTAGGCATAATGCAGGTCCTGGCTTGAAAACGGCTCAGTGCCTCACTGACAGTGTAACGAAGACAGCTAAATAGGGTGCTGTGAAGCCCTCTGAGGCCATCCTTATTCGTCACGTCTTCTCTGACCACTGCTAATGATGAAGCGGAGAACATGACTGAAGAGGATGTGGGCAGCAGACCAGAGGCTGTGAGAAACCCTGAAGTTTTGTGCAGCTGCATAAGCTTAAGAAAAGTCATGCCACATAGAAAGGGGTTTATTCAACTCTTTCCTCCAAGTCGTGAAAGACATTGTGATAGCCACAAACCTTCCTCTGGATGGTGCCCAACAAACAGTGGGCACCTAGAGCCTGTTGTCCTTATGCCTTCATGTCCTTGTGCCTGAGCTCCTTGGACAACTACAACCCTACAGTGCTGTGTGCGTCCATAAAATCATTCCTATGGGTGGGGAGCCAAGGCAAAGAGAGAAACCTGTGGAGGAAACTCAGGAAAACTATAACAGGGCAAGGAATTAATTCCAGGTCTCTGGAATTAATGTACTTTTAAAGTACACCTTTGTTTGTACATCTCTTAGAGATTAGCAGAGAGAATCTCTTAGAAATACAGATTAGCGGAGAGAAATCTGCTTCCCTGACCCTTTCTCCATGAAGGAATGGATGAATGGATACCCGTGCTGGTGGCAGCTGATGGAGGCTTCATCCCTGCTGGAAAATGTGCAGAGCGGTTCTGATTACGGGAGGGTCTGTCAGAGCTCAGTCTCAAGCCCATAGCACAAAGCAAGGAGGAAAACTGAACCCCGGGGACTGAATATCAGCTGATGATACTAAACTTCTGTCAAAGTGTCAGAGCAAAGGGCTGAGCCGTGGATCGCGGTGGCTGGCTGGAGCAGCCTTTTCCTCAAAGAGACGTGGAGCCTCAGGCCAACAAGGGACTCCCGGCAGGACACTCCGGGGAGCAGGAGGGAGGTGGTGCTGGCTCTACCTCTGCTTTGATCACCCTTTCTTAATGGTTTGCTTCCCCGTGGGTTGTTTTTAGCTGTCTTTGATGTTAGAGGGAAGGACAGGCGCAAGGCTCAGCGATGTTCAGACACAGACGTACTCATCGCCCCGAGCACTGGGGAAACGACAGAAGAAGTGATGGGAAAGGACATCAAGAAGCCACTTGTCTGCCTTCTGCTTCAAGGCTTCTTTAGTTTTACCCAGACCGTCCTGATAATGTGTTTCTAACCTTCTTCCTCCAGGGACATAAGCCCTTCCTCAAAATCCCTTCACGTTTTGAACTACCCTTACCATCAAGAACCTTTCTGTAACATTTAACTAAAAATTCCCTGTTGCAGCATAAACCTACAATTTCTAACCTTTTCCCTTTGGATGTGGAAAATGGTGTATTTCCTTTGGTTGTATAGCTCCCTATTACCTTCCTGAAGACTATTAACATCTCCTCTGCTCTCTCCCTAGTGCTGAACAAATCCATCTCTCCCATATGACAGTAGGATATAAGGTGCTCTGACACTCTTATTGCCAGCAGATCTCAAAACCTGCCCTTTGTCTGATTCAGCCTCACTCTCAGAACCTCTCCTTGTCTCCCCTGTTCCTTAAATACTTGCTGATAAAATATTAAGTGAGCAAGCAGTTCAGAAGCAAGGACAACCCAGGCTCTAGCACCTGAGCTCAGCCCCCGGCTCTTCTATTCTACAGCCTTAGAAAGCACCATTATGCTTACCACAACGGAAAGGTTTTTCACATCAACTCATCTCACTGCTTCTTCTTGGGGTGCAAACGTACTTGCACGTGCCTCTCACACACACAGCCACATACCAAACGCAGTCATCAGAAGGCAAACACACCTAAAAAAACACACGTCCTAGCACCTTCATGGTCCACCCAGGAATGGGGAAGTCACTGAGCCCATCTTTTTCGTTACCTTCCCGGTGTGATCAGACTGGTCTCCTGCAGCTTTCTCTCCCCATTCATTAGCTCTTCTGCTCACAGCAGTTCTGAATCGATGTGGTTTCATCGACTTCTAAGGAGTCACTCTGGATTTATGCTGGTTGAACGGATGGGAACCAGTCGGCAGTTTTGTTAAATGCTCGCCCCTCGAATCGATACTTAATGGATGAGAGGGATACCTCAGAGTGAAAACAATTCCTCCAGAGTGTAAGATGCTTCATTACAACGTGACTGTCTGCTTTGTTTCCGACAGCCAACTTGTAGTCTCTTAAAATGATAATAGATACAACTTAAATCAAAACAAACAAGCAAATATCCCATGTGAAAAATAGCGCAATATTGCCCTTGGCAGATTTCCCTTTGGAAAGATAAATGGTATTATCACCATTTTAAAGGCTTTATCCAATTTATAAAGACAAAAATTGCAGTTCAGAAGAAAGCTTGACTTGTTCAAGGGGGACATGGTCCCGGCACCCTGCTTTGGGTGGCCCGGATTGAGCAGGGCTTGGACCTGATGGCCTCTGGTTGTCCTGCCAACCTCAGCTGTGCTGTGACCCTCTGACATCTCTCCAGACACATCCAGAGAAGCAAAGATGCACTATATCATAAAATACAGTGTCACATTGCTGCCAGCTCATAAATATGTGCTGGTTTGGTTACAAAACTTTTTTTTCTAAAGCACCAGACCTTGAAATCTTGCAAGAACCTAAGTAGATGCATCTCAGCAGGATACGGCCATCAAAACTTTAACTCCCCCTGTTTTCTGTTTGGGACACTGAGTGACGTGAGGAGAGGTCCCACTGTAGCCCAGTTCTCCCATTCAGACCATGCTGCAGCTGTATTGTGACCTGTCTTATAAAACATTAACTTGATCCTGGTAAAACAAGCCCAAAGGCAAAGCCCAAGAGCAGCAATGGGAAATCGCTAAAGAAATAACTTCTTTTACGGAGGACAAGCCACAGCAGGGCTGGACTGGCTTTATATCATGGTGACAGACCAGGCTAGGAATGTCCATATCAGTAGGAAAGCAGTTGAACGAAGCAGTCCCATGCAGCAGATCCCAGAGGGACGGGGCAGCGTTAACCCTGCTGCCAATCCCACCAGGTGTGAGGGTGCTTCGTGACATCTCTGATTCCCCGTGAGAAAGCCCTGTGACCTCAGGGAGCTGCATTTTTGTACCCAGTGATTTGAGCAATGGAGTGAATTGCTGGTTGATCTCCTTGTGATCCAGATGTCCTCAGCATCCCGCAGAGCAGCACAAGCTCAGTTACACCAGCCATCAGCCAAAGTATCTGTAGAAGCCAGAGAAAGAGGATTTTCTTTTGTAATTTGTTATCTCCTTTAAAAAAAAAATAGCTGCTTGAGGTTCTTTACCTGTTGACTGAGGCATTCCCTCACCAGCGATGTCCTCCCAGCATTGACTAATTGCTTCTCTGAATTTCTCAGCAGAAGCCCAGTGCAGACAAAGAGCATCTGAGGATAGGGCCAGCACGAGGCCAGGAAGGATGCGGGATTTTTCACACCATTACTGCCATGATGAAGACATTTGAGCAGCACAGACACACTCTCCAAAGCTTTGAGTCCAGAACAAAGTGGGAAAACACTTTTAAGGTAACTTTATAAAACTGGAGGAAATCAAACCTCTGCAAGACTCTCATTGCCATTTATCTGCTAGAGACACAGGCACTCCTGCTAGCCCAGAGCACATTTACCTGGTTAGTAACATCACTGTTGTCTCCACCAGACAGAGCAATCAGGTTTGGCTCAGCACAGTAGCTTCTCCTTCCATTCATAACTCTCATAAACACCCTGACCTCAACACTGGCTGTGGGAAAAGAAAGCATCTTCGTACACAAGAGCCTTTTGTAGCTGGCCCTGCAGCAGCTCAGCTTGGCACGGGGACAGTGAGCTTGGCTTTGGTTTGAGGAAATGTTCCAGGAGATGATGGGACTAAAAGCAGGAGTTATTCTGGGAAATCCACGGCAGGTTTTGGCCGTGGCCCTAAAGGAAGGAGGAAACACAGGGCAGTAGACTCAATAAGGAAAGGAGCAAAGTTCCAGGATGCACAAAAAACAAGGATGGATGGACTGAGGAAAGGGCTGTCCAGCTATCCGCCTGCCTGCCTGCCATCACCCCTGGAGCAGCACCCGATCCTGCAGAGGGAAAGATCTCTAAAAACAATGTCATCCTCCAAAAACGAGTCTCCAAGATCTCTAAAAGTCATCCTCCGAGGCATTAGGGTACCCCAGTCAGCAGGAAGAGGGGAAAACAGAGATGTCCTTGGCTGAGAACTGCACGTTGCAGCCAGTTCCCTCCAGGTGCGTGGTCCCTGCAATGAGAAGTGGTGGTGCTACTTTTGACCCCCTTTGGTGCTGAGCTGCTGGTGCTGGGAACGTCTCAAGACCATCTTCATCCATCACAGCCCCTTGCAGAGAGAGCCCCATCCATGTGGACGTCCAACTTCCTGCAGGTGGGAATCCCAAAAGCCCCATCACTGTCAGAGTGTGTCACCCGTTTATTCCAGCTGAGAATCCAGGCTTTTATTTTGAACCTAGATGCATTAAAAACTGGCGGCGACCTGAGCTACAACAGCCATAGACAAGTGAAAAGTTAACAGAGGGTGCTGGAAAAATAACCAGACTTAAGAGAGAGGTTTTTCAAATAAACATGACCTCAGGTTGGCTCCAGCTCAACAGAAAGATGGAGATGAATTAACTTTTCCCAATAAAATCATATGCCCTGCTACTGTCAAGATACAGATGAGACTGGCGACATTTTCTTGGCTAGGGTACAGAAAGAGCAAGTTTATGTTGGCCACGTGAGCTCTGGGAGATGAGGGACCTCTGAAATAGGGATACGCACAGATTCACCTTCCACACATCTACACAAACGCACCCTTCCATGGATACATAGCTCTGCACCTTTACGTACCCCACAATGCATACAGGAGGGTGTGTGCATGTCTTTGTGTCGCTCTGGGCTCCTCCACACCCCACAGAGGTCCCCTAAATGCAGCCCACCTGCAGTTCACCTTGTGAACAGCCATCCAAGCAGAGAAGAACATGTGTCTTCAAAGTGCTGATGTGGGCGGCCACAGAAATCCATATAAGATTAATCTATATAAATCTCACGTGATTTAAACGTGGCTAGGTCATACACCAAGGACAACACAAGTAGTAGACAGGGCGAGCAGCTTATTCCTGCTGTGACCTCATGGAAAACGAGTATCAAGGAAAATTGCTGCACGTGTGCTGTGTTCGAAATGCCACCAGGAAGAGTCCCCTGCCCGAGGGTCGCCAAGGGCTCAAGGGACACAGCAATGGCCTGGAGCTCTTTGAAATGTCCCTTTTGTCCCATTGAGGAGAGGTGCAGTGGTTCCCTCTCAGCCAGGTGAGACGGCTCCTTTCCCCATCCACCGACCTGGGAGAGAGGATTTGGGATTTGGGTAGAAGTCTTCTCTTGGTGATGTCTTCCAAAGGCCAAACTTCAGAAAAGAGACAGGTTAAGTTCTGACACACTGGGCTCAAGGCATCTGCCTAAAGACAGATATCTAGTGACACCTGAGAAATGCTGAGACACCTGAGGTGTCCACACAGGCCAGGCACACACCTTCAGGAAACCCAAAACCAGGCTGGCAGCATGGGACCAGGCAGGAAGCCCAAGAGGACCTCAGGAGGCATTAGGCACTGACATTCAGACAACCGAATCTCAGTGTGCCTAAATTAGGGGAAAAAAAATAACCAAAGACACGAATTTACATGTCTCTTTATCAGAACCACATTAATATTCAGATGTTTACCACACCACTTATACCACAAATCATTTCTTTTTAAGCACCGCTTTTATATGCTTTGTATAAATCTCTTTGCAGAAGAAAACCAGCAATTATGTTAAGCTCTCTTCAAGTAATTCAAGCCTTTATCGGCCCAGTTTCAGTGTCTGCTTGTCTAGCATGCATACTATCACTCTCTGCTTGAATCCTACGAGTCTAATAAATGATCTTCATACTGACGGGTATTGACTAAATTTATGGATAAAATTCAATGCATCCACATCGTCGAAGGGCACCCAAGATGCAAGATGATAGAAAGACTACCGAGCAGCTTTTAAATTTAAAATAAGAGAAACACCACTGGGTTCCTTCCCTTCGTGTGTTAGCCACAGCTAAAGAGGGTGAGCTCATATCTTTTGTTAGACCTACCACCACTCCGAAAACAAAGAGGATTTTCTGAACAAGCAGTCCCTTCTTCAGACCGAAACCAAAACCTAGGCAGTGAAACTAAATATAGGGTGAGAGGAAAAGCTCCGAAACTAATAACGTTGGACATACAGGCAAGTTGAAAGAAGCAAATAGTTAGCACCTGCAGGTCTCAGGTGAGGCTATAAGCTTCATGAGACACAACATAATGGGATGGGGAGGGAGAGAGCAGGAATGTAATTATTTATTTACTTATTTATTGCCTGCCACTGCCAGGGGGAATGAGATACAGTGTGGGAGAAAGTGTAATATACCGTGAAATCAATGCCTCTATTGATTTTTCACATCTAGTAGATTTATATATTTTACTTGATAGGCTCAAGTTTCAACAGATTTTATAGGTCTTGCTTGGGGATGAAGATTGAGTGAGTGGAGATGAAAGTGTCAGCCCATGAAAAATATTTTCCCGTGGGCGTCAGAGTGTTTCTGCCTGTACACATTTGCCCAGCTGGGTTTTTTTTTTTTGGATCCACACAGGGTGTATGGAGGTATTTGGTACCCTGAGTGAAATAATATGAAATATATCCCATTCTGCCACATGATTGTACAGGGTTTAGGTTGGAAATGAGGAGACATTTCTGCTCAGAAAGAGCAGTCAGGCGTTGGGACACGTTGCCCAGGGAGGTGGTGGCGTCACCGTCCCTGGGGGTGTTCAGGGAGAGGCTGGACGTGGTGCTTGGGGACATGGTTTAGTGGTGACATTGGTGGGAAGGGGATGGTTGGACCAGATGAGCTTGGAGGACTTTTCCAACCCCAATGATTCTGGGATTCTGGGATTCCACGATTTTGGCAGTCCGGTAGTGGTGCATTTCTCCTGATACATACAGATAATCTTTGCATTTGGTTCCTCACCACCACCGGTCTCCTGAGACTGCACTGGTCCATGCGAAGTCTGTAAACTCAGCCAGCAGGGATAGAGGCGACATCTGAAGACTTGATCATTCAATGAAACCTTTTTTTTAGGATATGTTCTTCTGCGAGTACAATTCTTTCGTGTTTTTCTACCACATAGTTGGATATGTTAAGACACAGACATATGCATAGATAACTCAGAGTCTATTGACGCTGGGTCTCCCTGATTTGTGTTCCCTGATTTGTGTTTTTTGGTCTCCCTGATCTATCACAGTATCACAGTATCAAAGATTTCTAGGTTGGAAGAGACCTCAAGATCATCGAGTCCAACCTCCGACCTAACACTAAGTACTCCACTAAACCATATCGCTAAGCTCTACATCTAAACGTCTTTTAAAGACCTCCAGGGATGGTGACTCCACCACCTCCCTGGGCAGCCCGTTCCAATGCTTAATAACCCTTTCGGTAAAGAAGTACTTCCTAACATCCAACCTAAAACTCCCCTGTCGCAACTTTCGCCCATTCCCCCTCGTCCTGTCACCAGGCACGTAGGAGAACAGACCAACCCCCACCTCGCTACAGCCTCCTTTAAGGTAACTGTAGAGAGCGATAAGGTCGCCCCTGAGCCTCCTCGTTTCCAGGCTGAACAAGCCCAGCTCCCTCAGCCGCTCTTCGTAAGACTTGTTCTCCAGACCCCTCACCAGCTTGGTCGCCCTTCTCTGGACTCGCTCGAGCACGTCCATGTCCTTCCTGTAGCGAGGGGCCCAAAACTGAACACAGTACTCGAGGTGCGGCCTCACCAGAGCCGAGTACAGGGGCACAATCACTTCCCTAGACCTGCTGGCCACACTGCTTCTTATACAGGCCAGGATGCTGTTGGCCTTCTTGGCCACCTGAGCACACTGCTGGCTCATATTCAGCCGACTATCAACCAACTATGTTGCAGCGAAGGCTGGCTGGATGTTCAGGCAGCTGGTTTGGAAGGTGAGAGCTATCTTCCTCGATAGTGATTTGGAGCTGGTGGTTTTTCACGCTGATCACGGTGTCCAGCAAGGGGATAGATCCTAGGAGGGAGGAGGAGAGGGAGGACAAAAATGGGTCAGTGACAGCTCAACACTACGGTCACAGCGAGGTGTTATATTGCTGTTATTGTTCACGACATCACATGCAAGAAATAAAGCTTGGGTATTTGTTGTGCCCTTTATAGTGCAACCTAAGGTAAATTTAGCAACCCCAAAGCTATGCCGATGCTAAAAAGCATCTCATGCTGCCATCCTGACTGCCTTTTAACTTCCTAAATCAGCTGAACAGGAGGATAATGAATTGCTGGAGAGGGAAAGCAACTGCACACTGAGCAGTTGTTTCATTTGCTTTCTCCAGCTTATGTATCCAACTCTCCAGTGGCACTTTGCCCAGTTCATTTTACTTTAGCAGCTGGTAAATGAATATGTGATCAGGAAGCATTTCCAATAAATGTAATTACTCCTCTGCTGGGGAGGCTTGTGGCAAACGCAGCCCAGCAACATTTTATATGAAACAATAAAAAGAGAGAGAAGAAACTAAACAGGGAGGCTTTTCTCAAGAAACTCCAGCTTAACTCGATTCTCACGGGCTAAAGAAACCCGGTGCTCAGATCCTAACCTGGTGGAAATCTGGAAACAGCCCTTTAAACCAGGGGCAGGATTTCCTCCAGTGGATCTACACGCTCCGCAGCCACTGTGAGTTTCTCTTTAGGGGAATAAGCTGCGGGTGGAAACAACAGTGATTTTAATGCAGCAGCAGCTGGAAGCTCAGCTGAGAGCAGGGTCCAGCCGTGCAAGGCGCTGTAGGAAGCACAGCAGCTGTGGGGTTTAGCCCTCCAGCATTCAGGCACTGAAATTACGCCCCAGCAGCTGTGGGGTTTGCCCTCGAGCATTCAGGCACTGAAGCTATGCCCCCCTGCTCCGCAGCCGGTTGCTCTCAGATTGCAGGCTGTGATCATAAAGCAGGGCCTCTCTCTGAGCAAACTTAATATATACAGTAAAAACATTCCCAACCTGTGTTCAAAGGCACAGTTCTTGAAAATGCTGCATTTAAGTAAAGGAGAAGCAAAGGAAAAAACGAATAGCTGCTTGGAGATTATTCCTTTTATTCCTTTCTGTTTAAATGTGCTTGTAAAAGTATTGCCATTCCACAACAGAAGCAAAAAGGCTAAGGTGAGGGATTTTTATTTGCTTGATTTTGGGTTGTTTTGGTTTGTTCGTCTGTTTTCTGAAAGAACTTCTAGTTGGGCTCATTCAGATGTTCCCACAGCAATAAAGCTGAACACCACGGCAAGACCTCAACTTGTTTCCTTTGATTGCCAACCTGGAAGAGGGGGAATTGTTTCAAAATTTCCCAATGCTCCTGTGTTTTCAAGAGAAATTTCATCGGAACAGGCTCATTTCCACCGGACTTTTCTTTGACAGAGAATAGCCCAACAAAAAACTTGTGTGGCCGTTTTGTGCAAGAGGAAGAAGACAAAGTGAGACGTCCCACAGCCTGTGCGCCGGTCAAAAGAGCCTCCCCTCGGTGTCAGATTACCGCTCTCAAGGGGACCTGAGCCTGGAGAGGAGATGCTCCAATTCCCTTTCCTGAGCTTAGGCACTCTGCTAACCATGACGACTGGTTTCTGTGCCTGCCTGACGGAGTCCGAGTCCTAGGTGAGCTGCCCAAAGTCAAGCAGGATCTGTAGAGAGGAATTGAACACAGGTCCTTCACAAGCGTGCCAGACTCCATCTTCTTGGCTTTCCAGGACTCTCTGTTGAGACCCAGGTTGGTGAATCCAAAACGGGAACCCTCTAAGTCCTCAAGTTGGGAAAACATTATCAAATTAAGTAAACTTGGATTTACTTTATTTGGATTCAGTAAGATGAGCTTCAGAAATCTGGCCCCAAATCCAACCTACGTACCTAAAGAAAGGAGTTGAATTGTCAAAGGTGCTCTGAAATTAGTCCTGCTGCTCGGGTGCCTGGACATGCATCTCATAATCTGACATGAAATTCTCTTTCTTTGTTCCTCAGGCTTCATCCTTCCTTCCATCCTCACTACACCCAAACCCTCAGGTCTCTCCTAGCGGTGCAGTACCAGCACTCCCACTGGTCACACGGGATCTGGTACCACTTTCTTACCTCTCAAGTGCTCCCACCTAACAGTGCTTACTGATCCTTGGTGCAAATGCTTTGTAGTCCAAAGTTACTGCTGTTTCTAAACCCAGCCTGTTGCATTCAGCACCCGCAGGCCAATTAAAAACTTTGGGACTTGTCCATCTTGACAATTTGCTTTTGTAGCTTCATATAATGCTGCAGTTTTACAGCTGAGATCCTTTTTACTGAGCCATTCGTAGCCATCAGGAAGACCAGATCTAAGCTGTCACCCTCAGGGACTGCAGACAGCTCTCTGGTCTTTCGGTTGTGCATAAATCTCTGCATCCATCACACCACACCTCTCATTTTTTCCTCTATTCCCCCCACACTCAGTCTTGGCTCATAAAGTAGGTTTATATTTCTGCCACTCTGAAGTAACTAGAGTTACTGATGAAACAGAACAATTTAGTTTGAAGCAATCTCAGGATGTCTTTAATCCAATTCCCCCTCTCAAAGCAGGCCCAGCTTCAGCATTTACCAGGTTGCCCCATCTTCTCCAGCCCAGTTTTGACTACCCGCAAGGACGGAGATTACACAAAACCTCTGCAGACCCCTGCTGCAGCATTTGACCACTTCCATATTGAAAAATGTTTCCTTATATATCATTGACATGTTCTTTGTCGCAAGTTTTGCCTGTTGCTTCTCATCCTTTTGCTGGGTATCTCCAAGAAGAAGATGGCTTTGTCTTCTCTCTAGGTAATTGAGGACAGCAATTAGATTCCCCTAAGCCACCTCTCGTTCAGGCTGAACGAGTGTAATTCTCCCAACTTCTCCTGCGCCACGTGCTGTGGCCCCGGAGTCATCTCCTCTTGGCTGGACTCATTTCACTACATTGATATTTTTCTTGTGCTGGGGGATCCAGACCTGAGCACAGCACCCCAGGTGCAGCCTCACGAGTGCCAGCTGGGAGGGAACCAGCCCTTCTCTGCATCTGCTGGCTACGCTCTCGTTGGTGAAGTCCAGGATGCTGTTGGACTTCATCACTGCGAGGACTCTTTGCTGACACACGATCAACTTGTCCACAAAAATAAGCAGCTCCTTGTCTGCAGAGCTGCTCCCCAGCCAGCCGGTGTGGCACTCAGGTTTGGAAATCAACACACGGTTGACCTTGTCCTTATGTCCCAACCATCCAAGAAGATCATGGCTTGGTGCCACCATGGTACCAGGCTAGCTATGTTGTACCCTACCGCAGATGTGCCCATGTGAGCCACAAGGGAAATGACCCCCCCACCTAGGAATCTTTTATGTTGGTGTGACCCGCATTGCCACAAAGTCTGGAGACATTACAGCCCTCGCAAATATCCATATATATATTTTTGCAAACACCGTGAGCAGCTATCTGGTGCCCAGAATCATGCCGTGACTCTCAGAGATGTCCCTTGAGGAGCTGCTGTTGTCATGCCATGGGTTGGTGCCCGTCCCATTGCAAGCACCAAGCAATGCTCTGCTAGTTAGAAAATCAATCCCACCTGGCCAAGGCAGATCCTGATATCCCTTAAACAGAGAAGACTCCGATGAGAGGGGCATCCTTGCACTGGAGGTTCCTGGGCAGCACAACATGCTGAGGCAGCTGGATTGCTGCGAGATGCCTTGGCTGCTGCTGACAAATCGAACCACAAACGTGCAGGTTTTAAAAGGCAAAGCCACAGAGCATTCCTCCTTCAAGACACCGCCGCATTGTGCACAGCACCGTGACCTCTTGCGTTATTGAATATACTCATCGCTACAGAAATGATTGATTTTCTTCCCGAGCAGTTCTGGATGGGTAGATATGATCCAGGAAGAAGAGCTGCTTATTAAGTTGCATCAAAAAAACTCTCAAAGCCCTTTTCTTCCTTCGCCCAAATACCCAAGAGTGTCTGAATCAGCACCAGGTCCCACAATTAGCTGTCGGAGGCCCGTAATTACTGAGTACATCAATGGATTTGGGCACTATACAGCTGACCAGCCAGAAGTGGATGCACTCAGTTGCATTCTTTATTTTATTTATTGAGTATTTCAATTTTTCAGCCAGTCCTAAAAGGCAGTGAGGTTTACACAGGGCTGAACACTGAATTTTAGCTGCTCGAGATTGTCAAAACAGGTGCTGAGGCCAGATATATCCCTGTCTTTAAAATCCTTGTGATCAAGCTGTTTGCTCACAGCTTACTGCTGCTGTCTCTAGGCCTTTTGGGACAAAAACTGTCTTGAATTGGACAAAATGTTTCATTTTCAGGATGTTTTCCTTTTAGCTTTTACTGAGATTGCAGCTGACAGTGAAGGAAGACAACGTTTTGAACAAAAACTGCAACATTTCAAGTTAAAAATACATCATCATCTTTGCGTTTTTTCACTTTGTGACTGAAACAACTGAATTATATCAGTTTATGTTTGAAAATCTCCCTTTTTTTTCTGAAGAAAATATCCACCAAAAATATTGTGCTTGGCCCTGACGCATTCTAAAATATTCATTGATGGGAACAGCGAGGAAGGATTGTCCAAATTCAAGGCAGCAGGCATCACGAGTGGCAGATGTTGTGGTGCATGTCAGTCCCCCCTCTAATGAGCATCGTTCCCAGCCATTAGATCGGCTCCACAGCGTGTTTGCACTCAGAAGTGATTCACAGGGCTTTCAAATGGCCAGAAGTGATCAAATCAACACCTCAGTTCTGCGCGAACCTGACTCACCCAGTCCCCAGGGGATGCCAAGACGGCGAGGTCCACGCGGATGGTGCTGAGAACCACGCAGTGTGGCAGCAGCCTGACGGGCAAACCAAAACACGGCCCCGCAGGTCCCAGCACACTGGTTTTGTTCAGGAAGACGGAGGGTCGCTCTTTGTTGCCATGATGAATGACTAAAAGTGGCTGGGAGTCCTCCAGAGAGTAGAAGCTCCCAAGAACGGGGACAAAGGTAGGGCTGGGAGTACTCAGGGGATGTCGGTGCTTCCCGTTGCAGGTCGGATCCTCGCACACTCAAATAGTCAGTTAGGTCTCTGGTACAATCATGTTTGGGTTTTGGATTTTTTTTTGGAGCACGATATGTCTCAAACACACACACATACAAAAAAAAAAAAAAAAAACAGGTGCAGAGGAACATCACAGCCTTTCTCCAAACATAACCCACGGCAAACATGAATCCCGCTCGGGGAAGGCACTGGTGTTGCCAGATTGTTGTAATTCTCCCAGAGATATATTATACACATGTAAATTGGATCCCAGTAACTGCAAAAATGATGCAAAGATGATGCCCAGGAAAAAACAAATAAATAAATAAATAAATAAAAGGGTCTTTTTTTAGGAACTGTTTTAGGAACAGTTTAGGAACTTTAAATAACAATCCATGTGTAGTTATGCTGCTTCGCTACCAGCAGGCCCTAAGGTCATCTTTCTAAAAGGGAAGCGAGCTCGTTAAAGCAAAAGCAATCTGCTCAGATGGTATCGCCAGCCCTAAATCTGCCATGCTGCAAGTCAGCGCCGCTTCCAGCCTCGGTGAACCCACTGCAGTGCATAAGGTCAGATGTGTCCTGACCAGGAAAGCCAGGCACTGCCCATGTCAAGTGATAAAAGTGAGGGCCTACAAATTATACTTCAAAGCCTCCCTGCTCTTTCCAAATTTTGGTCGGTTTAGAGCGAGAGAACCCTCAGGATGGTCAATTTGATTTAGGGTTGTTGCCTGGGATCCTTTTAATGTCGTGTTAATTTATGAACCAACAGATGTGAAGTAGCTAAGCAGCATCCAGAATCGTAAACCACAGCACGTCCTAGGACACATCTCTGAGATGCTGGTTGGAAGGGACCCGTAGTCCAGCCTCCTGCCTCCAACACCGGCTCATGCTGACCGTGGCTTGGCCCAGCCAGGACGGGACAGCCTCTGGAGATGGAGGAATCGCAACCTATGCGACCTATTCCAGTGCTGTGCTTCCCCTCCAGGGAGATTTTTATCTGGGGTCCATGTCTTTTGCCCATAGCCATCCTGATACTCTTTCACAGCATTGTCTCCAGTTTCCCCACATACCTTTTGGACGGGATGCAGAGGTGCAGAGCAGGATCTGAACCGCACACCGGTCATGCGATGACCATGTCCTGTCAGGGCTTTTGCAAGAAACACTGAACACATCACTACTGTGAAAATAAAGGACCAGGGAGAACAAAGGGTTATCAGTGTTAGAGCTAATGCCAAAACAATGCAGTGAAGCCAACACAGGAACGGTTTAAAACTGAGCCCTCCAGCCAACTCACTCCTCCAAAGGCCTGAGATGTTTCTTCAGGCAAGCAGGGAGCATCCCTCTCTGAAGTGCCTCTGGGAGGAGGCAGCGTGGACAACTTTCATGCCAGTTCCCGATGAATTTCCCTCCAGAGCCGAGCTCCTGTTGAGACATCAGCTGGCAGTTACAGGTCTGATTGCTCCTGGTTAAACGTGGCGAGCAAACAGCTGGGAGCCGTCTGAGCTGTGTCAGGATGGAAAACGCTCTCATTAGGTCACTGACCCAGGAGTTCAGTTCAATGCTCATGTCCGAGCCACGGCAGCAGATGTTGGGTCGTGCTGGGTGTTCCTGGCTCGCAGAGAGCCTCCCATGGCCGTTCCCAAAAGGAATTATTCCCATGGGGAACTCAGAAACCTTTATCACTCCTCAGCCAGGCAGGAGCAATGTCCGTGCAATCGCCTGGCTTGCTGCCGCCCCTGCCAGCAACCCCTTACCATGGCCAGAAACCTTCAGAGCAAGCTGGCACGTAGCTCCCAAGCAAGGCAGGAGCACACTCGGGAGCTCAGAATTTGTGTAGCAAGCCTTGAAACTTCAGCTGCGAGCACACGGTGCCAGCTGAGAGCCCCCCACATCTCTGCTGGTAAAGACGTGGTGAGCCACTGCGTCACTATCCACACAATGATCAGAAAGATTAAACGGGGAAGAAACGGGTGAAAAAGCCTAACATTTCTGATAGGGAAGGAAATTTATTCCTGACCATGTGGTGATAGCAGGAGCAGGCCAAGCAGATTTCCCCATCTCTCTCTGTGGAGCAGCCAGGTCCAGCCCCGCCGTCCCAAGGAGCAAGGCCTGGGGCCTAGCAGGCCGAGGAGCTCCTGGCACACACACATACACACACACAAAAAAAATCTCTGAGGGAAAATCTCAGGCCACGGCCACCCGGAGGAGGTCCCTCACCACAACAGAAGCTGTGCTGATCATCTCAGGCTGCCACCTCAACTCCCCTCCCCAGCCTGGCAGCTCTCTTCCACCCCTCAGCTGCAGCAGATTTGCTGTGGGATTAAGAAGGAGACCCCACAACCTCTCTGGGCAGCCTGTTCCAGTGCTCTGCCAGCCTCTTTTTGTCTTTGTGCTGCCCACTGCAGCGTGCTGGTGTGTGGAGGCAGCGCCAGGTCCCTCCTCCTTCCCATCCAATCCCCCCTGCAACCATGGAGGGGGGCACAGGGAAATCCCAGCAGTGCTGCGGGCAGGGCAGGAGGAGGACGCAGTCGCTACAAAAAACAAGCTCATATAAGAGCTGAGAAGGAGGAAGGACTAACGGGATCCCATGAGGACCCTTCTAGCACAGGCAAAGCCTCTCCCAGCCCATGTTGGTGGCTGGAAGCGGCCTGGTGAGCTCCACCAGCTCCAGCTCTGCCCAGCGCTGGCTGAGGGCACAGACCCAACAGCATTGGGCCCCCCGTGTCCTGCAGCCCCACCAGCACCCCAAACACCCAGGCACCCCATCTCCTGCTCCTGGCGGCATCACTGCTCACCTTTTTATTAGCAAAGCTTCAGAAACAGGGTTTTTGCCTCAAACGCCTTCCTCTCTGCCTTAACTTTCCGAGCAGTCTGCAGGTGGATTAAGTGCCAGAAATGTCTGCGTGCCTGCCTCCAGCCTTCTCGCTAATTAAGCCACCGGATTCTCCTCTCATAAACCCTTCGGACCCTTCCTGAATCCTTGAGGCTGAGAACAAAGCCCTGATGCTCGGAACAGCAGAGCCAATGTTTAGCACAAAGAATCACACTTTGTTCCTTAAAGACTAGCAAGGCAAAAAGAAAAGGAGATGACTTTGCTTTTGACAAATTGGTTCCAGCCTAGCAAGATTTGCATCCCTGAAGTGATCCTCCTAACGTCTCTGGGGTGTTTTATCTCTGTTTTGCGAATCCCACAGCAAAATCTTCTGGGAGAACCGTAGCTTTCGTACAAGCAGGTAGAAAAATGGGCAGGTTCCCTGAACCAGCTGCTTGGCTCGCCTCCCAGCCTGGGCACCCAGACTTAGCTTGTACACTGGTGCCTCCCAGTGCCTGCAGGAGAGAGAAGCAGAAAGCTGAAGAAATAACACTCGAAGGCTGTTTAGGTATTTTGATTTCGACTTCAAATGCACCTTGCACCTTCAAATCAGTCCTGGGGGGATCGGGAAATCCTGCATGAGCGTGGGCAGTGCAGCTAAGGACACAGGAGGGGAACCAGCAAGGCTTCTCCCCGCTGGGTTTAGCACCTTCACCTCCAAGCCTGCTCCCTCTGACCCCCGCATCCTCAGAGCAAACCAACCTCAGAGAGAAGCTTCAAGGCAAGAGGAACAAAACAACCCCATGAGTGAGGTGCGTATGGGCTGGATCCAGAGCAGCAGCTTCAGCACCAGCACGGGACACGATGGGGGAATTTCGGCTTGTGAGTCCAAGCCAGCAACACAGCCTGACTACACTGCCAGCTCTGAAGATGCTTCAAGCATCAGAGGTTTCTGTTCTGTGACCAGAAAGTTTCTCACATATTAACAACTTTTACCTGTGCACAGGCCCCTTTACCTTGCCAGGAGTCCCATATTTTGGAAGGACGCTCTAGTTACAGACCTTAGGCCACTTGAACCTCCAGCCAGCCTCATCCAGCCAGCACACACAAATTTTGGGGGCTCATCGTGCCGGGAGAGCTGGGCCCTTAGTGCTCAGCCAAGGCCACAGGGGGTAGGAGGAGGTGGCACCTCCTAGGAGAAGGCCCCGTGTTTGTTTCGCACGGTGCATACCGATGAGCACGAATGTATTTCAGAGCTGAACTTTCCGCCTAATTGCTTTTTAGTGTTTCCCTACAAGAGCCACGGAGTAAGGGATTTTGTAATGTTAATGTCTTGCCTCGCATAATGAACGAATAAATCTCAGCCCTCCCCAGCTGTACGTCAGGCTATACCGACTGGTGCCCTACATTTTAATGGTCATCACTTCGAGCCTTTCTCACCACTCTTGCATGAACAAGATTTATTCCAGCAAAGGGAATTCAATATGCTTCTGTGTTTTGCTATTCTTATAACTGAAGTAGGAGCAGAAAGTACCAGCTTTTAAGGGCTCTTTGAGGTTTGCATTACCATTTCCTTACCTTACACACACAGCTCTCCAAGGCAGCCCTGAACCAGCATTTCTAGGGCTAGAAAAAGGGGGTAGAAATTATAGGGAGCCACCCAACCTTTTAGCCGTGTCCTCCTGAAGGATGGGCCTGAGCCAACCGTTAAAGATGGATGAGTCTGAACTCGTGATCCTCTTCACTAAGACTGCGATGAGGAGGCACTGCCCCATCTCTTCCCATCAAGGGAAGGGACCTTTCCTGGTCGGTCTGCCCACGGGCAGAGGTTAACAGCCCTGCTCTCCAAACATGAGCTCCCAACCCTACCTGAAGTGGCTGAACAGCACAAGCCAATGACGTTAGACACTTGTAACAGGGCACACGTACACGGATACCACTCGTTGCCCCTCCAAGGTCCTCATTTTTGCCAGAACACCACACTGGAGGGCAGTACTTACAGCACTGTAAGCAAGTGAACCGGTCACATTTTAAAATCTCTTTGTTAAGCCTGTTGGAAGAGAAACCAGGGGTGGAAGAGCACGAAGTATTCCCGTCCCCAGGGAGCTCAAACACACCTTCATTCCCGTTCAACAGGATGCTGCTTCTTTCCAAAAATATTCTCCGAATGACTCAAGCGGGCATTTATTTGCCGACAACCCTACAAAACAACCTACAAAAGCCACCAGCTGTGGAATAAAGCATCCAAGCTCCTCTGCCCGCACCCAGATGTGCAGCCAGCACCCGGCAGAGGCTCTCGGCTGTCCTCACCTCCTGCCCAGCAGCTCCCGGCCTCGCTGCGAGGGGCTTCACGCCACTTTTTCTCCCTGCCATACCACAGCCGAGCCGAGCCAGCCACCCCGAGGAGGCAACATGTGCGAAGTCAGAGCTCAGCTTCTTCTTCTGGCCGCGGTTGCCTTCCCCACTCGCCAGTTTTTACAGGCAATTAGGTCACATTTGAAAGGCAGCGCACAGCACAAGTCGGGTTAGTTCGTTTAAAACAAACCCGTGCATTTCTATCACCTGAGGAGTTGTTTCCTTTTTGGCGCAGGGACCCTCTGATCCTCCCACCTCCTTTTATCAGCACCTTCAAAAGAAAAAGGGAGTTATAATTGCTTTCTCCCCTCACCTTAAGAGGAAAAAAAAAAGGGGGGGGGATAAGGCTGCTGTTCTTCTCCGCTGGCATCTCGAGAAAAAAGCATGCTTTGAGCAACTGTTTATGTACAGGGGAAAAAAAAAAAAGAAAAAAAAAAACAACTCCTAGATTTCAAAGGGCAAAGCAGTTCAGAAGAACAAGGCTCGCCCCTGGTTTTGCTCATTACCGCCCGCTGTCTTCACACCCTGCCACACTGCCTCCCCCTCATTACAGGGCCAGCCACGGGCTTCTCCCTTCCTCTTGTCAGCGCTGCAAAAAGCTGCAGCACCGCAACCATCTCAAACCCACTGCTGACACTGCAGTGCCTCAAGCTCAAGTTCAGGTTGGAAACAAGGAGACATTTCTGCTCAGAAAGAGCAGTCAGGCACTGGGACGGGTTGCCCGGGGAGGTGGTGGCGTCACCGTCCCTGGGGGTGTTCAAGGAGAGGTTGGACGTGGTGCTTAGGGACATGGTTTGGTGGTGACACTGGTGGGAGGGGGTGGTTGGACCAGATGAGCTTGGAGGTCCCTTCCAACCTTAATGGTTCTGCGATTCTGGGATTTGGTGCACAAGCCTGATTTCTTCCAGCTTTATCAGATCCTTTGGTGTCTGATTCGGCAGGTTCCAAAAGACATTCCTCTGTGAGGCATGGCCCTGCCGTGTTCAGTGGGGATGCTGGACTCAGTCACGCATTTCAGCAAAGCCTGATGAGGTTGTGTTTCAAAGGTGGCTGAAACCAGGAAAAATAAAAGTAAAGTCCACGAGGGAAGGGGTAAGGACCGATTGGTAGGGATACCTACTAGGCCTAGTTCAATTAATGGACTAGGCTACAAAAAATCTAACAGCAATGTGCAAAATCCCCACCTCTCTCTGCCAAGCAGCTGGAAAAGGACCTACAGGTAACATCAGACTTCACGTAATTCAATGCTCCAAAATGCAAGTTTTGCAGGAAAAGCCTCTCTAACGTGGTCTCAAAGCAAAAATCAAGATTGCTGAAGCTACAGAGTCTATATCATAGTCTGCTGCCTGGAAAAGCAAGTCTCTATATACATTTTTATAGACATTTTATGCAGCTCAGTCAGTTATTTTTGAAATATTTTGGACACTGCCACATGAAACACTGATGCATATGAAGCATATGAAAATGAAATAGTTCATCCACCTCGTGTCCAGTGTACCCAGCTATTTCCAAACTACAAATGCAGATATAAATGAAGGCAATCATTACAAAAAAAGCCATTTATTAGGTATGTACATATATACATATACATGCAAAATGATTTTATACACATTTACACAGGTTCAATTATTAATACAGTGCAAAAATGTCTAAAAAGGTACCAGCCCACCTTCTATAAACCCAACAGGTCTTTGGGAGAAGAGAAAAAACACAGAAAATAAACAGTTTCATAAAGTGACTATGCACTGCGAATCTTTTAAATTAATGAAGTTTATTCTTTGCCAATTTCCTTGTGCTATGCTGCTGGGTGAGGAAAAGAATTTCCAAGGGACTTATCTTGAAAACTGACAGAGTTAAAGAGATACAAGTCAAACTACATTAAACAGTTTGAAGTCGAACAAAAAGGGATGGATTCCTGTTTGGGGATTTGATTCAACACCAGCATAATCCCACGTTATGAGTCAGATTTCATGTTCTCAAACTGCAAGTCATTCTTTTTTATTAAATCTTAAAGCACTGAGATCGATGTAAGCTATTCTATTCCTCTTGCTGTTTCACCGGACAAAAAGTCTAATTGTATAAATACCACAGATACAGAAGCCATTCTAAATAACGCAAAATAAAAACTGGTTTCAAACAATGCTTGCTCTTCCTCGCTCCCCAATCACAATCCAAAACCACAAAGTGCACAGATACCAATGCACGCAGATTAATCCACACCGATTCCTTAGCACAGGTTGCACATGTTACAGAAAAGAAAAGGTTGCAAAGGGATCAAGCAAACAGCAAACCGGAACTCTGTCCATGAGCAGAAGAGACCTTGTTGCGTCCTCTGCCTAATCCACAAAGCCAAAAAAATTACATGAAGGCAGAATTGTACCGAGTTTGTTTAACAAAGCATTCTCAGGAAAAAAGAAAGCATTGAACAAAAGCTGATTTGAATTTTTATCAACTCTAATGATGTTAATTACACGAGCTATTTGAACACCTTGCTGTACCGCTCGCATTGCGGAGCTGCTGCTCACATCACCTGGCACAGAGAGGTGTTTGCTTTAGGATAAAGCAGTCGGATGCTCGGGAAGCACCAGGACCATTACACTTTCTTCCCATCAGCTAAATAAAAGGCTGAGGAACACAAAGCGCATCATGGTTCACTGGCCCCCTGCTGTCAATGCTCTGTGTGCCTGAGGCCATGGCAGACCGGCTTTCTGCAAGCCCGTGGAGAAGCAGTAAAGCTCTTTAGGATTCTCTCGTCTGAAGGAGGCTGAAAGGGTGGGGACGGGGAGTTGGATGGCACTGCTGCGGTCCCTTTCCCCAGGTTTTGTAGCACAAATTGCCTCATCCTTTCTCCAGGGGATGAGATTCCCGTGATAAGCCACGTCCTGATTACACCCCAGGTAACCCAGCATCTTTATCAAAGGGTTAGTTTCCAGTAAGAGACTTCTCAGGTTGTCTTTAAGTATTTTTTGTAGGGGGGTTGTTTGTGCATTTAGTTTTGTTGTTTTGTTTTTTCTTACTTGTAACCCAACATCACGGCTTGATTTCCTTCAGCCTCCAATCACACAGAAAGAGAACCTTGACAAGTAAAATGGGGACTGAACTGTACGGAAACTTAAAGCTTGACAGCACTCAAACTCCCACGTCTGTGGGGTCATCTGGGTGTCTTAACGAGAATGGTTGAGTCCTGGCTTCATTCATCCACTTACCGCCAGTTTTGTGCCAGAGTGAACGACGGGCAATCCATTTTAATCCACTCCCCTAGAACGGAATAGCATTACGGCACAGAGCTCTAGCTGTTTTCATAACTGGCTGGCTAAAACATTCCTCCATCACTTCCACTAGGCTATTCCTCACGGTTTAAAGGACCTCATTACATAATTGTTACAGTAAGTGAGCTAGGATGGGGTGGAAGAGAAATGCCTCTATTTTATTACCGGAAAAAGCTCTGGAACCAAGTCTCTGGATGTCCTAGGAACTGTTCAGGTTATAACAGGCTGCAGGTTGCACTCAGATGCATCCCAGAAGTGCTTCCAAGGTACAGCACCACGCGTTTCTAGTCTAGCAGTCCACTGAAACTTGCAACATTTGTATCTTGAGATTTCAGGAAAATGTACAGAGATGCGAGGAAATAACTTTGTTAAGCATTTCTGCAAACTCAGAAAGAACTCTGCATCGTGTTAAGCTCTTTGCAACCACTAGAGGTAGAGACTATGCAGGAAAAAATAAGTCTTTGGTGAGAGACTGTTGGTGAAGGAAATGGGGTCACCAGAAAAAATAAAAAAATAAAGAAATCTAGGACCATACTGGGACAATAACACACCTACAGTTCCCTACATCATCTCAGTTTGAGTCTTTGCAATCCTTCAGGGACAGCTGCATCAAAATGCTATGCATTTTTTAAACACAGGCAGCCTAAAGTATTCGTATACGTGCTAAAATGCCCATATGCACCTCGGTATATCACTTACAAGAATACCCAGTGCAGCAGAAGTTAAGAAACTCAGCTCCTAAGTACTATGTTCAAAAGTGCACACTCATAAATTCTTCTTAGGGTAAGAACTCAACACCATTAACTAAAGGTGTTTTATATAATAAAGAGAACCTGCTCTTGCTCTCCATTACTGGAGGTGGCTTTCCACTCACCAGCTATTCGTTTTTCTGAAGGTGAAGGAGTCAGTGGCCTGTCGTAAGTAGGCTTGGAAGATTTATTATCTGTACAGACCAAGCAAACACGGAACTGCCCTTACAGTAAGAGTGACCTTAACCGGGGAAATAAAGGCCACCTGAGCTGAAAGGTCACTAATATCCCCTTGGTTTATTTTATGCTGCCCCAAGCATATTTGTAATTAATCAACAAGCACGTACTTAACTAAAATGCGCTGCATAGCCAGGAAATATTTAAAACCTGTACGGTTTTTAAAGCAGCCACAGCCTTTTCCTTCCACTGAAAACTCAGAAGAAATATCCTGAACCTCATCCTAACATTTTTTCCCATTGATAATGAACTCATCTAACTATGGCAAACTACTCCTTTACTTACACTCACCAAGAGTCTACAGCCAGAAGTGTTACCCACCACTTTATCCTCACTTTACAATACAATTTTAGTCTTTTCAGAAGCATTTCCACGCCAAGACATCGACCTGCCAAACTGTCACAGAGCCAGTAAGACAAACGGCAAAATGCTGCCTCGGTGGTAGCAGTCAAGGAGTAAGAGCCTGTTTTAAGGTTAACCTCCATCCGCTGACGACACCTAACAAAATCTACCATGCACAATCACCACATGCCATGTTGAATACAGCTAAATTCTTCACTGTGTGTTTGACATTACTACGGGATCCTGCTTCGTTTCAGGTTGCTTTGAGACACCCTCCTCGCAGTAACCACTGTCACAAATCTTTAAAAATACTCCAAGCTATTTTTGCCCGTTTTAATACAAAAAAAAAAAAAAAAGCTGTAAAAAGAGAATAGCAAACCCAAAGTCTTTTTCATACTCCATAGTCGGGCTGTTTCTCCATGAGTTGCCTTGTCAGTATCTGGTAGGAAGACAGAGATGCCACTCCTATGTGAAAAGCTATTTGCCAGACGTTCCGTAATCCGTACAAGTAAACGTTGCATAAACAGACAGAGAAAAAGAGTATAAATGTCTTCACTTTCCTCGTCGAGCTGTAGAATAGGTACAAGTAACACTACAAAAGGACCAGAGAGAAATCATTAGCATTAAAGTACATATATGCAAGACGAGTTATACATATATACAGGCAAGCTGGGGACTGCTGGCACATCCATGCCCCTCAGACGTGCCTACCACTGCTGCGACCACTGAGAAGCTCAAAGCTTTCCTCCTACTCCCATACTGAAAGGTCCTCTGAGAACAGCAGCCTCAGTCCAGAACCTGCTGGCTAAGCGTAGGCAGGAAACGAAGCCTGCCAGCACACTCGGCGTCCCTCCTGCCCACCTCAGCCTGGACAAAAAGGAGTCTAAAGTTTGAGCCAGTTTTCCAAACCCACCTGTGATTCTTGCAAGGCAAAGGCTCAGAGGCAGGAAACAAGCAAACCCCAAACTGCTGCTGCTGGATTTGCTCTTGGGGTAAGTAAAGGACTTCATTCTCTAGACTTGACTTGGCAGCAAGAGCATCATTTCTGCTAACATGGGGCTCAGAGGTGTTTGGGGGCTTTTTGTATTTTTAAACTCGAAACCAGCTGGAACCCACTTGCTAAGCAAGTGTGAAGAGCAACAAGCCTTACAGGAGAGAACTAAAAACTTCACAAATTGCTGGCAGAAGAGCTACTTTTTCTAAGTCAGGCAGTAACAGATCAGGCTTTCTCACTTGAGGTCACAGCTTCCAACTGTGCCGATGACACAAGTAGATACCATGAAGTAGAAAGCACTTCACATTTGAGCTCAATTTATGCTCAAGCATTTTGTGAAGATGACTGCTACAGATCAAAAGGATAAGAAAGAACACTTTTTTTCTAAGCTTCTTTAGCTTCAGGTGCTAACTGGAATAAAGCAGGACACAGCCTTTCTGTGTGATGACCGACTTGCATCCAGTTTTCAGATCCTGATTTTTATCTCCATTTTAAAGCTCTGCCATAAGCAGAGATGTAAGAAGGCTGAAAGACACTCAATTGTCTATTACGATACAACAAATAGCATCGTTGCAAGTTTTAAATATTACAGATAAAGAGAAGCCTTCAGATAGCTATCCCCAAATTTGGTTGGCCAAAGGCAACAGCACTAAAACACATTGTGTTTTACTTTGTCAATTAGCATCCTAACTATAGCAGCTTCCTGTGACAACAGGCAAAATATAGAAGATTTTGCAAACAACATATTTCCCTGAAACCTAAAGGTTGTGGACCACTGTTTTAGGCATTTAAGAAACCTTTCAGAAAGAACCTGTTTGGAGCATACGTTATTTTCCTCATTCAAACTCTTCTCCATAAGGAGGTCAGAGAAAATAATCCGTTAGAAAAAAGACAATCTAAGGAAGCTGGGAACTGTATTTGTCTCAAAACTTTTGACTAAAAATATCAAATATTTGACTTAAGAATAACTTTTCACGTAAATTACAAGACTTTCAGTGGTGGTGTTATTCTATACGTGCTTTGTCTTTCAAGGTGGTTATGCTACAAAAGCCCATCACTAGGTCAGAAAGACAACATGCCAATCACTTTGGGAAGAAAGGCATCTTTGGGCTAGCACTTATTTATCACACTCAGCTCCATTTGGCATGCCACAGCATGGAAACACTGAAAAAGCCTGCAACTCTGATTTGACAAGGTCAAATTGTGCTCTTAATTATATTTGTGCCACTTCACTGGAGCACCTCTGTGGAATAGACTAGATAGGATGCTAAAAAACAAGTTGTTCCTCTGCTTAGCTGAAAATGGTTTTGTACTGTAACACATAATATCAAAACTCAGAAAGCGTTAAGTTAACATACCTGGAAAACACAGGCTAGAAAAGGTAGAAAAAAAGCTATCACGTTTCCAATTACTTCATGGTCCTCCTGTTTGGATAAAACAACAAACAAGGAATTAAATAAACTACACTTTTTTAGCAAGTACTACTCGATATTTTGGAATACTCTATTTCATCAAGTACCCCTCATCCTAGTTTAAGCTGTTTGACTGGAACAGTGTCAAACAGCAGCAACATCAAAACCATTCAACAAGATACCAAGAACTGAGGCTTATGTGACAATAAATAACTAAATAATGATTATTATAAACAAATAAATAAAACTGAGAGACCCTGAAAGATCAGGACACTTTTTTCCCCCTTTTTAAAGTTGTTTGCGGTTACGTATTTAACAAAAATTACACAGAAGCATTTAGAACAAAATACAAGAAGGAAAATAATAATAATATAACCAGCCAGCCTAGCAAGAGTAAAGTATTTCTCCAAATTTCAGTGTCACCAGAAAGAAGTAAAATGCAATATGCTGGAATATACAACAAAACACACAGGTTCTAGCAGGTGAGCAATCAGAACTGTCCAGTTCCTGGACAAACAAAAGCTTTTTGTGGAGAGATGTGTGGTCTGCTATGAAGCAGAAAAGCCACCCCTAATCTGGTTACAGCAATAACTCTCTTCCTTCATCCCATTTTCAGGTTTCAACCCAACCAGGATTACCTGAAATGAATGCTCTGCTAGGTGAACTCCTCGAATGAGATTCAAAGCCCCACACATGATGTTCAGAACGAGGGACAGGATCCCCAGGGGAGTCACACGTTGCATTCTGTAAGTAGGGACTTAAATAAAAAAATAAAAAGAACAAAAAAAGAGAATGAAAAGAGAGCCATTAGTGAAAGTTAGCACTACTACTTGGAACATTTCAACATAAAGCAACTCAAATCAGCTTATCTGGATTTCCCAAACCTTTCATGCTTGCTCCAGAGAAGACCAATTATGAATAGAAACACATTTATTGTTGCATTACACTGCTCATTTTTTTGGACATCTAAAAATATACAACAGCTCTGGAGTATTTTTTTGAACAGGTTAAGTAATAGAATTTGTTCTTGAACTATTTAGCATTGATTTCTTCTTTTGTGCTGCATATAGGTATTTTTCAATTGTTTATTACAGCAGATTAACATAACTGGCCATTTTTCACGGGTCAGTAAAAAATCAGAGTCTTTAAGCACTCAAAGGGATGGTAAAAACCTTAGATTTTTGGGACACGTAAGAGCAAGAGACCAATTTGTTTCCTCCTTAACTGGTAACCATGCATTTCTCTCCACGGACAGTTTGAGGGTTTAGTCTAGCACAGGGAAATTCAGTTTCACCTGCACCATTTCCATACCACACTTGGTGCCCTAATTAAGCCGCTGCCAGAATGTAATATAAAACTGGTCAAACCAAGGACTTAGGTGCCCTGCTGCAGGAATATTTACTGGGGCGGTTCTCAAGATGACACCACCTCTGGTCTCGTCAGTGCCAGTCTTCAAGGGAGACTGACAAATCACAATCAAAACTGGGGCCTATGGATTGGATTCTGAAGTTTTTGGCCTTTGAGACACATTTTACAGCCCGCTACAGTTTCTTTCATCCCCTTTCTGCCCACATCTCAGAGGTAGGGAACTACCCGTCTCACCTCCTCCACTACTAGCACTTGCTCAAACACCCACACACCCAAACACCGTTTCTTCAGGACGACCTAATTAATACATACCTAAGGCCAAAGCAATTATTATTGATTTGTATTTAACTTTGGAATTTGCCAAAGAGCATGCCTATTTGTGGTGAGCCGCGGATAGAATATGGCAAGATAGAGCACTTTCAGCCTAACAATAATAATGGCAATTTGCACCTCAGGCATCAAATCCAGGTCCTCTCCTGCACCAACATCCAGAAGATACGGGACAGAACGGATGAGCCCTCACGAGGTCTCCCCAGTCTCAAGACGTTCTGTTCCCTGACCAGCTGTAGCAAGCTCTTGACCAGGAGATAAACTATGCAAGACAGTGATCAACTCTGGTTTTGCTTCAGTGCAAGGTGAAATACCCGCACCTGCTTGAGCACTGCACTACTGCGTGGCTTAAAAACACTTGTGTCTCCTCCTTTAAGAGAGATTTTGATAGATGGATGTGAAAAAGCTTGGTGCCAAATTACTACAGGGATATAAATCCTCTTTTATAAATGTCTATGTAATTAATTTCTCTGGCACGCATTCATACCTCCATAATTTCATCCCGAAAGCTGCTGCAAAGGGAACTGTATTAATCTCATTTGCAATATGT
The DNA here is from genome assembly GCF_964211835.1 of Anser anser. NCBI lineage: Eukaryota > Metazoa > Chordata > Aves > Anseriformes > Anatidae > Anser > Anser anser. The sequence continues at coordinate 159,684,904 of NC_139721.1, forward strand.
CACATTATTTAGTATTACTGTGTATTATTGTCACACACATTTTCATGTAAATAAATGGTGCAAGAAACCTGATCATTTAAAGGCAACTTTACTTTTCTGCTATACAGGGAAATTTAAAATCCAAGCAACAAACATGTTGGTACAGCTTCTGTTCAGTGTGTTTTTATACTGACTGCGGCATTCAGTTTCCTATTATTTTTGATAAATTAAATAATGTTGCAGCTATGTATTTCTCTCTCATGGAAATTTCCTGATAAAGACTACCATTTCTTCTTCCTGAATTGCTAAGATTTGCTTTAGAGGCAGGCTGCGTCTCTCAAACAAAAAGAAATCATCAAGTACAAGTGTCGTTCACTGTACAGGATCCTGCAAACTACACGCATCAAGAGTTTCCAGACCCCAGTGAAGAACAAGGGGGAATATATTGCTTCTGCAGGCTGAAGACAAAAGCATGAAATATTATTTAAAAGTGACATTTTTGCCCACTAGGATAAAAAGAATTGCTATCACAGATGCAGGGGAGATTACAGTATCTAGTTGCTCAGGGCTCACAGTCTGTGAAAACTGATCTTTAAATTGTTTGCTGTGGAGCTTTGTTTCTGCTGGATCTTTCTGAGGTTTAATCCACAAACTGCAATTGCACAGAGCAAGAAAAATGGGTACTGCTAGGACAAGATTATTACAATTCTGCGTGCAGATTCAATCACGTTTGCATAAAAACAGTTTAATACAGGAATTGTTTATTACATTAAATAAGAGAACGAGAGGCCATAAGCTCTGTTAGTCCAGGACAGCATAGTTTTGCACACACACACACACAATTAAATGCTAACTGGGATTCAAACTGATCTGATTGTTCAACAGAAAAGTCAGGCACTTCAGAGTACAAGAACTGCGCAGAGGTATTCTGGGCACCGTGGATTAGTTAGCACCCTGGAAAAATTTATCTGCAGGCTTCGACAGGTATAGAACAAATCTGTGAAAACACACTTGAACAATGAAGATGAGGAAATTTATAAAAGATTTTCTGAGCAGAAGCCCCTGGCTATTTAACTGGCTGACATCAGTGCCAGTGCCATACTCCATTCCGTCTCTTCAAGAGTTTGACAATGACTCACATACACAAAGCTCCAGATAAAGACAGCACCGGGAGTGAAAAGATGAAATCGGATTCAAGCACTTTAAAAATAAAATACAAGCAACTGAAAAACAGAGATGTAAGAAGAGGTTATCAAATCTTCAAAAAACATCTTGAAAAGGACTCTGAAGTGCTCCCCGTGTGCCTACAAAAGACTAAGAACATTCATCAAGGGGAGCACAATGCTGCATAATTTAATAGCGTGCTTACTAGACAAATAGTACAAGTTGTTCTTCCACTTCCTATAGCCAGTTCTGATGAGAAAACTCTCCCCTTGCACAGAAAGCTACTTCCATTTCACTTTTCTTTTATATATACACCCCATTGCCTTCCAAAGCTTCACCAGCCAGCCTAGATTGAGGCACAAGGTTAAGCTTTTGCAACAAAGGCTGAGGCTGTGCAGATGTTGATCAAGGATACAGTGTTGGTGTCTTTCTAGGAAGAATGGGGCTGGATTTAGTTAACAGATGGAGTAATAAAAGGAAGAGAGAATGAAAAAAAAGAAAAAAGTCTTGTTTCTATATATACACTGACAAGGACAAAACTACCCTGGATTTTCAGACTCCTTTCACACTACAATGAGGAAGAGGCAGGGGATGTGATCGCACAGCTGAACAGACAGGAGCGGGTTACATCCACATGAGGAGACTGATGTTTTGATCAGTCCAGGATTTCTCGTCAGTACAGAATGCAGACGTGATTAAATTCTGCTCTCCTGTAAGCACTTCAGCATATGCTCAGTAAGACTCCTGTATTGCAGAGCTGCAATATAAATAACATTAATAAGGCAACAGACACTGCGCACACGGCTAAACTTAGAGCAGCTAAGTGGGATTCAGCAGCTCGGTGGTGATGAGAGGAGAGGAATAAACCAGGAAAGCTGACTCCAGCTGATGGAAACAGATGACCATAAACACAGCCCTTAAAATAAAGATGGAACAATTTGTGTGAGTATTTGGGTTAGAACAGAGAGGGGAAAAAAAAGCCAGAAACACAAGCCAGATGGAAAATAAAAGAAAGCAATTAGGAAGATGAGGCAAACTGAAAACATATTTCTGATCTGTAGACACAGACTAGCTAGCAAATGTTCACTGGCACTGAAACTGTTCACACTAGTGCAAAGAATTTCTAAGCCCTGCCACACCATGAAAATATTTAGCCTCCAAGCACGGTTTGGAGGCACACTTACAAATCTGACTTGTAAATCAAATGTTTTCTTTTCTGTTTTTAATTCTTCCTGGTCACTGATCCTTCTCATTTCACCTTAAAATACCTTTGTCAAATTAGATTCCAGCTCATCCATCAGAAACATTAAGACCAAGCAAGTAGAATTTAATTTTGTTAATGCTTCATAAGCCAAGAGCAACAAAAGAAGAAGAAATACAACCAAGAAAGTACCCCAGCTGCATTTCAACTGCAATGCTGATAGGATTAAAATCATTTTATTTTGCAAAGTAAGTAGGCAGGACTTTGACTACGCAACTGAAACACAAACAAGAAGACACCAACTTCAGAGAAAATTAGATAGAGGGTAACACTTTTGAAAGTGTTTGAAGTGTTTGAAGTGTTTAAAAATGTCAGCTTTTGTTAGAGAAAGTTCCCTGGCCAAGCCTCTACACATTGTTTGTACAGACATATCATCTTCCAGAATTTTAGTCAAAGGCACTAAATTTTAAAGAACGGGGTAAAAGCAGAAAGTGCAGGTGTGAGAAAACCCAAGATGGACAGTCTGAGAGTTCTGCCCTCGGCTCAAACACGTTCTTCTGATCTTTTCTTCCCTCTGGGCTGAAGTAACTCAACGAGTCTGTAATTACATATCTTCTATCTGAGTCTGCAACAGCCGGTGAAATACTGGAGCTGCTTCTGCCAAATCAAATTTAACAATCAGCGACTTTAAAAGCAGGATACTTTCACATGCAAAATGCCAAGCCCGGTTATAACTGATTGCCCATGTGGAGCAGCTTATCTAAAACTGGGGGAAAAAAAGCACTACCCTGAATACTTAACGCATACCTGCTACAATCCAAAGCCCACACGCTCTTCGATATGGCAGAAAGGCAAGAAAGGCAGTCTTTTCTCCCAGGTTTCTTTCACACCACCCCTACTTCTCAGTGCAAAAGGAGCAACTGCTGCTATATGCTTTCATATATGCTTCGCTGTCCTTTGCAGTTAGGTTCAGGAAGTCTGCTGTCACCTGTGCAGAGGAGCAACTTACCAACCTCCACATGAACTTCTGCGTGCCCACCGTTAGCCACCCCGTTCATCAGCTCCGCGTCCTCCAGCTTCAGCTCAACCGGGGGCTGGAACTTCAGCTCCTCCTCAACCTTCTCCCAGTTGACCTTCGCTTGAGAGCCGCTCGCACAGTTAAAATGCCATTTTACTTTCTGAATGACGTTATCTGAAACGTTACAAAAACACGCTTCAATTAGCTCTGCAGAATTTTAGGTCACTATTCATCAAATCACTACATTCTTTTCTTTTTGGATTTTTTTTAATTACTTCCCTCATTTCTTACTAGTTTCAGGTATAAAAGTTTACTGTGGGTTAGCAAACAAAAGTACCTTCCCTAGGGATTTTATATCACACCTAATCCCTTCAGGATGCTCTAAATAACCCATCTCTACATCCTGCCTGCTAGTGGACTAAAAACAAACTTTCATATTTGGGGTAGATGTAACATATTTTAAATTACCCATGAACTACCATGAGGCCTGAATGAAGCAAATCCATTTCATGTTTTAATAATGCCAGGGATTAGGGACTTTTCAGCACACAGAAACTAATTCAACCCACATTTGCGTTGTGAAACAATTCTGAGTGGCAGAGGCAATTGCGGTGACTCCTCCAAACTGTGAGCCACAGATTTAGGTGCAGATAAACCTGCACCATCTCTCACACTTTACATTTAAAACCACTCATAAGCGAGTCCCTTTTCACGACTGCGGCTGCAGGTTTGACAGGAGTTACCACAGCACTGAGACAAAGCTGAGAATGTGTCTGAGGAAGAACTGCCCACACACCCAGAGCTGAAGGACCAAGCCGTGGATACTGCTGCTTCCTATTTAACTGTGCAAAGACATGGGCAAATTTCAAATGCTTTGGCAAATAAAATTCAGTAACATTAATTCTGCTAAGACATCCTATAATGAAAATCCAGCTCCTTAAAATATTGCTATGCTAGAAGACTTGCATAGATTGACCACAACTACTGCTGGTTATGATACATATGGAATAGCTTAAGTGTGAGTTTAGAGACCACACAGGACCTGGATGTTGTGCTAGAATACACGGAGCCATAAGCATTCATCACAGAAAAATCCTATATTTTACTTCAAGTTAGCTTGCTATAATGATCTGTAACTACCAGGCAAAAGGTTAAGATCTGACATATCAAGTGCATCTTAGATCCAAACACAAGAAAATCACGCAGCATTAGGTAGACTCAGTAACAAAATACGGTACGACATTAAAAATGAGAAAAATGCATTTGCTTTTAAAAGGAGCATTATGGAATTAAAAGAGGCTAAAAATTCTTAACCGAGTTAAAAAAAAAAAAGGAATAATTTGGATCTCAGCATAAAATTACACCTGGAATGTACCCAGAAAACAAACCCCCCAAACATAAGATGGCTGTATAATGCGCTTTCCTTGGGGATTTCTCAATCTTTTAAGCGCAGGCTTAACGATATTACAGAAATCTGGGTAGAAATTTGCTAACCTACTCCAGTATCTTATCCTTTCCCAAAATAGAGTTTCTCGCTGCAAAGAAAACATGTTTTTCAGAGGTGTGAGGTTCAGCAGAGCATCTGCTGCTTAGCGAAAAAAAAAAAAGAAAAAACAACATTTATATCAGGTTAAAAAAGAAACACTAGGCATGATTATGAAGTACTATGTGAATATAAGTCGTGCCAGAAGTAAATCTGTCCCTAATAATCTATTTTGTTTCCCTTTTTCCTTGTACCCATCTGTCTCCACCTGTCAGATTTCTTTTTAATTAAGTTATAAAGTGTTTGAGATGTGGATTTCTTTTTCTTCTGCGCTTGTTTATTAACCACCACAACGTTTTGCTCATCTGTTACAGGGGCTCTCAGGAACTGGAGGAACAATAATCTAATAGTTTAATGCAGTTACAAGACCTCCCCCCTCCTCCTACACAAGTCTGCAAAGGCACACACACAGAGGGTCATTTTTATGATCAGGCTTTGGCCAGGAGACATTACTTAACAAAAGAAGTATCAGACAAGAAATTCTTATTTGAGAACAGAGCTACAAACCAAATTCCAGAAAAGCATATGGTCTGGAAGCTAAACTGATGCTCGTTGTATCATAGGAAGCAGCAAATTCCCACTGAAGCTCTTCCAGGAAGCAAAACGCCATGATGGTTGAGTAATTGCTGGAACAGATCGCCATGCAGGCAATATCCCCAGAAGAAAGGAAACTGAAATACATGTAAAAAGTAAAAAAGCATTATCAACATAAAAAGGTAGAAGGGTCATGCTGAACTTGAGAAGTAAACTGTGCTTTCTATCGAAACAAAATGTACAGACTGCACTGACTGGAAGAGCAGACTAAAAAAAACGTGTCGGTCCTGCAGCCCCTGCCAATCCATCACTCGCTACAACTCCTTCGGCAGGCCCGAGCATACTGAAGAACAAAACACCAATATGTTTTAAATTGCAACATCAGTAAAACCGAGGGCATTACTTTCCCAGACTGGCCTTAAATCAGGTTAATAACAAAAGAGGGGGCCAGAAAACAGCAGAGGGAAGGAGATTTACAAAGAAAGCACGGTGGTGTTCCACGAACAGGAACAAGACGGCTTTTCACAGGAAGCAGGCAGAAGTGTTCCTCGTGCCCCTCGAACACCTTGACTTTGTATTAACAGCAAGAGGTAGGGGTCAACTTGCACAAAACCAAGGACGCTTTTACTGCCACGTCATCTATAGCGAAGTAAGATGATTTTGCATCAGAGACAGCATAATAAAAATTCTCACCTGAAAGGGTCCCTCTAACAAGAAAGCCGTATTTATACAGAGGTTTTTACCCACAGATGCCCCAAAACCTACCAGGAAACTTAACGGGTTTCATCAGACCAAACTGTAGGGGTGTACTTAAGGACGAGAGCAATCCCTCCAGTCTAGACTTCACTAAGTAAGACAGAAGTCAGGGAACCTAGCTCAGGTGGCAGCACTCACAATGTAGAGCTAAACCTCTGCAATCCCCACCACAGTCACACACTCATAATTACCTTTAAAGAACGAGGAAATCTTTTCTTACAGGCTAGCAATTTGTTAGCAGTATTTCAGTACAAAGACTGCATTTTGAAGCTGAACAGTTACGCTTCCTGTATTTTCTCTCTTCTGCTGTTTCACCTTGCTTCTCCCAAGCACCAGGTGGTAAGAGAAGAGGAAATGGCCTTAAGTTGCACCAGGGGACGTTTAGGCTGGATATTAGGAAAAGCTTCTTCACCGAAAGGGTTGTTAGGCATCGGAACAGGCTGCTCAGGGAAGTGGTTGAGTCACCATCCCTGGAGATGTTCAAAAGACGTGCAGATGTAGAGCTTAAGGACAGTGTTTAGTGGTGGATGTGGCAGTGCTAGGTTAACGGTTGGACCAGATGATCTTAGAGGGCTTTTCCAACCTAAATGGTTCTGTGGTTCCATATTTCATCCCTCTCACAGGGAAATATTTGTGGTTTCTATTTTATCACACTTCTATCTACTCATTATACTGTGTACTTGGGATTTATGGCTCTGATGAGCTCCGTGACTGCCTAATTAGTCTGCGTGTGTTCCCTAAACTCCCTTTGTCCCCAGCTCGCAGCTGAGAATCAACACCATGCCTGTGTAAAACTACTTTTTCCCATTTGCCAATTATTTATAGCCTTTTTGCCACGTATCTGTTTGCACTCTTCTCGTTTCAGAGCCAGACACGTAACTGCTTTTGTAGAGACTAAAGATTAAAAGCAGCAGAACACATTACTATTAAGGGCGTAAGTTCAATGTGAAGAAGGAATTAAAATGCTAATCTCTGCTTTCCCAATTCATTCGGTGCAAGTTTATAGATCTTATTTCTCCAATCACTCCCCCCAAAAACGGATACTTACAGTTCTAGCTCAGGGTCACTCTAAGTTCTCTTACATTTGCTACCCAGAATGCAGTCACAAGCTAAAACTCATTTTTAAAACTAAACTGGACTGAATAGGAAATAAAATGCTCCTCTCTGAAAGGAACCTTAACTTCTTATAAAAAAGACTAGCAGATCCTTCTCCAGAAAATAAAAGCAGAGATTTAGCATCCACATAGTTACAGGCCACTGTCAAGAGGGAGTCAGAGCAGTTCTGTGCAGGCCAGAAGAAGAAAAGTAGGAGCCCAGGGGGTTTCAGATCACCTACTGAGAAGGCATCAGGAAGATTTGACTGTCACTGAAGAAAGGTGTTTAGGCTCAGTTTTAGGCAGAACTATTGAATTCCAAGGCACTAGGACTCAGGAGATATTTGGAGAAGTTCCACTATTCCCACTGCCACTACTAACAAGTATTGCCCATCGAGCTGAACGCATTTGCTACAAAAAATAACAACTGAAAGGAGCAATTCGTAACAGATGTTCACCTAAACTGAGCAGGGGCGGTGCAGCTCTGGCGCTGACAAAAAAAAGTTTCAAAATATGGCTAGGGTTTACGAATCTATGATAGGATTTCCTATGCGAGCTAGGAACTGTAGGATACCCCTAATTCTTAAAGTTGTACCAATCCCCAGAACAACCACCTAAAGAATTTGAGGCAGAAAGCAACCAACAGAAGCAGTGGCTTACTGGATGCTAAGGTCACGTCCTTTTGCGGTGCCTCGACTTGGATACCGGGCCAGAATCGAGGACAACGCCTTTAATCTTCTCCTGCATTCCAGGAAGTCCTGGTTGAAATGAAAATCTGTGGAGGCTGAGAGGGGAAGCCCGTCCCTCACCCGCACCACGCAGGCAAAGAAGATCATGGACATTCTCCGCTGGAGTACTCATGAGGACAACCTGAAAACGAAATGTGGTTAACGATCCATTAACGGATGCCACCTCGGTTATTTACCAGCCACTACACAAGCCCAAAACATCTCAAGGTAAGAGTTTATTCACCACTGCTACTGACCAACCCCTCGCGTACCACTGCTGCCACTGCAAAGCGGACAAACCAGCCCCAAGGATCAGAGCTGCGTCCCTCTGCTGCCTCTCTCAGACAAAAAAGTGAGGCTGGGGATCTGACATGGAACTACCTGTCTGAAAAAATTCACTGTTTTTCCTCCTCCTGCTTTACCTTAGCACCAGAAATGCTGAGTAAACTTCCTACAAGTATTTATGGAAAGCAGCTCACTCCCACAGACACTCTGCAGCCTCGTTAAGTCTCCAGTTGCATTAGCGCTGCAGATCAGGCCTGATTTTCCAGTGTAACACAGAAATAGATTTTAAAAAAATGGCTATAGCCCATCGGGCTCTTTTTACAGAAGCAATTATGGCTAAATATAGAATAAATGCTGCTCTCTCTCGACGTCTTACTCTTTATCAGGTCACCATCTCCCACAAAAAGTTATTACGGGGATTCACCTGGTACATTCACATCACACAAGAGATCTGTCCTTCGGACATGCCACGAGTAGTCAGCACCAGATGTTAGAGGACTAACGCAGCTCCAGTCGTCTCTGAAAGACAAACCATAATGAGCAGTTTAGATAACTCACTAATGACCCTTATCTGTACCAATATGTAAAACCTGCCTGCAGTGGGTGAACATAACCCGAGGAGTATTTTGCCCCAAGGAAAACAAACGACTCATTTTCTTCACCCAGACATCAATTGCTAGATGCACTCAGATCACCTACTATGAAATAATACGCAAAGTATTTCTGCTGCCCCAATCACCGCCTTTGAAGCGCTGTGAAACAACAGCTCCAGCTCAGCAGACAGGCAGTGATTACCACAAACTCTAGAGGTGGAAAAAAAAAAAAAAAAAAGCATTTACTCTGCTTCAGGCAAACTACATAAATGAAGCATTAGACAAAACAAACCACTGTGAAGTCAAACTTTTGATAGAGGACTGCTGTAAGCAGCCCCATATAAAAATCACGGCCAGTGCTCCAAGTTTGTTTAAAACGTGTCTCACTGTCAAGTGGTTTCACTATCTAAGAAGGTAAGAGAGCAAAGTCCCCTCCAGTTCGGCCGTTCATCATCTCTCTCGCCTGTAGAGCTTGTCGGATGCCTAACAGGAGCTGAGTTCTCACCACGAGCTGCATCGAGAGGGTGTCAGTCCTGCTCCACAGGCATCGTTTCCACAAAACTTGCAAGAACTTAGCAATTTTAGACCAGAATCCTTTTGTCAAAGGTGGCTGGCGTTTGCCAGCAAGTTAAAGCAACAAACACTCTTCCGGGGAACAGACAGAAAGCATAACAAGTCCCTTCCTTAAAAAGTAAATTAAAACTATTTATCTATTTATATATCTATCGAATGTTCTCGTTTCCCTCTCCAAAACACCCAGATGACAACCAGGAAAATGGAAACATATTTAGAAACCAAAGACATTTGCTCTAACATATCTAGCCTACAAAATTACTCAACTCACCGTGCCACTAACAAGAGTTTAAGATAAAAAACGTACACGTATACTCCTCACTACGGACATCACCGCCTGCAGTTAGCTGCCTGGAAAGGCACACAACTCCCCAGCGTGTACAAACCTTCATGCTTCAGGGCTAAAGGCTCTCATCAAGTTATCAGCACACCCCTCAGAGGGGCTCTGTGCTCTCCTGGGAGAGATCTGGTACCGGTCCCCACCCGGAGACTTCCAAACCGAATGCCAGACTGAGCCGGTGCCCCTTCCTAGGAGAGTAGGGCGCTAAAACATCCTGCCACGGCTGTGTTCATCCCAAAAGGCTGTGTTTATTTGTGGCTTTAAATCCGCGTGTTTTTACCTTCGATGGCTAAGGAAACAAGGCTTACACAGTCAAGCTGTCAGTGCACGTGGGCCACGTATTAAAACGGTGGGACGCGCCTTTTAGTTTGGTGAAAACAGGCAAACGCACGGAACAGAAGGGCCACACACATCCCCAGCAGACAGCAAGGTGACGCGGCGACTCAAACCTTCAGACGTCTGCTAGCGGGTGAGCACAACCCCAGGGCAAATCACCTGGGGGCGCGTTCGCCGATCTGCTTCTCACCGAGCTCCGTTTGCGCAGGCTCAAGGCACGTTTGCACAGCTACCGCCCCGCTCCCCAACAGAGCAAAAAGGGAGTAGGGCGCTAGCTGTGCAAACGTTAAAAAAAAAAAAAAAAGAGGTTTTCAGCAATTCTGGGGTTTATTTGGAGTGTAGATGTAGCTGAAAGAGGTGAGAGACGCAGGAGAAGGCAAAACGTAAAAATAATTTAATGCAGCTGCTTCACCTGTCTTCTCACCACCAACAGCTGCCACTCAGCCTCGCCCAACTCTCCTCTCCCCTCCAATTCCCCCAGCACACCTGCTCTGGCACGGCACCGCAACCACCTTTTATTTCTTTTCCACCACAGCCTCATTACTGGCACACCGGAGGTGTTCTGTGCCCACGGCAACAAAAGTTACTAACACACCTCAAATATTTAACCACTCGCAAGCGGTTTTGCCACACCGCCCGTAAGGGAACGCACAGAATCGTGGCATCAGCTGGGCTGGAGAAGACCTCCAAGATCACTGAGTCCCACCACTAAACCCGTCCCAACGCTTGCCCGCCCTCCCCGTGAAGAAAATGCTGTCACAACTTACCAGACCAAGCAAGGTATGAGCATAACCAAGGAAATCTGAGCCTGCTCTTGAAGCCTGACCTGCCCTTTCCTCCTCTGGCCTCTCCGTCTGCGTGTGACTCGCTGCCCAAAGTATCTGCAGCGGCCTTTACGTGGCAGGCCTTTGAACTCAGGTCCCGAACTCTGACAACGTCCTCGTGTCTTTCGATTAATTACACATCAAAACTTCCGGTATTCCAATTAGTAACCCCCTGTCAAGCCCAGCGATTTTACTGGCACGGAGCAGCCAGAACCTGGAGAAAAATGTTTATGTGATAGTTTTAGAAGGAGAGGTTGTAATTTGTGATTGAAGGCTCGTTATTCTCATTCTTTGAAGCACCTGCACTCCCCGCACTTCAGGAGAAAAACGATTAGCATGAGACTCCCCCAAGCAGTACGTATCCACCAGCCTCTCAACAACCAAGGCTCTTCAGGCTACTGCCACAGCAGGCATCTAACCAAAGTCACCCGAAACGCAGTTCCTCCATCCCTCCATCCTCACGGAGCAGCTAACTCTCCCCAGTGACTGCCTAGGGGTTATTAAGGCCGCCTGCGCCAGCCCTCTGACACTCCTGCACCATTCCTCAAGCTCCTCCGGAGAAGAACAGACCCAATTCGCGAGCAGCACGCTTCTACAAACCCTGAACTCCTGCCTCGACTTCTCTGCTTGCAAGCAAGGCTCTGAGAGCAAATGCAAATCCCTAAGCAGGTGAGGGAAGGGATCGCTTTTAAAATGCTGTTCTTTAAGAAGGTATTTGAACCAACCACCAAAAGCAGGAGTTTCCTTCCCAGAAAGGCACAGCACTAGCAGGGAACACCTCGCTACCAGCTCCTCTCTCGAGCGTTCATTCTCTCTCCCTGGTCAGAATTTCCCCCTTCTCTAAGGGCAGCACACAGGCCAGGTTCAAACCCAACACCATGCAACCGTTTTAATCAAGACCTGATCTTACTACAGAAAGCTTTAGTGGACGTTACCATAACCCAAGAGGCTCCCGAAGCGGTCTGAAAAGCTGTTTTTGTACACGGCGGCTCGATATGTGGTAGTAACCTATTGCACCAAGCACCCCTTTCCTCAGCCTGGTCAGATTCAGAGGGAGTCGCAGGCAGCTAGAGGTGGGACGACAGAACGGGAAAGGGATTCAAATTCTCTCAATCAAACATGAAACATCGAAAGGAGCTGCAGCTCCATGTTGATTTGAGCCTCACCCAATAGGAAAAAAAAAAAAGGAACTGAGAAATGGTTTAAAAGGGAGTATGCAAGCCATTTGCTACTAATTTTCAGGATCACAAGGTGGATTTTCTCCTTTTCTCACATATATAGAGGCAAAACTGAAATCCAGTCAAATTTCTCATATTTTAAGACTGCAGTAAGTATATCTCTCTACATCCCTTCTGTCCCTCACCGCTCACACCGGTGCTGTCCGGCTTCCTGAAATCACAGGCCTGCAGAGCACCACATTCAGAGCAAACCTCTCCAGATTCAGCAGTGAACAAGAAATCACCTGAAAGCACAGCATCGCAACTTTTAAAACGCCATTTGTAAATATCAAGAGCCTAAAGGCCACTAAGAAGCCCCCAGGCTTTGTAGTTATCACCGAAGGGAAGTTCAGAGCCTTCCAGCTCCAACCTCCTGCTCAGACACAGGGCTATCAATACCACAAATACCGCGTGTCGCACGGAGCTCGAAGCCCAACGTTCAGCTCCCCCTGCCCCAGCAGGGCCACCCCGAGCTGCCGCCCAGCCCCACGTCCACCTTTGGGAGATCCCCAAGGAGCTGGAGCCAGCGCTCCAGGTGCGGACCCAGTGGCGCTGAGAGGAGAGGAAGGGTCCCCTCTTTGTCCTGCTGGGGACACTTGGCCTTGTGCAGCCCAGGACACCGCTGGCCTTCCTCGCAGCGAGCGCACTTGATGCCCACCCAGAACGCACACACCCAGCCCTCAACAACTTGAAGTCTCCCAAAACCCCATCTCTGTACTTTCAGCAGCTCACAAGCCTTCAGACCCTTTCCCACCCCACTCCATTCAGCACGTTATGTATGCCCAGCTCATCTTCTTCCCCTCATTAGGGGTCCCCAGGGCCCCCCCAAGCATCCTTCCTCACGCCCTTCCAATACCCCACACACCTGAAAGCCGCCCCCCTACCAGGACCCTCCCATACTGACAAGCCCCCACACACACCCGTCAAGTACCCCCACACCCCCAAACCTCCCACACCTCACCCCAGCCCACCTCAAGCCTTCCCCAGCGCCCCAAGCTCCCTCCCCTCACAGCCCTCCACAACCCCAACCCTCACTTCCCTCCCAAGCAACCCCCAAAACCCCAGATCTCCCTCACTTCCCCCTCTACCTTCCCAGAACCCCCCCCCATAACCTCCCTTTCCCCCCACAGCCCCCTCGCCCACCCCCAAACCCTCCTCAGGGTTCCCTCAGCCCCCCCCCAAACCCCACAGCCCCTCCCATACACCCTCCCCATCGCCCCCTCACGTTCCCCAACCCCCGCGGGCACCCTCAAAACCCCTCCCCGGGGCCCAGCAGGGGATGAAGAAGAAGAGGATGAGGATGATGATGAGGAGGAGGAGCAGGGCCCCGCGGCCGCCGCTCACCTTCCCCGGCCGCCCCGCTCCCTTCCGCCCACAGAGGCGGCGGCCAGAGCGGCCGCGGCGCGGGGCACGACGGGAGCGGGGAGGCCGCTGGGCGCCGCGCGGGGGGGGGGCGCGGGAGGACCGGGGCTTGGGGGGGGGGCGGGCTCGCAGCCTGTGTGGGGTTGACTTGGCGGCCCTGCGGTGCCCCTCCTCAGCGTGAGGAGAGATGTGAGGGGAAAGCGGTTACGAAAGCACGTTGATTGCACGGCGAGCAGTGAGAAACGGAGCTAAGCACCCTGTCACAGAATCATCAAATCACAGAATCATTAGGGCTGGAAAAGCCCTCCATCTGGTCCAACCACCCCCCTGCCACCAATGTCACCACCAAACCATGTCCCCAAGCACCACGTCCAACCTCTCCTTGAACACCCCCAGGGACGGGGACGCCACCACCTCCCTGGGCAACCTGGCCCAACGCCTGACTGCTCTTTCTGAGCAGAAATGTCTCCTCGTTTCCAACCTGAACCTCCCCTGGCGCAACTTGAGGCCATTCCCTCTTGTCCTAGAACTTAGTCAACTTTATGGAATTGGACAGATTCTTTTTTATTATTATTTATTAATTTATTATTTTGTCAGTTTAAGTTCAGTAAAGAAATGCTACACACAATGTCTATACTGGCCATTGAGCGTTCTCCCTAGATCTCTGACCAGCAGCTGAGGTGCCCAGCTCACTTGCTGTGGTGGCTTTACCCTGCTGGGCAGCAGAACTCCGCCACAACTGCTCTCACTCCCCCTCCTCAACAGAACCAGGGGAGAAAATACGATGAAAATGGCTCATGGGTTGAGATAGAGTCAAGAAGTTCCCTCACCACTTACTATCACAGGCAAAATGCTCAGCATAGGGAGGTTAGTGTAATTTATTGCCTAACAGGCTAAAGCAGTGAGCGCTAAAGGCAAACCAAAAACACCTTCCCCCATCCACCCTCTTCTACCCAAGCAGCGCAGGGGAACAGGGAATGGAGGTCAGTCCCTGACGTTTCATCTCTGCTGCTCCTTCACGGTCACTCTCTGCCCCTGCTCTGCCGTGGGACCCGTGGGCTGCAGGGGGACAGCCTGCTCCACCAGGGGCCTCTCCACAGGCCGCAGGGGAATTGTGCTGCGTGCCTGGAGCACCTCCTGCCTCCTGCTGCACTCACCTTGGGGGCTGCAGGGCTGTTTCTCTCCCATTTCTCACCCCTCTCTCCCAGCTGCTGTAGCATAGCAGGTTTTCCCCTTAACTCTGCTCTCCCAGAGGCCCAACCAGCACCACTCATGGCTCGGCTCTGGCCAGCAGCAGGTCCCTTTTGGAGCCAGTTGTAGCTGGCTCTGATCTGCCATGGGGCAGCTGCTGGGCTCTGCTCACAGAAGGCACCCCTACAGCCCCCCACTACCAAAACCTTGCCACATAAGGTCAAAACACTTGGACACCAAGTCAAAAATGAAGCAGTGTTACCAGGCTCTTCTGGAAGGTGTTGAGGAAAGTAAAACTTAAGCCCTCTAGCTTAGTTCTTGCACTGGTACTTCAAGATGAAGTCTGCACTACAGTACATCCTAGGTGACAAATGGATTTTCCTTTTCAATTAGCAGCCACTGCAGAAGATGAAGTGGGAACATTGCATAGCAAAGCAGGTTATCTCCTTCCTTCTGGTGGTGCCATGTACATAAAAAAGTCCAGAAGCATCAGGAGTGATCCCCGTTCCTTGTTGCGGGCATTGTGGCAGTTACTAAGCACAAACTATATCTTCTCATGGGACATTCATCTCAACAATAGCAGGATAAAAACAGTATAAAGAAACCTAAGTTATTGAATGTGACAGCTCCGAACTCACAGATCTTTACATGGGGACATTATCTGAGTATAATCAAGTTGTTGCTATTTCTAAGTAATAGCAGCATTGCTTAGCACCATGAGCACTGAATAACCATTAAAGTTCTTCTGTTCTTCTAACATCTTCCAGTCATCAAAGCATGTCATCATGCTGGTGCAGATCTTGCTTGTTTCACAGTCCGATTCCATCCCCGCTGAGTTTTGCTGCTTTGGAATCTTTCTGCTGGTGAAAATAAAATGACCTGCTTTAGGGGAAAATTATGTATTTGAGATGGGAGGGGTGAGAGGAGAACAGTAATGCAGTTTAATTCCAAACCCATCTTTCCGTTCATCTATGCAGGGTGCTGTTTGCCCACTTCCTACAGTGCAGTGTATTTTGATCTCATTTTGATTTCATTTGTGCTACCTTTAAAGGCAACATCTCTCTGTTTACCAGCACCACTAAAATAGTTATACTGCTTGGTAGATATTTCTCTATATATTTTAGATCTCCGTTAGGAAGCTGATCACCTTCTGTGGTGGTTTTACTCGGCTGGGCAGCTGAGCTCCACCACAACCGCTCTCTCGCTCCCCCTCCTCAAACGGAAAGGGGGAGAAAATACGAAGAAAAGGGCTCAAGGGTTAAGATCAAGGGTGAAGATAAGGACAGGGAGATCACTCAACAGTTATTGTCATGAGCAAACCAGATTCAACATAAGGAGATTAATGTAGTTTATTACATATTAATGATAAGCTAGAGCAGTGAGAAACTAAAAGCGAAAACGCATTCCCCTATCTATCCTCTTCTCCCTCCTCCTCCCAAGTAGCGCAGGGGAACAGGGCATGGGGGCTGCGGTCAGTCCCTGATGCTTCGTCTCCGCTGCTCCTTCATGGTCACTCTCTGCCCCTGCTCCGTGTGGGACCCGTGGGCTGCAGGGGGACAGCCTGCTCCACCAGGGGCCTCTCCACAGGCCGCAGGGGAATTGTGCTGTGTGCCTGGAGCACCTCCTGCCCTCCTGCTGCACTCACCTCGGGGGCTGCAGGGCTGCTTCTCACTCCTCATTCTCCCAGCTGCTGTTGTGCAGCAGGATTTTTTTCCCCCTTTCTTAAATCTGCCCTCACAGCGGCGCAAACAACATCGCTCATGGCTCGGCTCTGGCCAGCAGTGGGTCCCTTTGGAGCCAGCTGAAACTGGCCCGTATCTGACATGGGGCAGCTGCTGGATTCTTCTCACAGAGGCCACCCCTGCAGCCCCCCACTACTAAAACCTTGCCGTGTAAACCCAATACACCTGCCCATGTGCACGTCCATAATGTAACAGCTAACACCAGATACTGATCTGTTGCTGCGTTTACACTTTCTGGGCATGTTAGAAGGTGCTGTGCTGTGGCACATCATTCTCCCCGTGACCGGCAGAACTGTGTGTACCACCGCTGTCAGGCTCTGTTAGCAGCAGCCGCTTTTATTAGTAGGCAGAGGGAAGCCAGGTTGAGATCTTGGGGTGTCACAATCTGTCTGTTTGCTTCACAGGTTCTTTTGAGGAGCTGGCTAAAGTCTGGCTGAGTGGGGATTTGCTAGCCCAAAACAGGCATCCTTTGAAAGCAGTAGAGACTCCAGCCTTCGCTTCCCTCTTTTACTCTTCCAGCTTTTTAATATTCAAGATACTTCTGTGGCCAGAAGTCTGAGCAGGGCTGTTACTCAAGCTGTGACTGAATTGTTACTGGCCCAGGAGGGATGAGCGGACAGAAGTTGTGTCAGATGGTTAGCACTGCACAGCGGAGATTATGGTCGATCGTGCTCATCTTGACTTAGAGACAAAAAGCTTCCTGCCACCCATTTCTCATAATGCAGTAGAAAAAATACAAGGTCTCTGTCCTTTACAAAGACCGGAGGGTTGGTCTTCAAATATTCATTGTATGTTCAAAAGTGAACTCCTTATGTTATCATAGCTTAGCAGCACCCCAATGAATGACTGCCAGTGCTTTGCAGGGCTCCACCTTACCGGCTACACAGAGTTGGAGCACAAGAGTGGCCGAGAATATTGGTAAACATCCCTCCAGGCAATGCTTTGCAACTTCTTGTAGGCAGAGCCACTGCCGTTCTTTCCCACTACCTGCTGTCAGAAAAAAAGGAGGTGGCCAACAAGAAAAAATATTGAAGTGCTGCAGCTCTGTCGGGAAGGCTGCACCGACCACCATATGCTCCATGCCTTTCCTGTTGCTCCACCAGTCTGCTTCCAGTCCCCCAACACTGTTCCTCCTTGCTACGGGCAGTGTATCTGAGATAAGTCTGAAGGCTGAGCCCAAACAATTTTGAGGTAAAAATGTTTCCTGCATCAGCATTTGCCCACTGGTGCTGAAGGGAAAAGAAACAAAACGCTGATTTTTCTTTTGCCACAGCTCTGACTGGAAGAATTGAGAACAATGAAACATAGAACAAAGACACTGAACTTCCAAAGAAAACAATGTTACGTGCAGACAGGCTTGAACCAGATAAGCTGAGATGATCTGTATCCTTGTATGAGAAGCTTTGCCAGGGAAAGCAGGCCAATCTTTGCTTGTATTTCGAAGCAGCACATCGTCATGTCAAAGACAAAAGCACAGACTGAGTATTTGGGGGGGAAAAAAAAAAATCACCCATTGCTGAGTACTCGAGTGTTTGAAGAATCATCCTGTGTTAACCAGCACATTGACAATGCGTGAAGCCCTGCTGCTGAAGAGCTGTTTCACCTACTGGCTGTGAGGTGGTGATAGCAACGGTTAGCAAAAACAAACCAGACAGAAAACTACTTGCCGCCACTCAGACTATTCAATTTTTCCACTTCAAGCATGAAGTAACTTAAAGATGTTCCAAAAGAAAAAAAAAAGAAAAAAAGAAAGAAAGAAAGAAAAAAAGAACTGTACAGCTTGAAAACAGAGCAGCTCCTAGTTTGCTGTGCAGCCAGGCCACTTTCCCGATACTGAATTTGAGCTGATGGAAGACCGAACACCGATAACACTTATCACACTGATAATGAGTGATGAATTTATTTGGAGGTTTCCCTCCACAAAGGGATATGGGCTGGGGTTAGCATACATTAGACCATGGCGCATTCAGGGTTAGGCAGCCTGGATGAGTCGATTACCCAAAATCATGCATAGTTCTTAAGTCCCCAGGGGGCTGTGGAAGTGCCAGCCAACAAGAGAGGTGCCGTGCTGTGGAAATAACTTGCTCTTGTTCCACTGAATGAGTTTTTACACTTTCATCTCTGGCACTAAACGCAAATTAACTTCTTATAGCTGTGGCATGGTGGTTAGAAGGAGGCAGGGTACTCATCCACTAGTTTCCCCTCCTCATTCAGAAAAGCACATTTTTTTGACTGACCTTATGTTTGAATTTTCATGCCAGCCACAAAACAAAGGGCTGCTTTATTAGATCACTTGTCTACAGGACTTTGTAGGATTTAACGATCCTAGCTATGGCTGGGGAACAACAGAGCACTTTTCAAAGTGCAGGGCAAGTACTGAAACTTTGACTAAGGTTAAAATTCAAGTGGAAATAAACACATTGACACGCAAAGACCTTGACATATTTCTGGATGAATACAAATTGGCATTCGACAGTGATGTTAAAAAAAAAAATAGACATAATAACTTGTTAGAGTTCAAATGTCTTCACCAATATTTCCTGAGTGAGCAAGAGCACTGGACACAGATCCTGTTTTCAGATGGCCACGGTGCTGGTTCCAAGATAAACATGTATGAGTTATCCAACTGATGGTACAGAGTTCTGCTTTAAAAAGAAAAGTACACCCCAACCTGAAAGAGAAGGCTATTACCGTCTTTATGTCTTCCACAGACACTTATTTATGGTATGTGGATACATCTTGTGCGTGTCAACAGTGGAGCTCAGCAACTATTGTATATTTTAGCTATGCAAATAGTCAGTCTTAACTATTTGCAAAATAGGAAAGTGTGTGTAAGATTAAAACCTGAATGTGCTCAATTTTAAGCATATCCAGTCATCACAGCTTCACTGAAAATATGTTTTAGATTAGTCATTTTCCGAGTGAAGTTGTTATGTCTTACCTGAGACCTTGCACGATGATGCTCCTCTGCTAACGGCTGACAAGGCAAGGTGGCTCAGGACGCTGGTCTGTAGCCAGTGTTTCTTCCGTAGCTGCCACATTGCCCTCCCACGCTCTCAGCAGGGTGGCAGGCTGTCAAGAGAAACACCATTAAATGTTTTGTATCGCACAAGCATAAATACACAGTCAAGCCCTGAACTACACTGCAATGCTCACAGCATCACAGGGCCACCCTGAGCTGGTGCTCAGCCCCACAACTACCTTTTGGAGACCCCCAAGAAGAAGTCCCCAGCCCCACCGTTCTGCTGGGGCTCAGGGGAGCCTCTTGTGCTCCACTTGGTGCCCAGCACCTCCTGTCCTGTCCCAGCTCCGCTGACAAGGGCCCGGCTCCATCTTCTTTGCATCCTCCCTTCAGGTGGGCATGAACGGGACCCCCCAGAGCCTCCCCTTCCCCGGGCCGAGCAGCCCCGGCTCTCGGCTTCTCCTCCCCTCAGAGGGGCTCCAGGCCCTGCAGCCCCTTCCTGGCCCTTCACCGGCCTCTCCCCAGGGTGTCCGGGTCCTTCACGTCCTGGGGAGCCCAGAGCTGGGCCCAGCGCTCCGGGTGCAGCCCCACCGGTGCTGAGGGGAGAGGAAGGGTCCCCTCCTTGTCCTGCTAGGGACACCTTGGCTAATTCAGCCCAGGTCACCTCTTTGTGGCATGGGCACGTTGCTCATTTCATTCTTTCCCCAAAAAAAGGAGGAACATAAGAAGCAAAGTCTTGAACTTTCATTTCCTAGGAATTTGGGAAGTAGACTTTTTCACTTCTAGAACTGCTCGTTTATTATTGTAACAGGAGGTAAAACCTTGCATTTGCCCCACGTCCTTGTGGATGACCGTGATGTAACTTGTCGTGTAAATCCTCAGTTCTGTGAGTATTTGATGAGCGTGAGATGTTTGTCTTACTACGCTCACTAAATTGTATGCAACTCATCACATGCATTTAAGAAATGTAATGTTGGTTTGTATAAACATTCTCAGGAAATAGGATTAGTTTTAAACATAGTATGAGAAGGGGAGTCACTAAAGGATTATTGAGTTCTGTCCTGTTAACTGTTGAATGCCAATAAATAAATAATTAGGTCATAAGGGCAAAAGGACCAGGGTACTGATTCGGACCAGACACCCTGTTAGTCCAGTGCCTCATTTCCAACAGTGTCCATAAGCAGCTGACAAGGAAAGTAACAGTGATACTTCCCCACCAACTGCTCTTCCAGTTCCTACTGCTTTCCTCTCAGAGAATTTCCTGAACCTGATGTGATTTGTCTGCTTGGTAATCCTCAACAAATCTCTCCTCCCCCAAATCCTAATTTCCCTTTTAACCCAGGTAAACCTCTGCACCCACAGCCTCTGGCAACGACTTCCACAGCCCAGCTGCCCACGGCATGTAGAACCACCTCTTCTGTCTCTACATCTACATCAATATGTAAATGCATACTGACTTTTTTGCATGTTTTTTTTTTTAAACATTGTGGTATTAAACGTTGTGGTAATTAAACATTACCCTGAATTTCTCAGGCTTGTTTCTGATGTCCTCATGACTTACACACAGATTGTTCCCCCTGCTCCTCCATAGCCTACAACGACGACTTCCCTAACAAATCATTTTTATTCCTTCAAGAATAATTATCGCTGGATAGATTTATCCTGTAGCTCTAGCCTCATCTCGTTTTTCTATTGCTTGTAGCAAAGTGTTCCCAGTGACATGCAGTGAACTTTGAAAGACATTAATTTAGTAATCACGCAGTCACTGCATTTTAAACCTATGGATTAAAATTGAGTGGTTCATGGAAAAGTCTGAATGGGTGAAAGACAGCTTGGAGTCTTACCAAAGAATTGCAACTTGTGAGTCCTTATTGCGCAGCTCAGAGCTTAGTTGGTTACTCAGAAATCTGAGGGCCATCAGATGGGATCAGCTCAGTCCATCCAGTCCACCCCTGACTTCATCAGCACTGCGGGGCCAGGCAGGAGCTGCACAGGAGTGTCCACCACCCGCTTTTCCCCAAGCAAGTCCATGTACTCTGAGCTCCCTCTCTCTTTCCTCTCATCCCCCAGCTAATTCTCGGAGGACAGAGACAGCAGCTTAACCTCAAAGCAGTTCGCTGCAGCTTTTAACTTTATGCCACATGACGTAGAAGTGACACAACCGGCTCGAAGTATTCCTGCACCCCGCTGTTCGCTCCTGTCCTGCAGCGACATGACGGGTTCGGTGGGGAAAGCTGCGAGAAGGATCGGAGAACAGAGCAAGAAAAAAGAGGCAGTGGACCTCTCTTTAAAGAAGTCATCTCTTTTAGAGCTCCGTCAGTTCCCCAATCCAGCTCAGAGCAGAGCCCCACGGGCCCATCGGTGCAACCAAAGAAGCGGTGCAGGAGGACGATGCGAATATTTTGAGCCAATACCACCGAATGCTTTGAGGAGGTTTCACATTGCATTCACCCATGAGCCAAGCAGCAACTTGGAATATTTTTATCAGCAGGGAGCCCTGCGTACTCTGACTTTTAAAAGCCTGAGCTGCACAAGCAATAAGCCAGCTGTGTTTTCTGCTAAATGTGGCCCCATCAACACGCTTTCATCCCGTACTTGACTTGCAGTCCACGTGAAGGGGGGTCTAAAGGACACAATGCCTCTGCAAAGGGAATTAATAATCAGTTAGGCGCTTATCTGTACTGGCAAAGAATCACACCGCTTTAATCCTAACTTAAACAAGCAAACTGGAAATAAACCTTAATTTTTCTGCTGTTACCCTGACCTTCATCTTCCTCATTCCCTCTGCAGGAAGAAGCACAAGTGGGTGGCTTGGCAAGGCGGAGCAGGGCACAGCCAGAGCTCACGGGCCAAGTGCCGGAGGGTTTGTGGGTGAAGGCACCAGACAGGACTCCTCGTAGCTCTTTCTCCCAGCCGAGCTGTTTGTGCAGCAGTCTGATCCAAGTTTACAGCTGTCCTACGTCAGGGCTGACCCTGGGCACAGGAGGGGCAGGTTGCAGAGCCTGTCGGGGCACTCAGGGCTGTGACAGCCACCTCCCTTCCCATCACAGTTTGTCCCCATGCCTCGCAAATGTTTGGGTTTGGATTGGCAGCTGTTATGAAATGCTCAGGTCTTCGCTGAGCGTGCATCCCATCCCCTGGCATGCCAGATTCTTCCTGAGGTGGCCAAGGGCCACGATTCAGGGGGCAGCACTGTGAGATGCTCCATGCAGGCTCTTCCTGGCCTGGGGTCGAACCAGTGGGCACCCATACAGGCGGCGTGGAAGCAGCGTTTCCATGTGTGTCAGAGAAGCAAGGCCAAGACCTACCTCTGTAGGCTGGCCGGAGCCCCGTGCAGGGTTCGGAGACAAGTCAGGAGCCTCCTAACAAAGGGCTTGGTCCCACAGCCCCCAAGCAAGGAGAGCAGAGAGCTCCAACGAGAGCAACCAAGGGTCCAGCAGACTCCAGACACGTCCATGGCATCCAGGCAGGGCCAGGAAGCCAACTCAGGCCGGGATCAGCAAGGTGGGAGGCTGGGCACAGACAAACCTCAAGCTGAGCATGAGCTTGAGTTCCTGAAATATGAGAAATAAACCCCAAATGGGTCTTCCCATGGCAATTCCTCACTCACACTTCGCGGCAGGCTGACCCAAGGCTGCACGGCTTCAGCACAGGCAGCTACAGCCCCTTTGTGAGGGGAAGGGAGGAGGTTGTAGGGGCTAGTGGTGCATGCAACACCCTGAGGAAAGCCTCCTCTGGTTCTTCACATCCTCTTGCCACACTCTATCAACATTTAAGACCAGACGCTTCGGCCAGGGCCCTCTCAAGCTGCCTGGGAGTTGGTGCAGGCCGTGAGGGAGCTGGTCACAGCTTTGTGTCCCTCAGCACAGAGCCTCGCGCTCTCTCTTCCCTCTCCCCTTCATCCTGAGTTGCGGTAGCTTCAGACTTCTCCAAAGATGACATCTGCTTAATGTTGGAGAGATTTGCTGTTTCTTGGGAACAGGCAGGACACTCAGCCCTGTATAAATGTTATGACAGCTCTTCCCCCGAAAAGCCAGCATTCCTCCTCCGCCTCAGGCGATGCTGTGGCACCTAAAAAAGCATTCACAGGAGGCAGTTTAAAAACTTGGGCATTTTTTTTTTTGGCTCACGGATAACCTAATTGACTATAGCTACACCTGTAAATAAAGGTCAGGCCTCATCCTCTGACCTGGCACCGTCAGGGCTCTTATTTATATCACTGAATAAATTTATATCGCTGCTTTCCCCCCAGGGCAAGGTGGTTTCCTTCCTCCTGCTGACCAGGAGAAGCCGCTGGCCCCTGACCTCTATGCAGAAGGCAAAGCCAAACCAAAAGCAGTGCCAGCAGCCAGACAGCACAGATGCCTACGGACAAGTGTCCACACCAGTGCCTGGCCCTATTAAATTTACTGGTTTGGATGTGTCCAATTTGGATATGTCCATCTGGTCCACTGGGTAAGTACGTGCAGATTTTTTTTTTTCAGAATTTGGCCCTAAACCTGTTCAATTTTCTCCTCTGATTCTGCACTCAAGAAGGGGGAAGATTTATGTTACCTGTTATATGCAGGCTTCTGCATTTCTCAGTTCCTCTTTAAATGACAAGTTATCAGGCTCTTGGGAGAAATAAGTGGGGGAAAATCTAATCAAAAATGAGGTCAGACTGAGTAATTTCCTCATCCCTTTTAGCTCCGAATGTCTGACAACGTGGGTGCTGGCACTTCTGCCTTTTTCCACTCTTCCCTTCCTGTCTTGTGTCACTCGATCGGCTCGGCTGTGCTGGAGACCCAGCTTTCCCTTTTGTGCCAGCACGGAGCGAGAGGTAGGCAGTGACCTTGGTTTGCAGGCATCTCGCTGTCCCCCGTGGCACTGTCAGATACCAGATAAAGAGACTCCGTGCTTGATGAGCACTTTTACCTTCTGTCTCTGATCCAGAAAGAATATTTCAATTTCCCATCCTTATTTCATTTGTTAACCCTTCCCCACCAGCTTTCAGGGTGTTTTTCTTCCTCCCAGACTCCACTGGAAGTTACATTTACCGATTAGCAGTAGGCCAACATGCAGTGCTGTACGTTCAAAGACCCTTTTTTCCCCAAGGATCTCTAGGATTAGCCCTTTAGGGAAACATCATCCACCCTGCTTGCAGCACAGGTGTGCTGAATGCACAGGAATGGAAAACTACAAGTTAAAAATGTGTATCAAAAGTGGCTGGTTGTAGTTACAGGGGGAATTTCAGTGGCAGCATCAGCTAGGAACATCAGAGCTGCTGTCCCTTCTCATATACCCGTTTGATGTATCCCAGGGATGAGTTGAACACAGGAGGAAGGACTGTGACACCTCTGCTGCTGCGACCTGATGCCACACGCCCAGACCACGGCAGAACAGTTACTGCACACCCTGCCTCTTCATCGTGCCCTTGTGGCTGCATCCAGTCCGGAGCTGTGCAACTCTTCGAAACGTAATCTGCTCGTCCCGCCGTTTGCCACCAGCTGCACAGGGTTAAGAGCGGCGAGTGGGATATCCCGTGCACACCTGCAGCGTGGCTTCCCAGCAATCGGATGCTGCATTGCGACACGGGTGAAGCCCATAACTCCCGACACACCTTTCGTTTAGCCTGGGAATAGAGGGGTGGCTCCTTGAGCACAGGCCACACAAAGCCTGTATTCTCCGGTTGCCGTATCGCACCGAGAGGCTGTGCCACCAAGCCACCTTTGCTGCCGTGCCCTTGGGTAAACAAGGCCCAAGCACGCCTACAGGTTCCGGGCACACATCCACCTGCACACACCTACGGGCTTTCACTGATGAGACAGAGAAAACAGTAGCTTCTGAGTGTCCCTGGAGAACTTCTCCGTAAGAAGAACGCATGTACTTCACCATGAGGGGAAATACAGTGTATTTAGGGAACTGCAGTGCATTTACCTACATCCCCAGGTAGTCCTTTTTGGGGGAAAGAGGCTGCCTTCCCTCCAGCTGCATCTCTTTCCAGCCTGTATGGTGTCTACACAGTCTATCTGCCCAACCCGCTTCAGTCCATAAATCCTCAATCCCACATGTTCCTCATAAGAAACATCCTTTCTATCATTTGACTTTTTATTTGAGTGTTCCTCTCCTTTCCAGGTATATGAGAGGCAGTCTGAAAATTAGACAGCTCTTCATCTGGTATGTAGAGAGAAGAAAAGAGCTCACATAGCTTATTTTGAGCACTGTGATCATCTTCACCGATTTTCCCATGACCTAAGATACTTTTTTTTAATGTTCCAAATTCTTCATTAATGGGAAGCCTGGGGAAGTCTCAACCTTCTTTGTAAAGGAAAGGTGGTTTCTGGATCTCACAATGCAGAGCAAAAATATGAATCCCTAAAATCCTAAAAGAACCCCCCGATTCCTTGCTTTAAAAACCTCATATATTGTAATTCAATTCTGGGATTATTTGGGGCTGGACTCAGGGGAGGAATGTCTGGAGGTGTTGGTATCACAGATGTGCCATGGGAGTGGTGCATCAGGAGAAGGTGAGTCAGCTGCTACCCAGTTAACACCTGTGCTGGTGGGAGGAGAACCTTGCATCAGGTTTACACAGCGACGCCTCTTCATAAAGACACGCAAAAGAATGAGAAACATGCACTGAACTATGAGATTACGCGGGTTAAACCACGCACAAATGTATTTTCTTGGAACAAAAATCACGTGGGTGCAGAAATTATACTGGTCACTTGTTTCCATCCAAATATCCTCTTATTTCACGTCGATATTTTACCGTATCTTCTCTGCCAAAACTGGCTTGTGCAACCCAAAATCTGAATATGAGCAGAGCGTGACACTTCCGAATCTTGCTTCCCCTTCAGTTAA
The DNA here is from genome assembly GCF_964211835.1 of Anser anser. NCBI lineage: Eukaryota > Metazoa > Chordata > Aves > Anseriformes > Anatidae > Anser > Anser anser. The sequence continues at coordinate 159,711,189 of NC_139721.1, forward strand.
GAGCTCTGTGCGGTCTGAACAAGAGGGCTGCTTCCACAAGCAATGCCCACACGTTGTATGCATGCTGCAGAAAAAAAAACATTGGCTAAACAGGACGATATTTTGTGGGTATTAGGCAGGGAAGAACGTAGAAAATGGCTACATACCCATGTTTATACAAGCCCTACAGCTTGGGAGCTCCTGAGTTCTCCATGAAATTCAGCGCTGGTGGAGAAGGGTTGGAAGCTGCACAACAGCCTGATGAGTGGCTCAAAAGTGGTTTCAATTTTGTTTTCTCAACCCTCCTGCAAAGAGCTCTCATTGCATCGCCCCCAGCAAACGATGTCTGTGCTCACAGATATTGTTTGTCCCAGAAACCTGCCTCCTGGAGCAAAGCCTACCCAGCCGTGGCTCTGCGACACTCCTGTTATGCCTAACCCAGCCTAACCAACTCCGCTTTGTTTGAGAACCTCTGATATCGACAGCGCTCACAGCAGTCCGAAAAGCTGCATCTGAGAGGCCAAAGCCTCGGGAAAATTTTCTGGGAAGTCCGATCAAATGGGGACTGAACAACAGCAACAACGAAATAACAAAATCACAAGCCTCGGGAACAGAGAGAGGATTGTGCCGAGCGATCCCATTGTTTGCTGTAAATAACACGGTGCAGGCACGCTGACTTTTGCAAACACTGCAATTACTGTCTGGCTGCCCTAAATCTTCGCCTTCCCTCTGGAGACTTTCTCTGCTGTGTGTGATTTTTCACCGCTCTTCCCATGGGCTTTTTGCTCCCCGGCAGCGTTGCTTGCATGCTCGTCGTTTTCCGCTTTTCCCCTTCATTTCCCTATAACCAGGTCAACAAAAAAAAAGCGGCGTGTAGGGGTAGGGTGTGAGCGAGTGCCTGCGAGGGGTCAGTGGCAGCTCAGTCGAGCCACACGTTAGGAGGTGCCTGCTGACAGCGAGTTCATCATCCGAACGTTTGAGACAAGTCTGCAGCAGAGATAGTCCTCAGCGAAGGGAAATGATTGATGCAGTGCTCTGGCAGAGGGGAGAATAGGAAGGAAATGAAGAGAGAGATGGTCCGGGCGAGAGGCAGAGACACATTCTCGTTGCAAGAAATGAATCATTTTCACCTGAGGATGAGGGGACACCGTCTGCTCCCGTTTAGCCCGCCAGGAGAATTGGACTCAGCCGCAAGCACGCTTGTCACTGCCAGCAGGGCACGCACGAGAGACGTGGCCGCGGAGGAGAGATGTGACTAAATCCTCTCGAATGAAGTTTTCCGCTGATTCTTCTTGGCTTCTGCGTTTTAACCAGACCTGAGTGTTTCCGATTCTTGGGTCAGAAATTACACTCAAAACCCGTTTCTATTATGTGGACCTCGATCTGGGCAGCTGTGCCGATGCTGGCCAGCTGCAGCGAAGCTCAGTTTTGGGGAATGTTGACGAAACATTTCCTCGTGTGGCCACGATCTGAAAACCAAGGAACACAGGTTTCTAAACTAGCTTTTAACAACTAGATTCATAGTTTTTTCATGGCTCTCAGTTATAAATAGAACACAGATTAGATAATTTCAAGTTACTCTTTCTGCTTGCAAAGCCTTTCTTTTCCTACTCCGTCCCTGATGCAGCTATACCTCGCTACTCCTAGGTGTTCTACATGTATTATATATGTGTGTTTTAAGGAATTCAGTGCAACCGTCTGCACAGGAAGATTTTAATGCGTTTTTAGGATATAATGCATTTAGGAGGAGTAGGATGCTGAAGTAGGCTCATAGGTGAGGTGATCAGGAAATTAAATTTCGTAGCTTTAAAGCTGCTGAGTCCACTCCCAGAATCTATGCAGCCGGTGTTTTATTGATGTTGATTTATGTTTATAGACACCGGGTGATTTTATCACTCCTTCGTTTACCCAGATCCGTGAATGCTTCCACAGCTGACAATCTTAGTTAGATGCTAACTGACAGTAATTGCTGCACGGCTGGCTTTTTTCACATTCCTTAATTTACCATTAATGCCTCATTTATTATTTCGACTGTAAAAAGCTTAGTTATTCATTACTAGCTTCGCAAAGGCCAGGCAGTTACTCCAGATAACTGCTGGACAGATTTGAGCACCAGTACTAAAACTAATCGGGTGGAGCAGAATGCCACGCAACTCATTTCCCAGTTGATTTATAATCCTTCATCAGCACAGCAACACTTATCTGGATTTGACAGGCAGATCGTACAAATCGATCAGGACACCTTTGCCGAGCTGCAGGTACGGAAAACCTCACCTAGATGACACCTCTGTGGCTCGGGTTCGTCCTCCTTAACCTCGGACACTTCTCTGATGCTCCTGTCGGTGAGCCGCCTTCTCCCCTGGTGGCTGCAGAACAAAGGGTACACGCCAAAGGCTATTTATTTGCCCAAAACTTTGGCTGGGTGACGGAAAGGGTAGTGCTGGGGGAGATTTCTGCCTGCACTCCCTCTGCAGCTGGAGCTGTGCAGGGGGACGGAGTTGGCAGCTTCCCCCACGCTCCCACCGTGCAGCCACGGCACCAGGATTAATAGCCGCCTCCTTTTTTCCCCGGCCCAGCAAACCCCCTCCCGTTATACCCGCAGAAGTCTTGATTTATGTGGGGAAGCTTGAAGGCTCCATTTTGGAAGTCTCTGCGTGCTTTCAGATGCAGCCAGTCCTCATTTCTTGCACTGCGGGAAGTTTTGTTGTGCCTCGCAGGGAGCAGGACAGGAGGCTGCACAGGCTTGAAGCTTTCTCCAGTTTCTCTTGATCTTACACAACAGCCCTTGCACCTGTATTTTAAACCGATCAAAACGAAAGGCGCCACAATTACCATCCTGATACAATGACATTTCAATGATTAACTGAAAACAAAGAATTAAAAGGGGGATTACGGTATATCTTCAATCACAAGCAATTACTGTTTGCTAATAGCAACAACTGCAAGCCATTAAGTGAGTACGCCAGCACGACTGACAGTGGGTCTGCAGTATTAGCATGCCACTCAACTAGAGCAAACCGATGGCACGCTAGCCTGCATTTCAAGTGGGAGCTAGAATAAATACCAGGCTATTTTATTTATATTTGGAGAGCTACAATTTAGAGCCTAAAGTAAACGCCAGACTGGTTTATTTATATGTTTACATTCAGGTTGTACTTTAAGCTCCTGCCTTCTCCTAAGACAAACTCTTCCGATGCAGAAGCATAAACAAGATTCTCACTAGATCACCCTGGCAGTTTTATATCGCTCTGTCAACCAAGATCTTTTTGTATCGAATTAAGTGAGGCCAAACGCTTCTGAACTTCCAGCACAAATATTTTGCGGTTGTTGCAGAAAAGAGAAATTGTCGTTCCCGAGCAGATCGATGTAGCATCCTGTCTCTGAGCGTGGTCGGTGTTGAATCTTTCAGAAGGCGAGCTAAACCCTCCCCTTCCCAGCCCCTGTCCCTAAGTGCAGACAATGCACTTCGTCGTTCAATCCAGAAAAAGAATATCTTCCTGACCTTAGCCGAGCATAATTGCGTATAGCTTTATTTATATCAACATTAGCATTAATCTTTATGGTGATTACTGACACCGTTAGCAGGAGGGACTGCATATTTTATTAATCCTGTAATCTCCAAGCTCACTGTGCCAGCCGAGGACTTGTGGCAATCCTTCACTCCCCTGAAGTTCCTGCTATAGAAACCTCCCACTTCTTTGCAGGAGCTCCCTGCGTGAACCCAGCCCTCTTTCTCATCCCAATATCCACACGCCAGAATTTATCTGTGGCCTCTTTTTTTACTGGGATTCTCCGTTCTTCCCCCAGTGCCAGGGGCCGGTAGCTGTTCCCTTTTGCCTGCTCAGATCCACGGGGTATTACATGCCTCGCTGCAGCATGGCTCTGCTAACTTCTCCGCTCATCTCCTTACTGGCACTGCTCTCGGTATTAATGATCGTTGTGCTTAGGAGCCCTGGCTGCAGATTCACCGATTTAACACGGGAGCAGAGCGCTGTATCAATTAGCTTGACCTCCTAGGTCGTGGGGGCCGCTGCATTTCCCCCAGTTACCTTTGCGTTGCGACCTGAATTTTGATTTTTAAAACTCCGTCAGGATTTAGATGTACCTCCGATGCCTTTGCGCAAAGTCAGCTCGGCTGCCATATGATTTACCGGTTCGGGCTGCGCAGCGCATACAGATGAAGCTATACTTGTTCTGGGGCCAAGCTGGGTCCGGGAGCAACGCAGCTGCCTTGACACGGTGCTGAGCCCGGCGTTAACAAACCCTGCCTGCGCGCAGCTGGTCCTGCCTGCAACCGGCTCGAGCACCTTCTGTGCCACGTGTCACACACCTGGGAGCGGCAGCAGTGGGAGGACAGCGACAAGGTGTCCCACGATCGCCACGTGAAGCCACATCTGGCTCAGCGCAGCGGACGAAGCATTGCTTCGTGGTAGACCTGGAGCCCCTCGGACGTCTCTGCTCCGTGGCCCCCAACACAGGCTCAGCCCCGAACCCGTGCTGGCTGGGTACGTTTGCCTGGCATCGGAGGTGAATTAATAAACCCTCCTGCAACCCACTGTGCTGGCAACCAGGGTGCAGAAGCATCCAAGCCGTAGCTGCTAAGGGCTGAAGTACCTGAGCTGACTCGGTTCCAAGCGGTCCCTCCCGTGCTGCTCAGCAGAGCGTTTGCAGATGGTGCCTGGTGAGAAAAGCAAGCTGGGCGTACACATCTCTAGCACAAAGGTAAAAAGATAAAGAAAACTTTAGAGAAAGGAAAAAGGGGGAAAAAAAATCAGGCAAAAAGAATCACTGTCCCATTTTCCCCTCGAAAAGCTGTTAGTTATCAGTTTGAATCAGAGGGATCCTGGGGATGCTCTGTTTCGTGCCAAGCCTCTCGCAGGGTCAGCGAGCCTTCTTCAGCAAAACATGTCATCTTTCCTCTTTTCTATTTGTTCAGTTCCAGTTTTTAGTTCTAATTTCTACCTTACCTCTGAACAAGGGTAGGATTTTAGTCTAAATTGCCTTATTTCTTTTACGGAATTAAGACTGATACAGGTTGTCAAACCGCTCACCAAAATACATTTGTTGTTATCCGTTCCAAAAGCTTAAAATCACCGAAGACAGCAGGCTCGGAGAAACAGATGGGGGACTGCAACAAGCCAGTAACACAAACAGCCTCATTTTACCGGGAGAGTAAAAACTGCCTTGGGCTGCTGCCATGCAGCGTGGCCCCTCAGTGCTTTCCACACAAGACTCCACATGCAAAATCAGGCGTCGGTAACCTCCGCGCTTTGCTGTGGCACCAGGATTCACAGGTTAATTATACGCTGCCTGAAATAATCTCTCTTTTTTGACCTAACCGAAGTATTATAGAAAGGGTAAATCAAGTCTGATGTGAAACGGGATTCACCCTTCGGACGAAGAATAGTCTTGATGACTAGTAAGACATTTTTTGTTTCAGTAGCCTTGAGTTCTAACCCACAGCAGTAAATCAAAAATAAATAAATTGCACTGAGGTTTGGATCAGGCCAAATGTGATCTTCAGGCCTACACATTATATCACCCCACACATCAGACACCTGGCGTTATGGATGAAGAAACTATGAAGTCATCAACCCCCTTCCCTAAAAGGAGTGAAAGAAGAGTGAAATGGAGATATCTCTGTAAAATTATTTGGAGAGAACCCAGATACTAACGATGGGGAGTAAATAAGCAGCCAGGCAGCTGGAAACATTGTGGAGGTAGGGATCGGTTTGGATCAGCTGGGAGAATTTTATAGGAAACCCTATGAAACGACAGAGGGTTTCAGCTTCTGAACTCACTTGTATTCAGGTTCCTTCTCAGCATTCGCTTTTGAGTTTTCGGGGTGAGATGTTGGCACCGCCGAGATTTATGCCATCTCAGCCAGCGGGGCTGGAGCTGTTTATTCATCCAGGGAGAGCACAGACAGCTAAAGACCCCTTTCACCGTATCCATCAGCCTCCCAAACCTCTCTGCAGTTGGCGGGCGTTATTTCCAGGCTCAGCAAGCTGCTAGCCGTGACCCGCACACAGCGTGCCTGCTTAAACCCCTGTGTACTAGTTTCTCTGGGTGTCAGGGCCTAAGGAAGCTACACGCACAGGGATATACCCCGACCACACAATTTAGTGTGAAACGGATTAATGATTTGCTTATATTTTTATCACGCTGGGACAATCATTAACAAATTCTGCTTACTGCCTGGGTAGCAGATGGCTCCACCTACTCATGCCAGGGATGGAAACATTCCTAAAGCTTCAGGGCAGGACGGGGGAATGAGCTCGGTAATCTGCTAGGAGGGATGTTAACGGTTCAGGTACTCAGAGTTATGGTTCACAGGAAATCCCTGGGGAAGGGATGTGTGAATAAACAGAACCACAGGGAGCGTTCGGATGTGCGAGGTTACAAATGCCCCCATAACCTGTCTGAGGAAATATGAGTCCTCAAATCAATGCTCTTTTCAGCAAAAGCAAGTCTAGGACAAAGGCTTTGCTTGAGACATGGATTCCAGCTATGGCACAGCTGTGTAAGTGTCCTAAGAGCTGGTCAGAGACAGAAGAGAGAGAAATCCACTGGATCGGACTTGGCGTACGGGTGCCTAGGATCTGGTTTTATTTTACTTCTGTGCCCCCATCACTATGAAGCTATTCACGGCATTGCTAGGGAGCTAATAGTAAGAAACATACTCTTCTTTATTTTTACCTAACGTTCGTAGTCTGTGAAAGAGTGATTCCCGAAGATCTCCCTTGCCAAATGGGAAATGGGCCAGCTATCATCAAAGGCAGGTGCTAGTGGCAGTCCGCCTGCCCAAACCTCCCGATCTCCCTCTGCACATGCAGCATTCGCATTTCAGTAGCCTGGGGTTCCCATTTTACTCGGTCCTGCCAGAGCAGGAGCCACAAAGCGCCTCTCCTGCCAGCCTCCATAAGCACCCACCCTTATAATGCTCCCTGTAACGTGGGCAGGAGCTTCCTGCTGGCCATGCGCAGCTCATCAGCATCTTGGCATTCGGTGTATGGAAAAATGTCAGATATTACTGACACGGTGTGGATTTTGATCAGCAGCCTAGAGCTGACAGATTTTGCTGTTTGCTACTTATCCCCAAGCCATCTAGTTCCCTTTAGCACTCTGAACTCCTCACTCCAATGCTGGCACGTGTGGTTTTTAATTTAGTACCTTTTCACTGGTTAAGTTTGCTTAACAGATAACTGCCTGTCGGCTTTTACTTTTAACTTTGTGTTTGCTTAACAGCGAGGCTTTTCATAATTAAAGCCATTTTTCTGTTATTCCAGCATGCAATATTTATACTTCAGAAAAAAAATACCGAAGAAATGGTTTTGCATGACTGAACTACTGAAGGAAACACTCGCAGTGCTCCTCTGTTCTACCACGGTAACACAAGCTTTTAAATTTAGCTGGAGAAATTTCTGGCTCCTTCATCCGGTGTCTCTCGACGTTCATCATTTGTGACCCTCGTCAAGAGCTCTGAGTCAGTTCTCTCGGCACCAACACCTCGTATCCGTTCACACTGGATGAGATCCACGCAGAGCAGCCACAGAGCGAGATCAAGAATAAGCAGTCATGGATTTGTCTCAGAGAAGTATTTTGAGCACCACCACCACAACCAAAATGCTTCACATGATGGCAAGCTACATTGAAAATTCCTCCTCTTTCTTATCTAAGGTGCCTGCAAACCACAAATGAGGTAAGAAGCTAGTCAGCACGCAAGGAACGTACCAGAGGTTTTTAGGACACCGGGCCCTCTACAATATTACAGTTGACAAATTAAATGTAACAGCGATGGCAACACCTAGAATTGCATAAGAAAGAACTGATCAACAACTCGTTGCTCATAAAAAAGCTTGCTTTCAGTCTCAGACCCAGGCTCTACCTACGGAGATATCTTTTATCCAAAAAGATAACCAAAAGCCTCTATAAATACCTAAACGTTAACCTTGAAACAACAGCTGGTTAGGTAGAGCTTCCATGGCCACATTTAGACTAATACTTATTAGGACAATTAAAGACACTTTGGAAAATAAAGACCATGTCCCAGTTTGAGTGGTTTCCCCCTGATTTGCACGTAGGTCGCAGAACCTCGTATTATTCAAAAGCAATTCGTCATCCATAACTCCGCTGCCTTGCCACACAGGCCACAATCCCCCTCAAACAGCCTACGTCCACGGGCGCTGAAATCAATGGGGACTTTGTCGCTGTTTCAATGGGCACAGGACATTTCCAGAACAGCATCTGCAGCAGTTCCCACATAGGAACACCAGGAGTGATCTCCATTCGTAACTAAATGTTTCACGTTTCAAAAGACTGGCCTCAAATATGCTTTAGATTTTTTTTTTAATGTCTTTCTTCCACCAGGCTGCATATTCATCAGCTTTAGTCCTAGAGATGATCTTAAGAGCTTCTCCCAGGGGACCAGAAACTTCTTTCTAATTTGCGTCTTTATTAAAATAATCACAGCTTGAAATTAACTTTTTTGTTTTAATTGCTCACAATCTTTGCTACTTGCATGAAAAGCAAGTAGCACATTTCCATGCCTTTTATGAGTCTTTTGCTTATTTCTTTGTCCATTTGCCTTTAGCAAGCAATTCATATTCCAAACACAGAAAAGCAAGAAACTGCAGGTAAAGAGAAATTAATTAACAGTTTATTTTAGCTCAGGAGAAAAAAAAATAAATAATAAAAAAGCAAAAACATCAAAATGTAACCATACAATATTTATTGTTTGGGAAAGATTAGGGAAATCAAGAAGACTTATTTTCAAATGTTCATTTTGGAAAGGAAATCCTATAGAGCTACTTAATTTATACCTGATATTTCTACTTGAATACCTAGTATTAATTTCTCAGTAGCTTTGTTTCAGTTTTTGTTTCAGTAGCTTCAGTTTCTAGTTTTAAAGTGAGGCAAATAATAGCCTTCTATATTATAAAGGCATTTCATAAATAGTTTAGGGCCAGACTATGCCACATTTTATGTTGTGCGATAGCCTACAATGCAAGTATCCCTAAAGGACGTCTGCAACAGCTCCAAAGACCAGCTTCCTGAGGGAGCACTCGCACAACCAGGTATTAGGGACAGTAAGGAATGCCAGAATCCGGCTGTTAAAACTTCGTCGGATGCTCAAATGCTGTGGTGACAGCAGCCATAAAAGCTATAGATCAAGTACACCTAAAACAATTCCACTTTGTTACATTCCTATTGTCGAAAACATCCCTTGATCTCAGTGCTGCCACTGTTTATTCTCAGCACATTTCATTTTTCTTATCTAAGACCTCTGAATTTCTCTGTGGACAAGGACATAAGTGCAGATACTGCTGCCAAGTAAAACTACTGCAATGAGTTCTGCTTTGTACAACTTTTGAAAAACACAGAAACAGATCGCTTCTCGGGTGGTGAGGGCTTAGTAAGGGTGTCCCTTCTGCTCAGAAAGGTACAAGTCATAGAATCACAGAACCATTAAGGCTGGAAAAGCCCTCCAAGATCATCTGGTCCAACCATCCCCCTACCACCAATGTCACCACCAAACCATGTCCCCAAGCACCACGTCCAACCTCTCCTTGAACACCCCAAGGAACGGTGACGCCACCACCTCCCTGGGCAACCCGTCCCAGTGCCTGACTGCTCTTTCTGAGCAGAAATGTCTCCTCATTTCCAACCTGAACCTCCCCTGGCGCAACTTGAGGCCATTCCCTCTAGTCCTATCACTAGTTATCTGCGAGAAGAGGCCGACCCCCAGCTCCACACACCTTCCTTTCAGGTAGTTTTAGAGAGCAATGAGGTCTACCCGAGCCTCCTCTTCTCCAGACTAACTATTCTCCAGACTAAACTTATTACTTCCAGAAAGTCTTCTTTCTGGAAGCAATACAAGACATCTCTTTTGCACAGAGTGGTGGGGCTGTGCTTTAGATGGAGTCTGTACGAGATGTAGCTGCCGCAGGTCGTGCAGGGTACGTGCTCTGCTGCCTTCCACCATCTCCTACAAAAAGATGACTCTGTAAGGATGCGAACAAAGTAATTACACAAATGAGATGGATATGAGGGGACACATGAAAAGCTGTTGTAAGCTGCTGGGCATCCTTGCTGTGAGGGATGCCTGAAGGATGTCGTAGGCTCAAAGTGAGCAGGGGATTTATTTAGCTAGCAAGGAGACTGGCACCTCTAACCTGAACAACTTGACAGTTCAGTAATTAGTAAAGAGCTTTTTTTTTCCAGGCCCTGGGATGGTCTAATATCCCGAATTTAACATATATATATATCGGCCTCTTCTCACAGATAACTAAAGATAGGACAAGAGGGAATGGTCTTGAGTTGTATGTACCAGGGGAGGTTCGGGTTGGAAACGAGGAGACATTTCTGCTCAGAAAGAGCAGTCAGGCGTTGGGACGGGTTGCCCAGGGAGGTGGTGGAGTCACCGTCCCTGGGGGTGTTCAAGGAGAGGTTGGACGTGGTGCTTGAGGACATGGTTTGGTGGTGACATTGGTGGTAGGGGGGTGGTTGGACCAGATGGAGGGCTTTTCCAGCCCTAATGATTCTGTGATTCTGTATATGAGCTGCTGTAATAATGACATTTCCTTCAGCTCCTCCTGACGCTGGCTGAAGGAAGCACCGAGGAACCGGGAGCATGACCAGGGACAAATCGCGGCGAGCGTTTCAGTCAGGATCTGCCCCAGGTGCTCAGACACCCCCAAACGGCAGAACCACAGCGTTAAAAACACAGTTGTTAAAAACAACCAAACACCCCTTAAAAACGACCAAAAAAAAAAAAAAATCCCCCCTCGGCCGGGGGAACGCAACATGGCCGCGCCCCGCGGGGGGCTCCTTCCCCTCAGGGAGCGGCGCGAAACCGCTGAGGGCGGGGGGAGGGAGGGAGGGAGAGGAGGGGGCGCGGCGCGCACGCGCGCGGCGGGGCGGGGCGGGGCCGTGCCGAGCCGGGCCGGGCCAAGGGGCGGGGCCGTGCCCAAGGGGGGCAGGGGCGGGGGGCGGGGCCTGAGCGCGGCCGGTTCATGGCGCCCGGGCCGGGGGGGGGAGGGCGAGGGGGCGCGGAGCGGGGACAAAGCGCAGGGGCCGTCAGGTAAAGGGGGGGAGGGCTTTTTATCCCATTTATCCCGTTTTTTCCCTTCCCCCCTCCCCTTCCTCCCCTCACTCACACGGTGAGGGGAGAGGGTTCTCCTCACGGGGCCGGGCCCGGCTCGGCTCGGCTCGGCTCGGCTCAGCCCCCGGCGGTTTCTCTCCGTGGGCAGGTGGTGAGGGCGAGGGGGCAGCCATGGGGGTGCAGGACCGGCCCCAGTGCTTCTTCGACATCGAGATCAACCGGGACCCAGGTACGGGGGGGTTGGGGGGAGGGGGATTTGGGGGGGCTGGGGGAGGAGGAGCAGGAATTTGGGGGGCCGAGGGGGCAGGGGTTTGGGGGCCGGGGGGGGTTGGCAGGGGTTTGGGGGGCTGGCAGTAATTTGGGGAGCCCTTTTGGGGCGTGTGGGGCTGTGGAAGGGGGGTCTGGGTCCTGCTGGAAGTGCGCTAATTACCCCTAATTAACAGGGGGCTGCTGCCCCCCTCCTGCCCCGGGGTGGACATAAAGGGCCGGCCTGCTTTAAAACAAGGCAAAGAAATGTCTCAGAACTCCTCTTTTCCACACAGAAAGCGTGGCCGGTGTGGCTAGCTGGGGGTTAGCCCTGCTGGCCCCTGGCTGCAGGGGGGCTCCTGGTCCTGGGCTCCCAGCACCCGGTGCCTCCCGGCCCCACTGCTCTCTCACAGCAAGATTTCGTAGCCTCCTTGTGCTTTTGCTTTCATTTTCTGCCTCAGTCTTTCTCCAAAGGACTTAGAAAATGGAGATTTAAAAACTCTTGCCGCAGGTTTGCCTTGTGTTCAGGCACGGCTGTCAGGCGTTGGGCTTGCTCCCAAACTTCAGCCCAAATTCGGCTCCGGTGGCCCGAGAGGGCTCCTGTGTAAATCCCTTAAGGTTTACGTTTGAGTTCCTTTGGTTAGCGTTTCAGAACTCATTTCTGATGAGCAAAACGCTAAAGGAAGTGGAGTTTTAACGCCGTGCTTTAAATCCAGATTTACTGGGGAATTAGGCTACTGAAAGCTGCTTTATTGTGGCGGGGTCTCTGGTGCGGGAGCTGTGGTTTGAGGCTGAGCCTTCGCCGAATTTCCGTCTTTGGCAGGGATTTTCGATGGGGCTCCTCATCTGGGGGACCTCTCCTTACTGTCTGTATGCTCGCAGCCCCGCTCCCACTTGGTTTTCCCTCCTGTTTGTTACCTTCTCGTCCCTCCTCAGCCTTGTGAATCCCGAAGGCAGCAGGTTACCCCGTTTTCCCTCATGTCTGCTAGGATTTGGTGGCTGGTGCTGCTGTCAGCGAGGAATCACGCTGTTAGGTTCCTGGTGGTGCAGAGCTTAAGTTACCTGGCGTAGGCGCGGGGCTCGGCTCTGTTGCTGCCAGTATTTATTTTCCCTTTAAAACGGGGTGAACGTGAAATGCAGAGCCCTGCTGCTTTTATTTCACCTGATTAATCACTCGTATTTTTGCAGGGAAGCATGTCAGTGAATAAAATACTGGCGCAGGACTCGTGCGTAACGTGGCTATGCTACTGTATGCGAGCGTCTGCTTATCAATTTCCTATACAACTCTATCTCGGGATGTAAAGTTGCATTTAAGAAACTTAAACATCCCCCTTTGGCTGTGAGGTGACCTTCAAGAGCCGAATGAAGTGTGAGTGATACAGCAGTGCTTCCAGATGACACGAAGCGTTAGCTCTGCGAGGTGGAGTGTCCTGCCGATACTAGGGTGGTACTAATTTTAACTTCCAAACTGCCAGCAGTTTGCCAAATTAACATTTTGCTTATCTGGCCTTAATGCCATCAGCCTAGCTGCTTGTTTATTTTTATTGAATGTAGGGAGAAAGACCTGGAGGAAAGAACAGCGCTGCATTTCTTGCTAGCCAGGAAGCAAAGCATTGGCCCCTGCCCTGTATGCACTAAGAAATCAAAGTAACATCTCCCGAGAAAATGCAGAGAATCAGGACGTGCCTCTCGCTGCAGGAGACATCTCGCCTGCAGGACAGGGAACTGTGTCATTTTTGAGCGTTGATTGCTTGGAGACCAGCAGTGTTCCCCCAACTCTCAGCTTTCCCTTCCCCGATTGCGTTTACCCCGTGGCTGTGCAGATACCTGTAGCAATTAAAAATAGGAGCGCGGTGCACAGATCGGGTTAGGAGGAGCTGCAAAAGGTGGTGTGTGAGAGGGGAGAGGAGCGCGGAGTGTGAATTAGTTCTGCTGTTTAACTAGATCCCTTACAAAACAGGGAGATGAACGGTGTGGCTTTGGCTGTGCTTTCAGAAGCTGCGTTACAGCTTTTGTGCCTCCGTGTCTGTTTGGGTAACTTCAGCTGCAGAATCTCGAAATGAAACTTGTGCCCCTGCTGGTACGGGCTTCTTGCTCGGGGCAGACTTTGTAGGCTTGGTTTCAGTGTTTTCAGCGTAACTCGAAATTTAGACTGCCTCTTCATTTTCATGAACGCACATTGCGGTATTTTTTTTTTTAAAAGCAAAAGGAGATGAAATCAGGAATAAGGATGTGTTGTGATAGTTGCACAGGCAGCACTTGTCCCTCGTTTTGGGTCCCTCCCAGCTCAGACACCCGGAGCGTGCCCAAGTAAACTCCTTGCAGCAAGCCAAGAATCTGGGGATGGCAGCAGATGCCTCTCTAAATAATATTGGCTTTGCTCTGTGGTGCAAAACCTGTGTGGATCTTCTGTTCTGACCGCGATACCCGAGCCTGATGCCTGGCTAGGGTGTCACGTATGTAGCCTGCTGCTGTAGCAGTTCGTGTGGCCGTGCCAATTTTTTCTTCCCCATTCGTGCTGCTGGCCGGCTTTGTCCATCAGAAAACACGTTACGCGTGGGTTTGCTTTGTTTCGTTGCTCTTCACGATAGGCTTTTCCTTATTCTTATCATTTTTTTTTCTCGTGCCTTCTATTGTTGCTTGACCTCTTGTTCATTTTTCCTTTCACTTTGGTTTCTTTTCGTCCCTTCGGTCCCTTTGTCAGGCAGGCTGTTCCTTCGTTACTTTTCTCCTTCTAGTCTCCGGTCTGAATTTACATTAAATAAGCTCCACTGCAACAGTCATCGTAGGACTGTCTGCATTAGTAGGGCCCGGGAGTCCTCATGGGGTCGTTCTTCTCCTTCCTGAGGAGATGAATTGTTCCCAGCTGGCTTCCCTTTAACTTCTAGCACTTGGAAGGCAGAAAGGTGCCGATGGGCAGGAAACAGATCCGTGCCTTGGCTGTCCGTGAACAGTTTGGCAATCCAGTTGAGTGCTGTATATGAGTCAAAAGGACATACAGGATGGGGAACCCTAATTGCAGAGCGTGAGGGCTGTAGGATATAGCTAGAGTCTGTGGGGAGCTGCTTTAACAACACTGAAATCCACTTTTTATATAAAACTGTTGTGGCCAGTGCAGGATGGAATCCCCCAAAGATTTGTCTGGAGGTCTAGGACAAGTTCAGTCGGTAAATGGGGGACCAAACGGATCAGCTCGTGCCTCTGGGGGAAGCCAGGACGTATTTTCTCTCTGCGAAACTGAAGCCAGCGAGTTGGTGTGAGCAATAGTGGAGTGGTCGCTTTTGGGGAGACCGTGGAAGATTGGACCTGTGGATGCTTGGGGACGGGGCTTAGCAGAGAGCTGGGGAAGGAGGCTTGCAGAGGCTTTCCCTGCAAAGAGGGGTGGTGGAGGCACTAACAGCGTTGATGTGTCGAGACCTCTGCAGGTTTGGGCTCAGAGGACGCGCGCCATCCGTTGTTTTAACTGCTGTTTTGAATGAAATCTGTTCTTTTCCTGCAGGCAGCTTTCATTTTTCTCAAATCTGTAGCCACGCTCCCACTTTAAAGCAATCTTTTACGGTGTATATAGCTTAGAATTCCCCAATTTAGGGATAAATAAATAAGCTCGTGAGATTAAAATAACTTCATTTTAGTGGGGTGCTGTCGGAATCGTTAGGCAAACGTACCCAAGCCCTTTGGCCTTGGGTAAACTTCCTGCTCTCAGCCTGCAGGGGCTGTGCCTTCGGGCTGTAACCCCGGGGTTGTAACCCCAGCTTTTTCCTCCAGCAGGGCCTTCCCCCTGTATCCAGGGGAAATTCTGTGGTGTCTTCTTACCTGGCTTGCTCTGAGAAACCGGGAAAAGACAGGCATGCTTAAATTTACTTTAAATAGCTAGGTTTATTCTGGGAGTGTCTGAAATTGACACCTTTTGTGGCCCAAACCTAACGCGGGCGAGGGAAACAGCTTGTGTTCCCTGGGAAATGCACTCGGCAATATGTGGCTGTCTCCAGAGCTGGCTTCCAAAAACAAGTTAAGCATCTAAGTGGGGGGAGATGGCTGGATAACCGCTTGAAATCAGTGATCGTTTTAACGAGCTGTGCTAGCAGGAGTGCTTAGTATGGTGTGGTGGGGATATTCCTGTCCTGGATTCTTACGGCTTCGTTTGAATCCAGAGCGAGCGTTTCCACGGCTGAAGGACTGAGGGGTTCAAAACCGAAAAGTTTTCATCTTTCAGTCTGGAAATAGAGCATGGAAATAGGCCCGTATCTGGTCATTATGCCGTCTGGTCTCTCTAATTGGTGGAGCTCATTAGCTACAGATAACGCTTTATGAAATCAGACTTCAAACCAACCTAGAATTTATCTGTACGTCACTCGCTGTAGTTAATTACAGCAACTTAAACGCTACTTTTACCACATGCTCTAATTTCTACCCCAAAATATCTTTAAGGTAAAAGCCTCCAGCAAATTAGCGTACTTATCCGGGTACAGGTTTGTGATTAAGAAGCAGATGTTAAGTTATAGTCGGCTAAACCTCCGTGGTGTGGCTAGCACAAAAAGCCGAGTGCTGTCAGAGCTGGGGCACGTCTTTGGAGCCGTGAGCTGGTGAGAATCGTTTTATTGAGAGCAAAGTTAAGATTAAAATGACGAATAGCCTGCCTGCTTATCCAGTCTTATTCTGAAACAAGACTTTAATAGTTGGTATAACTTCCTTGCAGAGCTGGGAGGCTTGTGGCTGAAGCTAGGTGAGTTTCATCATCAGAAAACATCATTAATGCCAGTGTTTTTGCTTTGGTCTAGGAGCGAGCGACTTCTGCGGGCTCCTTGCTTGGCTACAGCCACCAGAGGAGCCGGTGTAGGTTTGTGAGCAGATGTCCCCCAGTGGGGCAACTCTCGCCAGCAGGTTTTTGTTTCATTTAACTTTCGGTTCACGGCGTACAGTTGGTCGCAGCGAGCTCGTTCCCCATCCAGGTAACTTCAGCCTGGTACCAGGGAAACAAATCCGAAGGAACCACTGGAACTTCTCTGCACACGGTGACGGCGATTACTTCAGAGCAGAGGTGTCTAAATTAGAGTCAATTAGCAACACAGAGGCTTTTTTTCACCTGTGCTCTGTCAGCGAGAGCCTCAGCTCCAGGTTTAAAACCAGCTGTTTCCCTTTTTCGGGGCGTGGGTTGAAGATGTCCGTGGGCTCGAAGCAGCCTTTTAACAGATTTTTGTGTGTTAACAGCAGTAGCTCACGAGGTGCCTGTCTGATCAAGGCGTCAAAATGTGTCGGATCTCTTTGGCACGTTTTATTAAGCGTCTACCCAGGGAAAATACAGCCTTTCCCTGGCAGTGCTGCTGGTGCAGCTCAGGTAAGGTACGGGCAGCAGCCCACCAGCTGGGTGCGCAGCATGTGGCTGCTGTGGGTGTAAGCGCACCGCCGCGTTTCCTACAATGGGAAATAGGAGGGTGAGAGCGCTGCAGGCGATGGGGGGAAGAGATTTCCTTAATTTTTAAACTGCTTCCCTTTTTTTTTAACTTTTTTTTTTTATACTTTTGATGCTGCGTGGTGTAGTTTGTAGGGGCTGAAGGGCACAATGCGGTGCGGACGTTAGTAGCAAAGCACTAGAAGTCCTGAAATCACGGTACCTTCGTTACGGACATCTCTTTAATTCTTGAACATGTCAAGGCAGAACTCCACGAGGAAGTTCTTCCGCCGGAAGACAGAAGTGGTGCGTGCTGCTTAGGGTGCTGGTTGCTGTGCCCTGGTGTGTAGGATGGAGCCTGCTTCTGTGCTTCGTGCCTGAGGGCTCAGGTCCCTCCTGGTGGCAGCAGCACCCTTGGGTTACTGGGCAGCTCTCACCCTGGTGCAGCAGCAGCTGCCCTTCATTTTTCTGCTCTTGGTGCAAGGGGGATTGTGCCATTTCCCCTCCCAGGAGGACGCTTCCTGTGGTGGATGCGGGAGGGGACACGTGCGCAGCTCTCGGAAGCACTCTCCCCGCTCAGTTCAGCGCTTCTGCGAACAGGAATGGGGTTTCTGTTGCCCTAAATTGCTGGGCTCACAATGCAAATGGAAAGCTTTTGGTACCTAACTGCCTTCTCTTTGTGTTCTTGTGTAGATCTTCAATGCACATCGCTTACAATGATCCTTCACGTCCAAATAGCTGTCCTTTCACGGTGGCAGTTACAGCTGCCGCTGTTTAATCTGGAGTCACTGAATATTTGCTATTTCTTCCTGCTTTGAAGACAGTCCCTACCCATTTCCTTCAGTCTTTCCTGCTGTAACAGCTCCTCAGAGAATATTCTCGCTGCAGCTAATGAAACGCAGGCGTTTCAACAGCTGAAGGCATCTTGAATTTTTATCTGAGTGTTCAAAATAAAGGTGATCTCTGTGGTATGTCTCACTTATCCCCTAGCTTTCTGAACCAAAAATACTCCTCGTTGGCAATCGTACGTATTTGGACAAGGCTTTAAAATTGAATGCGGTATTTTAGGAGCCTCTTGGAATGGATCTTGGTGCTGAAGTATTGAGTAAAATAAGTCTGAATTTTTATTTTTCTTTGAGGGAAGGAAAAGAGAAAATATTTCTTAAGAGTAGTTACTGGTTAAATAATTATGTTGAAGTCTTACCAGCGTATGCCACTAGAGGGTAGTGCTCATTTAGAAATCATTCCTGGTTGTCTTCTAATGTTGGCTTGCAGCGTGGTATTTATTGCTGATTTCACAGCCCATAGAGAGAACAATAACTTTGCTAATTACACGTTTCTGTAAGATTTTCTGGATGGGAGCATTTAGGGTTTTGCTTTAGAAATGTAAGTCCCAATATCTTGGAAAATAAGATAGAAAATGAGAAACAGTTCAAAATGAGCTTTGCTCCACTCTGCGGTGTTTTAATAGATTTCCGAGGTGCGCAGCGTAAGTACTACCAGTAGTGTGGGAGTAGCTATGCTGAGGGTGGGAATTACTCTGCTCATTTCGTGTAGGGAGGAAATAGTGCTTGTATTTGGCAACTGGAGCATTCGTTAGTCCTGAAACGGCTAGTGCTGTTCCACCTCACCTGTCTTCCTTTTTTCCTGCTCAATTCATCCGTTGCAGCCTTCTAACCAAAAGGTTTGAGGCCAAGAGGTCAGTGTAGTTATAATCCTTAACACAACGTGGGGCTGAGTTGGATTTTTTTAAGTGATGGTCGCATGGAAAACTGCAGAGGCATAATCATATACTTGTATAAACTTAGCACTTCTAAAAAAAACACCCCAGCTCTCTGAGGACCTGCACTCCTGACAACTCCTTTTCCCAGAGCAGAAGTTAATTGACACAACAGAGTTTTAAGCAAGTTGGTTTGGCTTCCAAGGCTGAAATCAAAATGAAATCATTGGGATTTTTGATATTGCTTAATCTTCGTTTCTAGCAATTGTAATATCTCCTGCCACATGGCTTGATGTTTACATATTTGAGGTGTCTTCGTATTCTGTGTGATAAAATAACTTTTTCCCAGAAAACTAATGTCAAAATATGCTGACTTGTTTATATGTAGTTTCTTATATCATCATGAAGTATTATAAAACTTGTATTTTTTTTTTAATTTTCTAGTTGGTCGAATTATGTTTCAGCTCTTCTCAGATATATGTCCAAAGACTTGCAAAAACTTCCTTTGCTTGTGCTCGGGTAAGTAGCATGCTTGCATTTAAGAATTTTAATGTTTCTTACGATTACTGTTTGTTTCAACAAGCATAAACCATAGCTTAATAACAGTGCAAATGTTTTGTGTTGTTTTTTTTTCCTGGTAAGAGCAAAGCTGGGACGTGTTAGTGCAGAGGATGACTTGAACACTGATATTCTGTTACTCAGTTAGTAGTGGAGATTCTGCATAATTCATTGGGCCAAATTAAGTTCATGGAGCAAAAAGATATTTCCTGAACCTACTGTGGGGCTTCTTTAGATAGAAGTGGTTGGTAAGTGTGAGACTGTGGTGGGATTATTGATCGCTGAAGCTGCACGTGTGTAAAAGATGACCAGGACTTGACAATTTCTCAGGACAGACGTTACGAGATCGTGTCGTTGCACAGCACGCTGGTGATGTATGGCTTGATACCATGTCAAATTTTGCTTACTCTCATACCAAGAAAGTGTATTTTAGGTTCACGGGAGTGCTACACAGGGATCAGAAGAGAGATGCATCTATTAAATGTGAAGAGAAAACGTCTTCATTTTTAGCAAAACGAAGGACTGAGTGGGAACATGATGATCCCTGAGAAACCCTGGGGTTGTTTGAGAGAAAAGGAAGAATAGATCTGGGAAATCAAAGGACAGCATTAGTAACATAATGACTGGGTCTAATCTTTTACACACTTTTTTAAGCAGGAATTAACATTTTTGAAAGGCTTCTAATGATCGGAAGAGTAAGGGTAGGAAGGGCTTGGTGGTTTTTTGATCCACGCTGTTCCCTGGTGAATTTGCAACCATAAGTTAAAGATCAGCCTTGATGAGGTTGTTACAGGAACTGCTGCGTGGTATTTATGCGAAGGATGCGTTATGTGGTTTGTTGGTCATGTGTACAGGAATGCTCAAGTACTTGTAGTATACCTTAAATCAACTGCATCAACGAAGCCTCTTCGTATATGAAGTAACTGTTCTCTGGATGATTCAAACTTTCCTGCGAGACCTTCCAGACAGCATTCTAGTGCCTGGCCTTAGTGAACAGCTTTCAGCTAACCGTTTATGGGGGACATTTATTTGCTGATATCCTTGCACACTAACTTCTTGAAGCCTGTCCCGTCGGGGCTCAAATCCCAGAATGTGACACATTCCAGATAACATCTGACAAGATTTCAGGGTCTTGCATCACTACGAACTTGTAGAGGGGACAGGATATAACTCAGGTTTTTTTGAGGTGTATGTAGTGATGCCTCATCTTTTTTGGTCATTGAAGAGACACCTGGGGATAGACTGAGAAGGGGGAAGAAAGTTAAGACTACCGTAGAAAAATAGGCAGCATTCTTGTAGTTTTTCTTAATCAGAATAGATAACGGAAGATGAGAAATAAGATGGAGTAGCAGACTGAATAGCATAGTGTCTGAGCCTCAAGTCCTTCATCTTGTTTTTGTTTAAACCCTTACAGCGGCTTTGCCAGAAAAAGTTAGATGGAAATAAAAGACAAAGGAAGGAAAAGGTATTGGAGATCACAGGCAATGAAACAAGTACTTAGCAGAATAATTAAAGTTTCACAGCTTTTGTGTTGCATCCCTGTTTGAATTGTGTTCTGCAGCTGGCTGTACAGGTTCCGCTAAAATCTTCAGCTAGAACCTGTGTTTCAGTTAGCAAAATGTTTGAAAGATAGCACGGAGTCCTGAGGTCTAATGTAGAGATCAAACTCAGACCTAAAAGCTACCTGAAACGCTGGTTTCATTCCCGCAAATGTTTGCGGTTGTGTGCTCACAGGATGGAGTTATGTTTGCTAGGTGTCTTTAAAAATTTGCTTATGTATTTTCCCCCTCATAATTTAATTATGTATACAGAAAAGCCTGGAGTAATATTTTTTTAATTTTGGTGTAATTAATGATGAAGAGAGTTAAATTGCATTCACTGCTTTTGCCAGTAGAAGCCGCCTCTCTGCTGCCATGCCACTTCTCAAGTTTGAACTTGGGATTTTGGGGTTTAGAGCCTAGCCTCGTGCAGCTAATGTTAATCCTTACCTTGTTTGCACCAATCGCACCTGTCCTGCTCTTCTGTTTGCTCGCGTTTCTTCCTATCAGCTGCTCTGTCTGTCTGTCTGCTTCTCCTTGACAGGTTCTTCCAGTCCATTTGCTACTGCTAATCGTGCATGCCACCTCCTCTGCCCTCTTTTCTTGTCCTTTCCGTATCTCTGTTGCCTCAGCGCCCGAGCTACGAACCTGCAGCCCGAGGATGCTGTCTGCTGCGTGGCGCTGCAGGTGACCGCTGTGGCCAGGAGCAGCAGGCCAGGTTCAGGGTCATTCGTGCTCTTCGCAGCAGGATCCAGCGGCGCTGGCACATCTTTCTGCCTGTCCCCAGGGATGGATGCAGCTCTGTGGTTTGACCTCTACTTCTGTGTTTGCCTAGACTGTGGTAGGGGGTTTTCCAAGCCTGTCTTCAGCAGAGCAGCAGTTCAGTGGTGGGAGATGAAGGTGAGATCACGTATTCCTCTGGCAACCAGAGCTGAAATGAGGGCTGCTTTAACTTCTTGGGCTTTTAAGCTGCTATACCATCCTCAGAGACGAAATAAGTCACTTTTAGGAGCTGGGCTTCCCTGACTCCTTTCACTTCTGACAGCCAGATCCGTTTAGTCAGCATGAAAGCCTGGGTTCCTGTCAGGTATATCTTTTACTCTTATCTTTGCTCTTTGCAAGAAAACCTTGAATCACTGGAGATTTACCCAATACAGGGTCGTTTCCTGGTGTTGACATCCTGCTGCAGTCATACACAAGGACTACGCTTATTTAAGGAATTAGATAATAGAGAGGGGGTGATATCCCATTATTCTGGACAATATAATCAAGGTAATAGAATACCTTAGCAGCAGGCTGTGAGCATTGCAGGTTTGCATAATCCTTAACTGCTGCATGCTAGGTGGATCTAGTTATTTTGCTTCAAGACTCATGGGTACCCAGCTGCACTGTAGCTGGTGAAGGCATCGTGGCTTCTTAGTGTCGTGTTTCCCCACTTTTCCTGCTGGGGACCTCACAGACGCTTGGCTGGGGCTGTGCACGTCCATCCCCTCATTGTGAAGAGGGGTTTCACTTGTTTCAGAGCAACGCGGTGTGTCCTGAGAGAGAGAGAGAGACTGAAGGTCAGGGTTTCAAAAGCTGTGCCCATCACCGTGCCCCTACTGCTCCCTCCATAATCTGTGAAGCAAACCTGGGGGTCAGAAATGGGTGGAGGAGGACAGGGTGATTCTGGCTGCCTTCCTGCAGCCTGACGTTGTCACAAATAGGCCTGGTTCCTGGGAAGGAATGCTGTCTGCCTTGGTAGCAAGACGCTCCTTGCATTTAAATTAAACATCTGGACTTGCAAACTGGCATTAGCGGATCTTTCAGTCCCCTCCCAGATAAACAAAAATCTGCTTCTTGGAGCTTTGTCAGGAGCTTGCCTTCCTATAATCTCAACAGGAGACTGCTGTTGGGCACCTGGAGCAGAATACCTGGGATTAGGTTGGCGGTGCAGAGTGTTGAGAGGGCCTGAAACTGAAGTTTACCTGGCAGAGGTAGAAGGGAACTTCGGTAAAGGTCCTTGTGTTGTGCTCTCCTCAGGTGATGGATTATCCCTTACAGTCTCAGAGTAACAACTTTTCATCCATCCTATGTCCAAGTGATTTGCAGCACGTGGAAAGAACTCCTTAGGTAGGGAGGGGGTAAGTAGGCAGGGCTGTAGGAGCACTTAGCAGACAAAGAAACAAAGACTTTGTCTTAAAGTTCAGGCTTGTATGTGATGACTTATTTGTTCCCTGACTGGGGTCTATATAAATGTCTCCTACTAACTGGGGCCTCTGCCTTCCCAGTCCTCATACCCCCATCCATGTGCCCAGTGGCATAATTCTTCCAAACTTTGGAAGATATTTTAATGCAGGTTGAGGTGCTGGGATGTCTTTCTCAGAAATCAGTAGGCTTGGATTACAGCTGCACCGTGTATCTGTCCACCGAGCTCCGCTTTGTAGGAAATTTCATGCTCAGAAACTATTTTGAAGAAGCCTAATTTTCGCTTGTGCCTACTTGAGTCACCTTGCAAAAGACTATGCTGTTAATGGGAGGTGAAGAAGCAACAGGTAGGGCTGCTTTATCTTTTATAGCTGTGTTATTTTATGTCTCTCATGTTCATTAGCACTACAGGGGTAAATCCTTGAATTTGTTCGGTGACAGTCTGTGGATTCTTTTTCTTTAAACTTCTTGCAGGTGAGAAAGGAATTGGCAAAACAACTGGCAAGAAGCTGTGTTACAAAGGCACTACATTCCATCGCGTGGTTAAAAACTTCATGATTCAGGGTGGGGACTTCAGCGAAGGTAAAATACACCTTTAAGACTTAGATGTTTTAAATGGAACAGCGATATTATCTATGTGATTATAACATAATTTTGGAATACATCATGGAAGTATTAAAAATGCCATGAAAATGCTTCATTTGCTGAGAAGTACAGCATAGATCCCCCGTGTCCTCATTAATTTCTGAGGTTCTAAAATGTTTCAACCAAAGTGATACCTCTCAGTGATAGCACTAGCAATGCTCATTACTGCTTTATTGATACAAGGACCTTTCTGAACAAGTTAAAAAGTGGGGGGGAAAAAAGGGAGTAAATGAGCTAGAAATGCTTAATGAATAAGTCTTCTTTTAAAAGCAGGTTTTCCAAGAGTGTTTCCTTCCCCGCAGTATGTGCGCAACATGATGTTTCAACTGGTTGTCCTTCTGTGGAATACCTGTCAAAGTGTCTGTTATCCTCTATCTTGAAGTCTTTTAATGGATAAAAATGGGTGGTGGGGGAATATACTGTGGTGAGAGTCAAGTAGAAGTAAAGATGCCTTTAAAAAAAAAAAAACTTTTCTCATCTGTTCTGGTGGTCTCAGCTGCTCTGAGCAGGACAAGATGGTTGGTCATGCCCACTGTTGTCTTTTTTTTTAGTTGTCATTGTATTTTCTGTTGCTGCTGCTCTAGCAAATGGCAGTGGAGCCTCACTTCAGGTTTTCTAGTGTTCAGAGGCACAAAAGCAGTCTTCATTTTCAATATTCTGAGTGTCAGCAGGACAGTGAACTGCATAACGAACAGCCCTGTCTTTTAATTAAGGGGCATATGCTTATGTATTAGCAACTGGCTAGCGTGCCCTCGTGTCTTATAACTTGGTGGAATGTGACATGCAGCGTGTTTTATAAACTGAACAAAAGGTTTAATCCGTGCTTTTTTGTGCACAGGTAACGGAAAAGGAGGTGAATCTATTTATGGTGGCTATTTTAAAGGTAAGAGCAAGTATATTTTTCCATATTCTCAGCTCAGTTGTGAGATAAGCCTCGATTCCCAAGATACTTAATGAGAAGAGTTCTACTTATACATCACCTTTTGCATGAAACTAATGTTGCATGAGAATTATTTTTATATGCATGACTTTCAGAGGTTTTTTTTGTAATATTTAACTTTAACTGACAATTAATTAAGGCTAACATTATTGATTAAACATGACTTTCAGCATGGAGGTTAGGCAACTTTATTCATGAATAAACTCCTATCTTCCTGCCTAAAACTGTCAACATATTCTTTTGTTTATAGAGAATGTGGTCTTTTGCAAAATGAAAAGGTAAGAGACAAAAGCTCAGTAACACAAATTCAAACTCTGTTCCCCTGTACCTTCCCTAGTAAATACATAGACAACTGATACGTCCCTTTGTAGATGGATATCTGTGTTGCTTGGACAAACGAAGAGTTCTGTGTCTAACCTTTGTGAGGGTTAATGAC
This sequence comes from Anser anser, assembly GCF_964211835.1. NCBI lineage: Eukaryota > Metazoa > Chordata > Aves > Anseriformes > Anatidae > Anser > Anser anser. Next base: position 159,735,931 of record NC_139721.1, read on the forward strand.
TTAATCTGGGAAAGAATTACTGGCATAATTTTCAGTTCTAAACAATTATTTCTTCTTTTAACGTCCCTTTTCTCCCCTCCCCCATTCAAGGTTTGTATGCTTAGTGCTCATTTCCAAGTGTTTGACTTTGTTTATATGCTACATGAGTTATTTTACTTGGAAAGAAGTTTTAATGTGCGTTTACTTTTTTTAATCTGTTGTTGGAAAGAAAATGGTGATTTTTTTTAATAAAGTATTCATTTAAGGACATAATTCTTTCTTGCAGGGGAAAAAAAACAGGTAGTTACTATGGTATTGAAGTGTTAATAAAGGCACTATGTATAAAACAACCCCCTGGTTCTGAATGTTTTGCAAGCAGGTCTGCGTGGCTAAGTGCATGCGGTTAAGTTTGAAAGACAGATGAGTATTAAGAGTATTGCAGTCTATAGTCAAAAGAAGCTCTTGAATAGAAAAAATTGCTGAGATCTTACTAGCCTTAGTTTCTAAAGAGTGCACTAAAGGTGGTAAGTGCTGAGCACGCAGTATCGTGTTTTGGTATGTAAAATAACAGCTGTGTATGCTCAAACTATTTTTAGCTTTGAAAACAAATTTTTGAAAATTACCTGCTTTTATATTACGCCGTAAAAACAGAAGTCCTCTTTAATTCACTGGAATATGAAATACATGTTTAGTTTTAATTGGATTTACATTTAGGTTGAAGGAAGAATGTATTATTTGGTCTCTCTTTCAGGTATCTGGGGGTCTGGGGTTTTGTGTTTTTTTTTTCCCTTATGTGTTTTGATGCATCCAGCTTGGGATTGATAGGTGTCTGTCTTTTAACTTGCCATTCCAGGGATATGGCTGTTTCAGTAGATCTTTCTACATGAGGTGCCTGCTGTGTAAATAACAGTATCATTTATGTTTTGTTTTAGGATAGCAGTAAGTCTACCAACTTTATTTTATTGAGAAAATGCTGGATTTAAATTTAAGTCTGAGGATCAAGTGCTTACTGAAAACACTAATGATGAGTTTAATTTTTTCCATTAGAGAATTTCTTGCTGTTTCTGAGACTTTGAGAAATCATGTTTTCTGTATTGAATTCTTCTACTGTAACTTTTGAGAGTCTTCATTAGATTTGTTTTTTCCAACCTGTTCAAGTTTCTTTAGCAGCGGAAGAATTTCTCCTTGTAGCACCCATAAGTTGCTAAGAAAACTGGACTCGTATTCCTTGTCAGGGAAAATCTGACAAACATATTTTTTCTTCAAACAGATGAAAACTTTATTCTCAAACATGACAGAGCGTTCCTTTTGTCAATGGCAAACCGAGGGAAACATACCAATGGTTCCCAATTTTTCATGTGAGTAGATGTAATGTGATAGTTGAGCTTTTGTTAAACAGAGGAGCGCTGTTCATGAGAAAGATGGTATTGCTAAATTACCTATAACGATGTTATCCACCTTATTTTGAATAGGGTCGAGTGGGTGCCTCCTGTGTGATCTATAATAGGAAACATCAGTTATCAAGACTTGCTTGTGGCATTCATTTAGGATAGAAGCAGGTGCTACATGATTGCTCCTTGTTCGTTGCTTTTTACCCTGAAAGTATGGCTATGCTATTGTGTGCTCTTAGCGTCCAGAAAATAATAGATACTTTTGGTTTTGTGCGTACCAACCACATTTTAATAGAATATCTGCAAATTACAATGCTGAGCATTGTGTGCAGAAAGGAGTGAGAGCTGTGATAGAGATGGTTTGTATGGATTTGCATGTGCCCTTCAAAATCCTATGATTTATTTTGGGGGGGGGAGGAGGGAGGAAGGGGAATGTCATTTTATTTGGAGAGAGCACTTCATTTATTTTTTCCCTTTGGAGTATTTGTTCCAGACATGATTTTCTTCTGTGTTGCTGGCTAGTACTATTCATACACATATACTATTTACTTTGGTCCCATCACTGTGGAAAATAATGTGCTGAAAATGAAGTTTTCCCGTATTTTAAGAAAAAAAATCAATCCATTCCAGTATATAGCCACATTCTGTTATTTTGCAGAAAATGCATGACTCTATCATGAATAAATGGTCGAGTCTGATGTAAATTGGAGTCTGTTGATTAAAGTAGTTATATTCTAGGTCTAATAGTGGTATTTAAGGTTACTAACATTTGTCGATATTCATCCTGGTAACTCCCTTCTCAAAATGTTGCCAAGTCTGATGTAAATTGGAGTCTTTTTGATTAAAGTAGTTGTATTCTAGGTCCAATATTAGTATTTAAGGCTGCTAATGTTTATGTCAATATTCATCCTGTTAACTCCCTTCTAAAAATGGCCTTCTGTTAATGTTTAACAGTTTCTGTTTGGGAAGATGTAGTTCATAACTTTGGGCTTGTGCTGAGAACTTTCATTGTGAAATAACCATGGTGTTTTCAAAATTAAACTTCACTGTAGTTGCTTAGCTCTAAAAACTTTTTTTCTTTGCCATCTTTCTTGGGGGATAAGAGTGAATGGCGCTTCCCTGTCCTCAGTAAAAGAGTAAATTCTCCTGAAGAATATTCCTTTCTTCCTTTGCCTGAAAAAGAGCTTCAGTATGATACAGTGAAGTTCAGATAAGAGACATTTTTAGGTCTCTTCCTAAAGAATGCTCTAAAAATGGAAAATTAATGAGAAACCTAAGAGTGAGGTTTTCACAGTTACTCCTGTTCTTTCTGTAGAGAGAGAACTGTGTCAAAAGCTTATTTTCTGTTAACCTTCAAACCAACTTCTAAGTGATATGCTTTCTTACATTTATCCATTCAGATTTACTGTATATACTACTATGAAAATCTCTAGACAAAAAAAGTCATTTTAAAAGCTCTCTACAAGACACAGGTTTGCTATTTATTACTTGGTGATATCTGATTCTCTTGTCACAATTTTCCATTTTTAAGCTTATCTGAACAATACACATCAAAACTTAATGATGCTACATCAATCAAGAAGCTATCATTTGAGGGCTCTAAAGTTTCTTTTCATTCCTGTATTTAATTCAGATGTCTTCCTCTTTCAGTTATGATAGTTTCAGCTTACTTGTTCAATTTTAATGGACTTAAAACGCCCTGCCTCTCACCATGCAGAGGAACAACCGAAGCTTGTGTCAGATGCTAAATTATAATTTATGTACAAAGACAAAATTAATAGTGTTTGAGAGTACTTTTACCAAATGTGAAAGTATTTTAAAATATGTTAATGTTTCTCAAAGAATTCTTTTTCTTAATCATTGTAGTGAGAAAGCTTTATGGTTTGGGAATTCAGGCAGGGTAAGGCATAGTAATCTCGACGGAAGCTAGATTGACCTCAGCTGCCTGTAGTAATATAAAGCCATTTTTAGTGTCCTGGGGTGTCTTACCAGGGCTTCAGCTGCTGGGCAAGAAGGCTGTGGATGTTCTGAATGTCACATCTTGCCTGCCTGCCCTGTGTATTTTTCTGGGATATCCTGTAGTGTATTTAAGTGGTACTAGCTTTCCTTGGGGTCAGGCAGGTGAATAAACCTCTGGAGTAAGCTCCTGAGCTCCTGATAAGATTTAGGTGGGCTGCTGTGTAAGTCTTTAAAGCGTGCTGTAATGCTTTAGACCCTTTTGACCAGGACTTCTTACCACATGCAGACATCAGTGTTGTTTGAGATAGCACTGGGTATCTGCGAGACAGGGTGTGCCATCCACAAGGCACCCAGTGCTCCTGGAGAAGCAGCTGGAAGCCAGACAGGATCCCACAGGGCACTCACAATGTCTGTGCTGGCCATTGAGTGTTCTCCCTGCATCTGGCCAGTAGCTGACGTGCCCGGCACGCTTTCTCTTAAGGCTTCACCCTGCTGGGCAGCTGAACTCCACCACAACTGCTCTTACTCCTCTTCCTCAACAGAACCGAGAAAGAAAAGGCAACAAAAATGGCTCATGGGTCGAGATAAGATCAGGGAGTTCCCTCCCCAGTTACTGTCATGGGCAAAATACTCAGCATAGGGAGATTAATGTAATTTATTGCCTGTTGCTAACAGACTGAGGCAGTGAGAACTAAAGGCAAACCGAAAACACCTTCCCTCATCCATCTTCTTCTACCTCCTCCCCTTGAGCAGTGCAAGGGAATGAGGAAGGGTGGCTGGGGTCAATCTGTGACAGCTTGTCTCTGCCACTCCTTCACTGTCACTCTCTTAGAATCGCAGAATATCTTGAGTTGGATGGGACCCACAAGGATCATTGTGTCCAACTCCTGGCTTCACACGAGACCACATAAAAACCCGTCCTTATGTCTGAGAGCATTGGGCCATGCCCACTGCCCTGGGGAGCCCATCCCAGTGCCCGACCACCTCTGGGTGCAGAACCTGTCCCTAACCCCCAGCCTGACCCTCCCCTGTCCCAGCTCCATGCCATTCCCTCGGGTCCTGTCGCTGTCCCCAGAGAGCAGAGCTCAGCGCCTGCCCCTCCGCTCCCCTCGTGAGGGAGCTGCAGGCCGCCATGAGGCCTCCCCTCGGCCTGCCCTGCTCTGAACAAGCCAAGGGTCCTCAGCCATTCGTCATAGTGAAAGGTCTAGAGGGCAAGACCTATTCTTGTGGCCTTCCTTTGGATGCTAGTAGAAGTGTGTACTGCCCGAAACTGCACGCGCTGCTTGAGCTGATGCTGAAAGCCCTCCTGTCTGTCAGGGCACTCTTGTTTGCTCACATTCACCTGGCCACTGAGCAGAACCCCCACATCCCTTTCTGTGGGGCTGCTCTCCGGCCTCTTGTCCCTCAGTCTGTACATACAGCCAGGGCTGCCCCTGTCCTATGTGCAGAACCCAGCACTTGTTAAACTTCATATTGTTGGTGACTGCCCAGCCTTTGAGTCTGCCAAGATCTCTCTGCGAGGCCTCTCCACTCCCAAGGGAGTGAACAGCTCGTTCTCGTTTAGTGTTGTCTGCAGACTTCGTATACATTCAAGTCCTCTGTCCAAGTAATTTATGGAAACATTAAAGAGAACTGGCCCTAAAAGGGAGCCCTGGGGAGCCCCACTAGTGACTGGCTGCCAGCCTGCTCTAATCCCATTTATTATAACACTTAGAGCCCCAGCCCATCAGACAACTGTTCACACATTGTATTATGTATCGTGCTCTGCCCCTGCACTATGTGGAGTCCCTCCCACGGGATGCCGTCCTTCCCGACCTGATCCTGTGTGGGTTTTCCATAAACTTCAAGACCTGCTCCCACACGGCTCCGTACCACGGGGTCCATCCCCCAGGAGCAAACTGCTCCAGCACGGGTCCCCCACGGGCGGCAGCTCCCCCCAGACCCCCTGCTCCTGCGGGGGCTCCTCTCCACGGGCTGCAGCTCCGGCCCGGGGCCTGCTCCTGCGGGGGCTCTCCGTGGGCCGCAGCCTCCTCCAGGCCACATCCACCTGCTCCACCGGGGGCTCCTCCACGGGCTGCAGCGTGGAGATCTGCTCCGTGTGGGACCCGTGGGCTGCAGGGGGACAGCCTGCTCCACCGGGGGCCTCTCCACAGGCCGCAGGGGGATTGTGCTGCGTGCCTGGAGCACCTCCTGCCCTCCTGCTGCACTCACCCTGGGGGCTGCAGGGCTGCTTCTCTCACATTTCTCACCCCTCTCTCCCAGCTGCTGTAGCACAGCAGGTTTTTCCCCTTAAATCTGTTCTCCCAGAGGCCCAACCAGTGTAACTCATGGATCTGCTGTGGAGCTGGCTCTGATCTGCCATGGGGCAGCTGCTGGGCTCTGCTCACAGAGGCCACCCCTGCAGCCCCTTTGCCACCACAACCTTGCTGTGTAAGCTGAATACACTTGCAGATGCCTTTTTTAATATATTCAAGCTTTGGCATTTAAACTCAATCCCTTATTTGGTCTCCAGTGCCGCAGCTCATCCTGGGAATAGGTGCAATTACAGAATCCATAGGAAGCTACTGAGGCTGCTCATAAAGGCAGATGTGCTTGTATACGGTCAATTTGAAGTCAGATTTGTGTCCGATAACTGGATTTACAAATAGGCAAGGATGGATGGTGAAACACAAAGTCAGCAATCTATGCACTTTGAAAAAAGTGAAACTTGGCTTCTCCTTCATAATATATAGAGTTTGAATTTGCAGTTTCAAAGTAGAAAACAGCTAAAGATTATAGCTAGACAGTTTCTGACTTTTAACTTTAAAATGCAATATTTTAAAGCAATAAGTTTTGTTTGACACTTGTTTGATTACGTTAGGGAGTATACTTTGCATCTCTACAGCTTTTCTTTTATTTCCTTAAGTGGTGTGCTTTAAGTTGAAATTAAATTGTCCTTCTACTCAAAGAAGTAGCTCAATTATTCATTAGTTTATCATTAGGAAAAGTATTCTTCAAATGCATAACCTGAGAATTATGTGAAAGGCAGTCTTAAGTGGAAATCTTCAGTCCTTAGATTTTTAAATCTGAATGTTTAATTTACTGATTCTATTTATAGAAAAGGAAATAGCTCATCTCAGTCAAGCTTTTTTAAACATTTACATTTGTTATAGTGCATAAATAACTTCAGGGATTAGAATTCTGAATTCCTCTATCATATCGTTTCCCAAAGTAGCAAATAAGGTGTGCAAATAAGTTATTTTTTATGTAAATATTTGTTTGATTGGGGCTAAAATAATAATAAGAATCCTGAATATAACATTTTTACTTACTCATCAAAAGTACTTCCCCCACTTACCACGGATGAGCGTCATTTGGAATAACTAGTCTTTATAGTAGCAAATCAGGCAGCAAATATCTCCTTGGCAGACTGCACTAGCAAACTGGTCGCAACAAGACTAAAAATCATTAAAAGTTGAGCCACAGTGATCAGTTTACTTGAAATGGAAGCTCAGACCAGTTAACGAAGCATCTGACCAATTCTAAAGTATCATCAGTTTTCTTTGATTCATCAGGAATTCCTCAGGTATGCGTGAATGTGTTGAAGCATTCATAAGCAACAGTAGAGAACTGGACATCGAAAAAAAAAACGGTGCAAGTGAAGTTGGGAAGCCTCAGTGATGCCAATTGAAGAAGAATAAATGTAAAGCATGAGTAGAAATTGGCAAGAGGCAAAAGTAGAGTCCAGAGTAGGTATATGTCAGAAGTCTTATGTTTAATGCTCATTGACTATGTTTTTTCCTACTTGAATAGGGGTAGCAGTTAGGTTAAAAGAAGAATGTTTGGCTACAGCAGGATTAAGATTTTCATGCATATGCACTTTACGTATACCAAGTCATTCACACATGTATCTTAACCTAGTCAGATGGGAAGCATCTTACTGAGATCCAGCAGAAAGGACACACAGGCTGTCTGGCTTTGTGAAATGCTGGAATTTCAACTTTCTGTACCCAAAGGGGTCTGTTACAGCATTTTATTGCAGATTTGTATTGAAGACATTTGTAAGACCCTAGTTTATAAATTAGCTATTTATATTTTCAGATAGCTCCACTATTAATGTATTTCTTTTCTGTGAGTAATTTCTTTCATTTTTTTTAAAGCCAGTTACTTAACAAGAGTTCTAAGCACAACCTGAGCGTGATAATCTTTTTTTTTTAATTGTCCTGTTTCCATGTTGATGTTAAGATCCAGAATTTCTTGGATGGGGTGGACGTTGACAGGAACCACATTAGAAACATCTTCCTTTTTCTGTATATTCCAGCACCTGTTTTGGACTGTTGTTGAAAATGTTTTTTTAAGTTATATACTGTTGTTATTGGGAGTGAAGTTATGCATCTAGAGTATTACAGAAATGCCTCTGGGGTCTTCAGGTCACAGATTGAGAGCCAAGGGGAATATTCAGCCCGTTCTTGGATTCTCCAGCTCAGCGACTGTATTACTTGCTGGGTGATGTTCTTCTGGGGCAATGTATTTTGCTTCTCAGACGAGCTGATCTGATGAAGCTATCTCATCTCTTTGAGCAACTCCCTTGTGCCTGTGGCCCCGCCCAGCCTGCTAGTAAGTTGTAATACAAAATAAGTGCCACCCTTACGGAAATTAATATATAAAGCACTATAAAACTTGGGAGTCTACTGATTCTACAAGTGCTAACAAGTAACTGTGCTTCTGTTAAGTCATCCAAAATCTACTGAGCTGTATTTACTACAGAAGTAGAAAAGTGAATGTGCAGAACGAGACATAAAGAGAACAACAGGAGGCAAAAAGAGTAACCAACTTCTTTGTCACTTGGAAGCTTTGTATAATTGACTTACCACCTTGCTATTGAGTCATGTATTCCTCTAAACTACCGAGGCTGATACCTTCTTATTGCAACTTCGAGGAGTGCTAGGTTTTGTTCGTTATCAGCTCAAACAGCTAATAGTTCTTGCCTTTGTGTTAAAAGCTATTTAAAATTTGAGGCTGTTTTGCTATTCATTAGAATTTATTTTTCCCCATATTGACGGTATTGTCAGTTAACGTGGCTCTCAAGCTTTTTTTCTTGCTCCAAACTAAATAGCTTTTTGGTTCAAAAATCTTTTCAATGTATGGTGGTGTCTAGTTACTAAATTTAAATAAATTAACTTCTTGGAACTGCTAAATGGCTAAAGGCTAAAATCAATGGTGAAGATTTTTGGGTTGGATTTTACAAGTGATTTCTGAATGTTACTAGCTTATTAAGTGGCTCACTTCTAAGTTTTTTTTTCCTTCAGTGTCCCAAACCAGGTATTTTTCTAATCAACGCTTTTTTTTTTTTAACTTTGAATGAAATAACTTTGAGCTGATTATTGAACAGTTTACAGGAATATGAAAGAGAACTACAAAAAATTCACGTTATCCTTGAGCAGAGGCGATGTATGTGCACTTGTCACGTAAGCAGGTCCTGTTGGTTTGGTCAGGTTTACGTAGATGTACAGCCCATGTGGAAGCATTCATAGGATGATATTTGCCGTAAGTTACAAATGGATGATTTCACTGCTTAGATATGCAGAGAGATAATTCAGAGTTAATAGTCTTTATGGGAGAAAAAGCATAGATTTATACTTAACTGATAGTGTATTTTGAAGTTACAGCTGCTCATGAGAATTATACCGGAGCAAAAGCACAGAACTAGCTGGTGCACGTGCTTTGTGCTCTTGCACCCGCAGCATTTTTGTTTTTCTCTAATTCTTAACACAAGCAATCATAGCTTTGCACATATTTTAGAGAGCACCTTTTTTTCTTAGTTTTAGAAAAGCTTCATAATACAAGGGAGGTACAAGCTAACTACGAAATATAAGAAGCTGTGCACTTACTGACACGTTTCATTTGGTAAACCAAACCATTTCACTTGCGGGCTGCCATCTTATGAAGTATTTACCTAGGACTGGGTTCAGACGAGCATTTGAACACCTATGTAACTGCGAGCATGTGAATAAACCCATTGAAATCCGTTATTCATCTGCTTAAAGTTGTGCATGTGTTCTGACACTTGGATTGAGGCTCAGAGGGAACTGGGAGGATTCTCTTTTCTAACAGTTTTCCTGTGTAATAGTGGATGCAAGCAGGCTATGTCTGTAGGTTTCTTTTTGTTTTTAAAGAGAACTTACTGTAGTTTTCAAAGTACCTTGTATTCTAAAGAAAATTTAGAGCCCTCTTTTAGGCATCCTTGTTCTGCATACAACTTGATTAATATTAATTTTAAACTTGTATTTAATAAAACATAGACTCAGTTTTGTCTGAAAATGTATTACAATTTATTTCTGCCATTTTTGTGTAAAATTTACAGAAACAGTGTTACATCGTGCGCTCCAAAGGTAATGTCTCATTCCTCTAAGGCTGTGTCCTTTTCTTTTCTCTTTCTGTTTTTAATCTTCCTTGTTTTTCTGATCATATTGTTACGTGCTTTGAGTCCTTTGTTAGGTCTGAGGCTCTCGGGGGGGGGTGGGCAAAAAAGGTGCTTTTATCGAAAAGATGTTCTTCTCTTCACCAATATCTTAAACCAATTTTCTTTAAATTGGGGGGTGAGTAAAGATATTTGTCCTTCTGCAAATAACACGGATAATAACATCTATAATAAGGCAGATGTTGAATGTTTTAAATTATAAAACTTCTGTATAGAAATGTTTTAATAAAACACTCTTTCTTGGGAGGGACTCATCCTGACTAGGTTTCTGTAGTGCAGAAGTAGTAAGTAGGTTTTCTCCTGGGGCAGTTTTGAAGTCAGTGTTCAAGAAATGTAAGGTGGAACACAGGCAAAAAGAGCTTTGACGTGGTCTTCTAAGGTGCAAATGTTTGCAGAATGATTGCAGTGTTCCAGCCCTAACCTCGCGATGAGGGAACTTTTCAGAAGCACAAGGAGGAGTTTGGTTTCTGCTTCCCGTGGAAAGTCTTGCAAGTTGCCCGACTCCTCCTTGTGCATCTGAGAAGTTTGCTTTTGGGTAATGCTTTTCTGTGTGCTTCCACTTCGTGACCAGGCAAATGAGAAAAATCCTGTCCGCTCTATCAAATTGCCAGCGTAATGAAAGAAACTAAATGGCTTTACTAGTTACCAGCCATCCATTTCCTTGCTTATCAAGGACCAGGCCAAAGAAAGTACTTAAATAATTTGCTTAAATAATTTGCTCAATTGGCCTCCAAGTGCTGCTGCAGCATGGCAGGAGCACGCTGCTGCAGCATTCGTAGCAGGCGTGTTTGAACCTGTTGCTTTCTCGAGCTAACTCCAAACGCTAAGACTCGTTGACTGTTGGTTTCACTGAAGTAACCCACTTCTATTTTTCACTACTTTAAATCAGCTTTGTCGTTTAAGCCTGCCAAAAACGTTCACCTAACAGCAGGTTGTTATTGCAGTTAACTTTTGCTTACCGAACTCCCAAAGCTCTGAGACTTTTTCCGTTTGTAGCCACGTGCTGGGCTAGCGAGGGAAAAACAAAGATCAGCCCCTGCTGCCGAGAGATGAGACGTCTTCTTGATAGCGTTTCTTTCCCTTTGTTTTTTGTAATATTTAGGATTACAGAAGTAGAAGGTCTGGTCGGTGTTTGGAGCTTAGAAAAATCAGAGTGTAAGCACTCCTGATTGCGGTTCCAGCTTCTGGCACGTGTCCCAGCACTGCAGTGCTCTGTGGCCTCCTAGCTGAAAGCCAGAATGAAGCTACGTGCTTTATCTGGAGTTATTTCCTTGTAGCAGTGAGAACCTGACTTTGTTGTACCAACGAGAAGCATCTGGGCCCTGTGGGGTTTTTATTTTTATTTTTTTGAGAGTGTAGTACAGTGGAAGAAAGCTGGAAAGTCAAAATAGTGCCTCGGGAAGAGAGGGAGAATGTTTTCAAATAATAAAATAGCTTCAAATGCAGATTAGATTGACATTTATTTCACCTCCCCTCGTTTCCCCCAGTATATAAGATCAATGCAAGTTCTGATGTTCCTCATTGAATTTGTCTGTGCAGCCTGGTTCTCTGGGCAACATTACTCCCTTAGGTATGCCCGCATTAATTTCCTTTCCCTTCTAGAAGAGGACAGAGAAAGGTACGAGGTCACAGCATTGACACCAAAAAGGTGAATCTTAAAATACAGCTGCATATGCACAGCCTTGGCTGTCCCAATTAAAAGTCAGCTTGGAAATTTGGCGTAGCTCCCACCACCACCACCTCTGTGCAAAATGTCGTGCAGTGGCGTTTCCCCTTTGGGCTGGAAACAGCTGAACGTGGGAACCTGAAAAAAAAGGGAGAAAGTCCGAATTTATCCCAGAAATAGGGTATAGAGTACCTTACAATGTCTGCTTGCATTGTGCTACTGTTGCTTTGGGGAAGCCTGTGAGCTTATAAGCTGAATTGCTGTAGTCTTGGTGGTTAAAGTAGTATTGCTTTGTATTGTGAGTCCTGAGGCCAATCAAGTAGATGGAAAGTAATAAAATAGGAAAAAAAAAAAAAGGCAAAGAATCTATCACATATGATAACTCTGTTTTCCTGTTCCTTTTTTAAATAGAACTGACTTTAAAGTGACCTTGTAATGTAAGAACAGTTTCAGAAACGTTAAATTCCATTAGTTGGCCAGTACTTATTTCCAAATTGTATCTTTGCGATTAAAGATGTTAGTGAGTTATATTTGAGCGTGTATGTAAAGGCGTTTGAATATTGTTTTTTGCATGCATCCAATGGTATTTGGTGCAACTTTCAAGTATGCACAGTTAGCTAAACTTTAAACAAAATTCATGTAAAAGATAAGATTAAAGGAAAAAAAAAGGCCTGTATGTGTAATCTGTAAGGTTTTTAATTCCGTGTATGTAACTGGATTTTTTCACTATTTTGTCTTACCTTCACCTTTTTTTCTGTGACATTCTCCTCTTACTTCATCTGAATCCTTGATTTTTTTTTACCATCTTACCATCTCGCTGTTTGTCAAACAGAACAACAAAGCCTGCTCCTCATCTCGATGGGTAAGTCCTTTATAGTTTCTTCAGCGATGAATAAATTCCAAGTTTATTCATGAGGCTTCGCGTATCGTGTTGGCAGTAGACAGCGGTGGGGAAACACTCTTACTTCTGTGAAAGTTTATATGATAGAAAAAGATGGGAAACTAAAATTTGAGTTCTATAAATATTTCAAATTGCAACTTATTTCCTAAAACGATTTGAAAACTTGGAAGGCCCTTGATCTTAATATTCATTTATTTAAATCTGGTTGCTGCCCTCAGCCCCCAAATCAAGTTGAAATGTCAAGTTTAACATGTTTTTATAGTACTTTTTGTGACCTGTTTTATCTCCAGAATATGTAAGTTCCTGGAAGTGCAAGTTATAGGGCAATTGGAGGAAGGAAAGAGGACTGTGGGGCAGTAGAACAGAATTGGGGATTTGTTAATAATTGCACCTTCAATGTCAGTGGGAACGCGTAGGCTGAGATTGCGTAGACCTAAAAATGCTTTTTCTGGGGAAAGCTGTGCTTCTGTGCTGTCTGTATTTGATCTGTCTATTACACAAAATTTCAAAAGTAAGGTGGATGAGAAATTATGACCTGTTCAGTGCCTGCTAGAAGAGAGTAGAATGACATCATGTTGAACCAGAGCAGACCTCCATTACATGAAGTCTTATTGTTGTAAATATAAAAGTAATAAAGTTAAAAATAAGATTTTTTTAATATCTTTTAAAGGCTAGTCGATGCCAGTGAAGCTGAATGTTTCTATTTCAGAATGACTTTTTAAATCTGAAATTCATCGGAGAAAAAGCGAGATATAAATGCTGTACTTCCCAAATGTTTTATTTCTGCAGCGTACATGTTGTCTTTGGACTGGTTATTTCTGGTTTTGAAGTAATAGAGCAAATAGAAAATCTGAAAACCGATACTGCCAGTAGACCCTATGCAGATGTACGAGTTATTGACTGTGGGGTGCTTGTTACGAAACCAGCAAAGGATGGTAAGCATACGTATGCTGAAGTTAATTGAATGTTGACATTTTTTTCAGAGTATAAAAATTGTGCCAGCATCTAGAATCTTAATTTAGTTCTAACAATCCCTTAAAACTTAAAGGTTGGCGTAGGTGAGTAAGGCACAGCAAGGGAAAAGGTTTTCTGACCTAAACCTTTGTGCTTTAGAAAACGTATGCCTGCTTCCTGGTCTCCTTAATTAATTTTTTAGGTTCATGTGACATACTCAAAAGAAATTGACTTATTTTTCTGAGTTTGAAAGACGGTAATCTAAACAGAAGCTATTCTTGATGCAGAATTTTGTGCAGTTTCTGAAGGTTTATTATAAGATATGTCAAGTTAATATCTGCCATAAACATAGTCAACATAATTTACCTTTTAGTGAGAATTCATAGGAAATAGATGGTGTTAGATATGTCTTTGGACAGGTGCTGTAAAGCTTCAGGTTGTTATGAGTTAGGATATTTTAACTTTAGTTTTGACTTTCCTCAAGGATAATGTGTTTTTTATGTCCTGCGGAGAGAATCCGAGGAAAGATAATGTAAAAGTATGGGAATGCAGAAAGGAGAGGATGGCAAAGCTTGGCACATGTGGATGTTTAACTTCAGTTATAAATTTCAGTGTATGGCTTATCATAAAAATGCTTTGGCTTTGCAGTATCTTAGATGGCAGAAGCTGTGCATGGAGGTTCTTACAGTTCACTGAAGGTATTTTTTACAACCATCTTTGTTGGAAAATATCTGTGTAACTTTATTGGTTTACACGGCACAATAAATCCATATAATTGTTCTTTAACAAACCTTACTGTTAAAAAAAAAAATGCTCATGGTTTACACACAGATCCTCTGGAGAAGCACGTGTGTATTCGCATATATAAAGTTGTATATCTTGTGTTATATTTATATACACACTACGTGTTACATGCATATGTGCACGCTGTAAATATTATAATATCTGTTTCTAAGCTTTGGAGAAGAAGAAGAAAGTATGTTCTGAATCAGAAGAGTCCGAATCCTCCTCCAGTGCATCAAGCTCTTCAGAAAGTTCATCTGAAAGCGAAGCTGAAAATGAAAGAAGCAGAAGAAGAAAGCGTAAAAGAAGAGCTAAAGCAAAACAATCAAGAAAACGGAGAAAGGAGGAGAGGAAAAAAGAGGATTCAAGATGCAAGCGAACCTCAAACCAAAGATGGTGACTACTTTCTCAAATTTAAGAATGTCAGAGGAATTTGATAAATTTTGCTTTTTCGTGAAGTACTTAAGCAATTAATATGAAGGTGCTTTTATTCTGTAAGTTTGGATTTCGATTTTTTTTTTAAACAAATCACTAAAGCTGAGCTTGTTGGGTAGACTTCTCTATGAAACAGTTAAAGATCTTTGTAGATAGAATGTAGAGTAACTTTGAAATAAACGTCTAGCATGTTAAAGCGTTTGGGATTTGCTATACCTGTGTTAATGTAATGTTAGGCAAATAGAGACCTTTGATTCATACTTTATTTATATTTTAAAAATATTTTATGACAAATGGCGAATTAAAAGCAAAATTGTTTGCTGTAGTGTGAGAACTGAACCTTACTTCTAATAACGCACTGTCCTTCCTTTAGCTTAAAATGAGCTGTTAATGAAACACCTTCTAAGTCATCTGAAAGCTTGTTGCATCACGTGGGCTTATTGTGGGAACCTGAACGGTGGTGTTTGTCATTGATTTTTATTTATAAACTTATTTTTCCTCCCAGCAGCCTTTCTGACAAGAGCGATGTAACAGAAAAAGCAGCTGATGTTAGCACAAAGAGGGATAAGCCTGTCGTACGTCCTGAAGAAATTCCCCCAGTGCCTGAAAATAGATTTTTGCTAAGAAGAGATGTGCCTGTTGTCAATGCAGAACCTGAGCCGTAAGGAACATTGAGTTTTATTATTGTGTTGACGTTCGTGGTAGAAACTATGCATAAAACTTTCTTACTAACATTATTTTACCAGAACTTACAGCAAGGGATGGCTATAGTGTCAGAATCTCCAAATGAGGCAATTTACCTGTCCTGTTTACTGTTTTTCTTTGGAATTTTCCTTTCAATGTGGTTCAGTTTTTTTCAGTGAAAACTCATAAAATACTTTCATCAGTCCTTAAGGGTCATGCATATTTTGACCTTAAACACAATTACAGGTGATGCAGAAAAACAAGGTTCGTTAATTCCAGAGAAAATTTTGCAAGGTAAAATATAGCCGATATTTGATTGCAAGGTAAACTTCAGTAGGAGAGGTAATTTTTCAATTTTCTTAGACTAAAGGATCAAACTTTAGTGCAAAATCAGTCTAACAGAATCTTACAGCAGTTTGATTTTTTTAGAATAGGAGAAAGTACATATCCTTAGTAGAAAGGAAGTCATGCATTCACAAGTTGCTTTCAATTTGTTTTGCATGCCTACCCAATTGCAATTTTTTTTCCATCAAATTTCTTCACCTTTGGATTCAGAAGAGTTAATATAGCACACTCCTGGGCATATCTAAAAGCCAATCACTTTATTTGTTTTAATTCAGGTATAGTCTGCTGTAAGCTCTTTCTTCTTTACTCATGTTTTCAAAGCTTTTGTATCTGCTTCTTTCAAACTGTGTAAAAAGGAATACTGAATTACTTCTTGCTGAGGAAAGAAAGAAGGCTTTAGAACTTGGGGACTGTTATGACCTGCCACTCTGCCTGCTAAGGCATTGTTGTGTAACTGCTGCGATCTTGAAACTGTTCTTACCATGTCATCTTCCCGATTTGTCCACTAAACATAAGTTAGCTGCTTTAGAAAAGCTGTAGCAGAGTACTTTGGAAGTTCATTGTTAGCCTTTATTTATCACAAAGGCAGGTCAGATCTGCAGAGCTGGTTGAAAACCAGTATGTATTGATTGGCTTTCATCGCAGGTCTGTGTGTGGCTGGCTTGCTTCTTGGAAAGCCAGTTGCTAAATTCTCAGTTCTGCCATATCAAAATAGGTGATTAAGATACTTTGCATGATTAATTTAAAATTAAGTTTAAGATAAAATTGCTTGCGTTTTTTGTGTACGCTCATATTTTATTAATTTCTTTAGGAAGCTTCTTGATGCTACACCAGTTCTAACCGACCAGAAACCATCAGTCTCTAAATCTGGACGAAAAATTAAAGGAAGAGGCACAATAGTATGTGGCTTACTCTTATTTCCTCTCACCCAAAGTATCTTGTCTGACCTTGAGCTTTGAACTTTGAATTTCCTTGAAGGCTTTGTGTGGCACTGTAACTGTTGTTGACCTACAGTAGATTCAAGCTTAGAAGGTTGAAATCTTGTTGCCAAGTAGTTCATTTTGCAGTGCTTTTTCCTTATCCTTCTTCTTAATGTCTTCTTGCCTAAGCATTGTTTGGGAAAACAAAGGCTTACCCAGCTACAAGAGTAGTGTCAGCCGTAAGAAGTAGCTTCAAACATAAGAATAAAATTATTTCTTTGTAAAGACTGAAATGAAGTCAGCAAAGGTTCATCCTAGGCAAGCTGCAAGATCTGAAGCAATGAGAAAAGACAAGCTTTTACTCTCTCCATTGCTTGGATTTCCTCACTGTTTCTCCTAAACACTAGGACTGTTTCTGTATAACAGCAGACAAGGCTGTTCTGAAGTGTTCTAAGTATGTACAGCCCTTTCTGACATATCAGAACTGGAAGGATAAGAGATATACTTACAGTGTCTAATTGTGCATATGTTGCTGATAAACAATTTTTCTGGCAACACTGGCAGAATCACTTGTCAAAATGTCAAAAAGCAGAACTAACAGTTTAAGTATATCTTTTGTTTCTGTTTCTAGCTAGTTAACATAGTTTGCCAAATTTCATCCGCTCTCCTGCCTGAGATGAAGTCTGTGTAATTTCAGATAACAGTGCACAGGCAAGAAGTTACTTTTTGCCATGCTTGGACAGAAGGCTTTTTGCAACTGCACAGTCCGTTTTTTTCCTACTTTGTGAAGGCTGTCACTGCTTCTTTAGCTCTCATTCCTATTTCAGTGCTCTGGTAACTTTTGCTTTTGCATTAGTGCCACTGTTCTTAAGCAAAAGTTTTCTCATCCCTTCTTCAATCCATGATACGGGGCCCAAAACTGTTGATTTTCAGTCAGTTGAAGAGGGAGAAAGTAAGAAGATATTTCTTAAATGAATTCTATGTAAACCAATGCATTCATCTTTCTCTTTTTATTCTGGGAGACAGTCTAGGTTTTTTTCCACATATCGCTTATTTTATAAGTGGCTCAAAATAATTGAGTAAAACCCAGATGTTTTTCTTCTTTGTTAATTGAGTCAAGGAGCATCTAATTTCCTCGTATGAGTTACCTAAGTGTGTATCCAACTGGGTAATGGAAAATAATGACTTGGCAATATTATGACCGTTTTTCTGCTGCTGCAGAAAAAGCTCTTCTTACCTTTTTAAATGTTGTGCCTAAGCATCATTTTCTAGCATGAAGCTTCATTACACTTTTTTGAAAGATTTTTTGCTTAGCAGATGTCTTAAACTGCCCATTTCTGAAGGGCTGAACAGCAGTGACTTTTGAAACAGAGCCTGTTTTTATGATTACAGGCAGCTAAGTATCTGCTAACTGAACTGAAACATCCGTGCTTTAGTATCCTGGAGGAGGGGGGAAGTTTGGTTATCTGCTGTAATTGTGTTATTCCAAAAAGTGTAATGTAAAGAGAACTTGACTTCCTAATTTTTGCATTTTATGTTTTGGAAAAACAGGTTAGCTGGCCCCTCTCAGGCTTTGAGAAGTGCCCTCAGAGTATGAAAAGACAGCTAGCTATGTAATCAGGCTCACCTATAGCATATATGCATACCAAAAGTGGATATCTTTGGCAGGGAATTCAGAATTTGTGTTCTTCCTGCCCTTTGTGTAAATAACATTGTCTGGCTTGTTATGAAGATGCATGCAAAACTTGTATGAAAGGTACCAGATACAGAATATATTTTTTTCTTTAAAGGAGGCTGTATAATATAAAAAGTAATTGTCTGTCTTTGGTTTTATAGCGGTATCACACCCCACCTCGATCGCGGTCATGTTCTGAATCCGATGATGATGAGAGTAGTGAGACTCCTCCTCACTGGAAAGAGGAAATGCAGAGATTACGAACATATAGACCACCTAGTGGAGAAAAGTGGAGTAAAGGCGATAAGTAAGATCCTTACTGCACATTTTAAAATGATTTTTTTTTAACACAAGCAATAATAGGTTATATAATAATATATATATTATATATATATTATATAATAATAATAGGTTATATAGCTGTTCCATGTCATTCCTGTTTGACTGAATAAAATGCGTAAAACTATCTTTGTATTTAATATCTTCCCACTTCCAGTGTTCTGAATTTAAATGGAATCTTTCTTGTAATATTTCCTATAACTTTTCTTCTTTGGTGATGTGACAGCAGATCAACACGTGCTGAAAAAGCGTAAGGTCACAGAGTAGTTATTTCTGATGGTACTATCTTCAATGATTAAGAAGAAATTAATTTACCTGTCCAATTTCCTACTGCTTTCCTCTGAGATAGTCACGTCAGATTTCCTTTAGCCTTGAACTTGGTTAACTGTTTTTTTGATAATAAGTAAGACAACCAAATCCACAAAGCCTATATTAAGTTTTAGCTTCATGTTCTTTTTACTGTTACCAGCTCTGCGATGTAGCTGACTTTCCAGAATTTCTGATGACTTGATAATCTGAGCTTGTATCAAAATGTTAGATAAACCCCAAATGCAGAACTGAAGAACATATTGAAAAATTGCAAATGTTTACCAAACCTTTTTATATACTGAGTGCATACAATTTATTGCATTGTACTAGCTAAATAGTACCTAAATAAGGTGATTAAAAAATACATTTAAACATAGTTTATAAATCCCATAGTTGCAGAGTTCAAAATGATGTGGACTAGGGTGATTAAATCTCTTTGCGTGGGTTTACAATGTGCACAATTCGGTGGTGATGTCGGATTCATCTCTTACAGAGAAGTGGTAGCTTTCTTCATAGTCTTGTAATTCCATGACTTAAAACAAGTGTAACAAGCTCATTCAAAACACAGTTGTCTGGTGGTAAATGCAGGGATTTGTATAGTTCATAAACCTCATTAATTGCCTTGGGACAGGGAGAGGGGAAAATACTTACGAAGTTCTTACAGAATTTCCACTTAGCGTGGGGCTTGCTTGTTTGTTTTTAAGGTTGAGTGACCCGTGTACAAGCAGATGGGATGAAAGAAGTGCATCACGGAGATCAAGATCTTGGTCACATAACGGCTATTCTGATCTGAGTACTGTGAGATATTCCAGCCACCACAAAAAGCACAGAAAAGAGAAAAAGAAAGTGAAACATAAAAAGAAGTCTAAAAAGCAGAAGCATTTCAAGAAGCACAAGCAAACGAAAAAAAAGAAGACATCAGCTTCGTCAGATGTGGAATCCTCTCATTCCTTCGTCAGGAGGAAGAAGTCATCTTGTGATCGTGAGAGGAAGTCTCGTTCTTCTTCATCATCTTCTAGACATTCATCCAGAAGAGACTGGTCTAAATCTGATAAGGAAGACCAGAGTTCATCAACTTTATCAAGCAGAGACACTCGGTCATACTACAGGTCCAGGTCCAGATCTAGGTCTAAATCAAGGTCTTATTCTCGAAGTTCCAGATCAAGATCAGCCTCTAAATCATCACGTTCCCGAAGTAGATCAAGATCAAGTCCTAGCCCTAAGCATCAAAAGACTGTTTCCAACTCTCCACGAAATACTTCGACACGATTAAATGAAAACAAGCTGAACAAGACTGCTGACCCTGTAAGAGCAGTTGTACTGCCGACAGATAAAGTCGTTGTACCACCGGTTGTCCCAGAAAGCCTCCCTGTCATACCCTTAAGTGATAGCCCACCACCTTCAAGGTGGAAGCCTGGGCAGAAACCATGGAAGCCATCCTATGAGCGAATTCAGGAAATGAAAGCTAAAACAACCCATTTAATACCCACCCAAACTAATTATAGTGTAGTTGTTGTTAAAGAGGCTAACGCTTCTTCCTCGTTCCGAAAACGACAAAGGAGTTCAGATAGTGACCGAAGTGGTTATTCCAAATATCGTAGCGATAGAAGCTCGGATAGTTGGCCGCGATCGAGAAGCAGGTCCTCCCGAAGCAGGTCATACTCAAGATCTTACACGAGGTCTAGAAGTCTGTCTAGCTCAAGAACAAAATCTCGTTCTTCTGGCAGATCACCGTCACCGAGTAAATACCGCAGTGACAGGTCGGGTTATAGTGAGTCAACATCTTATTATTCCCTTAGTGATGATGATAGGCACAGAAGCAAAAGAAAATCTACATCAGGTGATCAGAACGCTCGGTCCCTTAAACTAAGGCAGGAAACAAGCTCTGAAAGCACTCTCCCTTATAAATGTACAAAAGACTACGACGAGTCTTCTCAAGGACTGAAAGAGAGTGACAGTTTATCGTCTTCTGACTTCTCTACTGACAGTGAGCATTCCAGCAAAGTGAAAGGAGCCCAAGAAAAAGAAGGCCATTTTCAGTTGGAAGGAGATGCTCAGCAACAGGATAAAAGCAACTTAAGTTTGGTGAGAGGGGAGGAGAAATCCAAGTGTGAACGGGATGCTGATCGTTCTAAAAACAACGCCATTAAAGAGAAATCATCTGAGCAACCTAGAGGTGGTGCAAAAAGTAAACGAAAATCCTATTCAGGTAGCAAATGGGACTCTGAATCGAACTCAGAAAGGGGAGAGGCTAGGCGTAGTAGGGCAGATTCCAGACCCTCCTCTGGTAAAGAGGAAGGAGAGGCCACATCAGGATCTGATACAGAACTTAGCGTTACCAAAAGGATAAAAAAATCAAATTCCTCAGAAGGCTATCTGGATTCTGATTGTACGTGGAAGATGAGCAAGCAGTTGTCATCTTCCGAATCTGAGAGTTCTCATTCTAGCTCAACAAATACTAGAGGAAAGTCAAAAAAGGCCAAACATGAATCAAAAAAAACTCTTAAAAAATCGCACTCCAAAAAAGCAAAAGAAAAATCCAAAGGAAAAAAGGAGAAGAAACACAAAGTTCAGAAAAGAAAAGAAATGTTTCATTGGCAGCCCCCGCTGGAGTTTGGTGAAGAGGATGATGATGATATAAATGAAAAGCCAGTTATCAAGGACGATAAAAAAGAAAAGCAGCTTACCAGGGACGTAAAGGATAAAAAACAGCAAGCTTCTGAAAAGGATGAAGTAGTCAAAGACAAAATGGGAAATGGTGAAAAGCCTTGTACGGATGAAAACCTTCCAGGTAAAAGCACTACTGATGCCTCACCAGATCACAGTAACCTTAATAAAGATAAGGTTGATCCAAACCCTTCAGCCAATATTTTAAACTCAGGAATAAAAGTGACTGCTTGCAAGAATGAGACTAAACATGTTGAGGAAGGTAACCAGAATGGGTTGGAAGATGTTGTTCAGACAGATGACAACATGGAGATTTGCACTCCAGACCGTAACTCACCAGGGAAGGTGGTTGTGGACACATCTCCTGTCATTCTCACTGCCAAACCTCAGGCTTTAAGTGCTAGTACAAACAAAGATTTACAGCCTCCTGAACAAGATGCTGTCAAATTAGGAAACAATGTTATAGACTTTGTTAATATTAAAGAAGAAAAAGAAACAGTGAAGCAAGAAAACAACTCTGTCCCTGTGTCTAACACTAAAGATTGTAGTTTAAAAAGTGAAATCACTGAAAATACACAAAGCAATCCAATCGATAATAAATGGAAGCCTTTGCAAGGCGTTGGTAACTTGCAACCAGCTACAATTAGTGCTGCCACAGAAGTAAAGAATGTAGCTTCAGCACCAGAGCCTAAACCAGCAGGTTTAAGGATTGAAATAAAAGCTAAAAATAAAGTAAGGCCTGGATCTCTGTTTGATGAGGTTAGGAAAACAGCACGGCTAAATCGAAGGCCGAGGAACCAAGAAAGTTCCAGTGAGGAAGAGTCTCCAAGTAGAGATGACAATAGCCCATCCAGGAGTCTCAGTAGGTCACGAAGTAAATCTGAATCTAAATCCAGACACCGAACAAGGTCTCTGTCTTACAGCCACTCCAGAAGTCGATCCCGAAGTTCTACATATTCGTATAGGTAAGGCATTCATGTTCCTGTTCTTTGTGTTAACTTGAAAGTTCCCAATATTCTCAAGGCACATTTTTCTTGATCTCAGCTTATGTTTTTCTTTTAAACAACGCTGTATATTTTAGCACGTATGGGATAAATAATTAGCTTGAAAGATAAAGGTTTAAAATGCTTTTGCTTCCCGTGTTCTTGTGCTCTTCACTTGAGTTATTCTGTTTTGTGCTTTTCAAACATTGTTTCTTGATTGTAGGTCAAGAAGCTATACGAGAAGCCGAAGCAGAGGCTGGTATAGTAGAGATCGGTCAAGAAGTCGAAGTAGTTCCTACCACAGTTACAAGAGTCGTAGGTAAGTTTCTCTAATTGTTAATTTTGAAGTCTATTAGCAGACCAGTAAATGGTGCCCAGAACCCTGATGCTTCAGTCTCTGAGCAAGTTGGAAATGGGCTTAGCAGCGCATGCTGCTGTCTGAAGCATCTGCTTGAAACATGCAAGTTAAAACAATCAGATTTTGAAATTTCCTGTTACTGAAAAGGAATTGTATTTCATGTTTTACAGTATGAGTAAGGAATTCTGAGAAAATCATGTTCCCCTCCTCTTTCCCCTTCTTCCCTGTTCAGCACTTGTTCTTGATTAACTTAACACAAAGTGTTTTGTTTTTGTTTGTCAGTCGAACCTATAGTAGAAGCAGATCAAGAAGTAGTTCCTATGGTCATCACAGCCGATCCAGGTATGGATTGTAGTTCTGTACCAACTCTGAAATGAATGTATTTACTGTAAAAATATCTTAGTGTAAGAGTACCGCTGCATCTGTGCCATTTAAAAATGTACTGTCGTGTTAGCAACTTTGAGAGCAACCAAAGCAAGAATAACATAAATGAGACGCTTGGAAAATAACCAAGTCATACTGGTGTTACAGTGATAGGGGATGGTATGGCATAAATAATGGTGAGCACATTTCCCTTTATTGTTAAATGGAATATAAAAATGAAATATAAATGGGAATAATTTTGTTGTTTGTTAATACCTCTGAAAGCAAGTTTTTATTTCACATACCATTTGTGGTAAAAACTCGAAACTTTAAATGCTTACTAAGTCTCTTGTAGATTAATAAGTTTAATGTTGTTTTGATAATACTGAATTCTGGTATTTAAACTTCTACAAAAACTTAGAATTACCCTGTTTTCCCCATCCTTCAAGAGTAAATTCTATATGGCGATACATCTCTTTGCATCTAAGTGTCATGCATTTGAAATAATTGACATTTTAGGCAAGGAACTGTAAATCTACAATGACTTTGTTTTCCCTTTAAAGCAGGTCATACACGTATGATAGTTACTATAGCAGAAGCCGAAGTAGAAGTAAAAGGAGTGACAGCTATCGGAGATCTAGAAGTTACGATAGGCGATCCAGGTATGTTATTTACTTGCATGTCTCTCATACCATATTTATGCAAAAGAATTTGCAAAGTACGTACTTTAAGTTCATGAAGACTACAGTCTCTTTCCCCAACCATAAAAATATATTGCATATATAAATCCGTACATGTTCAAAGTAAGCATATAATTTTTTAATAATGCTGCCCTTAAGTGGTTTTTAAAATCCTGCAGTGAACTAGCTCTTAAGATTTAAATCAGGTGCCCTGTTACAAATTAAAAGCTACCTGGTATGCGAAGAATTCCATTGGATGGTGAATACTTTTTTTTTTAAAAACCACTTTTGCAGTCTAGCCAAAAAGCATCTGCAGAGGAAGTGAAAAATTACAGCGCTATCCAGAATTAATTTTTAACTTCCTAGAACATGTTTTGAAAGAACATCTTAACCAGCAAATCTGGTGTGCTTCTGGTGTCACTGTTTGCACTACTATAAATTTAAGCTAAATTATCCTACTCAGTCCAGGGGAATTACCATAGGTGCAAGTGAGCACATTTCAACAGAGATAGAAGTAGAATGCGATCTTTATATAGGGCATAAACTTCAGCAGTAAGTCAGACAGGTATCTGGCTGCTGTAAATTTTCATCCTCTGCTGTTCTCATACTCGTTTTTTCATGATGTAGTATCACCTCTTAATGGACTCTGGTGTCACCTGTTTCCTCATCAGATTCTGACAGTAAGACAACTTCTTCATGTGTCGGAGGGGAAATTAATTGTATTAATGAAAAGTGTGGAAATCATTCCAAAATCCGTGTTTTGGGATGTCGGGAAGCATCAGAGAAACAATGCTTGATTAGGATATGCCTATCCATTCAGAAAGCTTCCCTTACAGGCGTGAGGCTAGAAAATGTCTAATTAAAGTTCATTCTGTATAATTTGAATATGTTTTGTGGCTTATCTGAAACAATCTGTACCATTTCTTTATGCTTGGCCAGGTGCTGAGCTTGGAATTCTTTTGGTTTGGATAAGCCAGAACATTTGAATGTATTATTTCCCTTCTGCAGACACTCACGCGCTCCTGTTGTTGTTATGGAGCCTAATTATTCAGATCCTTCTTCGAACTTCAAATTGCAATATGTAAAGGCAAGGAGCTGCAAAATCACTTTGGTTGAGAAATAAAACTGTATTTGTTAGAATATACTTCTTAGTCAGCTGGTAGCATTAACAAAAACTTAGCTGTTTTTTGGATGATTTCTTAGCTGTATTGATGAAAGGAGGAAATCTTATAGTTACAATCACAGTTTGACTTGAGTTGCACAGGGTATTCAGCACATAAAGTTAATGACTACTTTAATTTTGAGTGTCCATTATTGTATGTTTCAGTTGTTATATACATGACTGTCTTCTTCTTGTCTCGTGCATCTGCTTCAATTTTTTGACATGATGCAATTTTGAATTTAAAGCTCAAAATAAAATTTTGAAGAATTCAATCTTTTCTTTGTAGATCGTATGGCTCTGACAGTGAAAGTGATCGCAGTTACTCCAACAACCGAAGTCCCAGTGAAAGCAGTGGGTATAGCTGAAAATGTCTTTGATGATTGAAACTGTATTTAATAAGTTTGTCAGTGTTATGTTTAAAAACAGAACTGTTCTGAGGATGTCACAAGTGAAGTTGAAGGATGTTTACTGAGCTAGCTGAAACTTTACCATTTATCAGTGAACTCGCTTGACTGACTATACTTAAGGAGAGAAGTACTGAAGCTCAACTCAACTGTTTTTTATGTCAAACGCTACTTTTACAAAATAGAAAAAAAGGGTTTTATTTCCTCGAATCGGATTTTCCAAGCCATGAATGACACTTAGGTGAGTTTGCTGACGCCACTTTTCTCGGTGCAGCAACCAGTACTGTCTTCAAGTATGTTTATAAACACCTTAAGGCTTTCTGCCTGTTACTGTTCAATACGTTAGCAACTATAAAACTGTGAAGAACTTCTTACAAAGGCTGGCATTTCTAGTTTATTAAAATGTTTTTTTTAGAGCTGGAAGGTGGGTTCCATGCTGTCTTGTGTGACTGTTGCGTTATATAGAGTGTATATACAGCAGCTAGTTGATGAAAACAAAGACTGCCACGATGTCTTAATCCTTCCTGTGCTGTGGTGTTACAGAAGTCTGCTCAGAAGGGTGAGGTTACACACAACAGGAATTGTCAAACTGACAAGCAGCGAGCGAAAGTGTGATGAGTTAGTTTTGATCTCAAAATCCAACCTGTCTAAACTTTTGCATTTAAAAGCCAAGTTTGTGTTAAATTGCAGCGTTCTTTAGAGGCTAAAGAAGTGTTTCTGAGCGGTCCCACTTAAATTCCTACGGCTGCGCTTGGCGTACTTCAACACATTTTGAAGTTGAATGGTGTAAACTTGAATATGAGTTTGTTCAAAACACTTCTTAAAAACGTAAGCGATAAGTTTTGAGAAAATAAACCATAATGGTTCCTTTATAAAATGTCTGCAGATGTATCCCATTTGCCAGAGGGAATATCAGTGTGCAGGTCCTGAATTATATATTGTTAAAGTGAAATGACTATGAAAATACTGGGATGCCTGATAAAGTGTGGAAAGTACTTTCCAAGCGAAGTTTAATACCAAAAATGACTACATGTTACAGGTAAATGGCTTGCAAAAAACATAGACTTAAAGCTGAAGAGCGTAATTTTTTTGCAATATTCTGACTGAGTCAATTTAAAATCATTTATAAAGTTTTTCAGTGTTTAGAAAGTTGTATACTAAGAGACCATTTTTTAATGGCATAATGTCGTACCCTGAAAAGCGGGGTCTGTAGTAAAAACAAAAACATACTAACGTAGCTTTATTAGAGCTAAGGAGTACTGTTGTACTATAACTACTTTCGTTACTGACTTTCTGTAATACCTTGAGATGCTTTAGTTTTCTTGAATGTTTTCAAACCTTGAAAATGACTTTTTAATCTCATCAGGACCCAACAGCTTTGAAAATAAAAAGTAGTAATTTCTTGCTTAGACATCA
Source organism: Anser anser (assembly GCF_964211835.1). Lineage (NCBI taxonomy): Eukaryota > Metazoa > Chordata > Aves > Anseriformes > Anatidae > Anser > Anser anser. Next base: position 159,762,764 of record NC_139721.1, read on the forward strand.
ATTCATACTGTTTTTTTATTGAATTAAGCTACTCCGAATTAGCTTTTGGTACACTTCTGAAACATGAAAAGAAAGCTTAAAGTGAAATTTGAAGACTGATGATGCCCTGCACGTCTGTACATGACCAGCTAAATAAGACATTTGTGCACAGGTTCCTAAAACGGAATCTGTCACACAGTTTTCCCCCTTTTTAGAAGAACCCAAAGTCCTGAACTTAAACTCCTGCGCTTGTAATTCAATGAAAAACTGCTTGCACGTAGTCCTTTCAAATCAGTATTTTGTAAGGTTCTTATAAATGTACTTAATGTTCAAATGCATTACTCAAATCAGTATGTTTGCAGATTTCTTTTTGAACGGTAGCAGCCATTTCGGAGTCTCAAATAAATATTTCTTTGCTAACTCAAGGTAACGTTTGTCACAGTTCCGTAGTTTTAAGTAATTTGTTTTTTCCCCTACAGAGAAAATAGCACTAGTGGGCTAGTGGTGTAACAAAAGTTACAAACGTAAGCGTTGTCACTCAATGTTTCCTCAAACTAAATTGCTCCAGAATCTGATTTTGTCACATTTCAGATCTAAGTTGATTTTTTTTAAGGCCAGGAAAAGGTAGCGAAATAGATATAGTGTCAATCAATTGTAGTTGTCCAGAATCGCTGCAATGTTACCGATGTCTATTTCGTATCTTGAATTAAAGCTTTATAAAGAAGTTCCATCTGGTAGATGGCTGGGGAGGGATGTGAGGGAAGGGGGGGAAGTATTTTTACTTGGTGAGTTCTGTTAAATTGTGCTTCAAATAGAAAATGCACCACGGAGCTGGTTTTCTAATGTCGGTCTGTTTTTGCAATTTTGTTATTCAAAAGTAGTTGCTGTTTGTAAAATAAACTTTTGTACATATCTGCAAATGCTGTTTTCTCTAAATCTGGAAAAATCCATTTGCTGCTTGAGGGAAACGTACAGGAAAATGAGAGATGCGCTTCAATTTCTGTAGCTGCTTGTCCCTTGCAAGACTGCAAGTTGTCTTTCCTTCTCCTGACCTAGATAGAGAACAATTCCTCTGCAGGACTCCGCACTAGGTTTACGTAATAGTCATCGGAGGAACAAATATTTTGAAATTTCCAAGTGATTTGAGGTCTCGCCGTTTCCTCACGGTACATGACAGTTTCTTACCCTTTGTGAACAGATACACTTAACAGATCTTGGCGGAAATCTCTGAATGTGCGGAGTTTAACTGCCCTGCTAAATATTCTTTCCCAAATTTACATTCCCACATCGTTTCCGTAGCACATGGGAGATGTGGTGTCAGTTGAAGTCAGCAGATGTAATGGCTCAGCACACTAATCCATTAGTCTTGCAGACCTTCTGTTCCAGGGAAACTGGATTTCATTGGATATGCCAGCTCTGTCCTAATGGAAAGATGAATTGCCTTGGTCTAAGGTTTAAAAAATGGATTTCCTTGTGGGCGAGGGCAAGCGGAGGTGTCGCCCTGTTTAATTTAGGCCTCAGCATGATCCGGCTGACCTGGCATTTCCCAGACGTGGGAACATGGCTTTGGGGGAGGCAGCACAAGAAACTCCACGCAGGAGAAAGAAGTAACACCAGGTGATGTGAGCCGTAGCAATAAAAGGTGTAAAAATGGGAATTCAAGGTAGGGAAAGCCTGAGGGGCCACCTTGGTTTGGGAGGGAAGATGGCGGACAAAATAGCAGAAGAAATGTCAGACAACTTGTGTTGCACTAATACGAAACAGGTTTCCTCTTCCTCATTGTTGGAGAGTCAGCCTCGCTCGCTTTTGCGTGCAAAATGTTCCCTTCTGTGCCTGAGCAGCCGTGGGCCGTGCAGAAAGCGGACAGCGGAGCAGCCCAGGGGCTGCGGGGCTGCTCCTGCAGAGGTCGAGCTGTCCCCTCCTGCGGGCTGGCGGCAGGGCGCTGCGCCGTTAAAAAATAGGGTAGGTGCCACCCTGCTACGTCCTCCTTGTTAAGGACTTTTTCCTATTAAAAAGAAAAAAAATATCTTAATCCTGCAATGTATTACTTAGCTCTTTCTTGATTATAACGGGTTTGGGATGGGGGAAACGTGTTTTAAATCTGGTTCCGAAGGTCAGGTCTGTGTTCCTGGTTGTTTTGGCAATAGGCTCCCTGCTGCCCAGCACCCGGAGTATTGTTGTGGGGCAGCTCCGCGGGGCAGGCGCGCCGCCTCCAGCTGCAGGTAACGTGCTTTCCTCCGAACTTGTCGAGAATAAGAAGATAACAAACGAGCTGCCTGGCTGCAGGGCTGTCGATCAGATGAGGAATTGGTTTGCACAAAGCATGCATTTACAGGGCCCCGGCATAAATGCAGCTTTCCTACCGTATCTACACGCAGGGAGCCTTCGCTCCTGCTCCCGTATTGCTTTTTAAACAAGGGTTATTTGTGTCGTCACACTCGAGGGTAAGAAGCATTTGAAGTGCTCTTTCTGAAGATCACCAAGTATCTGGCGGTGGATTAAATTTCTCTCGATGGCTTTGGTGGTGCGTGATGATCACGCTTACAGTTGGGAGCCGAGCGCAGTGTTTAGATGACCTTGAGCTGCACTCTGTGATCCAGCTGGTGTAATTTCCAAACCCAGCGCTGCCTGGGATTTAAATCACGAGGAGATAAAGCTCTGCAGGCTCCACCTCTACTTAACGTCCATATAAATACATTTCTTTTTTCCATACGGTTGTGAAACAGTCATGGTTTTCCCTGGTTTTGAAATGCTCGAGCAGAGCCTGACTGTGGGAAGGCAAAACTGTTAAAAAATCCTAAACCATTAAAGGGACCCGACCACGGATTTAATAAGGTCTGCCTGGCCCTCTGCGATGGGACTGCACGCACGAAACCAGCCTCTGATTTATTTTTTGGTTTGCTTTTAATGGAAGCAATATTTCACAATTGCAGCAGAGGCACGAAGACTGGGGGGGGCGTCGTTAATTTGGCATTAATTGCTGCTTGCTGTGATGTGAGCGTGCCCTTGAAAGAGCACGGTGCTGCCCAAAAAAAAACCAACTCTCCTTACTCCACCAAGGGGCGGATGGGGAGAGGGAGCGTTCCCCACGGATGCTCCCCGGAGCACGGTGGAGGCCGGCAGGGAGCTGGAGGACGATTTGGAAGGTCCTCGGAAACGGGAGAGGGTGAAGGGGCTGCTTCCAGGAGCAACGCCCTGCCCTTTTGGGAAGGGCCCGGCAGAAATACCTGCCCTACCTGGCACCATGAAAGCTTTTCTAATCAGCGCTCCCATACCGGCTGAGATCAGAGGCAGCTCCGTACGGGGAGGCCGCTGGTGTTTGTCTGAAAGAGCCGAGGGCCTGGATGTGGCCGTGGTGATACCCGAGCTGCAGGTGCACCAGGAGGAAAAAAAAAAGAACCAGGAAAAAAATGGGATCCTTCAGAAAAGTCCCCTGGCTTTTGCAGGAGCTGCACATCCCCATTGTAATACCGGCACCCCAAAGCACGCCTGCGTTTTCTGTCCCTGTTGTCCCCTTGTGCTTTGAGGTCTGCAGCCTCCTCTGGTGACGGTTTCCACCATCTAAGGAAAACACAGCAGGGGGAAAAATTCATTCTCTATGCTATAACGTGCAGTTTTGGTAACGTTAGGAGTGTGCTAAGCTCTGGTTTGGGGAGAAGTAGTGAGCAATTGCTTAAACTAAGGGAGAAACAAAGCCAAGAAGTAAAAATAAATAAATAAAAACTAGTGAACCAGCTTTAGCTATGCCGAGCGTGCCTCCTGATGCTGAAATCCAGCTTGTTTTGATCTGCTTGAGTGACAGGGTTCCTCTACACCTCCTGCAGCAAGCTGCACGCATCCCACTCTTGTTTTCCATCCCCAGCCATAGCATTGAACAACTGCCCTGCTGGAAAGGGGGGGTGCAGCCCCAGGGCCCTCTCCTGCTGCGGGATGTCTCCTCCTGCCCCGGGCAGCATCCCCTTTTTTGGGGTAAATCACGCAAGTTCCCATCCACCCCGTCCGTGAAATGGGCCAGCGCTGGGGTTCGGCAGCTGCAGTGCCAAAACCAGCCCTTCCTTGAACTTCTGTTTAAAATAAATAAATAAATGAAGGTATTTTCTGATGTCCGAAGCTCTTTTGCTGCTGCTGGAGCCCATCACCACTACTTCCTGAGGTCAGAGAAGGAGAGAAAATGACCTTTTGGGAAGCGTTGTGCCAGCCCTGCCCCGCTCTGCTCCCGCAGATTTGTGCCCTGGCCTTACACAAGCACCAACTTTTTCCTTTGTTTCCACTGAATTGCAGCCTATTTTTTCCTTTCTTTTTAATTTTTTTTTCCCAAGCCATTTCTCTAATGTGTCAAAGCTTGTTTTGAAGTCTCAGCCCATCCTCCCCAGTACTGGAAGTCCCTCCCGGCTCGCTATCGTTTGCAGCTGTAATAAGCGAATTCGCTATTCATGCAAGTAATTATTAAAAAAATATTTTGAGCAGTACCAGGCCTGGGACGGCTCCCCGGGGACTCCGGGGCTGTGTATCTCTCCAGTTTCATGGCGAAGTGTAAATAACTCCTCCAGCAACGTTTTCCCCCCGGCTCCACGTCACCGGGTCCCTGCCACCCCTCCGGTGGCAGCAGCGCGGCCTCGCGAGCGGCGCTCCCCTCGGTTTTAACTCCCCCATGCCAAATCTGGGCACGGTTTTTGATAAGTTGCTCTGGGGCTTAATTCCACTTCGTAATAACGAGCTGAAACTTGGCTCTGGCTCGAGCTTGTCTGACCTGAGCCGGGGCTGCTGGAGCTTGCGAAACGTCGCCCCGAGGTGCCCAGTGCCTGCCGGTCACGCTCGGGCGCTGCCTCTCGGCTCCTTCAGCTTTGGAAAGCTGAGCGTCCGTGCACAGTCTGACAGCTCTTACTGCTGCTTTTAGCATTAATATAAAACTGTTCGTGTACTTCATGTTCCTCTTCCTCACCCCAGAAGTTTTTGTCGGGGGGGACCGTCTCCCACGGCCATTGGTGTCAGCGAGGGAGGGACGCTCGCTGGTTTTCCCTGTTCGTGCCCGGTTTCTCTGCGCAAGTATTTACTGAACGAGATGGCTTCTGGCCTCTGAGCTCGTCTTTCCCACTCCCAATCCGTAGCCCTAACGGGATGGAAAAATTCCTCATGGATTCCATTGCATTTGAGTCACAGGGGACCGAAACTACTTAGAAATGAACGCACCTCGCGTGTACCTGCTTTGCCGCTCCGCCGAGCACCTGCCACAAGCCCAGGAGCCCACAGCCCCATCCAGCCTGGCCTTGGGCACCAGGTGGGGTGTCCCGAGGGCACGAATGTCCATCTAAGGGACAAGTAAGGATCTGTTCTGAAGAAATAGGTAAAAATTAGGGTGTGCTTGGAGACCAGTGTGCTCGGAATGGGCCAGCAGGCAGCCCAGGCACGGCGGGGCTCATTTTTGGCACGCAGCATCCCGCAGCCCTTCGCTTCCCCAGCACAGGCTCCAACCCGGGGCGAAGTTTTCCCGGCTCCCTGGAGATGCTCTTGACTTATAAATGCAGCTCTGGGTATTTCCTGTAGTTCTTAATCTTGCTAATTATTTCAATCAAGGTGTCGGTTGCTAACTTCCTGCCTAATGAAATGCCGCCTCTCGTCCTTCGCGGTGTGAAGATGCCTTTGAGCCGCCAGCCCCGTGCTGGGAAGACCCGCGCAGCTCTCACACCTGGCTCCTCGGCAAGCAACGCCGGTGCTGGAGGTGACTTTCCTCGCCGGGTTTCTGGGCGATGGATGGGTGGAAAGTCACCTTAGCGGCGTGTGTCCGAGCTTTGTGGAAGTTCAGTCCTTGAGCGTGCGCGGCGCGGTGCCGGAGCCGCTTCGTGTGCGTTTTGGTAGGGGTCGGGATGAGGACTCCGGCTCATTGGTAGGACTTGATGGGGTCTAGTTGGGGTAAGAAGTCATCCGCCTGCATCTGGCTGGACGTAGTGATTTTGGTCTTTTCCAGCCTGGATGATTTGGTGAGTTGGGAGAACCCCGCAGTTTCCTTCTCCATCCGGATGTGCCCTTCTGATTTTGGCTAACATTTTATCCATCCCAAGAGTCTGCTTCCAGCAGCAACAGGAGGAGACGATGCTTCAAGAGAGCAGGCCAGGCAATACCTGCAGCTCATGCCCCCCTACTCCCCCAGTGGCAATCCTCACATTGCAGGCACCAACGAGGAGCAGCCTGCCCATTCCCTCTGGGGTCTGCAAGCATACCGATGGCCCGAGCATTTCTCCAGCATTTTTTGAGTCCATGAACGTTTCTAGCTCCCGTGGCAACCTGCCACCTAAAGCACACCTTGGCCACACATTGAGCTGGCAACCGGGATTTCAGCTGTAGCTGCCAGCTCCAAGGCATCACATAAGCGTGGTCTGGACTTTTTTCCTCCTGATGCTTTACCGTATGCATTCCTGTACCAAAATTCATTTGAAACTTTTGCATCTGCTTTTGCATTTATTGAGGTCCTCGTGGGGTCGCTCACCGTCCCTGTGGCATTTGGAGACACCGGGAGGGCTCCCCTGCGGGCGTGAGCTGTGGCTGTGCTCCTCGCCCACCGGCTTGCTGATGAGGATGGCGAAGAACCCCAGACTTGGTGCCGGCCAAGCCTTCTCCATCCTGAAAAGTGGCCACCGAGCCCTGCCTTCTGCTTGCCAACTTTTATCCAGCTGCTGAGCAATAAAGGGGCCTTCGATCTTGTCCTGCAGCAACTTGTTGTCTTTAAAAGTCTTCTCAAGGGCGTTAAAAACAACAAATATTTATAAAATCCTGTGGTTGTCCCACGTAGAATCCACATACATTTCCATGGAAAAAAAGGCAAAGTTTTGTTGAATTCACATTTGGCCGGCGCCCTGAATGCAGCAGGAGTTGTTCGTGCAGGGAAGTAGTAGCCAAAACTGGCTGGAGACAGGTCTGGTGGGAGAAAACAAATGTTTCTTTCCCCAAAATGTCAAAACTGCCAAGTCGAGTTGTTAACGGAGAGAGCTCCTCCAACACACCAGCAGCGAGGACAGCTCGGCTCGGCTCGATGCACCCAGAGCAGAGGCCTCGATCTTTAAACCTGCAGCTGAGCGACACTCAAATGAGCTTTTTTCCCCCCAATACCTGACCCGGTGATGCTCTGTCCCTCTGCTGTAACACCCCAGGGACGAGCAGGAGCAGCTCAAGAAGCGGGGGGATGCCGGCTGGGCCCCATTCCTGCCCCTTGTGGCACTTTTGTGTCACCCACCTGGAAAAACCCCAAACCCGGGCCTGGGGCTGCCCCCAGAGCTGCGGAGGGAGCAGAGGAAAAGAAGTAAGGTGGAAAACCCTCTGCTTTCAGCAGCACCTTGAATCAGCACAAAAAGCAAATGGGTGACTCCACGATTACTTTTCCAGGGGTAAAACAAGCTGAATGTTTTTCAGGAAATCTGGAAGCAGGGTGTGTGTGTGGGGGTTCCTCCCCCTTCCTCCTCTGAGCAATTTTTCCTTTAATATTTCGGTCTTCTCATCATTCAAGGGTTTTAAGTAAACTTCCTCATGCTGGCATCGTGGCGTATAAAAAGCAAACCTAATTATTACGGAATTTGTAGAAAACAGGGCCCGCAATCCAATAAGAGCTCCTCTGGGAGCCGAGCCCCGGCTGCGGCTGGCTGCAGCAGCTCCCTGCGGGGGGGAGCGATGGGGTGCGGGGGGGTGCCTGCAGTCCCCTTCCCATCCCCGCCAGCCCAGGAGGAAAGGGCCTTCGGGGTGGGATCCTCACCCCCCGAAAGGAAAGTAAGTGTGAGGGTCGGGCTGAGGTGGAATGCACTCAGCGGGGTGAACCCTACAGCGTTTTGGGGCCAACCCCACAGCATTTTGGGGCCAGCCCTGCAGTGTTTTGGGGCCCGGTGCCGACCTCCTCCCCGCCTCGGACCGCAGCCCCGGGTGGCCTTGGCGAACCTGATCCAGTGCCGTTCACCTGCAACCACTTAAATAATTTTATTATTATTTTTTTTTTACCCAGTTTGGAGTCAGGAAAAAAAAAAAAAGGGAAGAATTGGGGTCAACGCGAAGCGGCCGTATTTCAGCCGTCCTGTGAGAGCTCGTCTGCTCGCTGTGGGTGTTCTCGTTGCGAGCGCCGAAGCGGGCGACGTTTTCCCTTAGTAGGGCAGGATCCGCGCCGCGGCCCTCCATGAAAGGGCCATAAAAGGGCAGCGCTTTCGGCGCGACCCCCGGGGCCTCCCGGCCTCTCCGGCCGCGTCCCGCCGCGGTGCTTCGAGCCCCGCCGTCCTCACCCGAGCGCCTCCTCGGCTCCTTCTCCTCTCGTGCCTTTTGTTTCGTCTCTCTCCTCCTCCTCCTCTCTGGAGGCTACAGGGAGAGAGGCCAGAGAGCCTCCAGGAATGTTCTTGCTTTCCCTATTTTTTTTTTTTTGTTCTTCTCTCTCTCTTGGCCTGATTTGATCCCTTCTTTTCCATAATCTGCGTGGTGCCTGCCCAGAAAATCAGCTGCTGAGTGGAACCCGGTTGCTGAGCCGGCGATACGCCCCCAGCCTCCATCCCGCATCCCCCTGGCCTCCATCCTGTATCCCCCAGGCCTCCGTCCTGCATTCCCCCAGCCTCCGTCCTGCATCCCCCCGGCTTCTATCCTGCATCCTGTTGCTGTGCCTGGGCCTTCATTTAAGATTTATGATGACCTTATGGGGTCACTGGGTTGCCATCTCACGGCCCAGCGCGAAAAATGAAGAGCGGGAGCAGCAGGAGGTGTCCCCTCGCGGGCACCATGCTGCCTCGAGGTGGGCTGGGACCCAAGGCTGCCGCCATGTCACCAGCACCCCCCTGCCTCTGCTCCTCACCCACCGCCACCTCCAGGGCTTCTCTACTGCCGCTGCACCCATGTCCCAGCGTGGGAAGTGACCCCGGGGCTGGGGTGCCTCTGTGGTGTGCTAGGCCCCGTTACCCTTCTGTTGGTCAGTGAGGGTGCGCACAAGGCCCTGATGCCTCCACACCTTCCAGATCCTTGCACCACGAGCGTGGAGCTACCCCTTCAGAGACCCCAGCAGACGACCATGAGGGAAAAAAGCCCCCAGGAGATAGACCAGGCGGGGCGCAGGGCGCCCTGTCTGCCTAAATCCACCCGGAGGTGTCTCCTGCCTTGAGGACGAGGAGCAGAAGAGCTGTGAGCGGGTTCAGAGGATACCTACACACCATGAGGACGACCACGGCCTTCCCCTCACGCTCCCCGTCCCGCATCGCCCCCAAACCCGATGGAGTCACCTCTGCCATGCCACAAAACCACCCCACTGGGCCGGCTGGGCTCTGTGGGCAGAGCTGGGAAGTTGCTCCACCAAACCCCACGTAGGGCAGCGTTGGCCAACGGAACCAGGCGTGCTTCATCTTTTAGGAACGTTGCTCTCATACTACGGTTTTTCACCCAAAAGTGTCGCTGGCGGTGCCCAGAGGACACATCCCCTTGCGTTGGTGGCCATGGCCACCATGGGCGCAGCTTCTCCCACACCGTGGAGGAAAACCCACAGCTGGCAAAGGCAAGGAGCCCAGGTGAGGGGTGGGGTCGGCATCCCCCAAAAGGGCAGGAACCCCGTAAGAAGCCCACCAGCACCACTCCAGGGCTTTGTATGGCCACCACGTGTCCCCCAGAAGCTGGTGGAGCTTTTGGCAACGCGGCCAGGTTAGGGGACACGCCGTCCAGGCCATGCTTTCGTCCCAGGAAAAGCATTTTGATAGGGGAGAAGCTCTGCTTGCTTCCACTGGGATTGTTTTCCTATAGAGCGGAGCTGAAAGCAAGACGGGGGGAATTAAAACCAAAAACGAACAAACTAAACCCAGGAAGCCGAGCGCAGGCGGGACGTGGCCGCGGCGACGTTGTGCGCGGAGCCGAACACATCTGGAACAAGTTACGGCGCACGGCAACCCGAGCGCGGCCCAGACAAGTGCAAGACGTTACGGCATTGCCGCCCGCGGGGTGGGACGGGGGGAAAGGGGCCGGGGACGTGGGATGGAGGCACAGCAGCCCAGGGGGTTTGGGGTCACCCCGAGGAGGCTCGGAGGGGAGCCTCGGGGGTCCGCCGCTGCCCCCATGGAGGTGTTGTGGGGTGGGGGGACCAGGATGGGGGTACAGGGGGAACCATGCAGGCCTAGGGGCAAAAGAGCAAAACCCCACTTGGGACACATGGGGGGCATGCCGCTCCCCACCCACGACACCCCACTCCTAAAAAGCACCTTAAAAACCCAAAAGCACCTTAAACCCCCCCCCCCCGACCCCAGACCCCTCTCCACACCCGGAGGATCCCTGTTGCATTTCCACGCTGGCAGGAGAGCTCTCCACACCCCCTATTTCCCCCCCCCCCCCTATTTTTACTTTTTTTTAATAAAACTGAGCTTGCTGACCCCCCGCACCTCCCCGACTCACCCTTTCACAACCCAAAACCCTCTTTTTTTATATATATATATATATATTTTAAATCTTTTGAGGCCGGACCCCTCCACGGTGCCTCAGTTTCCCCCTCCGGGATGCTCGCGGTGCTTGGTGGGGTCTCCCCGCGGGGGGTACGGGGGGAAAGAGGGGGGTCAGGGGAGGCTCCTGGGGGGTCGAGGGGGGTGAAAGGTATGGGGGGGTCCCGGGGGGGGGCTGTATGGCGGCGGGGGCCTGTGCCTTTAAGGGGGGGCAGCGGCGGCCCCAGCTGATGCTGCGGCTCCAATCAGCGGCCCAAGGGCTCTTGGCAGCCGGAGCCGCCGCCGCTCCGCATTCCTCCGTTCTTCCCAAAAGGGGCTAACATGGCGATGGGCAGGATGAGGTGAAGGAGCGAGGGAGGAGAGGAAGAGGAGAGGAGAAGGGGGGAGAGCAAAAGGGGCGAGAAAAAAAAAGGGCGGGGGGGAGAAAAAAAAGAAAGCGGGAAAAAAAAAGGCGAAACGGTGAAGAGGGGAAAGGGGGATGCGAGCAGGGCTGGCAGCGCGGTGATTCCCTCCTCCCTCCGAAAAGGGGGAAAAAGCAAAAAAATATAAAAAAAAAAAAAAAAGGCGGAAAAAAAAAAAGGAAAAAAAAAAAAAGGCAGGGAAAAAAGGCGGAGGGAAAAAAAAGCAGATTAAAAAAAAGCGGCGAAAAAAAAGGCAGAGAGAAAAAGGAAAAAAAAAAGCGAAGCAAAAAAAAAGCGAAGGGAAAAAAAAGGCAATAAAAAAGCGAAGAAAAAAAAAGGCAGGGGAGAAAAAAAAAAGGCAAAGAAAAAAGAAAGGAAAAAGAAAAAAAAAAGGAAAAAGAAAAAAAAAAGGCAAAGGGGAAAAAAAAAAAACAAAAAGCCACCAAGCCAGCAACCCACCCAACCCACCAGCTCCTTTTTTTTCATGGAGAGCACAAACCCCAGGCAAGCGGAGGAGGACCGGGACTCCTTTGCGCGGAGACCTTTGCATCAAAATGGTAGAGCCTGCGCCCCCCCCTTTCCTTCCCCCCCCCCCCTTTATTTTTTTTTCCGGCCCCCCCTTTTCCTTCCCCCCCCCCCCCCCTTTCTCCCCCCCTCGGTTACTTCGCAGGGGCCCTCCCGCAACTTGCCCCGGCGGAGGCTGGGGGGGGCCCGGGGGGGCTCCGAGGGCGAGCTGGGGGCTGCTGCATCCCCTTTTTGGGGGGGGGGGGCGAAGGGGGGGGCTGCGAGCAGCTCGCCCCCTTTGCACCCCCCCGAAACGGGCCGGGGGAGCTCCTGTTGGGGGGGGGGGTATTTTTATTTTTTTTTTGGGGGGGGGGGAGGCTGCTGCTGCATGGAGGCGCCCCCCCCCCCCCCCCCCCTTTCCCTGGAGCGCAGCGCGGAAACGGTCTGCGTTTGGCTTTAATTGCGGGATAATTAATCATAATAATTAATTAACCCCCCCCCCCAATCCCGCATCACACCCAGGCCCCCGTTTGCATGGGGGTGCCCTGAAGGGAGGGGGGGTGGGGGGGGCACGGAGGCTGCACCCCCCCCCCCCCCCGGGGTGAGGCCCAGCACCCATGGGCCAGGGGGAGGCCGCTCGCCCTGCTTGGGTGTAAGGGGGGGGGGGGGGGAGCTGGGGCTGGGGGCTGTGGGGGGGTCACTGGGCAAAATGGGGGGGGGGGGGAACTGGGAAAGTTTGGGAGCCCTCCCAGGCCGGAGGATCCCGCGACGCTGGGAGGCCCGGGGCTCCCTCGGCGCTTTGGGTTCCCGGATGACTCCTTCATGTTGCCGAGCCCCCGCTGCGGGTGGGGGGCACCCAGCGGCCACCCCCACCCCCCCCCCGGCCTCACCCCATGGGGAGCTGCTGCAGGGCTCCCCCCCCCCCCCCACTCCGCGGCACCCTGGCAAAACCCCCCATTATTTCCGTGCCGTTAAAAATAAATAAATAAAACAACGACTAGCGATGGTAATAGGAACGCGGCGCGGAGGTGCGTGGCGGTGACCTATTTTCGCCAGCGGTGGTTTTCTTTTTGGGGAGGGGGGCAGCGAGCAGGCCTTGAGCTGGATTCGGGGTGGGGTGGGGGGGGGAAATCCCTCGGGATGCGCCCGGCGACCTCGCCGTCCCCAAAAGCGAGCGGCTGCGGGGTTGCCCCCGTGCCCTGGCTCCGTGCCCGTCCTAACAGCCGGGGTCACCCCGGGCGGCTTTCGGGACGCGGCGAGGGAAGCGCCGGCCCTTGGACGTGCCGGGGGGGGGGATGCCGGAGCCGGCCTTGCCCTCGTGAAAATCCCGTTTGCATCAGATCGGGCCCCCAAAACCGTGCCTCTGTCCCCCGGGATGAGTTTGGGAGGTTTCGGTGGTCCCCGGCGGTGCAGATGGGGACGGAGATGCCGGAGCCCGGCTGGGTGGGGAGGGCGAAAAGTTGGGGACCTGACATTTTTCTTCACGTCGAGCTGGAGGGGAACGTGCTCGGCAGAGGGGAAAATCCTCCTCGTCGGAAGGAGGCTGCTTGGTTATTCTTATTTTTGTTCCCGGCCCGAGGTGCTGCGTTAGGGTTTGGGCTCGAATTGCCGGGGCGAGCAGCGGTGAGAGCTGGGGGGGGGACCACCCCCAGACCCCGAATCCCACCCAGCCTCGGTGCTGTGGGAGCCTCAGCGGAGGCAGGAGGCCGGGGTAGAGGCTGGCTGCGTGTCAGGTGCGGGACCGGCACCCCCGTGGACCTTCTGGGGGAAAAGGGGCACAAAGCCGGGGTGCGCAGCCCCTCGCACGGGGACGTGGCGGTGCCTGGGCCCGACAGCTCTCCGCGCGGAGGCAGAGTCCAAGATTTTATTTATTTGTATTTATTTTGGCCTCAATGCTGTTACGTTTGCTTTGCCCCCCCCCCCCCCCCAAAAAAAAAAGAAATACGGAGCATCCGTAGGTCCCCTTGCTGCTGTTTGCGTCCTGGCTGTCCCCAGCGTCCCCGCCGAGGGCACCAGGGAAGCTGGGGACAAGCTGAGGATGGGCTCAGCACCGACAGCGCTGCCATCGACCCACTGCAGGATCCGGCCCCCGCTGGCAAGGCGTCCCCCACCCCGTTCCCTTCCGTCCTCCCGTCGGGGACACGTGGGGGCCTCGTCCCCACGTCCCCACCGCTCCAACCACCTCATCCAGCATTCGGACACGGGGAAGGGCCGGAGGCGTTGGCACCGCTGGGGAGCACGGGGGGCCTCGCAGCAGCCCGTTGGCCTCCCCGGCTGGGCAGGGGGGCCGGAGGGAGCGGAGGAGGCCCGGTTGTTGAGGCCGGGTTCGGGGCTGAGCTCTGGGAAGGGCTGCGCTCAACCTTTAACCACCGCGCCGGCAATTTTGCGGTCTGGAGTCGGGCTCGGGGAGCGCCGTGTTTTTAGCCGCAGGAGAGCAAATCCCAGAACCGCCGGGGCCGGTCGGGGCGCGAGGCAAACCTCGGAGGTGTCGAGGGAGAGACCGCCGCCGCGATGCGGGGACGTGGGGGGCACCTGCGGTCCTCAGCTCCCACCTGCGAGGGTCGGGGACCCTCGGTGGCACCCCCCCGGTGTGGCACGGGCAGGGGTGCCGTTGCCACCCGCTGCCCCTTCATTCCACGGAGCCCGCGTGGTGCCCGATTTCTGGGGAGATTTCGACCTCTTCTCCGCCAGTTCTGGGGCTGGGACGCGTGGGGACATCCGTGGGGGTCCCGTAGGGGGGATGCTCGCCTGCTCCCCGTCCCCGTGACCCCGGTGCACGGCGCTGCAGGGCGATGCGTGCCGCGGCCCCGCTCGTGCCAGCACCTCGCGCCGGGGCTGGGCAGCGGCTGGATCCGGCCCCTGGCGCAGCCGCTTGGCCGGCAGCCCGGCCGGGGAGGTTAGTGCTGGGGTTTGTCCTCGTTTCCTCCCTTCATCTTCCCTCCGCTTGTTTTTCTCGGGCTGGGGAGGGAGGCAGGCGGCAGCTTTGCGTGTCCGTGTGTCCCCCACACCCTCCTCTTCCTCTTTGGGGTCCCCTAATCCCACCCCCCCCAGCCACCCGGGGGGCTCGCGCTTGGTGGCGCGGAGCGTGTCCCTGCCAAGGGGGTCCCCTCTGCAGCACCGAGATGCTTTTGGCTCTGATATGCAAGCAGCGGGTGCCCGGGGGACCCCACATCTCTGCTCCTCTCTGGGGTGCCCCCCCCCCCAGCATCACCCCCATGGTTTGGTTTCACCGGTTTGTTGGGGCCGATGGTCTGTCCGTCCGTCCGCCCTTACAAAGCATCGCTGCGGCTTTGCAGCTCCGTGAGCGAAAGAAAAGCAGAAGGACGCCCGGAGGGTTGAAAAAAAAATAATAATTTTATTTATTTATTTTTAATACAAAAGCACAAACGCAACCAGCCCTTAAGCGGCGGCTCCTGCTCCCCTGCGCCGGGGCCCCTCAACCCGGCCTCTGTGCGAGGCCCAGCCCCGGGGACGGGGGAAGGACCCGTCCCCGATCCTTGCTCCAGGACTGGTTCTGCTGCCCTCCAGGCTGCTCCCTGGAAATCGTCTTTGAACCAAAGTGATGAGTCTGAGGGGAAAAGCAACCGAAGGGAGGGGAAAAGAAGCCCCAAAAGCATCCGTCTGTCTCCAGCGTGGGCTAATACACTTCTTTGTTGGCTCTTGGGGTGGCACGGAGGTGTTTTTTGGGGTGTCTGACGCCCCGAGGTGGGACAGGCGCTGGGAACATCACTCCCCCACCCGCACGCATCTCCTGAAGCCACGGGTCGGGACCTGCCGTTGCCGAACATCCTCGCCCAGCCAAAAAATCGTCCTGTATCCAACCAGGCGAGCCCAGCGACCCCTACGAACACCTCTGCCTTCCGTCTGGCTCTACTCGGGGTGGCCTCGAGCATCTCCACCGTTCCCAGCATCCTTCAAATCTTAGGGAAAACACAACCCAGGGAAGGGACGGCGACGTGAAGGCCGTCGGTGGTTTGGGACCGTGCCCACCTCGTGGCCCCGCAGCACCCCGCGGGCGGGATGCCGGCGGTGGGCGCTGCGAGGCGGCCGCTGGGGCTCTGCCCGCCGGCAGCACGGCCGAGCTATTGTTTTCCCTTCCTGCTTGTTTTTCCGGACGTCCTAGTGAAATCCTAACCCCCCCCCCCCCTCTCGCAGCGGCTCCCAGCGAGGTCCCGCTCTGGGAGGGCACGCAGCGGGAGCGACGCTCCGGCAGCTTTCCAACCCCGTTTATCCAAAAAATTGGGCAGGAACGGCACCGGGAGGAGCTGGAGCCCTGCTGGAGGTAGGGGACAGGCGAGGGAGCGGCGCGGTGGGGAGAGCCTGTCCCACCGCCGGGCTTCCGTGCATGGCCGCGGTCCGAAATCTGGTGGCTTCTTGGGTGTTTTTGGTGATGTTTCATGGCTTTTGGGGGGCGTTTTGGAGGTGTTTCTTGAGTTTTTGGTGGTATTTCTTGTTATTTTTCGGCTGCTTGTCCTAGGGTGGCTTTGTTGCCAGGATTGTCTCGTCGTATTTAACTCCCTGGCCTCAAACCTACAAGGAGAGGCTGCAGATCCCCTCCGAGGGTGCTGGAATTTGAGGGTGAATCTCGGGGATCGAACCCCAAAGCGCTGGCACCTGGGTCAGCACTGATTTAGCGCCGTGCCTTTGTGCCATTTGAATTCTGCAAAAATGTGGGTTTAACGCTCTTCCTTCCTTGAGCAGAAGTCTGGGCGTGCCATTACGTAGGGATCCAGCGAAGTGCCCTCTCCCCAAAATGCAGCGTTGTCCAAACTGAAAATAGGACAGGTCTTTATATATGTATTTATTTTTTGATGAGCAAGTATAAACAGCGCCCTGAGCTCCTTATTAAAGCACTTTTCCTACGTGCAATTTAATACTTAAGGTCAACGTTAAACGCTTCGGCGGGTGCAAATGATACCCAGAAGCAGGCTGCAGGTTTTCACGGGAGAGCTGAGTTTGGGGGATTTTCAGGGAGCTGAAAAACGTTAAGGAAATTCCCGAATTAGTCTCGCAGCCACCTTTTGCGCTGCGGTGCGCGTGTGCAAGGGGGGTGTTTAAATAACCCCAATGCCTCTGTGGTTCTTGCTTCCTCACGGTGGCCAAATTTTGGCTCCCCGCGGTCCAGCGAGCATCAGCATCTGCAGTTCCCGCCTCGCCTTTATCTCCTGCTCGCATCCTGGCTCCTGTGTCCAGCCAAGGGGCAGCAGCAAGTTTGCTTTGAAGGGGAAGGAAGGAAACGGGGGCTTGTGCGCGCGCAAAAAAAAAAATATAATAATAATAAAAAAAAATCCATCGCCATCATAAAGCCTGCGCGCGGCGGGCCCCCGGCTCGTCCCCAGCATCCTCCCCATGGGCTTTTTCGGGCCGGGGCTTTGGCAGCGATGGTTGGAAATGCTCTTAAAATAGAGCCGGAGGGAAGCGTCCGCGCGGGGGGGCCGGCTGCAGGCGCCGGCTGGCCCGGCGGGGTGGGGATTTCGTGGCCACGCCGCTTTCGAATAATCTTGACGGGGCTTTGCTCGGTGCCGGGGCTCGGTGGCAGCGCCAGGTGGTTTGGTGTTAGCCCCGGTTGGGTTTGGGAAGAGGGTGCAAGCGTCCTAAGGGATGGGGGGCACCCAGAATCGGGATATGGGGTTGGCGACGCAACGTGGGGCTCGCTCCCACCACGTGGCACCACGTTGGGCCTCTTGCGAGGCTAAACGCCGAGCCGCCATCGAGCCAAGGCAGTGATGGCAAAAGTGGGGTTTTTAATGAAAACAGATACGTGTATTTGCAATTAGCCCGTGGGAAGGGGCTGCGGGATCGCCCCCCCTGTGTCTACGTGGCCCCGGGGGGACGTTTGGGGACGAGGCGGGGATGTGACCCCCGCGGGCGCCTCGACGCCGCGGCTCGGGGCTTGGCTGGGGCGCCGGCTCCGGGCGAGAGCACGAAAGCATCTGAGAGCAATAAAGAGCAAAAAACCCTCCCGCTGACAGGCCCGGGCTGAAGTCACCGGCGGGCCGCGGCCAAGACACGCATTGTCCTCGCCGCTGCTGGGACTGATTAGAGCCGCCTGGCAGGACCCGGCGCTGGGTGAGGGGTCAGCCCCTTTTTGCCAAAAACGCCTCGATCCGGAGCAAAAAGCCAGCTTTTGTTTTCCAGGCTGGGCTGCGACGCCGTCCAGAGGGCCCCATTTCCCCTGAATTGCCCCCATTTCTCCGCCCGCGCACCTCTGCCGGCCTCGCGGCGTCCTGTGTCGGGAGCCAGGCAAGGTGCACACCGGCGTCGTGGATGCTGGAGGAAAAAAAAAACAGAATTTAGGGGTTTTTGGAGCAAGGTCAAGGCGGGAGAGTCCCTGGCAAGCAGCAAAGTGCTCAGTTGAGAGCTTGCTGTTTCTTCGACGTTCGTGGTGATTTTTGTTATATCATCTTTTGGCCGTCCAAATTCCTCTCGTCGGCGCGTCGTTGGGGTTGGAAAACGGGGACGGACGGATGGATGGGGGGACAGACAGATGGATGGGGGGACGGACGGATGGCTGTTCCATCTGGGATGCATCATTTTGTCCCAAATACACCCACAAATCCTCATTTTCCCACCTCCTTGCCCCGCTCCAGGCGGCGGAGCTGCATTTTTCCTCCTTTTCCCCAGGGCGTGAGCGCTTGCTGGGGCTGCCCCGCGCCGGGGCCGGGGAGCCGCTGGGTGGTTGCGGAGCAGAAATTCCGAGAAAATGAAAAATTTTAGCAGGGAGGAGGAGGGATGTTGTTTGTTTGTTGAGAAAACAAAGAAAACACCCATTTTTTATTATTCGAGCAGTTTTTTTTCGTGCACTTTTGCCTTTGGCTCACAAAAAAAAGGACAAACAAAGTGCGTCTTGCTGGAATCCGTCTGTTGATCAAGAACTGCCGTTTGTCCCAGAAATAAGTGTCAGCCGAGGAAGTCCCATGGAGCAGGAGGTGCAGGATGAAGCTGCCCCTCTGCCTCCATCACTGCACCGCATCCCTGCGGCGGGACCGGGCGCGTCCACGGGGCCGGATCCGGATCCGTCCGCGCAGGTCTTCTTGGGTGCAAGAAGAAGCAAGAAGGGAGCAGGGGGAAGAAAAGCTGGCGTCCCCGTGGGACAGGGGATGAGGGTCCTGGGGGTCTGTGCTGTGGAAAATGTTTGTGGGTTGAAATAAATACCAGGCAGCACCAGCAGTGATGTTTGCAGCATCTCCCGGCCCGGGGCTGCAGCTCCCAGACTTGAGTTTTATCAGGTGCTGCCTTTCCCCGGGCAATTAAAAGGAACAGACAGGCAAAAAAGGGAGAAAAAAGATGTGTAGGTTATCCTGGTGAGTCCTGCTAAAATAACTGCCAACGTGAGCCAGAGCATGTAGCGTAATTCGGTAATTTCTTTCAAGGGATGCGTGCTTGACCGGGATTTTGCTCGGGGTGGAGTAGGGTGAGGTTATGGAAGAGCCACTAGGTTCGTCTGCGTCTGCCCTGACCTCATGGGACAAGGAGGAAGAGGAGGAGATACAGCCCAGGGGCTGCTTTCTGGACAGAAAACCCACATTTGGTGGATTTTATGCAATAATGTTGCGGAAGTGGAGAGGTTTCAAGTCCTAATTTCTTCCTAGCTGGGGGGGATACATCTCAGCCAGCGCCTAAAGTTGGTGAACATCCCCCCCGGGGAACCCCATCTGATTCAGGAGGTTGAGGACATCTGGAAGTGTCCCCTCTCCTGTGCTGCATCTTCTGTCCATGGGCATGGAGGGCTGAGTCATGCTTTGGCCACCCCCACGTGGTGGTGGGGTGGTCAGGGTGCCTCCTGCCCACGTTGAAGGGCTGTTGGCAAGGGCTTGTGTAGCTTCAGCCTGCCCTTGCGGTGAGTTTTCTCCTCCTTGGTTGAGTCTGATGGACTCAGATGGGTGGTGGAACTGCGTGGTTGGGCCCGGTGGTGGGGCTTCTTGTGTGATAACTCCCAAGTTTTTTGGTTGGCGTCTTCAAGCTGAGCCTGGTGGTGGAGCTTCTTGGTTGGAGTCCCCAAAAGCAGCCTGGTAGTGGAGGATTTTGGTTGGCGTCTTCAAGCTGGGCCTGGTGGTGGAGGTTCTTGGTTGGTGAAGGCAAGTTTAGCCTGGTGGTGGAGCTTCTCAGTTGGCCTCTGACATGGGACACGTGGACAGGGATGGGTGGCATGGCTGGGCAGTTTTTTTTCCTGAGGAAAGAGCCTTCCTGAACACTTTTATTTCCTTCCTCCCCACAGCTGATAGTCGAAAAGACGACTGACTACCCTTCGGCCGAGTACTCCCTGGTGGAGGATGTAGCCCTCCACTTCACGTGTTTGATGGACAGACTGAACGAGCAGCGCCTCTTTCAGCCGGACCTGTGCGACGTGGACATCGTGCTGGTGCAGCACAAGAGCATCTTCCCGGCGCACAAGGGGGTCCTGGCGGCCTACAGCCAGTTCTTCCACTCCCTCTTCACCCAAAACAAGCAGCTGCAGCGCGTGGAGCTCTCGCTGGAGGCCCTCACCTCCCAGGGCCTCCAGCAGATCCTCAACTTCATCTACACCTCCAAACTCCTCGTCAACTCCTGCAATGTGCAGGACGTGCTGAACGCGGCCGCCGTGCTGCAGATGAACAACATCGCCTCCTCCTGCCAGGACCTCCTCGACACGCGCTCGCTCAGCCTGGCCGCCGACATGGCCCTGCCCGCCGAGGGCTGCGCCGGCCCCCCGCCCTACTACTGCGAGATCAAGCAGGAGGTGGACGCCCCCCACCCCAAAATCTACGCCCGGGAAGGCAACGACCCCTACTCGGTGCGGGTGGAGGACGGGGCGGGTGGTGGGACACTCCCCGCGGGGCCGGCCAAGCAGTACTACAAGGAGGAGAAGGATGGCGGCCCCGGCGCTGTCTGTAAGATGGAGGGTGAGGAATCTGAGGAGGACCTGGACAGCCAGGGCTCCTACAACCGGGAGCAGATCATCGTGGAGGTGAACCTCAACAACCAGACCCTCAACGTCTCCAAGGGGATGGAGGGGAAGGCGGCCGCCAGCGAGGCGGCCGTGATGGGGCGGCCCGATGGCGACGGGCGCGACACGGAGGAGGACGGGGAGGAGGAGAACGAGGAAGGGGAGGAGGAGGAGGAAGAGGAGGAGGACGCGGAGGTGGGGGAGGAGGAAGAGGAGGAGCACAGTGAGGAGGAAGACCTGGAGGAGACGACAGAAGAAGAGGAGGACGAAGATGACGATGAAGATGCGTCGGAGGTGAAAAGAGAAAAGAGCGGGCAGCCCCGCAGGGGTAGCCGAGCATCCAAGGCCACCAAATCCACCATGGCCACCAGGTCGCAGGAGATGGCCAAGGCAGAAGAGGAGGAGGAGGAGGAAGAGGAAGGGCAGCGAGGGAGGAAGAGGAAGAAGGAACAGGACGGGCTGGGCCAGAAGGTGAAACTGGAGGAGAAGCAGCACTACCCATGCAAGAAGTGTCCCCGAGTCTTCAACAACCGCTGGTACCTGGAGAAGCACATGAACGTCACGCACAGCCGCATGCAGATCTGCGACAAGTGCGGCAAACGCTTCCTCCTCGAGAGCGAGCTGCTGCTGCACCACCAGACCGACTGCGAGAAGAACATCCAGGTGAGCCAACCCGGCGCCATCCCACTGGGGGGGGGACATCCCACCATGGAGGGGACATCACACTAGGGGAAGGGCATCCCACTACGATGGGCATCCGACCACGGGGATGGGTATCCCACCATGGGAGGACATGCCACTAGGGGAAGGACATCACACCACTCTGGAACATCCCACTGCAGGGATGGACATCCCACAAGAGGGGACATCCCACCATGAGGCGTCATCCCACCACGAGCTGGGACATCCCACCACGGAGGGGACATCCCGCTAGGGAAAGTACATCCCACCACGATGGGACATCCCACCTAGCATGGAGAACATCCCACCCACCTACACCCCGGGATGGGCTCCTGCTCAAAAATACTTTTGACCTTGCTGATGGCACGTGGTTGACCGGAGGGACCCTTGCTCCTCCCATGACTCGTATTTAGGCCTGGGGGTTCCCACGGTGGCATGGGACTGGTGGATTAGTGCTGGAGGACTGTGATTTCCCCTGGCCAGCTGGGTGGAAGTGGGGAGTAATTTCAGGGGAGTAATTTTTCTTTGGGTTTATTCAGTTAATCTGCATAAAACATTGCGAGCCCCTAATGGAGACGCACTCCAGCCGGTTCCACCCAGGCTTAGAGCAATTTAGCTTAATTCAAAGAACTGCTGACATGAGTTGAAGTAGTTGTAATCTGCCTTTTGTGCTTGTTAGCTCGCGTATTAGGAAATTTCTGAACCCACTTGACATCTGCGCGTGGCTCGGGCACAGCGTGTCCTTCACCTAGAGCTAACAGGATCTTCGTCTGCGTGTGCAAATCGCCTCCGTTAAATCAGTGCAATTTGGGGAGGGTAGATAGGTGTCCCAGTTGAGCAGCAAAATTACACATTCCTGCAGAGCCCTCCAGCTCGTCTTCTGATCCCCAAGGAGCAGTTTAGCACAACGCCACTGCTACAAATAAAATAAATCATGTGTTCTGTAGGGCTTTGCACATCGTCCTTCCCATCAAGCAGTGGGATTTTAAATGGTCCTGCAGCCCTACTGGGGGAAGGGAACACGGCCCAGATGCTGCTGAAGCCCTTTAAGGCTTGTATCCCAAATAAAATGGGTGATGGAGCCATTTGGGGTGTATTTCTGAGAAATTCACAGGGCTGAGGATGCTTTTTTTGGATGTGTTTGTGTTCACTGTCCTGGGACCAGTGAGAGCATCTCCAACACCCCCTGCCCGCGGGCTTGTGGCTGGTTTGGAGCCTGTCGTAAAGCAATTCAAAGTGGGTTTTCCCAGAGCGTTGCTTCATGCTCTTCTGCTTTCCTGCTGGATGACATGGGGCTATCATCCTCCACCTCATTGCTTTTTTTTCCTCTCCCCTTTTTATCCCTTTTCCAGGTCATTTCAGAATAGGGGGAACCGCGGCTGTCCCTGTGGTGACTTCCCTCAGCGGAAAGCTTGGCTCATTACCTTTTACTTAGTGAAGTGTTTTTAATTTTATAAATAGAAGCCAAATTCACTCAATTTACTCTGACAATATTGAATAACTTTATTAATATACTGTGGAATTGTTTCTGGATGGAAATGAGATTTTTTTTTCAACTCTATGCCTATACCGGACAGGTTTTATTTCTTGTTTTTAACCACATCTGTGGAGGGACTTTTCCTCTTATCCCATCCGTGTCAGGTGCTCTCTTTTGCTGACTGGTCCCCAAATCTCACCCATGAGCTTTGCTCCCTGTGAACGTTTCCCACCACCAGCCGTGGCCCTGCAGGCTCCGTAGCAGCTTTCCGGCCACCTGAAAAAGGATTCAGCCTTCGCTTTGTCACATTGGATCTCAGAATCTCTTTTGGCCGTCTCCAGTGTGGTGTTCCTCTTAACTTGCCAGAATTGATCTTATTTGCCTTGTCTTTTGCCTGAGGGTGCAGGGCTCTGCCCTCGAGGCAGCTCGGTGGCAGCCGGGGGCTTTCCTTCATCTCCCGCTTTCTCTCTCTCTTTAATTTTAATATTTCCCTGCAGCCTTTTCCTTTTTAAGTGGAGGAATGTGGAAGTTGTCCTGAAACATCTCTTAGAGCAGAGATAAAACTGTTCCGATCTGTAGAAATATTTACTTAGAAACGGCAAAGCTCAGAGGACTGCTCGTGCTGAAATTCGGGCCTGCCAAGATGAGGAAGGCGAGCGCTGGGAATGCCTCTGTGACCCTCGTCGTGCCTCCCAGGCACCTAAATATAAATAGAGACACTGTGACTGCATGACATAACAGTATATTTTCCACGGTTCTGCAGCCTCATAGAGTGCAAAATTTGGATGAAGCCCATCAACGAGCTCCTCGGGGTGGGAGGAGGAGGTCGAGGCCGCGTTATCTGCGCTTCTTCAGGCCCCGCCGTGAACCCCCAGGGGTTTGCTTGGCCGTGCTGTTGCCAGATGGCTCCTAGGCATCAATTAATTATTTTTCTCAACACACCGGCGAGCTGAAGAGGCTCTGGTCCTGGTTGGACAAGAGGAGGATGAGTATCCATGTCCATTGAGGGTCAGTAAACAGTTTTGCCCTGATTTAGGCAATTCCCAGCCCTTCCTCGTACGGGGATGTGAGCTGAGCTCGTGTGGTAGCCATGGGCACGTGGTGAAAAGACAACTGCAGCCCATGCCAGAGGTGAAAAAACAAGTCGTGGCAGCCAAGGTTACAGCTTTTTCTGGCAGTTTCCTGAGAAACATCAAACTTGGTGGAGCTGGAAGGAATCTCTACCGTAACTTTAAGGGGGAGACTTTGCACGTGCTTAAAAATGTCACGGCGTGGCGTTGTGTTGTGTAAGTGAACAGGTTTTGGGGTCTTCTTTGGTCCATTAATGACCATTATCTGAATTAATGGGTATTAATAGAATTGTGGGGATTAATGGATATTTTCAGAGTTTACGGATATTAATTCAATTTGGGGGTTTTTCAGAGAACTCAGTGCTAAAGTATCCAGAATACCTGCCAAGGACTGAAGTCATTCTGCCCTGTCTTGGGCCTCTCTTTTTTCCCATATCACTTGCAGCCTCCTAATGCTGAGATAGTGGGTTTTTTTTGGATATAAGGTCTTCATTGTGTGCAAGCATGCAAAGCATCATCCCAACTAGGGATGAGCCCCTGGTGCAGGAGGCAATGGGTATGGGAGTCTTCTCCACCCATTGTCTCCCTTGGAAAGGCGTCGCCCCCTTCCCCATCCGGTGGATAGAAATTTGAGTTTTGGAGATTTTTGACCGACGAGGTCTGGAGCAGACTTGGTGTTGTTAAATTGGCTTTAGGTTTTGTTGATGACGTTGTCTTTCAATGAAGCAAAACCTCAAATGCGGCCGTGCCTCGGGACGTTCCCCTGCCTCCCTGCCCAGCCCCTCTCTCGTTGCAGTGCGTGACGTGCGGGAAGGGCTTCAAGAAGCTCTGGTCGCTCCATGAGCACAACAAGATCGTCCACGGCTACGCCGAGAAGAAGTTCTCCTGTGAGATCTGCGAGAAGAAGTTCTACACCATGGCCCACGTGCGCAAACACATGGTTGGTGAGTGCGGGAGGTGCTGGGGCCGCGGGAGGTCTCGTTGGGGTGCTCGTCTGGCGTTCCCATGATGAAGGGCGTTCTTCTATTTCGGCCGTGTTGGGAATTTAGGGCTGGGCTAACTCTTGGTGAGCTTTCTGACGGCAAACAAAGGCATTGAGACTTGCCTTTTTTTATCCTGCGGTGCCGGGTAGTTAATGCTGAGCGTGTGCCTGCTCTGTACAGCTTGCTTTTGGAGCAGTTCTCTGCTGCAGAGCAGGCACGGCACCGGGGAATCTCATTTATTTTATTTAACCAGAAAAAAAAAAAAAAAAGGCTTCAGAAGTGATCAAAGGAGGGTTTGAAGTGTAACCATCCTTCCCTTGTAAAAGAGGATGAGCCTGCGCCAGCGCTGGGCTTTGAAAAGCAAACTGCACATGGCAGCGGCAGTCATGTCCCTCAGGCTGGCTGCTGCTCCAGGCACCAGAAAGGACCAAAAAAGGGATTTTTTTGCAGGCAGCGAGGGGGGTGTCCCACACTGGGTTGTTTTAAGGAGAGATCTGAAGGACAGGGGGCTGTTGGTGAGCCCCAAGATGTGTTCATGGGTGGCACGGTGCTGCCGTGCATCTTCTCAAGATGTTTTTGGGTTGGCCGTGGTTGGGCACCAGTTGTGGGGTTTTGGGAGCTGTCACGGGACTGTTGGAGGTGGATGCATGGGGAGGGCGTGTGACGCTGCTCGCCTTCGCTCCAGCTCACACCAAGGACATGCCCTTCACCTGCGAGACCTGCGGGAAGTCCTTCAAGCGCAGCATGTCCCTCAAGGTCCATTCGCTGCAGCACTCGGGGGAGAAGCCATTCAAATGCGAGGTAAGGTCCCTTCCCTGGGGAGTCATTTTTTGGCATTATTTTAGGTGGAAAATTTTGATTTTTCTGCTGCTCGCGCACGCTGCCGATTGGGCAGGGGTGGGACAAGACGCGGGGGTATTTGAGGTGCTCATTGTCTGCTTGTCCTCGCCCTGCAGAACTGCAACGAGCGCTTCCAGTACAAGTACCAGCTGCGCTCCCACATGAGCATCCACATCGGGCACAAGCAGTTCATGTGCCAGTGGTGCGGCAAGGACTTCAACATGAAGCAGTACTTCGACGAGCACATGAAGACGCACACAGGTGAGAGAGAGCTCCTGGCTTGTGGGATGGCGAGCGATGGGGTGCGGGTGGCACAGGTGGGGTTGGAGGGGAAGGATCCGGCCGCCGCTTCTCACCCGTGCCCCCCAACGCAGGCGAGAAGCCCTACATCTGCGAGATCTGCGGGAAGAGCTTCACCAGCCGCCCCAACATGAAGCGGCACCGCCGGACCCACACGGGCGAGAAGCCCTACCCCTGCGACGTCTGCGGCCAGCGCTTCCGCTTCTCCAACATGCTCAAAGCCCACAAGGAGAAATGTTTCCGCGTCAGCAACCCCTTGGCTTCGGACACGGCCGCCCCCCAGCCCGCCGCCAGCCCAGCCCCGCTGCCCCCCGGCCCCGGCGTCTCCCCGCTGCCGCTGCTTCATCCCCTCCCACAGAGCCTCCCTCCTCCTCCTCACCTACCGCCACCGCCTCCCCTGTTCCCTGCGGGGAGGATAAATTCCAATAACAACTAGGTGCCCCCCCACGCCCCGCACAGACTGCTCTGCCCTTCGGAAATGCCCGGGGAGCCATGGCTTCGCTTGCTCTCTACCCCCCTTCCTCCTCATTTTGGGGTTGTTTTGGTGGTTTTTTTTTGTTTTTTTTTTCTCGCCCGTAAAGCCTTTTTTTTTTTTTTTTTTTTTTTGTGGAGAGGGGGAGCTGGGGGAAGCCCCTGAGGAGCGTGGATGCTTGGGGGGTAACCGTCCGTAAAGGTGCAGATAAAAGGCATCGCTCTCCGTTTTGTCCCAGCCGTCAGCCCCTGTGCAGTCTTCCACCAGCAATCCCCGTCATCGGGAAAACACGGAAGGGAAGCCTCTCCCAAAGGGATTTTTCCCACCGAGAGATGGTGATTTGACCCAGCGAGGGGACGGATGCCGACGTGCAGGTTCCATCGGCTCCGTCCCCAGCTGGGCTGCTCATCCCGACCCTCCCCGGCTTGCCCCTTCCCCGCGTAACGACTTCATCTCCATGCCAAGAGGGCTGTGGGGCACGGAGGAACATGATGCTGCGCCATCCGGGGTGCCAGCACTTCCGTATTTATAAGCAGAAATCTAGCTAGTGGTGCTTGAATCCCTGTACTGTAAAGCTGGTCTTTAATTAGGCCCTTTCCCCGAGAGTTGAGGTGGGCACCGTGCAAGAGCTTCCCGCCGGCCCCGGTGGCCTATGGCGAGTAGATGTCCCCGTTGGAGAGCCATCAGCAGCCCTCGCCTTGTCTTCCTGCCCCGACACAAGTTTTCCTCCCCGATAGGCAAAAGCACAAACACCGGTGCTGTGTCTTGGGGCATCGGCAGCCAGCTGCCCCTTTGGTTTTGCAATTTTGGGGGTTTTCTTCTGGTCCCAGTGAGAGCCGGCTTTTGGAGTTTGCAGGGTGGCTTTGGAGGAGTTCAGATGGCCTCGGGACCAGTGGGAGGGTGGCTCCGGGATGGAGGAGCGGGACGCAGCCCGTTCTCGGCAGAATCAGCCCAGAATAGTGCCTTAACAATTCGAATAAACCCCTGACCCATGGGGGAGCTCCAGGCTGGGAGCTGTTGGGTCTCATCCCAAGGATTAGACCCTGGTCAGCCCAATGACGTCCCGTCCTCCAACTTCTTGCCATGCCAGGAAAGCCCACGTTACTCTACCAAGCTTCTCCTCCCCGTAGGGTTGGCAGCCCCTCGGGGGGGACCAGAGGGGACTGACATGCCCGTGTTGTCCCGAAAAGGGCTGGTCGGCTCGGTGATGCCCCACGGTGTGGGTTAGCACATCTCTGGCCACGTCGTCCTTGCGTGTTCGCCTCCCAGTGAGCTGAATGATGTTGAAGTTGAGCTGGTCTTGGATTTCACTTATTCAGGCTGGCTTTGTGCCAGCGGGGGAGAAGAGAAATTGTGGTGTGGAGCGGCAAAGCCAGGGAGGTTTTGCTGTTTTCTTTTTTTTTTTTTTTTTGTCAGACGCCAGGGGGTCCAAGCTGGGTCTCTTGCTGCTGTGATTTACCTTGGGGTGTCACGTGTTGGTCTGACCATGGCTCTGTGGTCTCTCTGCCCAGGAAGGTGTCCCCGTTCTCGGTCGGGGTGAGCTGGGAGCACTGCAGAGCCCCTGGCCCGGGCAGAGAGGTGCCGGGCAAGAAGTGGAGCTCATTGCAGCTGCCCAGGCCAGTAGATGTGTGTGGATGTGGCCAGGTCGTGGAGGAGGTGCTGAGGAGGTCTGATGGTGGTTAAGGAGGGAGAGAGGACACTGCAGGAGCCCTTTCTTGTTCACACCTTGGTCTGGGCGGTGTTGGGGTGCTGGGGAGGGTGATCCACGCCTGGCTCTGCGTGAAGTCTTTGTGCTTCATCTTCTGGACCAAGCCAGGAAAGCTCTTGGGCATTTCTGAACCTGCCCCTGTGAAGCCAGAAGGGCTCATCCACGTGCTCAGGAGCTCTGCTGGATGGGGTTGTGCAGGGGCAGCAGCCTCACTGGGACAGGGGACCGCCTGCTGTCCTCGAGAGCGCCATTCGAGGTGACAAGTTAGGTGCTCGGTGTCCTCTGCTGGGTGGTGCTCCCCATACTCAGCATCTCTGGAGGGCCGGCTTTTCTCGTGGGTGTTAGCATGTTGCTGTTCGTCCTTGTGCTGGCTGGGATTCTGTGGAGCTCAGTACCAGGGAGCTGAGCCCCATTCCCAGCTGCCTTGAGCAGGGGGAGGATGCTGTGGCAGAGCTGCCCTGCCACGTCTGACCTCCTCAGGTGGGTGCCAGAAGCTCTGCTGCTCGCCTTCCTTCGTGACCCCTGGGCTTATCGGGGCGGTGCAATGCCTTCTCCAACTCCCACCTGTGAGGGAGGCGGGCACTCGGTTCTTGGGGCCATTGGCTTTTTGAAGGGACCATGACCCAGCCTGGAAAGTAATTGCTTTGGAGGCACTTTCAGTGATACCCTTGGAGATGTTGGAGGGCCTCAGTAGAGTGGTCCGTGCTGTCTCCTCCTTCTCTGCCTTCCAGACCCCTTCCCCTTGGGCTCCCTTGTGTTTCTTTTCCCTTGCACTTGGCATTGAGACAGGATGGGAGCCCGCACCCTAGGGAGACTTCACCTTGCCTGTATGGTCTTCTGTGATGGAGCCCATCAGCCTGCCTGCCTGGCAGATTCTCCCCCCAAGTAAATCCCTACACCAACGCATGCCCCCTCGTACCGCTCACCTGGAGGTGGCTTTCCCCATCCCTGCCCCAGCTCATCCTCTCCCAGGGAGGACCTGTCCCGCTCAGATGTCACCAGAAGATGACAGCTCCTCCTTGAGGCTGATGAAGCCGCGTTGGTCTCAGGAGGGAAGAGCAGGTGCAGAGCACTTGCTGGCCCTCGAAAAACTTCCTGGTCCATGGAAAACCCGACGACTGGTCTCAACCACCTCCAGTCCCCTTCGAGAGCCTGCCCGGAGAGCTGCTTGGAGATGTCGAGATGTGACCATGCACACAGCACTTTGGAGAACCAGATCCCTGCTGCTCCCTCCCCTCTCCGAGGCCTGGGCAGCTCCCAGGAGTCCTACACAGCCTCCGAGCCCTTTTGTCTACGCCCTGACTCAGTCCCGATGTGTTTCGTCGTGTCTGGTTTTCATTAACGTACTAAGAGCTCAAAGGAGTCGCTCCCACGGCGCCTCGTCCCACATCCATCCCAGTCGGACCCCGTTGGCCCCCGTTGGGTTAAAAGGGGCGGGGGAGTTGGGTCCGTTGTTTTCAAGCTTTTTATATTTTATTTTATTATTATTATTATTTTTTTTTTAACTCTTGCACCTTAATCTCTCACATCCCTTCTTCGACAGACCGTGAGGGTGGAGAGGGGCCTGATTTCCATTGCGCGTACCCAAGAGCAGCCCGCAACGCAACGTTCGGCCGACGGCTCTGCCCGCGGCCCGGACCTGGCGGAGTTTTGGGTTTTATTTTCCCTTTGGTTTGAACTCTGGGGAGGGAGGGAGCCACGCAGGGAGGGTTGTTTTTGTTTTCTATATCCCAGGAGCCTGGTAGCACAGACCAGTTAGCCTCATTATGTCCATGAGGTACGGCTGGCCCTTCGGACCACAGCCATAACCCAAGCGCGGTGGGAAGGTGATGGATGGACGGACGGTGGGTGGGAACGGCTGTGACAGTGCAATAGAGACGAGCATCCGCTGCTAGACAACTCCACTGATTAAACTCTTGGTTCGCCTGAAGTCAAGAGGGAAGGACAGATGGACAGACGCCCTTGGTTCACACGGACGGAGAGAGCTTCCCCGCACGCAGCCCCTCTTAATGACACACAACCATGACGGAGTTGGGTCGAACTCACAAAGGAAGAAAAATTTTGAAAAACAGGAGGGAGGAAAAAAAAAAGGAACTAAGAACAACCTCAGTAGCATGGAACTTGAAGGAAACGAACGAAACCCCAAGCACTTGCCTCAAAACTAGTTACTCATGCCTGGTGTTCGGCTCTGTATTATTTTGTGGCATTCAGTACCGGTTGCCCAAACATGCCAAGTTAAGAGTGTATCGGTGGCTCTACTAGTGTGAACAACCTAAACGAAGCACTTTATTCTGTATAGATAAGGGAAGACGGGGAGGGGAGGGGAAGCGTGGATGCTTTTCGGAAGCGTCTTAAGTAATGTTCTAGGAAATGTATTATTATTATTATTATTACTTCTTTTTTTTTTTTTTTTTTATGACCATGTGTAATCAATATATGTTTATCTTTAACGCCAAGTACAGCAGTTACTCTCTTTGGGACGGTGTGAGGAGGGGGAGGCTGAGGCTACCGGTTTAGCCCATCATCACGGGGCCGCCAGGGCAGGTCATTGCCTGCTGCAGAAACGGGGCGACTCTTGCTATGGTCTTGGCCCCGTTGATGTCCGGGAGGTCCCAAGAGGTGCTTCAAAGCTGCCTTCCAGGACACAGCTCACAGCCAGCCGTGGCACCACGGCCCCATCCTGAGCCATCTTCTGCCTGGGGGTGCTGGAGCTGCTCTCTGGGCCACCGGCGAGCAAGACGAGCCATGGCGGGCTGTTCTGGGGTGTCCCTAGAGGCCAGGTCCTTGGCCATGCTTTGAAACCTGCTTTTGGCCTCTCACCAAGGCACGTTCAGGGGTCACTGAGCTCTGAAAGTGGTGAGAGGACAGAACTGGGCCTTTCCACTGCGTTCTCCCAGTCTGGAAGTGTTATGACTGTTACCAAAGAGGTTGCAAGTGGAAGGACTGAATCAATAAACGATTTGTCTTTTATAAAAGAAAGCCTAAAGCTCCACCGCTTTCTTTGTTCTTATGGTAGGGTCTCGCTTCTGCTGTTGCTTCACACGCGTGGACTTTGTGTTGGGTTTGGTGGGAGGCTCTGTGTGTCTGTGTGAGGCAACTGGACTGTCGTGGGCCAACAAAAAATAGCTTTTCAGGGAAGGGTGATGAGTGGGTGGAGGACAGGGCTCGATGCTTACAGCCCCGGGGGTTAGGGTAGGTGAGGACTGAGCTCACAGGTCCTACTGGCTGCATGAGCTTTGGGTGAACTATGAGAGGAGGCTTCCTGAGCACCTCTGTAGGCAGTGGAGAAACCGAGGAACCCATCCAAAGGCACGCAGCACCTTCATTGATCGGAAATGGAGCTGTGGGAACCTTGCCAGCTGATGTCAGCACCGATGTTGGGAAGCTAATGGAAGATGAGATGATTTTGCCGCACCCTTGGGATGTACCTGCCACTCTACAGCTAGCATTGCCTGGAGAAGATACCCGTGGGGACCTGTGCTGATGGAATTGTGGGCATCTCAGCCAGGAAACCACGGGGCAGCAGCAAGGAGTGATGCTTCCCTGGGTGTTCCTGCTGGCGTTTCTTCCTTATGATTGCCTTTGGACTGAAGCAGCCTCTTGGCAAGGAGGTGGTGAACGTCTCCTGGCCAGGCTTTTGCTTGGCGTTGTGCAAATCTTCTGCCTTCCTTGGGCCAGCTCTGGCTTGTAGACTCTGAGAGTTGGCCCTTGTTGCTCAAGTGATGGGATATTTCAAGCTCTTCTTTTATAAAACTGCCTTTTTTCCTTTTATCTTTTCTTGCCCCGTGCCAGCGGTGGCGTCTCTCAGGGCTTCGTAATGGATGTGAACTGCACACAAGCACTCACCTCCCGTTAACCATATCCCCAGTGGACAGCTGCAAGGTGAGAGGACCGAGGACGTGGACCGCGTTTAATCACCACTTCTCAAGCTGTTATTGACCATAGCAACTTAACGAGACACTGCAGTGCTCCCCTTGACTTCAAAGGGCCCATGTTTACCCCAGGAAAGCATTTTTTGAGAGCCACATGGCAGCCGGTGGATGGGGATGAGCCCTGGTTTATGACCGAGCACCTACAGCTTCCTCTTCCACAGCCAGCGAGAAGTGCTTGAAGCAGAGGTATTGGGTTCCAGTCCCAGGCAGGAGGTGCTATCCCACCACTGTGTTAAATGACTTTATTTTTTTATTCTGGGTAAAGAATCTTTTCACTTCGGACACAAGCTATTCTACGTTTGCCACCCAGTCGCCTCGGATTTATTTTTCTTGTGAAAATGTTTTATTGATTGTCTTCCAAGCAGATTATCCTGCAAAATTGTCTTTACTTCCAAACATGTTTT
Source organism: Anser anser (assembly GCF_964211835.1). Classification (NCBI taxonomy): domain Eukaryota; kingdom Metazoa; phylum Chordata; class Aves; order Anseriformes; family Anatidae; genus Anser; species Anser anser. The sequence continues at coordinate 159,794,871 of NC_139721.1, forward strand.
AGTTTCTCCAAGACTTCATTTTGAGCAAGACAAATCAGCCAGACTTTTGATACTGTGATTTTCATGCCACTTTCAGGGCGTTTACAAGGTTTGTATTTGTTCTTTTTTTATTGTCACCCCCATTCACTGCATCATGAGGGCATGTAAGCATCCAGCTGGCTTTCCTCTTCCTTTCCCTAGGTAAGCTTCTAGTCCTCATATCTACAGGGAAAAACTTTAAGGATATGAGCACTAAAGTTTCAGCTCATAAATGCAAGAAAATAAGAATAAAATCTGGGTCTCTGCTAGGACTCTCCATGGGGCTGGTTTGCTGGATGTGTTCATCACAGCTTTTGCTTGGTCCTTGTGTTTGGTTGCTGTGGACATTCAGTTACGGCTCTATAAGCATGCAGACAAAGGGAATTTCTTTTGAAACATTTTAAAGATTTATTTTTAAATAAACCACTGGTCAGGCAGCATGGACATCATTAGATTTTTGCTCTAACAGGTCTCTGTCCTGCTGCCAGTACAGTCATGTTTCTATCAAAACATCGTTATGATAACTTTTAAAAAAAAAAAAACACAATGCATTTTTTTCTCAGTAGGAAGCTCTCTTTGAGCCAAACAAAGCTGAGATCTCCAAGAATTTTGCAAATTAGAATAGTGTTAAAAAAAAAAAAAAGTTCAGAACAATAAAAATGAAAGACAGCATAAATAAAAAAAAAAACTTTCCCTGAAAAACAGCACTTGTCCAACTGTAGGTCAGGACACTGTGATCTGTGATTGAAGGTGAGGAGCCCAAAAGGATGGAGATGAGTGCTCACGGCCCTCCCTGCCTGTCTCTCTTCCCTTCCCTCCCCTACTCCTAGCACAACTCTTCCCCTCCTGCAGTCTTTAGCTCTTTACATCTCTTCAGTCCAAAGTCAGGATGGAGATGAAGAACCAAAACTTTTTTCTTGTCATTGCAATGTCCTACGAATTTCTGCTGCCCATGCTCACATGCCTTTTTTCTTTTAACTGTCTCATCCCAACAACCTGCATCACTTGGGAAATCATCCAAGTCCCCCTCAAGGTCTGACCTGCACCACTAGCCTTCGCCTCTTCCTTTTCCTCTCCAAGGTGGGCTCTAGCACCACGCCTCAGGTGAGGAAATATATTAGAGACCCCTTTGTCTGGGAAAACATCAGCTTAGTTCCTTCAGACACACTTTCTGCCTCCACTGTTGGATGGGGAGGTTCAACAGTGGTTGAGAAGATTGGACAAAACCTGAAGTGGAATAGAAGTATAATCTTTCTGTTCTGGAGTAGTTCATTGCTCCATGTTCGTTACTCTACCCCAGCTCCATGCAGGTTCTAGGGTCCTTCTGTAGTTATCTAGTGAGCATCATGAAATTCCCATAATACCTCAAGATAATTTTCCCCCTTTCCCATTTGACCAAGTAAAATGGTACCAATCACAGATGCAATGTCCTGCACAGTATCTCAAGAAACCCTGCCATGTCTCTGTGCTACTAAGCATGGCCTCACCTCCCCCCGTCCCTCCTTGTCCCAGGCCCCAGGGGAAGAAGTAAATCCTGCCCCACTACATCTTCGTTAGCCGCAAAACGTTGAGGCGCACGGGAAGGAAGGTGGCACCAGAGGCGTACTGGATCTCCCGGAGGACCCCTTCCCACTTCTTCTGCTCTTCATCATATCTGGGGAGAGACAGAGGGAGAGTTGTGGTGAGGAAAGCATCTTCCCTCCCCACTTCAGCTGCTCTCCATAGTGGTGGGAGGCCTGGTGTGTGGTGTGGTGTCCCACAGAGGATATTCAGCCACTGGGGGGGTAACATGGGGACTTTCAGCCCTGGTATGCTTTGGTTCAACAGGCTAGGATGTGCAGATATCAGCTCATGGTCTCGCAGGAGACACCATTTCCACTGGAAATGGCTTGATGTCAAGATTGAACATCTCTGGTGAAGGCCAGATGCCTGCTGAGGGTGCTCTAGAGCCACAGAGCTGAAGGACAGGAGCTAACCACGCATTAGCAGCTGTCAGAAAGCGTTTTCTGACCGCTCTTCTGCTCCCACGTAAGACAATCTCATTTCCATCCTGAGCACTGGCTCTTCCCGGGGAGAGCGCTCATCACACAAACACGGCTTCGAGCCAAAGGGGAGGTCTGGAACCAGCTCCAAACAAAATGTCAGTTCAGGAAAAAGCTGAAGGAGCAGATTTTCCCTGGTATGTTGCTGTACGAGGCTGGGAGAAATCACTGAATTGCCTAACGTGCCCTCCAGCACAGCACAGGCCAAACATCTCACCCAGAGCTCCCATGCTGAGCCTTCAGCCTCGTGCTGAGGCAACAACAACATGCTGAAGGCATCAAGAAAGACAGAAACTATCTGTTCCCTTGGTGGTTTTCGCTGCGTAACGTCCCCCCACCTCCCATGCCACCACGGAGAGCCCCAGGGAAGGTCATCACCTCCAAACGTCGTTCAGCTCCGTTGGCACCAGCTCTCCCGACTCAGTCTCCACCGTGGCGAAGCCCCCAAGCAGGTAGAGCACCCCAGCCAGGCTCACCAGGCTGACGGAGCTGCGCTCCTGCGGGAACTCGGTGAAGGTGTCCCACCTGCCATGTCGAGAGAGCGGACACGTTAGGGCACCCTGCCTCTCCCTGTCATCATCATTAACAGAATTAGCTAGCGGCAGGTTAACTTGTGTAGGTTTACATGGGATGGGATCATACACTGCCTGGTACTAGAGATGTTTCCATCATTGTAGCTCAACTTCATTTTTCTGCAAGTAGCTGAGCTGTGGTGCTCACCCAGCGTGGATCAGCAAGTTCCAGGGGCTGGATGCAGCCACAAGGCCCACCCCAAGCCAGGGAACGCGTCTCTTGCATAGGGTGAAGATAATAAGACGAAGCTACAGCCCTGCAAAGCACCTAAGGGCTTGACCAGTTGGTGAAACCACTTTGAGTGCAAGCCTGGTGGGATCCACAGCCCAACCACAGTGGTCTCATTAATTCCCAGTGGTCTGAGAAATACAGACTGGGAGAAACTGGTATCAGGAGTTGCAAACAAGCTCCTGAAGGGTTGGAAGCTGCTTAATGTACAGCTACAGCTGGTAGCTAGGCCCTGAAGGTGTGCTCAGGTACATACTTGTTGGTGGCAATGTCGTACACTTCCACCGAGTTGGTCAAGCCGGAGTCGGTCACACCAGCCGCCACGTAGATTTTGTCTTTGTGCACCGTGGCTCCAAACAGCGAGCGGGCAGTTTTCATGGGAGCCAGCTCCTTCCACTCGAACTTGTTGGGGTTGTAGACACACATCTTCTTCAGGCACTTCCTAGAGAAAGAGGAGAGAGGAGAGGAGGCTCGCTTGCCTGCCCGGGGGCAGCTTGGCACCGCAGGAGTTTGGGGATGGCTGTTGGGAGGAACGTGGGTCTCTTGGAGGGATTTTGGTACCCTCTGCATCGGCTTTAGGGGATTTGCTTGGGTGTGCTCTCAGGCATGACCATGCCCAGAGACATTAGGTGTGTGTATAACATGGCATGGCTGCTTTGGAAAAGGAATCCTAGAAGCTCAGCATCGTGTTCACACAGCTGGGTAAAGGCCCTGTGCACCTAAATTCCTCTCAGGACCTTGCAAGCAGCCTTCCGACGGTGTTTCAGTGCTGCTGTCTCAACATGACCCAGCAAAATATCATCATTACGGTCTCCGTTACCCAGGACAGCAGTGTGATGTGTGTGGATGTATGCAAGCCCACATCAGATCGTAATCCTTTCAGAGCAGAACCTCTTTGCTGGGTTATGGCACGTTTGCTCTGCAAACACTCACGCTTCTGCCTTGCGAAGCAATCCCTGCAACCCTCCCCGAGAGCGGCCGTTTCTGCAGGAGGGCAGAATACGGGTGAGGTTTGAAGAGGTTTTTCACCCTCGTTGCAAGCAGCCACCTGGGTTTAGCTACTAGGATCATGCTTCTCCACGGCAGGTCAAAGACGGAACTCCCCTGATGTTCACTGTGCCCTGTAGGGCTCCTAAGGGCTGGGGAAGGGCAGCAGCAACACAGACAAGCTCAGAGGAAAGTGGCTCTATGTCTTACATGCCATCCAACCTCCTGAGCCCATCCAGGCTGGGGAGGTACCGACTCATGCTCTGCCCTCCCTCTAGTTCGGGGGCTGACTCCGTAGTTTCTCTCGGTTTTTGACTTACTTGTCACTTCCTTTGCCGCCAATGACGTAGATGAGGTCCTTGTGCGACACCACCGCGTGGCCATAAACCGCGTAGGGGAGGGAATCGGCTTCACCCCACTTGAAGGACCTGAATCAGGGAAAGATGGGAGGCAAGAGGATTTGTAGCTTGCTGGGTGAGGCCCAGAGCACAGGGCGCTTTCCAGACCTGGAGGTGAGTGCAGATCCTGACTAATGGAAAACAGAGTATCTTAAAAATATGAGGTTTCCAGCGAGGTAATGCTGAACCAGTAAATTTTGTCATTCTAAAAAATAAAAAGGAAGATAAAATATAAAACATGCCAGACGCTTATGCTAATGCTCATCCTTTTCTGCAGCATCCTCTACTTTTGGGCTTTGTGCATAAACAGTGTCTTCCCCCAGGGCCTTCCCTCTTCTACAAGCATTACCAGCCAAACAGAGATGAGACAGAGATTTCAGCATTATATAAAAAATGAAAACCAATGAGACTTAGGGGTGCAATATTCTGAGGACAAATTTCTCTCGCTTTTTTTTTTTTTGTTTGCCATGACCTTCGATTTTAAAGTGCTTTGGTTTGCCGGCAGCCACCAAGGTGGTTACACCCACATTTTGGAGTACGGGGTTGTGCTAAAGCCTCTGAGCTAGCCCCAGGGCAGCTGAGCTGAGGACGTAGCTATAAGACTTGGAAACCCCAAAGCGATGCCTCTGCTAGGATACCCACTGCTTTTCCACGGCAGACCCTCCAGCTCTGTCCTCAGGCAGGGCTTTGGCACACCTAAGGCCTTTATTTTTACATCCTTATTGTTTACGTTGGGTAGCAGTAGCCCAAAATGGAAACAACTAAAATTTGGGGACATTTGTGGTGATCTGGACCCAAGGGAAGGCTCATCATCAATTACACAGCTACGTTCAGGGGGCAGCTATACAGGCACAAACAGGGCTGACCAATTTCTCAAGATGTGGCTGTTGATGTCCGCATTGCTTAGAGTCATCCTCAGTTTTCATCCATGTAGGGTGTACCCCCCAAGACTTGCGCTTTATTTTACCCAAGAATGGAGATGCCTGGGCTCTGAGTGCTTTCTAATCGCCCAATAACTCTGGGCAAATTGTTGCTCCCATAGACCAGCAATTTGTCCTCTCCAGGTTTGTTAGCGTTGAATTTTTTACCTAAATAACACCAGAAATAGAAGAGGTGTTGATCATCTCCCTGCCAGCCTCCAGCCAATATTTAAGCCACCCCTGAGCAAGTAGCAGGAGGACACGCAACATGTCCCAGAGGAGCAATAAATACCCTACTCTAGGGAAATGAAACTGGTTTCAAATCTCTGCCTATAAAACAGATTTTGGAGCACACAAATCTAAATATAAGCTGACCAAAGGCTTGTTAACACCTACCACTGTGCCTCTTTAGGGCAGAGAGGAGCACTCTTTGGATATTTCTGCCTCCTGCGAGTAGAACAGGACGGTCAGTTTTAATATAGCTCATGACATAACATGGTTCAGAGCCCATTGTGCAAAAATAATCATATATTCAGCCTGATATCAATCAGGGTGGGCCATTCAGTGCCACATCTGAATAGTTTCAAAACAAGCTTTCCTGTACAAAAACCACTCCCTGTGAGACCACAGCGAAGGTCACCAAAACTCGAACTAATGGGCAAGAGCAGAAGGAAAAATCTCCCCTTGCTCCTCCGTGCAGGTCCCACGTGAGCATCTGCTAAGTTCAGTCCTTGATAATTTAATATCCCAGTTATGGCTCCCACCCTGGGAGCTTCAATTACAATAAATGAAGCAGCTGGAGAGAGACAGCTCGGAGCCCCAAGGTTCATCTCAAATCGCTCCCCGTGGTCCCAGCATCTAGGTGCAGAGTTCAAGCCCTGTCTCTAAACCTGGTCCCTGGAGAACCGGAGTCATTTTGCATGGCATCTGCCTCACCTTCTCCTGCCAGCCACCTCCTGCCCCTCGCTCACACGTGGACACTTACAGCCGGTCGTAGCACAGGACCGAATCCAAGGTCTTCTCTCCCTCCTTCAGTTCTTTCCCTCCGACCACAAAAATGGAGTTTTCTGCCTCTCCCAGGCCAAAGAGGCAGCGAGGGGAGGGCAGGGGGGGCATGCCCAGCCAGTCTGCGTCCAGATGGTCGTACTGAAAGGAAACACACTCTCGTTAGTGGGTGCTCTCCGGGCATCTTGGCTTAATGAAGAGCCAGAGGCTAAGAGCAGAGCTGTTCCCACGTGCTGCTCATCACCCCAGCAGGCACTTTCTGCCCATGCCTTGCCCCTGCTGCTGCATCTGGTGCAGGATGGGGAATCTCAGTGCAAATCCAAGTCATACATCACCAGACGTGTTTTATGACAAGGCGTAAGAGCAGAGGTGCATGAGCAGGAACATTTTCTGCTCCGTACACCAAAGCCTTGGCTTGAAACAAGTTTGGTTGTTCTTGTCCTTGTGCTCTCCCGTCCTTGGACAGGAGAGTCTCACGTTGAACCTATGAAAAAAACAGTTCCTGGGACTGGAGGAGCTGAAACACTTCAGTCTTAGGGATTTTTGCCCGAACCTCTCCAGAAATAGCACATGCCGCAGTATTTCATCTTGTATTTTCTTTCTCTGCCAGGTAAGAGTGTGGTGTCAGCAATGCTGGCTACATGGGTCACTGTCTTGAGCAAGCAAAGAGTGAAATGCCTTCTCCTCCCACCAACTCTCCCTCTTTTTTGGCAAAGCTCAGTTACCGTGTTCCTCCTCTGCCTCTCAAGATACTGATGTCCTCTACCACCTTGGTGTGAGAGATGAAACGTGTGTGTGTCTGCCAGAACAAAAGGTATTTACACGCTACCCGTCTACCCAACATCTACACGGCCTGATGAAGCTGAGATGGTGCTGCAAAAACCAGAGCTCTTGACACTGACCATGGTGTGTCCGTCCCACCCCACAGACACGGAGATTAATCCATACAGTGCCAGTAGATCAGACGGCAAAGTCCTTGGACATCTATGGACCAAGGCATTACCCCACTTCCCACCAGGAAAAAAAAGACGTGAAAGATTATGAGACAGCACGGCACTGGGAGCTCTTTGGACATGGTGGGACCTGCAAAGTGGGGCAATATTTTTAACATATCTTGGCAGCAGAGGGGGGACATCGTGTGTTAAGCCTGGGGTGACCTCTAGCAGCCTGTCTGGGGGGACTCTGCACGAGGAGGCTGGGCTGAAGCACAGCCCGAAGCATCGTTTGCTGGGGGCTCGGGCCAAGGAGCTCCAGCTTGCTGGGCTGCCTCCAAAACTCAGCCTCAGCTGGGGGCCCGTGGCTGTTGTCTCTTTGTAAGCTGTGGCCCACATATTTGTTATTTATAGCGCAGACCCGAGCAGCCCGGTCACCAGAAGAGTTCCTGCTTCTCGATGGCTTCAGCATTGTTTTCAAGGCATAAATCTTAGAAGTGACAAATAAAGGATACCCTTTTCCATCTGGAATGTCAACGGAATCATTTTGTTCCTGCCAAAATGTGCAAGGCCTCTGGGATTTATCAGCATTTATATACATTGGTTCTTGTCCTTAAGTCTAAACTATCCCTGACCTAACTCTCAGCAGGAGGAACACGAAAACAGAGAGGATAGAAACAGAGTCAGAAGGTGCAAGATGCTGCTGCACTGACGCCGTGGTTCAAGGGTTTGTCACACAGCTGCCTGCCTACATCTGTGTGAAATTTCAGCTGAAAAAGGCTCAGAAGAACATTGTATTCCTATACAAACTGTGACCTACGTAAGGGCACTGACAGAAACAAATCACACCTCCACGGACTGACAGCACCTTCCAGCCCTGGGACGTGTCTGCTCTTCCCATGCAGGAGTGTCACAGCAGGCTGTGAAGGCACCTCTGTCCCTCTTTTTGGGGGAAAGCAGCTAAAAATGGCCATGAGGTGCCCCACTAGGGAGCTGCAGACATCAATGACATCTTCCCCTCCTCTTCTCCAGGCTGACCAGACCCATGTCCTTCTCTTCTCCAGCCCTAACAATCTTGGTGGCTTCTGCTGGACCCACATCAGTACCTCAATGTCTTCCTTGTAGTGGGGAGCCCCAGCCTGGACTCAGCACCCAGATGTGGGCTCACAAGTGCCTGATTAAAGGAAAAATCACTTTCCTTGACCTGCTTGCCGCAGTCATGGTAATACAACCTTGCTTGATCAGCAACAAAACAGGTGGAGTATTGATCTTTGGACACGGCTTGTTTGCCTGCTCTGCGCTGCTAACTGATGGAGCTGCCCACATCTGCTGTGGTCAAAGCTCCTGCTCAGCACAAAGAGCCACTTCCCTCAGCCACTCCCACTGCCTTTCCCCTCCATCTTACTTTCCTGGGCCACTTTCGTGGTTTCTTCCCACTGACTCCTCGTTTCACAGGCTGCAGAGGCTCCAAATGCTGCCCCTTTCCAGGTGAGGACACGTGGTGTGGGTGCACAGCCTTACCCATGCAAGAAGGCAAGGAAAGGACTAATTTGTGTGTCTCAGAGTGGGACCTCCCCTTGCTTTATCCTTTCAATGCTTTACTGCTTCCTCTGAAAAGAGATGTGAGCCACGGGAGAAGTACAAAAGGATTTCTGGCTATAAGGGAAGGATATAGGTTTTACTGGATTCATACAGGGTCAGCAGGAAGGGTAGGGGCCTTGTGTTAGCTCCCTGTGGGGAAGGTGCTCGTGGCTTACAGCCCAGCCTGGGGCTCAGACCGCTCCCAGCTGAGTCTGATCGCAGCTTTGGTTCTTGCTCAGTTAGAGCAGCCACTTGTCTTGTGGGAGATCCCAAAGAGGCATCACACCGTGCCTTCCTCTGCACAGAATGGAAACGGCCAAGGCAGACTGAACTGAAACTAGGACACACCCAGGGACAAGAGAAGCATTTGAAAAGGGACAGATATTGGTAGGTAGGGACGTACCCCAGGTCCTCGGAGTGTTTTTTCTGTGGCTGTAGCTGTTGCTGTTCCCTGTGTTGGCATCTGGCAGAGTCTCTCCTGTTTTGCTGGGGGTTCATACCCAGAAACATGAAGGATGCAAAGCTGAATCCAGCCCTGATGCCACTAACCTTCCAGTTAGCGTGCCTTATGGCAGCAGGGCTGGACCATATGCGTTGTTCAAAGTGATGCCCTGTTCAGGATTTGGATCAGGAAGGCTTATTCCTATCACAATCCCTCCTTCCTCAATGACCAGAACCCCCTGTCAGTGAGATCTCCACTAAAATATAAGAATCTCTAGTAAAGCAACTTAGATGTCTCACCTTCATTTACAACCTTCAGTTTAGCATCGCATGACAATGGATATTACTGGCATCTGGTAGTGCTCTTAAGTGGTCAGAGAAACAAAAAAGAAATAAAGCTCGTACCTGCAGGAAGTAGGAGCTCATGGGATCCTCTTTGCTGTCCTCGTTGTAGTACAGTCCTCCGACAATGAAGATCTGATTCTCTTTGGTCACGAGACTGACGTGGTTCTTGGGGATTTGAGCAGACAGGGAGGCAAAATAGCACTCGTTGGCAGTGGGGTCATAGGCCACTGCTCCACTGTCACTGACCATGAAAATGAGGTCCTGGAGGAACATGCCAAAGCGCATCGTGTCGTTTAGGATCCCTGGAAGGGCATCCTCCTCTGCCTCTTCCTCCTCCTCTACTGCCCCATTAACAATGTTGTCTTTTGCCTGCTTTTCACCGCTTTTCTTCACTTTCTTCTTCTTCACCACAGTGAATTTGCCTTGCTGGGCATCCTTCACCATCTGCAGTTTCTTGAGCAGTTCTGGGCTGGACTTCACCACGGCATGCTTCTCCACGTGGTCCTTGATGTAGTCCTTGGACATGAGGCGGAAGCGGATGCTTTCAAAGATGACAGGCAGGGCCTTCTGCCGGCTCTCACGGTCCTTGGTCCCCACCCACTTCATCACCACTTCGAAGACAGTCTCCTCTTTCTCAATGTTGAGGGAGTCACTGGAGATGATGGCAATGAGCTCGTCGGGTGAGAGCTGGTAGAACTCCTCATCGCGGGAGACCAGCGCAAAGCGATCGCAGATGAAATCCCGAGCTGCCACGGCCAGCCGGGCACAATCCAGCATCAAACCCAGCCTGAAGATAGCCAAGCAGTTGCTGAGGCAAAGCCGCTTCTGCAAGAAGGACACGCAGACGGTGAAGATGGAGGGGATCTGGAACATGTTGGCCACGGAGAAGATGTCCTGCACATTCTGCTCTGTGATCTCCAGCTCAGAGGTGTAGATGTAATGGAGGATCTTGCCCATGACATCTGGATCAACATCTTCCAAACTGACCTCCTTCTTCTTGCTCTCTTCCATGTCTGAGAGGAACATTGCCCGGAAATATGGGCTGCAAGCTGCCAGCACCAGCCGATGGCAGGGAAACTCCTTCCCCTTGACTTTTAAGACACAGTCCAGAAACTTATTGTGGTCCAACATGTCCTTGAGTCCATCCTGGAGGAGAGTTTGCTGGTAGAGACGCAGTTCTTCCACTTGATCGAAAGGTAAACCCATAGTGCAGAGTAAAAGCTCTTTTTTTCCCCCGAGCCTTTCACCAAACCTAACTCTGTATTTATGAATATATCTGTCTGTGTGCCCCTGGTAAAGAAACTTACTCAAAGCAGGGCTCGCGGGGCTCCCTTGCTTCCAGCCTGTCAGCGCACGGGGAATGTGAAAGGCTCGCTGCTATCGCAGCTGTCTGTGTACTTCAGCTTCCAGCGTAGGGCTTTATATATAGCCGCAGCGCTACAAAGCTTAGGAATCCATATTGGAGCATGTGTAAGCCGATCACCCTCTAATATGACACACTGGACAAGGGGGAAGGGAGGGGACGGGGGGGAACAGCTGTACTTCCAGCCCCGATGCTTCAGGAGCGGCCTGGCAGCCCGTGAGTCACCGCCGGGGGGACGCGAGCTTCTGCCGCCGTCCCATGACGGAAGACGCGTGCGACCCCACGACACGGCTGCCACGCTTGGGGAAACATCCTCCAGATGAATCAACCCCCCCTAATCTGCCTGCTGGGTCATGAACGGCAAGGCTGGGACCTTCTCCTAACACCACTAAATGACCGCTCCGAAACCTTTCGCTGTGCTAAGAATAGAGTGTGAAGTCAACGCTGGAAAGATGCAAGAAGGGAGCGTCTTGTGTGAGCTTTGTGGCACCCATGAGGCCAAACAGCTCATCCCCAGGGCTGCTTTTCTGCACAGGTTTGTCCTTTATTCTCCTCTGGAGTCACTTTTCGAGGCTGGAAGGGGGTGGGGGATGAAGGTGAGTTATTTATTTACACCCGTGTATGGGGTACGAGACCTATGTGGGAAGTTACTAAAAAAGTCTCACCAAAGGAGGAGACCCCAGGAGTCTGGGGGAGGAATGTCCCTGTGTTGCCTGCAGCATGTGCGTAGGCCCCACCAGCACAGTCTCTGGACACCTCACCACTAACAAATCCACTTTTTCCACGTTTTGGTGGTGGAGAGAATGTCTGAGGCAGATCCAAAACATAGAGACCCCAACGGTGGGCTTCAACTCACAGACTAAGGCATCTAAACCCAGGTATCTCCTTGCAAGTTAGGGGTCTCCTGATAAGGGCTACTGAGATTCAACACCCCCATGCTGAGGCCTAGAGCCTGCCCGGCCCTCAGCTGATGCTCCAGGAAAGCTGAGGACTCCATCAGGTCCTGTGTCCTGCTTGCACCTCCTTGGATGTCAAGGAAGCCTCGTGGGGCCTCAAGTGGCTGGTGAGGTCCAGCTCTTCCCACAGAGCTCACGAGGAAGCAAATTAATTTTGACAGGCATAGGTGAGCAGAGTAACTATAAGTGTTTATACCTATGCTGAAACTTGTACATAAGTCTTTTATTTTATCTCCATTATTATGGACCCTCTGGGCTCTCTGACACTCAGAGATGGCACAGATTTAATTAACAAACTAATTAAATCTATGCAAGGATGTTAGCCACTCTTCTCGGTGTATTTAAAGCCACATAACCACTTGCTCTGGAATGGATGTGCTTATAAAAGTGCTTTGTGCCATGACGGTTACCTACGTAAATGGGAAGAGGGAGGGAGCGATACTGGTACGAAGCCCTCTAGTACTGGTGAGGTTCCAGCAGCATCCCAGGCAGTACCAATATAGCAGAGGAGTAATCACATGCTGTTTTCAGAGCTCAGATCATAAACTCGTCTGGGCTGCTCATCTGTGACAGGATCAAAGGATGAGCATTGATCTTTGAGCTGGGTCATACCTCAGAAATGTTCCTTTGCTCACAGATGTCAGGGACTGGCCAACCCCATCCTCCCCTCTCCCTTCCTTCTGTATTAGTTTTTCATTTTTCCAAGCATAATCCAGTGTGACTGTGCTATTGTTTGGGATTTTCCTCCTCTGCCTTTAATCTCCCTTGAACCCCTGCTTGTTTTCCTTTTCACTGTGCTCTCAGCGTGTGCTGTCATCCGAGGTTTGCTTCCACATTCCTCACATCACGAGGTGCTGCTGCCGAGCCAGCTACAGCCCAGCTCTTCCCAGAGCAGATCCCAGGCGATCCTGTGGCTTCTTTAAGGTTTGTGGTCCACCCAGGAAAAGAGCACCTCCTTGATCCCAAACCTGCGCTGGGGTCTCCGTCAGTTTCTGTGGCTCTGCAGAGCTCCAAGGCCTGGGGAAGCAACCCCAGTTCTTCCAGAGCGCTGCCTCCCCTCACTTCTCATCGTAAGGTGACACCTCTAAATGCAATGGGACCTACCTGAAATCGCAGCTCCTCTAGTAAGTATGAACTCGTATATGGTCTTGGACTGTGCAGGTGATTGGAAATGGGCACTGGCTCAGGCACAGGTGAATAACCCACCCTGGGAAGTGGTAGGCAATGAGCAGTGGGCTCAATCCCTCCATGAGCAACAGCTCAGTGAAGAGCAGGAAGGCATTGATCCACCTCCACAAGTAAATCTTTCACTTTAGAGACTGATGGATTGATGGAAATCAGTGTTTTTTCTGGGCAAACAGGGCCCAAAAACTGTTGTTTTAGGTTCATATTGACAGTTGATGGGCTTTTTCACCCTTATGGATTCCATCCTGGGGCAGACTTCTCCAAAGCAGCAGTGACCAGAGCCTTCCACCCTTCAGGGAGATGGAAAACCCCACAGAGACAACCACCTCAGGACAAATGAGCAGCTGGATTTCGGTTGCTTTCACCACCATGCCCTGCTTTGGCAGGGAAACCGGACTCAGACCCCCCTGCCCAAGTGGGGAGCGGCCCTGTTTCTAAACACATCCAAGCCCACATGTCAGAGATGGGATTTACCAGGCTTCATTTTGCTCTGAAATGAAGCCAGCCCATTCTAGAGCCTGGTAGAAATGAGCCATTTGGACTGAAAGGCCTCAGAGACACCATGTTATTCCACATGGCTTTGGCTCTCTCAGTCTGGGGGTGTTGTTTAAGCTCCCTACAACCACAGAGAGAAGCAGGCACCCCCGGAGCTGATTTCCTGCACCCACGTTAGAGAGTTGCCTGTGATGAAAGGGCTCCAGTGTTGTCCATCTTTCCCCTTTCACTTAAATCATGAATTCATGCTAGACATCCTTAACTGTTCCCAAAGCCTCCTAACCCCAGCTCCATGCCATTCCCTCGGGTCCTGTCGCTGTCCCCAGAGAGCAGAGCTCAGCGCCTGCCCCTCCGCTCCCCTCGTGAGGGAGCTGCAGGCCGCCATGAGGCCTCCCCTCGGCCTGCCCTGCTCTGGGCTGAACAACCCAAGGACATCAACCACTCCTCACACGTCTTCCCCTCTAGATCCTTCACCAACTTTGTTACCTTCCTTTGGACACTCCCTAATAGTTGCATATGTGGCCCAGGCTGGACATGCAGGCTGTGCCCTCTGTGTTAACCCTGACCTCAAAGGGTCTGTAAGCCTCCTTGGCTCCTGAACACAAGCACATTCATCTCAGATATGGAAAATTCCTCCCCAGACAAGTTTCTGCCACGGCCTGGTGGGACACAAGGTTGATCTGGTGGACTCCAAACCCTCTGAGCAGCTCTGTGCCATGGGGAAGCAGTGAAAAGCCAGCAATGCTTTGTGCAGCTCAGATCCACAGCCTTCAGGTCCTCTCCACCACAGAGTATTTGGAGTTCAGACTAACTTTCATCTCATATTTTAAGGTTATATGTTTCCAGGCTGGATCTCAAGCATGAAATATTTTTCTCATTTGTGTGCATACTCTTCCCCCAGTCCTGTTTTTTATTTGTTTATGCTGGTTTGTCATTGCCATTTTACAATCTGTGTTTATATGCAGGGAGTTCGACAGAACTGGAGAGGTCTGGGGCTGGGTCCTGCCACACTGGCGAGTCAAGACCACATCTTATTGATTGGTGTAGAAGACATTTCTCTGTCTCCATGATAGCAGTGGAAAATGAGGCAATTGATCCTCCCTGTAAATATTAATCTCTTATGGAGGCTTTGATCATGGTAGACTTTTCCCATCCGGTTTCCATTTGCTGCGTCACCATGAAGGTAAGCTGGTCTCCAAGCAAGTACCAGCAAAGTTCAGAGGGTTTTAACATCTAAAAGCAGATGAAAAGGCACATACAGATGTGATTAGAGCAAGCAGTGATCGTTGTTACAATTTGACTATCTCTGTGCACACAAATATGTGAATTTACTCTCTCAGCACCCCAGGGGAACACTCCCAACAGTGCTGACTGCTGTAGAATAGGCAACACAACCCTGAACGGAGGTGGGCTACTCTGAGATAGCGTTCAGCTAACTGACCCTGGTCTAATGGGACTACAGCAAATGATACCCGATGACCAATGGGCTAAGTCATTGTCTCCAAGTGGACAACAGTCCCCCACCCAGGGATGAGTGAGAATGAATGGAAAGCACCCTAAGGGGATCACTCCCCATCCAAGCAGGATCACTCCCTCCCATATAAGATTTTAAAACCAGAAAGTTGAACGCAGGACTTACAGCCGTGTTGGGTGTAACATGAAGGTGTCTAGTGTAGGACTATGAATTTGAAGTTTCAATTAAAAAATGCTTTTTTTGGCTTCTAGGTGAGTTTTGCTATCTCAGTCAAGTAATAATGAGATCAGATGATATGCTTTCCAGGAGGGAGATGGGCAGTTGATAAAACCCACTCCACAGAGGCCTATGCTGAGGCTGAGGGACTCTGCACAAGGCTGAGCAGTGAGACATGGCTGTGATAGCACCACTTTGGTGCTTCTGGCCCACAAGATTCCCTGAACTTCTAATGACAGTGATAACCAAGGGGATACCTTCAGGCAAAGAGAGACAAAGCCCATGTTCTCCCATGTACTGTTTCTCTAACAGATTGCTTGCTCGGTGTCTAAGATTAGCTCCTCCTGACAGCTCCATTAGATGCAGCTGCTGGGTAAATTTAGATCCTTAGTGAATGGGTTATTTTCTCCCCCAGATTATCCAAGTCAGGAGAGCAGTGCAGAGTCACTGAGCTTTGCCATGTGAGTCATTCCAGCACCAGGAGCTGGGTGACTCTCCTTCTCCTCCCGTGCAGCCAGGGACACCCACGGAGACAGAGTCCTTAGTCTCTGCAGCTCAGGGTGGCTTCAACTGTGTGAGGACACCCGTACGGAGAAGAACTGAACTCTACCCTGGGAGGAGGCACATCACATCATAGCTGTTTTGGTGGTACAGAGTAAATGTGAGATGACGGAGGCTAAGAAACATCTACTGAAGGTCCAGCAGTAGACCTCTGTTTAAAAAGGATGTGCCTGGCAACAGAAGGGGTTTTAGGAATGTGACAAGAGATGCCACCAAGAACAATATCTCCCTGTACTTCCAGCATTTTGGACCAGGTCCCCAGAAAGAAAACCAGCAAGGCTTCTGCCCCAAAAGCTACACAGATGCCAGTTTTACAGCAGTAGACTAGTGATGTTTTACCAACATGGAAGTAGATTCAAAATACAAATGCAGCTACAGCCAAACATCACTGGCTCCAATTTGGTGATGCCGTTAAGGTGGGTGTCTGTTAATATCAGCAATGTCTGATGTGTCAAAAGTGGAGGCAGAAGGTGAAGCCTTGCAAACATACCCTTCTGTCTCCCAGCTCCGACGGTAGCTCATTACCCAGGGTTTCACTGGCAACACAGCAACATACCATTGATGAGTGGCAGGCACCATAAATGTCCAACAATTATTTACTACATAAATAAATGACATTTATCAGGAACTTCATAAATTACTTTGGCAGAGCTGAAGGCTGGCTAAGAACCATTCCTGTTTCATCCACAGAGAAGCCAGAACACACCAGCACCAAGCATCTCAACCCATGGTTGCAAAGTGGTCCAGATCCTGTGCTCACCAAACACTGACATAATTCAGACATAAGGCCACTGAAAGCTACTGTAAAGTGCAAGAGAGCTGCAACTATTTTGAGTTATAAACTCACCTCTTCCCCAAGGCACCGTGTTCCACATTCAATGCGCTCCCTATGCAGTGTCCCAAAGTCTACTTCTCCTAGGAGGCTATCAGGCACTTTCCCTCCACCACCCAGCCCCAAATCGTTGCCCTTCATTCAGCGTCTTTCTCCTTTGGTTATACGTATGTGTGTGTTCCTTTAGCCACACAGGCTTAGGCTGCGTGCACCAAAGTCAGTTGAGCAAAGGGCTGGCTGCTGGAGATGAGCACGGACAGGCTGCAGAGTCCTCTTGTCCTCAGCCATGGGTAGGAATGTGAGCTAAAACCTTTGTCCATGGCATGCAAAAAATGTGAGTGGTATTTGGCTTGAGTCCCAGGGCGTATATCACAGAGAGACGGCCGTGGTGGCCACACTGATCTCACAACCATGGTGAGGAGCTTTTTGGGTCTGAGTCGGGGTCTGGGGACTGAGTGGTTGTGAGTTGGGTGCTGCGTTTCTTTGGCATGCCCGTTCCACAGGTGATCAGTACGCAAAGCAGGTATGCCTCCTGCACTGTCATTAACTACGCCTGAGGGTGGCATTAAATCATTTTTCAAGACATTTAGGAGTGAAGGGATTTTAGATCATAACAGACATCACTCTGCACCGCTGACAGGGGCAGGAAGATAATTATTCTTCAGTGTGCAGTTCCTGGTCCTCCCCTTTGCTATAAAGGCTGTTTATTTATTAGCCTCTCGGTGGGTATATATCGTGCTGAGCCACTTCACAGTCCTTAATGCACAGCCACGGGTGCTGAACACTTCACAGTGCGTGATGACCGTTTGTTGTAGTGAAAGAAATGTGTGATGCTTGGACTGGAAGTGACCTAGCATGGTCTGCTCAGCGCAGGCTCATCACCAGCTAATCCCCTTCTCAGAGCTGTGTCTGGCCCACCCTAAAACCTCCAGATGCAGGACCTGGATAACTTCTTCTGGGAGACGTGGGCTACAGGTCCCGTGGGAGAGCTGAATGCTGGTGGGCAAGGTGTGATGGGAAGCATGGGGTGAAATCTCTAGGCTTGTATAACGTCAGAGGGTCAGGAAATTGATGGGTACTTAAAGAAATGTCTTGGGAGCCTACCTCAGCTGTCTGCCACACATGGGGAGCCTTTGAAATGCCCACAGTGTCACAGAAAACCTTCCCTGCACCATGGGGGTGACCTGTGCCTTCCAGGTGGCTTCTAGATGGGTAAGCTACAGCAGTCTGAATGCCAGGAGTGCTTGGAGAGCCCCCGCCAGGGGCTGGCCTGGCAGAGGGGAGTTGCTCTGGGACAAGCCCACCAGTGTCCTCTCTACTCTGCCTTGGCTTTGTCACCCTTCTCCTCCTCGATGGCCAGGATGCGTTCCCGCTCTTTGATCAGCTGCACTCCGCAGTACGTGATGAACCAGATGGACAAGGTGCTGACGGGGAAACCTGGAAGGTGGAGGGAGACATGGTCACCTCGGTGCGGCTGCTTGCCTAGGGGGGCCAGCTTTTCTCCAGCACATCTGCCTCTCAGATGGGTTTGGGAGGTCCCACAGGTTCATGGCCAGCATCACTTTCCTTTGTGGATCCAGCCCTACAGCTTCACTGAGAGAGGAGAGCAACCCCCAGGGGCAGACTTTAGATGAATAAGTGCCTGAACCCACCGAGGCACCCTAGACCATGGTTAATGTTGCGGGAATGTGCTGGAGCTTTTCTTTGAGCATCCCCTGACCCCCAAACCCGCTTCTGCCCCTCAAATTCAGACTCCGTGGCTGGCTTTGTGCCCATTCAACCTGCCCACACCCATCCTTGTCCAGCATTGTGACCTGCTGGAAGATCTAGGCCCTGATGATGCTAAGGAACAACCCCAGCCTTGTCTCATACCTAACGCAGACACATTGTGTGCCCAGGGTTTTTGTCACCTGGATCAGCGACCAAGAGCTGGGAGCTCTCCTTCCACTCTCAGGGCCTGAGGGCATTTGTAATGAGTCCGGTATCCACAGCAGAGGGGAGACACAGGCTTTGTACCTGCTAAAACAGGACCTCTGAAATGAATAATGCGACCAGCAAAAGCCAGCTAGCTCAGCGGGCAGGCACTCCTGGCACAGCGAGCCCAGAGCGTCACATTATCCATTTCCTACGCCAGCCCTGTCCCTGAGAGGGAGGAGGACACGGATTCCAGGTGGCTATTTATACCATGAGTTGCTTGAGATGACTTCAAAATAGTGCCAGTATCTACTGGCAAGAAATGTCCAGATAATTCTGTTCATTAGGAGCCTAGAGTAAGGATTTGTACCCTCCCCTTCAGCTTGATGCAGGACTAAAGCAAAAGGAGATGACGTAGGAGAAGAAAAGCCCTTTCTCCAGCAAAAGGATCATTTCACGGCCCCTCAGCCTACCTTGGAGGGGTCCCCGACTGCAACCTCTGCGTTGCTGCAAGGGGTCAAAATCACAGCGTCAGGCTGTGTGAGGAGATGAAAAAACACACCTGGGAGGCAGCTCGTACCCCGGAGAGCTCATGGGAAGGGTGGGAGCTCAGAAAACCATTCCTTGTACATTTTTCACAAGAATTAAGAAGGCTGTGAGCAGACGTATAACGAGTCAGTGGCCATACCACTTTGGAGACAAGAGGACTTGGAAGCTCCAGACCTTAGCTGCCCTCCTAGTGTCCCCCCACAAAGACAAGGGTCCCTTGGTGGGGAAGGCCGGTGGCACCTCACCTGTCAGGAGCAGTCTCTTGGTGACCAGCAGTGCGAACTCCAGGCTGTTGAGGGCCAGGATGTTGTAGAGGACGATGGCCCAGAAATTCACCGCCCCAAAAGCCGCCCTAATCCGCCGAGACATGGCTGCCGACATCTTGGCCTATACAGGGGAGAGGAGCAAAGAGTGAGGGGAAACAGGGCTGTAAGGAAGGGTTGCTGGTCCTACTCCAGCCCAACTCCATCCAGGATCTCAGAGGGGTAGGCAAAAATTAGAGCAGCCTTAGTGTCTGTGGTTTGAAGGAACAAAAAGAGAAGGTAAACTTCTGTTCCGCTGCTGGACGCAGAAGCATTTGGCACTCTGGACCAGTATTTCAAGGTCCTCTGTCCTCAAAAGGGGCGAGATGTTATACATGGCTTCATGCTAATTGTAACGCCTGGGTACTCCTTTCTTCATTTTTTTTTCCCTGGTTAAGCTTTTCCACAAGGCAGATGAACGCTGTTGTTCGCCAGGATTATTATTAGCCCTATGTGCAAATCACTCCCAGCTCCCGGTAGAAATTGTTTCTTAGGAATTAAAGGAAAGAAAAAAAGAAGCTGAAAACCAGTGACAGCAGCAGAGTGAAATTGTCACTGGCACATAATCCTCAGGAGCAGCTGCTCGGAGTGGAGCAGGGAAGTGGTTTATAACAATCTTCAAAGAGCGTGATGAATCCCCAGGCCACTTAGTGCTGAGAGCTGTGGTGCCGCAGGGAAGGAGATTTCACTGCCTGGGAGTGCTATAATCTGATTAGAAGTTCAACGAGGAGAGCAAACAGGAGGCTTGCTCTGCGAACTTTTGAGTCAAATGGGGTCTTTACTCAATCAGTTTAGGACCTCCAGACTTCGGGTTGGGCAAAGCAAATAAACAACAGAATTGTTTCCAGAATGGAGTTTTCTCCAAATACGTCTCCGAGGCACCTTGATCCCAAACAAAAATGGGGCAATAAGCTTTGGAGCGGTTGGAAAATAATTCATTCTGATACCTAAACATTTACTTTTATCAGAAGTCAGATCAAAAGCACTCAGAATGCCAAAATGTTTTGCAGAACAAGAAGAACAAATGCTTTCCATATGGAAATGTATAAACATTTCCCTGTGGACACACCTCAGATTTTGAAACCATCTGTGCTACTTCAGCGCCTTGTTGGGGCTGCAGTCCTGGTTCTCTTGAACTTTTTTTTTCTCTTTCAAAGCTCCACACTCAGCCTAAATTTCTCATGAAGCAGCGTAGGGACTGGTGGGGATTTGCTCCAGGTGGGTGGCACCAGGCATAAAATGAAGGGGTAAAGAGCATCAGGACTGTCCTCCCCTTGCACAACTGTGTTCCTGACCACAAGGTTGATAAAGTCTGTAGGAGTACCTGCTTGTGGCCCAGCTCCTCACCTCGAGCTTGGCGAAGGGCTCCCACTGGAAGAACTTCTGCACCCAGAGCTCGAAGTTGAGGCCAAAACAGTTGAAGACAGACCAGATGTAAACGATCTCACAGGGTCCCAACCACAGGGTGGTGACGGCGAACGTGGCAATGGTGGCGATGAGCTCCTTGATGATGTTGTCGTGGTTCTCTCCAATGTGGTCATACACGTACCTAATGGCCAACGAAAGTGGTCGGTGCTCCCTGTAGTCAAGGAGAATTCCTTCTCCCTTGTTTGCCCACCACAAGCTCCTCACAGACAGGCCAGTCTAAAGTGGCAAGTCTAAAGTGGTTTGCATTCTAGCAAAAAAATGATTTTACTGCAGTCCAGCTACTTATGGCTCACATTCCTCACAAAACTATAGCTCCTTAAGGACAAAATACCACCCTTTCCCAATTCCTGCAGGTAAAATTTGATAAAATGTGGGGATACATGTCTTAAACTCGCTGGGACGCAGCGTTTCAGCACAGTGCAGCCACCACCTTCAGCACAGGTTTGCTGGTTTGTCCTGATGGTTGGACAGAGTTGAAGGGCTGAGGGATACGTACACGGAGATCACCCTTCTTATCCAGGATATGCAAGACCAGGGCTCAATTCCTCTTTCTGCCCAATGAAACATGAACCTTCCTCTTCCTCTGAGGGAACACTAAACCCATCAGACTGAGAGGTTTTCTTGGAGGGAACTCTCTTATTCCCAGTTATGGGTGGGGCTGTTGTACTTTGTTTTGATTAATTCAATGGTCTTTGGGATAAACAGAGCAAATCTGACTCCATTCCCTAGTGGGATTCACCCAGAAGAGAAGACACCTCAGCTTTGGGATGAATGGTATTTAATGCTTCATTGCTGTGTGATGAAAGAGAAGACCCCAAACCAGACTAGAGACACTGATTAGACACTTACTTGCATAGCCAGTCATTAATCCCTCTGTCAAAATGCCTAAAATACAGATGATAAAAAGCTTGTTAAAACACACAGGGCAATGACACCTCTCCATCCAGCAGTCATCCAGAGAAAGGTGCCTGGTCCCCCAGCAAGATCCACCTCGAAACTCATTCACAGCCATTCTCCATGCTCCTTCCTTGCACAGGCCCTACTGCCGAGTGGCCCTGCTCACCTCCCTCCTTACCCATTGCTCCCTGCCCAAAAATATCTCCTTGATCTAGTATATAGGTTCAGTACGGACTGGTCAAGACGAGGCCAGCTGCTCAGAAGCACGGCTCAGACCTCCTCATCCCCACATACATTTTGTTCAGGTCAGACACGCCGCCTCTCTTCAGCGATGCCCACGGGGTACTCACGTTTCTGCAAAGACGTAGAGCATGGTGATGCACTTGGGGGGCTGGGGAGGGTCCAAGTGGTCCAGTCTGGCAATGGTGTTGGTGACCCCAAACATAACGGCAGCTTTCACCCAGTCGTACACCAAATTGGAGTAGGCCAGGCCAGCTGGAGCAAAAAGAGGAGTCAAACAGGTGAAGAGGAGCACAGGACCTGACATCTTCAGGACTTTGGGGGACATCGTGTCCTGTGGGACATCGTAGTCTACTGCAACAAACATGCCATTGAGGGGACAGTCTGTTGGTCTCTGAGACCAACAAAGCTCAAAGAGCTCTTCAAAGCTCTTGAAATTAAGTAGCTTCTTAAGAAGCTTGAACCAAAGGACATCATCTTCTTGGGGTATTAGGGAGCAAAGTGTTTATTGGTTTTAATAGTCAGAAAAAGTCACACAGATCTTTCATTTTCCAGCACAAGATCTTCCCTTGTAAGGCTTAACCTATGACAAACTCAACACAGTTCTCAACTCTGATCTCTAAGGGTTTTATCCACATTTCTAATTTGAAATACACCCACCCCAGCTCCTTGTGGCTGTAGATGTAACACAGATGCTAGGGAAGAGCTAGGGCCAGAATCTGTGTCCTGGAGAGGTATCTGACACTGTGAAATGATCTCTGCAGGAACAAACAGCAAAGAATTCAAATTTAACAGAAGCTAAAATGCCCCATCTGGGTGGGATTCAGCTCACAGATTAAAAGAGCCACAGGGCCTCAATGTGGGCCATGCCTGAGCTCCCACAGTGGACAAGAAAGATCTGGCCGATGTGGTACACGGAGCCCGCAGATCTGATCAGCTCCCTCTGGTGCAACACATCCTTGATCAGGTTATCTAGGTCTCTTAGGACACCCTAAATCAATGCTAGTGCCATTTGAACTGCATTAGGATCTCCCCCTGGCCTCTAGCTGCCAATCTGGAGAGACATCAGGCTCCTCCAGTCCCTGCCAGCTCTGTGAGGGTGTCACAAACCCTATGGCATCTCAACTGCTGCCCCTGGACATCTGTTTGGGCAGCTCAAATCCTCCGTCCAGCTGTCAGCTGAATGCCAGCGTGCTACCGCTACCCATCCCAGAAGTTTGGCTTCTGGAAGTCCCTAATCCAGCCCTGAGAGAGCACAGCCAGCTTTGAATGGAAATCAGGTTTTCCTGGACCTTGTCCATTTAAATGTTGGATATCTCCAGCTCTTTGGGAGAATCTGGGCAGTGTTTGACTGCTCTGTGCAAAAAAAAAATCCTTAGAGGCACTCATAATTTGTCTTGGTGCACCTTGCTCATTGTGTTGTGCTTATTCTGTGCCACCTCCAAGAACAGTCCACCAACAGCCCTGTTAGGTAGCTGAAGGCTACAGCCCATGCCCCAGCCCCGGGGTCATTTTGGCAGCTCACAAGCACCCTGCTTTGGGACCCAGAAAGGGCAGCCACCTGTGAAGGCATCTAAGGTACCAGATGTGCCTCTGTGGGGCTGATTTTCCGGGGTGCTGAGCTCCCTTTCGGCCCACACGGAGGCAATAGGACTGGTGTGGTGCTCAGCCTCTTAAACCCCTGCACGGCCACTCACCCAGGGACCAGTCCGAGAGGCGGTTCATGAACTTCAGGTCCGAAGGGAGGGTGAGGATGTAGAAGAAGTGGAAGAAGATGTCCACAGCGATGACGGCCCCCACGTGGAGGAGGGCATGGACCCGGATGTTCCTCATCTCGTCGTCCTTGCGCCTCAGCTCTCGGGTGCTCACCTGCCAGGTGGCAAAGCAGGAAGAGGCTGAGCTGAGGATGGGCAGCGGGTTCCTCCATCTGGAGAAACGTTTGAGGTCCAAACGGGGTCTCAACGCCCTCCTTTAGGAATCCCACCGCGGATTGCGCCACCCAAATCTCCATTGATAGAGGACCCAAGTGACTAGCTCAGGCCAGCACACCCACAGGGATGGGGGACACGTCCCACCCAGAGCATCCCTCCAACACCTCCACCTCGATGCTGAGCACAGCAGAACACCTCTCGGGGAGCACGTTCATGGCAAAGGCTGCTCCTGTCACCATGGCAGTGACAGGTCCGGCTGCATCGTAGGGATCCGAGCTGAAAACCATACCAACCAGGGAGCTGGGGCTTGAAACGTGCCCAGGAAGCCACCCAAGGGTGGCCCTTGCATGGGTCACTAAGGGCGAGCAAATGTTCCTACCCACCCCATCCACAGGATGCCAGAGCCTACAAGAAAAGACATCTGCATGCCCCGGAGGGGTTGGGAGCAGGGCTGGAGTCCCAGCTGAGCGCCCTGCCCGGGACAGGTGGACGTGTCTGCTTGGGGTCGTTGGGGAGGAGGAGGATGGCTGATGGTCCCTGGAGCTCCTGCTGCAGACATCTGGTAGAAATGAGAGGGACAGCTGCTCGAGGGGCCATCCCGGTGGGCTGGGACTGGATCGATGGGGTTTTCCTCTCTGCTGTGCAAGTGTGGGCTGGGCTTTGCCTCCCCGAGCTGTCATTCCTCTGGACGTTGTAACACAAACACCACCAGAGCGAGCTTTTAGGATTACATTGGGCGGACTGATGGCCTCGCTTCCCCACATCGCTGGAAAAATTGCTGCTGTATTCAAAATCCTCTTATGTTTATTACTTTCCCTTTATGCCCTGCGAGAGGTAAGAGCCCTCGCCAAGCAATCTGCAGGCTGCCGCACCAGCCCTGCCGTCAAACCAGATGATTCCCGAGAATTAAAGCCTTTGCCAGATTTGCTCGTGTCTGCTGTATGCCAAGTGCTTTACGGAGACGAAGAGGACGCTAAACCCTGAATCAGGGGAGAAGCCAGGAGCGGACGCGTGGCTCCGGTCTCCCACCCATCCTCACGTCCGTGCGGGGTGGCAGCACTCTGCCACCGTCCCCTTGGGACTGGGGCTCTGTCCCCTGTATCTCCAGCCCTCCAGAAGTGAATTTGTTCTCCTAACCCCACTAAGGAAGAGCCTCTCCATCCTGGGTGGGACTGGCCAAGCCCTGGGGCAGGTGGGTTCCCACCACACATGGGGGTGCAAGGGGTGAGGGACCCACCACAGTTCAGCAGCAGCAGGAGCCAAGGAGCCAAAGGCAGCCCCTAACTGGGCCCTAAATGCCAGCCTGGGGAAGGGACTCGATCCCCCCTGCCCCTATAAGTGCTTTTGGGGGATTAGGAATTAACCTCAGCAGCGAGCTGCAGGTCCAGCAGTGCAGGGGGGCATTTAGCCAGGAGGTGGCAGTGGTGGCCAGGCCAAGACAGGGCCTGGGGGGGGTGAGAAAGGGGCTGGGGTCTTGTTCCCGGTGCCTTTGGGGACAGGGTTTTACGCAGCAGAGGACGTGATTGCTCATTAAGTGGCTACAAACATCCTGGTTTGGGACTGTGCAGGAGGAGCAAGAAACACAGAGCCCCCCAGTCAAGCCTTGTAGGGGTGAAGGAGAGCTCCTGCCCTGCAGACCCTACAGATTTGATACCCACCACAAGTTTGATATCCCGGTTTCTATACACCTGGCAGCATTGTCAGGAGGAAGCAGGGCTGCCGAATTCTCAGGGAAGACTGATGGAAAGAGGGGAAGGAAAAGTAATATAGGGTGGGGAGGGCGCACCAGGGGTTACGGCCCCTTCAGGGGGCTTGGGTAATGGGGCTGCAGGAGCCATGGGAGCCTGGACGTCAGCCCGACATATAATGCACAACTGGAAGGGCAAAGCCTTAGGATGAGGTGGTGGGTGCCCCAAATGCTTCTGCCAGGGGGCTGGGGAGAAGATCCTGGCTGTCTCTGCTGCTGGGAGCTCGGTGCACTGTGAGCATCCGTTATGGGGGACACCGGAGCTGATCCGGAGAAAGTCCTTGTGGTCCTCAGGGTCAAACACTAACCCTTCGAAATGGATCCTGCAAGACCCAAGGGATCTTCAGTGTTAAGAGGATGCAGGGACTGGAGGAGCAGGCGCCTGGTTCTGCTGTTTGGGGTCTGCCCTTCAGAAAGCCCCCTTGGTTGCGTGCAACACATGCAAAGATTTGGGGCAGCGGGATGTTTCACGTGGATCAGAGGAAGCCCCAGGACTGAGGCTGCCGAAACACAGCCTTCTGTCCAACCTCGTTGATTTCTAGGGAAATAACCTCATCTTAAGGCACACAGACAGGCCATCCCTGGAAATTCATGCTCCCTGGGCAAACCAAGGGGATGGAGGTGTGCCTTTGCTGTCCCAGCCAGCAGCGGGCAGAGGTCCCACAGGTGGGCACCGTGGCCTCCTGGCATCGCAGAGCAGGACAGCACGGGCACACGGACACCGAGACATCATCAGAGCAAGTCCCCAGCGAGCAAGGACACGAGCTGAGCCCTCCCGTCCCCAGTCCCAGCACAGCACTTTCCTGCGCAGCGATATCCTCCCTCCTGCATTGATGGGGGAAGAAATGGCTAAAATCCCAAAGGAAAGGTTAAAAACCCATCAGTTTTTGCCTTTCCCCAAAAATCACGGCATCGTTGTGCCTCCTGGACCATGCCCAGGGACCACAAGGGGCTCCCACCTTCACTGTGGCAGAGTGGGGTTTTGTAGGCATTTAACCCGAATAAAGGGACACAGGGAGAGGTCCCCCTCCGGGCTGGCCCTGGGGACACTCACCTGGGCATGAAACTGGTCAAACGTCATGACGGGCCCGAAGAAGAAGAAGGGGAGGTAGAAGTTGTACTTGAGGAGGTCGAAGATGGAGTAGATGCCCTCCTTCCTCTCGGAGCTCTCGAGTGCGAAGCTCATGCAGCGCATGATGGTGAAGCCGCAGCCTCCGTAGAAGAGGACATCTTGAAGATCAAAAGCTCCCGTTACAAACCCGCTCTGGACGAGAAACGAAGAGTTACCGCCGGGAACGTGGTGCCACTTCTGTGCTCCCTTGCCTTGCAGAAGATGTCCGCACTCTAATTACCTCTAATTACCCTCCGGCACCAGCAGGCAGTGACCCCTGCCACCAGCAGGAGAAAGCCAGGGCCCCATTGCCATTGCCTCCTGCATCCCGAGGAGCCAGGAGGTGGTAGATCCCCTTGGCCACGTCCTCGCCATGTGGCTGTGGGCCGCGTAGGCTTTGTTCTGGGGTGGGAATGTCACTTCGTCCAGGGCATAGAGCCCCGCAGAAGGAGGAGAGGCAGTGGAAGGCGGATGGAGAGGTGGGAACACATTTTGGGAGGTGAGCTCTGGGCAGGGACGGGCAGTGCTGTCCTTCAGAGGGACTGAAGAGCCTTACAAGGTTCTTGCTGGGCTTCTCTCCACCCACCAGGGAGAGAAGGTCCTCAATTGGGCAGACTGAGGGGCAGGCCTGGGCGTCACTGAACCCACCCAAGCACGGTGTTACAGGAGGGGAAACTGAGGCGGGGGCAGGAAGATGGCTTACCTGGGGGCAGCTGACAAATTGTCATCTAAGCAGCAAGGAGGACCCAGGCGTCCTGAGCTCTGCTTCTCCCCTTGGGTTTGGGCACGGCCCGGGAGCCCTCCCTGGGGCTAAACCCAAGGAGAGGGACACGGGCGGGCTGGAAATGAGGCAGAGGGGTGGCTCAGCACCTACCTGCCAGGAGCTGAAGGGCTCCAGCTTGAAGGAGGCGAGGCAGCAGAGCCCGGCCACGTAGCAGAGCCACTTCTGCTTGGCCAGCGCGACCGAGTAGAGGACGAGGCAGTGGGAGAGGACGATCATCAGGTAGACGAGCCCCATGCTGCCCAGCACGGCCAGGACCCCGTACAGCATGTACACCACGGCCCGGTGCTGCGAGCGGAGAGCGGCCCCGACCAGCCGTCAGCCCGGTGAATTCTCCATCCCCTTCTCTCCCCGCCACCCTTGCAGCCTCTCCCCGAGCCCCCAACCCCGGGGGATCCCAGGGCCCCTCGGTGCTTTAAATCCCCGGCTCACCTGCGGCACCATCATGGAGCAGATCTTGGCGAAGAGGACGTGTCCGGAGAGGGCGAAGATGATGACGTTCCGGAACGAGGTGAACCACATCACCCACTCGAAATCAGCCGCATCCTGCAGGAGCAGCACCGGGCGCCTTATTGCCCCCACCCCAACACTCGTTTCGAGAGGAAACCATAAAAATTTCCTAGCCTTTTCCCATATTCCACCCCAGGGCTCCCAAGCACTTTGGCTTGGTGATAAAGACATGCAGACGTTGCTCGTCTCGGAGCACACAAAGCAGGGCATCCGTGCCGCAGGGCTAACATTTCCATCCACTGCACTCTTTAGGGAGAAAAAGAAAACACACACGGGCTTTCCCGAAGTGTCAGGAGCAGAAAAAGCAGCTCTGCTTTTCCAGTGGCCAGCACCAGCAGCGTCGCTGGCATGACCGGATCCTTGGAATGGGCTGCCCAGGGAAGTGGCTGAGTCACCATCCCCGGAGGTCTTTAAAAGACGTTTAGATGTTGAGCTTAGCGATATGGTTTAGTGGAGGACTTGTTAGTGTTAGGTCAGAGGTTGGACTCGGTGATCTTGGAGGTCTCTTCCAACCTAGATGATTGTGATTCCTCCACTTACCATCTTCCTGCCGAAGTAGTGCCAGCCTGGCTTTATGCCATCCCGAAAAGCCTTTCTGTTCGCGCTGTCTGCAAAAGAACAAGAGGCCTGGGGAGAGGGACGGCTCTGGGGACAGAAGCGAGAGGTTTTTCGGCAAGGCAAGGAGCCTTCCTCGCCACGAGGATGAGCCATCAGGGCTCAAACACCAGCAGCCCCCGCCAGAAAGTGCCCGATTGCCACGGACAGCCGAGAATTGGGAACCTCAACCATTTCCACACGGCTTATATTAAACCCCAATGCAAAGGATCCCCAAGCCATTAGGCATGAAAGTTAAACCCGTGGCGATACTGTCGGTACCGAGAGACCCCCCACAACGGGGGACGTTACCTCTGGATGCCTCGAAGATGCCGCTGCCGCTGTACACCACGGCACAGGTGACGGCGAGAGCGTAAAACCCCAGCTCGTAGCTGGGGAGCGTGGTTTTAACCCCCATGGCGATGGGTTACGGCCCCGGCCGGTGCAGGGGATCCAGACCTGGGAAAGGAGGGAAGGAGAAGGACTAAAAGCCGCCCTCCCACCCCTCCGGTGCCCTGACTCGGTGCCGGTCCCTGCTCCATGGGCTTCCTTGCAGGCTGGTGGAAGAGGAGAAGAAGCAAATGGCATCACCTGGGGGCAGCTCGGGTGCAGGGGACGAGGATGCTGCACCACAAAACCCCCCCAAGGAGCGAGGGTTTGGGCTCTTCCCCATGTCCAGAGATGCTACAGACCTCCCCCCCAGGACGGGCACGTCCAGCATCAGGCCAAATTTCTCACGTTTTCCCCCAGGATCGGGCACAAAATGCCCGCCTGGAGGGGCCGCGATGAGGTGCTCCCATTCCCCTGCCCTGGCTGCTGCTCGCTTTCTGCCGGGGTTTTGCCCTTCCTCGAGCTCTCCTGGGGGGCACGGGGGGGGGGGTCTCCTAAAGCCCTGGGCTAATTACTCCCGCCACTGCTAATTAACCCGGGCACTGGCAATGCCCTCCCATGAGAGCTCAGCAGCTCCTGAGGGTCAGCAGCTGCCGAAATCAGCCTTAGGGGCTGGGGCAGGTTTGGGGGGGGGGGGGGGGGGGACCTGTCCCTACCACCTGGGTGCTGCCACCCCCCCCACCCCCCCCGCCAGCATCCCCTGCGAAGCCGCTGCCGGCTTCAAGAAATAAAAAAGCAACCGGGTGCCCTTTTTCTCGCCCATCTGCGCTGCAAACCCTCCTAGATAATTTGGGGTCGTGCTTTCGGCCAGTTGGAGAGGGGGGGTCGGGGGGGGGGGGGGGGGGGGAGAAGCCAAGCTGCCACCGCTCTGCAGTCCCCACGCAGCGGGGGGGGACCTCTGGGGGATGCGGCTTTAAAGGGCTTTTGTGGTTTTTTTATCCCTTTTCCATGCTTTTCAAGGCTTTTCTTCGCTTGTTTATTTATGTATTTTGCGGGGGGGGGGGGGGGACACAAGGTCAATTCTTGCAGCCGGAGCGCAGCTTCTCCCCCCCCCCCCCGCTGCAGCAGGGTGCTCAGGGGGGGCACCCATGGGCCCGCAGCATCCTCACCCCCTTCCCACAGCGGGGACCCCTCCCCAGCTTGGCCTTCCCCCCCCCTTCCAACCCCATGTCCCTCCCCATTACTGACCTTGAGCCCCGGGGACGGGGGGTCCGGCGTCCCGCACCGCGACCTGAGGGCTTGGGGGGCACGAGGGGTAAAAAGTGGGGAGGTGGAGAGGGGGAAAAAAAAAAATAAAAAATCAAGGCAAAGCTTTGGGGGCCCTTGGCTTCCCCTAGAGCATCTCTCAGCCCGGTTGGGTGTATTTGGGGGCTCCGACCCCCCCCCCCCGGTGTGCCCCCGGGGGAAGTTTGGCCGGGAGTGGAGCGCGGCAGCGGGAGGTATTTTTATTTTAGAGCAGCGCTGCAGAGGGGCTGGTTCAGGAGCTGTCTGTCACGGCAGCTGCCGGAGAGGACCCGGTGCTGGCTGCCAAAACCAACCCAGGCCAGGTTTGGGGCTCCGCTTCCAGCCCTGTAGGGCCTGGGGAGGGGGGGGAGCCCCCCAAACCCCTGCGGGTCTCTGCGAGCAGGGGGGGGGAAACTGAGGCACGGAGGTGAACGGCGCAATCCCTCCCCGGTGCGTGCGGTGCTTGAATTGGCTCCAGGCTCCTCTGGAGGTTGTGACACCTCTAGGAAACCTCCCTTTGGGGTGTTCTTCGGCGTCTGCAGCCAAAACGAGGGGCGTTGAGGGGCCGGGTTGGGTTGTGGGCTCTGTTATTTTGGGGTCGGCCAAGGGCAAGTCAGGCCCAGCTCCGTGTCCCCTGCCGGGCTCCTTCTGCCAAGCCCCTGGGAGGTTTTGGGGGAGCTCACGTTGGGGCTGACATCCCCGAGCATCTCCTGGGCTGCCTGTGGGGCCAGGGGTGAGAAAGAAGGTGGGATTTTGTAAAAAAAAACCCCGCAGCTCGTCTGATTTGGGGTGAGACGAGGCGTGTTGTGGGCTCCAGAGAGAGGAACTCCAGCATGGGCCCCGCTCGCTGAGGGGCTCCTCGTCCTGCTGGAGGCTCCCCATGTGCCGGGGGAGAGCCAAGCCCCCCCGTGGGGTGACACTGAGGACCCCAAAGAGCCCCAGCCTTCATCCTTCTGCCACAGCTCGGTCCCTGAGGAATTTGGCTCCTCAGGCCTCAGCATCATTCACCGGGTGCTCAGAGGAGAAGTAATTAAAGCGGTCGGCGTCCATAAGCGCGGAGACCCCGTTTGCCACGCTCCACGCGCCTGAGGAGGGCCCCGGGTTTATCGGCAGCCCCTGCAGTGCCACGAAGAGGTGTCCTGGGCTGAATTAGTCAGGGTGTCCCCAGCAGGACAAGGAGGGGACCCTTCCTCTCCCCTCAGCACCGGTGGGGCCGTGCCTGGAGCGCTGGGCCCAGCTCTGGGCTCCCCAGGACGGGAGGGACCTGGACACAATGGGGAGAGGCCGGTGAAGGGCCAGGAGGGTGCTGCAGGGCCTGGATGTGGCTGGGTGTCCCCAGGGGGACCCAGAGGTCCTGGGTCAACGGTCTGGGAGCCCGTGGGCTCTTGGTTTTGGGTGTGCCGGGGGCCTGGGGGGCTCCTGGGAGTGGATCCTGGGTTTTATCCCAGCGGAGGGCAGGAGGGAGCATGGCCTCGTGGAATATCCACGTTGGGAGGGACCCCCAAGAATCATCGAGTCCAACTCCTGGGTCCCCAAAGGGCCACCCAGAAAACCAGACCATGTCTGAGGGCATTGCCCGAACGCTTCTTGAACTGCTGTCCCCAGGGCTCCCTGTTCCCCACTACAAGACACACGGTGTACTCATAGCCAGAGAGCTTGCGGCTGATGATATACTTTTATTTATTTTATTTTATTTTATTTTATTTTATTTTATTTTATTTTATTTTATTTTATTTTATTTTATTTTATTTTATTTTATTTTATTATTTTATTTTATTATTTTATTTTATTTTATTATTTTTATTTTATTTTGCTTTCTTTTTATTTCATTTTATTTCACTTTATTTCATTTTATTTCACTTTATTTCACTTTATTTCACTTTATTATTTCACTTTATTTCACTTTATTATTTTTACCCAGAGTAATTTGTGAGCTTGCCGGATTAAAAGTGCAATATAGGTGGCGGGCTGTGCGGCAGTTTTTCACGAGGCTCTGGGAAGGGTGGTGATAAAAATCATTTAACTTTAATTTATGGAGAGGATAAAAAATTCGGAAAAAAAATGCTCTTGATTTCTAATATAATAAGATTTATTTTTAATGTGACCAGCGTGCCTTCCTCGGCACAGGGGACACCTCTGTGTTTTATTGCCCCAGCACTGCTGCTTTATGACTAGGGGTTGTTTATGGCCTCGAGCTGATTTTAATGACAATTTTTTCCAACATCTGGCGGGTTGCTGGAAGCTGTGGCCCTCTTCAGCGTCCAGGGCAGCGAGCAGGAAGGCGGTGGGGTTCGGTGAAAGGCACCCAGCTCCAGCTTGCAGAGGCACAGCACAAACATGGTTTAGGTTGGATGTTAGGAAGAACTTCTTTACCGAAAGGGTATTGGAATGGGCTGCCCAGGGAAGTGGTTGAGTCACCGTCTCTGGAGGTCTTTAAAAGACGTTTAGATGTTGAACTTAGTGATACGGTTTAGTGGAGGACTCGTTAGTGTTAGGTCAGAGGTTGGACTGGGTGATCTTGGAGGTCTCTTCCAACCTAGAGGATTCTGCTTCTCTTTTTTCTGTTTGATGGGGACACCAAAGGACCCTCGTCCCTGCCGCCTCATCCTGCTTTATACGGCTGTCTCCCTGCTGCTGGAGCAGCTCTTTATGGGGTGAACTGGAAGGAAAGAGGGTTATAATAAACCACGTGGTTGTTTTATACTGCCTGAGGTACCCCGTTGGGTTTGTCCATGCACATACGCTGCTGGGAACGTGCCGACCACACCAGGACCTCAGCAGGCACCTCCCTGCAAGGACGGTGTGGGAGAAGGGAATGTGGGGAGACGCATCCATCCATCCATCCATCCATCCATCCATCCATCCATCCATCCATCCGTCTGTCCGTCCATCCACCCATCCATCCATTGACCTATCCATCCACCCACGAATCCATCCATCCGCCCGTCCAACCTCCCATCCCAGGTCACCCCCAGGACCCCTCTCAGCACCCCCAGAACATCCAGCCTGTCCCCTGGGGCACAGAATCCCACCCAAGGCCCTCCTGCTGCCCTGGGAAGGACTCCGAAGAAGGCTCCCACCGCCTTTCAGGGACAGCCCAGCGTCGGTTGAAGCCCACCACCTTTACCCCCTCTTGCCAAGATCCCCTCTCTCTCCCGAGAAAGCCCAGCTAACGATTCCTGCTGACAAACGGGCTGCTCTAAGCCCCGGGAGCTCGCCCCGTGCCAGCAGATGGGGTTTGGAGCCTTTGGTCTGTAAGGGGAGACGCGTGGGGATTGAGGTGGCATTTGCTGCACGGGGCCGCCCTGTCCCGCGGGATCGGCCGGCTCGCGAGCTGGGCTCAGCGGGGAGAGGATGAGGAGAGAAACCCAACACCCCTCTTGGCTCCGTGGTGGCTTAATTTAGAGCGCAGGGGCTCTGCTACGGTGTTTTTCCATTTAAAGCCGACCCTCATTCATCGGTCATGCACGGGGCGATGGCCCCGCCGCTTGCAGGGCAGTAGCAGCTGCTGGCCGTAAGCTGCCGAAGGGGTGGGCAAAGCAGATTTGCAGTGTCCCTTCCTCCTAATTTCCCCCTGCAGAGGACTTAAAAGTGTCTCCTCCTCACGCCTCGCCCTGCTCTGGAGCCTTTCCATCACCCAAGGAGTGCTGCTGAAAAGCAAGGTGACAGCCTGGGGTGGAGCGAGTGCCTCGGAAAGGTGACAGCCCCAAAATGCAAAAACCCCCGAGGGCTGAACGCGTGGGGCACGCAGCGCTCACAGCCCAAACCTGCAGCTCTAAATCGGAGCAGTTACAGTGGGATCGGCTCCGATCCTCCGCGCTCGGCTCGGCAGAGCCCAGGGCACAGAGAGCTTGCGCGTTGTCGATGCCATCTATATTTAACCGTGCTAATGCAACTTAATTCACGTTGCGGCCAGCTGGTTCCGCAGGCTGCACTCTTGCCGTGCCTGCTGTCCCTAGGTAGGCTTGCTCACGACAGACCGAGAGGAAAATGCTGACAATTAATCAAAGGTCATCGGGCTTTATTCCCGGCGGCTCAGCTGTGCTTTTAAAATCGGATGCATCCGTCAGGCACTTTCTGGCTGCTCCGTGGAAGTGCTCTGCCCAGCACTCCGGGGCGGGAGACAACCTTTGGCTCAGCCCAAGCGGTTGGAGGATTCGTGCTCTTAGCGCACACTGGCTAAAAGCTGGCTGAATCCTAACGGAGAGCATCCGCAGCCTCAAATACCTGCAGCAAAATTAACTTGGGCCGTTCTTCACAGCTTAACTGTAGCCACCAGCCTGCGTCAGCAGCACGGGGCGTTGTCACCACAAGCTTGTCCCTGCCATTAACTACGAGACTGAAAAAACTCGGAGTTTATCAAGAAGTGGCCTGTGACACGACTTTACGCTGCATGAAGGCTGTCCCAGAGAGGAGATGCCGGATACTCACGCCGCTTTTATCCAGCGGAGAAAGGCATCGTGATGGCTGGCTGCAAACCGAAGCCAGAGAAATTCAAATGAGAATGAAGGCAGGGGAGTTTCACAGGCTGGAACTTATCCGCCAGGAGAAACTTCCGAGGAAAGCAGGGGATTTTGAAGGTTTCAGATCAAGCCCAGCTGCATCTCTAAAAGAAACGTGGCTCAGACAGCACATCAAGCTTGCTGGGGAGATTCTGTGGGTGGGGAATGGCAGGAAGGGTTTTTGCAGGCAGTGACACCAGTATTCTCACTGGTTTTGGTCTCTGGGTGATGGGTTGGGAGATACGGGGCCGCTGCAGCCAGCTGAACTAGGGCTGCTGCTTCAAAGATCCGACTGGGTTTCTTATCTTCAGTGACAGAACTACACGCACTGGTAGAAAATTGCTCTCATACCTTGAAAAATGGGAATCAGTTCCTTAAAGAGTCAGCACGGAGAGAATTCAAAGTCAGGTCTCTCTGTTGGAGGTGCAGAGGGAACTTATTTCAAAACTCAGGTGGAAACTGAGAAGGGCTGGACTGCTCTGCGATCCCCCCTGCCCT
Source organism: Anser anser (assembly GCF_964211835.1). Classification (NCBI taxonomy): domain Eukaryota; kingdom Metazoa; phylum Chordata; class Aves; order Anseriformes; family Anatidae; genus Anser; species Anser anser. The sequence continues at coordinate 159,830,041 of NC_139721.1, forward strand.
GTGCTCAGAGACAGATCGCGTATTTCCATGAGGAACGTTCCTTACAGGTATGGGCTCCCTAAACAAGCCATTTCATTGTGACTTACTCCATCCTCCTTCTTCAAGGCACCCTGTGGTTGCATGTGTGAGTAAAAAAAAAGGGAGAAAATGCTTCCGTGCAACCCCAAACAAGCATATGTTTAAAGAAACAAGTGTTGCAGCACTTGCGAAGAAGTTTGCGCCACGTGCTAGCGAGCCATATGTGTTCTGTAACATACAGCGCTCCCATTCCTCTCGGAGTTTCCGGGGTTGACTCAGAGCCACCCCGGGAAGAATTTTGCTAGAGAGCGGTACGACCTTCACTGCTGCAGCACAAGGACGGGAGACAGATGCTGATCGCGTTTTGGGAAGGACGGCAGCTTTCCTCTCGTGTACTTACGGGGAAATATTATTGATTCACACTTCTGTGTAAGCGAAATCAGAGGCCAGCTGCAAGCTGCCAGCCTGAGTGTAGCAGCCACCGCGTAGCAAAACCTCCACAAGTCTTGCCACAGCTCAGGACACTTTTTAGGGTGTGCTCACTACTGAAGGTTCTGAAAATACCTGTCAGAGGTGTGCTGAACTGTTCTCTTTGGTCTGCTCACTCTACCTTGTGCATCATCAGGATAGGGCTGGGCAGAAACGAACCACAGCTCACTTGGATGAGACCCGTGTCTGTCTCCCGATCCAGGAATTACAGCTCCTCCAGCTGCCAGGAGCGCGTTGTGGGTTGCAGGATGTCTTTTCCTCTGATGCTCCTGGCAGGGTGAGCAGGAGGCATCTGGCAGCGAGCGGTTTCGGTCCTGCTTGTTCGAGAGAGGCACCTGACAGCTCTGCTCGGCTGTAAGCCAGCGCTGGGGGAGCGGAGCAGGGCTCTAAAGCACAGGCAGGGTTAACGGCCGGGTGCTGAGCTTCTCCTCACCTCCATTGCCTCCGGACTCTGCGACCTGTCCGAAGAGACACCTCCGAACCTGAGCAGGAGAAAGACGGGAAGCACACTGCTCTGACCACGTCTGGATAACTCCTGCTCCGCTCTCTCTGCTTTATCTCAGCGCAAGCAGAGCCAGAACCCGATCCTGATGCTGCGGTGCTTTGCCTGTCCCCAGCTCCACCCTGTGCTGGTTGGGGCTGAAATCCGACAAACTTCGCGCTCACAAAAAGGGGCTGACAAAAGCAAAGCAGAAAGAGAAGAGCTTTCAAAAGACTTTCATCTGAAAAACAAAGCGGCACTATTCAGAAATGACTAGCTCTCCATTTGCTTGCGATCCCCAAGGCTGGCTCTCTGCTGGCAGCCTGCATGTTAATGCCTTATTAGCTTGCGTTTGGTGTTCTCACCACGCTGCAAGAGCAAAGGGCAAGATGCGAGAGTTTTCAGCACCTCCAGAAGTCCCTCCTCTACTGTAGTAAAAACCTGCCTGTGTTCCACTAGCATTTCTTCCTAATGAGAACAAGATCTGCCTGATGCATGCCTGCAGAGACCCAGAAATTTGGGAATTGATAGCCTGGATGGCAAGTTTCACACGAGCTGTTACAGGGAGCTGGATTTAAGGTAAGTCCTACTGATCGTGGGAGCAATCTGCACAGTTTTCCTTTCCAGTGGAAACTCTACTGAGCTTCAGAAAACCCTGCCAGTATGTTCAAGCAAAGAAATAAGCTGGGATTGTCAACAGAGACCACACAAAATGCTCCTGCAGATACCCATATGCCAGGCTAACCCGCTCCCTCAGCACTTGAGCACCACAGAAAACCCCAGACGGGCAGGTGTCAGTGTGCAGATACACAAAGAGCTCAGTTTGTTCTTGGCACGGCTTCGGGAGGGGGCTGGCATAACTTTTGTGCTGCAGATTCCTTCATGTGCTGATAAAAGCAGCAGCGTAATGAATATTGAGCCCTCTCTAGGAAAATTTGTTTGAAGCTAGGGAGCTTTTGCCTAAAATCACACCGCAGAAGTGCAGCTTCCTAAAGCGCACCGAACTATGACACGTGCACCCTGAGAGCCAGCTGCTTGCTAACTCACGATTCGCTGACATGCAAAATCTTCAGTCTTTTTGGATTTAATTTCCATTTCTCATCCTCTCCTGCAAATGCTAACGACATGACATGATCCGAGGCTGCAAAACTACGCTTCCACTGCATTTCAATCCGTGGGCACGCTGCCTGGGCTCGCTCTCTCCCTGCTTTGCAGTCCAAAGGACTCTGAATATCTTGCTTAACTCTTCTCTTGTTTCTGCTGCCGAATGGCCTGTAGAAAGATATCCTTCACTTGGTCCATTGTGTCCTGGTACAGTTTAAAGTCTTCCTCTTTCTTTCTCACAGTAGTCTCCAAAGCAGCCTTCAGAGCTTCGTTCTCATCCAGCTGGATCACAAGCCTGTGAGGAAACAAAAGGCAACTTTCATATGAGCTGTGGAGCTTCAAAGCAAATTAGAACAGTGCTTCAGCTCCAGGGAAGAAAACACTGAACCACATGCTCTCTGGTAATTTTATAACAGGCTTGAGAAAGAGCAGACTTATAAACACTTGTTCCTTCTCTCTTTGAGATAGAAAAGGGTATTAGAAGACCAAATACTTTTCAGACTTTTTTTTTTTTTAATTATAATTTTGTTTTCACTAGTAGGTTGAAATCAATGGCTAAGGAAAGAAAAATAAAAAGAAAAAAGGTGTCTTTCTTGCAAGTGTTTTGTGCTGCTTAACATTGGCTTAACATTTCTGGGTGTAATTTTTAGGAACGTTATGTAAGAAGGACATAGACAAGAACAAACCAGAGGATCTGTGACTTGTACAATCTACTGTTTTTTATTTTCTGAGGAGCTGGTCCAGGTAATAGCACTGCTAAGAGGACAGCAATGAATCTGAACTATTGAGCTATTGAAAAAAGGTGGCAGTAACACAGCGTGGAGGAAGGGAGAACATACCTTGTGCTCAGCTCCTCTATCTGTGATTCCAGAGGCAGCCTGGAGAGCTGGGCTGCAGAGAGCTCTTTTCTATCACTCACGTTCAAGGTGAGTCTTGGGTGACTAGATTGGCCTGTAGATTTCATCACAAAATGGAGCTTTAGTAAAACAATCTTTTACACTTGGTGAGGCACCAAGTAAACCTCAGGAAATAGTGAATAAACGCTAAAGGATCTGCTTAGTTCTATGTACATCCAAAAAGATGGTGTAAATATATAGGACAGGCTTTTATTTTAATCTCCTTTTAGCAAAATTAAAACACGAGGTAGTAACATATATGTTTACCTGTAAAAAAAGACCATCCAAAATATTTAAGGCCCCCAAACGACAGGTGACAGAAGCAGTTGAAAAGTATTATTTTAACCTTTATCTCACCATTGTATTTCATTCAAGCTTACGACAACTGTTGCTTACTGAATGCCAGTGATGAGGTACGTGTGTGGCACGCACTGGAACAGTTTTTTTAAAGCACCTTTTGATGCTCAGCATACACACAGTGTGGGTTAAGCTCAGTAAAGCAATTAAATACGCCTGTATAGTCAAACTGAGACTGTAAATCAAGAGTGCTTTCCGAAATAAAGCTCTCTCAGAACGCGCAGCATTGCTCCTGCCATTTCAAATGGACACAACTTTCAGGGTTATATGCAAAGGGTTATAAGAAAATCTATCTCAAAGTTACTACTGGGCTTGGAGAATCAAAACTGTGACCGATCAAGGAATCTCTACAACAGAAGAAGGCTCAGAGAAGACAGGCAAGGATGATGTGCTCACGAAGCTCAGAAAAGAGCGTAGGAAGCAACCACAGCTGTCGTGAGAGAAGCTGAACTTATCTCAGCACCAAGGGGACTGGAGGGTAGCCTTTGCTGTAGATAAACGGCTGTGTCAGTTGAGTAAATGTAAACAGCCTTCCCTGAAACAACCCACAGAAAGTACTGGCTCAGCACAACACAGAATATAAAAATCAACCAGCAAACCGAACCTTGAAGAGAACAATGGGCTTGTGCTGGCTTCAACTCATGTATTCCTTCCTGGCAAATGGGGACAGACAGCATCGTGACACCCAGAGAAGTGACAGGAATCATGTTTGTGATTCAACTGTACATTGCAGTCGCTACATTGTGCCTGTGTTGTGATTTCAGTACATTGCTGACATATTTTTTCTAAATTAAAAGACATTAAACATTTTTTTCTAAATTAAAAACCCACGTATTGTGAAATATCTTCAAGTAAATTTGCTAATAAAACACTGAATCCTCCTCATGTGGAATACCTAAAAGAACCTGGTCAGAAAGTACTCTGCTCTGACAAAACCATATGGGGAGAAAGGTCCTGTTGTATAACAAACAAATGCTTTTGAACTCGATGTTGTGTTTCACAGGACTGAGGAAAACCTGCTTTTACTTACCCGTTCTCCTCTGGGATTATTCTTTGCTAATTAGAAATTTGGATAAGACAGATAAAAAAAAAAAAACAAAAGCACGTATAATTTTAAAACACGACTGTGTTGTTTCTAACTACTCAGCCTCATTATCTACTTCCCTTGAATTGAGGAGACTAGAAACATTAGATTAGCAATTAGATCAGCTCTCTCCAATTTTGCACTTTCAGAAAGAAAAGAAAATATTATGTTAATTAGTGGGTTCTCTAGTCTCTTATGTTCAAGCTTTTCATTCCTTCTCATTTCCTCAACTATCTGGCATGAAAGCGTTTAGATAACCTACACGCTCTGCTGAAGGGATGTATTACAGATTTCTAGACTTGTTCCTTGTACAAACTCCAGAGAATTTTGGCACATTACAAGGGGCTGGGCTCTCTTCAAACAACCGTGGTGAAAGAAACTGTTACCTACTCATCTTACAGACTCACAGAGGATTTCTTCTTGTTAGTCTTCTTGCCAATCCTTTTCGACATTTGCTTTTAGTCCTTAAGCAGACGAGGCTAACGAACTAAGTATTTAGTAAGAAGGAACCTGTCACGGTGGTAGGAACAATTTGCTTCCTCCAGCTGTGAAATGCCGGTCTCTCAGAGGTGAGTTACCACAGCGTTACAACAATTTGATCGAAATGGCTCAGAACCTGATGAGTTCATCACCACATCAATTTGAGGTTGCGAGGGAAAACGAAGTTGGGCACATGCAGAATAACAGAGTAACACATCAAAGCTTTACACTACCAGGCTGTATAAAAGTCTAAGCTCAAAATATCAGTTAAATTCTCCTCTAGAAGACAGCACCAAAATGCTCCCGTACTATTTAAGGCAGGGAGACAGAGGAAAAAACTTGTGATTGAGAGCTGTAGTCTCCAAACTCCCACCTGCCTATTACCTCTCCCTACGTACACTCCGATTTCTTCCTCAGAAGAAGCCAGCTGAGAGCTCCAACGTATCTTACATCAAAACCCTACTGAGAATCATAAATGGTATCACCCAATACCACTTCTGCAAGGCCCAGCACTGCTCTTCTGTTGGGATGAATGTTCCATATCCTAAAGCCCACAGGCTGCTGCACTTGGCTTCTAAGCACTCTTCTAACATCGTGCTGCAACTTTCTGCACCGTGTCAGGCTCTCAGCTAATACAGGTAAGACAGCGCTAAAAATCAGTGCTTTCAGAAAAAGAAATAAGTCAGTGTTGGCTGGAGCCCTTGTAAAAGACACAGCAGTTCTGCTCCAAGGAATTGATGGATATTTTAGAGAGAAGTAGGTTTCAAGCAATCCTTCAGTATCCCTGCAGGACAAAGCTCCTCTGCATCCTGTTCCTGCATACCTGGTTCTCTCTATATGCCGGATGAGTGAATGCCAGTGCTTCACTTGAGGTCCTGAGCACTGTGTACATCTTATACTGGGAAGCCTAGCTCTCCTGTGTGAATCGAGACCACAGTGAACAGCACCAGGCCTTTTCTTGCATCATCATACTGCTCCAGAGATGTTTTATTGCCAACCACGGCCAATAGCACTGCGATGGGAGTTGCAAATGCAGTGCACTTCGAGCAGCATTTCTTACCTCGCCTGAACTGCACCCTAGAGAGAAACAAGACACTGGAGCAGGTGAAAAGGGAGGTGACTGTTCATACAGGTGCTCAATACAGACCGGCTGTAAGAAGCTGATGAGGTAGGACCGGTACACACAGTAGTAAAAAGCCACACCACGCATCTGCTGCACTGCGGGGCTGTTGTCCTATGGCCAAAGATCATGTGTTCCTGCGTGGGGCAGGCCAAGAGCACGTACGAGCTCTGTTATGAGGCTTGTGACCTCTCCAGTCACCATAACTCACTCTGATGCCATCCCAGTATTTGCCAAATTAAAATGCTTATTACTACTGTTCGTCTCCTGGCATTTAAACTCCTTTTACTTTATGAAAATACATATAAAAAGGGAAGCCACTGGAAAAGTTTCCTTAAGAATATGTACCATTTTATTGGTTTAGACACCTTACAGAATCAGAGTCCTTAAGTAATAAAGAATCTGATCAGAGAAATAAAAATTTAACATCCATCATGAATTCTCCTCCTTTAACTATGCTAGTAAGGCTTTCATATTTATAGCAGGAGATTATCATGTTCATGGTATAATAAATTACACCAGATCTAATTACTACATCACCAGCAATACTTTCTCATCGACACTGACAGGCCTTAAATTGGGATGCGTCCTTTAATTCTGCTCTTAACCTTCAGATGAATCTCTCAGGCAGAAGTGGAAAGGGAACACAGCAGTGGTCACAGTAGAGATGCAGAACAGTGTAAAGTTCTTTCTCCAGACCATCATCCTGTGAAAACTACATAATGCAAAAGTCCTGGTCCCACTTAAATCTGTGTCAGAGTTCTCTTGAATTAAGTGGAGCCAGGATTTCACCTTCAGTATCAGCCCACTGCTCCGAGCAGGTCCAAATCCCTGTGTGTAAGGTCAAGCACTCGTGTAGGTTTGAGAGATGAGAGCCCAGATGTTGCTGCTATTAACCACCCAGGTAGGATGGGGGACACAGATGTAGATAAGAGCTCCACCTCACCTGTTTTGCTCCTCAGAGGAGGTTTCTGTGTACTTGTGTTCCTCCCAGGATCCATTTGTAGTTTTTCAAGCTGCTGCTCCAAAAGGACACATCGCCGCCGCTCTTCCTGAAGCCTCTTCTCAACTTCCAAGACTTTATCACTGCTTTCTTCCACCCTGATATGCAAAAAAAAGTGGTTCAAGCTTATTTATGTCCTAAGTATAAAGAATGAGCCAGTCTTAAACACTGAATCCTACTCCATAGCTCCCAGCAGAGGGAACAAGAGAAGTTTCCATGCATCCAAAGGCAGAAATCCCAGTGCGAATCTTCCAGATGACATCCTCTACATTTGCAAAACAGAATTAACTAATGAGTATAATTATAAATAATAGGTTGGCTAATGGAGGTTGCCTAGATCCCTTAACACCGGCTAAATTTCCCACTCAGATGAGCAGGCAAGCTGCAGATTGCTGAGGGGAGATCTTTTATTAGAGCAGTAATAAACTGCATCTTTTTAAACACTGGGAAAAATTTGGAAGGAAAATAGTTTATAAAAACATTGTCAAGCATTTAGCTGTTCTGCGTCAGTTATCTGCGAGTACGAAAAGAAGCTGGACGTTGCTTTTAATAAACTTGGCCATTAGACACTACCGTGGAAGGAAGCGGGTGGAAGAGAAAGCGATGCAGTAAAGGAAGAGCAAACTACCCATCTGTTCACCTCACATAACACCTTATAAAATTAACCACAAAGGTTTGATGTGCACCCACGGATGTAGTCAGTGGTGCACCTCGTGGGGAGCAGAGCCTGACACCAAATGATTTAGAGGAATTTAAAGCTAGAAGGAATCCTGAATTGACTGACACACTGTATTGGATAATGCAAATACAAAAAAAATCCTCCTTGGCCCTATGGGTGATAGCTGATTACTCCTCAAATCAAGAGACTTGATTAGTCTTATTCCCCTCCTAGCTGGCAGAACTTAAAAAAAAATATTACAACTATAATAAAATTATATCACTGTCTTAAAAGTCTAGCTACAGGCAAGGCTCCAACCTCCTGTGGCAGTGAATTAGCAGGCTGGTGACATGCTATGTGAAATTATATTTCTCCTCAGTGGTTCTGAATTCATTAAACTTTCGTTTGACCAGGTGTTCCCCTAGCACCCGCGTTAGACAAACAGTGGAGGAAAAATGACAGAACTCGTTGGTTTTTATGAAATCTTCTGCCAATATGTGCAGCAAACTGAAATCTTGCTCTAGCTCTTTCCCTTCCTCAAGCAGGGCCCAATCCTACAATCAGCCTACAAGCGAGTGTCTTCTGACAGCATCTTCTGCTCTGCGGTGAGCGGCTGTGAAACACGGTCGTAAATTCTGGCAGCTGCTGTAGGAAAACGCTACTCTCATAACCATTCTCAGTGCTCTTCTCTTGGCTTAAGCATTATATATGTTCCTGGAGCTTTGTTGACCTGTGCTCCAACAGGGGAAAGGAAGAGGAGGAACACCTTACTTTTTTACATATATTCATGTTGAAATACGACTGGATGCTATATTATCCTGAGGTCTTCCAAGAATTATTGCACATAATCTCATAAAATTTGCTTTACCTGCAGGAGCTCTTGATAAATGTGTGATAACCGTGGAGCTGCTGAATCATCACTCTGTGGCACATTTTACTAGTAACTGCGCATTTCATTGACTCTGCGTTCTTCATTAGCCCATATTCGCAACGGCCCCAGTTCAGAAATCACCCAGACCTCTATCCTTACCTAATTGCACAGCTCTATTAGTCACTGGGCTTACAGACATAAATAAAATCCTCCCAGTGCACGTTTCTAGGATTTAGCCCTTAAAAGCACAGGGGATGATACCTTTAGCACAGTTTTAAAAACCACATTTTTCTGATTGTGATTAATTAAAAGTCAGGTAAGTGAGATGATGATAATGAGTGCCAAATAAAGCAATCAAGCAAACAGTACCTATTGTATTTAAAAATACCCAGACAAAAATGTGTCTTCCTATAAACTGGAATACAGATTTGGGAATCAAAGCATATTTAAATCAAATTCTCTAACTGGGAAAAAGTCAGTAGCTGAAAGGTGTCTAAAGATAAAAGACTTTGCTTTCTCTGCCCTAGCTCGGTTTTAACATTGTCTTAAATTGAATTGAATAATGGGAAAAAAATGTCACTGTTATGCTTCAGTTAAGCCAGAAGAAATTCATTTAAAAGAGGGTACGGTGAAACTTAAAAGAATGTGAAAAGCTTCTGGAACAGAAATCAGATTATAACTCTAATTACAGTATTTAGTATTGGTGAATAATATTGCTGCCTAAATAACACCACACACATAAACACACCAACTCCAGCTTTATCTGAGTGTAGCAAGCTTGAAGATGACTCCATTTTTTTCTGCACTTTGTTCTAAAAGAATTTTAAAAAATGAATCATCCAGTAGGCAGTGAAATTGAGCAGAATAATTTCAAACACCCCTATTTAAGGCAAGTTTCACAGTGGCAGAGTACAGCATACCGGACTGTCTCAGCTGCTCCTTAATCACAGCATCCCACAAAGGGCATGGGCAGAATCAGCCACTACCTTTTCTGCAGCACAGTGACCAGTTCCAGGAGCCTGTCTCTCTCCACCTCAGCAGCCTGGCAGAGAGCCTTGTGCTCTGTGATCTGCGTCTGCAGCACTTTGAAATCCAGGCTGTCGGTGCCAGCAAGCCTAAAAGCAGCAGAAGCGTAAAGAGTCTGTTTCCCATTTCACGAATGAAAGAAATGAAACAAAGACAGCGTTTGAAAAAAACATATCAAAATACACTTCTGAAACCCGAGCCAGAACGCACAGCCAGGCTCACTAACTCCCCCCAGCATCGTGCTTGATACTGCAGTACATGGAATAAAAATAGGTGGAAATAAAGCCGCTCTGAGTTTCACTAGAAAGGCCTTTCCCCTTGCAACGATGCTCTCCCTTCCCATCACCCTTGAAAACAAAATTCCCGCACCGATCAGTTCACTAACGCTTGACTCTCCTCCCGCTGCTCCTGCCAAAGAGAAGCCTGCACGTGGATTCTCCAAAGTGCTGCGCTAAGCTATTAAATGGCACGCTATTGATTTTCTTTAACTGAAAGGCTTCAGGCAGCATTAGTAAAATGGTTATTCTTGTGCCGAGTAGGTGATGAAAGGAAGGGGCAATTTTTCCACGTATCCCATTACTATGTACTTCGTTTCTTCTACCTCTGCACGGGAATATTCGAGAATATTTCCTTTAGAGCAAAAACCAGGAGAAATCTTGGTGGCTGGGGATGACAAAAAGGGAAAAGGGGATTTATGGGGCATAAAACTAGCAATCAATTAAAAAATTAAGACAGCAAGGAGACACTGCAGCCTGCGTCAGAACCCTTTGACAGTATCACGTGGAAGGGATGGTAAAAGTTGTTCGTTTGGGAAACAAGGCCGATATTGCTGAGGGCTGCCAGCAGCTTGTGGAGCGTTGCAGGTTTCCTCTCTTGTTCGTGGCGAAGTTCATATACGTACCTTCCAGGTGGGATGTTATTACTGAGAAGGGGAGGTTGAGTAGCTGCCGACTCTACAAGCATATGGCCCATCTTGGACACTGCGCTACAAGGGAGAAAGCTCTGTTAAACAACGAGATCTACTGAGAGCAGTCATCCAAGAACTCCTCTGACTTTTCACTGTCTGTGTTTATTGTGGCCTTTCAGGGGAGAGACTCCCAGAGCCTCCTACGAGGGTATCACACAGGCTGGGCATACACAGCAGCTCACCTTGCTCTCCGTCCCCAAAACGCACTGCAAAACCACGTTGTGCGTCCCGTGTACAAATACCATGGCTCAATTTTTGATCTCTGTGCTTCTGGAGGCACTTTGCTGGCCCTCCACGCCAGCATTTTGGAGCTGCGTGTCACAGCATGCGGATGTGGTGAGCAGGAACAGCTCTTGACCCTGCCTGGCTCAAGCTGAACAGGCAAAGAGCCACAGCAGCAGCCACTGCCGCTCTGTTTCCTTACGGGCACTGCCTCGGACCCTCGCACAGAGCACTCTCATCGCACACCCCCTAGGACGCGAGCCAAGGACAGGTTACTGGGTTTCTTTGCTGGTGTTTGCGTATCGCATGCTTTCCTAACCAACCGAACCCCTGTTCTGCAGCAAGGTGCAGAACTTTCCTTTCCAGGTGTCTTTTAAAAATATATTTTATAGTTTTTTGAACTCTTCTGCTCTTAGGAAGATCTGTCAGACTTACGAATATCAAGATCTTAGGAAGATCTGGCAGACTGCTAACACTAGAGTATCACTTCCAGCCTGGATGAGTTTTATGCATCTGCGTGCTTGGGACGTAAAATTCCAGTGTTTGTTTTCCAGTCTTGAATTCAGCTGCCTGAAGGCCATTCCCTTTTCCTTGCCTTTGTGTTTCCTTGCCTTTAAGCTGCAGCTAACAGAGGATAAAGCCTTAATATTGTGGACCAGGCGGAGCTGCCTTCTAGGCTGTGACTGGTTAATCCATCCTAAAATCAAGTTAAGGTTGGTAATGACAGAAGAGGCCCAGTCTAAAAATGAGGATTTTTACTCTGACATCTCCAAGGGGCTTTAGCTCCTATTTATAGCATTTTTCATTTCATCTTTCCTGATAGGAAAAGATGATTCGCTAAAGCAAAATGGAATAGAGGGTTCATCAGCATATTAAAGTTAATGGAACGAGTGAGCCCTGCTGACCAAATTATTAATGGCTCTTGCAGTTTTCAGACTCTTTCACTGCCCATCTGACACGTCAGCCATTGTCAGGACAGAGCTATGTCAGTCACGTACACAAAAAACAATGTATGTGTTGCATTTAGGGGCTTCTACAAAGCCCATACCCAGCCTAGATTTCCTGTTCACCCTCCTTCAAATATCAGAGGATATTTGAAGTAATTGGTAAAAGGAAAAAAAAAAGTAGATAAAATATAGATTGGCACCACGAGAGCACAACGTCTGTGGAGTTGGAAGTGGGAGAGTAAAGTCAACCAACATTGGAGACGCTACCACTCTGCCAAGGAAACTTGCATCTAAGTTCTAACTCTCGTTCCAAAACACTCTGAAGAACATTTCTTAAGTTTTGTAGTAATGTTCTACTTAGACTTAGGGATACATCTGACGATTTTCAGGCCAATCGCAGTGTCTAAAGTAACGTGGTAGGCTAGTTAAAATTCCATAGGAGAAATTAGTTGTATCTTTAACTTAGTAAAAGAATTTCCTCCTTCCTCAGAAGGCCGGTCTCAACTCCTCATTGTCAATTAGACCATGAACTCTTTAGCACCAAACCCAGTGTTTTAACAGGATGGGATACAACTTGTTCTGGTGCAAGTTATGGCACCTTCACACAGCCAGAGTGAGCCAGAGCTGCCTCAGTGTGTACAAAAATCAGACTTATGACTATATTAATATAACTTACGTGGTCCTAAATAAGGCTTTAAAAAGGATGTTTGTTAAGAGTAAACAGCGTGGTGTGCTTTCAGCATTTCTGCAAGGAAATCCTACTCAAAGCATCTTTATTGATTTAAATAATGCACCGGTGATTTAGTGCTTACCTAAAATGGGGCTATGTATTAATTTGCCACCCTGCTTTCAGAAGGCTGCTCATTAGAAACCCTGTTTCTCATAAGAGTCATGAAACACAGGCACTTAAGTTAACCACATAAACATTATCTGAGCCGGAGAAAGAGAATTAGCTGCACTGCCATCATGCCAAATGTAGTAATGTCTGCAAGTCTGTGCATCTTTCTCTGTTCCAGGACAAAAGTCCAAGAGACAATGTGATTAGAAATTCCCATATACTGTAAACAGCCCACCACAGCCGCTGGCACACAGCACTTGTGGTTTGATACGGTTGTCTGGGAAAACCGTGCTTCTGAATAACTCACAGCAACCTAAAACATCGACACTAGGCTCTTCTTACCGAGCGGATTCAATCCTTCCAGCCTGATCACCGCCTGATGGCAGAGGCTTAAGCAGAGTAAAACGTGGACCTTCTGATTGCTCCGAGGGTGGTACAACAGCAGCTCCTGGATCGTCCCCTTGATGGGCAGATTTCTTCTGTTAATGGTGGAGAAGGTTATAAAACCAATGACACAGTTCAAAGGAAAAGAGCTGCACTAACGCCTGATCAGCAGATTATGGTTATTGCTACAAGCATGCCAGAACTTTTGATTTACAGGACCTGCTCCAAAACTTTTCTCTAGTTTCTTACCACTGCAGAAGAGAAACAAAGCAAAAGTCAGTAAAAAGTGCTGTTTTGTAGGTTATCATAGGGTATGCACGGTGTCACTACAGAACCTACAGTGTAGCACCACCACTGCCAGCACTGGCTTGTGTCCCTAACCAGGCTTCACCTTGGACCCAACGCTCTAGCCTCCGTTTCTGAGGTATCTGACAGATTCACAACCTCACCATTGTGAGGGTTTTATACCTTTAGGAACTGGATGTCTACCTGCTCTTAACAAAACCTGAATGTAAGTTAGCAGACCACACGAAAAGCCTTTGACAGTTTAGTGGACTGCCCCTCAATTCCTCTGCCATCTTGCAATCATATGTCTTGCACTCTTAGTTTTTACACTGGACCGTAAAAGTTGAAGACATTCTTAACATACTAGCCCTTAGGAGCCAACCTTCCTGATTCCTTCACCTGTACAACGAAATTTCCACGTGGCTGAGACTCATCAGACTCATAAGACTAGCATGGAGAGCTGAGGAAGATTTTTAAGTGGGTCACAGTGGGAGATGAGAATAACTTACTAGGGAGTCCCGTCACGCCATGAGGGGACGTAGCTGGGCTCCACAGCAGCCTGCTGATGTTGCCTCACCTATGTTTGCCTGCTTGCTTCAGCAGCCAAGGATGGTCAGTCCCCATTGCATCCCCACACCTGCTGTCAGGCTGATGTCACTAACATTTCTATATTTTTCTGCTGCTTAAACAGCTTGTAGAAAAATTATGTATAAACAGGAGGGAAAATTAGAGTTACAAGAGAGGACAGAAGAGACTGTCAGTAGGGCAGGTATTAGTGGCCTGAGCTAGCAACCATCTTGGACAACATTGGAGAAGGAAGCGGAAGAACAGATCTAAAATTATTACAAGTGTGCTCCTCTAGTTCATTTCTTCTGACTACCTGGAGTGTGAGCTGCCCAATCTCCTCTTCCAGCTCTTTAACTTTTGCCTCTCGTTCAGCCACCAGCTGTCTGAGCTGCTCTATAAGGCAGTTTTGCTTCTGAGCCTCGTTGTTCAAGTGCTGCCCTAGCATCTGCTGGGACTCCTTGTTCTTCTCATCCTGCTGGCTCAGGTGCTTTAAGATCTCCTGCATTTGCTTCTGCTGACTCTGATAAAATAGAAATAATGAGTGAGACATTCACTTTTGTACACAAAGATTATTAAGACTCCCTGTGTTTTACACCCTACAAGACAAATACTCACTTAGGAGCATGAGGGCAAGCCACTGCCCTGCCAAACTCATTTCCTGGTGTAAGCAAGCTGATGTCAGTAGCACTACTCCAAGAATTTGGTCCACTATGCTTTAAGCATGAGGTCACTTTGCCTTGCTCTCAGCAGCTATCACTTAAAAGAATGGCCCCGCACATCTACTTGTAACACCCAGACATGTTCTGCTGGGTAAGGGCAGTCTGCCCTCACTGGTCCTATCAAGACTTTAGTGGCTGGATGGTTCAAGTTGAAAAGATCTAAGGAACTGAAAGGTTCAGTTTGCTGGGAGCTTTGCTACCGAGTGTAGCAGAAAAGAAAGCAAGAACGGCTGGCTTTTGACAAAGAAATAGACTTTTTTCATAAGCTGAATAAAAGTGAAGATTTCAATGCGGTTTTTGTGACATTAGACCACGATCAGACTGCGTGACGGTGACATTAAAAGAGGAGGGTAGTGTGAGCAGACAGCTATGAGGTTAGGCTGTTTTGCCGGTGGGTTTTGGAGTTTTTCACACTCTGACAAATCTAATACTTGTTGGACAGTCTGCTCTGTCAGGCGAACAGACTGAAAGCAAGGTACTTCTTTGATGTAATGGATCAAAAATTAACCGCTCCTTCCAAACAAAAATTGTGTCTTTCTGTAATACTTTTAGTGAGAGTGCTCAGACTTAGCAGAAGTGCCAACTCTTATTTGGCTCCTCTGTAATCAGCCTAATCTGCTGGTCAGTGCCCATATTCCCCTCGTGGCTGCCTGGTGTGCAGAAAGGTGAATGCCAGCTTAGTCATTAGCCTCTGCTGGCTAAAAGCTCTGTACAGAAGCAAGGAAACGTAAGTGCTTTTAAACTTGTGAGAAGCTGGATTAGGGCTTCTACTAGGCAGTGGCATATTTTCTCATATTTTTTTCTCATTATTGTAATTGGGGAAAACTGTTTGGAACCACCGCAGGACAAAGCAATCCCACAAGAGCATGACAGTGGGCATTTATTTCAGCATATCTGTGTCTTGAGGCCCCACTGGTACTCCTAGTTTTGAAGGCGCCAAGTCCTCTCAGCTCCAGCTACTGCAGCCAGATGTGTACACGGTGCAGTAGGCATGGTTCAGGTCTTGCGTGTTTTGGGCTGTGTAATACAACAAATTAAAGTGCAAGGCTGCAGGCATTCTCATAGAAAAAAAATCTACCAACAGGGCTGAAAGCAGAACAGATAATCCAGTCCAGCTGCTGGAGTCAGGAATGAAGCCCTTCCTCTACCTAACAGACATTCCTGTTTCCATCCTGCAAAATGTTACTTCCAACACTTGACTCCAACTGTCACCCCCAGTGCTGTCCTGCAGCCTTTAGGTGATCTGCTCCAAAATGCACAAGGGCTTTAGCTAACTCCAAAACCTCTGGCTGTCGCAGTTTGATTCATCAGCCCCCTGTATAAGGTTGTCTGTGTCACTGTGTCATTAAATGACATCGTGTTTCATCACTTAGAGAAAGAGGGCTGATCACAAGGGCCGGGACCAACAGTAATAGGCAGTACCAGTAAGGCATCTATGAGCTCATCATCGTGTTTTCCTTTCTCCAGCAGGGTTGCAATCTGTCCCTTCAGGGTTTTCACTTCGCCGCACAGCACTTTGTTCCTGGCTTTTGATGCGTCGAGCTTTTTTTTCACTTCCTCATGATTTTTTTGGAGAGCCTCGTGTTCCCCAGTGAGTTTCTGCAGATGCAAACACATCGTAGGAAAAGACAGTTATAGCCTAGATGCTTTGGTGAGCTAAAGGAATCACACGTTGCCCAGCAGAACGAAAAACATGGCACTGGCATATCATATCATCCCTAACTAAGTAGAAAGTATAAATAGCACTACTCACTGTTTGCTTGCCACCATCAAAAAGGTCTGTCTGACCAGAAATACAAGGGAATTGGGTTGGTTTAGTACATGCCAGGAAGTGTATGATAATTTTGTGCTAAAACCTAATTCTGTATGCTCCTGCTCATTCATTTGTCTCACTATATTCCCATGGGGAAACTGCCTTACTTCCAGATACAGGATGATGCTGCCACAGTGTCTACTAGAAGCTCTGCGTGGCATATGCTGTCTCCTGAGCCATGCCTTCACCTAGCTGGAACTGGCCAGGGAGTGTGCTGGCAGTCATGTAGCCATGGACAAGTGCAAAGGAAATTTTGGAGTGGAGCCTGAAGCACAAGGGGAGAGTGGAGCCATGCAGATTACAGTTACCGAGGGAAATCTTCCCAGTGCTGCATGCCCATGGCTATAAATCTCTCTCCTCCTCACAGCCAAGAGTGAAAGGTGTGCATTACCCCACTGCTCACTCTATTGCACGGTGAAATTGCGGGGAGAAAAGCAGCAGCTAATTAAGCTCTGGAGTGGTGCCAGGTGGCCTTTACAGAAGAGAACGCAGGAAAAGAGCTTAGGGGAAGGTGCTTTGCTAGCCTGTCTGTATAGTTGACTCCCCCCTGCTGCACCCTCCCATGGTTCTTGTGGACACAGACCTATGGATCCTTTACGGCTCAGGGTTTACTGCGTGCCACTAGCCACAGCCCCTTTCAAGCCCTAAACCTGTTTATTTTTGTAGCAACTCAATACAATAGATGGAGAGTAATATCCATGTCCAAAATGCCTCTTGGAAGGAGTCCAGTGCAATTCTGAACTTCATTCTGCTCAAATGTAGGAACCCATAGCCATAAAGATGTATGAGGTGGGAGGGGGATGCTTGTATTTAACATTGCATGGAGAATGCACACCTGGCCACGGGGAGAGGGGGATGCTCCAGAGGTTGGACGCAGCTAAGGCAGGGCTTCTTTCTACATGTGATTTCAGCACGAAGCCAGCACCAGCTGCATTGAAACCGAGGGACTCTCTGCCACTTTCTAACATCATACACCATGCCCAGTTGTCAGGTGTTTCAGGCCAAGTGGATGCATCTGACATGTGAATCATGAAGCAAGGGGATGTATCACGTACTGCAAAGGTATGCCTCGACACACGAGTACAATACAGAAAGCCAGCGTGGAAGTCTCTTGCACAGCCTGTGAAGTGTGGCACGACTTCTTCAAGCAGATCGAGTGGATTTTCAAAATGGTCTTCGGGTAGGGTATGTAACATACACCCCGAAAGTAAGGCAAGTTATTACTCACTATGTACCCAAGTAGGACTCCGCTCACAACATTTTACCTCCAAGGCTTCTTTCTTTTCTTTTTCCAAGCTGCGAATCTTCAGCAAGTTCTTCTCTTGGGCTGACAGCTTCCTCGGATCAGTCAGTGCCAGCAGTTCCTCATCGATTTCACTCAGTGATGTTCTGCTCTTGGTTTGACCCAGCTGAGTCTCCAGCTCTCGAACCTAGGGCACGACACAGTGGTCCAGCATGAAAGAGCACAGAACCAGAGCTCAGAGCACAGCACCTGACCGTTCACTTCTTGACATTATCATGGGTACACAGAGCAGTGAACGTTTTTTTTCAAATTTATATTTGCTAGGTGCTAACAAACATCCAGACGCTTAGGGCATCTGTGCAGGAAGGAGATATGACCACAAGACCTACAGGAGATAAAGGACACATGGGAGCTCTGTGCTTTATCACAGCCACATGTGAAAGCAAGGCAGATACCCCAAAGCTTCTTGAATGCCACCAATTATGTATGTGGCCAACGGAATAATGTTAGATATCCTCTACGAGGGCAGACACCCACTCACCCATATAAATTTAAGCATCTCAGCCTTCAGCAGAACCACCATCCAGGATGTCCACATCTAAGGCACAGTTCACTAGCCTGAATATAGGTATCTGGTGTTGTTTTAGATGCCCTGGGGTAGCAGAGACACACAGCACAGGGTCTACAGGACATCCCTACTTCTCCAGAGCAATGGCCAAAGGTCAAAGGGATACCCTACGGCATCTCAGCTGGCATTAGACACCAGTGTGTGGGCAACTGAACTCAGCTGCTGCATCTCAGCTATTCACTACAGATTTATTTTATAGTCAGGAGAAGGAAGCAGGATCACTTTTGATCCAGTGACTGCATTTACTGTATCACCACTGACTACAGAAAGGGCCTGCGGAGACTGGCTCCGAAATTTCTACAGTAGAGTACAATAATAATATGTACAGCCTTCAGCTGAATCCCAGCCAGGGGGTCTAATGAAAGGAAAATGTAATTCGGCCACGGGAAAACAGAGATTAACAACTTCAGTCAATCAGAGTGCAAAAATCACAGTTCATTGGCATATAATTCAACACCAGAAAAATCGGAGGATTGCGTACCAAATTACCTGAGAAAAGTTTTATGTAAGACAGACAAACTGCCTCCCTGTCCCGAGCTGACATTTCAGCTAGACTGTGCCCTTCAGAAGATTCAGGAGTTAAAGATTTTACTCAAGTTCCCGGGGGAACAACTTGAACATCTTATCTGGCCTCAATTCTTCCCGTCTGACTTTAGGCACTGAACAAAGGTGTCTGTCAGAGCACAGGCACTGACAGGGCTCCTGCTGTACGCAGTGGAGAGAGGCACCTTCAAAACATCCTGGGATTTTAACTAGGCTGCCACAGCTCTCCAGAGTCACTGAACTCTCTCCTCTGACACAGATGCTAAAGATTCCCGGCTTAAATATGGAAGTTTGCGCGTTTGCAATAGACTAATTAGCAGGAATTCTGAAAGACTCTGCACACATCGTTACACGTTTAAAATCTAACACAGCACCACCATACCATGCACACACAAGCACTAAAAAACATTCCAAAAGTTACCATAAAGCTTTTTATTAAAGCAATAAAGGCAACATAAAGCGTAAAGCAATGGTTGCTTTCCTCAACACAGAGAAGACTGGCTACGTATTTGTAGTAAACTCTTTGTCCTGGGGCACATCTTATCAGCAGGTTTAGATGTTTTTACATTACTTAATGAAGAACCAAAAGCTTACCTCAAACATCCCACTCGGAGCACCCCGGCCCCCAGCTTACTGTGCAGGCCCTGTGCAGGGCCTCAACTCACCTTGTTTTGGAGAACAAGAATTTGCTGGGCTCGTCCACGCCAGCTGCCAGAATTGGTCAAGAGACTTTGAATATTCACATCTTCGCCAACTTCATTTGCTAAAAGCTATGAAGAAGGGATTAATATCAGCAATAAGACTAGGCTGAAATACCTGTGGTGGGGAGGGGAGGAAAAACTGCTCTCTCGAGCAGTAAGCCCAAACCACTGTATCTATACACAGCAGCCTTTTCACCTGTATCTGATATCCAGGATCCCATGTGATGTAAGCTATTTTGGACCATTATCACAACACAGATTGTTGCTGCTTAGGAGGGGTTTGGCTAACGTGAACGGCTTCATTTGTTAAGGTGGGTATTTCGGTATTATAATATTTCAGTATTAGTCTTTACTTCGTTTTTCTTTTTTAAATGTGAGTCTATATTTTGCTGCCTACCTACATAGTTGGGAGTTGTGACCTGTACCCCCTGCCCCTGACACTTCGTAATATGGTTAGCAAAACCAACATCACTTTATTAGGCAAATGGCCATAATATGTAGGCAGCCCAATCGCGTATCAGTCCCCTTCTATCTCCTCTTTTTCTGCACTGTGATAAGAACATCTACCAGGATGTGGTGACCCCCGTTACAGAACAAACAAGCCTCCTGTTGGCATTGTGATAAGAAACATTTGCCCATGGAGGCTGTCCAAGCACAGGCACTGGGTTGTGACAGCTGTGGTGACACTTGTTATGGACCAGGGAAGCAAAACATGACATCAGACACTGCTTCTAAAATCAAGCAGCTGCAAATCCCAAGCAGGACTTAGAATAGAAGTGTTGCTGGACGGCAAAACCTGTGATCAGAGATGGTCAGGCGTGCCTGTCCTGGTTCCAGTTAGGACAGAGTTAAGTAGCTCATAGTAGCTGGTAGGGTGCTATGTTTTGGATTAGGATGAGAAGAGCGCTGATAACATGCTGATGTTTTAATTGTTGCAGAGCAGTGTTTACACCAGGCCAAGGACTTTTCGGCTTCTTGCTCTGTCCTGCCAGCGAGCAGGCTGGGGGTGCAGCAGGAGCTGGGAGGGGACAGACCCAGGACAGCTGACCCAAACTGGCCAAAGGGGTATTCCATACCATCTGACGTCATGCTAAACAATATATAGGGGTGGCTGGCCGGGGTGGGGGGGCCGGCTGCTCGGGAATAGGCTGGGCATCGGTCAGCGGGTGGTGAGCAATTGCATTGTGCATCACTTGTTTTCTTACACATTATTATTGTTAATACTATTACCATTATCACTATTATTATTATTATTGTTATTATTATTTTCCTGTCTTAATAAACTGTCTTTATCTCAACTCACAGGCTTCACTTTCCCGTTTCTCTCCCCCATCCCAGAGAGGGAGGGGGGAGGGTGAGCGAACGGCTGTGTGGTGTTTAGCTGCCAGCCGGGTTAAACCACAACAGTGCCTCACCATCATCTTCTTTCTCCGAGGAGTGAGCGAGTGACTCATGCTCTTTTAGGTGAATTCTGAGTCTAGGCTACGATTACAGCATCACATACTTGTTAGTAGGAATTTGACCCAATCTGCAGAGTCCAGACGATTAAAAAGTCCAGGTGAGTAAAAATTGTAGATAATAAGAAAGCTACACTACTTACTAAAAAGTCTGTGTAACAACAAGCTATGCTGATTGCTAATTTTTTTTTATGTATTAATAAAGCTCGAGTTATAAGTACCCTGTGGCCAGTCCTTATTCTACTGAGGATCCCTAAAAGAACCCGCCTGTCCCCACAGCATGGGGCGACAGGTATCAGACTGTGCTACCTCTGTAAGAGGATTTCAAATTCATCACCAAGGTTTCCCACGCATTGCTGACAGTTTTCAATACCTGCATTTATTCTGCATTCCATATAACTAGAACTGAACGGGAGCAGAGCAGAGATGCTGTCTTAATACACACCCTTGCAATCAGGCACTAAGCCAATCTCTCTTGCACAGTTCTGAAACAGCCACATTAATGAGAGCTAAAGTTAGTATGACGAGCGTTTAAATTATTTATAAAAAGGTCAGCAGAGTTCTATTTTTAGAAGCATATTCTCTACTCTGATCTGCATTGCAGGTCTCTTATGCAAAGGAATGAAACCAAAGGAAGCAGAGCACAGAGGAATGCATTAAAGCCCATCGTGAATCAAGCAGGAAAAAGTTACTCTGGATGTCACTCCACCAAACTGTTTAAACGTGCTTTGGTTCAAGTGTGGGTTTTAATCTCACCAACTTCATGGGACTGAAGCCTACATTAAAAAGTAAATAATTAAACGTTTTGGAAAAGAGGAATGGGCTTGACTGTATGTTTCAAGTCAGTCAAAACCTATTTTGCTGAACTGGGACTTTCAAACCTTAAAGGATCTGTACCCATCACAGCAGCAGAAATAATGGAAACAGCCATCCAGTTATAGGGGCAGGGCATGAAATCAGAGTGTGCCCATGTGCATATCTTTCCAGTTCAACCACTCTACCTGTGGTTTTGTTACCTCCTTACAGTTGACTGGAATCACGGAGGCTAACGAAAGCTCAGAGGAAAAGAAGCCTCCTCCTGATGTCACAGGAGTATACCTCCTGAACAGGATCCCAGCCACAGACTGCATCCCGGAACACTACCTTTTGCATCATCTTCAGTTCCTGCTTTGCAGACTGGAGTTGGTTACGGAACTCCATCGCTTTAAAGTTGGCCGAGGTTAATTTTTCTTGCAATGCTTTCACCTCTGGACTCTCGGCCTTTGAAGAGAAGAATGGATTTGGTAAGAACAGAATCCTCAGTGAAAACCTAAAGTTATTAAGATCCATGTATCCATCAGGATCACAGAATCTTTTGTTTCCAGACCCATTCCCTAATTTGTGGGGTATAGAAGAGGTGAAAACAGAGCAATTTGGTCACAAAATTAGAGACAGGGAGACATCCTTGCCATAAGGCAAGGATATGCACAATAGGAAAGGAATGCACAATAGGAAAGAGCTAAGTATCAGCTATTACTTCTCATTTCCACTCTACGATTACAATTCATACCAAGTTTCCTTCTATCTTCTTCAGAGTTGACTGCTTGATTCCTGCATCATCACCACCAAGAGAATGTATTTTTTCCACAGCTGTCTGTAGCTGGAAAAAAAATGCACCGTTATAGAATGGATACAGTGAAGAACACCTTCATGGAAGACTAATTAGAAAAAAATACGATGGTAATTTTAATGATCCTGGATGTTTATCTGCTCTAAGAAAAAAAAAAAAAAGACTTCATTTCCCCCTGTTTTTTATAAAAAAATAGTAGAAAAGCCTTTTCCTGAAATGTTTCCCAAAGAAGCCTGGGTTATTTCACTGCGAAATAACTTCAGGGAAAATGTCTCTGACTTGCTGAGATGGGACCAGTTACGGGTATTTCTGGGGGATTTTCTCATCACAGGTTCATAAAATAAGAATGTATACATATAAACGCAGATTCAATGAAGTACAGATCAGGATGTTGTCTCTGGAAGCCAGTTTACTCACTTTTCAAGAATATCACAGGATATTTAATAAAAAGCACACAGCTCTTTTCACCAGAGGAACCTAAAAGGAGAAATGACTACCTAACGCCCTGCAGCTGAGATTTAGTAATGATGTTAAGTCTCTTTTTCATCAGCTGGGATATCTCTGAAGTAGCATTTCTCAACAGGTAAAGAGTACGTCTGCTATTGCTTGCCACAGAATAGGAAGGCAGACACATTGCCCCTACTCCTTGGGATCATGTCCTCTGTTGAGGTTGCAAAGACTTCTTGCTGGACCGAAGCGCAGTGAGTTTGGAGCTGGAAAGGCTGGGAAGTGTTGCTTTAAAGGGATGGGACTTCATTCTTTGAGGTGGGCACAAAATCTTGGTTATTTGCCTGAATAAAAGAAGGCTGTAAGGAACAGCTTCTTCATTGAAGTCGTATCTGGAGAACCAGAGAGCGCAACTCAGGGCCATCTTACCTTTCTTTGCAATAAATCCTTGCATAGACCAACCACCGCTTCTACCCAGTTCATAAATTTGTTTAGGCAGTGGACCAAGAGTCAGGAATTCCAGCGAGTGGTGGCAGCTGCTGGGTCACATTTCAATGATGTTTTCTGCCAACACCCATTTGCAGCCTTTGTTCATGTTCTGCTCTTTGCTAAGCGGTTGCTCAACGACCACACCCTGCATTTTGTTTGTGGGAACATATCCATGTTAAAACGCTTATGATTTCCATATTTTGCAGCTTTCATGCAAGCGAAGAGCTAACAACGACGTGAAATAACACTGTTTTCCCCTGGTCAAAGTACACCCTGCGACGTGTTTGCAAGGTACTGTCAATATGATTCATTTCCCTGAGTTTAAGCCATCTAGAAGCAGGCATATGGGATGAGATCCAACTCTCAAATTAACACTTTTCCTCTTCTCAGCGTGGGCTTCTCTATTCGTAATTAATGGAGTCTCATCAATACAATCAGGGAAGTCTACTCTTCAGCTCACTCTACACTAGACCCCTATGTTAGGTCAAGCAGAGGCACTGACCGCGGACTCTTTTTTGCCCCACACGGGTGTCTGGTCCTGTTGGAGGTGCCCAAGGGATGTGACATTAGCAGGCCCTCAGCTGCTGCACCCAGAGTGCCGGTGCTGTCACGTCCTACAGCCCTGTACGGGTGTCTGGGAGGTCAAGTGGCACCTCAAATGGTACTTCTATGCTTTGTGCGGGTAACTGAATTGTGCTTTAGTTGTCTTGTTCTATAATCAATGGAAAAAGATGAGTGGGTCTCATCAGCTTAGCGTAAAAGTTACCGAAGAGATGTGAGTATCTGCAGCTTCCTATCTGTGATAGCTCTCCTTACACCTCACTCAACATTTTTGATAGGTACCTCCCACTCTCGAGCACTGCTTTAATCCTACCCTTCCTTCACATCTTCATACAGCTCCTCTGAACAAACCCATCCCCAAAACTGAGCCAATGATCAATGGTTTGGAGAAGAGCCATCCCAAAGGAGTCTGTGAGAAAATGGCCTCAAGCTGCGCCAGGGGAGGTTCAGGTTGGAAACGAGGAGACATTTCTGCTCAGAAAGAGCAGTCAGGCGTTGGGACAGGTTGCCCAGGGAGGTGGTGGCGTCACCGTCCCTGGGGGTGTTCAAGGAGAGGTTGGACGTGGTGCTTAGGGACATGGGTTAGTGGTGACATTGGTGGGAGGGGGATGGTTGGACCAGGTGATCTTGAGGGCTTTTCCAGCCCTGATGATTCTGTGATTCGATGAAAACACAGACCAGGGCATGGCTTCACTGGGGCCCAACTGTGGTTCATTTCTATCGCAGATGAGACAGGTTGACTTCGTTTGTCTTTGATTTTGATGGTGCTGGTGTCCAAGGAACAGATTAGTTCGTACCTGAGGTGCCTATCTCTGCCCTGACCAGCACAGTTTCTTGAGAATTTCTGTTTACTTTGACTTTCTTTCCTGAAGCGTCTGCAATTCCTTTCTTTTAGGTCAATACCTTACAATATTTTACATTTCTGTTTGAATAATGGTCTTTACACTTCTATAATAGAGGATTATAAGCAAGATATTTTTTCTTAAAATTATCTGCATCTTGCTCCCCTACTTATGTAACTTCACAGCTCCTCAGCTACACCAGGTATTTCTTAGCCAGCCTGCCAGCTGTGTGACAAGGCCCTTCTGAGCTCTTTGGATTTAT
Source organism: Anser anser (assembly GCF_964211835.1). Taxonomy (NCBI): domain Eukaryota; kingdom Metazoa; phylum Chordata; class Aves; order Anseriformes; family Anatidae; genus Anser; species Anser anser. Next base: position 159,855,152 of record NC_139721.1, read on the forward strand.
GCAGTTCTCAAATCTGGCATCTACCACGTCTTGATCTTTCAGGTAACTGGGATCCAATTCAGATAGCTGAATGACTCATGAAAATAAATGACTGTGAAAGATGGAGTCAAAATGCACTTGTCAGACAGAGCGATAAACATTATCGATACATTTAAATGATGCCTTCTGAGGAGGCAAAGCGAAGGAAAACACCCTAAAAATGATCAAAAAAATTACCAATACTGCACAAGGAAGATCAGTAGTTGCCAACGAACAAAGTAAACACTGACATCGGGGCATCTAATTTTCATTTCAGCAGTCACCTGAGGGAAATTAGTCCTGTGAAAGGTCAGCCTATATACAAACATTGTAGTAAACCAGAAGAATACAGCCGGCTGAGTGAAGATTTTCTGTCTTAAGTGACATAGTTCGTTATCGCCTCAGTTCAGAAAGCACTTACACTATTTGTGTTTCAAATACAAGCGAATGTTGCTAACCGGCATTTCATACATCTTTGGCTCATTATTTTGGCTCGGCTTACTGATAGCCTCTCCTAGCTCCTCCTTTCTGCAAAGGTGGAAATGGCTGAGGGCATTCATCCCTCCCTCCCAGCGTGGAAAGAAATGACAAGAACTCAAAGCAAGCATGAATGCAAGAGCAAATTCAAAATGGCAACATGAATCAAACCCACAGCTGCTCTGTCCCCAAAACTGGGTTTCTTTGTTTCTTTGAGAAAAAAAAGAACAAGAAAAATGCCTCACTTCTCTCTCCAGCTCTTTGACTTTGTTATTCAGTTGCTTCACTTTGGCTTTTTCGCTCTCAGTCTCGGCAGTTATCTCACGATTCTTTTTGGCCAGTTCAACGATTTTAGCAGCGGCAACGTCCCCCGCTAAACCACACGTCCCTGAAAAGCACACATAAAAGCAAAGGACATATCTTACAGGCAAGATTCAGAATAGACAATGCTTTTGTTCTCTGTCCACCGCACAGTGTACTTTTATTGTCTGAGCCGTCTCTCCCAGCGCTGTGCCAGGCACATAAATGAGTAAGCGAGGGAAAAGAGGCGTCACTGATCCAGCTGGACTGCCTGGCCCTTTGAGCCAGCGTCACACCGCGGCTAGCAAAGCCGTGTTTCACGCTGTAGGAACAGCCACACGTGAAGAGGCCATACCAGTGGTTCTAGCAACACACACAGAAAGGGGAGAGTGGTTTTCTGCTCGTGGCATATTGTGGCGTTTGTGGCACGTTACAGAAAAAGACAACGTTTTGTTTTGCGCTGGTTGTTTACTCCTGGAGGAGTCACCGAAACAGAGGTGCAAACTTTTTCTAGACATCTGTCCTTAAAGGTCAGGAGCACTACTACAGCTGACTCCTGGATAACAGCCAGGAAATTTCATTGTGCCTATTTATAAGTCCCTCGCGATAACGCACGCAGCCTTACTGTATTACTGTGCTCCTCTAAACACACACTTCACTCTCCTCCTCCTCAGAGAGGGGCTGAGCAGTGTCACCGAGAAAGCAATCCCCAGGACTGCCTTCTGTGCCGCTTGGCTTTTGTTAACATCACACAGGTGAAGAAAAGTTCTTGCCCAAGTGCAACATCGATATAATTGCATCCGGCATGCAAGAAAACCTCTAGCTCAGCAATGAATACCAGCCTGCAATCACAAGTTATGTCTGGCATAAATAATGCTCATTATTTTAAGAGTTTCCACTGATCTTCTTTATCTGATGTGCTCCCTCTTTCATCTAGAAGCTACTTTTTCCTTAGTTTTCCTAACAAATAACGGCCGCTAAGGATCACAGGACACACGAAACTAACCAAAACCCAGGCTCGTCCTTCCACGTGATGGCCCCCGAATGCATTGCACGTGTTTAATTAAAGCTCTTGCTTTCCCTGAAATGTGTCCGGGTCTCTTGCCCCGAAGTAGATAGCTAAGGCATGGTGCAAAATGCCACCAGCTGGCATCTCAGTCAGCCAAGAAGCTGCAGCAGCATTTCTGGCTCCTGGTTTTGACCCAGTAATAGCCTATTGCCTGTCCTAAACACAAGCTACAGGTAATTATTATGAGTGGAGGCGTACGCATTATTTGGTTTCGCTTATTGCTGATTTTCCCCTTCTCTACCGGCCTGGTCATCGCTGCTGTCCTGAACAACAGTGGCACCCAGTGGAAGAGGTTCCAACTGCACAGTTCAGCCTTCAAAGGACACCCAAACCGCTTTCAAAGCTGGACTTTTCGTTCAGCCAGCGTGCTGCACGTGTCCTGTTCAGGCAGTTAAACAAAAGAAGCCTGAATAAGGAATTTAACACTGTGTAGCAGAGAAAACCTCTAACACTGCTCCTTGACATTAATACAAAGGCTTCTAGAGTCATCGTTTTTTGTGCTCATCAATGTAAGTTTGCAGAAGATCTGTGAAGAGCAGGGATTAATGTGTATCCCCACTGCACTACACTTCTTTAAAGGGAAGTATCATTATCAATAACAATATTCTGTGCCTCAGTTCTGACCCGGAAACCTCAGACATCTTTTGGTCCTCCCAACAGCTCTCTTTCTAAGATGGGGAGCAGCAGCATTCGTATTTTGCAGCTCATGAAACTGAAGGAGAGTAAGACGCAGACCTTAAGCACACACACGCCAAGCCACGTGTGTGTGCTATCACGTCAAACCACTGCAAGGAGCTCCTCACGGCCAACAAAGCCGTGAGACTCTCCTGTAGAGGGAAATGTCAATGTTTAGGTAACTGCAAATGCCAAACAGCATCAGCTTAGATCCTTGCAAGTTTAGGCAGCAACAAAGTGTTGACTATGTGAGTATATTCTCAGGTGTCGATTTCCAAAATCCAGAGACAAGAGGCTTCGGTGCTACGGCAAATTACTGCCAAGCTCAACACCAAATCTCAGAGGCCAGTTGTTTCTCAGTTAAAAGAGCTGATTTTGGTTCATCCTAGCAGAAGCTTATTAGAGAAGAGTAAATGGAGGCAAGCACAATGTGAGTGAAATACTCCTTTTTAAGCCTAAAGCAATCGAAGAGATGTCACATTACTCTTTCTCTGCCAGGAGGATGATTTGGCTCACAATGACTCCGTTATCCTGCCTCTATTGTCATCAGCATCAAGCAAACCCCGGAACTAACGCGGCGTGAATGCAAAGCTCCCGTGGTTACCTGACAAAGCCAATCTGTCCTCCTGCATTTTTTTCTGGAGTTGCTTTATTTCAAACTCTTTCTCTTTCACCAGTTTGTACAGCCTGCAGTTCTCATCCCGGACCTCTCGAAGCTGCTCCTGAAGTTGCTCGTTCTCAACTTCAAGCAACCTGGGGGAAAATAAGTCGTAACGACAACAAACGTCGCCATGATGCGCTTCAAAACAACGCTTCCAGAGATAAAAGGAAAAGACTGTGTGCTGGATGAGCTGAGCTCACCAGGAATGAGTTTACTGAATTAAGCAGAATATCCTGAACCTCAGGTCAGAACAGAAGCTGATCATCCGATACCTGATCTATTCAGTTCATTTACGTCTTCTTCAAAAATTCTGCATTTCCCCACGTTTTCTGGGGCACAACATCACGGAGTAGGTATCTTTTTAGGGCTCCTAAGGTTACAGTACAGTCTCACCTCACTCATTCTTACTTATCTGGTTCATCAGAGGAAAGCAGGAAGGCTTACCATTCAGCATCTGTGACATTCAGCCTTTACTTCCTCTGCTTACCAAAGCCACTAGAATCCAACAGAGCATAAATTACAAAAGCTGCTACGGAGGTTCTTTCTTTAAAAATGAACGCTTCAGAGCAATTCACCAGAGGCCAATTGCCTGTGTCCTCATCCGATTTTTTTTGGTATCCCACCAGGACGGCCTAGCATCAGTTTGTATTGTTAATGTCACTTTTTGGAATTCATTTAAGAACAAAGAATATCAAAAAGCCCTCTGAATGGGAGGAAATGGCCTCGCTCCTCCAATTCTTTGGTACATTTAGTAACATTTATGGGTTTCATCTCTCTCAGGCACACAGAGGATGAACAACTTTAATCTCTTTGCTGTCCTCACACGATGGTTCCTCCAAATGTACAATCTAGAAATCAGGGCCGCGGGGGCTCAATCAAACCATGGGCACGCAGGCATCTACCCGAGACGCCCCAGATTTATCAGAGCCCCCTGTGTGAGGCCAGCAGAAACGATGCAGTGCCCTTGTCTGAGTCCCATGGGGATGCTCCTGATGTACCCTCGGGCACCCCAAATACCACCAGGCACCTATGGCAGGCGGCTGAACTGAGCCTTAGGTTCCCATTACCTGCAGCGTGACCTGGGTAGCTACATTCTGGTGGTTAAATCAGAGCCCCACACCTTTAGCCTACACAGGGCCTGCTCCAGACTGCAGCCGAAGCAGGAAGCAGGCAGCCTGAGTGATCGTAGAGGGTTGGATGTAGGCCAGTTGTTCCAGTGTATGGCTGTGGATATAAGCATAACGAGAGGGATAAAAGCGTTTAGGACGAGAGGGAACGGCCTCAAGTTGCGCCAGGGGAGGTTCGGGTTGGAAACGAGGAGACATTTCTGCTCAGAAAGAGCAGTCAGGCGTTGGGCCGGGCTGCCCAGGGAGGTGGTGGCGTCACCGTCCCTGGGGGTGTTCAAGGAGAGGTTGGACGTGGTGCTTGGGGACATGGTTTGGTGGTGACATTGCTGGGAGGGGGATGTTGGACCAGATGATCTCGGAGGGCTTTTCCAGCCCTAATGGTTCTGTGATTCTATAACCACAGCCGGATGTCGGCTTTCTCAATAGCCACCTGCATATTTTCTCTTCAAGTTTTAGCAAGCCTTTGGCTCAAACTGGGCTTTAGCTGTTAAATGCACGCTGCATGTGTGCATGTCAGAATAAATGACCCCTTAAAGCACTGTCACAAACAGCACAGTCAATTTATAAGATGATTCACAATCCGTAATTAAGCAGTGCACGTCTGTTCCAGAGCTGCAAATCAAAGGGAGATCAAAGGCAGCTGTTTACAAAGGAGAAGAAAGAAAGCAGCAATCTAAGCAGAGAAAAGACAAAACTAAGTTATTCCCACATGTACCACTCACAGAAGTGAACAAAACCATGCAGATTTAATGAGGGATACACAGAAACATTTTCAACCTTTACGGAACTAACACGAAAAAACGGTTCTAAGCTCCCGGCACACCTGGTCAGCGATGTCTGCCCTGGAGCTGGCTTCCACATGGTAACAAATGGATGGAAATCCCAACTGCAAAGAGCTGGAGTCTCCTCTGAGAGACTTCGACGCGTTACAGAGGAGGTTCTACCCAAGTGGTTCAGCAATGGAAAGTCAGACAAAAGCAGCAGGCCACAGAAAGCCAACCTGTTTTACTGCAGTTCAGGGGAAGAGAGCTGGGGAAGCTTGTGAGCGAGGGCTGTGACTGGAATTCAGTGTTTTTCCCCGCTCTGTTAGGGATTCTCCACATGATGGGGAAAATCACTTAATCTGAAACGCACCAAACACACCAGGGAGGATAAAGTCACACGCGCACGCACACAAACAAAACCAAAAAGACGGACTGAAATGTCAGCTAAGCGCTTGCCTGACCAAAATTTGGATGCAGGAACAGAAAGATGGAAAAATGAGCTCCCGAGGCTCAGAGGAAGGGAGACTTCTGGGCAGAGAATGCTTTCAGGGCACTGCTGTAAACAGCACCGCCACGCTCAAGTCGCCGCCGCTGCAGACCATACGGAGGGAGCCCTGGTTCTCTGAAACGTGTTCCTAACGTCTTATCTTGGCAATCCTGCAAAGCAGCATCCGCGCATCCTGGTGAATCCCCTCCAGAAGCAAATCCTGATTGGATTTGATACACTCATAACCACTCTTCTGCCAAACGTAGATGTACTTGAACAAAGGGCAACGCAAATAAACCTGCAGCGTGCTACACCTGCTATGTCAAAACGGGGCTTTGAAGAGTCAGTGCTGCTGAAAGCAGAGGCAAGCAACAGCTCCTGAATTACTCAGACCTCAGTTTCTGAACTGTAGGTGGCAGAGAAGCAGCCCCAGAGTCGCTGGGACTCTCTTGTGCTCTGCACCTCGCTGCACCAGGATGTTACAGGAGCTCCTAAGCCCTAATGCCCAAAGAAATCCACACCCGAAATGTGGGAATGAGTCTCCCTCTGCGTTTAAAGAGAAAAAACTGATTCAAATCTCCTCGCTGATCTGTACATGCTATCAGAGAAAATGCTGAAGGGACGAGGACAGCTGGCAGAGCTCAGAGCAGAAGCTTACACTGGCCAATCAGCCAGCCACAGAGAGGGACCTGTGTGTGAAGGAGGGAAGGGATGGCGCAAGGAGGAGAGCACCAGGTTACTCCTGGACACTCAGCTCCCTGTTTTGTACAAACACCACGCTCCCAGAAGCACCTGAAAGTTTCAGTGGGCTCGCTCCCAGGGTCCCTGCATCATCACAGGAGCTCTGCTGCAGCTTCTGTACTCAGGCATTCAAGGAAGCGATCTTCAGAACAAGCTGATCAGGGAGCTGCCCAGAGTAACACAGAAGGAAGACCAGCATTTAGGGCCCAATAAACCTTGCTTAGTGGCCTGATAAACCTCGGTAGAGGTGCCCTTCCCACTCTGGATTCTGGGAGGGAAAACTGTCTCAAAGGTATACACCTCAGTGCATGTACCACAGCACGTCACCCTATCGTGACGCCAATAAAACAGCTTGTGGGGCTAAAGCTGTAATCTGGATCACTGGAATGACCCGAGATAAAACTACCCTTGCCCCAGAAAGTGAATTCAATTTCCAGCACAGCCCTGAAAACAGCTGTGTCGGCACAGGCGCAAGTAGAGAGCAGAAGCAGGAATTTCTTAGGCTGCCTTCGCCACTAACAGGGAGCAAATCCCAGAACAGCCAACGCTGTGCTAACTGCAGACACCTCCGGGATGTGTCCAGTTCCAGACCTGTTCCAGTCTGCGAAAATAAATTAATTAGGTCGGAAGGAGACACTGACTACATCCTAGAAGGAGGATGAATGATCTGAGCTGGGGTTCCAAATCTGGGCCAGGAAATTGATTTCTGCACTCAGCTCCAAAAGCAAGATTCAGGAAGATCCACAGCAGAATGCCCAGCGTCCAGGCAATCCAGATACTCACCAGTGGGTGAGGTAAGGCCCAAACCCTTGCCACCAGGAAGATTTACAACCCTAACTTGTACATCCCTGTCAAGTATCTTACCTGTGAGGCAACCCCACCTATAAGACTCTCCTATATTTCACCTCCTGTGGCTGTCTTTTGACTTACTAAATCATGTCACACTGCACAGAGACGTGGGAATAACTGTCCTGGGCTGCAGGCCTTATGCTTGTACCCATTAGCTGCATGACGCGTTGCACACACTGGTCTTTGGAAATTATCGGCGTAGGAAACCTGTTTACAAGGCGAGGCAGGAGCTAACCAGCAGCTCAAAGGGCATTAGTGATCGTGGAGCGACTGGAGGTGGGCAGATGGCACCCAGCTGCCCTTAGCACGTCGCCTCAACCCCTCCGTCCTTCCTTCAGCTCTTCGTTTGTGAAACTCGGATAACAAAGAGCACCTAACAGTGCTCTGAGGCTAAACGTACCAGAGACAGTGAGAGTCTTCTCAGGCTACTGAAAGCCTAACACATGAGGACAAAGTGCTCTCTTAGTGTGAGTTTCATAAGATCATACGCAAAACAGTTCTGTGACCTCCTGAGGGAACAGTGCTGCTACACCTTTACCTTTTGCTGTCATCTTCAGTTACAGGTTGTTCTGTTTCAAAGAGGTTTAGATCATTCGGGATGCCGAAAGTCTCCTTTGCATTGCCATTGTTAACCTTCTGACTGCTCTGCTTGTCCTTTTTCCTCTCCATTAGATTCTGCAGCTTTCTTTGCTGTTGTTCCTGAAGAGCCTTAAACTGGCTTTTAAAATGCTCCTGTGCTTTGATGTCTGACTCCATGGTTTACTAAAAGCATCGCAGGAGGAAAATGAAGAGCAACAGAGACCAGAGATCAACATCGCATTCAAAACATCCTCTTCTAACAGCTGCTTTGTAGTTTTTCCACCCTGACCTTTGCCGTCTCCCTGCCACCTCCTCCTCCTCCTCTCAGCCACTGCGCTCCTCAGCCTCACGGCCTCGCTTTAAGGGCCCTTTTTTTCCATAAATGGCTTTCAAGCAGAAAAGCCTTTAGGTCTTTTTCGCTCTAGCATTCAAAAAGCAATGCTTTAAAACGCTTGTAAACGTATCTGTTTAAAAGAAACGTTTTTAGAGAAGAGCAAGTTGGAGGAAAACCCAAGCAAACAGAGCAACCAAACCACGCAACTTCTAGTTTTTATGACTAAAAGGAACGCAGGCTGGTTGCGGCTCAGGCCCATGCAGCCTTCCTCCCCAGGTTTCAAAAAAAGACCCAAATCCCCCCATTTTGGGGCTAAGCTGGGACCGATAATGAGAGATCTCTGCTTATCCTAAACACCAGCAGCGCGGCTTACAACTTTCCCCTCAATTTCCAAGCAGCAAGTGCCACCCAACGTGACCCACGGGCACGGAGCAGGTCCCGAGGGCCCCACCACAGCTCAGCCTCCCCTCGGGGCGGGGGGGGGTCCCCGCATGGCTGCCCCCAGGGGCCTGACCAGGCTGCGCTGCCTCCCTCAGCCCCAAGCCTTCGGCCCACGCCTCCCTCCCTTCCAGACCTCCTCCAGCCGCCTCCCCCCACCCCCTGGGCCCACCTACGTCGCCCCCCGCAGCCCCCAGCCCGGCGGCGGCGCCCCCGGAGCAAGGCCCGGGCGCAGGCTTCAGGCTCCCGGCTAGGCCGCGGCCTCACACGGTTGCCATAGCAACGGGCGGGCGGCCCGGGCCGCGCATGCGCCCTGAGCCGGCCGCCGCTGTCCTCAGCGCGGCCGCCATCTTAGCGCCCTTGCCCCCCCCCGTCCCTCGGGGCTGTAGGGCGGCCACGGGTGAACGCAGCTCCTTCTGCCCGCCCCCGTTCCGCCCTTCTGAGGGAGGGCTGGGGTCCTCCATAGCATCCCCCTGCCCTCTCAGGGGTTTTTTTTTTTTTAAATCCCTATGTACCCCCTCACACAGTCCCCACCCACCCCCACCCCGGAGGTTTTGCACACAGGGTGAGCCCCGCCATAAATCCCCAGTCAAAACTCAACCAGCTCCTTGTCTCCACTGCTCACGGCTGTTTATTCATATCATATTTTATTCGTATCATATCACACGCTGCTCTCAACAAATCACACCGGTGCAGGGTGTATCTTGCTTTATTATACCTCCTCTTGTCACACTGCTACCATGGAATGTAAGCTTGTCGGAGAAAATCTTGCCGGTTTTCTACAAATTTGCTTCATGAACACGTTTTTGTGACTGCTGTTAAGAGATTCAAGGGGTTCCTGTGTAAAATAACACTGGCGCTTTGCAGAGAAAGATTTTACGCCTCACAAAGTATGAGGGCGGCTTTTCAGATTCAAACGTTTTAAAACTTCTGTGGGGAATGGTACTGCAAAAGTCAGAGCTAGATCATATTTTAAAAGCATTAGAACAAATCAAAGTGCATTTTAAATGTTACATTTAAATGTTACTCAGAAGAACACTGTAAATAAAGTTACAAAATACAGTAATCTAAGCATCTGAAAACCTATAGTAAAAATAGGGAGCCGGTGTTTTCATTAACAATTAATAAATATAACATTTAAATAGCTGAAACACACCACGTACTTATCTTATGCCTTAAATAAAAAAATAAAATAGATGTCTATAGGTATCTCGATGTTTTAGAAGTCAGTGCTGCTAGAAGCTTCTAAATTACACAGCTGGAGGCTGACAAATATACAGGACAGGAAGTGACAGCAGAACATTCACAGCATTCTCAATGCTACCTTACAGATGGGGCCTCTACCTAAGAGAAGCTAGTTCAAACTTTGTCACTTTGGGCAACAGCAGCAAGAGAAGTCACCAATTGCAGGATTGAGCTAACACTCAAGGGGAAGATAAAGTGATTGTACTCTACTATATCCCCTAAAAATTGGGATAGAGTAGTGTAAATCAAAAAGAACCAGACCCTGATACCCATTTTACCTACTATGCAATCATTTAGACTGCCAGCCTCGGGACAGCGTACCATACACAAAATAAAGGGCAATTCTCTCAAGCCACGTATTTTTTTTCCCTCAAGAACCCCTCAATATTAAGTTGATAGCTGCAGTACACAGGCCACCACCAGGACAGAGGTTTAGGTTCTTCCATTATTCCTTGGGCTTTATCACGTACTCCCGTAGCATTGAATACAGCACACCTGCATGACGAAAAAAAAAGTATTAGAAAGCTGGGTTAAATATGAAATGAAGGGTTTCAAAATCTGAACACTGAAGTTCTGAGAAACCAAAGTAATATTTCCCTTACTCTTCTGTTTCATCCTCTCTTTAAACAGCCATGATGAACACTACAGAATTCTTTATACACAGGAACTTTTCCTAGTTTAGTGGTATGCAGATCCCCAGCCAACTCTAGTTCACTTTGCAGCCAAAGTCAAGCTTTGCTCTTTTACCTCCTGGGAATACAGTACAGGCAAACAGTGTTTCATGGGATATAAATTCGCACACATACACAGCCGAAACACTTAGATGAGACCCAGGAAGCTGACTTTCCAGTGCATCAAGTTCAGAAACAGCAACATATTTTCAAGGGAAAATATTAACAGCAGATGGCCTTTTTTTCTTTGCCTCTAATTTCCGTATCTGTAGAACCACACATACTGTCCACATCTAAAAAGTGGTCAAAACTTCTACTCCTAAAGTTAGTGGAGTTTAATATTGAATATATGTACTTAAACAGTATGTGAAGTCTAGGAAGAGTGATCAAAGAGGCATAAATATTTATATGTAGTAGCCTGAATGTTTCCACCCCAAGCGTTTTTAACACATGCCGATGTTATCCACCAGCAGAAGAGGTGTGAGAGGGTTTACATGACCCAAAGGACCCATGACAAGAACCTCCTGCTCGGTACCTACCACACGTTATCGCTCCCACGACGAAGCCCTGGGCTGCCACACGCATGTGAATCAGGTGAAGTGACATTTTCATGTTCCCTCGGTGCTTCAGTTTGTACAGCCCATAGCCCACCACCGCGGCAAAGCCAGCCATCCCTGCAAAGGAAGGAAGGCATTCCTATGAGTAAAAATCACCTCCGACATCTCAGTAGCATTGATCTATCTAAACAAGAAATCCTGGGACTATGCCTGGTTTTGTCCAACGCTATTTTTGCGTAGAGGTCCCTTTTCTTCCTACTGCTTTCACTTGAGTGCCATCTCCTTTAACACACAGCGGGCAGAACAATGATTTCCGCTGGTGTTAAAACGCGACAGCAGACTCTGGCAGTACATTCTCAGGGTGTCACGGAGTTTCCTTGGTATTTTTCAGAGGGCACAAGCGCCGCTCACTTTCTTAGAAGGAACCTCACACCAGAACACCGCTCGGCTTCAGCCAGGACACTCAGTGCTGCTGGTGCACGGGTGCATCCCGACATGCCACCTGCCCGCCGAGGGTGTTATTTTGGGTTGTCACATTTGGCGTGCTTTCACCGGGACAAGTTCTAAGTCACTCGTCCCACACCGTGGGTCTGAGGTTCAGCAACACCGTTCGTTTTAGTGCCTGGACAGACCAAACACAGCCCAGGCGGTGCCAATTCCCACCACGGACACCGATGCTCTCACAGAACAGCAGTGCGCAAAATATCCCAAACCCAGTCCCTTTTATTCCGCATTTAGGATGATTATTTACATAACCCAAAGAAAGCTGCCAAGTTTTAAGGGCTGTGTGTATTTTACTGCCGAGAACCCAGACAGCTTGGCTGCCTGAACAGGAGCATGACCAGCTCCAGTTGAGACCAAACACCCTTTCCCTGTGCGTGATTCACACAATAGCTTCATTAAATACAAATTAAGAGTTCTAGGGCCTTCAAGCTAGCTCTAACTCAGGCTGAAGGTAAACTCCACTAATCTGCCTGGGAGAAGCTGGACTCGCCGAGTCCATCGTGAGCTGGAGAACAAAGTCCTGTGACCACAAACCAGCAGCTATCTGCTGGCAAGGAACAGCTCACCCCGACTGACCCATCCGCCCTCCATTTAAGGCGGCTGGAAATCAAAACCCATCTCCCATCAGAGGCAGTTCCTGATCAGAGGAAAGTTCTCAGGGCACACAACCCTCTCCTCGAGGCTTTTTCAGGTCTCAGCAGAGAGGCTGAGGATTTTAACACCACCCTTAAGCTGGGGAACCACTGAACCTAGTGGGAAAAAGCGTTTGGACTAAGGGATGGCCACAAAGAGGTGAAACCTTCAGGAGGTGGGATGAATTTGGGATACTTTTGGCTGGGCGTTTGTTAGCTTGAAAGTCACCGTGTGGTGATCACACAGCTCCCAGTCCCTCCAGAACAAGACACCATCCTCACCACCTACCAGGATCACCCAAACATGTTTTTTTTTTTAAAACTCACAACTTTCTTTTTTCTAGGTTCTGGGTGCTCTGTTTAAGATGAGAGGCCTCATTGATTTCTCCCTCCCCTTGGGAGCAAATACCACCCCAGGTAGAAGCTGTTACTACAGCCCAGCCCTGCACGAGGAAGTCATTTCAGAGCAATTTCCTTTTCACGGCAGGTGACCGTGTTTGCCATATTGATCCCCCAGGAGGAGATTGCCAATGAATCCGCATTTTCCCCCACTTAATCTTACCGACGGGCACAAACGGCGTCTCTTTAAATTTCCGCAGCAGCTTCGACGTCTGGCTGCTTTCCGCCTCATACTCGGAGAACACGGATTCCTGACCGGACGACATGGTGCCTGCAAGGACGGGGAGCCTCCCTGGAGGTTTTAGGGATGAGAAGCGCAGAGAAATTTTCGGAGGAAGGAAAATCCCCCGGGGATCCTACGAGCGCAAAACAATTTACAAGGGCTAGAGCTGAGCCGAAGCGCCGCACAAAGCTGGTTTAATTCGAGTGAAATTTCGGGAAACGAGACCCTGACATACTGGAACGGGGGAGAACGGGAAAAAAACCAAGCAGCAGCAGCACGTTCCCACCGCCCCAAAAACCGGGCACCGAGGGCCCCGCTCCCCCCCAGCCCAGCCCAGCCCAGCCCCGCTCTGCTTCCCCCAGGCCGGCCCCGCGCTCACCGCCCCCGCCGGGTCTCGAACCCGCGAACCCTCGGACCGCTGCCGCTCCGCGCCCGACCTCCGGCACCGGCCGGTCTCGCGCCCCGCCCCCCCGCTCTTATTGGCCAACCGCGCCCCGCCCGCCCCGCTCTCATTGGTCCGTCGCGCCCCGTCCTGCCTGAGAACTACAACTCCCAGCGCCCCGCGCGGCGCCCCGCTTTCCGCCGGCCAATCCGCAGCGCGGGGGGGCCTCCTCCCGGCGCCATTTCGGCGCCGGGCCGCCCTCCGAGTCCTTATATGGGCAAGAGGCGGGGCAGGGCGTGACGTCACGCGGGGTGGCACGGAGGCGCGGGGAATCCCCGGGCGGCGGGCGCGCCAAAAGACGGCCATGCGCTTGATGCGGGGTGAACGTGCTCCTCGGCTGCTAATTTTTATTGCTGTTTTTCTTAATTTTTTCTCATTTTTCTTAATGTTTGCTGCTTCACCAGGCGCCAGGAGCTCGCTCCCCAAAGTTACAGGGGTTTGGGGTTGAGCCCGGCGCGTTGCTGCACTCCCAAGTTGGTTTTCCACCTGCTCCTCGCAGGGGGGAAGGCAGGGCGCTGCTTTTTCTGCCAATTGCTTGAGTTTTTGCTTCAGAAATGTGTTGGTGCAAAGCCACCTTTCGACACCAGATGGGAGTTTTTTTAGCACGGGGCAAGGGCAGGCCCTGCGTTCCCTCCGTCTGATTTCCCTGCCAGTGAATTGCCATTTTATTTTATTTTTTTTTTCTTCTGAATTTGGGCTTTGCAGCAGGGCTTGGTTTGCCCTCTCTGTGTGCCAGGCTGGGGCTTTTAAAGCCCAAAGACAACTTAGAAATGGTTCTGGACTTCAACAGCAGGACCCTAGAACAAAAATCCCCTTGGATCCTGCAGATCCTAAAACCTTCCCCTAAGTGAGGCAGCAGCTTGACAGTGAAAGAGCAAAGGAATGAGGCTTTTGGAGCCCCCTGCCCCATTTTTGTCTCAGGAAAGGCAGAGCCCCATTCCTGACCTGCAGCGTTTTCGGCAGCAGGAAAAGCAAGCAGCCCAGCCGAGCGTTTGGTCGTACCGCTGAATTTCGCTAAGTGCGCTTCCCATTACCGATAACCTCGTTACCTTAATTGCCAAAGCCATTAAGGATCTGCAGAGTATAAAATGAAAAAAAAAGAAATCTATGCAATTACCAGTTCCCGAATTGAATTAAAGTCTGGTAATAAATGGCAGCGAGGGCTGCTCTCGGCTGCGGCTGGCACAGGCACATCTAATCCCCTGCAGCTCCGAGTGATACGTGCTCGGGGGGAGAAACTCGATTAAAAAACCCAAACTTACTTTGTTTTTGTTGCTGGGCTAATGAAGCTACAGTCACCTGGAGCAGCCTCGTTCAGGGCCTCTGCTTTGTGAGCGGCGTTTTGCTGCCTGCTGCCGGGGGCATTGCCCACACGGATGTGCTCGGGGGCTTGCAGGGGAGGGAGCAGGGCTTCGTTTCCAGCCCGAACCTCCCCTGGCACAACTTGAGGCCATTCCCTCTGGTCCTGTCGCTGGTTATCTGTGAGAAGAGGCCGACCCCCAGCTCCCCACACCTTCCTTTCAGGTAGTTGTAGAGAGCAATGAGGTCTCCCCTGAGCCTCCCCTTCTCCAGGCTCAACAACCCCAGTTCTCTCAGCCGCTCCTCACAGGACTTGTGCTCCAGGCCCTTCACCAGCTTCGTAGCCCTTTGTAGCCATTCACTGGGGGGTTTCAGCCCATACCTAGGTCTTTGCTACTCTCCCTTCGTTTCTTTAAGAACATTGAGAAGGAATATTATCGAAAGATTTCTGAAAAGCCCAGAAAGGTCCAAAATATCACTGGCTCAGTCCTAACCCCGCACTTGTCTCATCTCAAACAGCTCCAGCATATTCGTTTCCCTCCCCAAAACCTGTTTTTTCCCGCAAAGTCCCCATCCCTGGAGGTATTTAAGAGATGGATGCACCACGAAGGGCCGTGGTTTAGCGATGGGGCTTGGCAGGACCTGATGGTTGGACTCGGCGATCTTGAAGGCCTTCTCCGACCTAGATGATTCTGTGATATCTACTACCTACAAAAATAGCTGCTTATTCTGCTCCTCACCCCGTTCCCACCAGTGTGCTCCAGGTGGAAACCTAATGAACCCCTCAGTTGTGTCCTGGAGGGGTAGCACGCCCTGGCTCCATGGTGCCCCAGCCTGGCCCCCGTCCCGTGGCGAAGGGATGCACGGAGAACGGGAGAGACTTTTGAGAACCTGACCGCTGCTTTTTGAGAACCTGACCACAGGCAAAACGGCGGAGACCTGGAGGACCTTTTGGCCCACCTTCAGTTGGGATGATGTCCAGAGCCACCGAGAACAGGACGGGAGTGGTACCAGCAGGCAGAGCCCACTGCTCCTTGCCTAAACACTGAGGAAAGCAGGGACGAGGATCCTGCAGCGTCCAGATTAACTGGAAAATAATTAGATTTGTTGGAAAACAACAACAGCAACAAATTCTACGCTGGCCAGAGAGGTTTCCTGGGCAGTCCCCAGGGCATCTCAGCGCCGAGAGCGAGTGGGTTGGATCCTGCCTGTGGGAGCCAGGAGGCTGCAGGGTGGACATCACCTAAAGGTCCGTCTCTTTCTCAGGCTGGGGCAGATGTTTCCGATAATTAAAGTGTTTGTTTTTTTTTCTGGAAAAATAAATCCGAAAGAACATGTTGTCACATCAGGGGTTGTTACGTAGCGAGCCTCAGGCCAACGAGGAAAACGAAGCGCAGGCTGCGTGCTGAGCAACCCCAGGAAAGGGGAAACAGAGCCAGGGCGGTTCCACTGAGCTCGTGTTTCCTGCCCGTCCTCTGACACCACGACAGGAGGTTTCTAAAGCCTGAGTCAAGCTCTGGCAGGATGGGAACTGCCCGCCGTGGAGAAGCGGCTCTCGTAAGTGTGTTTTCTCTTTTGTGCTCGGAGATAAAGCCGTGGGAGAAACCTGGGGAGGTTCCTTTTTTTTTCTCCTTGAAGGTTGGCCAGCTCCGAGCGCTGGCACGCGGGCGGGCTGGGATTAATGGCAGCGCACAGCCCACGTCGTTTTTTTGTCAGGGTGGGAGCAGCAGCACAGTACGGAGGAGGAACGACGTGGCGGCGGGGAGAAAAAAGCTGAAAGAGACCCCAAAACGGGAGCTGCGGGGACGGGTGGCCCTGATGGGGGGCCGTCGGAGGTGCTGGG